>NC_142086.1:25388428-27788428 GCF_054644295.1 Miniopterus natalensis
AGAGCATACCAACAAGCAAGCTTCTAATAAAAACAAGTTTTTGACTACCAACAAAATGTAGAAAATTAGAGTTAAAAACACTAGCCTCTAAATAGATAGATAGATAGATACATAGACAGATAGATGATAGACAGATAGACAGATACATACATAGACAGAAAACATATACACCAGTATCCTTATGGTAATATCAGAACAATCTAATTATAGATTATAAGTGAGAAATGTTAGAGATTCTAACACTTGCTATTTTCTAGTGACTAAAATTTTCATTTTTTTATTAGACAAATTTTAACTCCTTTGGGTGAGAAAATGTCTCTCTTTCCTCTGAGTTTTTCTTGAATAATGGAAATGTTTCTAGCCAAGTGAGCTAATTAGGGGCAGTTTTAGAATGTGGCTGCCTGGCTACCAGGGTTCCAAATTCTGTTGGGCTCTATAGTCAGGAAGTGAGGTCACTGCTTTTATTTGAGGAAATGCTTTGGAGTAGGAGACCCAGGCAGTGACTTCATTTCTTTTTTGTTTTGTTCTTAATTGAATTGATTAGGGGACATTGGTTCACAAAATCACACAGGTTTCAAGCATACAACTCCATAAAACATCATCTGCACACTGCATCATGTGCCCAGTGTTCCAAACAAAATTATTTTCTGTCCCCATTCTCCCCCCTGTTGCCCACTCCACCTAGCCTCTACCCTCTATTATGATCAGAGAAGATGCTTGATATGATTTCAATCTTCTGAAACATACTGAAACTTGTTTTGTGTCCTAACATATGGTCTATCCTAGAAAATGTTCCAGGTGAGCTTGAAAAGAATGTATATTCTGCTGCTTTGGGGTGAAATACTCTGAAGATATCAATTAAATCCATCTGATCTAGCATGTCATTTGAAGCCACAATTTCCTTGTTGATTTTCTGTCTGGAAGATCTATCCATTGATGTCAATGGGATGTTAAAATTCTCTCCTGTGACTGTATTACTGTCATTCTCTCCCTTTATGTCCATCAATATTTGCTTTGTATATTTAGGTGCTGCTGTGTTGGAAGCATAAATCTTTACCAGAATCATATCTGTCATTGGATTGTTCCTTCTATCATTATGTAGTGTCCTTCTTTGTCCTTACTATAACCTTTGTTTGAGAGTCTGTTTGGTCAGATATAAGTTTTGTTGCTCTGCTTTATTTTCCCCCCATCTGCATGAAATATTTTCCACCCCTTTACTTTCATTCTGCATATATCTTTCATTCTGAGGTGGGTCTCTTATTGACAGCATATATATGAGTCTTGTTTTCTTATCCATTCAACTACCTTATGTCTTTTGATTGGAAAATTTAAGGCATTTGCATTTGAAGTGATTATAGACAGGTATGCACTTGCTGTAATTTTATTCTTTTTCCACTGCTTCTTTCTTTCTTTCCCTCTCCTCTTCTCCGTCTTTCCTCCTCCTCCTCCTCCTCTTCCTCCTTCTTCTTCTGGAAGTCCCTTCAATATTTCTAATAATATTGGTTTGGTGGTGATGCACTCCTTTATCTTTTCCTTGTCTGGGAATCTCTTCATTTTTCCTTCAATTTTAAATGATGGCCTTGCTGGGTAAAGTAGTCTTGGTTGTAAATACTTGCTTTTCATCACTTTGAATATTTCATGCCAGTACCATCTGGCGTGAAATGTTCCTGTTGAGAAATCATCTGACAGCCTTATGGGAGCTCCCTTGTAAGTAATTAACTGCTTTTTTCTTGCTGCTTTTAAGATTCTCTCTCTCTAACCTTTGGTGTTTTAATTATGATGTGTCTTGGTGTGGGCCTCTGTGGGTTCATCTTGTTTGGGACTCTCTGCACTTCCTAGGCTTGTCTATCTTTCTCCTTTACCAGGTTAAAGATTTTTTTGTCATTATTTCTTCAGATCACTTGTTATCTCTCTTCTTCTGGTGCCCGTAGGATGTGGACGTGTTATGTTTCATGTTGTCCCAAAGGTCCCTTAAACTATCTTCATTCTTTTCATTCTTTTTTCTTTTTGCTACTCTGATTGGGTGTGTTTTTTCCTACCTCATCTTCCAAATCACTGATTCAATCCTCTGCTTCATACAACCTACTTTTTATTCCTTCCAGTGTTTTCTTGATGCCAGATATGGTACTCTTCATTTCTGACTGGTTATTTTTCATGGTTTTCATGTCATTTTCTATGCTTTTGTAGTTCTCGTTAAGTTTCTTGAGCATCCTTATAACCATTACTTTGAACTCTATATCTGATAAATTGCTTGCCTCCATTTCATTTAGCTCTTTTTCTGGAGACTCCTCCTTTTCTTTCATTTGGAGCCTAATTCTTTGCCTTTCCAATTTGGCTATCTCTTTGTGTGTGTTGCTATATATTAGACAGAACTGTTATGACTCCCAGACTTCACGGGGTGGCCTTATGTAGTAGATGTCCTGTGGGACCCAGTGGTGCACTCTCCTTGATCTACTGAGCTGGGTGCTCTAGGAATGTCCCTCATGTGGTTATGTGGGCCCTCCTGTTCTAATTGGATCTTGACTACTGTTGGCCCATTTTTTAGGTGAGATTGACCCACAGGCTGGCTAACTGTGAGGCTCAACCTTGACCATGGTGTGCAAACTGCTGTACAGATGCTGTCTCAAGGTGGCTTTTTCTGCCAATCCTTGGTTATAAGACTCCACTTCAGATAGTCTTTAATTGTTAATTAGGGTAATTGTTCCTCAATGTAGTTGTATTTCCAGTTTGGTTCTGAGAAGAGGTGAGAACAAGATCCATCTACTTCATTGCCTTTGTTTGCTCCTTTGTTGGTTTCAGTATTTTATCACACATATGAGTGAAATCATATGGTTCTTAACTTTTTCGGTCTGACTTATTTTGTTTAGCATGTTATTTTCAAGATCCACCCATGCTGTGACAAATGACAGTATTTCATCTTTTCTTATGGCTGAGTAGTATTCCACTGTATATATGAACAACATCTCTATCCAATCATCTATCAAAGGACACTTCAGTTGTTTCCATATCTTGGCCTCCATAAATAATGCTGCAATGAACATAGAGGTACATGTATAACTGCAAAGAAATGTTTTAAATTTGGGGGTAGATACCCAGAAGAGGGGCTGCTGGGTCATATGACTTTATTTTTAATTTTTGAGGAGCCTCCATACTCTTTTCCATGGTGGCTATACCAATTTACATTTTTTTATCCTTCTGATACTGATATCCTTGCCTTTATTCCTCCCCCTCCAAATTGTTTCTGGTAGAGTTTCTGGTTCCTCTTACCTACTTTTTAAGGAATATCTTATTTAAACAAAATGGGAAAATGATATCACTGAAAAGTCTATTAATCTGGCATGAAGATTGATAGGTTCTTTGAATCCTTATTTACTGAAAAAAAAAAAACACCTCTTAGTACAAAAGCAAGAAAGAACAAGGCAAGGAAAATATACATAGAATCACACAATGAATATAATGATATATAACACAATTGCAGTATGATAAAGAGATTAGTCTTTATCCTATAAGTAAGAAATGGCTCTTTGTTGTAGGTTGTATAATATCCCTACCCCAAAAAGATGCCCTGAAAGATGCCCTGAATATGTTACCTTACATGGCAAAAGGACTTTGCAGACAGGTGTTACTGATTAAAGATATCAAGATGGGAAAACTTTCTAAGATTATTGGGGTGGGCCTAACAAGAGTCATTATAAGTCCTGGCCAGTGTGATTCAGTTGGTTGGAGCATCATCCCATACACTGAAAGGTGGTGGGTTTGATTTCCAGTGAGGGCACATACCCAGGTTGAAGGTTCAATCCCCGGTTGGGCACATTTGAAAGGCAACCAATCAATGCTTCTCTCTCACATCAATGTTTCTCTCTCTCTCCCTCCAAAAATAATGATCAATTCATTTTCAGGTATTCATAAGATATTGTAGTTGTAGATGGTACTTGAGCATTATGAAAATTCACCCAAGGTTTCTCTGTATTTTCCAAGTCAGCCTGTACTCTCTATAAATGCCAAAGCAATGATCCTCTGATTATACTTGTCTTCTTTGGCAAGAGAGACAATGTCAAGAATCCCAAAAAGCTCATAAAAATTTATAAGATTACAAGATAAATATTTACTGTATACCCATCTAGACCATGGAGACACAGAAATAGATTTATTCTTTAATGCTCAGATGAGTGCACAATGCCATCCTAGCTACTACCCAAATGTGTATAAATCTTATTTTAATGCATAATCAATAACAAGGGCTATTATAAAAATAAATCTACATATTTTAAAAAGGAAATATAAATAATAATTCCTTTTTGTTTTTGTTTGTTTTTTAAAATAAGTTTATTCCTTTTTTTTAATCTTCACCTGAGGACATGCTTAGAGAGAAGAAAGGAGAGAGAGAAACAACAGTGTGACAGAGGAACATCCATCAGTTGCCTTCCACACGAGCCCTGATTGGGGAAGAAAACTGAAACCCAGGTATGTGCCCTGACTGGGACTCAAACCATCAACCTTTCAGTGCACAGAACCATGTTTAACTAACAGAGCCACTCTAGCCAGGCTAAATAATAATTCTTTACCTAGCTAATGTCTTTTTCCAATAGTAGAGTTTATGTATAAACACATGAAATATAAATCAGTATTTTATATTATTTGCAAATGAAAATGTGAGTATGCCCAAACTAACCCAAATATCTGAATTTATATTGTTCATATTAAATCTCAAGATCAATTTTGTCTCTGTCATGTTAGTCAAAATACTAACATTTATTACATTCTCAGTGATTACCTCAGGATTTCTTTTGATTACTCATCATACAATAACCATATACTGTAGACTGTTTTCTATCAGAAACTTTAACATCAATGCATATAATAGAGGTTTATTTTCAAATTGTTTTAAAAACAATACGTAAAAAAAATGGCATGATAAGCATAATATAGGCAAAGGTCTTTGCAAAGTGAAAAATATTTTTTAAATAAATATGTTTACTAATTTTAGAAGAGATACATAAGCATTATCAATTTATTAACTTCCTCTATTGTTTCCTTTTATGAAACTGCTCAGCAGTCCTCAATGGAGCTCATTGTAGCTATCTACTAAAATTATCTAAAAAGAGATAGGGCCCTGGCTGGTTTGGCTCAATGGTTAGTGTGTTGGCCTTTGGACTGAAGGGTCCAGGGTTTGATTCTGGTCAAGGGCATGGACCTCGGTTGTAGGATTCATCCCCGGCCCAGCCGGGGCATGTACAGGAGGCAACCAATTGATGTGTCTCTCTCACATCAATGTTTCTCTCTCTCTGTCTCCCCACTTCCCTTCTACTCTTTCTAAAAAAAATCAATGGAAAAAATATCCCCAGGTGAGGATTAACTAACTAACTAAATAAATAAATAAATATAAATAAATAAAAAGAGGGAACAAATAATACACCAAAAATTGCACTGAAAACTTCCCTTTAAATATTATCAGATTTAATTTTTATTGAATATTCATTTCTCATACCAGTATTCATTAAAAAAACCATCATTCTAACATTTTTTTTAAAATACTAAAAATAAATTTGGATAAATTATAACAAGCTTTAATTTTTTTTCTTGTTGTCCTATATCCTTTCTTACCCACCTCCTCCAATAATGGCCTTCAGTATTTTCATGACAGTTCCCCTCCCACCCCGCACCCCAGGAAGAACAACAAATCAGAGTACCTACAGAAAAGAAAAGTCATTAGATCTTTAAATAAATTTTAGAAACACAACAGGACATCTAAATTTTAAAAGCTGAGTTTTAATTGGAACATAAGTTTATAGGTTGTTCCTCAGTCTAAGCTTCTAGTGCCAAGATTCAATTAGTAAAAGGAACTGGATAGCAAGTCTAGCCCAAAATCTAATTGATTAGGGCATGTGTGATAGAAGCACAAGACTGTGTCTGCCCAGGGAAATTATTGTTATAAGGCTAGGACTTAGGGAGCCAGAAAGAAAGCAGTAGGGATGTGTAGGTATAGACCAGATCAAGGGAGTTGAAGTTGGAGAAATTTATTCAAGAATAGGAGAGGTATTGAGCAAGACTTTAGGCTTAAAAGAAGAGTCAGCTTTTCCAACATAGAAGACATTTTTTAAAAATTTTGTGGGAGATCACTGTGGTGAGTTAGGAAAAAAACAAGACACAATGCTAGTATGGGGTCCCTCCCACCTCACCTTCTTAGATCAAGTCCCTAAATGGGCTGCTTTTCCTAATGAGGTACAAAAACATGTATTTCAATATTAGCAAATTGACCACAATTTTCTAGATATAAAAAGAAATGTACTGTGACCAAATAAAGTTTATACAAAGTATTTTAAAAATCAAGTAATGTAATGCACCAAATTATTAATGTAAAGCCCCCAAAAGACATCTTGAATGAACAAGACATGGGGAACTTTTCTTAACTGGCAAACCGCACAACTGGATTTAACCTAGGTCCCTTACAAACATGTGTAGCCACCATACCTTCCTATGTCAGTACTTTTACATATGGCACAGAGATTGAATGATATCACTTTACAGCCACTGTTACTTGGAGTTATTTATGGTATATGCAGCCAAAATTAATACTAACACAGATAGAGGAATCATTATTTCTGACGTCACTATTTTTTTATTTGAATTTTATACCAATGAATTTTTAAAATAATTTTACTTATATTACTTTATAATATAAAAATATGTAGTTAAAAATAACTATGCACTAAAATTAAAATTATTTTTACAAATAAAAGTTTTTGCAAGTCAATGGCCAAATATCAATATACCAATGGAAAAGTTATATAATAGGTTGTTTCAAAAAATTTCAAGGCATATAGAAAGTACGAAAATATCATTTAAAAATACTAGTATTTAAAACAAGATACAGCCCTGGCTGGTGTGGCCCAGAGGTTAGATTGTTGGCCTGCATACCAAAGGGTCTCAGGTTTGATTCCTGATCAAGGGGCACATAGCTGGGTTTCAGGTTTGATCCCTGGACCCAGTCAGGGCTCATGCAGAAAACAACCAATTGATGTGTCTTGCTCACATCGATGTTTCCTTCTCTCTCTCTCTTTTGTTTTTTTTTTTTTTTCCTCTCTCTCCCCTTTCCTCCCACCTTTACAATCTCTCTAAAATCAATAGATAAAATATCCTCAGGTAAGGATTAACAAAAATAAAATTAAAATAAAAAACCCCAAGTGATATAAGCCAATTATATCTCAATAACACTGATAGAGAAAAGAAATAAAACTAGAAAAAAATGAAATGAAGTAGCTCATAAACACCATATTTTGGAAGTGATCTCCATCACTGGTAATTAGAATGTGAACAGTACAATGTTTCTGAAGGAGACTTTGGTAATATATATTGAAATCATTCAACTATGCGTAATATTTGGACCAGCAATTCAAGTTCCATAATTTGTATTTTATATTTCTATAACTAAAAATTTTCTCTTTCATTTGGTGTTGCAAGTTCTCCTGGCATGTGTATTATACAAGTGTAACTCAAGGGCTCATGTTTCCTTCATTCATAATCCAAGAATTTATCACAATGCTTTTCTTTTGGATGACTCAGCTGACCTTCCATTATTAATGGCAATACTTGCTTCTACCACTCTATCAGATCTGTTTTGTGCTTGTTCAGATGTGTATAAATTTCTCATCACAACTGAACAAACACAACCTCTTTACCTTTCCTGTCATATTTGCTTTTCATAACAGTAACTCTGACCAATGAAACATATATCAGATTTAGAAGAATCAATTAGGAGTTACGGAGACAATGAAATCCCAAACAATAAGCATATTTTCTTAACTCTTTCACCTCCATCTCTCTGCCATACTTGGAAAATAGTGAGTATACAGAATGCGACAAGTTGGTTACATATACCTGACTTTCACTGGAGCCAATCTGTCCCACGTTACTTCACCTGAGACACAGCCAGAGAAGCACAGAGTCTGAGCCTTTCACTCACTGGAGGCTGAACCCCAATGTTTCCTCCTCCACAGAGTGGCTCAGCCATCGCTTTCTGAAGGGCTCCAGAAGCCTGGTGCAAACAGGCAGCGATACAGTCTTCTGTTTGTACACACTCCTCATATCTGTGACATTTTTAAAGACTTCATTTCTCAGGATTGAAGTTAAATGTCCATAGTGTATTTGTGTGCTCTTTATTGGTAAACTGTAAGTTCTAAAGCACATCATAAAGTGGGCTGTTTGTTCCATAAACTTAAGGACTTTAAAACTACTCAAATAGAAATATGAAGAAAACTATTTGTTCATATTAAAGATATTAAGTATTACCTTTTTACAATAATAGCATTTAAAACCATTGATTGTGTTTCTCTACATAAAAAATGGATAGAATTATTGTTTAATAAAGTTGTACGCTAAGGAAACCATTCTTGTTTACATACATAAATATTTCCATTCATTGTGAAAGCATGTACTATATGCTTTCAATTTAATATCCCACATATTAGATAGGAAAACAGACCCAGAATATCACTGCATTATCTATATTGCCCTATTTGCTAATCAATCAATTGAAAGTGTTTCCTTGCCCGGCAGGGCGTGGCTCAGCGGTTGAGCATCGACCTAGGATCCAGGCCATCAGGGTTCGATTCCCGGTCAGGGCACAGGCCCGGGTTGCGGGCTGCAGCCGATCAATGACTCTCCTCTCATCATTAATGTTTCTATCTCTCTCTCCCTCCCTCTCCCTTCCTCTCTCTGAAATCAATAAAGATATATTTTTTAAAAAAAGAAAGTGTTTTCTTAAAAAAAACTAAAAAAAAAAACCTAGTGAAAATATACCCCTTTTTTCCAAGATCGAGAGCTTGATGTTCTACTTACACTAATCAACTTCTTTAATAAAAATAATTTTATTATCATTTAAAGTTATTTAAATGATAATAAATAAAAGTACTATGTGTTTTAACTCTGGCAGAATATAAAATGAGTAAATAATGTGGTTTCAATATTGCTATTGTATCTGATGCTTAAGAAAATAACATCCTATGTTAAAAGTATACAGCCTCAAATGACAGTGAGGTATCACCTCACCTCCGTCAGAATGGCTACCATGAACAAATCAACAAAGGAAAATTGCTGGCGAGGATGTGGCAAAAAAGGAACCCTAGTACACTGCTGGTGGGAATACAAACTGGTACAGACACTACAGAAAACAGTATGGAGTTTCCTCAAAAAATTAAATATGGAACTGCCATTTGACCCAGTGATCCCACTTCTAAGAATATATTCTAAGAATCCTGAAACACCAATCAGAAAGAATATATGAACTCCTTTGTTCACAGCAGCGCAATTTACAATAGCTAAGATCTGGAAACAGCCCAAGTGCCCATCAGTACATGAGTGGATAAAAAAGCTGTGGGACATTCATACCATGGAATACTACACAGCTATAAAAAAGAAGGATCTCTTATTCTTTGGGACAGCATGGATGGACCTGGAGAGTATTATGTTAAGCAAAATAAGGCAGGCAGAGAAAGACAATTAGCATATGATCTCATGTATATGTGGAATCTAATGAACAAAATAAACGGATGAACAAAATAGATCCAGAGACATGGAAGCTTAGAATAAAGGAATCTCAGAGGGAAGGCAGGGATGGGCGGGTGGGTAGGAAGAGATTAACCAAAGAACTTATATGTATGTATGTTTAACCTATGGACACAGACAATAGTGTGGAGAAAGCCTGGAGTGGGAGGCAGGGGTGAGTTGGAGGGGTCAATGGGGTAATAAAAGGGGACATTTGTAATACTTCCAATAATAAAGATAAATTAAAAAATGAAAGTATACAGCCTCATCTATCTTAGGTTTCCACAAGCTGTGGATACAGACCTGTCGCTCTTCTTGATGCAGCACCGACAACAATCCTGTCCCATCAAATGAGGACAACCTGACGCAGTCAGAATTTCTAGTCTCCCCACAATCACACATTCTTTCCTTGAAACTCTGCCAGGAAGTGTTTCCTCTGAGAACTATGCTCAAACTTTTCATTACAGAGCTCAATGCCACTTAAATTCATAGCATTTTAGACACTCGCATTTGCACTGAACTTGAAAGATTAGAGTTGAATTCATATGGGGGTTGTCTCAGTCTCACAAAGAAATTATAAACATTTTTTTGGTCTTCAAAATTAAATGCTCTGTGGATAGAGACCATTGGTTTCGTATCAACTTTGATTTAGCTTCTTTATTTCTTCTGGGAAGCTGTGCTTTTGTGGGATGTGATGAATAACTGAGTAAAAGGCAAGACAGGGCTCACTTGCTTAGGGCTCACTTGATGAGGAAAATAATGTGTCTGAGTGTATGTGTGTGTGCACAAGTGTGTGTGAGTGCACATGTGAGTGTGTACGCATATGTGTGTGGAGGTGAATGTGTGCGTCTATCTATATACCTGCCTTCCTGTAGAAATTGATTTGCTCACTATATTATTAGATAATGACATTATATTTAATCTCCTCTTTGAAATAACATGAGTGCATTCAGGAACACTATTGGACTATACTTAAACTCTCCTTAAAAAAAATAGAAGTAACTAAAGTGTTTAATAGGTTTTCATCTTCCCTGAAAATTCTAGCTGAAAATGACTATTAAGAAGTTCTTTCTTTAAAAAGCTTCTTTTATGATTATTCAGCATTGCAAAAGAAAATCTAAAAACTCTCTCTATATTCAAAAGGAATTACCCAGCCAGTTTTTTTTTGCCTTAGATTCGAGCAAAATTACAAATCAAGGTTCAGCACATTTTTTTTTCTATAAAAGGACAGGTAGAAAATATTTTTAGGCTTTGTGAGTCAGAGGTCTCTGTTGCCATTATAGCATGAAAACAATGCCTGTATGCCAATAAAACTTTATTTACAAAATAGGAGGTAAGCTGTATATGGCCTATTGGTTCTAGTTTGTCAACATCGTCTTACAATATGGATATATGGAAATGATGAAGAAGTTTAAGGTGTGAAATCTAAATATTCTCCAACAATAGACTAAAGTAAGCATGCATAATAAACCTATTCTTATTGATAATTATGTATATTCACATGAATGTCTATTAATCTGAAAATGACTCAGTTATAAATCATTACTATTTCTGACATTTATTGAAAATTACTATTCATAAAAATATTTCTATTTCATTTTTTAGAAAAGATAAATGGGGGAAAATTATGAGGTTGATATAAAGGCAAATCTTAGTTCCCACATTTTTTAGATTTGTTAGTTTTTCTACTTAAATATTATACATTTGCCCAAAATACTAAAATAAAATTCTTCAGTGAGGTAGTTTCTTTACATATACAGTATGTTTCTTTCTAAAAATGAAAGAGATGCCCAACCGGGCATGGCTCAGAGGTTGAGCGTCAACCTAGGATCCAGGAGATCGGGGTTCAATTCCCGGTCAGGGCACATGCTCGGGTTGTGGGCTGCAGCCGATCAATGACTCTCTCATCACTGATGTTTCTCTCTCTCTCCTTCTCCCTTCCTCTCTCTGAAATCAATAAAATATATATATATAAAAGAAAACTATAAACATGAAAGAGGTGATATATAGGTCACCTAACATAAAGGGGATATAGCTCAATGTGATATGAATTTATCTCAGAATATAACGTTTAAAACTGGCTGTGTTTTTTAACCCCTATAAACAAAGGGTGGGATTTTTAAAGAAAAATAAATGGACATAGGTATGAACACACATAATTTGACACTGTTTACATATACTCACTCTCCACTTCGCCCTCCTACTAAGTGACTCCCAGGGCTTCCAAACATTTTGTAAGCACCTGATATTTTATTAAATTACTCCCTGCCATTAATATCAAGAGTGGTTTAAATCTCTAGCAGTGAACCCTGACCTTTGTTGATTTTTTTTATGCCACCATAACGTATTTTCAAATCTATAACCTGTGATAAAATAAAAAGAAACTCATGTCAACAGATATCGTAACAAGACTCAACCTGGTTGGGGAAAGAGCGAATATTGATTTGGTTGGATGTTGAATGCAGGTTTTAACAAAGCCCTACAAGGTGAGATAAATGTAAAATGACGTGGCTGAAGAACAGCCTTCACAGGAGGTCAGCTTTCAAGCCTTTCTCAAAGGACTGCCATTAGACAGCTGGGCCAGACAAGGCAGGAGAGATCAGACTTGAGGCGTTTCCACTGAAACAACCTAATTGTACTGGAGGACTTCAAGGAAGCCAGAGTTAAGTTAGCAAGGAAGTGCTACACTGGGCACTAGGGTATTGGAATCAGTAAATAAATGACGTATTTCTGATTTAAGAACTTTATCTAACAAGGGCCTTTGTTTGTGGTTACTTTCATGTGCAAATAACTAGACATTCACAGATCAAAAAGCTAAAATGTTTCCAAGGGAACTTGAATCAATGTCTGGCCTACAAATTTTAATCCTTCAAGCAAATCTTCAAGGATCCCAAGGCTACAGCAAAAGCAGTAGACTCCAAAACTGTGCAGAAAATCCTTTAAGATGTTCACCAGCAAACAAAAGTTTTTCTGATAATTTTGGAAAGAAGATATTTTACAAAATCTTGCTGGTATTGACTGGAGTTTAAGAAAATTAATTTCAACAAACACTAACTTCAAACTACATTAAGCACTCTGTTAGATACTAGGGTATATAAAGGTGTGTGTCAGTGTGTATATAGGGTTTATAAAAGTGTGTTTGTGTGTGTGTGCATTTGTATGTGTTTGTGTGTCTGTGTATCCTGTATGGATGTGTGTGTGTGTACCCTAAAACTACTCCAATTCAATATAATGAAAAAATGTTTAGAAAAGTGACATTCTGGATCCTGTTTCATCAAAAGAGAAAAATAATTAAGGGCCCCTCCACTACCTGCCCGAGTTATACTCACACAGAATTTTGGAGAATGATGATGCTACAGGCCTCTCTCAGGGACACTCCGAATCAGAGGGAGGGCTGCCCCCTCCTTCATTCTTGTCATGCTCGTAAAAATGAAATCTAACGGGTGACTCCAGATATTTGTGTTCTGTTAAAGTGAATTTATCAGAAAAGTAATTTATTAAGAAAGTAAAACATGCACATTTACTAAAGGAGCAAGGCGAGCAAATCTATAATCAGGCATAAGGCACATGGATGGGCTCTCGGCTAATCTGAAGAGTGAGTGGGGTGGGGGGATTCTGCCTTATATATTATTCTATCTATAGATTTTAAAATTCCTCTGCTGAATATCTCGTTACAGATTACTTTTTAAGGTCCCCCTTTTACTTTGCTATGGCTTTCCCAGAATTTGTGAGAAGCACCTGGCAATTTTATCTTCCCAAGCCCTGAGACTGCTGGCTTCTCTGTTTATTGAGTGCAAAATACAACTGCTCTCCCCACCCCTCCTTCATGTATTCTTCTTTAAACATTTGCTCTCAAGTGTCCTTGGCTGGGGAAGATACAGGGTCTATAATTTACAAGCTGGCTGCAAACTGCCCACACTGTTGGGCCTTGTTTTAACTTTCCTGTCTCAGTTTCCCTATTCCTCTTGTCCTGGCATTTTCCTAGCTTTTCCCTGCCCTGTAACAATGAGACTTCTAAAAATCTCAGCTTCTGAATCCATACGCTTGCTGTTCTTATTTAAGATTTTCTTTCATCTATATTATTAAAGATAACTCCTCTCTAACCATCATATTTCAGTCTTCCAACTTGTTTTTATATCATTTTAAAATCAACTTTATAGAATTAAAATTTATATTCAATAAAATGTAACCATTAGGAATATACAGTTGTATGAATTTTGCTAAGAGTATACGCACTGGAAATTACCACAAGCATGATACAGACCATTTTTACCATCTTAAAACGTTCCCTATTGACGTTTTGCAATGAATGTCATCTTTCAACTCTCAAAGCAGGCAGTTATTAAATTATATTCTATCACTATGGTTTACTTTGTCTCTTCTATAATATCATATAAATGATTTATACAGAAAATACTCATTTACATTCAGGTTTGTTTCATTCACTATAATGTTTTAGAGATCTATCCCAGTTGTTGTGTATATTGATATTGTGTTTAGTGTATTGCAGTTTCATACAATTAGTTTTCTATTTTGTCTTGATAGAAATACAGGTTGTTTCCAGTTTCAGGCTACTATGAATAAAGTTATCATAAATATGATCTGTGTTCAAATCATTTTGAGACCTAGCAACACTAGACAATGTTTCACCACTACTTTTGGGGGCCATTAAAAATCAAATCACCAACAAAAAACAAAATATGTGACATTAAACAGAAGGTAAAACAGAAGGTACAGTATGAGAGCTGACTGAAACAACTGGGATAGTGCTGGCCAGACCACCTGATGGGATTAGTACCTTTATAAGAAGAGATTTAAGAGAGTTTGTTTACTTTCCCTCCACCCACAAGGAAAGTCAAGTAAGGACACAGCCAGCAAGAAGGAAGCTGTAACTCAGAGAGAAAGCTGTCACCAGACTCTGACCTCTGCTGGGACCTTGACCCTGGGATTCCAGTCTCCAGAATTGTGGGAAATAAATGCCTGTGTTTAAACTGCCCAGTATATGGTACTTGTCATGGCAACTGAAGCTGACAAATACATGCATGTTGGGTAACATAAATTTTTGCTGCTCTGTATATATCCATGAATAACATAAAAGTGCTGCAAGTGTGATTTTGGAATTACATATAAATTTTAGTGAGAGTGAGTAGGTAAATTAGTAAATATGGAATCCATGAATAATGAGGACTGTGTGTGTACGTATGTTATGTATTAGACTCTTATATGTGGGATTGAATTACTAGTCATATTGTAAATATATGTTTATTTTTAATAAACTGTCAAACTGTTTTCATTTTATACTTCAATCATAAAAGTATGAGTGTTCTATTTGCTCTGAATGCTCACATACAATGGTATTGCCAGTCTTTTTTTACTTTTGCTATTAAAGTATGTGTGGTTATCTTATAATAAATTTTTAAACAAATTTATTGCTGAATGATACATGGAAAACTGCACATGTTTAAAGTATATTATGACTCTGAGAAACCAACTTTATTGAAGCATTTCAAATAATGAAATGCATTCATTTTTAGTGTACAGATGAGTGAGTCTTAGTAAGTGCATAACCCCGTGAAGCCACTGCCATTGAAATATAGGAAATTTCCATCACCCTCAGCAATATTAGCCTTTGCTCATTAGTCTCCCCTCTCCATCTACCAGGTCATGATCTCTATGCTTCTTTTGGAAATATTATGGTATCTTCAGAAAGTTTTGTTTGTTTGTTCGTTTTTAATTTTAGCTTTTAAGTTTAGAACTATGTGCCATTCCACGGTAAGTTTTGTCTTGTTGTGAGGTTAAGGTCATGATTCATTTTCTTCCATATGGATAGCTATTGTTCATGCACCATCTACTGAAATAACTACCTTTTTTCCTTAGGACCTTATCAACACTCAGTTGTGTGGGTATATTTCTTGACCCGGATTCTTTTCCTTCGGTTCATTTGTCTACCATTACACCAATACCACAAGGTCTTGAATATTAAATGTTATAGTAAGATTGAAATCAAGTAATGTAAGTGAGACTCACATTTGTGTTGGAAGTGATAAATTCTAAGTCAAAATTCTATGGTTTCATTAATTAATTCAACTAACAATTATGGAAAGCTTACTTTGGATCAGCTATTTTGCTCTGTGCTGAGAATGAAAACAAAGAAAGTTTCTCAAGAACTTACAGTCTGAAAGTAATATAAACTAGAAGCTATTAAAATAAAAATGTATATCAAATATCACAAAAACAGAAAATGTAGGAATTATATTTATCTGCAGAAGGCAGAAATGACTTATAAGAAAAGTCACACCCATAGCGGGATTATACATTCTCTTCCTATCACACAATTCAAAGGCACAAAATTGTAATCGCACTTGTTCAATTTGCTGAATAATAAACTCTGGTGCAAGAACAACACAGAGAAAACATATTTGTTTCAATATTTCAAACAAGGTGGTGATAGGTATAATTTAATTAAATCGTGGGTCAATGGAGAATGATGAATACATTTTAAAGACATTCAAGTTGTAAAAATTAATAAAAGTCAATGCCCCATTGGGCATGCATGGAGCAATGGTGAAGGAGAGTAGTTGTCAAAGAAGTATAAATGGGACGACTTAAAGAACTGGGCTGTCATAAAAGTGTATTATAATTTGAGAAAGAAGAGTTCAAGTAGGTGATAGTTTAAACCATCATACAGTTGAGGGTCATATAGGTATTTATGGAAAGGCCATTAGGTCATTAAGCATTTGGGAAAGATAAGCAGCCTTTAAATACCACTGATGCATTCCTAATCTCATATTCCAGAAGCTATCTCATTAAACAAGTGAACTGGATCATAAATGTATTGTGTCCATATTAAAATCACTATCTTTAAAAGGCTTATGTGAACATTTAGATAGAGAGTACTTCACAATTCTATCAATTATATTTTATTATTTAATTTGAATGCATTTTTACAGTTAACTTGTTCATGAACATTTTCTGAGATGCAGTCTTCATCAAAATTGATTTAATTATAAAAGTCACATAAAAGTGGAAAACAGTTTCATGGTTGTTCACAACATCCTCTACCCCAAGGTCAAATTATTCATTAGTTATGGTTATTATTTCAAGGATATAGTCAAGTAATTGCTGAAACACATGCATGAATAAAGACTAACTTTAAATCCTTTTAGTCCTTTGAAAGCACCTATGTGTCCCATATTTATGAAGAGTTGAAATACTTTTTTAGTAAAACAGGTATATAATTCAGGATCCTTGATTTATTTGTTTTTCTACACACCTGTTCCTCAGAGAATATAAAAATCACTTAATAAACAACATTGGGTATCTTTGGTTTTGGTACCTTCTGGTAACATGGAGTATGATTTATTTGCCCTAAGCCTGTTCTGAATACTGAGCAAAGATATAAAATGGTAACGGTAATTAAACAATGATCTCTCCAGTTGTGTTTAACTGTGTAATTGAACCAATTCAAATCATCAGTATGATATAACTGTGTTCTTCCACTGTTTCCACATTCTCCACCCTCAACATTCTAACTCACCATTAGATGGGTCTTATTAATAATAAAAATAGCAAATGTTTATTGAAAATTAATGATGTGCCATGTATTCTGTTCATCCTTTGCATTTAATTAACTCGTGACTCTCCCAACTGGGCTGTTCCATCTCTGGAGGCACAGAAACAATTCTAAAGAACGTGTGTCTTGCATAATTTTAAAGGATTCAATTCCAGGTACACAATTTTCAAATGTAATAGTTCCTAAAACTAATATTTCTTTAAACATTTGTGTTTGTGATTATGACTCTATCTTCTTTTCTCTTTAGCAATAGTCTTTATCTATATGAAGAAAAAAAAGGGGGCAGATTTTGTCACTGATCCTTAATTCTTCAATGGTTTACAAACAGAGCATTTCAAAATACTGGTGTTTATACTAAGAATGAGTATATGAATAGCTAACAACTGGTTAAAATACATTATTAAAGCAGTTGTGCATTTATTATTTTCAATAAGTTTTGATGGGGATCTAAAAATTGTCAGCTAATAGGTTATTAAAATAATAATAGAGCTATGGAAAAGACATCTCTTTTACCACACACAGGAAAAGTTAGATACTCAACAAAATCATGACTTTTCTTTGACCCTTTAGAAAGTTAAAGTCATAGAAAGCAATCTGTCCTGAAACTGAAATGAATAGTATCTTCTCAAAGATAGATGGGATGCAAGCTCTTACTCATCTGGGGCAGAGCACTGGAGAAACTGACCATCAACACTGGTAAGAAAAATGCAGTTAAAATCGGTAACAAATCACTAAAGGCTAAATACAGGTAGAATGGGAGAATAGAAACCCTGAGAGCCATAGACAAAAGGGAAATCCATACACACTCACAGGCTCTTCTCCACAAACCTCACCACTTGTTCACAAGAAAATTGGGTGCAGAAGAGAGAGAAATCTTCCCTCTCGGTACAGTCCTGGAAGAGCAGAGCATCAGCCCCTAGGAGTAAAGAAGAAAAGGCTCTACCCCATATTCTTCACCCCTTACTATAGGGCCTTAAACCACTAGGCAGAAAACTGTCACCCTAAATGCAGAGGGGTAAGATCTATTGCAAGAGAAAAAAACCAGAACACTTCTACTCCTTGGAAAGAAGCAAAAACTCTCTTTGGACCAGATAATTGGAGGGATCCACACACTGTACAAGTGCAGGATAAATTAGAAAAACCAGTTGTCAAGACACAGAGACACAGGCTCTGAATATAATTTAGGCTGAATGAAAACAGAAAATACTCTGGTCTGCTCATCCTACACCAAAATGCCTAGCAAACACCAGGAAACATACAACAGCAGTCTACCACTAATGGCAAGGAAAGGAAATAAAGGGAGAATCTAAAAGCAAGCTCTTACAGAAAGACTATAAAGCAAAAAATAAAATGAGAAAATTAAGCAAAACGCTCAACCAGCTGTTAAGCAAAGCACAAGGTAAAGTCAGAAAATTTAAAGCTAGTAGGTAACTAAGTATAATTACAGAAACAACCAAATACATAATAAGAAAATGTCTCCATCTAAAAGTCACTTAGTGGTTGAGTCCCAATACCCTAGATATCTAGGATAGCAAATGATCCATTACAAGGAAGTAGAACCTAGAGAAGCTGTGTGGCTCTTAAAGGGAAAGTGGATCAAGTTCAATAGTTGGTTTGGCTATGTGCTTTAGCCAGTGCATGAATAATTGTGGCCAGCCAGTGGACTCAAATAAAAAATGACTCTGGAAGCAAATATGATATTAAGATTAGGAGATTTATAAATAAAAAGATTTAAAATTTCCTTATACCAGTCTTTTAAAGGAAAGAAAATAAATAAAATAAATAATAAAGAATGCAGATTAAAGCACAAAATCTGTGATCTTGTCCCAAGGACTTTGGGTGGAGGTTGTCTTCTTCTGAGGACCATCTTCTATCAAAGGAAGGGGGTAACATCCTCTCAACTTGGGTTCTAGAAGTAGGGTCAATTTTCCAGTACTCTGAGTATTATTTATGTTGAGAGAGAAATCCAACACAAATTCTTTTAGATTTCATCACTATTCTATTGCTGTCAATACCTGATAGAGCCCTGGCCTATGTAACTCAGTTGATTGGAGCATCATCCTGTGCAACAAAGGGTCACAGGTTTGATTCCTGGTCATGGCACATATCCAGTCTGTGGGTTCAATCCCCCATTGGGGTGCATATGGAAGACAACCGATCAATGTTTCTCTCTCACATGCCCCCCCTTCCTCCCTCCCTCTCTTTTCCTCTCTCTTTAAAATCAATAAAAACATATCCTCAGGTGAGGATTATATCTGAGAATTATCTCCATTAGTGTGTCAAAACTTTCATTCTCTGATGTTTCGTCCAACAGATCAGATCTGGGTTTTAGGTCACTCAAGGACTGCTTAGGAGAAAGTTGAAAGGAGACTACCAGTATATGTTGAAAAAAAAATCAGGATGTATTGAATGAATCCCCTATAATAATCGGCCACGTGTGCTTGTCATACAGATTCAGAGTTGATATAGCCATACTCATAGGCCAGTCTGTCACTAACTCATAGGGGAGGAGTTAAAGAACCTAAGAATTGGATCTCATTGTCATTAAATCACTGACAAAAGCATATTAAACTAGAAATTAATAATAGAAAGATATTTAAAAGGGCCATATGTTTGAAAATTAAGCAACATATACCTAAGTAACTCATTGGTCAAACAGGAAATAAAAAGAAACATTACACTTAAATTACATAAAAATTAAAGTGCAATATATTAAAATTTGTGGTGCATATTAAATGATAGTACTAAATGCTTAATTTGAAGAGAGACTTCATATCATTCATCTACGCTTCATTTAAAAATATAGAAAAAGAGAAGAGCAAATTAAAACAAAAACAAGCAGAAGAAAAGAAATGCTAAAGAACAATTTGTTAATAAAATTGCAAACCAAAATGACCAAAATAAATATAATAATGGAATCATTAAAACCAAAAAATGCCTTTAAAATATCACTAAAATTGATAAAATTCTTACCATAGTGAATAAAAACATACACAAATTACAGAATAGCCATTTATTTAAAAGACATCATTTATTTAATAGACTATCTTTATCCCATTTTATGTTCTTGCCTCCTTTGTAGAATGTTAAATGAGCATAAAAGCGTGGGCTTATATTTAAGCTCTCTGTTCTGTTCCATTGATCTGTGTGTCTTGTTTTTATGCCTGTACCATGCTATTTTGATTACTATGGCTTTGTAGTATTGCTTGATATGAGGCAGCATTATTCCTCCAACTTTGATTTTCTTTCTCAAGATTGCTGTGACTATTCAGGATCATTAGTGGTTTCATATAAATTTTTGATATATTTGTTCTAGTTGTGTGAAATATGCCATTAGTATCTTGATAGGAATTGTGTTGAATCTATAAATTGCTTTAGTATGGGCATTTTAATGATGTTAATTCTTCCTATCCATGAACATGGTATATGCTTCCACATATTTGTATCTTCTTCAATTTCTTTCTTCAGTGTCATAATTTTCCAAGTACAGAACTTTTACATCCTTTCTTAAGTTTATTCCTAGTGCCCTAGCCAGTTTTTCTCAGTGGTTAGAGCATTGGCCTGCAGACTGAAGGGTACTGGGTTAGATTCCAGCCAAAGGCACATATCTCTGTTGTAGGCTCAATCCTAGCCCTTGTCGGAGTTCTTGCAGTAGGCAACCAATAGATGTCTCTCTCTTTCCCTTCCACTCTCTTTGAAAAGCAATGGGGAAAATATGCTCAGGTGAGGATTAAAAAAAAAAAATTATTCCTAGTTATTTTACTTTTTGATGCAATTATAAATGGGATTGTTTTCTTGGTATCCCTTACTGATAGTGCATTATTAGTGTATAAAAATGCAAATGATTTCTGGATATTTACTTTATTCTGCAAATTTACTGAATTTATGAGTTCTAATGTTTGTTTGTTTTTATGGAATCTTTAGGTTTCTCTATATACAGTATCATATCATCTGCATATAATGACAGTTTTACCTCTCTTTTCCAATTGGATGTCTTTTATTTCTTCTTCTTGTCTGACTGCTGTGGCTAGGACTTCCAGTACTATGTTGAATAAGCGTGGTAAAAGCAGATATCCCTGTGTTGTTCCTGATCTTAAGGGAAATACTTTTAGTTTTTGCCCATTGAATATGATGTTGGCTGTGAGTCTGTCACATATGGCCTTTATCTTATTGAAGTATGTTCCCTCCATTCCCACTTTGCTGAGAGTTTTTATCATAAATGGGTACTGGACTTTTTCAAATGCTTTTTCTCTGTCTACTGATATGATCATGTGATTTTTATCTTTTGTTTTGTTTATGTGATGTATCACGTTTAATGATTTGCAAATATTGTAATCAGCCTTGCATCCCCTATAATAAATTACACTTGGTATGCTATATGATTTTTTTAATGTATTGCTGGATCCAATTTGCTGATATTTTGTTGAGGATTTTAGAGCTTCTGGCGGTACTTGAGTTGCATGAGGTAGTTTCTTAGTGAGTCAGGAAGTAAAATCATGTGGTGTTTGCTAGATCAAGATTCAAACACAGTACCACTGCTGAGTTTTAGGCCACTCAGAAAATGTCCCAGCTAGGTACCCTCAGACCTTTGTATTGGGCTGGAGTCTCAGGAAGTCATGAGGGAGAGACCAGCAAAGTTTATCAGGCCCAAACATACCAGGGCTTTGCACTGGTCAGACATGTGAAGGAAAATGGCCTTGATTCTAGATCCACACAAGTCAGTGTGTCTAAGATTCTGCCAGGAGGCTGAGCTCAACAGGGTGAGGTGTCACAGGTGTCTGGGCATGGGCATACCTAGAACCCATTAGGTGGGACTAAAAAGTCTCTAGTGAGAGGAAGACACCAGTCATGTTCATGGGAAAGTGAGAGGAATGGCCCCCATCCCAAAGCCACACCACTCAGTCACTGACACCACTTGTGTCTGCCCAGACCTCTATAGCCCAGCCCAGACAGCTGACTCATCAGCAGAGCATGAACTCTGCAGACTAGGGTGACAGGAAGTCCAGAGGGTGGGCTATTGCTTTTCATCAAGCTGATGCCATATAAAGGGGAACACTCTACCCAAGAAAGATGGCATCTGTGATGTGAGAGAATGACTCAGAACAGGAGTCCTAGAGGCTGTCCCCTCATCTCTCTCCCCAAAGCCACAAACCCAAGTCTCTCCTCACAAAACTTCAGTTCACTCTGCCCTCCTTCTGCCAGAGTACAGAGTGAATGCCTGTGAACAATATTTTGTAAGTTGGCCCTTTTGGAAGACACCTGTGTCTCTAGCAGACCATCGTCTCTCCCTGGCAGATAGAATCTCTGCTGATTTTCACAGCCACATATTATGTGGGCACCTCTTTCCAGCTCTGGTGCTCTGGGCTGGAGAGCCTAGTGTGTGGCTGAAATCCCATGCTCCTCAGGGGAAATCTGTGCAGCTGAGAAATACCTCTGTAACCTCAGCTACTGCCCATGGGAGTGGGACCAGACCTTTAGGCATCTCAGCACTTCCTACCAGTCTCAATGTGACGACTTCTATAAATCCTGGTTAGAAGACTTCTATTCAGCTGGTCTTCAGTTGGTTTTCAGGTTTTTTGTTCTATATTTTAGTTGCAATTCCAGAATGGCCCTGGGAGGAGGTAAGTGGAATATCCATCTAGTTTGCTGCCATCCTGGATGTCTCCTAAAAGGTTTTTGAGAAAACTTAATAATATCAAAGTGTGCAAGGTTAATATGCAAAAATTAATTATATTTTACTCTTGAACAATGACTGAAAATTAAAGATTTTAGTATATTATTTTCAGAACTATGAAATATTTATATCAATCAAGATATGTACGAGGATATGTATGCTGAAATCTATAACACACTGATGAAAGAAATCAAAGGAAACCTAAATAAATAGAGATATGCAGAATGATTTTAGATTGGAAGTCTCTATGGTGTGAAGATATCAATATCGCTAATCTTAACTATGGATATATTGCAAGCCCTATAAAAATGAAAGGCTGGATTTGTTTTTATAGAAACAATAATTCCTTCAAAAGGAACTAGAAGAACCAAAAATAAATTGAAAAAGAATAAAGTTGTAAGGCTTACACTGCATGATTTCATGATCTAATATAAAGTATCGTAGACAAGGCAGTATGTATTGGCAAAATGATAGACTCATAGATCAATAAAACAGAATAAAGAATATAGAAATAAATACATACTTATGCTCAATAGATTTTTAACAGTTTTGTCAAATGCTAGCAAGGATGTGGAGTAACTAAAACTCTCATACATTGCAAATGGAAATGCAAAATAATATGGCCATTTTAGAAAAAAATTGAATGTTAATTATAAATACCCAGCTAACATATGACCCAGCCGTTTCTCTTCTAAATATTAAACAAGTGAAATAAAACTTTATGATTCACAAAAACCTGTATGAGAATGTTAATAGGAGATTTAGTAATAATTGCCAAAAACTGAAAACATACCAAGTGTCATTCAACTGGTTAACGAATAGTCCGTTAAGGTACATCCATAACATGGGGGTTACCTAATAAGGGAAACAACAAACTTCCCATACATACAACATAATTGAATCTCAAATTTATTATGCTAGATGACAGAGAACAGACTAAAAATGGCTGTATATGGTATGATCTATTTGTATGACATTTAGAAATGGGCAAAACTTCACATAAAGAAACAGGTCAGTGCATGTTCTATATTTTGCAATGCTGGTTACATGACAGTATATGTTTTTCGAAACAAAGAATGGTACACTAAAACCAGTGAAATTTTACAATTTGTACATTATACCTCAATCAAAAATGTAAAATAATAACATTCGTTGATAAACTAATATGCAATTTTGGCAAAAGTTTTGGAAAGAATTAAAAAGATTTTTAATGTTACTATAATAAAATCCCTTTCATTTCCATCTACTTACTTATTTGAGCATTTCCTAGTGCTTACAATATAAAAATGAAATTTAGCAATAACATTTTTCCTAAATCTCATTCCATCTTAAAAATAAGCATATATAATTAATATAACATATAATTATAATATAGCAATATTAAAATAAGATGTTATATACTGATATGCAAAATGTATATAATATATAATGTAGAAGATATATGTTGAACATAGTATTTATCATACTACTCTTAATATATAATATGTATAAACATTAATACTATGATTTGTCACTATATCATTAGAAAATTGTACTATCATGATAGTTGAAAATATTTTATTTAACATTAGAATAAAATTTTATTGAACAAGCAAAATTCAAGAACAAGTTCAATTTTTGGTGTTTTGCATTTAAAGTAAAAGAGAGCAAAACGAAATTAAAACAGAAGCCGATAATTCGATCATTATTACTTAAGTTGGCAGTGGGCAACGCTAGGATGAATCCAGTTTGATGTAACACTAAACCCATGTTCTTATGTTTTACTTTGATATTTTGACATAGCATTCACAATGAATCTATACAGGAAACATATAAATTAAGGTGTTTTTGGTTTGTGGAACAACAAGTTTTTATCAGGTATATACTTTACATTATCTTTCAATGAACCTTATGTAAAATGTCCTTCATTGCTAATTGTTTTCTGAGTTGACCTGGATAAAAAACTTGCCTATCTAAGTCAATGTGTTGCCTCTATTTGGCTTCCTTTTTTTTAAAGCATACAACTAAAGTTATATAGCTTCTCATTGTCATTTTTGTCTTTTCTGGTATAAAGTTTGAAATAAAACATAAGGATATGTTGTTAAAGACTGCTTCAACTTGAGTTGCAAATGTTCCTCCATGTGCAGATGTTTAATATGCACCGTGTGTCTTTTTGTGTGTGAAAGCTTTACAAGAAACATATATAGTGTTATTTATATTTCTTATACAATAGATTTTAATTATCAGAATGCTCTAAAAGGCATTCTTTTATATTTTAAACGGTAAGTAAATCTCAAAATCATTTTTCAATGTTTTTCTTCATTAAATTACCTTTTTACTTATCCATGTTACTTGGTCACTCTTATGGTGAAGTTTAATTACAGACCACCTCAAACTATTTTAGGAGTAATAGAAAACAAACAAATAAAAAAGATCTTGTAGTCCTTAAACTATAATTGCAATTTGAAGCCTTGAAAGTGAGTACAGAAACGAAAATACTTTGTTTTTCAACATTATTTTGTTTTGTTGTAAATATGATATACAGATCATAACATGCTATTAAAACAAGCTGAAAGGAAATCTGTTTGTTCATATGAAATTTGAATTTCAGAAACAGACTACTAGCTGAGTGTTGGAAGTTGATATGAAACAAATGTGGAAAGGTCTCTCTAAATGTCAAACCTATTCTTTTCAAACTAAAATTAGATTAATTTAGCTCATTAATAAACTGATGACATTTTGCACAGCAACAATTTGTATAAAATATTCAAGACTGTAGTGTGCAAAGTAGAAACAGTTTTCCGTCTTTTAAATGTGTATCATTAGTATTATATGTTAATTGCCTCTTATATACTTGCTTGAATAATAAAAAGTCCCAAAGGCAATAAATTAATTTCTTTAAGGTTACATATCCCTAAATATAAACTTTGACCAAAATGACTATTAACAAAAGAAAAATTAATTTGGGGGAGAATTTTAGATATCTTGTTTTGATTCTAATTTTGGAATGAATCTATAATTAGCACTTTTCCCATACTCAAAAACATTTTAAATTAATTTGCTTTTATTTCCATACTGCATTATAAAAAGCATGCAAAGTAAAACTGTGAACATTAGTTAAATGCAACATGGCCTGTTTCACCATTTGTACAGTGTTACCAAAAATTACATGTCACAGTTGTTTTAATATGAAAGCTGAAAGATTTTGACATAAACCTTATGCAAAACATCCCTAAGACTTTATATAATTTTACTACTTTAATTAATTTTTATAAAATATAATTGATATTTCAGACATTTCTCCCCAAGTTTATTATTTTTTAGAATCATGTCCCAATATAACTGACAGTTTTTAATAAGATACAATTTTTATGTCTTCCTTACTCAACATAAAACTTGATTATTTCAAAAGCAGATGATTTTTTCTATGCAAAGCTTTTATAGAATGTAGCTAATCTCCAGGATAAAATAATGGCAATAGAATCAGAAAGTAAGAAAGTGACTTAAAGGTCATCCAGAACACCTCAGAGATGCCGAGGACTTTACAGGCTTTATCCCTCAAGTGAAATCAATCTCTAATGATCCACACACTTGTGCACTGTTGATAGGAAACAATCATTCCTATCTCTACTTGGCAAGTGAGTATCCTGCCTTTTCTGCTTTCATCATTCTAAAAAAAAAAGTACATAATCAACTATATATCTGAGACTGTAACTTTCATCATAGTTCTTATTTCAAATACTTACATTCATAGCAAATAACTGTCATATACTACAATTATAAATTTTCCTACAGAGTTCTACCTGAATTTGGTTTTATTATTTTCCTGTTTTATATGCAACCTAAACACCTGTCAAAGGCCACCTCCACTTAATATGTCTAGAAAGGGAGGAGGTCCCAAATGTCTCCATCTACTAGTCAGTTTTTGAAACTTCCTGTCCTCTACAAGAGGTCACTGATGACTCTGATGTTGATTATGGCGTAGACACAGGAACTAGAGGCCTATAAGGCTCCATGTCACTACTCAGGCAAGAGCCCACTAAGGTTGGAGAAGATACTTAGAACAGCCCATACCTCCTTTTATGACTACACTTCTTACTTCCATGAGCATATAAACTTATTCAGGTGTTCAGATTTCATATATAACACTTAGCTCACAGATAAAAAAGAATTAACATTATGTATAAAATGTGAGATATCATTGGAAAAAAAGTTAAGTGTTCACCCCACCCTCATAATTTAAGTAAACACTCCCAAAAAATAAAACCTCAAAAAGCTGTCGTATTAGGCCACTCTGTGGATCCTAACCTTGTATACTGACCCTAAGGTCTACAAGTATCTGAAGAAGCACATTTTTCTTTAACCTCAGTGTGAGTTTCAATACCTATGAGAGTTGTTCATGATCTTGAATCCATCACCTGGAAACATGGAAAGTAATTATTCTCTAAAACATTGATCCAAAGTTTCCAGAGGGGGAAAAAATGTGGTCTCTGAAACAGATATAGCTAAAAACTGTTGGGAGGGTGAGGGGGAATGAAGGGGACTTTGGTATTGCATATTTAGCAGAAGAGTTCCAACTGTGCCATATGGTCCACAGTGGGCATATGGTAAGGGAAATTCCAAGATTTATTTCCTTTGGACTCTTTCCACCAGGCTGATCTGTAGCTACATTTCTTTATTTTTTCTTTTTCAGCAGGATAACTTCACATACACACACACACACACACACACACACACACACACACACACACTTGTGCAGACACTCATGGATGCCTCAGAAATATTACAGTTTAAACTATAATGAAGATAAACGTTTTTATAAATGAATTATAACCAGCTTGATTGAAGCATTTCATATAATGAAATGCATCCATTTTTTGTGTACAGATGAATGAGTCTTAATAAGTGCATAACCCAATGAAGCCTCTACTGTTGAGATATCAGATATTGTTATGTACTGCAACTAGATGTCTATGGATTAGTGTTAAGGATTCCAACAATTATACAAAAACTTAGTATTTCTCTCTATTCATTCAAGTCTTGATTCATAAAATAGAGTCATTATTAAAAATATAGCTACCTGTTTAATTTTAAGAGTACAGGTTGATGTTTTAGATGTCTCTTTTCTGGTAGGAATACTAAGGAATTATGGTAACTAAATAGATAAATTATAATATTTTCTTAATTTGTTTGTTAAATTATTACCTCATTTATCAAAAAATATTTGTTGATTCTAACACAATGGTTAAGTATATAAGCTTTGCATTGAGATAGCATAGGTTTATTTTTCTCCCACTTACTATTCTGGTTCAGTTTCCATGACACAGTGGGAGCAGAGTAGGGGAAGGCTTGTATTGCTACTGAAAACACATGTATAACTAGATAACTGCATGTCCCATATGTATAGCTTATCAGTGAGCATTTGATTACAGAAATAGAATTATGAATTATGAGAAATGATATAAGAGAGTTGACTACAGAGGTTTGACCTTACAAATGTCTGGCCTTGCATTTACATATTTTTTAACTGATTTGAGAGAAGGGAAGGAGAGAGAGGGGGAGAGAGAGAGACTAAAACATCAGTGTGAGAGAGAAGCATAGATGGATTGCCTCCTGCACGTGTGCCAATCAGGGATTGAACCTGCAACCTGAATTGAACCTGCAAGCTGGGTGTGCCCTGACCAAGAATCAAATCACCACCTTTTAGT
Source organism: Miniopterus natalensis (assembly GCF_054644295.1). Taxonomy (NCBI): domain Eukaryota; kingdom Metazoa; phylum Chordata; class Mammalia; order Chiroptera; family Miniopteridae; genus Miniopterus; species Miniopterus natalensis. Next base: position 25,416,906 of record NC_142086.1, read on the forward strand.
GTATGGGAGGACGCTCCAAGCAAATGAGCCACACCGGCCAGAGCTGGCCTTACATACACAGATTACACACAGTCATTGTTCTTCATCGGGTGCTGGAACTGAGGTCAGCAGAGCAAAAGACGATGAAGGAAAGGTGACTGCAAAGTGGAGAAGAGAAAGGGCAAATGGAACATGCAAGGAGGAGCTGGAACCTGTGTCAGTCCCTCGTTGCCTACCAGCCCCAATCCTCAGGTTTCAGGCAACCTGCTTTCATCACAGAGATATGCACCTGTACCAGGATCAAAGAAAATGAAGGAAGAGATGCAGCATGACAAGGAGAAGCTCAGATCCTTGCTACTGCTGCCCCAGAGTTGCAGACTTTGGCTTAGGACTTGGAAAAGCTATAGGAATAAATCCACTGGGACCTGGGAGAGCTGTAACATGAGGCGCTGAAACCCACAACCAAGTGGGTAAGCAGATCGGTGACAAGGTGCGTGAGCTGTAACAGCACACAGCACCCTGCACCACACTTGCGAGCATAAGAGCATGGCCATCCTCCACACTACAACTGATGCACAAAATATCTACTGTGGCCCATCTTACCCTGGAGCTATGCAGCTAAGGTTATTTCTGGAAAATGTAGCTCTAGTTAACTAACACATTTCAAATCCACTACAGCCCGCCCTATATCAACATGTCATCTATATACTCATTTTTAAAAGCATACTTAACTATTTTTAAAAAAATGTTATGAGTTTATTTGAACCAAACTGACGACATGCCAGGAAGCAAGATCTCAAATGTCTCAGGGAATGACAGTTCTGCAGTTTCTTTTATACATTTGAAATTAAGGAGGGAATGCAAGAACAAATGCATGACGATGGCAGAAAGCAAAGTACAGGATCATTAACAAGATTATGGCATCCTCCAGGGTGGTTACTCCTCCAAAGTATCTAAAAATGAGGTTTACTCTGGCATTTCAAATGTGTTAACCTGGTGCACAGGAACGACGGACAGGGCCTGCTTAAGGCAGAGATAACCGTTTTTATAGGCTTGAAGTGAGATTATTCACCATGACCTGCCCGGCTAGGAGTTTATGATCCGATCATCTGTGAGGTTACTTACAGTCAGATTTATTATAGAGCCTCTTTTTCATCCACATGTCTGCGTCTAAATTTATTCTTCTTTTAAGAACACCAGTCATATTGGATTAATGGCCTCCTTTTAACTTGATTACCTTTGTAAAGACCCTATCTCCAAACTTAAAGGTAACGTTCTGAAGTCTTGGGGTTTCAACATAGGAATTGGGAAGGGGCACACAGTTCAACCCCTAACAATCTATTTTCTTCTTAGTTTCTGCGAGAATACACTACATTTATTAAATAAATGTGGTCATTCCTAAAAAAATTTTATCAGACACCTTGAGGATCTAATGAAAGCAGTGGGCCTCTCCCCATGCACCAGGAAAACACATATATCAAACAAATTTACTATTATTCCAATCCAATTTATGTTCCAATCCAATTTACTATTATTCCAGAAAAGTCTTAGCTATACAAAGGGTGATATTGTAGCATTTCACTTTACACTGTTATTATTACTTGAGAAATAACAATTTTACAAATAATTTTGAGCAATCTGTTGTTTAAATAAAATGCAAACGATTCATTGAGAAGTAATTGTTATATAACACCCGACAAAGGGTCGCTTTGGGAAACATCGGTCAATTTCTTAATCCTATTGGTTTTGTGGCACTGTGATCAGTTCATTCAGGATTGATTACAAGAAAGGTAACTATGGAGACACATATACATTTTTATTTGTACTTTAAGCATGATTATAATGCTTTTATTTGCATACCAACAACAGGAATCATGCTTTACTTCTGCCTGATTATTTGTAGCACATACTCTTTTAAGGCACTATTATTTTTAAATTTATTTATTTAAAAATTTTTCAAGTACAGTTTCCTTTCAGTATGATTTTATATTGGTTTCTGGTGTACAGCACAGTGGTTAGACAATCATATACTTTACAGAGTGCACCCTCCACCCGACATTTCCAGTACTCACCTGGCACCATGCATAGTCATTGCAATATTATTGACTATATTCCCTATGCTGTACTTTACATGCCCATGACTATTCTGTAACTACCAATTTTTACTTAATCCCTTCACCTCTTTCACCCAGAACCCCCTTCCCCTCTGGCAATCACCTGTCCAGTCTCTGTATCTATCAGTCTAAAACATACTTAACTTCTAAATAAAGACAACAATGAAATCACACTCCCAGATAACATCGATACAGCTATCTGTAACATACCAAAATATAAGGTAACTTTACCCCCAAAAGAACTTCCAAAACTCCTTTATACATCTTCACTGATGCTTATTAACCCAGTCTCTCAAGGGTTTGCCACACAGGCTGGTGTTGCAACTGAGTTTTTAAGAAGTCATTTCATGGCTGAAAATGAAGCTGGGTCAGCAAAAATACAAGATGCGCTTGGAGCGTCTTGCAGTATGAAAAAGAGAGAAAGTGCTAACAATGCAAAAGGGTGAGGGCATGTCAAAGGGACCCAGGAGCTAGCACAGAAGGGCTCCCGAGGGCCAGGGCTATAATCATTTAAACAACAAAATGAAGAATGCAGTTCTAGATTATAACCCAGAGTATAACATAAATATGAATGAGTTCATACTATTATATATAAATGGTTAAATAAGTAAATAAATAAATATAGGTGGAGAACAGCAATTCTTATTTACAGAAGAATTACAAAAAAATATGTAAATATTCTCTCCTCCAGAAGGTAAATCTTATCTCCATGAACCCCTTTAGGGTGGGCTAGATACAAGCTAGAGTCCACGAAAGGAAAAATAGTAACTTTACAGTAGGGAAATCTGGCAAGCACTCCCTTAATCATATGATCATATTTAACATTACCAGTGATGTCATTTGGATATCATGTGTCCCTGTAACAAAGGCATTCTTTACTAAAACCCATAACTCCAGTATAATCACGTTAAGAACACCAGACAAACACAAATTGAGAGAAATTCTACAAATTAAATGACGACCACTCTTTATGAGTGCCAAGGTCATGAAACTTAGGAAAACTGAGAAACTGTCATAGATTAGAGAAGGTTAAGGAGACATGACAACTAAGTGCAGTGTGGTATCTTGTGTTGGATACTGGAAAAGAAAAAGAAAAAAAGAAAGGAAAAACTAATGATAAAGTCAGGAGTTCAGTTCATTGTAATGTGCCAAAATTAGTGTTTTAGTTTTGAAAAATGTACCATAGTAAGGTAACATAATAACATTACCTGAATGTTATATTTACTAAACCAAAACTGGGTGAGGGATATATGCAAATTCTCTGTACTACTTTTGCAACTTTTCTATAAATCTAATATGTTCCCAATAAAAAGCTCATTTTAAAAAGTAGCCATTGTGTGGTTCTAGTAGGCAGCTAATTCACAGCGATAGGAAGCATGGTAAAACCAGCGAAACCCATATGCAGGAGCCCATTGCCACAGTTTGTCTGCAGTAACATGAATTCTCTGGTGAGAAGTAACACTGTGTGGAATATTATGATTGTGAGTAAGACATCTAGAGATCCATTGGTTGTGGTTTGGACAGGAGCACTGAATGTAAAGAAGGAAAATCCATATCCCATAAGGACCTATTCCACTACGATGGAAGTGTTCATATGTAATTATTTTGCCACCAGATTATACCACAGTTGTGCCATATTGAGAATTGTTGGTCTCTACTGTTGACAGGTTGGACAGTCAGTAGTCGTTCTAAGAAGATAAGCCTGAATGATTAGAAGTCCATGCTGTTGAACCCATGTTCATCCTCTTTTTCTATTGCAGTGACAATATCATTCATCAGCTTATTGAGCACAGACATGGTTGGCTGGGGAAGAAAGCATACTGATATCTACAGAATGAGTCATCCTACACATGAGATTAAGATCCTCATCTATTGAGATTTGTCTTTGATGAATATCCACATAAGACACAAATATCTGCATACTCTGTGCCCTTTGAAAAATTCCATCCACATACCCTTTTCCCCAATTTTCTAATTATGTCCCTTCTGCATACCTGATCGTTCAGCCAAGCCATAGCCACTATATATCAGTCAAGTGTAAATCTATACTTTTGCTCATCTTACCTTCCATGGAAAATAGACAACAACTTGTACTAGTTGATATTCTACCCACTGAAAGGATTTTGCTCTAGCAGGGCCACCTCAGTGCCTTCTATAGTGCTTTAGCTGTCCACTTTCATATGTTACTGATCAATCATTCAGAACCATTCCTTCTCATGAATCTACAGAGGCAGTTGAGAGATAATAGGTAATGTGGCAGGAATATAAATCATTGGCTACTGGTCGACATGCTCAGACATCTTGTGCCTTCAACCCTTGCTTGAACCAAACACATATATGTAACACCCATTTGATGATGCAGTGCTAAGGGCCTACTGAACACTGTGGTTTGGTGTATTAGACAAAATACAGTTCATGATGGACATCTTAGATTGCATGTTAAGATGGGCATCCAAAATCAAGCATCTACTCAAGATTCAGAAAAGTTACATCACAGCAAGAATTCCTCATGGTGGCCTTTGACCATATACTTTTAGAAAGATAGAATTTCAGTATCAGTAAAAGTTATTGTGCTAAATATGTAATATGCTTGATTGAAAATATAATACCGTACTGAACAATATTAAGACCTGAATAAAGGAAATGATATATATTGAACATGGAAAGGCAGACTAAGTTTTAAAGATGACAATTACCTCACAGCAATCTAAAAATACAATGCAAATCTAACATTAAGTACTATAGAGTTTTGTTTGTTTTGTACATTGAACGTTGCAACACTGGTCTCTAATTTAAGTGAAAAAAATTAAAACTAAGAAAAAATAGTATAATTTTGAAGATATTTCCCTGTTTGCAGGACTTGCACTACTAGATATCAAGATTAATGTACACCTATAGTAATGAATATAATATGTTATCGTGAAGATTAGGAGAACAGGACAGAGACTGCAAAACTATAACTGGGCCTTGATAGTTCAATGGTGTATGATGTTGCCTTGCAGATGTGTGGTTGATTCTGTAGCAGTTATTAACCTATATGGAAAAATTAAATTGGACTTCTACTGTGAATCATGCCCTAAAACTATGACCAAATATATTAAAGTTCATGTGTACGAGCAAAACTCTAAAATGTTTGAAAGAAAACATCTGGTAAGTGCATAGGAATGCATTTTTAATAACATATAAAAGTACAAATTCTTAAGAAAAAGATTAATGTGTATAATTTCATGAATTTAAAACACCTATTCTTCTAGCCAGTACTGTAGTGAAACATAAAGACACCGAATGACAGAGTATACTCACCATGCACAAATCCCGATTAATGACATGTTATCTGAATTGGTATTATTCAATGAACTGACTTGTGAACACTTAGATGGATACTCATTATGTTATTTTGGCACATTTGTGTATCACAAATATTTCTAAAATGCATTTAATACATTAGAGCAATATATTGGCTCTTACTTTATCATAGTGTTTTCCTTCAAATTTTTCCAAATGTTTTTTCATAAATTGTAATAGATTATATCAAGGTTATTTTAGACACCTATTAAGAAGGTCATCTGAATTTCTTAAATCTGTCTTAAAGATGTGAAATAGTATATCAATACATTGGTTAATTTTATACTTTTTGAATTCCTAAAATACTCTATTTATAGTAAAAAAAAAATTTTAATGCAGTTTACTACAGCTTTCTATTTCAGTTAGGGTTTTTATATACTAAACACGAACCAAATATTTTCTACATCTGATGTTTTCTAGCACCAGAGAAATCCTGTATTTCTAAAATATACTTAGGAGCTTTTTCTTTTTTTGTGTGTGATTTAGAAAATAATACAGCATTGGATATCTATGAACCTTGTAATCTGAAATAATACACTATTATTCTCTCATTATTGTTTTCTCCTTTTTAAATTTAATTTAGAAATAAACTTTTTCTTCCCAGGGATCCATTTTATGCTATACAATTTTGAGTGATATATATGATCGACTTTATAAACTATTTATAATGCTTGATTCAGGCCCAGTAATACTGATTTCATACTTCTGGCCTCCAGAACTGTGAGACAATAAATTTATTTTGTTTTAAACCAATTTTGTAGTAATTGGTTATGGCAGTCATAGGAGACTAACACACTATTACAATTATTACTATGTCAGGTTACAGGAAACATTCCACTTAAAATATATCTTTGATAGAGAAACATGAGATACAGTAATAAATATACCACTGATAATTCAACATGATAATAAAATTTATAAGACAAAAAATGTTACTTTTCTTTTAACTAAAATATCCTAAGTGGCAGTGATATTATTCAGGTTTCTGCGGGTTACATATGTGGAATTAGAGAAGATGCAGTATATTCAGTTTGTAGGCCATATTTAGCAGCAAGGACAGAAATGGAAACATTCCGAATTCATCAAGGTAATCTTTCCTGAGTAGCTCAGTCACAGTCTCAGAATCCTTCTTGACACGGCTTGTAAAAATCCATTATCAAGTGATAAGAGGCAGTACATGTATAAAATCAATGTACTATATTAAGCAAAAATTTTGAAAGGAGAAAACAGAAGAAAGTAGAGTTGCTGTACTTTTCTGATTAGAGTTTTTACTTCAATTTTATTCTCACTTCACAACACTTACATTACTGCTCTTATGTCTAGAAAACAAACCAAATGCTCTGTGTATCACATACATATATGAACTGTGAGCCCAATATCTACAGTAGTTGTATAATACTGAATGTTGAGTTTTTGTTTGTCTTGTCAAAAACTTATAAACACAGACAACAATATGGTTGTTACCAAAGGAAAGTAGGGGTGGAAAGGGGTAAAGGGAGTCAAATATATGGCGACGGAATGAGAATTGACATTGGGTGATAAACACAGTGCAATATACAGACAGTATATTTTAAAATTGTACACTTGAAACCTATATGTTATTAACCAATGTCAGCCTAATAAATTTAAAGTAAATAAATTAAAAATGAATGAATGAATGAATGAATGAATGAATTTAAAAAATTCAATACTGAACTAAGGAAGAATTTTATACATCTGAATTTTAAAATCTGATACATTTTGTCCCATTTGGTTATAACTTAACACAGTGGTTAAGAGTATGAATTCTGGAGATAGTGTCTCTCCATTTATATTACTCTCTGCTGCTTACTAATTATGTCTCAATTTTCCCAAAATTTATTGTGACACTTAATACGTGTAAAGAACTTATTGCTGAAAACATAAGAAGTGTTCAGTAACTTTTATTGGTCTTTTGGTGATTCTAGGAAAAGTAATGTTTTAATGTCCAGAATTCTCAGTTGTATTGGTCATTGTAGTACAGAGCAAAGGCATGTTGTGGTTGCTTCCAAGAGTTTGAGAGGCAGGAAGGGACTGAAACAGCAAGTCTACTTGGTCATGGCATATCCTTTTTCTAAATTGTTTGATTTGTTAATATTTTAAAAGACTATTATGGTGATAATCAGGCAATTACTGGTCTGCAATTTTATTTTGTAATTGTCAGATTTTTCTGTTAAGGTTATGCTAGCTTTATAATAGAGTAGGAAAATATTTCCTTGTTTTCTACTTGTACAAAAAAAAAAAAATGAAGTAAGATTAATGCCATTTCTTACTTGAATGTTTGATGGAATTAATTAGTGGAAGCCTCTGGGCCTGAATTTTTCTTTTGGAAAGATTTTTTACCAATAAATTAAATTTATTTAACAGATATAAATCTATGCAGGTTTTATCGGCTTACGTAACTTTTTGTAAATTATATTTTTAACAAATTTAAACATATTGCCTAAGTTGTTAAATTGTTGGCATAAAGTTGCTTACAGTATTCTCCGATCATTACTTTAACGTTCGTGGGATCTTTGCTGACAATCTCTTTATTTTATTCCTGCTATTGTTGGTTCATGTTCTCTTTTTTCACAAGGTTAAGGTGAGAGATTGTCAAGTTTGTTGATATTTTCGAAGAACCAGGTGTTGTTTTTTATTTTCAGTCTTTTATTTATTCATTGGTTTCTGGTATTATCTTTATTATTTTCTTCTGTTTTTGTATTAGTTTTTTTCTTTTATTATATCTCAAAATGGAATCTTATGTCCTAACTCTAATTTTCTCTAAGCCCTGTTTTAGCTGCAGCCTAACGTATTTTCCTATAATTCCACTCTCATATCAGATCCTTCTTTTATAGTTTCACAATGAAATTATATATATATAACTTTGTATTTTATGAAATCTGTCACGTCTGCTTCCCTTCCCGCCTTTTATAGGAAACTTATTGTTCTTTTGCCTGATTGACCCTGTCTTGCTCAATTTGGATTCTATTTTCTACAGTGTCTCCACAGTGTGGAGTTTTGTCTTGCCAAGATATTGAGTTGTGTTAGAGCGTTTATAAGGTTCAAACTGCTCCAGCACTTTTATTCATGAAAATAACTTTGTCTACTTTTCACTGCTCTTTCAGACTGGCCCAACATGTTTTCCAGTAACTAGAAATTTCAGCAGAAGCCAAGTTTAGTTCCTTGTACTGAAACAATAGAAGTGTTGTAGCTGCCAGCGTTTGGTCCCCACTCACTTGTATTTATGGGTATGTAGGGAAGTTCTGGCACCAAGTTTGCTAAAGATATTGGCTAAGGGCCTTTAGTTTTACTATCCTAGTGACTCTGTGATGGGAGGATTTGGGGAGATAAAAGGGAGCCATAACTATGGCCATGTGATCACTATCTTCTCAAAACTCTCTCTTCTTGAAACTATTTTTATCCCCATTTTACATAAATAACTTTTATACATCTATGAATTATTTTATAAATTATGTTATAATCTATGGATATTTAAATAGATATGTATTTTAATAAGCATAGGGCAAAATATAATTATTCTAATGGGTAGTCACTTTATAAGAGATCAGTTTTTAATCTTCCCTAGGATCTAAGGCACATATTTAATAAACTAATTACATTTCAGCTTCTTTGGAAAGTAAAATTTAGATGTCAGCTGTAGAAAATGTCTACATTGTGAGCTTGATAGGATTTTCAGGGCGTTTTCTAGGTAAACCATAACATTGATTTGGTAATGAATATATAGCCCAGGATAATTTCTGAAACTAATACCTACACATTTCAATTCAGGAAATCAGTAACAATACAAAATAAATATACTGTGAAAACAAAATGGCTCTTAACTGCCTTTAGGGTTTTACATGTTTTGCTAAATTGAAATTTTATACACTAAGAATAACTCTGATAGCTCTATAGCTTCGTAATCCCATGCTTTTCTGATAACTTCCTTTCTAGAATAGAAAAAACATGAGAAGCTAATTGCTTAAACCCTGAAAAATGCTTTTCTTTGAACTCAATGAAGCACAAAGATAAATAGTGTATTACTAAAGGGAATTTAGCTCTGTTTATGACTGCTTGTAGTGTGAAATTGGTTGTTTGTGATCTCTAAAAACTTGCTTTCTTTTCAAAACACCGTATGCTAGTTGTGAATACAGAGAAAGATGGGAATGTAAGAAGAATTCAGATAAAGTGACATTCCTTTACTTAACTTTTGAATGGTTCTCTTTCATTTTTTGGTGTTGTGCATTTTATGAAAACCATAACTGATGGCTTCTCAAATAATGGGGTACACTAGTGTATTTACAGCATGTCCTTTTATGCCATTCTTTCATTTATTATTCACAATAGTCATTCTACTTAATATGTGTTTATTGTAATACAAGTTTTGTTTTGTTTTCTTTTTTCGGTTATATTTTTTTAATTGAATTTTCAAATAAGAATATGTAGAATTTCTTTGAAATCAGTATTTGAGTTTATCACAGCTCTCTAACCTCTAAACTTAGTTCTTGAAATAGTTTATAGCTTAAAATATATTTCCATATGGTTATAATTTTTTAAAAACCCACAAAATATGTTTAACAAATAGTACAAAATATATATGTGACTAAAATATATTTTGAAGTATTTATTTCAGTATAAAACAAGAGTGATCTTAACCTCATTATAAGTCAAGGAGCATCTGTACATGTTCTTCATCCAAGACACCACGGATACAAAAAGTTAATAAACACCAACTTCCCTAACGATGGGAGAGCCCTCTGCTTTGCAATGTGGATTCCAGTTTGAGAGGGTTGCTCTAATTCTCTTTGTTCTACCATCCCACCAAAAGCTTTTTATTCTTCAGAAGAATAGAGGCACTGCCCCCTCCATAAGCTGCCTTACATAGTGAGGGCCCAAAATCTCTTATAGAGTTGCCTGTGAATCTCTTTTCCTGACTGTAACATGTAGCAGGCCACTGCCTTTCACATGCAGCGGATGTGTCCAGGTTGAGGGGCCCTCTCTCAGCTTTCCTACTTCCAGTCTCTGGTCCACTATCTTTGTGCACTTGTTAAAGGTCCATACAAAGTGTTGGCTGGTGGCTTGTGAAGCATTCTGTGGCTGAGGTTCCTACAGATTTTAACCTTTCATGCAGGCCAGTGGAGGCTAGTTAAATATGATTAAATTATGGCTAGGTTCTCCTTAATCCCATCTACAGTATGTTCCTCCTTTCCCCACTACTCCATCAAGAATGAAGGCAGAGGTGGATCACTTTTCTCTTAGAAATGACAACTTACATTCTGGAATTTAGTTTATTTAAGTTTCTTTGCCTGTACAGTGATCTGATAGGATTAAAAATGTATGCTGTTTCTTATTTATCTAGTTTTGTGTAGTGTGCAGAGTGGGAGAAGAAATCTCTTGTAAGTTTCTATATCCTAATTGAAAGTTCTAGTTTGGTAGCTTTGTCTTTAACAAAATGATCTGGAATTTGTACACAAAATTTATGATTTGATTTCATGGACTAGAAAACAGCCAAGGGAGGCTTGGAAGTGCATTCTCTAGTGGGGTGGTCATGTGCCCAGCTGAAACTTAGCAGTCTTAATATTTTTAAAAAGAAGGAAATTGGGAATCTGTTCCACAGATGCTTAAAAATAATTTGATTTAGGTCCTTGCTCTCACAGGAGCTTTATTTTTTTAAAAACTTTCCAAAAAGACCAAAATGAGCAGATGACATTGACAGTTTCCTGAGTAGTATGAGGATTTTGCCCCAAAGACACTGGTAACCAGCAGAATCTCTAAGCTGCACATTGTTGTAGCTTCATCATTACTCCTACCCACAGAAGGGCCACTGTTTCATTATGTCTCTCTCAAAGAAGAGCTGAGTAACTTTTTATTCAACTTCTATTCTCATTCTGTCTTTTAAAGATGTCCTTATTATCACAAAAGTAAAGTGATTAAAGAGGTCAAGGGTTGCTTCTATGTAGAAGGCTGGCTCCTTCTTTCTTTTCTTCCATTCTTTCCAAGGCACTTTCAAGGATTACAAACATGTTATTTTTCTATGACTGCCATAGTAAAATACCATACATTGGGTGTGGCTTAAACAACAAAAATTTATTTCTGGAGGCTAAAAGTCCAAGATCAAGGTGCCAGGAGAGTTGGTTTCCCCTGAGGCCTCTCTCCTGGGCTTACAGAGAACCACCTTCTTGCTTAGTCTTCACATAGCCATCCTCTGGGCACATATACCTCCAGCATCTTTCCATGTACTCTAATTTCCACTTCCTACAAGGATATCAATCAGCTTGAATTTGGATTTACCCTAGAGATCTCATTTTAGCTTAATTACCTATTTCAAAGGCTCTCTCTCTCAACACATCATATTTTCAAGTATTGCGGGGAGGGCTTCAACATATGTATTTTGGGGGATACAATTTAGCCATAATAACACATTAACATAATTTAAAATGTCCTTTCTAATAATGCTAAATTTTTAATGATTAACAATAATAATTAAAGCTAGAGTTAGATCTTCTAACATTTTTCTAAGCTTTTTAATATTAATTTCAACAAAAGTTAGATTTAAGGAAATGCATTTAGGATTAAGATGACTTTCATTAAATATTTCATGATTATAGTATACACTTTCTCCTTGGTGACCTTCTGATATTGCAAATTAAGATCTTAGACACTGAGGATAAAAATGTAGGCTATTATAAATCAGAAGTCAAATAATCCCTACAGCTTTATATTTTATTTCATTCTGGGCATTCTATAATTTCACGAAATGTCACATTATTTATAAAAAAATTAGACAAATAAGTTTTGTAAAAATGTACTCCATTGAAATATTTATTCACTGTTACAGATTTTATAATACCTGAATATTTACTTTGAATCTCAAAAAAGGAAGTATTCTTATGACAACATTTTCCTATAATAGAGAGCAGTGGGGGTAGGGAAAGTCCTTCAGAATTTGTCTTAGCTCAGGCTTTAAACAAACTAGGAAAAGACATTATCTAAACACATTAATGAAATCAGCATTAACTATAAGTAAAATCAAAAGGATAATGTTAACAGAGAAAGCAGTTATTTTATGAATGTCAGCTAGATTTTTCTCTGGATATTACAATGCATAAAAGAGATTGAAAGTTTTCTTTTCATAAAGTTAAGGTTTTCTAACAAGGCATAATGTTCTTGAAAAAACTCTTGGTGCTTCATTTGTTCCTCATAGAAATGTAACAAATAAAATTATATGTAATTATTTTATTCATTTATTATTTAGGTATAATGGATATATAACATTATATCAGTTTCATAAGTACAATATGATTCAATGTTTGTATATATCACAAAGTGGCCACTAAAATAAGTCTAATTAATATTCATCACATACATGGTTACAAATTTTTTATCTTCTAATGAGAATGTTTAAGATTTAATAACACCTCTTTTACTTGTATAACTTGTATTTATTTGATATTCATATATCATCTTACTTGGTTTTCATAAAATGATAAAGTGAAGAGAGTAGGCATTATCATTCACATTTTAAAATGACAAAAAATGAAATTCAGTAAAAGATCTCAAAAAACACAATGGGCTAGCTTAAATGGGAGAGCGAGGGTTTGGAATTCAGATGAAGAACAATTATTTTATCGAGATGTCACTTTGTCTAAATAAATCTAGGGGACCCACACGTACAGTACAGCTAACCTGATCAAAAAGCATTGAAAGGTGTCCATAGTATCTAAAATTGCATACATAATAAACAGAAAACATCATAGGATATACTTCAATCTTCACAGTTGTATAATATATTTTTAACATGGAGATACTGTATCTTTAATGATAGTTCACATGGGTGTTAATATTATATATTAAGTTGTAATTAAAAATGCATATGTAATTTGAAATTTAAGTCTACCTTCATGGGTATGACATATTTGTAAAAGAATAAGCTTCTATTTATTAATTGTAATCCCAACACATCATTTTATGTCTAATTATCATCACCTCTTCACTAACTAGCTAAATTCTAATGTTTGACAAAAAAATTATATGACTCATTCACAGAACTCGGTTTCTTGTTCCCCATATAATACATATTTGCTAGTTTATTATTTATATTGGAAAACCTATATTGAGCAGCTTTATTTTTGTTTTATAAATTATTTTCCAATTTATGTGTAAATGAACTTTTCAAAATCAATACATAAATACTGGAGAACATATATAATAATATATAGTTACAGGCTTAGAAATGGGGCAAGTATAGTGCATCCACTTATGCAAGTCATCAATCTGAATTGCATTTCCCATTGCAATAATTCGTTATATTGACATTCAGAAAGAGCCATTCAGATGTCAACTTCTCTTAAATTCAGAAGCTGAATAACCCCTGAAAGATGTGACAGAAGCGGGTAAAAGAAAAAAACAACCAAACAGGTATACAAATAACAGTCAGTCAGGTAGCCTACAATTATTGGGAAAAATCTAGGTCACTGAATAAGTACCTTTCCTTTAGGGATGCTGAGCAGTATTTAGATTTATTAGTGGTTATCACAAATGACAATGATAAGAAATACATTACCTAAGGAGCACATTAATTTTCACTAATCGATTTGGACTAATATATTAAATAAATTTTGATTAAGATATAAATTAAAGAAAAATGACTTAAATTGACTATCTTGAATAAAGTTGTCAAGCCTAATAAACATTCAAAATAACAACTATAAATAAGGAAAGCAAACTAATTATAGAATCGAGTATAAGCCTATTTATTATGCTGACTGTTAGAGAAAAACATTTAATTAAGAATAAACAGATGTAGATGTGGAAACTCAGCAAACACACTGGGACCTCAAGGTTCAGTCATCACTACACTGGCAACTAGTCCAAGGCATGGTTCATTTTTACCAAAGCAGTTTTCTTGTTAAATAGTGACTTCTTTAGTCTTTTTTAATGGCAATTTGAAACACCAGGATTAAACTTTTTCCACTAAGTAATAAAGCCGATAAACCAGTTATTTTATCAGTAAATGTAAGCTATGGAGATTTCTTCACACACAATCCAAATGTGTAGTTTCGATGTCTGTAGAAATGAATGATACATTTTGATTTTAAAAGATCAAGAAGCCCCAGGAGTTAAGCAAGTCTGGTAGAAATTCAGGGGATACATGCTATGAAAGAGCTAGGTTTACCTTAACTAATCAGATCAATGCATTTATACATGTTACCATACTATGACACTGAGGAATACAATTTAACCTGAAATCAGAATTAAGAAAAGTAGAACCAAGCTGGATTTTGAATCTGGAGTATATACCTTGTTCATTTTTTCCCTTTAAAAGAAGAAAATTAAAAAGTTATTTTACCTTAAAGAAATTATTAGATTGGGAAAAAAATCACTCATTGAAGGAGAGCAATTTTCCCTAAACAGAGGACTGTGCTCTGCCCTCTCCAGGGATCTGATCTGGGGTGTGTGTGTGTGTGTGTGTGTTTCCGCACGCAGGTGTAGGGGATAAAGAGGGAAAGGGGGGGAGAGAGAAGAGAGAGAGAATGAGAATGAGAAAAATATTTATTTTAAGGTGGCTCATGCATTTATGGAGACTGTGGAATCACAATGTACAGGATGGTTATTAAGCTGGAGACAAAAAAGAAAGCCAGTGCTGCATTTATTATTATTATTATTATTATTATTATTATTATTATTATTTATTGTTGACACTATTACAGATTTCCCCCACACCCAGCTCATTTACCCACTTCCAATGCTGCATTTCAAGACTGAAGGCCATATGCTGGCAGAAGTCCTTTTGGGGGGGATACTTGGTTTTGTTCTATAAAGGTTTTCAATGGCTTGGTTGAGATTTACACACATTACGAAGGGTAACCTGCTTTACTCAAAGTCCACAGGTTTAAATGTTAATCTCATCCAAAAAACACCTTACAGAAACATCCAGAATAATGTTTAATTAAATATCTAGGCAAAGTGTCCCAGCCAAGTTAACAGGTAAAATTAACCATCACACTTATCTTACTCACCCTTAACTTTCAGAATCATAGCTACTTATATGCACATGAGAGTTTGATCTATTATTTAGCAGGTTTAGGATATAATTAAGAGTTACTCTTCTAAGAAAATGTATTTTACGTCAAGCCCCCAAGCATGTAAAAGTAGAAAATTAAAAGTGATGCCCCAATGTTTGCAGTCCTATATACACAACAGGAAGGGAAGTTACCTCAGGACAATCCTGGACATTTTATTTTTCTGTGGGTCACACACTGACTTCCATTTGTCTTCACTCTATTCTGTAGGATGGGTTGGGAAGATAAAGCAATGTGCCTCCATTTATACTCAAATTTCTTAAAGAGTTAGGTATTTATTTTGTTTTCTCTACATCTTAATATTCTTTCCATAATGCATTATTTTTCCCCTTAAACTCATATTTTCCTTAGCAAAATATTATGAGCAAGTCCTGTCTTCTCTTAGTTATTATTTATATATTTATTTATTTTTAACTCATCTTTATTGTTGAAAGTATTACAATTGCCCGTTTTACCCCCCATTGATCCCCTCCACCCAGCATCCACCCTTGTGCCCCCCAGGCCTTCTCTACACTATTGTTTGTGTCCATGGGTTATGCATACAGGCATCTAAATTCTTTGATTCATCTCTCCACTCCCACTCCCCACCCCTGACTTCCCTCTGAAATTCGGTTGCTCAGTGGCTCTATATCTCTGTATCTATTTTGTTCATCACTTTATTTTAATTTATCTTTATTGTTGAAAGCATTACAGATGTCCTTTCTCCCCCATGATTCCCTGCACCCCGCACAGCCCCCCCCCCCCAGGCCTTCACCACACTATCATCTGTGTCCATGGGTTATGCATCTAAGTTCTTTGGGTAACTTCTTCCCTCCTCCTCTCCCCTTCCCTCTAATTTCTAAAGGCTGAAGTGCCTCAGAGGTCAACCATGGGCCTCCTCTTCTCACGCACCACCTTCCTTCATAAGGAATCTCATTTATTGCCATGATTTTAAATTTCATCTACAGGGTAATTCTAACATGTGTAGAGCCAGAGTTATCTTTGCATCTGTGCTTCATACCTACAAAGACTAGGACATACTCGACGTCACCACTCGGCGGTCTCATGAACACCTCACACTTAGCATGTGCAATTTTAAAAAGGCTTCCCCTCCAGCCTCCCACTGCTCATACAGGTGCTCCATACACCGGTCCCCAAGGCATTTCCGAGGTGCCTCCTCTCCTCTCCTTCATCATCCACAATGAAAGCAACACCAACTCTTCCAAGTTCCTATATCAGCTCCCTAATGGGACAATAACAAATTACCCAGAACTTAATGGCTTAAACAAAACAATTCATTCCATTACAGTTCTGAAGGCCAGAGTCTAAAATCAAGGTCTTGGAGGCCACCTAGTCTGAAATCAAGGTGTTCACAGGGCTGTGTTTTTCATAGGAGACTTCCTTTCCCTGCCTCTTCCAGCTTTGAGAGGCTGCCCCCCTTCTTTGGCGTGTGGCCCCTCCTTGCATCTTCAAGGGCAGCAGTGTAACATTTAAAATCTCTCTCTTCTCTCTCTCTCTCTCTCTCTCTCTTTCTCTCCCTCACTCACTCTCTTTCTGCTCTTATTATCACATCCCCTCTTACTCTGATTCACCTGCCTCTCTCTTTTCCTTACAAGGACCCTCATGATTATGTTGGGCCACTCAGATAATCCTAGATAATTTCCCCATCTCAAGATCCTCAATTTAATCACATCCACAAAGTCTCATTTACTGTGTAAACTATGACGTTAACAGGTTTCAGGAATTAGGATGCGGACATCTTATAGGGCCATTATTTGAGCTACCACTGTGCCCATCCAAAACATTCCTTTAATCTCTCCTATTCTTTCCTTCTTTCTTACTCTTTCCAAGATACCATCCCCACTTTCTTCAATGACTTCCTAACTGATTTCTGATTACCATTACTTACACACTCTTCCGATCCATTTCCCACATGGTGACCACAATTGATCTCATTAAAGAAAAATATGATCATATTCCCTGCTTAAAACATTTTAACAGCTTGCAATTGCATTTAGGATAAATTTCGTCATCTTTAATGTGGTCTTGCATAATCTGACTCCTGCATAAAATCTCACGCTTCATGTAATGCTCCTGCTCACTTAATCACTACTCAACAGCTACTTGCTTTCCCATTTAGCCAAACCTGATATATATCTTTGCAGATGCTTTTTCTCTGCAATACTTTTCCCTAGTTCTTTATAATGTAATATGGTAGCAGATGGTCTATATTATAAAATAATATAAAATTGCAAGGTCTATGTTATTCAAGGGATTTATGTATAAATAAAAGTCGAACTATGTAGTACTTTGAAAAGAGCCCCAAGTGTTTTCAATATTTCTTCTTTATGTTCATGAATTTCAATGCAAATATAAACCTTCTAGAACAGTACTTTGTCCTCTGCCTTAATAGATGAGCAGTTCATCTGCACCACCCCTCACTTTCTGTCTTATATGGTGCTAGGAATTAATTCTCCTGATTCCTTTGCCATCTACCTTCCATCTCTATTCAGCCAATGGGAGGTTCTGGTGGATGATTAGAGGGCCTGAGGAAGGAAGAAGCTGGGGTATTCTTCTCACTCCCTGCAGTTGGGTAGCGTATTTGGCAGAGACTGAGCCTCCTCCATGGCTCTAGTTTCTGATGTTCGGCACCTCCATCACAGTCCTAGCTTCTGCCAGCCAGGTTTCCAGCTTCAGTTGTGTGGCCGCAGCTCCTGATCTCCGCTAACACTGCATGTTCCCTTTGCTCCTCTAGCCATAAGGATGAAGATAGATTCCTAACCGATTGTGTAAGTCAAGTTCTCCAGAGTAACAAAACCAACAGGATGCATAAATACATATCTAATGATATATATATATAAGGATATCTGGAAGCCTTATGACAGTGATTAGAAGACTCATCCAGGACTCTGATAAGAAGGCTCTTTGTATATAAAATTGTATAGTAAAACCTGGTAATTCATAATGATCACACAAAATAAATTTACTTGGAAATATCACCTTCCAGGCTTAAGTTTCCAGATTAATTTCTTTCTTTTTTTTAAATTTTATTATTGTTTAAAATATTACAGATGTCCCTTTTTCTCCCCAATGACCCGTTCCACCCCGTTCCTTCCCCCTCCCCAGTCCCTCTCCCCACCATTGTCCATGTATTTAAGTCCAGATGGACAGCAAAACAGTTGCAGTTCCATAACTACCTTCTCCTTATATGAAAGGTTTAAACACTCCTCAGGTATGAAAGTCTTATGCTAGAAATCCAGAATTAAATCTAAGACCAAATCTATCAATATCTGAAAAGAAATTATTTGCTCCTTGCTCAATTACAAGGTTATTGAAAATACATTTATTATATTTTGGTTATTTAGGTAATTTTAGAAACTCCAGGAAAACTTTTTATAAAATAGCTTATGAAAGACTAACATGTAATTGAAACATCTATTTTTCTGACAAATGAATGAAATTATTTGATATTTGGAAATCTGATGATTAACTAAATGTATTAATATGAATCAGATCTTTTCATTTCTTGATTAATGAGAAGTTTTTATTAAGCTTTTACTTTCTTATTGTTTTGAGGGCCATTTTCCCAAGCACATCACCTAAGGTTTATTTGAATATTTGCCATCTTGCCTTCCTCTCCAGATTCATGCTATTCTTCTTAAAATCAAATCTTAGCAGAGAGCATGCGTTACTCCACAATTCCCACATAACGAGTACTCACTTCCAGTGATCTCTACCTTAGGAAATAATTCTTCCCATTCTATGCAATCTGTTTCCTTGTCAACTTTTGCAAAGCCTTTATCTCCTTACCCAGTTTAGAGTAAGAGGTCTTGGTGAGACATGCAGTAAGCAGGCTCCCCCCCCCCATCCTTTCCTGCAGGACACCTAACACCTGCTGACTACACCATGCTCAAATGTTAACCGGAACTGCTGCAATAAAAAGTGAAAATTAGTAAAAGAGAGTCTTCTTGCACTCCCAAAGAAAATCAAGGTTCATATGGACCAAAGGGATAAACTGAGTTCTAAATAAGGAAGAAAGTTGTGTATGTGTTGGGCGGGGGACGATGTACGTTCAAATACATAGAGTTAAGGTGTAACTGACAACCAGATACGTAAGTATATACCCTTCTCCCAGCACCAAAATAACTAAGTGGCATTTAACTGGGAATTATTTCATTTTTGTACATAATCTAAAAATTGTTATGTAACCATTCACTTTCTTTAAAATATCACTATTATGAGTCAACCATTGATTGGGGTGCTGGAAGCCAATTTAAAAATTCACTGTTGATACATATTATCAATTTGCCTTTCAAATGTGTTTTAAAATGTAGAGATGATTTTGGGTTTGGTGATGACTTTTTAGATACTACATCAAAAGCCCAAACCATGAAAGAAATAATTAAGTTGGGCTTCATTAAAGTCAATAGCTTCTACTTTGTGAAAGACATTGTCAAGAGAGTAAGAAGACAAAACACAGAATGGGAGAGAATTTGCAAAAGACATATCTGATAAAAAAAAAAAGGTTTACCCAAAATATAAACTATTAAAATCAACAATAATTAAATGAAAACCCTGATCTTAAAAAAAAAAATGGGCAAAAGATCTGAACAGACACACCTGACCAAAGATAGACAGATGGCAAGTAAGCAAATAAAAAGATGCTCAACATCATATGTCATTAGGGAATGGCAAGATAAAACAACACTTAAGATACTACTACACACCAATAGAAAGGCCAGAAGCTGAAACATCACAACCCCAAGTGGTAAGAAGAATATGGAACAACAGGAACTCACATGCATTGCTGGTGGGAAAGCCACTATGGAAGACAGTTAAGCAGTTTCTTACAAAATAAAGCATATTTTACCATATGACCTAGCAATCAGGCCGGCTCCTTGGTATTTATTCAAGTGAGTCAGAAACATGTAGACACAAAAACCTGCACAGGGATGTTTACAGTAGCTTTATTCATAATTGCCAAAAACTTGAAAGTGACCAATATATCCTTCAATAAGTGAATGCATAAACAAACTGTAGTATATACAGAGAATGAAATATTATTCAGTGTTAAAAAAATGAAATATCAACACGTGAAAAGATATGGAGTCACCTTAAATATTATCAAGGGAAGGAAACCATATGATTCCAACTATATGACTTTCTGGAAAAGGCAAAACTATGGAGACAGTAAAAAGGCCAGGGGTTTCCAGGGCTGAGAAAGAGGTAGGCATAAATAGGTGGAACCCAGAGGACTTTCAGGGCAGTGAAAATACTCTGTGTGATATTCCAGAATAGTATAAAGGTAGATACAGGTTGTGATAAGCATGGCAGAACCCACAGAATGTACAACACAAAGAGTGAATGAACCCCAGTGTAAACCCCAGTGTCACCCCAGTGTAGACTTTGGGTGACAATGATTTGTCAGTGTAGGTCATCAGTGTGACAAATGTACCACTCCTGTGTGGAATGTTGCTACTGGGAGAAACTCTGAATATGTGAGGTCAGAAGGTTACATGACAACTCTGTAATTTCTGCTTAATTTTGCTGTGAGCCTAAAACTGTTCTAAAAATAAAAGTCTACTAAAGATTAGATCCAAACTAAGTAAATTACTTTTACCAGATACCTAATTTCTAATGTGATTTTCCTTCAAATACATGGACTCTTGTTAAAAAGTCACAATCACTAAAGTATTCAATATATGATTTCTGCTGAACCAAATGGTTTATATGTTGATAAAATATAAATGCCTTTTACCCCACTCCATGAGAGAATTATTGTCCAAAATAACTATTAAAAATAATACCATGAGTCAAACATTTTAATTTTGATAAAGAGGAACATAGGAACATGTTATTTATTGATTGGCTCCGTTTTCATGGATTGATGGGAGATTGTGTTGTGTTTTTTTCTATATTAAGACATCTATTCCTATTTTGTGTGGATTAGGTCTATTTTCATAATTTTCCCCTGGAATATGGTTACCATTTATTACCCATACACTTCTACTATATCTGTATTTATTGTTATTGGCCAATTAAGACAACAGAAAGTATAACTTATTTTGCCTTTCTTTTCCATGAATGATTTTTACTTTCTATCATTTCCTCCTCTCCATTATTTTTATAATTTTAGTTTTCCTTTAATCTGAATAAACAAGTAAACATATTCACGTTGTTCTCCAAAGCTATTTTTTGCTCTCTCTCTCCCCCTCCTCTCTCTCTCCTGCTCTTTTGCTCTCTCTCCCTTTTCTTCTTTCTTTATTTTTAACTGTCAGTTTCCTATGGTAATGGCCTAAGTACTTCTGTGTCTTCTGACCAAACAGGAAAATTACAAAGCATTGTATTTAGAGGACTCTAGTGAAACAGATGGGTCCCTGCCCAATCACGCTGTGTTAATCCAATCGGTTAACAAGCCCTGTGCACTCTATTAGCTTTTCATGGAAACATAAATAAAAGTATGAAGACAAGGATAATTAACTGTTTGCAGAACAGTTCTAATATAAAAGAAAGAACAAAACAACCAAGTAGAAATAATGGTAATCTAACTAAATAGAGCTAAGAGAAAGGAAAATAACATAAGTAAATATATAAGTACACATAAGATCAGTGATGTTCTAATAAAGCAACATACAGAGACTCAAAAAGAGTTCTTAGAAATTAAAAACAGGCAGCAAAAGTTAAAATTAATAGAATTAGGACTTTCATTTCCAAAAAGAAGGAGCTGCCATGCTTATGCCTGTTCTACCCTCTAAGTACAAATAACAATTCTGGATATTACACGTAAGACAAATATATAAGACACTGATAGATGGGAAGAATGCAGCAGCCAGCTAGGATTCTTATGACTCAAGAAACAAAGTGAAAAAAGAAAGTAGAAACACAGAATTGAGCACAAACTTTAAAAAAAGCCAATGGACCTGAGAAGAGGCAGCACAGCTTAGGAAGACAGAAAACTTTCAGGAATAACTATTTTAACTAGCTGAACACCATAGAAGGGAGACTCTGTCCCTCAACTCTTATCTATGCCACCAAAGAACAAGGAGGCACACGAGACTTGCTGGTTTGCCAGACTATAACAAGGAGCCCCCATCCCCCCACCTCTAGGTGGGGTGTCAGTCAATGTGGGTAGAGATCTGGGACTTTCATCCCCAATGGGTTCTAACAAGCCCCTGAGGTACCAGTAGAGATCATGTGGGGAACTTGGATTTCCACCTACATTAGGCAGTAAAGAGGAGTACTTTCCTCTCCCCCTGGCATCATGTCACAGGGGCCTGTAGAAGGCCTCGTCACCATTATCTAGGAGTAAGGACACTCCCTCCTCCACAATTTCCACCAGTGGAAGGAGGTTATGTGGGGAGCTGTAATGAGGCACTCCTACCCTTCCCAGGCAGGGAGCTGTCAGAGGTCTAGCTGTGACCCAGAATCCCACTGAGGAATCATGAGAAGCCCCCCTCCCAAGGTACCAAGGGAGGCCAAGTAGGCAAACTTAATACCTACCCCCACTTGGCAGTAATGAGGTGGTGGCCCCTGACAAAGAGGTGTCAGAGGAAGCCAACTAAATCAGAAAGCTTAAATATGATCCAGAGTCTCATAATACCCAATGTCCAGATTTCAATTAAAAATTAATTTTCATACCAAGAATCAGAAAGATCTCAAACTATATAAAAAAATACAATCAATTATGTATAAACACTAAGATAACAACAAGATTAGAACTATCTGACCAAGTTTTTAAAGCAGCTATCATAAAAATGATTCAATAAAGCAATTCTGAACCTGCTTGAAATAAGTGAGAAAACAGAAAGTCTCAGCAAGGAAAGAGATGATATAAAAAAAGAACCAAATAAAAAGAAAAGAACTGAACAATAGAATAAACTAAAAAACCTTAAAAGATGGATTCAATGGCAGAATGGAAAGGACAGAATAAATAATAAGTAAATTGTAAACTACAACAAAGGAAATTACCCAATCTGAACAATGAAGATAAAATACAGGAACAAATGCACAGAGAGACAGGGATCTGAGGAACTGTAACAAGAGAGCTAACATTCGCTTCATTGGAATGACAGAAAGAGAGCAGGAAGAGGGCAGGGTTGGAAAATTCCTGAATAAATCATGGCTGAAAACTTCCTAACTTTGGCAAGAAATATAAACCTACAGAGTCAAGAAGTGAGCAAACCTTAAACAGGTTAAACAAAAGAAATCCACAATAGCTCAAGACACGTGACAGTTAAACTTCCAGAAACTAAAATACAAAATTAGGACGCCGCAAAATGCAACTCTATAGAATGCTAGCAACTCAAACAACAGCAGATTCCTCGTCAGAAACATGAGTAAGGTATTATGAAAGACAGAAAAGGTAAACAGCACAACATCTTTCAAGTGCTGAAAGAGAAAAACCCACTAATGGATGTTGCAGAAAGAGAGAACAAGACTAGGAGATAGTTTTTCAAATAAATAATAGAGAAAGTTTACAGTGTAAAAGGAAATATATGAAATTTTAAAAGCTCTGAGTAGCTCAGAATAATTCTTCCACACTCACAAAAAAGAGAAAAGCTTTTTTTTAATAATTAGGCATTAGAAGGGTATGGAGTTTCAACACCTATTTTCAGCATCTGTGTCTAAAAAAAAGCAGTTGTGCTTTATTAAATGTTTTGTAATAAACAAAAAATTAAGTTTAACCACATAGGAATAATAAACTCACTCTGAAATTAGCCCACTTAAAATTGCAATTTGTAAAGACCATTAACCTAAAATATAATTGAGTGTAAATATTTTATAATTTCTTTATAAATATGAAAAGTATTGCAAATAAGCAATGTTATCTTGTACTCTGTAAACAATTGGGTGTTTGCTTATTTGTCAGAAATAGTGTAAATTTGAATATTAAAAAGGAGATAAGTATGGTAAAAATTACTATAACATTTATCTTTGGCAAATAAAAGAATTTAATGTTATTAAAATTAGATGGAGAATCAATTGTTACACAGTTATTAGAAAAAAAACAGAAATTACCAGCTGGAGTTAAATGTTATGTCCCAAGAAAACAAAAAAAGTATGATGGTTGAATTTAGTTTGTTCTGACTTTGTAATTCATCTCAGAGCCAAAATTAATGGAGAAAATTTAAGACTACACTGAAGCCCAAAACGAATGCTTAGTGTGAAAGGAACTAAAGGTAGTTGATGATTAACACAACAAACCTCAGCCAAGAAGCATAGACTAGATGTGTAGGTGTAAATAACATGGCAGTACATTAACATTTCTCTATTTTACATTTGCTTTCACAATGAGATTATTGGGTACATTACATTAATTTTGCAGAAAAATAATGCATACATTTAATGAGAGAATAGCTCTGAACATAACTTTTATTTAAAATTGTTTAAATAACATAGCAAAATTAATAGAGAATTTTCTTACTATGCTATTATCTATTTTTCTATTCTTTTTGCTGATTTTTTCCATTCAAGAATACCTGGTGTTGCCCTGGCCAGTGTTGCCCAGTGGTTAGAGAGTTGGCCCACACACAGAAGGTTCGAAGGTTTGATTCCCAGTCAAGGGCACTGTATCTGCGTTGCAGGTTAAATCCCCGGCCCTGGTCGGGGCACATGTAGGAGACAACCTATTAATGTGTATCTCCTCTCTCACATAGATGTTTCTCTCTCTCACACACATACCCCACTCCCTCCCTTCCACTCTCTAAAAATCAATGGAAAAAATATCCTCTGGTCAGGATTAACAAACAAAACAAAACAAACAAAAAAAAGTTAATTTTTTTAAAAAAGAATACCTGGTATTGCTTCAAACACACACACACACACACACACAAAATAGATTAATTTATTGAACAGTGTAATTGCTACAACATTTTCATTCCATTTCCTCCTTTTTTTCAGTGGAGCAAACAGTACTAAAAGAAATCAGTATTTAATGATTAAAAAATAAATAGTAGCGTATGTTTAAAATGGAGTGACCTGGAAATATTGATTCTAGTTGTAAAAGAAAAAGGGAGTTGTAACGCACTTATATGCCACTCCTGCAATATTCAATAGGATATACACCATGCTTTCTTGTTTCAAAGTTTTTTTTATGTATTTTTCCATGTCATGGTCAAGGAGATTGGTATAGCTGAGGGCAGGAGAGATTTAAGTTTGAAACCACACTGCACAGCCTACAAATCAAGCTTGCCTGGGCAAGAGGATCTGAGGCCTTCCTATGAAGGAATTCACCTGGACAAAAAAAGTAAGTAGAGTCTCACAAATCTGATTCACAGTCATTATGTAAAAGTTGGAGAGAATGGTGATTCTAAATAGAAAGTGTTCACTGTCCCCAAGACTGTCCTCTCGATAAATTCTCCTGGGCTTATACTTCAGTGACTATGTAAAATATTCATATAAAAGGAAATAAAAGGAGAGGAATAACAAAGACTTAGCACATTAGTGTTGAGGCATCAGTACTATTGGTGTTAAAGTATCCACCTGCCTGTGAAAGGCATCTTCTAAACTCAGACATTGCCATCCTCCACATCAAGTGGAAACAGCTGCATTACTACCTTAAAATTATATTTGTGGCCCTGCTGCCATGTTATCACATTACAGCATGAATAAATTATTATGCCCCCAATGGCTTGAAACACAAGACAGAAAAAAAGTGACAGATAAAATATGGCAGGTAGGAAAACTACATCATGAAGCACAGGGGAGGCACAGCCACAAGTTCCTAGGGACAATTTGTATTATCTGCTAACTGATATGTCCTGGAAACGAGGGTGTCACTGTCTTAACAGAGGCGTAGGGTGGTGAGAAGTTTGAGAGGCCTAGGCCCCACTGTCATGACTTACTACTCTTTCCACTAGAGAGGTATTCTCAAGATATGTTACCTGGTTCATTTAATGGGAGCAATCAATTAAGAACTTTGCTTTGAAAAAATAATGTTTTCTTCTTCAGCAGCCAACAAAAAGCATGTCTATGCTACGCTAAATGTACTCAAATATCAGAAAATAACAGAAATCATACAGTGGTCAAGCTAACCACAGAGGGGCCTTAGCACAAACAAAATCACATCTAAATGAGTCTATCATAATGATATTTTCATAGTTTAGGCTACCCAGTCAAGAAGTGCTCTTATTTTTATTTTATTTTATTATTTATTTATTTATTTATTTATTTATTTATTTATTTATTTATTTGTATTTTTTTTGAGGATGACAACAAATTGTGCGAGGCCAGCCAAGTTTTAGAATCCTGGGGATATAATCACAAAATAAAACAGAGCTTATAACAGAGCATATACAGGAGCATTTCCAATAATCTCCTCATTTTAAACACCTGTGCTAAGAAATTTCAAAATCTGTTTAGTAGTGCACAGATATAAACCCTGAAATGTTTCATTGATTTTCAAAATCTTTAAATTATGATTATCATCTCTGTTTTGTTAACACAAGAAATGACCATGTGTTGTGACCCTGACCTTTTAAGAATAAAACTGGCATCTGTCCTGCTTACCCCCAATTTAGCGTGTACAAACAGCACAGTTTACTTTTAGTTAAATAACCCACTCAGTGTCTATTTAGCAATTATAGGTATTTTCTTAAATAGCTTTCTAAATGACTAATGCTGGACAGATAAAGACAAGAAAATGTTGAACTGCACATATTCATGTCATTTTACCTTAACTAAATTATTGAACATGTAAGTTTTAACATAAAAGTTTTAAGGTCTCTGCCACTCACATTGTTGTTTGTATTAATTCATACTTATTTCCTTTATATTACTCACATTTTTGTTTGTGTTAAGTCATACTTATTTCCTTTATATTATGTTGTTGAAATAACAAAATAGCTGTGACAATCAAAGCATTAATTCATTTTCTTCCAAAATAAATTCACAGAGTTTTAAAGTTATATGAAAAGAATTGTTCTTCATTTACATTTAGAATTTATGTGATGAAAACACATGTATTAGTTTTACTGGCATAAATATGCACATTGGGAAGAAATAAATTAGCAAGTACTTCTGGAACAACTTTATAGATTGTAGACTATTTCATGTACAAAATGTTGATCTTCTTACTCATATCACAATTTGCAAGATGAGAAATTTTGCTCTTTAATCTCCAAGATCAAATGCGGTAAAATCACAAAGAAACTTGTGCAGCATTGGCAAAAACTTTATCATTTTAGGTAAATATATCTGGATAAAATTCATTAGAAATTTGAATTATGTTGTGATGGTAGTTGTTTTTCCTTTATTCTCTAACAAAACAACTTTTTATTCTTGATCATATTACGCCTAATGTTTTAAATGCCAAACTAAGTTTAAATGAACCACATCAAAACAAAATGGCATTAGTTTGAATTGTGACCCTAAGGAAATGCCCTTAAAATGTGATTTTTGGAGCTTCCCCTCATTAGTTTAATGAGTGCTACAGCACACTGTCTCCATTGACTCTTTTCATAAATAACTCTTGCCCAGCTTAATCCCCCTTCTTGAACTACCCTTCAAAATTTTGCAGGTAGTTAGTGACTTTAACTCCTTTTTCTGTCATTGATGATTAGTACATACTGTTGAGTTTAGCCAGTTAAGCAATGATATATCTTCATGAATCACTCATTTCAACCAGAGCATACACTAAAGGATAACCTTGTTTATTATATACTTCATTATACCACAAATTAATCTGTTAATTTTTTAAGTTTTGAGGTTTCCCTTATATAGTAAAAAGATAACTATTAGTATGTTTATGATTTTATATTTTAAGGAGTATAGACAAAGCAATTTCTATGATTAATAAAGAACTTCATTCTCATCTCTTTCAATTTATCAGTAACTCTTATTAAGAAAATATACTGCTTTTTTTATCATGTCTAAATTCAATGTATGACACATGGTGTTTAGAAAAAATGTGAAAATTTTCACACAATGCAGATATTCTTTAAAAAATCTAAAGGTCCTTGGAATGAAGCTTTGAATTTTTGAAAGCAATGACCATTTAAAATTTACTGTTACTAATTTGATCAATAAGATTATAACCAAAACTTTAAGTACTTTTATTTTATGGAAACTGAGTATATAATAAAAAAGAGTACTGACTGGCAACAGATTTCAGAAGGCACGTAAGACATAAATAGGGAATATCAAGTTGGAATACCATAATGACAAGAATAGTTTGAATACTGATGGACAATAAAATATATTTAGCTAGAGCCTGGTAGGCAAGGGCCAAGATGGTAGGTACTAGAGAGACAGGAGAGGTGAATCTTGTTGGTTGCGATAAGTACTTTAGTTTTTTCTGTTAATTCAATGAGAATTCATTAAACTAGACATTGACATGAACTGACTTACATTTTACTAATAATTTAGGGATATTTAAATGTAAACATTTTCCCTCTAATTCAAAATACTTTATTTTTAGAAACAATTATTCTGGGAAATGACCCATAGGCTTCACAAAACTTCAAGAGAAACGTTAAGACTGCCTAGGTGAACTGGGAATTTGGAGAAAGAGCAAACATGGAAAGAGCAAAACAAAACTAAACTAAAAAATTACTATAGTACATCAGAACTGAGATAATAGTGTGGTCTATGATGGTGGCACTAGACTTAGATATAAATGGATATATTTAAAATAGAAAGGAGAGCCCTGGCTGGTTTGATTCAGTGGTTAGAGCATCAGCCTGTGGACTGAAGGGTCACAGGTCCCATTCCAGTCAAGGGGCAGGTACTTCGGCTACAGGCCCAATCTCTGCCCTGGTCGGGGTGCACGAGGGAGGAAACCAATCAGTCTGTCTCTCTCACGTGGATGTTTCTCTCTGTCTCTCCCCTCCCTCCCTTCCACTCCCTCTAAAAATATCAATGGAAAAAAATATCCTTGGGTGAGGGTTAACAAAAAACAATTAATTATTTAATTAAATTAAATAAAGGAGAATTAATGCCAAAGGACCTGCTAGTGGGGTGGATGCTGAGATGAGAAAATCAGGTATGACTTGTAGACTTTGTTGAGGGCAGTCTTTTGTTTTGTGGTCACACTTACGAGGAGTTCTTTCCATACATTACAAGTCCTTCTTAAAATTAACTCAGTGTTAGAGAGTTTTTTCTAACTATTTCTTTAAAAATAGAACAGAGGGAATATAAGTTTTGGTGAACAGATAATTTATTTTATTTCTCCATATTCTAAAATGATCAGAACTAGAACAACGTGATCCGATACGATGATACTCACATTCTGATTGCTATCTGTGGCTGGTTCATTCCAATGGAATTTTCATATCAGAATTAGCACATCTGAGTTAGTTAGAAAACAAACATATCTATATAAAATTATGTAAGTCTGTTGTTTTGGTTACACGTTCAATTATTTTACACTTGGCATCCAGCAATCACTTAAAAATTTACATTTACCATTAGGTTATTATTTTTTTATTTTTTCCAATTAGGGATAAATACAGGTGCCAACAGGTATTTAATTTTAAGTGAGAAATCACAAGGGAGAAATGAGAGCAGCTAGTTGGAAAAGGGGTAGAAGTCAATTATAAAGTGTTAACGCATTTAAGCAGAGGGGACACAGAGGGAAAATTAAAGGCCAAAATCAGAGATGAGAAAGGAAATGCAAGGAGATTTTTAAAGACCATAGGAATGGGCAGTTAGCAGCAACCAGATTTCTCTCACACACGAAAAGGTGTCGACTGTAATGATGATGAGCTGAAATGACAGGTGTGACAGGCACAAAACAGTAATGGAGACACTTACAGTGGTATATTACAGCTGTAGGCAAAATTTTGAAGTAGGCCAAGTTTGTTTTCAGTGCCCTCTCACCTCCCTTCCAGCATCCCTGGATCCAACTTGGAGAACTCAGTGTCCTTACCCTGACCTCTTGATGTCTATGCTTTTCCTGCCCTGGTGTTCATGCAACTCAGCAATTTTTGGTCAGCCCTACCTAACTCCTAGAGTAAATTTCCCTAGCCTGTATTACATTCATTCAGGCCCTGACCCCTTCATAATCAACTCATTTAGGAATGTACACACATTTGTTGCTAATGGCTAAATGTGTTAAAAATCTCAGTGTCATATTTGTATCTCTTCACGTATCCAGTGACAAAATAACTAGTCTTACAAAATGATGATTAGAGCAGGAAATGGGGACAGAATGTCAATCTAGCAGGTGAAATTAACTGTAGCAGTTTGGGTTTTTTGAGAATGTAGAAATTACATCAGGCAGATGTTTGCTGAGTATACATAAACATAATAGTGGCCAGTAAAATATCATCATACTCCACTGTGTGCCTGCCCAGCTAAGAATAGTTGAGGAAAGCGTGTAATTTATAACTTCTACTTTTTGGATAGATAGTCTGTCAGTGGTGAGGTGAATTATATGAGAAACATAGTAAGAAAAAGTTTTAGTAGAAATTTTCTTAGAAAAATAATCCAAGTATGTGTAGCAATTTTAAGAAAAGGTTCACTTATACTAATTCAAATGTATCATTTTAGTAAAAAAATCATTTCACACTGAAACTGTTCATTTAATGACACGGTAAATATACCAAGCAAGCAAAATTCCAAATTTGTTTTTTTCAAACAATTACATCTATATCATAATAAACCAGCTCTGAGATGCATGCATATAATTGAATGAATAAATTAAAATTGAATGTTGATGCTTTAAAGAATAACACTTGATAACAAATACTGCAAATACTATTAATGCATAAATCAAAAGATGATTTAACCATATCTTTAAAAATGCACTGTATATGTAATCCAATATAGTATTAAAGAAAGAAATGTTATTTAAATAACTAAAATTTTCATTAACCACGGCAAAATAAAATAAATATAAATAAAATATTTGATAAACCATAATGAAAAACTCAACATAGGCATTATATGAATAAGTCATGTACTTATCAGAATTCTTATTTTTAAATTCTAATAATTTAGTTTTGAAATTGAATTTCCCAATTGGCTTGAATTCCTTATTATTTCACCAATTTTACAAAATATAAAGCTATAGCACATACTTTGTCCCACTGTTTTAGAAACTATTTCTTACCAAATTTAACTTATTCATAAAAGCATTTACATAGGTCTTGGTGATTTATTCAAGTGTGTCTTTTATAATTTGGAAAGAAGATAAAATACTTAATGTACTGTGTGATCCAAATAAGGATATTTCCAAGCATAGAGTTAAAGGTGTCACCTAGTTTCTTCTTGATACTTATAGTAAAATGCAAGAAAATTCAAAAAATAAAAATTTAAAAAGAGAATTGTTGAACTTAAGAAAGCAACAATCTTCTGGAGTTGAAAATTACCAGCCTCTCCAGGTGGCAAGACAGTTTAGA
Organism: Miniopterus natalensis; assembly: GCF_054644295.1. Classification (NCBI taxonomy): domain Eukaryota; kingdom Metazoa; phylum Chordata; class Mammalia; order Chiroptera; family Miniopteridae; genus Miniopterus; species Miniopterus natalensis. The sequence goes on from NC_142086.1 coordinate 25,448,745, forward strand.
GTTAAGTAGTGTCTTATGGAATAAAACAATTCCAAAGCATAGCCAGGAAAACACAATTGTATTTGTTTCCTATTGATGCTATAACATATTACCATAAACATAGAGACTTAAACAATACAAATGTAGTTTCTTACAGTTTGGAGGTCAGAAGTCCATTCTTTATTTTTTAAAATATGCTTTTATTGATTTCAGAGAGAGGAAGGGAGAGGGAGAGACAGAAACATCAACGATGATACCTGTACGCCCCCTACTGGGGATCGAGCCTGAAACCCGGGCATGTGCCCTGACAAGGAACCTAACTGTGACCTCCTGGTTCATAGGTCGATGCTCAATCACTGAGCCATGTCAGCTGGGCCAGAAGTCCTGGGTCTTATAGGTCTAAAACTAAGATGTCATCACGGCACATTTCTTCTGAAGGCGTTAAGGGAGAACCTGTTCTTTGCCTTTTAGAGCATCTAGAGCTGTCCACAGTCTTTGGCTCATGACTATATCATTCTGACCTCTGCTTATGTTATCACATTCCCTTCTGTGACTCTGTCTCTCCTGGGCATGTATAAGGACCCTTGTAATTACATTAGGCCCACCCAGATAACCCAGAATAAACTTTCCATCTCAAGAGTTTTTACTTAGTCACATCTGCAAAGTCCCTTTGCCATGTAAAGTAACATATTTACAGATATTAGGGAATAAGGCAAGAACATTTTTTCAGGTTATTATTTTGTGGTCTATTATCAAACCAAAACAGTCTCATAATGGAACCAAGGATGTGACAATAAAATTCCTTGCTAAAACCTCAGACATATGTAGAACAGTGCCTCAGAGAACTGATATGCCAAATAATAGCTTCTAAGAATACAATACAGTATTATTAAGAAGCCTAAGGAAAAACACATGTGGAAAAATATTTATCTCAAAGCAGTTTGTAGGTGTGGTTTTTTGTCTAGTGAATTTAACACAGTAACATTCATTCATAGGAGATCCAAAAAGTTTTAAGAGAATTGCAATAAACTGCCTGCTTGAACTGACAGTGACAATAAGAGAGCAAGATGAAAAAAGTTGTATCAACAATACACAAAGGATTCCTTTTCTCTACGTCCTTGTCAACATTGAATATATCTTTTTTTCTTCATAACAATCATTCTAACAGGTCTGAAGTGATATCTCATTGTGGTTTTGGTTTGCATTTCTCTGATGCTTACTGATGCTGAGCATCTTTTTATGTACCTGTTGACCATTTGGGTGTCTTCTTTCAAAAAATGTATATTCACTTCCTCTGCCCATTTTTTAATCCAATTATTGGGAGGTGTTTTTTTTTAATTGAGTTATATAAGTTATTCATATATTTTTTATATTAACCACTTATCCAATATATACTTAGCAAATATTTTTCCCATTTTGTTGGTTGCCTTTTCATTTTGTTGATTGTTTCTTTTGCTATGCAAAAGCTTTTTAGTTTGATGTAGTCCCACTTGTTGACTTTTGCTTTTGTTGCTTGTATTTGTGGTGTATTGTGTGTGTGTGTGTGTATGTGTGTGTGTGTCATACCCAACAAATTATTATCAAGACCAATGTCAAGAAGACTCTTCTCTATGTTTTCCTCTAGGAGGTTTACAAACAACATGGAAGTTTCTCAAAAAAATTAAAATAGAACTACGATATTATCCAGTGATGCCACTTCTGTGTGTATATATACAAGGTGTCCCAAAAATCTATATACACATTTTAACAGCTGATAGCTCAACTTTGAAAAGAAAATGTATTTTAATAAACACTGCCTTTATAATTACTAAAAGTGTGTGTATACATTTTCTGGGACACATATGGTATCCCAAAACATTTCCATTGGCTATATGAAAATAGAATATCAAAAAGATAGCTGCACTCTCATGCTTACTGTAGCATATTCACTATAGCCAAATGGCTATATCAAACTAAGTACCTGTCAATGGATGAGTGGATAAAGAAGATGTGTTACACACATACACACACACATACACACACACAACGAAAATGGAATATTGTTAGCAGTGAGAAAGAAAGAAATCCTGCCATTTGCAACAACATGGATGGACCTTGAGGGCATTATGCTAAGTATGATAATTATTTGACGTGACGGATGTGTTAGCTAATACTATGATGATCATATTGCAATATATAAATTTAACAAATCAACACACTATACACTTTAAACAATGTTATATGCCAATTCTATCTCAATTTTTAAAAAGAAAAGAGGAAATAAAAAAAGTCCATTAGACACCAAAAATTCTGTAGGAACTAATTAGGCTAAAGAAAGCCACTTGGCAAACATGGGCTATATTTCATGAAAAAGAAATTAAGGTCCAAAGGCCACAGTATATCATTCTCAGACTTTAAGCCCTAATCCATGAACTGGTGATATATGCCACTCTGGATTTCAGAAACTATAAATTTCAGAATTACATTATGGAACAGTGACTACTGTGCATTTTTTTATTTTCTCCCTTTATGAATAAGAAGGTCCATATTAATAATTCTATGCCTATTCCATTACTGTATATTGGGTTTGCAAATCTGAGAATGGAAATGGAGCAAATAACTGTGGCTTTACGTCACAGGTTCTCCAATGAAGAGGACCTGCATTCTAGGCACCATACCCGAGATGTTGTAGCCACACTTAACCCTGATTTCAAAGATAAAATCCTGTATTGGGACTGACATTGAAAACTGATGAGAATTTGCAGAGCCTTTAGAGAGAAGAGGAAGATTTTCCATAAGGGGGTAGGCATGAAGGCATGAATTATTGAAAAATGGATTGGGCTGACCATTCTTCAAGATCACCTCCAGTGATTCTCATCCTATATTTACAAGCTTTTGTAGTTTTCTCCCATACTGAACAGGGCTGATTTGTAGACCTATTAGAGTTCATGAACATGATGCTATGTGACTTCTGAGGCAAGGTCCAAACAGACATTAAAATTTCTGCCTTCATGAACTGTGTTATATGCTCTGGGAGAAGCCATCCAACATGCTATATGGGAATCAAAACAATCCTGTACAGAAACCACTTGTAGAGAAAGTAGGACCTCTCACCAACAATCAACACCGATTTACCAGCGCAGTATATGCATAAACACTGAAGTAGACCTTCCAGCCCCAGTCAACTCTTCAGAAGACTTCAACTCTGGTTAATGTTTGTTAACAACAGACCCAACCCAATTGAGGAAATACCAAGCCAAAATGCTTCAAACCCTCAGAAAGTATGAGGGATAATAATTTTTATCATTATCTTAAGTCACTGGTTTTGGGATAATTTGTTATACAGCTATAAATAACTGATACATGCAGTTTTGTATATGTACAAAGATGAAAAGATATAATTTTATTTTTCATTATGGTTTCACCAAGTTGTTCCTGGACATGAACACAAGTAAGCAATTCTGTCCTATTCCCTACAAAAAAGAAATATAACTCATACAAAAAACTATTATATATGACAGAACAATTTTCTGACTTCAGCAGTCCCACCTCAAAAAGCCCCCTATTTCAAACATATAAGGAGATGTGATGGCAAGTTTCAATTGCTTGCTTTACACAAAGCTTCAATTTCAGAAAACATTCATTTCTGATATGTACCCAACTTCAGTTCTATTTTCTCTATCCAAATAAAATATAACAAGTCTAGTAACCATATTATCCAACATGTGACTCAATGAATGTTCCCTTTAGCCAAGGGAAAATTAGTCTCCACTAATTCTGTAGTTAACTGTGCATGAATTCATCAGGTATCTATGAAAAGAAAAAAGAAGGAAAAAAACAGAAATAAGAAAGTCACTCAGTTGCAAACATGGGCTGTAATTCTGGAAAAAGGAAAAATTACTCAGAGGCCAGATACAAGTACCATAGTGTATCAATCCCAGACTTTCAGCCCTAAACAAGGAGCTGGCATTTTCAAAATTCTGTTTTCAGAAAACTTTCCTCTCTTATCCTTTTCATTGCTGAAGTATGCCTAAAATGAACTATACTTTCCTACATAAGAAACCTGAGCTTATCGTATTTTTTTATACCTGATAGATGCTTCGCTGATGATATTAGTTAGAAAACTACAACTTCCATTATTTTCAATTTTATTCATTGAGTATGTCAAGGAGAAATTGAGGCAACAAAAGTGTTGCTGGAATGATCTGGGATTCATGAGATTTCATTAGACATCAGATTTCAGAAACATTCCTATTATTTGCTCCAAGATATAACATTTTTTAAACATTCATAACATGTTTATATTATTTGCTTTGTAGGCAAATGCCTGGAATTAGAATGAGTACAATGAATTTCAATTTTCCAAAGCAGGACTTTAAAGGCAGTGGTGGAATTTACATGAAAATGAATTTCTATTGCTTGCATATTGCACAAATGTCTATAAAATATGCTAATTAAGGAGACTTGCAAGACAACAAACTACGAATAATGTCAATTATCCTATCTTTATGGAGGTTCAATTCTCTCACATAAAATGAAGAAAAAGTAGAATTTTCTCCTGTAGTTACTATGAAAGTTAAAGAAACCAATGTTTATAGTCTAATGTCTATAGTAGAATTTAAAATATGAAAGGTAAAACCAGTTAGTTGGGTCTACAGAGGCCTTGTTTCCATTAGTAAATATTTCACAGCTCAAAGTTTTGTCCTACGTCTTTTAGACACAGGCTTTTCTCACAAACTAAGAATATTTCTTTTCTTTAGGCATGGAGTTCCTTTTTAAAATATATTCTAGATTGGTTTATAAATCATGTGCCAAATTATCCACATTCAAGAATTACCAAGTTACAAGTTTAAAGGAAATCTGGACAGAAGTCTTCCAGCTAGAAATTTTTCTCTTTGTAGTTATCTTACATTGGCAGCTAATTTGCAAACAAAAAATGTGTTTAGGGAGAACATAATCTGAATCAATGGAGAGAGTAAAATAATCTGAAATTTTAATATAATCTGGTTTACAAATTCTGAGGCATCGATCTGGAAAATCAGAATACATTTGCCACAGCAAGTAAAAAATTCAAGTTCTTGGTCCAGGGCACAAAATTCTTGGCATACATTTTGTATTTATAAATTTGACCTTCCATTTTTTGTGATCATTGACCACAAAGTTGAAATCATCTTGTGTAGCCAATGCTGTTGTATCTAGAATCAGAATTATTGGGAGACAAACAACTAATATAATTTAATTTTTAAATCTCTAAATATTGATCGATATTTTCCTGACAATCTTTCAGAGATGAAGCCTGGATATACTTTGATATTTTGTGTGTGTGCGTGTGTGTGTGTGTGTGTGTGTGTGTGTGTAATATGGTAGCTTTTGCACGGGTGTATGTTGGTTACCCTTTCTCTTACTGACACTCAAAATATAATGCATAATTCTCTTGTCACTAATTTTGTCTAGGTTCAGAAAGCACTTATGGCAATAGCTACCCAGGTAATTTATCAAATCAGTATGTTGTCTTTTTTTATTATAAGTTTGATTATTGCTTTTTTTTCTTTATGCCAATAAGCTAATATTATAAGTTTGTATCACTGTTTTTATCTTCAATGCCAGCCATCTCATTCTTAGATGGTTGTGTTACTGGCCTTACACTTGTTATTCTAGGGGACCTTCTTAAAATGCCCTCAGAATCACTGTTGCAATTTTCCTCAATGAATGGATCATCATTTTGCTATTATATTTTCAATTTTAGTTTATGCACTTTCATTTGAGTGTTTATATCTCGATAGGATGCTATGAATCTTTGGTCTGCTGTCATTCTTCTGGATGTTGCTTTATGATCTCTCACATTCATTTCATAAAGTTGATATTTTCTTGTCGCTTATTAAGAACATAAATCTAATCTCTCTAAATATTTTTCCTTTATTTGATTAATTTGGGCAGCTTTTTGTACAAGTCATTAATATAGTACTTTTTTTCTCTATTTTTCAAAATATATACCAGATTTTGGACTTTTATATTTTCTCTGCTTACTTATCTTTGATAAAACATATGTCCAAAAAGTCCCATTGTTTGCCAAGAAAGGAAATATGGGACTACTTATTTGCTATTGCCACCACTCACCTCGGTGCTCTGAAATCTACAGCCATTAATACAGCCACTACTCTATAGCCTTAATATAAAGTCTGACTCCTTAACACTTCTACATAGGACAACTCCCTAGATTTGGATGCTATTGCTTCACTATGGCCTGCCTTTTAGATATTTCAATTTGAAAATATATCATAGCCTTATGGTTCATTCTGATTTTGCTTTTCATGTGTTAGAGATATAACTTACAGGTGAAAACCATGGCCTACAGTCCCTACTCAGCAGTCTGACAGATGGAATCTGAGTGAGGAAGTCTCAGAAATATTTTGGAAAGATAAAAACTGATAAAAATGAAAAGTATAATTTGTTTCTAGTTGCCCAGGTTTTATAGTTGGTAAAATAAAGCATCTCTAAACCAGAAAGCAGTAAGCTGTTGGGCGGCTTGAGCCTTTTAAACTACTACCAGGCAAACAATGCTTCCCTAATAAATGCAGTGTAACATCCACAAATAGCCAATTATGTTTCTTTATATACCTCCACAATTGTTTTTCCCTAATAAAAAATGTCTGATTTTAGAAATAGTTTGGTTATAAATCTTATTTTTTAATAGTCGTATGATTTTCAGTTGTGTTTTATTTTCTCTCCCAACTAAAAATTTTATTGGAATATTAAAAAGAACATAAAGGAATCATAAAAATAGTTGCAATCTACTAAGCTTCATTTTCTGAAAATTTCACTGACTATATCTTTTGTGTTATTTGATTAAGCCAATTTCTTTAACATGTCAACGGAGAAAATTTTACTGGTATTAACTTTCTAAAAATTAGGCAAGACCATAATATAGACTGATTATTATATATTTTTATTTTTTAATTTTTAATCTTCACCTGAGGACATGCTTAGAGGGAGGAAAGGAGAGAAAGGGAGAGAGAGAAACATTGATGTGAGAGAGAAACACCAATCAGTTGCCTTCCATATGCTCCCTGACTGGGGATCAAACCAGCAACCAGGTAAGTGCCCTGACCGGGAATTAGACTGGCAACCTTTTGGTGCACAAGTCAATGCTCAACCAACTGAGCCACTCCCACTGGGCTATTATATATTTTTAAATAGTTAATTTAGTAAAAAACATTTAAGGAAGGCTCAAAATTTAAAAGCTCTACTTCAGCAAAGCTTATACCAGAGATATTTATTTCCCTAGGAAAAAAATGCGTAAGTAATGAGCCAACTACAAAGTTTCTTTAAAAAGCTACACCTAAGTTTTCATGTAAAAAAAAATATATTGGGAATCACATATACAATAAAGAGAATATGAAAGAGAAGAAGGAAGAGAAACAATAGAATAAGAATAAAAAAGAAAAGAAACATAAATGAAATAATAATTTTAAAAAGTAATAATAATGAATAAAACAAAACATAGAATAGTAAAAGAAAAATGGGAAAAGAAACAAAAATAAAATAACTTAAAAATAAAAATAATAAGAAAAGAGAAAAGATAATAGAATAAAAGGAAAGAGAAATAGAGATATGAAAGAAAAAAAAGAAAGAAAAAATTGTCTTTGGATCTGCTATACATGGAGTTGGCAGGTTTTGCTCCAATGTTGTTGAATCCGGCCCCGGGCCTCCCAGGAGGTCCTTGGTGCAAGCCAGTGTAAGTCACTGTCCCTGCCGGGCCCTGGGCAACTCTCTCTCTTCCTCTGGGTAAAGGGTGGCTGCCTGGGCCCGTGGCTGAGGCGAGGTCTAGGGTAGGGAGTCAGCCTTGTCACCTACCTCCTCTGAAAAAAAACATTATTCATAAATTTTGAAAGGCAGCAATGAGTTTGACTCACTGTTTTGTTTACTGATGTATCCCCACAGAACAGAAATGTGCTCAATGAATATTTAATGAGGTGATGATTTTTCAGACTACATGGACTGTACGACTAAGCTATTCTCATTGACAGTGGTACACAAAGTGTGGTTTGGTGACTGATGGATGACTCTAAGTTTCTTTTGCAGAGACCCAAAGTGGAAATTATTTTCATAATAAGGTATTTGCTTTTTTACTGTGCTAACTTGTGCACTGATGGTTCAAAAGCAATGGTGGGTGAAAGTTATGGCAATGTCACCAAACTGTACTCATAATCACTGTATTCCTCAGAGTCATGTAGTCACAGGAAAATAAACGCCAGTTTCACTTTTCAGATGTCCTTGATGAAACAGTAACATCATTAATTTTATTAATTTAGATACCAAGTACATCTTTTAAAAGATTCTCTATGGTGAATTTGGAAGCATGCATAAAATACATAAACTTTTCTTGTAATACCACTGTTCTTGAAATGACTGACAAACTGCCTATTTGAATTTGCATATTTTGGGAAATAGTATATTAAATTATGACAACACTAAAATGTGTCAAAAAATAATAAAAAATAATATGGTGTATGCTAAAGATGAAATTTTAGGTAAATCATTTTGAAGGCTATTTGTAAATATATTTGTAGAAGTATAAATTTGGAAACAATTTAATATCCACAATAGGAGTCTGCTTCTGAAAATTATGGAATATTAAGACAATTAAAATATATATATCCTTGCAGAATGAATATGTATTTATATGCTCCTTGGTAGAGAAAAAAATCATATAAATATTTCTTTACAAATGCAGATTATGGAACAGAGTGTGTTGTGATTCCAAGAGTATATCTAGATAAAATAATGGAAAAATATCTGAAAGAATTTACACAAAATGATTGGAGTCCAACCTTGTATGTTTAGATTTAAGATGATGTTTTTTCATTCTCTTTTTCTTTGTGTTTTTTGTAAGTTTCTTTATCTTTATTGTTGAAAATATTACAATGTCCCCTTTTTACTCCCATTGATCCCTTCCACCCGACATCTATCCCACCCCCAGGCCTTCCCCAGGCCTTTGTGTTTTTCTTATCTGTATTTCCTGATTTATTGATTTATTTTTAAAAATATATCTTTATTGATTTCAGAGAGAGGAAAGGAGAGGGAGAGAGAGATAGAAACATCAATGATGAGACAGTCACTGATCGGCTGCCTCCTGCACGCCCCCGACTGAGGATCAAGCCCGGCCTGATTTATTTTCAATGTAATGAATATATCTTGGCTAATAATTATTTAAGTTGAACAGATGAGTAAATACTCAAACAATTTCAGACACTTGTCTCCTCAATCTTATTAATCTTAGCCAGCTAAAGAGAGGATGCGGCAACATAAATTTTGGAGATTTTTTTGGTAGATCTTGATGTATTCATTGAAAGCCTTAATTTGACTCTGCTCATTGGGATTCATTTTAATCAGATGATTAGCTAATGCCTTAATTGGCAAAAAAAAAAATCTTCATTTTCTAGGAAAATTGTCACCAAATATATTAGTGAATAAAGGAATGGCACTCATCAAGACATCAACTAGGAAGAGTTTTCTGAATGCTTAGTAGATATTCATTACTTTGCCATGAAAACACTATTTTTTTCTGAAATCTGAGAGGAGGCACTCCCTAAGGTTGCTAAAAATTACTTTTGTTGCTAAGGGTTTGGCAGAATACAATATGAAAAGATGTCAAACTACTATTTCTCCCTGATAAGCATTCTGTTTTAGAGGTATTATGACCTACAATGATTATTTTCCCCAAGTTGCACATTAGCATGCATTACATAATTTCTTTCAATTTTTAAAATAATCTATATGACATTAGGTGTAGTTTAGGAAAATACATTACTCTGCAGAATAACCATAATGTTAAAGCGACATTTATCCTGATATATTGTCTCCTTTTCCTTAGATGATATCAGCTATGTTCTGAAAACAGAGATAAGGCATCCATTCAGTCAACCATATAAATAACTATAAAGAAAAAATACAAGATTTACAAAAGTATATAATTATCTAGTTAAATGCAGTTTGCTTTTTCAGGGCCACTACACACACTCAGATGACATGTGATTTAGACACATAACTGAAAGTTTAATTGATATACTTCTGGTTATGAATTTGCACAGCCTGTCAAGGAATGGGAACCATGTTGCTGCTGAGGTACTATGCTGAAAGGGATTACAGTTCTCAAACCAAATGAGAAGTATGTTCGGACAATGGACAGCACGATTGAAACTGAGATGGCCCCATCACTATATTTACATCCAACCATCCAACTCTGGGTATCCCAATACAATTATCCAACCCCTTACATATATTTTTTTTCAATAGGGCTGGAATCATTTTGAAAAATGTAAGTGGGAAGAGGAGAAACCCTAAAAACTCTCCTTTGTCATTTATTTCTTTAAAAAACACAGTCAGTGTGGAGTGTTTAAAATTACAATATCTGCTTTTGCTTTCAGTTTAGAAGCTGTGCACCTGTGACGACTGTGATCTAGTTTGGGCAATTATGAGCTGGCTTGAGTCAGAAAGGTTAAGACAGATAAATATATTTTTGCAGCAAGTAGTCTTTTCCTAGCAAGCGTCAAGAAAAAGGTGGAATGACAAATAAAATGTTCATGATTATGTGAACTATAACCCTTCACAGTCTGAAACTATGATGACGGGCTTTCATATCCCGAGGGCTTGTCTCACTCAAGGAGGAAGTAGTGAGCAGACAGGTCAGAATTAGAATTCAGCTAATTAGGTGACAACCATTAGACTAATTAGGGAGCATATCTCGAGGGCAAGGGATACAGAAATGGGAATAAAGGAAAGGTGATTTTTTTTATTTTAAGGTAAATTTATCACATAAAAATACATTCTCAAGAAAAATAAAACTATAAAATGCAGTGTAGATGCAAAAACAATGTTTTAAGAGATTGAGTCCTTTTAAATAGCAATGCTAACCACTGGAACATTTTCAAATAGTAAGGAATACATGGTACAAGTAGACTGGATATAAAAAAAGATTTTAAAAAACCATTTCCTAACAGTGAAGTCATGACAGGCAATATACTGTAGAGGAAAGTGCAAAATCTGAATGTTAAGAAATAAGTATACCATTATTCTAGGCTGTGCCACTAACTTATTCTGGATATTTAGCCCAGAATTTTATCTTTCTGATTCTCAAATTCCTCCTCTACACCATAGGGTGGTGGGAATAGGTAACTTCATCACCTCTGAGATTATTTTCTTTATGGATGCCTGTTTTTGTCATTAAAATAAGGACACTTTTTTCTCTAATTAAGCTACTATTAAGATCACTTTTGAATTCTTTAGATAACAGTACTTTTCAAGTTGAGTAGTTATAAAATACAACTCAGTGTTAATATAGTATAATCTTTAAGTTTTGTAGAATAAAGTTACAGCATAAGAAGACAATTAAAGATCAATATAGCCCTGAAAACAAGCATATTTTGCCCAAGGCTACTGTAATATCTCTCTAAACTTTTAAATTTTTTTCAGATCCTACCTCTTCCAAGTAATATAGATAGTAAGTTGTATATTTTGTGTTTAAATTTTTCATAATCATAAAAATGGAAGAGTATGACTAAAAAATAGGTCACAATCTATGTGTACTTGGTACGTCACATATCTATATGTCATATTAAAAAAGAGTTGGACAATTGTATCAAGACATAGAAGCTTTCTTCTAAATTTCATAGTTTATCAAAAACCTTTAAAAATAGATTATTAAAGAGTAACCAACTTCTAATAACCAATAGATTATTGAAGAGTAACCACGCTTTTAAGAGTATCTAACACATTTAATTAATGATAGTCTACTCCAAAATATTTTCTAAACAAACTTACTTATCATATGCTTTTTCATAAAAATGTAAAAATTATCACAGGTGTAAAGATTATTATATATTCCAACTAATGACGTTTTACTGTTACATTTAAAGCCCAATTAGTCAATTCAAATACAAGTTTCTTGCAAATATTTCCAATGTTATCTGAAGATTCTTAATTTCTATGCATATATGTGTGTGTGTGTGTGTGTGTGTGTGTGTAATTTTTTTTTTTAGTAGAAGCAGAAGCTAACTCATTACACTTGAAGGATACCTTAACATTACATGAGACAGTTTTGCATCATTTTTAAGAGTTCAGTCTCTGGCATCAGATTGCTGAGTTAAGCCTCAGCTCTACTATTTAGAACCACTGTACATGATCTTAGGTTAATTATATAATCTCTCTGCCTTAGTTTCCTCCAAATAAAGTACCACATATCAGGTGGTTTAGAACAACAGAAACTTATCATCTCACCATTTTGGAGACTAGAAATCAAAATCGAGGAGGAGTCAACAGGGCCTCCCTCTGAATGTACTAGGGAAGGATCTGTCACAGGCCTCTCTGGTAGCTTCTTGCGGTCACTTGTGGTGTGGCAGACAACTCCAATCATCACATGGCTTTCACCCTGTGTGTGTGTATATGTCTCTTCACATGCCTATTTTCTTTCATTTTTATGAGGACACCACTCATACTGAACGAAGAGCCAATCCTACTCCAGAATGACCTCATCGAAACTTGTCTAATTATATTAGCAACCTTTTTCCAAATAAGGTCATACTCTGAAGTATGGAGGGTTAGGACTTCAACCTATAAATCTGAAGGAGGCACAATTCAACCCAAAACAAACACATAGAGATATTGTAATCATAAAATAGTGATACGTAAATCCATATAGTTACACAGGAGAACAATGGCCCATGGAAAGCTCCCAAACACGAAAATGCACACAGGTCTCTATGTCCCACAGCGAATCAGAATCAAAGGTTACGGCATCCAAGCAATAAGTTGTAAGAGAAAAGCACATTTCCCTTAATCTCTATGAAAATCATCCTAAAATGTATCCCTGCTATTTCTTTTACCTACAGTACACCTCTTGCTGTCTTCCTGCCTTTACTCTCATCTATAGGGAGGAGTTTCTTATACAAAAAGCGCACTGAGAGTAATTTTTTAAAAACCTAAGTCATATCATTACCATTCCACTACTTAAACTCATGTAATAGTTTCCTTTCACACTAAGGAAAAAAATCAGGTTTTCTGTCATGTTCTACGGGCCCTTCATGAATGATCCTTACATTGCACCTCCAAGTTCATCTCAGATTTTTACTGAAAGCATAGTGAAGGATTCCAAGATGTTTGTGGACTGAATGGAAGCTACACTGACACTCCCAGGACCAAACTGGAATTACAACTAAACTATAGAAAAACCATTCTGAATAATCAACTGCAACTGAAGATGAGCTGGAGAGCACCCTCATATCCAAGGAGGAAAAGTGGAGACCACATAGAGACTGGTAGGAAGTGCGGAGGCGCAAGAGGGCTGGCTGGGCTCCCATAGGCAGCAGCTGAAGGTCCAGAGGGATATCTCAGCTGCGGGGGGTTCCCACTGAGGACTCTGGGGCCTAACCCCAGGCTGGGCTTCCCAGCCAAGAGCACCAGAACTGAGAAAAATACCAACATAATATCTGCCTGTGAAAAACAGCCAGGTTTCTGTCTGCCAAGGAGAGGGCTGGAAATGCAGGCACCCTCTTAAAGAGCCAACACACAAAGTTTTGTGTGCAGCCACTCGCCTTGGGCTCCAGCAGAGGGAAAGCAGAGTGGACTGGAGCTGTGTGAGGGGAATCCAGGGGGGCTGGCTGGGGGAATAGATCTCAGAGGGCACCAATTTGGACCCAGTGCTGAGTCATTTTCCTATATGGCAGAGGACATCTTTCTCAGGCCGACATTTACCTTCCCAGCAGCTTTTGCCTGAGGGGAAGCAATTGCCCTACCCTGCTAGGAAACCTCTGACTCCACCCTGTGGAGTTTCTACAGCCTGAGGCTCCTTAAGAGACTGAATAAGTTTCTGAGTGCTTTGAGTCTTTGCCTGATTTGCTTCTGGACCCAGGTCTTGGAATAGCAGACCTTGGTGCACATCTTGGTCCTGTCCACATGCACCCAGCCCCAGCAGAGGAAACCAGGAGCTGTGGAGTGTGGAAAACTTCAAACGGTACTCAAGGCCAGGCACAAACAGCGTCTGACACTGGCCTGCACCAGAGACCATCCAAAAGACTGGGAGTCCTAGCAGATCTACCTATTACATAGAAAAATCCAAACAGGCAGCCAAAATGGGAAGACAAAAAAAATAAGCCCCAAATGAAAGAACAAAAGAATTCTCCAGAAGAAGAGAAAAATGAAATGGAGATAAGCAACCTATCAGACACAGAGTTCAGAATACTGATCATAAGGATCCTCAACAGCATGAAAAAAGATATAGAAACTATGAAGGAAATTAAGAATGACATAGTAGAAATAAAAATCATTGGAAGGAATGAACAGCAGATTCCTCAGACTGTTCCATGCTTCTGTGTCTCTGGAACAGACTGAGGAATCTCAGAGGAAAGACTGTGGGTGGGTGCAGAGAGATTAACATAAGAATTTATATGCATATATGCATAACCCATGGACACAGACAATAGTGGGGTGAAGGCCTGGGGGAGGGATGGAGGGGGAGGTGCACAAGGTGGAGGGGGTCAATGGGGGAAAAAGGGGGACATTTATAATACTTTCAACAGTAAAGATAAGTTAAATAAATAAATAAATAATAAAATAAAACAAAATAAAAGAACAGCTAATTAACCTGTGACTAAAAAATGCTCTTGTTAATACAAGGATTTCTCAGTTGCAACTTTGTTCACAATATTTTTACTCCAGTCTTTGCATGATAGACTTTTCGAATCATATTTCAGCTCAAACGTGCAATCTAATAAACACTGTTCTTAGAGTCATAGTATTAGCAATAGACGACACTTATTCACCCTTATTGTCACTCTAGTAGCTTTACGTGCTTTTTTTAAATTCAGTACAACACTATACATTCAATTCTTTTATTGTCTCCATTTTACCAATGATGAAACTGAGGTTTCATTAGACTATTAATTTAACCAAGTTCTATGGTATATACCCTGTACTCAAACCCAGTTTTTTCTGAAGCAAAGCTAATATTGTATTAATAATGACTGCTGGATATTCGCTTCCACTTACAAGAAGGAAGTTACTTTGGCATTGACTCAATAAAGAAGATTCTAGAGATCCTGAAAATCTGGTAGTGTAGGAGTAGACAGTTTTATATACTTCAGTAATTTTAAAGTAGTCTATTTAAAAGAATGGAATAACATCCATAATTATAATCCTCAAGCATCAGGATAAGGGTAATTCTTTCTATGAAGACATAAAAAAGTACAATCAATTTTAGAAAACTGCCTATGTTAAAATAAATGCTAAACTTGGTGCTTAAAGGAAAATGTTTTAGATATTTGATAGTTACTCCATTCCTTGATTTTGTGTTTACCATCAAACTTGCTTTCTTAACTGCATTTCCCTCTAAAGTAAATCAGTCAAGTGACCTATCTCAGATGACAGCATTTAGTGAAAATATGAATGTCAGGAAGAGAAAATCCAGATCCATATTCTACCCTGTAATTGAAAGTAAAGCACATTTTTTTCAAGTCATAAATATGTAATTAACATTTGATTCTATTTATTGTTTATAAAAGAATACACATCAATACAGCAATTTGTCTGGCAGTATATAATAAGGGTAGATAACTAATTATCGTTAATATAGACATAGAATTTTAAAACACTAATTAACACCAGTGTGTAAGAAACATAATGAAGGACATATTCTCTGTTAATGAGGAAAGAACTTACCTCAAGACTTTACTTTCACACCTTATGCTGTTGAGTTCCTAGAGTCAGAACTTAATCCATAGTATGCAATTTTAACCACACTGAGGATCTTTCAAATTTGTAGCCAGAACCATATTGATAAAACTAGTTTACTTTCTATAAACCTAGCTTCAAAATTTCAAAGAAATCTAAGACAAGGAAAGATGCATTAACATTTGTTTTCCTTCTAATAAAATTATATTAGTTTTATTTGAGAACTTGTCTTATCCTTGAGAGTATTCATGATTAAAGCATATTTTATTTTGCAACATTGCAAAGTAATGTCAAAATACGGCTCTTTCTAAGGAATATAATCATTAGAAGGATGTTTGGCCCTATTGAAATTTCCTGGTAACTTTCCTACAGTCTTGGTTTTTCAGAAATATATATATATATTTCTTTTTCTTATTATTGCTATTTGGAAGTTCTTGGAAAAGCTACAAAGCTCGTGTCTTGTGAAATAAGTTCTGACAATGTAAAGCTAGATCTAAACCAATTCAGATTTCTATTGTTATTGGCTCAGCTGAAACAGTAATATCCTGGGTTTTCGATTGAAGGAATAGGCTTTATGAATATATTTATGATCAGAAATTCTACTTTAAATTTTGTTTTCTCTTGGTCCTTTCTCAGCAATCTTATTGTAATAGTGAAGCAGTGACCTTTATTTAGATTAAACTTGTCAGGGCATTGAAGCTTGAGAGAATTTTACAATCTTTGAAAATGGGATTACTTCATTTTTATTGAAAAGCCCCACAGGCAAATCATGGAAGACAAATAAAATTTTGTAAATGATTTCATTGATGGGTTTTTAATGACCAAGTTTGAAGGAAGTTAATTAGCATATCTTCTCAGTTTGTGAAAGTCTGAGGGGAAGGGCAGAACAAGAGACAGCCCATAGAAGATAGTGCAGCTTCCAGTTCTAGTGTCAAAATGAGAAATAAAGTCTTTCCCTTAACGGCACACAACACCCTCCATACAGATATAAGTAGACAAGAGGTGGGTTATAAAGTAAAATGAGTTCTGAGATGTCTTGTATACTCCGTAATTTCCTCACCAGTCCTGGAAGACTTATAAGAACTGGTACAGAACACTTGGGTGGACAGTCATACCTACACTTTGCAAAATGAAATTTATTTTCTATATTTCTCTGCTTGATGGGGACTAGGAAAGTATAACTAAGTAAAACTAATGCATAATATCAAAGTTTTTATAGATAAATGGCATAGGAATACTTTCCGAACTGGATGCTGCCAGTTGGAAAAAAAGGAATATTCAGGTCTTTTTAGAATTGCCTTTGCTGAAAATTTTGTAGGAAATAACCATGGATTAATCAGATTTAAACATTTCAAACAGGCAGCAGAATACTATTACCTCTCATAGATGTTTCAATGAAAAATATTATATAATAACCCACCTATTTGGAACTAGAGTGCAGCTTCCTTCGACATTCATCCCTACCTATGCATGGAATTTAAGGAGAGGAATTTAGCTTCATAATTATATTTAGTATGTTCTGTAATTAAAATTAATCAGTTTCTCTTCTAACAGCAATTGATGGCAGATGAGCGCTAATTAGAACGCAGTGGTTTTCAGGAGACTACTTTAGAGTGTGGATATTATAGTAGCAGGTACAAATTTTATTGAATACTGTTGTGTGATATTGGCTACCTTAGGCAAACAATCAACTTCAGTAAGTGAAAAATCATTCATAGTTTTCTGTCAATGTCTTTGTCATCAATGTTTAGTTTAGGAAAAAAGGCAAAGGTCTAGCTTGTTGTCAAGAGGTCATTTTGTTTTCTGGGCAAATCACTTAACCTCTTTACAGTCAAAAATTCTTCTTTATAAATTGCAAGGGTTGTCCAGTTGAACTGTACAGCTGTGCCTGTTGCTAAACATTCAAATATAAATCAGATTTTCTCCTGATGCTGTTCATACACTGGGGAAAGGCAGAGATGTAACTAACAGTTGCAGCCCAGGGTGTGGTCTAAGCTGAAAAAGATAAGCAGAGTTGTGAAAGCAAACCGGAAGAGGATTTCCAATTTTGAAAGCTTGTACTTTACAATAAAAAAGCTATCAAAAAACAATGACAGTTAAATGAGCTCTTAAATGGTGGGCATGACTTGAACTTGTAGAAAGGAAGTAAAACGCGATCCAAAAGGGCATTGTGAGTTACAGCTGAAGTGTTGCTGAATATACAAAGCTCTGATTTTGTACTGAGCCAGTGGCAGTCAAGGAACTATATAACTGAATCTCTGAAACCTAGACATGATGCCTCATTGGAATAATTTAATAAATTGTAATTAAACCAGAGTATGTATTATAGCTGCAATTTTAGTTTTTAATAAAACAGGGGTGGGGAACCTATTTTCTGCCAAGGGCCATTTGTATATTTATAACATCATTCACGGGCCATGCAAAATTATCAACTTAAAAATTAGCTATGAAAAAAGCTTCTTGATTTATTTGATTTTGAATCCAGCCTGTGGTTGCCTTGGAAGGGCCAGACCAAATGATTTCGAGGGCTGCATATGGCCTGCAGGCTGGACATTCCCCACCCCTGAACTAAAAACAGAAATATATAAACATATATCAAATGCTGTATTTTAAGGCTTTCTTGTTTCAATAGTTTCTAACAAGTGTTATAAGTATTTTCTTTCCAGCATCACCAGCTCCAATAACAAATTTAAATGTAAATAATTAACATGGTGAAAGGCTTTAGTCTGATGTGGAGAAAATGATAGAACATAGAAACATTGGTGCTAGTGCAGCAATATTGATTAAAAATATTTTCAAGTTTTACCTTTTTAGAAATACTGATAGAGCATTATCCCAACTATCGTGGTGCTCTGGTGTATGCTCTCAGAGGCACCGATTTTTTTCTTTGGATGGAAAAATGTGAATTGGATGGGAAGAGCCAAGTTATGCTCATCAGAATTACATTCTCAAGGCCAGGAAGGCAAGCATTTTGATTCTAATTATTGTATGTATTTCTTCATCTTCATATAGTGCCTTCCATGTTAAGTGTATTTTTGAAATAATCTTTGATGAAAAAATGAATGGATTTCCTTGAGGATAATACCTGCTTTTACCTGTTCAAATTGAGCATGCCCTGTTCTGTGCCTGTATGAAAAGGGTGATATATAATTGGCAAGAGAAGCCTCATAAGACCATAAGAATCTAAACTCAAGCCCAAAGACAGGACGTTTACTGCAGTTGGTCAGGAGAGATAAAACACCAGAAAGGACAGCTGTTGCAGAAAATAGTCTTCAAAATAGCAGGTAAGCCAGAATATGATAACCTTCTTGATGGAGGCCATAAAAGTCAAGAAAGCACCCTCTAGTTCCAACCAGGGCAGGGGGACCTATCAACGACTTCAGAAAGGTAAAATTGGCAAGTGTTTGGTGCCCTGCGCAGATTTATTCAGCAAAACTCAGAAAATAAAATAGTGAATAAAAAAGAAGAGAATTATTATGTGCTTATGTCATAGTTTTAGGACTGATCATTACAAGTTAGAGATAGAGGGACAAAACACTGTCTGGTACACATGTCAGCAAGTGATTAATTCAGTTGCGGACCTGGAAGTGAATATTTCATCCAAAAACAGAGTAATTAAAAATCAGGACAATTAAAAATTGAGTCAGGACAAAGAAACAAATCTCCACCTTAACCTCTCCATTAAGCCAGGCATTCTAGTAATCTGCCTCTATTTTTATATTCATTTATTTATTACACATGTGTGGCCATGTGTATATGCATATATACACCATTAATACAAATATAGAAGAAAACTGATAAGTGCAATAATTTTGTGACATATACACACACATACACTTGCAAACACACATGGCCAAGCTTCTCACAACCAAGAAAATACTGATTTTTTTCACATCTCCTGGCTTCACTGTTTGTCATTCAGTAAACGTATTATTGTGATTTGCAATTGTCTATGTGCCTTTTCTCTCTCCGTTAGAAAACTGTTAGTTCCTTGGGTATCACATAATCTTAATCACCTCCGCTTCCCAAGCACCTTGCTTATTTCTTTAGGAAGAGTGAGCTCTGGCAAATTTTTATTGTTGCTAAACTTGGTCAAAATGCAGAATACGAAAAGGACTTCCCTGTAGCATTAGCTTCCTAGGGCTGAGTGTAACAAAGTAAAAATAAACTAGTTGAGTTAAAACACAGAATTTTATTATCTTGGAGGCTAGAAGTCTAAAATCAGGGTGTCAGCAGGGCCATGCTCCCTCTGAAGGGCCTAAGAAAGAATCTGTCTTTGCCTCATCCAGCTTCTGGTGGCCCCAGGCTTTCCTTGGTTTGCGGCAGCATAACTCCAATCTCTGCCTCCATCTTCACGTGGCCTTATGCCTGCGTCTGTGTCCTCTCCTCTTCTGGTAAGCACACCAGTCACTGAATTTAAAGTCTCTCTAAATCCAGATGATTTAATTTTCAGATCCTTAAGCAGTTATATCTATAAAGTCTCTATTTCCAAATAAGGTCACACTCTGAAGTTTCAGGTGGACACAATTCAAACCATTACCTATAAATTGGACATTCCTATAAGAAAGTCAATGAGTGCATTCTTTCTCCATCCAACAAATATTTACTGAGCTTACTATGAATCAAGTGAAGGAAAATACCAGTGAACCAAATAGACAAGGTACTGTTTACTTTTTATTGGGGTGTGGAGGAAACATTGCAAATTAGATGATAGATAGATAGATGATTGATAGATAGATAGATAGATAGATAGATAGATAGATAGATAGATAGATAGATAGATAGATGATAGATGATAGATAGATGATAGATGATGATAGATAGATAGATAGATAGATAGATAGATAGATAGATAGATAGATAGATAGATAGATGATAGATAGATAGATAGATAGATAGATAGATAGATAGATAGATAGATAGATGATAGATGATAGATAGATAGACAGACAGACAGACAGACAGACAGATAGATAGATAGATAGATAGATGATAAATAGACAGACAGATGATAGATAGATATAGATAAATGAATAGATAGAAGACAGATACAAGAATGGATACATAAATATGACTATATACAAATAGAAGTGGAGCTAGAGACAGAGAGGTAAGGAGTATAATAAAGAAAAATAGGGCAAGAAGAGAGTGAAAGTTGTTACATCATTAAGGTTCTACTTCTATGACTTATATTAGCAAAGTCTATTTAAACTGTTAAGTCATATTTTGAATATGTGTCTATTTAACCTAGTAGCATTCTAATTTAAATGCTACTCAAATTGAATCCTTCTCATTCTCAGAGGACACTTTTGTACAAGTTATGGTAGATATTGTATAGAGTTATAATTTTTAATATTTATTTTTGAAAAAGGAAAGATGTCACCATGCTATTTTTACTCTCCTCCATGAAAACAGGTAGATATAAAATTTTAAAAGAAAAAAGTTAATTAAAAAAAAGCTGTGGTACATTTATACACAATGAAATACTACTCGGCCCTCAAAAAGGAGGAAAACTCATCTTTTGTGACAGAGTGGATGGACCTGGAGAGCATTACGCTAAGTGAAATAAGCAAGTCAGAGAAAGACAAATGCCATATGAATTCACTTATATGTGGAATCTAGTGAACAAATTAAACTGATGAATAAAATAGAAACAGAGGCACGGATACATGGAACAGATTGACAGCTGTCAGAGGGGAGGAGGATTGGGGGGCTGCATGAAAAAGGTGAAGGAATTAAGCAAAAAACAAACAAAAGAGGCAGACAAGAGTATGGTGATTGCCAAGAGGAAGGGGGTTGAGGTGAAGAAGGCAATGCAGGGGTAAACGGCGGAAGAAGGGGCTTGATTTGGGGTGATGAACACACAACGCAGTATGCAGGAAATGTGTTACAGAGCTGTACACTTGAAACCTGAATTTTATTAACCAATGTCATCCGGATAAATTAAAAAGAGAAATATAATTCAAAAAGAAAAGAGTCACTGACTAAGTATACTAGACGAGAATCACAGATTTGTCTTTTAATAACTACATGATGTTGAGATTGTTTCCTCACTTAAAAATGAGGACAGAAATCATCCTTCAATAGATAGTTGTGACAATTAAACAAGATAGTACATGTGAGGTGGTAACCTAGCAAATTATCTGGAACATACTAGGCTTGAAACAAATATTAATTGATTCTTTAATTACTGTTTCTACTAATATCCATAATAAAAAGGTGGTATAATCTTTGCTATCATCATATAACTATAGACAGTTTGATTGTAATTGAGTTGAATTTATGGCCATACCTCAGTCTGCAATAAAAGTTTTTATTAAGAAAAACTGAAAAAAAGTAAGAAATACAGGATTATTGTTAAAGGGTACTTTTCAGTCCCCCCCCTTTTTAATTACTTTAACCTATTGAAATCAAATCTTCCCTTTAACTATCTAATAGTATTCCCCTTCAAATTAAACATATTGCAAGGTAAATTATTTTAATGCAGTAGACATAGTTTTGTCATACTTCCAGGAAATTAATCCACCATACAAATGTCACGTGTTATCTCCTCTGATAGTTTCAAGAAAATGGATATTGAATAGCACCCTTGCTAGTGCCCCCATGCTGATAAGTAGTTTATGAATAATATGGGTAAACAGAATAGGCGTTGCATTAATTTGAAGCTGGGGATGATGTCATTCTGCCCTAAAAACTATGTCAGTCTTTTGGATTGAAAACCTGCTATTGATCAAGAGTGCGTATTTCTCTCCCACTTCATCTGCTTTTATTCTAATCAAAGTGATGCCAATCCTTTTGTTTTTAATTCAAGTCTAGGTATTTCTCTACTTACTGTCAAGATATTTAGATTTAGAAGTATCTGTTCCTTTTGACAGAACAAACCAGCAAGAGTGCTTTCTTTAGTTTGTCACGCAGTTTTAATAATTCTCTTCTTGAATTTAGAGTTTTCTTGAAATGGGCTGAAATCTAAAAATATTTCTGCAGAAGCAGATTTACCAGACATCTTAATTATTATGTTTCCCAGGAAAGGAAATGACAGGCTGTGTAAGGGAAGCTGACATGTCTCCCTGCAGCTATGTGCTTTTTATACTGGAACTTTAGGCTATTCTAAATTACCGAGGCCTGAGACTGGCGTGAGCACAAAGCCTCAGATATAAACCAGCTGCCACATAATGAAGCTGGTGTTAACTCCTTGTGATTTTCCCTTTTTGCCTTATGGTACGCTACCCAAATATGATACTTTTAGGACCATACAGATTTCTAAGTGGGCAGTAAAAATATTTATCTTGTTCTCTTTTTTTTCTTGAACACTGTTGTTTATTGTTCACTGTGGGAATCATTCCTAAGGATCAAATTGAACATGAAGTTGGAGCAAGCTGGAGGTGAAGAGGTTGGACTCCTCGGAGTGCTGGAGGTTGGCAGTTATTCTGTTGGGCTGATGCTCTTGACAACTATTGTTTGATTTGAGTCCCTGCCTACTCTGCTCAATGCCCTGTTTCCACATCAGGAAAGGAACTTGATCTTTGCACCTGCTGCCTCCTTGTTAGAGGGGAAGGGAGAAGCTCTTGGAGATCTTTGACTTAAGCAGCTGACACAACAGCACTGCACAGTAAATTGAACAGAGCAACCATGTTAAACTGTTTCCTGTTGGGAAGGTATTTTGAATTGTAGTGCCATGCTCTTTTAGCTTGTTTCCCGAATTTGGGGCACTCTACTGGGTATTATTCCATTGTTAAAATCCTCAGCCACGTCTAAGTACCGCAGCTAACAACTGTGTTATTTTCCATTGCACATTTAAATTTGCTCTTTTTAAACTAAGAATTTGCTTCTTGTGTTTTTTTATTGATTTATAAAAACTCTACACATTGAAAAATCATAATAATTTGCTGAATATAGAAAATATTTACCTAAATGATGTTTGCCTTTTAACTTGATAATTCTGTGTTTTTACTACTCAGAAATATTTACTCTTAATACAGTTCTATCAATCATTAAAAAAAAAAAAAAAAAAAGAGCCCGGCCAGGCGTGGCTCAGCAGTTGAGCAGCGACCTAGTAGATCCAGTAGATCACGGTTCGATTCCCGGTCAGGGAACATGCCCGGGTTGCAGGCTTGATCCCCAGTTGGGGATGTGTAGGAGGCAGTCAGTCAATGACGACTCTCATCATTGATGTTTCTATCTCTCTCTCTCCCTCTCCCTTCCTCTCTCTGAAAGCAATACAGATATATTTAACAAAAATAAATAAATAAAAAGAAAGTAATTAGTAAAATTGTCATTCTCCAAATATGAGGGAGTATCAAATGGGCCTACTTAACTTTGCGTTATTAAATCTCTAGAATTATGTGATTGATATATTCCATTTATAATATGAAAATAATGCCATGAATTTTTTATAGACAGTTATTTATAAAATGTTTATTGTCTACGAAGAGAAAACACTAGGATATTATAAATGTTAAAATGCTCTGGAAGTATCAGAAAATGGACTAAGTCTTGTTTTGGATCTAACACTTTCTTTTCATATTACCTTGGATATGGTTGACTGTCTGTTTTTCATCAAAAAGAAATAAAAAAACCCATAAAACAAACAAATAAAAAATCCAGACTTAGTAATGCCCTGCCAACTTCATAGTATAGTTGAAAAAACCAAATGACAGTGAAAATGTGACAGTGGCTGAAACACTGCACAGTGCTATAAAAATGTACATTTTTATCACCATTTCAGGGGATTTCTTTTATTGTTACAAATCGCTTGTTCTCTTCTGGGAACACAAATCAGCGAACAGTGTTGAATAAAATAATGAGTGGTGTGATTTTGGGAATGAGTGCCAACTTGATAAATCTAGTGGAAAAGAAGCACCTTCATTCACAATAGAGCATCCTGTCAGTCTCCCCTTACAAGTAAAATCCAGTGAAATCCATCAGGGTACTGACAGAGCTGTTATTAGGAACTCCTGCCTATAGACAGCTGAGCCTGATTGATGAGTTTATAAAAGTCCAGCCTCTATGCTGCTTCTTTATGAGTTATTCCAGAACATTTGCCAAAGATTCTTATATTCTATAGGTGGTTTATCTTAGCATAAACCTCAGATATATGGAATGTCATTTTCAAATAAGATCATTAATAAAAGTTATACCTATATGATTTTATAATAAGAATATTCTTTTCTTGCATCCAGGTTACTTTATTTCATTATGCAGCAATTTTGGTTTTGTACCCAAGAGAGATGATTTCAAGTGTTATCATCAATGATTTAGCCACTTACTAGAATTAATTAAATATTCTTATTGCTAATTATAATACAGGTAATAAATAACCTTGGATTATAAAAATGAGAAAATTTTATTATGTAATACTATTTAAAGTATTTTAATTGAAAGATAATAGAACATATCCAATATAAATATATGTATCCCTTTTTGATAAAATGAAATATTAAAATATCAATTACCAGATAAGTTGCAAGTCATGAAATTATATATCAATTTTAAAATGTAACCATTCACTCTTGCCATAACTCACTTGTAGCAGAGTTACAAGTCCCCTTTTCTGAGCCAGTGTACCCATTTCCCAGCTCTTGTGAGTACTGATGTCTAATGGCTCATAGACTTTCCCTTTAGGAAAACTGCCCTTAGCAAATAGTAGCTGCTTCACCAGAGAGGTCAGCACACTCAGAGGAAGCCCACAGCCAAGGACTGACTAAAACAGGGTCACAAAATTCTGGTCCACTCGCCTTAAGATGGGATCAACTTTGTGTTGCAACTCATAAAATTTAGACTCCAGCTGAGACCACATTTTTGTGCAGGTCGCCTAGGTCTCCATTGCTTTATTCTCCTTTCTTTATGTAAACCTTTTTTCCTAAGAGCATAACCTTGGTAAATCTTGCTCCCAAATCTTTGTAACAGTCTCAGCTTCTAGGTAAGTCAATATAAGACAGTTGGGCCCAAGAATGGCTCTAAGAAGCAGATTTTAAGGATTCTGGAGTTTGATCACCCACCAGCTAGCAAACAATGAGAGTGTCACATCTCCATAGTATAGTATTGATGTTTCTTAACATCCTATAGAACGTAATTGCTAATATTTTAACCTGCACTGAAATGGGGGAATGGAGTGAAATGGACCCCCTTATCTCTGACATGAGAGGTAGAGGGTAAATAATAATTATAAGGACTGGTTAATTAGGTGCCTATTATTGAGTACTAGTGATGTTTCGAAGAGAGAAAATGACCAGTTTAAGAAATCAGAAATCAATTTAAAGAAAAGTATGAGAGTCAAAGGGCCTCTGTGAACGCATATGAAGTAACCTTGATAGAGTATAGCCTGAAGCAGCCAGGCCATGGGTCAAGGTCAGGACCCAATCCTAAGAGTAGAGGGAATTCAGAAAATGCTGAAATCAGGGCTTTCTTGGGATTAGAATTTCTGGGAAGATGCTCTTGAGATTTTCCTGATCTTTTTAGGGTATAGAAATGGCTAAATCTTTATCATTAAAAAAAAAAAAAAAAAAAAAGCACTCTACCCTTCTTGAAGATTATTGTAAGGCTTTAAATGGACAAGTGTCTTGCCAAATACCCACTCAGGATCTGCTCTCACCTGTTCTCCTGGCCGACAAACCAGTCACTAGCATGGCTTGACTGGGGAAGAGCTGGTCCTGTATACAAGGAGAGATATTATAAACGCTACGAGCTACAGGTTCTGGCTAATAAGTACCAACAGGAGCCAGGAGCATATGCCTGAGTGGATTATGAGGCATCTGGAACAAGGGTGGATAATATAAAACTGGATATGTGAGAGTTTATTAACCTTCTGTGCCAGAGGATTTAACAACCTGGCAAGATCCCTCAAATTCAAATTCCTAGAATACCATGCTTTGGTTTCTGAGAAAGTGACCCACACTTCATTACCTACAATTTTAATCCATAAAACCCTATACACTTTAGAATTAGGTCTCTGCTTTGATCCTCAAGTTTAATATGCCGTCTCTGTGACTTGTTTTGCCTTATGCACACCTGCTACATTCCTAAATCAGTAGTGTTCTGGTCTGTATACCTCTCTTCTATTAGCAAGAATGCTGGTTTTAATGTGGTAAAATGAATGCATTGTTTATATTTATGAGCCGGGCATTCTAATATCATCCCATGTAGGCTGCCAGTATGTCCACAGTTTCAATAAGGTTCCCCAGTTTGCTTTAGAACCTGTTTAACAGATCCCATGAGAACAGGGACCACTGCTGACATTATTTCTCCCATGTGATCTTTTCATTCCCCTTTACTGGAGAATTACCATCCCTCATTGTTCTACTGAGACTGTGCCTTCTCTAAATCATCTGGATCTTAATTATAAACAATATTGTTAAGAGAAATTTCATTTTGTTCAGGCAATAACAAAAGTTCTCTAAATAAAGGCTCAGTAAATATCAGGAGCTTGAAGAGTTACTCATGGTTTTTAATCTAGTTGATACTCCATTTCATCCCTCTGCATGGTATGCCCAGAACAAGTACCTGAAGCGAATACATAAGAAATGGTATTAGCCTGGTCAGGTGTGGCTCAGCGGTTGAGCGTCAACTTAGGATCCAGGCAATTGGGGTTCGATTCCCAATCAGGGCACATGCCCGGGTTGCGGGCTCCATCCCCAGTAGGGGGTGTGCAGGAGGCAGTGGATGAATGACTCTCTCACCATTGATGTTTCTATCTCTCTCTCCCCCTCTCCTTTCCTTTCTCTGAAATCAATAAAGATATTTTTTTTTTAAAAAAAGAAATGGTATTAAAACTGTGATATGAAAACCTATGGGTCTGTGCCATGGACAGACTGATAATAGGGCTTATTATGAAATATAAACTAATTATTCTCTATTGTTCAATGTTTTATTGAATATATTCAATATTATATAATAATGGAAATAACTCAATATCTATAGATAAAAATTATATTTAGAAACAGATTCAATTATTAACTCATGATTGGTTCATATAAAATATGAAAAGGTGAGTAAACACTTCACAATTTTCTGTAATACCTAATTATTCCTTTTTGTACATGTGTAGATGTCTATGTTTTCACTGAAGCCGAACCATTTTCAGTTTTCTTTTTTGCTAGTTAAATCAAGAGTTGCTTCTAAAAACTACAGTTAAATGGCACTATATTTTAACCTATTCCCTGATGTTTTAGAAACCTTTACTATTGGTCACTTTAGGCAGTTATCTGTCTGTTCTACCCAATCAGTAGGCTCTGGATTAAATGGCTTAAAAAGATGTAAAAGAAGATGAGAAACCATAAAGGCAACACTTTTTTACTCTACATTGTTCATGTGTCCAGCCCAATTATTTTTATAGATGTTTCCCACTGTTGAATTTTTTATTAGACAAATATGACTTACTTAAAAATTATAAATTACCGAGAAAATTATTAGTGATCCAGTAAACACAATGACTTTTATTTCATATGGGGAAAATATATTAAGTAAGAATTTGATTAAGCAATTGTAAGGTGAATTTCGCCTCCTTATTTTGGGAATATGGTATTGTTAAATCTTTTGGTTCAGCAGTTTTTATATTAGACTCATTCATCATTTCATCACTACAAGTTTAGTCTTCATCAATAAGTGACTGAATATAGTTTCTCTAAAACAGTACTGAATTCTAATACTTTGGTTTACAAAATCTATGTAGGAATAAGTAGGGAAAGTTTTTAAAGGGAAAACTTTTATATGAAAAATAACACATAAAAAGTACACAAATAGTAAAAGTACATACACATAAATTATGACAAAATTAAGACAGCCAGTTAACTCTCAAACACGATAGAAAATAGACCTTTATATATATCTCAGAAGCTTCTCCTATAATTACTCCAATTACCTCCCTCCTCCTTCTTCAGAGTTTAATCATATTCTGACTTCTAACATCAGAGATGCGTTTTATATGCTTTTGAATTTTATATAAATAAAATTATTTGTGTCTGGGTACTTTCACTCAAAAATTTGGGAGGTTGAGCCATATTTTGTATGTAGTAGTTTGTTCATGTTTATTGCTGTATCATATCCTATTTATTATAAAACAATACATTTATCCATTCTTCTGTAGATGAACATATGGATGGTTTCATTTTGGCTATTACAAAAGTGTGCTACTATGAACATTCTTGTACATGATTTTAGTAGGCATTATTCTCATGGATATACATGGAAGTACAGAGAATTTCGGGGGGGAAAAACAACATACAAAGTTAAAATACATAAATCTATTGCGTTTCTTCATACCAACAACAAAAAACTGAATAATGAATATTTTTAAAAATCCACTTACTATAGCATCAAAGCCAAAGTAATTATGAATTGCTTTTTTAAGATGTACAAGATCTGAACTGAACTACAAAATATTACTGAAGAAAATTAAAGAACTAGAAGACGGAGGTATGTACATGTTCATCAACAAGAAAATTCAATATTGTTAAGCCATCAGTTCTCTGTAAATTTCTGTATCTATTAAAAGCACTTCCAAAATAATCTCAGTACAGCCTTTTCTTGGGGGAAATTCATATTTTAATAAAAAATGTATAGAAATGCAAAGAACATAGAATATAAATAGTATTCTTGAAAAAGAATAAGATTTGATCTCTTACATGCCTGACTTTAAGACATGATACAGAGCCACCATAATCAAGGCAGCTGGTATTTGTGGTATAGAATAACAGAGAGAAGGGAATAATGCAGAAAAAGAGTTTCAGAAAATTGCCTATGATTCCTTTGAGTTTACTCATCATTGAATCTGAAGTGCTAATTCATTGGTTAAAAGTCCTCAAGACCAGTCAAAGAACTACCCCAAACTGTAAACTGAGTTTATTTTACAGCTCACACCTGTGAAACATTTGTGATTCCCACCAACTAAAGTAAATAAACTCCATTGACAACTCAGAACATTCAATAGAGATGCCTAAAAGATCAAGCATAATAGAAACCCTGGATTAAATGCTACTCTAATTCTGCTTTACAAAATTTGGGTTAATAGTCCCAAAAGAGTCAACTGAATATGCAAGTAACATGCATACTTTCTAAAATGAACTTCAACACTCTTTACAGTGGGATTTTTAAAAAATCCAGATACCAGAAAACTAACATTTACAATGTCAGGATGCAACTGAGTAATAATTACTAGATGTGTAGAGAAATGAGAAAACATGGCCCATAACCAGGAGAATATCAACCATTAGAAACAAATTCAATAATGGCAGAGCTGATAGAATTTGTAGACAAGGACTTTTAAGCAGCTATTATACCACAAAATTTTAAAGAAAAAAAGGACTTAATGTGGGAGAAATAAAAGATAGAAATGGAATCATATAGTTTTACATCTGAAAAATATAAACTTTCAAATTAAAAAAATAAGATTATTGGGTGACTTAAGTGCAGACTACATATTACAGAATAAAAGATCAGTAACCATGAAGACAGCACTAGAAACTATATGGAAACAGAGAGAAAAAGACACACAAAAATCAGTATGACCTGTGGGACAATATTAAGCTACCTAGCATGCATATAATTGGGAAGGATATGTTGATTAAAAATATATATATTTTGAAAAACTCTCACAAGTTTTTCATATTTGAGAAAAATCTTAGATAAACACATCCAAGAATGTCAACAAAACCCAAGCAGGACATATAAACAAGAACTGCACTAGAGCACATCAAAATTCTATTGCTGAGCACCAGTGATAACAAAAAATCTGAAAAGCAACCCCAGTAAGAGACATATTCTGTACAGAGAGCAAAAAATTAAACAAACCCCAGAATCTGTATCAGAAATGAAAGAGACATGAAAAATATAAACCACCATTAAATTACCAAAGGACAAATGATAAGGTGAAACTAAAATGCAATATCCAGCAAAAACACCTTTCAAAATTGAAAAGGAAAAAAAGATTATTTCAGAAAAACGAAAGCTTAGGGAATTCATCAAAGGTAGATGTTGAATTACAGTAAGTTAAAAACATTTTTTTTGATTATAAGAAAATGAGAGAACTTTGGCTTCACCTTTGAGAAAAACAACTTGGAAGTTGTTACCGCCATCCTTACAAGAAGAAAACAATGAACAAAGTGAAAATAAACATTACTTGAATTCATCAAAGAACTGGATTTGCAAGAGATATCACCGCTCTGAAATCAGAAGAGACAGGAAAATGCAGAGAATCACAACCGAGATCAGAAACAGAAGCCTCTAGAGCTATAAACTGATAGGAGCAGTTAAATGGTAATTTTGATGAATTACCTACCAGAGGCATGAGACTGAGAAAATCATGGAGACCAGTCAGGGAATCTAGATTTTCATGGGTTTTACCTCCAAGTACCTCCCAGGAGAAAGAGCCCCTCATGGCTGTGGCAAGGGGAGGTGAATGTTTACTGTTTACGCTAATAAACAAAATATAAGTTCTTTTTCTTTGTATAGCCAAGGAGCATAAACAAGAGTCTCTTACATGTTTTAAGACAGTCAACTTCCAGTATGTGCAAAGGGGAGAAAATAATTTCATAAGCTTCCTGTACATTTTAGATACAATTTTAGTATACATTCTTCAAATTTTTATGTTTTTCTCTGTTAATCTTGTGCAATTTAAACAAAATGGTTTTCTCCCAAATATGTCTTCAGTGAATCATCACTTCAAATGCTTTATTGTAATAAACAATGGAATTACTTAAAAGCATAAAGAAGAAATGTTTAGGATTTCTGGTTTTTATTTTCTCTTTACCCCTAATGGCTTTGGAAATTCAAATACATTCAAAGTACATTAAAATAACCTTTTAGAAAAAAATCATAGAGTAAGTCTTTCTTCCTCTGAACACATAATGTGTATAAAATAGCACTACCTGTTTTATTTTGTGTTCCAAAACTACAGGGGATTTTAAGTAAGCCCTAAGGTTAGCATTCTATAAGTGCCAATATGGAAGAAGAATAGCACAGTTTCCTTTCTACAAATAT
Source organism: Miniopterus natalensis (assembly GCF_054644295.1). NCBI lineage: Eukaryota > Metazoa > Chordata > Mammalia > Chiroptera > Miniopteridae > Miniopterus > Miniopterus natalensis. The sequence continues at coordinate 25,480,398 of NC_142086.1, forward strand.
TTTAGTGTATTTCTTGTATTTTAAAATTATGGACTTGCTATAAGTACACTTTGCACATGCCACAAAATTAGCTGTTTTAGTCCCTAGCTGTTTTTTCTCAGTGGTTAGAGCATGGGCCAGCAGACTGAAGAGTCCCCAGTTCGATTCCGGCCAAGGCCATGTGCCCCGATTGTAGGCTCTGTCCAGTCAGGGCATGTGCAGGAGGCAACCAGTTGACATGTCTCTCTCACATTAATGTTTTCTCTCTTTCTCTCTCCTCCTCCTACTCCTCCTACTCTCTCTGAAAAAGCAATGGAAAAAATATCCTTGGGTGAGGATTTTTAAAAAAATGAGCTGTTTTATGAGTATGGGCTTTTTAAGAAAGATTCATCTTACCGTGTGAAAGAAATTTCTATTTTCAAATGAGGTCTTTTATTTTAGAGATAACATATGCATTCTGGAAAATATTCAATGCTATATATTGTAGTATGTATATGGAATATCTGTATACAGGTACTCTACATATACATATTAAAAAAATCAAAGAAGATGTATAATCAGTTGTGCGTACTCCAGACATTATGAAAATATGAGGAAAATAAAAATTCTTGTGAATGTATAATTTAATAAATTATTTTGAACATGCATCAATGTTTTATTTCCATAAATGCAGCGTCATTTTCCAGGGTTAAATTATGTTTTAAAAGAAAAAGTGTTCTTTATTTTATTGCCAAAATGGCATTAAGATCTGGCACTCCCGCTTATAGAGTTCAGCCATGCACAATAACAGGAAACAACAACAAAGCAAGATTCTCTCCAAAGTATTTAACATATAGGCTTTATAGAATAAGTACTGCATTTTGCTCCTTTCTTGATAAAGACTCTTAGAAAGGCAGTCATAACACAGAAAATTTGGAGAGGGGGAGGGAGTAGGACAGAATACAGGATTTTGTTGAGAATTAATAATTCAATTTATGACTTGCCTAACCTATTTGAACACAGGCCTACAATTATAATTGCAAAGCCTGATTTTCAAAAGGGTACCAATCGAAAAACATGCCATACATTCTATGACAGGCATAAAGATTATACAGTAGCAAATTATGCCACCTTGTTGGTTTAAAATATCTTAATATTTGATATAAATATTTGTTTCTAGAATGACACAAAACAGTAAAAAAATCAATAAATAAAAATGTTAGTCTTTGTTTAGAAACTCTCCAACAACCATCTGTCTACTGTACGACACATGGTTATGTTTATCGCCTCTGTTCTAGAGCTTCCCCATGTATGCTTTTCCAAACCAGGATGGCAGAAAAATAAAACTGCTTCCTGGCTGGCTTTACTTACAGCCTCAATTTGACTGAAATTATTTTGCTGCCTTCTTTAAGATTAGAAAAAATATATATCAATTTATCTAAACTCATTGAAATTTTTATTCTTTCATTAAAACATGTTAGTGGTAGTTTAGGATATTTTAATACCACACTTGGAGAACCACAGAAGACAACATTCAAACAAAAAGTGTAAACAAGACAACTTCAAAACTTATAGAGAACAAATTGAATTAAATTTATAAAAAGAACACATAAAAATTTGGTTACATTAATATGAAATTTGCTATTTAAAAATTAACTATTTTAAAGTTGAATTGCTAATACTCATTCCCTGAAACAGTATACTGGCTCTTCATTTTCATCACCCTCCATTTACATTAAAAAGGCTTGCAAAAATCAAAACTGAAAGAACTCTCCTCTTTTTCTTACTTTTTTGTATTGTAATCATACTTATAGGTATAGAACCCTATAAGATTTATATTTCAAAAATGAATGTTAAAACTTCAAGTAGAAAAAGACAATACTGTTACAGTAGGCAACCAGTAGGGTATTAACAAAAGAGAAGGGAGCAAAACTGGCTAAGTCTGATTAAATCAGAAAGCCACAGCTTCGCCAACACCCCCTACTTCCCTCCACCCAAGGAAATAGCCATATCCTCTGCCAAAGGGACATTAATCCCTGAGCAGGCAGGAAAGACCATCTTTTCCATTTCCCCAGGGGAACAATCAGCCCGTTACTGGGAGAGGGGGTAAACAGTAGAGGAAATTTACTTTGCCGGGTGCATGTGCAGTAGAAACCAAGGTGGCAAGGGGTGGCTGGGGGGGGGAGCATCTTTCTACTAAGGGCACGCAGCAGATCCACTAAGTAGAAGCCAGATGACAGTGCAGACCTTCACGGCATGTGCAGTATGAGCTAAAATGGCAACCACAATGGAAGGTGTCTAGCCTGGAATAATCTGGGGAAAGGATCAGGTAGGATAAGGGCACAAAACCTCAAAAGATCCAGGAAGGGGACTGGATAAGCGGAGACACCAGCACAGTCTTGGGAAGATTCTGGAAAATGACTGGATAGTTTGAAAGAAAGCCTGTTTTCCCCCAAACCCAAGGAAATATAATCAAAGCTTAACAAATGTCCAAGGCGGGCATGTGCTCTGTCCTTTCATCAGGTGCATGGGGTGGGCAGGAACAGAGACTAAGCTAGACTACTGGAGCCTCAGATGCCCTGCTAATGGCACAGCAGGTGTGGGTCTTAGTGCTCTTCCTGGGCTTGGTGGGGACAAGTGTGGGCCTGTGGCCCCAGAGGCTAGACTTCTTCCAGAGTGAGACGGAACTGAGCCACCTGGTCATGGATGAGACATCAAGCATAATGTAATTAGGGGTAGTCCTTTGTTTTTGTTCCAATAAATCTTGCCACGACACCTCAAATTCCTCTAAGCATGTATCCTTGAAATGCACTTCCTGTGATACCATTGAAGAACCCTATTTCCTACAGCAACAATACTACTATAATTATTTGACAGAACAATATTGCCTTTCTGACCAAGCTCCATGCCCAAATGTCAGCTGCAGCAACCTAGGCGAATCTATGGCCCTTCCTCTTTGAAAACAAGCTTAGTATAGGTGGAGCCCTCAGGCATTCATCCCCAAAGCAACAATGTGAATTGAACTACTATTAATCTGATCCACTTCCACTGTTCCCTGACTTAGTAAATGGCTCTTCCCTCCATCAAAACCATGCAAATTTCTGCTGACATTTAGTATAATCTTGATTGTATGGACTAGCTCTATCAAAATTAGAATTAGATTTGACTTCTAGTTTCAAAAACCCAGAATAACAGTGTCTTTAAAAAACTTAGAAATGTATTTAACTCTTATATTTATGTGGCACTCTAGAGTCTTCATGTAAAATTTGTATTGTCAGGTATCTAGGCTCCTTCTGACTTGCCTCTAATGCATGGCCTCTTTGCCCACCTAGTTCAAAAAGGCTTTTCCAGTTCTAGCTTTTACATTAGCATTCCAGACAAAAGGAAGAATAAATTAAGGAGACAGGATAGAACCCATCACTTTAAAGACATATTACAGAGTTGGCACACACCACCTCTGTTTATATCCAAATGGACTGAACAGAACCACAACTATGTATAAAGGAAGATAAGAGATATAGTCTTTATTTTAGATGGCCAAGTACCAAGATAAAAATTGAGGATCATACTATAGCTATTTCTCAGCTATTCTTTTCCAGTTATTTATCAATTGAATAAAGCTCACCCGCTTTAAAATTACAGAGCACAGTAATTCTTGTTCTTACTCTCAAAAAACAAAAAAATTTCTGGTGACTGGTTAAAATGAGGACACCTTAGATGGTTATTAAACTATTGGATTACATTTTTGAGTTCTTGAGTTTCCTGAAAATGCATCTCTATTTTTGCCTTGTAGATTTTGCTGTCAAAATTCTGATACCAACCTGATTTTCTCTCCTTTGCAAATTAATAAAACTTTTCACCTTGACAACCCTAGAATTAAGCCTTTACCTTTAATTCTCAAAAATGTTGCCTATATATCTTGAGGCAGACCATCCCAAGATAAATTTCCAGGTACGAGAAGGACCATTTCAAAAACAGATTCAGATAATGTTTCTAGAAATGTTTCTTATATTTTATCTTGAAAATTAGCTTTTTCCCATTTTTTGGTTTACTGTTTCCCAGACTCTAAGATATCTATGTTGGGTTTTCTTACATCATCACCATCTTCTTATGTCATCACTCTGTTGACTATATATTTTTTATCTTTTTAAATAAATTTTTATTGATTACAGAGAGAGGAAGGGAGAGGGAGAGCTAGAAACATCAATGATGAGGGAGAGTCATTGATCAGCTGCCTCCTGCACACCCTCTGCTGGGGACCAAGCCCGAAACCCAGACATGTGCCCTGATGGGGAATAGAACCATGATCTCCTGGATCTACTAGGTCCATGGTCAACCGCTGAGCCATGCCCTCTGGGCTTGACTGTATTTATTCATCTCCTAAATTCTCCTATTGAATTTGGATACATTGAAATTTAGTACTGTGTTCAATTTTAAATGATTTTGTCTTTTTTATTTATTTCTGCTTTTTTTTGAGGTTTTGTTTTTCTTTTTTAAAGTTTAAATCTTAAGGATATTTAATTCAGATTTCAAAATTGTGACAGTTTTCCTCTGTTTTGAATTATTTTCTTATAATATATTTATAAAATATTTTGATTCTTATTGTCTAAATTTTGCCAAAACAGTTTGGCCTATGAATGTGGGTGGAAATAATCAATACAACCTTCTGGTTTGGCTTTTAAAATTCTTTGGGTTCGTCCTTTCTTTCTTCCCTCTCATGATCATCAGCCAGATTCAGATAATTTATCTGAGACTCCAAAACCCTAGGAGATGGTGAAACCTCCAGGTTAAAAGCCTGGAGTGAATATATGGGAGAGAACATCCTTCTACTTCCCTACTTCCTTCTCACATTTTGACTGAGTTATAAAAGAGCAGTAAACCTGACTCCAAACCTGAATCCAGTTGTCTTTCATTCTCTTCCTCTCCTCATTACTTTTTTTTTAATTTAACAAACACAAACACAGTGTTTAGTATGCCCTGGTAGATACTTTAAAAGCACAAGTATTAGCTAATACTAAGGCATATTTATGTTAAGTATATATCACATAGCTGAGGAGTGTTGGGACCAGACAGAGAGTTTGGTTACATTTTTTTGCTTTTTAATATTATAATACATTGCCTCTCATGGGACCATTTTCTTATGTGCTTTTCTTTATATAATTTCATTATATTTTATATAAATATATCTGCAGTAACAAGAATTTAATTTTATATTGTTAATATTCATCCAAAATTAGACTGTTTTAATATTAATTTTAAAATGTGAGATGCTTCAGTCTATGGTAATAACTCATTTCCATCTTTTATTCAAGTGTTAATTGACTAAGGTCTTTCATTTATCAACTTATTATTTAGTATAATTTTAATATGATGCATAATGTGCATTTGAACAATGGTGTTAACTAATGAGGAATAATTTTGAGAGAGCTGAATCATAACCACTAGACCTCCAGGGGGGAGGGGAGGAATAATTTTGATCCATACAGAGTAAAATTATAATATTTTTGGAACATTACATAACAAAGGTCAAAGACAATGTCACTGAAATAAGTTATATGGTGTTAAAATATTAATTCTCAGTATAAAATCTTCATCTCTGCAGTTCTTTTTCATGAAGGAAAGCAATTACATTTTTATATTTTAGTAATTTTAATGAGGCTTTTATTAAATTTTATTTTGTAGTCACAGAAAAAAAACAAACAGGCAATATAAAAGGCCTTAAAACACCCAGCTATTGGACTTAGAGGACAAAAACTTTAAAACATCTATTATAAGTACTTTCAGAGAAGTAAAAAAAGCCATGTTTAAAGAATTAAAGGAAAGTTTAATGACAATGCCTTATCAAAGAGAGACTATCAATAAAGAGATAGAAAATATATAGAAAGAGAAGACCAAAAGGAAATTGTGGATTTGCAAAGCATAATCATCAAAATTTACAACACAGAGACAATCACAAAAAACTAAAGCCAAATTAGAAAAAAGGTTGAAATTCCAGGTTCAGAAAACTTTGGCCCAACAACTTTGAGTAATAGTCTGAGGCATATTTGGAATGGGATGAATATATTTGAGATACATGGGGCAGATGCATTGTTCTGTAGAAGCTTCTTTCAATGTACAGAAAGTAAGTTGGTTGTTTTTTTTAATCCTTACCCAAAGATATGTTTTTATTGGTTTTCAGAGAAAGAGGGAGGAGATCAAACCCACAACCTAGGTATGTGCCCTGACTGGGAATTGCACCAGCAACCTTTTGGTGCACGGGACGACACTCCAACAAACTGAACCACCGGACCAGGGCAGAAAGGAAGTTGTGTTTTGTTTGTGTGTTTGTTCATGGATACATGTATATGTGCATTGGTTTGTTGTATGTGCATAAAAAAAGAGAGAAACAGAAATGAGCAAAGTGCAAAAATGAATTGGAATGGATTTTCAGACTACACTTGAACTGTATAGGTCTAAATATATTAAAGAAATTGAATTGATATTGATAAACTTCCATATAAGATAACACTGGGCTCAGATGGTTTCAGTGATGAATTCTACCAAATATTTTGAAAAGTAATGATACCAATTCTCACAATCCCTCCAGAAAATAGCAGAGAGAACATTTCCAACACATTCTCAGAGGGCAGCATAACTCTAACACCAAGCCAGATAAAGACATTATAAGAAAGAAAAAGTAGTCCGGCTGGCGTGGCTCAGCAGTTGAGCATCAACCTATGATCCAGGAGATCGCAGTTCAATCCCAAGTCAGGGGCATGCAGGAGGCAGTCGATCAATGACGACTGTCTCATCATTGATGTTTCTATCTCTCTATCTCCCTCTCCCTTCCTCTCTCTGAAATCAATAAAGATATATTTTTTAAAAAAGAAAGAAAAACTAAAGCCAATATCTCTCATGAACCCAGATGCAAAACTCTACAGAAAAAATATTAACAAATCACATTCAGCAATGTATAAAAAGGATTGTATACCACAAAATATAAAATTTATTCAACATAGGGATGGTTGATTCAACATTCAAAAGTAAATTACTATAACCCACTACACCAAAAACTAAAGAAGAAAAATCGTAAGTGCACAGCAACTAATGCAGGAAAAAATACTTGAAAATATCTAGTGCCCATTCATGTTAAAAACTCAGAGGACTAGAGAGGAACTTCCACAACTTGATAAAGAACATCTGCAATAAATCTAGGGTAACATCATATTTAATGATGAGAAACTAGGCACTTTCCCTTTAAGATCTGAAACATGGCAAGAATTTCCCTTTTTACCATCTTATTTACCATTGTATCAGAAGTCCTTGCTATTATAGTAAGGCAAGAGAAGAATATAAAATATATAGATTTGAAAGGAAGAAATAAAACTATTTTGTTTTCACATGACAAAATTGTCTATGTAGAAAACCCCAAAGAATCAGTGACAAAACTCCTGAAACGTACAAGTGACTAGAGCAAGGTCACAGTATACAAGGACAATGTACAAATGTCAACTGCATTCCTATATATCACCAGTAAAAACTGGATTTTGAAATTAAAAAGAAAAACTGATTTACAAGAAACCCTAAAATAAAATTTTTAAAGATAAATAAAACATACACAGGATCTATATGGAGGGAATTACAAAACTTTGATGAAAGGGTTCAAAGTAGATCTAAGTAAATGGAGAAAACCTCCATGACCATGGATTGTAGGACACAATATTGTTTAAGGCTATAATTCTTGTCAATTTAGTATATTCAATACAATCCCAATCCAAATCCAAGCAAAGCATTTTATAAATATTGAAAAAGTTATTCTAAAATATATATGGGAAGGCAAAAGACCCAGAATACCCAATGTACTACTAAAAAATAATGTTGAAAAACTGAGATTATATGACTTCTAGACCTATGATAAGGTTATGGTAATCCACACAGTTTAGTATTGGTGAAAGGCTAAACACACAGGTTGACAGAACAGATAACCCAGAAATAGAACCACATAAATATAGTCAACTGCTCTTTGACAAAATAAACAGGCAATTCAATGGAGAAAAGATACACCTTTCAACAAATGATGCTGGAACGTGAAGGGCAAAAAAGGAAACCAAACACAGTTCTTACATCTATCACGAAATTAACTCAAAATGGACCAAAGACATTAAATATAAGATGCAAAATATATTTTTCTTGAAGTAACATAAGAGAAAAGTAAGTGGCCTTGTTTTTGGCAATCAGTTTTTAGATGCAGTATCAAAAGCATAATTCATTTTTAAAAATTGATAAGTTGAACTGAATTAAAAGTAAAAACTTCTGCTTTGCCAAGTCACTGTTAAGAGAATAAAAAGACAAGCCAAACAGTGGGAGGAAATGTTTGTAAAATATATCTCCCATAAATGTTTGTAAAACTCATCTCCCATGAAAAGTACTCTTAAAACTCAATGGTAAGAAAACAAACAATTCAATTACTTAAATGGGCAAAATAGCTGAACAGATGCCTCAAAGAGCAATATATACCTAATGAAAAATAAGTATTTAAAAAAAATTCAACATTATTTGTCAATGAGAAACAGCAAATAAAAACAATGTGATTCTACTACATATCTATTATAATGTCTAAAATTCAAAAACAAACCAAAAAAAAGTGATAATACCAAATGTTTGTGAGGATATGGCACCACAGTAACTCTCATTCATTGCTGGTTAAAATAGAAAATGGTACAGTCAGTTTGAAAAACAATTTTACAGTTTCTCAAAAAGTTAAGCAAAATCTTACCATACAATCAAGCAATAAGCCTTCTAGGTATCTAACCAATTGAGTTGAAAACCTATTTCACACAAACCTGAATGTGAATATTTATAACAACATTATTAATAACTGTCAAAACACAACCAAGTTGTTCTTTAATAAGTTAATGGATAAATAAAGTATTATATATCCATAATTTAATTTGAGGTATAAATCTGGAATCATGGAATTTTATTCAGCGACGAAAAGAAATGAGATATTGCTCAAGGCCTCAGGCTTCTGGTCAAGATGGCAGAGTAGGTAAATGTGCTTCTCACATCCTCCCATAACCACATCAAAAATACAACTGAACTACAGAACAATCATCATTCAGAACCACCTAAATTCTAGCTGAACATACATCCCACAACTAAGGATATAAAGAAGCCATATTGAGACTGGTCGGAGGGGTAGAGACACAGAATGAGTTGGTCCCACAGGGCAGAAAAAAATCAGGAGGGATCCGGCTGGTGTGGCTCAGAGGTTGAGCATCAACCTAAGATCCAGGAGATTGAGGTTCAGTTCCCAGTCAGGGCACATGCCTGGGTTGCAGGCTTGATCCCCAGCTCTGGGCGTGCGGGAGGCAGCCAATCAATGACTCTCTCATCACTGATGTTTCTATCTCTCTTTCCCTCTCCCCTCCTCTCTCTGAAATTAAAAAAAAAAAAAATCTGGAGGGACATCAAGGATGCAGAGGTTCCCTCTGAGTAGCCAGGGGTCCCATCCCCACACCAGGCTCCCTATCCCAAGGTTCAAGTGCTAGGAGGAAAAGTCCCCATAAATTCTGGCTGTGAAAAACTGCAGGAATTGTGGCTGAGTGAGACAAAGGGCTGCTGGAGTCCCCAGCAGTACCTCTTAAAAAGTTCACACATGGACTTACTTCAACTCAGTCACTCTGAGTTCCAGCACTGGGCCAGTGGCTTTATGGCACCAGGGACATACAAGGAAGAACTGAAGTGTCTGGCATCAGGATGGCAGCTGGAGGGACAGCTTTCTCCCAGACAAAAGTGCTGGCAGAGCCTATGGTTCCTTTTCTGAGCCTTCCCCCCCCCCCCACCCCCGAGCCTGCAAGTGAGTGCCATATTTGAGTCTCCATTAACCTGGCTCACACTGATAGCCCTGCCTCGGTGACTCCCTGAAACACTGCCCCACCAACTTGAGGGCCAATCCAAGCAGCTTCAGAGGCTTTTCCACATGAATGGCCTATCTTGGCTCATGCTTCAACTTCCTAAAATCTTTTAAACAAGCAGCATCTGGCCTCTGTATGCCCCATACCTCTCACTAAGTGGCCCCAGGCCCAGTACTAGTGGAAGTCAGCCTTGGTTTGCAGCCTCGCCTCACCTGGGCACTTCCAAGCCCAGCACAAGTAGCAGCTATCTGCAGATCACTTTGTAGCTCATGCCAGGTGACCCCAGGGAGAACACAGCAAGTGGCTGACCTTGGCCTCCACCTCCAGAGTTGCCCTAGAGCCAGCACACCAGGTGGACAGCTTCAGACCACAATGAAGCACTGTTCAACCACCTCCACAGATTCAGCAACCTTGCTGAAGTAATTCTTGCCCATGAGGTAGGCCCCTGCACAGCTGATCCTCCATAGTGGTTGGAGCAAATCAATAGGCTTTGGGATAAATCCCTCCAATTGACATGCCAACAGCAATCAAGGTTCAACTACAACAGGAGGTTGTACACAGCCCACATGGGGTGGGGGGTTGAACCAGGAGTGCCCAGCTTTGGTGAACAGAGAGGCTGTGACACTGGACCCTATAGGACACCTACTACATTAAGTCACTCTACTAAGCCTGAGAGACATAGCAGCTCTAACTAATACACAGAAACAAATGCAGGGAGGCTGCCAAAATGAGGAGACAAAGAAACATGTCCCAAATGAAAAGAACTGACATAACTCCAGCAAAATAACTAAACAAAGTGGAGAAAAGCAATCTATTAGATGAGTTCAAAACATTGGTTATAAGGATGCTCAATGAACTTAGAGGAAGAGTAGATGAATGAACTTAGAGAGAACTTCAACAGCATAAAAAAAAAATGGAGACCACAAAAAATAATTAGTCATATACTAACTGAAATGAAGAATAAACTAGAGTAGATGAAGCAGAAAATCAAAACAGCAATTTGGAATATAAGGAAGCATAAAGCATCCAATCAGAGCAGCAATAAGAAAAAAGAATCCAAAATAATTAGAACAATATAAGGAGACTCTGGGGCAACTTCAAGCATACCAACATTTGCATCATGGGAGTACCAATAGGAGAAGAGAGAGAACAAGGAATTAAAAACCTATTTTAAAAAATAATGATTGAAAACTTCCCTAACCTAGTGAAGGAAATAGACATACAAGTGCAGAAAGTGCAGAGTCCCCAACAAGATGAACCTAAAGCACTCACACCAAGATACATCATAATTAAAATGCAGAAGGTTAAAGACAAAGAGAGAATCTTAAAATCATCAGAGAAAAGTAGTTAGTGACTTATAAGGGAGCTCCCATAAGACCGTCAGCTGATTTCTCAACAGAATTTTGTAGGCCAGAGGGATTAGCAAGAAATATTCAAAGCGATGAAAAGCAAGGGCCTACAATCAAGATTACTCTACCCAGCAAAGCTGTCATTTAGAATTGAAGGACATATAAAGAACTTCACAAACAAGAAAATGCTAAAGGAGTTCATCACCACCAAAACAGTATTACATGAAATGTTTAAAGGCTCTTCTGTAAGAAGAAGGAAAGAAAAAAAAAGATAAAAAGTATGAACAATAAAATGGTAATAATACATATCTATCAATAACTTAAACTAAAGAACAAAATAAACATGTAGAACAGAAACAGATTCACAGATATAGAGAACATTTTGATGGTTGCCAGATGGGAAGGTGTTGGGGGTTGTGTGAAAAAGGCAAAGGAATTAACAACTACTAATTGATAGTAACAGAATAGTCATGGGGATGTAAAGTACAGCATAGAGAATATAGTCAATTATTATTCTAATAACGGTGTCTGTACAGTGTCAAATGGGTATGAGATTTATCTGGATGATCACTTAGCAAGTTATATAATGTCTAATCACTGGAATATACACCTTAAATTAATATAATATTGTATGTCAACTGTAATTGAAAAATAAAAAATGATTTAACAATTTAAAAAATAATAAACAAACACACACAAAAAATGAGCTATCAAGTCATGAAGACCATGTATGAACCTTAAATGCAATTTGCTAACTGAAAAAAGCCAGCCATAAAAGACATTGATTATGATTCAAATTATGTTAATTTATGGAAAAGACAAAACTATAGATAGAGTTAAAAATAAATCAGTGGTTCCCAGGACTGGGAACGGGAGAAGGGGGAGTTGAAGAGGTGAAATACTGTAATGGGGAATGCATGTCATTACGCAATTGCCAAAGCCCATGGAGCTTTACAGTATAAACAACGAACCTTAATATATGGAATTATGTGAAAAGTCTAGGGATCCACGAATGGAATGCAGAATGTGACACAATGATCTAAGTGTATTACATATGTATGTAAAACCTCACTGGGGTGGTTGTTGGGGGAGGCAGGGCATTTGCTGACCTAAGTAACTTTAGAAACTAGTGGAGAGTGGAAGAGTAAAAGAAAAAGGAACTGTAAATAAGAACTATACTCAACAGATGGTCCCAACTAACTATGGTTCTACTTACAATTCTCCTATTTTATGATGGTGTGAAAGATATACGAATTCAGTAGAAACTGCACTTCGAATTTGAATTTTGATCTTTCCCTGGGCTATCGACAAGCGATACCATACTCTCTTGTGATACTGAGCAGCAACAGTGAGCCAGAGCTCCCAGTTAGTCTCAACAGTTAGAACAAGAGTCAACAACTGATACTCTACAGTGTATTGTGCTGCCAGGAATTTTTAGACACTGTGCTTTGTATTTTTGCATCCCATGATGTCTTCCAAATGTCCATCTGTGTCTCCTGCTCCTGGTGAGAAGTAGCAGAGGAAGGCAATTACAAATTATCCTTGACTTAAGATGGAGTTACATCTCAATAATGTAAGTGTCCTGAGCACTCTTAAGGTAAGCTAGGCTAAGCTATGATGTTTAGTAGGTTAGTTGTATTAAATGCATTTTCGACTTACACACTTTCAATTTACAATGGATTTATCAGGACACAACCCCATTGTAAGTCAAGGAGCGTTTGTAAGTTGATAAAGTTTTTCCCACAGGGAAGCAATTCTTACAGTACTACAGATGCAGATTGGAACTGAACAAATAAGTAAATGAATGGTGGGTGGAGGGAGCCAGGTTCTTACTGTAGAAGTGGAAGTACATAAATAAGCAAGAGGAGGCTGGAACAATCCACATGGTAGTAAATTATAGATGTAGCCATCAGTACGAACTCATTTCTAGCTTATTATAGATGCAGATGGCTACAGAAATATTTATAGGTATGTGTATATGCACGTTAGTATATATATACATTTCCTTATTCTGTCAGTTCAGCTAAAGCAACAACATACCAGTAGCAGAGTACACCAAGTACCACTATCTTTGTTTCTAATGTTCTTCTGTAGAAGATACTACAGTCCTTGGAAAAATGGCAGATCTAAGATGAGCAGGAAATATACATGATGAGATTAAAGCATCTTGTTGAGTCAGAGAATAAGAAAGTAGTCAAAAGATAAACATACATAACCTGTATTGATGGGGTGTGAAAAAGACACAGAAGTCAACAGAAATAATGGCCAAAGGTGGAACAAGTTAAGAAACAAAATAAAGTAATATTTAACTATACCCCAAAGTATAAAACAAATATCCATAATTCCATAATGAACTGATATATATAAATAACTGAATAAAAAATAAATGGGATAGAAAAGATAAATTTCCCATGCAGAATAATTCCAAATAATTTATGAAAACTAAATGTAATACAGTATACTGAATGGTGTCATAGAACAGAAAGAGAAGAATTAGGTAAAAACTAAAGTAATCTGAATAAAGTATCAAATATGATTAATGATATTATCCCAAAATTGGTTCATTAATTGTAACAAATATACTATATTAATGCAAAAAAGTTAATAGGGAAAACTATGTGTGAGATATATGAGAACTCTGTACTGTCTTCTGAATTTTTCTGTAAATCTAAAACTGTCCTCAAATGTGTCTGTTTAAAATAAAGAAAATGATGGAAAAAGATACCATGCAAACATTAATTTTTTAAAAGCAGGGATGGTTATATTATCACATAAAGCATAAATTGAATTTATTTTGGACAGCTACAGTTGTGAATAAAACTCAAGAAATTATAAACATAAGGACACTGCAATTTTAGTTTCACACTATTCACTAGAATTTCTTTTATATATAAAATCTTGAAATCAACAAATTACCTCTATAACATGTTGCTACATTATGTTGAAATTCTAAAGGTTAGACTCCAAGATGAAATGTTCTTTTCCCCATGTATTCTTTCTTTTATATTCTTGTAAATTTGCTAAGAAAAATGCCTGAGGCTCACTCATTCAGAGAAAAGGTGAAATATCGAGAATTTGGAGCAAAATTGGTTATTATATGTGAAAGTAAAAAATAAGTCTCCATCTGCAACAAGATATTTCTTGTACTCAAAACTGAAGAAAAAAGGAATTATCAGAATGTAGAAGCCATGGAAAATGATAAAAACAAAATTTAAAAGAAAAAACCCTTTTTAGCCTATTAATACAAAATTACCATACTTCTCACATTAAATATTACTGTGTAAAGGTTATTTCTACAACAAGACAAGAGCTAATTCCAATCATCATGATATTGTAACTTTATTATACATTTCCTTTTATAAATTACTAGAAAATATTTTAATTTTATTTTGTCTAATTTTTTAAAAGGTCTTTATTCCATAAAAAATTATATCATATTTCTACTTCAATAAGTAGAAATAAAATAACTTCTGAATAATTTGCTAGATTTAATACAGGGTTAGGCAAAACTAGGTTTACAGTTATGAGTATGCGCAACAGTATATATTCTTGTATTAATTATTAGTTATTTTGTAATTTTCCATGTGAACAACTGTAAACCTACTTTTGCCCCACCCTTATTTCCATCAATAAGGAAAATATGTTTTAAAAAATCAGTATCAATATGGCCAAATTTAAATCAACACAAACTGTGCATTCATTTCATTCAAAATATTAGGTATCATGAATCATTAATACTTGATCAATGTAAAACTCAGTTTCCTTAAATACACATCCTTTTTACATTAACTTTTAGTTTATTCCCCTTAATATTTAGGAAATTAGGATAAAAGCAGCTAGCAACATACGTGGGGATAAGAATTAGTCTGACATATAAAATGTATGTTGCTCACAGTTTTAGAAATATATTTACATTTTTGAGGTTTTTAAAAATTTCTACTACCTATAACTATGGAAACACTGGCTACTTAAAAATGACATACATAAAATATCTTTAAAAACAAATTGAAAATTTATAAGAAACTCAATCTCCAGCCCTACTTCGTCCATCTTCAAGCAGGAAAGTAAACATGAAATTATAAGAGCCTAATTTATTTGCATAAACGTAAAAAGCATAAATGAGAGGAACAGGAGTCCTACTGTACCCCTTAATCTTCAAGCTCAAAGAACTGGTCTGACCCAGATTATCTACAATTCATGTCCATTCCCATTTCCTCCCATCATTTTCCAGTGAAAAAGCAATGATCCACCTCACCCATCCCAATCCTACCCAAAGTCAGCCAGCCACCACTGACTCCTATTTCATTTCTTTGCATTATGAGCAGTCTTGCTTAATAGAATGCCATTAACATGAGGAGGAAACTCATGAAAGACTCTGCTTTGGTTGAACCTAACATTCCACATTACAAACTGCAGCTATATTCTTAAGTCTTCTCACCCATGAACTCTCAACTGTATAAACACACTGCAGCCTCCCATCTACCTACTCTCAGATTTTCATTTATTCCCCCTATCAACCCTGGTTTCCATAAATTCAATGACTTAATGAACAGATACATGACATTTATTTTATAGTAACATAAAAAGGACAACAAAATAAACTAGAAATATGAATACCTATCTGGAGAGATATCATAAAAATCCACTGGGAGGCAGAAAGGCTAAAAAGTAATTAAAAATCATTCAGTAAGATATTTCAAAGGTGGAAACATACATTTCCAACAAATTAACATGGGTGGAATACATTGTGATCCTTATCAAAATTCACTTTTATTTTCTTGTTTTGTTTAGCTTACTTTCACTTTTGTTATTGTTTTTCTAAATTTTGAAAATAATGAATTAGTATAAATTTTATCTAGTAAAATAAACATTTGTAAATATCCAAGAAAATGCTTTTTTAAATGTTTAAAAGGGGTATACTATATTAGATACTAAAAGTATTATAAAATTACAATAATTAAGCAAAAGGTTAAGAATGACTTGAGGCAGGGTTTTAAAGGTGCTCAAACTATATCTTATGCCATCAGGAATCGATTCATTCTCTCTCTCGCTCTTGCTCTCCCTCTCTCTCTTCCCAAAGTCTCCGTATTCAGCCAGTTTTCAATTCATACTTTCAAGATAGATGCTGTAGTATAATATCCTTTATTCTTCCTTACATAAAGTCAGTTGGAAAATCACAAGGATTTCTTTTCCAGGATATTTAGCAAAAAAAATTTAGCAAAATATTGCTTTTTTTTATCGAATGGCAATACTGAAACCAATCAATGTACTAAATGACTAAAGCCTGGTTCATTTGCTCTATAGATACAGTTTGAAGGCAGATTATTGCCTAAAATAATTTTTATCTCTACAAATAATACATGTCTAGCTTTAAAATTCACAACATTCTAATTTTCAAGTTTAATTTTATTATTTAACTATTAAATAATAAAAAGGCTGCATTTCTTTTACAGAGAAAATGTAGAACTATATGATGTAATGCAGGAAGAAATGGGATACAAAATGAAGGTAAATATATTTGTTTGAACTAAAGGAAAGGGACTTTTCTTTCTATTAACAATAAAACAATGGATAAATATAAAGAAGAGTTGGTGGTTGGAAGCAGAACAAGTATTTGCCTAATGGCCTACTCAGAAAGAAAGATTACATAATGGAAGTAAAGAGAAAATAATGAGAAAAAGCTTGAAGAAAGAGTGAAAGGTAGTGAGAAACTAGGTCAACAGAAGATGGAATTGACAGTCCTCTTGAAACTAGAGAACAAAAATTTTAGTTGCACCTAGGCACACAGTTACATTGTTTTATCTAAAGTAATTTAATGTTACTACTTGGACTGGACATACAGTATACCTCTATGATTGAGGTTTAATAAACAGCTGAAAAAATGGAATTGAGTAAAATGGCAAGAGATTAACTGATGTCAGAGATGATGTAATCTAGGCTGGATAGAAAAGAAAAAGAAGTCTGAAGTGAAATAACACACAGAAAAGGAACTGGAGATCTTGATGAAACTGAAAATGGCTATTGATATTGAGAGAGTAATAGAATAGCAAAAATAGGAGGCTATTTTTCAAAGAATGAAAGACAGGTTTCAGAGCTGAGAAAATTTCAGGAAATAAAATCTGGACTGTGACCATGGGAATGAGGTTGCTAGAATGACATCTGAATAAAGATCATTTGAATTTAACTGGAATTCATGAAAGTTTTCTTATGTCTTTTCTAGGCTAGTCCAAGTTTAACCAATGTTGTAATAAAATGGCTCTATGACTGATGGTCAGACAATTTGATCTAGCCCTAGATTCCTCACACTCTGTGTGATCAGGAAATGTAGAAGTAATTGTTGATGACACAGGATCCCCAACCAGTGTTTCAAGTCTCATTCAGATGTGTAATAAAACTCACCCACTCATTTTTTAAATTGCATTAAGGACCTCTCTTTGTCAGCCACTGTTATATACAGGAGGGATATAACAGCAGTACGATGTGGTCTCTGTTTTAAATAACAAAGTGTATTATTACATGTATTATTACGGAAGACAGGAGACACAGACAGATAGAGATGGAAGGCTTGAACCTAGGAAAGAGATCACAGAGGAGACCCCCTTTCTCTAAAGTAAATGGAGGCAAAGAGAGGGAAAATTATATTTTTTTTACTCCAGAGGAATCTTTTAAAGATGGGTTTTAAAACTAAGTTAAACCCATAATCCTCTTAATAAAAAAAAAAAATAGTTTGACTATCTGAAGCTATCTCAATCAGGAAAATTACTGGAACTGTTTTTGATTAATATCATGTTCAAATGATTATTAACAAGGAGAAATGTGGTGCACTACTATAAACATTTTAAATATTAAATTGAATGGATTCTCATAGTCTAACAAATAAGGAAAATTATGAGATTAAATCTAGGAACATAAATTTAACTCAAACTTAAATGCTCTTATATGCTATAAAACTAGCATAATAATCCATATAATTCAAGGGCATATATGTATACTCTTTATTTGCAATACTTTCCATCTAATGTGTTATTCACAGGATAGAAAAATATTTTTCAAGTTATCCCAGTCAAGAAATCATGAATACTTTAATATTCAATTTCTAACTTCACATGTATTAAGACTTTAAAATCAACTAGTATTCAATTTATTCATACTTTGCATTTACCAGGGTTCATGTCTGTAAATCAGTATCTCTTTATGACACTAGGATAACGAATTGTGCCCACACTGTTTGCTGCTAAGATCTAGGCATTTCTGCATGTGTTCTTATTAACTTCTAGGAAAGTTCTATTTATACAGAGGGCATAGGGTAGGAGGAGACAGACACAACAGACTTGACTTAATATCAAGCCTTAGTCTTCTGCATTAGACAGAAATGTTGTGTATAATACAATAACTATCATACAGACGTAATATTTAGCTTACTTAGCCCTCAATGGATTTCTCTCTCAAACCTGTGGCAGGCAGACAACAGAAATGAAGAGGTGAAAAATATTATGTACTGAACTCTTTAACCTTTGGTTATACACAGAACTTTTTTGAGGTCTTTTTAATACCACATTTAAAAAAAAGAAAAAATAAGTTACCTATATATCTTTCAAGATAAGCTAGGCTATACTATGCAACAGATAAACACAGAAATCAGTCTGATGTGATTTGGGGATATCTTTCTCCAATTTACAGCTAGAACATTTGGATCACATGCTCTCCTAGGTCACAATGTTAGAGAAGAAAAGCCTGAGGATGGCCCACTAGCTCTTCACTGTCTTGGCGCAGAAGCAGTCTATGTCCCCTCCACTCATAATTCAATCCCACAACTCAGTCACCGCGTCTCACCTAACTGCAGGGGAAACTGGGAAATCAAGAGTTTCTGTGAGCAATGGCGGGGGGGGGGCGGGGGAGAAATAAAATAAAATAAAATAAAATAAAATAAAATAAAATAAAATAAAATAATAAAATAAAATAAAATAAAATAAAATAAAATAAATAAAATAAAATAAAATAATAAAATAAAATAAAATAAAATAAAATAAAATAAAATAAAATAATAAAATAAAATAAAATAAAATAAAATAAATGAAATAAAATAAAATAAAATAATAAAATAAAATAAAATAAAATAAATAAAATAAAATAAATAAAATAAAATAAAATTAAAATAAAATAAAATAAAATAAAATAAAATAAAATAAAATAAAATAAAATAATAAAATAAAATAAATAGGATTTGGTGAAACCTAGGCTCACACGAACCTGTCACTGATGCAGATTAATGTCTATTTTCAGCATTAGTTGTTCAGGGTGTGAGCAGTGTTTTCCCAGCGGGTGTTGGGCACTAGGTTAGCAAGTATTTCTGGGGGCAGTGGGAGAACTTAAAGTACAAAGCTGAGCACCACTGGAGTAACAGCTGAGTTCTTCTGGAACAGTAGGGACAGGAGGAAGGCAGACCGGCCTACTCAATAGAAGCTGAGTGGCCCATCAGAGAAAAACATGCCTGGACTGTGGACTGCTAACCAGCACATGTAGACTTATTAATGAAAATATGTTGGTGAGGAATGGAGAAAACTAAGGTTACACATGTTTTAGGTTTCCCTCAATTTCTACCTTAATTCAATTTTTAAGTGGCCCTACTTTTAACTTTCAGTTTGGTCCAATCAAAATAAAATTATTGGCATCCTGAAGTTTTTATTGGTGAACTTAAGGTGAATCAGATTTAAGCATTTCATCTTTGAGTTTCTAGCTTGAAATGCTTTTGTTTTATTCTACCCTATTGTGTTCTGTAAATATTTGTTGCTTCTTTTTATGTGCAAAACATTACTAAAGGCAATGAAGGAAACAGAAAGTTAAATAAATGTTTCTTCACCCAAGGAGTATTCAGACAAATAGAATGGTAAGTTTACAAATAATTATGGAACAAAATATCGATAGGTGCAATAGCTGTGGTATAAAATGATATGGGAAATGAACAAAAGGGAACACTTCAGTTTGGAACCTAAAAATATACACACATATAACTTCTCTTTAAATATCCATCTCAATAATTTTCATGAATTTAAACATATACTTTGTAGGAATTAACAAACCAATTACTGATCTCTCTCAAACCCCAGATTATAATTTCCAACTGCCTGTTGAACACATCTAATATTACCTTTCTCCCTCCTCCTAACTGCTCGGCACCACTGTTTTTTTTCAGTCAAACTGGCTTAGAATCAATCTGTTATTGTTAATTTTTTGTTATGTATCATTTTCTATAGTCCATCAGTTGAAATTCACTTTCCCTGTTAACACTGTATGTCATCAGAGTTGGGAATTATCCCCCTGCTATAGCTTATTGTAAAATTATTACTTTCTGTGCACTATAGTTCCCCTCTTAATGTCCTTCTCTTGATGCATCTTACAACACCGCATTCAGCCACCGGCTCAGCCTTTCAATGCTCTGTCCTGTCTTACCCAAACGGAATGTTAAATGATTCAGAATCTATTTGGTTTATAACTCTTTATCCTATCCAGTATTATACTATCCAGTATACTGTTTTTACTTGCTTGTTTTATTATTATCCTCACCACATATTTATCTGCTTGAAGGCAGGAAACAATAATACCCTGCACTTGTTAGGTACTTAATACACATTTTGAGCTGAAATGAATTATCTAAACTACACAACTTAAAACTGAAAGAGGAAATGTGATGCCTCCAGCAAGAGATACCAAAATACATTTTAAATAGTCTCTTCAATATTCTATAGTATATAATTTAAACAATAATTAGAGAATTAATGGTATCAGCTGTATATTTCCAATTTTTAAGTATTTCTCATTGATAATACTCTGCAATCATGTAATTTGCTAGAATGATAATAGTCTTGGTTTCCAGACAAAAAGAGAAATTTTTCTACTTAGGTCCAATAGCTTCTTCCAGCCACACCACATATAGAAGTTTTAGAAAGACGGTGTTCCTATTTACCACTTTGTAAAAAAGAAGTGTTGTAATATTATTAACTCTAGGACAGCTTGCCAAGTCCCGCTAGATGTTGCAAAAAAAAGGTCAAATTATTTATACATTATTTTATGCTCCAGTATTAGTAATAGATTAAGGGGAAGCTATATTTAAGAAAAAAAATAGACCTTTTAAAGATCTCGAGTGGAAGTACTGCCAAGGAAAAATTTATGAGATCATAGAACTCTAGTAAAAATGTCAACTCGTCTGTTTCAGTGTTTTATACATTGGTTAGTAGTTGTGCCAGGAAATCTTTTCACAATAAAAAAGAATAAATTATGCCACCACTGCCCACAGAGAATGCCTTCCTTTCCTGGTGCACTGTGGCTTCAGTTCACTCCTGGAGCCTGCATCTGTCACAACAGTTTATGATTAGTAGAGAAGTATATTTTGAGTATTTCATGGAGGAGTAATTGGTTTATCATTCAGAGTACAGATCATATATCAAGGGAAAATGTCTAATACTAGAAATGATAAAATTATGATTGTATGATGTTATATATTGCTTTTTTTGGCAGAAAATAGGTTCATTCATTAAAGAAAGAGACTTCATTCTCTCAACATATTTAAAATGTTATGAGATTATTATAATATAAAACATTAAAACCTAAATAACCAAGGCTTTTAGTTTATAAAAATACAAAATCTGGAAAAAATGCCTTTTGTCTGGGACCATGATCTTAAATACTTTAAGACACTACAATTAAAGAATGTTATCACTGATAGTTTAAATATACATAAAAATTCACTATTTAGTCAGTCTTACAATAGCCATTTTAGGTAAAATGATGAGATAGACCGAATAGGAAATAACTGGTACCTGAAAGCGAGATGAGATTATGGAAGATAGCATATGAAGCTGAAAGTCAGCCACAGGTAGAAATCTACACTGTCAGGTACTCTTATCAGAAGCAATGGACATGACCCCAAAATAAAAACTGGCATCAAGGAGATCTACATGGGACCCATTCATTCTTTAATATGTATACAAATATTTATTAACTACTAGGTGCACTTCACTTCTCAAGGTAGTAGGAAAAGAATAGTAAATAAAACAAATAAAAATATTTTATTATAGAGCTTACATGGCAAGTGAACAGAATGCAAACAAATATAAATATATAATATCTGGCAATAATAATCTTATAAAGGAACAGAATTGGCTAAGGGAATACCTAACAGAGCCAGGTCTATGAATCGGGAATGCTGGAGGAGATGGAAGACTAGAAGAGAAAGCAGGTTGGTTGCTTCCTGTTCCTAATAGTGGGGGCTTAGCAATGGCTTTTCATCCTGGCGGTAACAGCTGAGACCAGCAGCAGCAGTTGATCCCAGGCTGATGTCTTTCCAACAGTCAAGAAAGAGTCTCATTGGGTCCCCTTAGAGACGACAGTGCCAACAGCCAGCATATTCTACACAGTCTGATCCCCGTATGCCCTCCCCTAACTTCAGAACACTAGGACCAGCCAAGTAATGTCCTCTCTTTATAAGTCTGAATTCCAGCTTCATGATGTCCTCCTCCAAACTTTTTAAATTTAATTTATGGGGGTGGCATTGTTTTAATATGATCATATAGGTTTCAGATGTGGGTTACAAGATCTGTATATTGCATGGTGTGCCCACCACCCAAAGTCAAATCATCTATCATCACCAAACTTTTGGTTTTTAATAATTTCAACCTTTTCTTTAGTTCCACAAGCCTTAGGAGGGGTAGCTACTTTCTGAAATAACTACTTCCATTGTCCCTTTTTTCCTTTTGCTCAGTTCTTTAATATCTACTTAACAATTTTTTCACAGTTTAGTCTCCGAGTTAAAAATAACACATTAGTTTGGTCTTCTAACCAGACCCTCACTGACACAGTTCTAAAATACAAACATATCATTCCTTTTTCTCCTCTCTCTGTGTATGTGTGTGCACGCACGCAAACATACACATCCACTCACACAAATTTGCTTCTTTCAGTGCTCTCTATTTCAGCTTACATCATCAAAAATTCAGCTATATAAGACAGAAATCAAATTGTTCTTGAAAACTTAATCCCCTGACCCCATATCAAATATCTCACTAAAATTTAGTTAAGTTTTTCTTAAATGTCTCTGAAACGCATCCCATAATCTTTTCCACCACCACCTTACTAATATATGCCCCAACACACTGTCCTTCAGTTGGTCCACCATAATGAGGACCTAATTAGATATTTCTATCTATTGTGTGTCTCCTGCACTCCCCATAAAACAGGCAAAAGATAAAAACAGACTAATATCACCAAATATTGGCAAGGGTGTGGAGCAATCAGAATTCTCATACATCATTGGTGGAATTATAAATTGTCAAACCATGATTGAAAAAAGCCTGACAGGTTCTCTTAAACCTTTCTTTTAAATGATAATTAAAGCAAAACTAAACACTTCAGGTGTTCATCAGCAGGAAAATAGCTAAACAACTGTAATATATTCATACGATGGAATATTATCAGGAATACAAAAGAACAAATAAGCACTGGTACATGCAACAAACAAGATAAATATCAAAAAATATTATGCCAAATACTTTACAAAAACTGTACTTGCACATGAATAGACAAGCAGATCAATGGACTAGAATAAAGGTCCAGAAATAGATGCAAGCACATATAGAAATTTATCAAGTATTATATGATAAAGGTGGCATTTCAAATTAATAAGGCAAAGAAAGACATTTTAATAAATGGTGCAGGGACAACTGGTTAGTCATTTGGAAAAAGATAAAATTAAATCCATACTTCACCACCATACTCAGGAATTTAATTCCAAATGGATCATCAATTTAAATGCAAAAAAAATGAAGAGAGAGAGGAACCATACAAATACTAGAAGAAAACATATATGAATTCTTTCTTAATTTTGGTGTCAGAAAAAAACTTTAATTGTATTTCAAAAGCCAGAGACAATCAACTATTGATTACTTAGAAATGGGAACATATATTACGGCCAAAAAATTTCCACAAAGTCAAAAGACTACTGATGAACTAGAAAGTATATATTCCAAACATAATATACTAAAAATGAAGCGTTAATATTCCTATTATGTAAACAACTCATAAATTAGAGATGCAGGACCAAAAACTCAATATAAAATTTTTAAAAAGACACAAAAACAATTCAAATTAAAAGTATAAAGTAACCCTTTAATTATGTGTAAATATATTTATCATTATTATTACAGAAATATGAATTAAAACCTCATTAAGATAACATTTCTCATTTATCAGGTTGGTGAAAATGAAAAAGAATGACACCACATTCTGAAGGCAAGGCTGTGGGACACCTGACACACTCACACACTGCTGTGGGGAAGGCAAGTGCTAGAACCCTTCTGGAGAGAAGTTTCCAGTAAATTAACACCATTACACGTACACTTACCTTTTGATCCAGAATTCCCTCCTCTAAAGATTTACTATAATTATACGCACCTCCAACAAGAAAGGAAAAAAACACTTATGCACAAGGCCATTCATTGCAAGATTATTTATAATTGCAAAATTTTAGAAGAAATAAAAATGTCCAAACCTTGAAGAAAGGCTGAATAAGCTGTAAAACCTAACTAGGTGAAGCATTATGCATCTGTAAAAATATTGAGGATCTCTATGTGCAAATATGCAGTGATATCCAGGGTATATTGTTAAATAAAAAAGCAAAGTGTACATTCCTGTGTATAATAGTCTAGCTTTCAGGTAAGAAAGAAGGGAGAAATTAAAAATGCATTTGTATCTGCTCAAAAAAAAGAAGGAAAAAAAATGAAGAAGAAGAAATTAATCAAACTGATTACCGGGGGTGTGAGTGGAAATTGGGTAGAAATATTGAAGAATGCAAATGGAATTGGGTTATCTTTTCCTGACTTAAGCAGAAGTAATTAATAATCATACTTTTCTATACAAAAGATAAAACCAAACTATTAACGAAAAGTGCTTTCTCTATTCATCTGTTAATATGATCACATATTCCAAACTCTGTAAAATTGTTCATTATTTATCTTCTCTACCTTACATAAATCCTTTTATGTCCACTGGACATTACTAAGGCACTTCAGAAAAAATAATTTCATTTATTTTTTTAATTGAATTTATTGTGACATTGGTTAATAAAATTATATAGGTTTCAGGTATGCAATTTTGTTTCTCTTGCCAGAGGAGACATAGAAAACATATGCTATGAGAAATGTTTAAGATCTTACTCCCTATTTTTTCTTCTAGAATTTTTATCGTTTCAAGTATAAAATTTAAGTCTTTAACCCACCTTGAGTTTATTCTTGTGTATGGTGGAAGAAGGTAGTCTAGTTTCATTGTTTTGCACACATCTGTCCAATTTTCCCAACATCACTTATTATCCCATTGTACGTTTTTGCTTCCTTTGTCAAATATTAATTGACCATTAAGGTGTTGGTTTATTTCTGGGCTCTCTGTTTTGTTCCATTAATCTATGTCTTTTTTTATTCTAGATGATGCTGTTTTGATTACTATAATATTGTAGTATAGTTTGATACCAGGTAGCATGATTCCTCCACCTTTTCTATTCTTTCTCAAGATTGCAATGGCTATTGAGGGTCTTTTGTGATTCCAGATAAATGTTTGGAATATTTTTACTACTTCTGTGAAAAAATTTGATTGTAATTTATAGTAATTGTGTTGAATCTATAGATTGCTTAGGGTAGTATGGACATTTTAATGATGTTATTTCTTCCTATCCATGAACATGGTATATGCTTCCATTTATTTGTATCTTCTTCAATTTCTTTCTTTGGTGTCTTATAATTTTCCAAGTACAGCTCTTTTACATCATCCTTGGTTAGATTTATTCCTAGCTATTTTTTTATTCCATTGTAAATGGAAGTGTTTTCTTAGTTTCCCTTTCTGATAGTTCATTACTGGTATATAAAAATGCAACTGATTTCTGAAATTTTATATCCTGCTGCTTTACTGAATTCATTTATCACCTCTAGTGGCTTTTGGTGGAATCTTTAGGGTTCTTTATATACAGTATCATGTCACCTGTAAATAATGAGTTTTATTTCTTCCTTTCCAATTTGGATGCCTTTTATTTCTTCTTCTTATCTGATTGCTGTAGCTAGGACTTCAGGTACTAAGTTAAGTAAAAGGGATGAAAATGGACATCCCTGTCTTCTTCCTGATCTTAAGGGAAACACAGTGTTGCCCATTGAGTATGATGTTGGTTGTGGGTTTGTCATATGTGTTCTTTATTATGTAGAAGTATGTCCCCTCTATTCCAACTCGGCTGAGAGATTTTATCATTAACAGGTGCTGGGATATTCCAAGTGTCTTTTTCTGCATCTATTGATTTGATCATATGTTTTCTATTTTCATTTCGCTTATGTGATATAGCACAATTATTGGTTTGTGGGTATTGCACCAATATTGCAAACCCAGAATAAATCCCATTTGATCATGGTGTATGATTTTTTTTTAATGTCTGTATTGATTTCAGAGAGAGGAAGGGAGAAGGAGAGAGAGAAACATCAATGATGAGAGAGATTCATTGATCGGCTGCCTCCTGCATACCCCCTGCTGGGGATAGAGCATGAAACCCGGCATGTGTCCTGACCAGGAATTGAAATGAGACCTCCTGGATCATAGGTCGATGCTCAACTACTGAACTACACTGGCCAGGTGGTGTATGATCTTTTTAATGTATTTCTGGATCCAGTTTGCCAATATTTTGTTGAGGATTTTAGCATCTTTGTTCAAGGACATTGGCCTATAATTTTCTTTCTTTGTAGTGTCCTAATCTAATTTTGAAATAAGGATAATGCTGGTCTTGTAATGATCTTGGGAGTCATCCTTCCTCTTAAATTTTTGAAATAATTTGAGAAGGGCAGATGTTAGTTTTTGAATATTTGGTAAAATTCATCTGCAAAGCCATCCAATCCAGGACATTAGTTTGTTAGGAGATTTTTGGTTTTTTATTACTGTCTCAATTTAACTAGTTGTAATCTGTCTGTCTAGATTCTCTGATTCTTAAGATATATATATCTTTACATGTATATTTATAAAATATATAGTTTTTAAAAAATCTATAGTTATTTTGGCCCCAAAAAATAATTTAATTGAAAACATGGCAATTAAGAAAATTCTTAGATATTAAAGCCAACATTAACTGTATTTAATACAGTTTTTAAAAGAGCATAGGACTGAATGTTTATTAAAGATAACTTTCAAAGATGTTTAAATTTGATTTTCTATTTAGTCAAATTTTTTAAAATCATTTTTTTGTGAAAGAAGATTCAATTGTAGAAGATAAGAGTTTGCATACATATTTATTTCATAAATAATTTCATTCTCAGGTCAACAATGAATGCTACTTTGAAAGAATATATCCATTCTTAGTAAGTCATCTTACTTTAAATGCATTCTTTAAGGCCATGTTCTGAAGTGCTTCTTCAAGTATTTTGACTTGATTTTAAATTCACTGCTCCTTTAGTAGCTGAACAGTCATTTGACAACAGATTACTTTTATGGTCATTTCATTTCCAACTAAGCCTTACACATCTGTTTTACTCATAAATTATAACTTCAAATTAATCATAACTCTGAATTAGACCATAAAAGAATAATATTATGACTTAAATGTATCAGTATGATCTTTGTTCAATGCAACATGGCTTTATAAGACTTTCCCAGGTTTATGATGTAAATTATGAAATATATTCTCTTTATTTCAAAATCAGCTTCATCATAAAATGATTCTATGTGTATTACATATTTGTGACCATCCAGACATCAATGTACGATTATATTTGAGACCAAATTTGTTAAAAGTGAACTATTAAAAAATACAGTAAAATGAATCATTCCACAATCTTTCCTTTTAGCAATATCATAAAAACTGGATAATCACATCACCAAAGGAAAAACAAGTAATTGAGATGACAATGATACTTTAACCAAGACTTCAGTCTTCAATGACACTTACACAAATTGAATTGTGCTAAAATTTAATTTGTAATGTAATGATTACTGAGAAAGGAGTACTTAATTTAGGCCATGTTAATTGACTACAGAATTTTTCAGTAACCAACTGAATAAATGAGTGATAAAGAGTGTAGTACATATGTTTTTATGTATAAAGCTGCTTCTACAAAATTCTAAGTGTATATACTTCCAAGTGCTTGCTGCTTCCTGGAAGGAGTTTAATCAAATATTATATCATAAACCACTTAAACAACATGAAACAAAGTTTTTCATTATTTAGTCTTCATTATTTAGCATTCAGCCATCTGTTCAATTAGAATTCCATTCACATATACACTAGGTGTTTTCCTCACAAGTTTAAAGTTAGTAACATGTCACTTCATATTTCAGTCATTATAGCAAACCATGCAGCATATTGAAATGTACTAAAATTTAAAACAAAACTGTTTCAAATCTAAGAATAATATGTGACCTATGATATGATAAGGAGGTCGACTGCATTTTAAGTATCAAGCAAACTTACCTAAATAATTGTGTGTGTGTGTGTGTGTGTGTGTGTGTGTGATATGCGTGAGAGTGCTGATCAATATTTTCAAAATGTTTTGAAAAGTTAAGTTCTATGAATAATTTTGTTGATGGATGCACATTACAGACTTTATCCTGGAATTTATCTCTTTTTTATAAAATGGAAAACAGCAACTTTATGTACATATCAGTTTAGAAATATAGGAATAGAAGCATAATTAAAATCATCATTTCTGAAACATAGAAACTCTGAAACTTCTAATATTATTCACCATTCAAAGTTGTCATCCACTCCAGAATGTCTCCAACAAATGTTTAACAAGCCTGTTTATGAACTACATTGATAAGGAACCTCATCTTTCTAGCCAGGGCATGATTGTATAAGCTTGAATTTTTTAAACCACTGATATAAAATTATTACTTGCACACCTTTTTCATACAACATGTAAATTCATGTCAAATTGAGTGAATTTTTCTTTATTATAAAAGTGGTGAATATATTTAATATGATGGTCATTATTCAGAATCCAAATAAATATGACAGGCACATACACGTATTAAAAAAAAGATACAGTCACTCACAGTTACAAAATATTGAGCAATGAAACCTAACAAAGGGTATTAAAAGTGTCATCCTTATTTTACATAAAAATGTAACCTCTGAGGTATAAATATTTAGATATTGTTTTAGATGGCATTATGTCTCCCTCAAAATTCATATGCTGAAGCTTTAACCCTAACCCCCAGTATCTCAGAATGTTACCAAGACAGGGCCTTTAAAAAGGTGATTAATTTAAAAGGAAGCCTTTAGGGTTGGCCTTAACCCAATCCAATTGGTATCCTTATAGAAGAGGCAATTTGAACACACGGAGAGACAACAGGAATACCTGCGTACTGAGAAAAGCAAATAGCACCTTCCACATCCAAGGTGTTCAAGTCAACTGCAGGAGGAAACCTGAATCTCTAATTTTCAGTATTCTGAGGTAGGATTTATGAAATGGATCAACATAAATTCATTGTCATAGGTCAAATTTAGAAAGGATTTAAAATAAATAAAAGCCCAGCCGGGCGTGGCTCAGCGGTTGAGCGCAGACCTGGGATCCAGGCGATCGGGGTTCGATTGCTGGTCGGGGCACAGGCCCGGGTTGCGGGCTCGATCAGTGACTCTCTCATCATTGATGTTTCTGTCTCTCTCTCTCTCTCTCTCCTTTCCTCTCTCTGAGGTCAGTGAAGATATATTTAAAAAAATAAATAAATAAAATAAAATAAATAAAAAACAAAATAATTAAACTGGTTATAAATATTTGATAATATTTTATTTTTCAATTACAGTTGATATATAATATTGTATTAGTTTCAGGGGTACAACATAATGGTTAGACATTTATATACCTTATAAAAGTAGTCACCCTGATAAGTCTAGTACCCTTCTCACACCATACATAGTTAATTTTAAAAATTTGTACACTGTACAAAAGTAAAGCTAGATGATCACCTAGCAACATACTTTGAGCTAATCTCCAAGCAGAGTTGGAAAACTCAGCTGGATAACAGTGTTGACTCCTAACAACATTGTGTTTTGGATATCATCATACCCTCTATAATTTATGTATTCATAATTTGACACATAATTACTGAGGACATACTGTGTGCAAAGCATATTTCTAGGCCTTGGGCAATAGAGCAGTGACTAAAACAGGAAAACCTGGTGCCCTAACACATCCCATAGTCTGGTGGGAGTGATGGCTCCTAACCAAGCCGATGCTTGTTACTAAGTGATTGAGCATAATGAAGAGCGGAGGGTGAGGGTGTAACAGGTGCGCTAGATCTTTAAAGGGCAGCTTTACGTGCTGAAATATCTCCTCCCAAAATGCACGTGCTGGAGTCTTGCTCCCCATTGCCTCAGAATGTAATTGTATTAGGATATGGGGTCTTTACAGAGACAGTTAATTTGGAAAGAGGAAGTGAGGGTAGGCTCTAATCCAATAGGACTGGTATCCTTATAAGAAGAGTAAATTCAGACAGACACATGCAGAGGGAAGATGATGTGAATGCACAGGGGAAGATGGCCATCTGAAAGTCACGGAGGAAGGCCTCAGAAAAACGATACTGCCAACATCTTGCTCTTGCACTTCTAGCCTCCAGAACTGTGAGAACATAAATTTCTGTTGTTTAAACCTCTTAACCTGTGATTCTTTGTTATAGCAGCGCTAGAAAACTAATACAGATGATCTGGGAAGAGCTCTCTGGGAAGTTAATTTTAGCAGAAAATAGCAAAATTTAATGGCTTTAAGACAGTACAACGAGACATCTTTGTAGCTGAAATAAGTTGAGCAAAACAGAAAAGGAGGGGAAAATTAGAGCAGAGATGAAGGCAGAGGGCAAATAACATTTTTCCTGCAAGACAGTTTGTCAGAGTAAATAATAAAGAAGAAATATTTATTACCCAAAATTTTTCTGTCTTCTCTTAAAAACACTAATCTGAAACACAAAATTCAACAATTGAAACTCATCTTCCAGAATTTCTAAACTCTGAAATCTCATTACAACCAGTGCTGTAGAGGTTATGTTATCAGTGGAGTAGAGTTCTTGGGATGCCATCAGGAAAAGAATTTCCTGAGGTCCCCATGGGAGGATGGGGTTTCTGGAAAGCTTTATTGATGATGTAACATTAAGGGCAGTCTCCTCCAAGGCCCCATTTCTGTCCATCTTGCCATGGAAGAAGTCCAACCTTGTCTTCAGCCAGAATTAAAGCCACTGCCCAGAATTTCTGTTCCATATTAAAATCCAGTCAAGCATCTGGCTAGTTAAACTTATGTTTCCAGCTACAGTCCATTGCATGTGGGGTCTGCATGGTCATGGGCCATGCAGCTGCTTAAGGCCACATGAGTATGGAGAGAGTGCACAAGTGCACAGGTGAGTACAGGTCACAGAACAAGCAAGATCAAGGAGAAGGGGAAAAGGAGAGTGGGAACTCTTTGTCTGGGGTTTTAACTTTCCAAGATTTTGTGCGCTTCTGATGGGGTCCACCTCCTAGCCAATCCATTATTCCCTAGGCTAGACTGAGAGGCAAGTGCCTCCCTACAACATCCACACTTCACTGCACATGCACCCATCTCCCCCTTTGTTCGATCGCTTTCCCTAGTGATCTGCAGGGAATGGACTGGTGGTTCCCGGGGGAGCATGGAGCTGTAGTTTCGTGGTGAAGCTGCCCAGATGACCATGCTTACAGTGTCTGGCCTCCCATTTGCTTTCTTCCTTTTTTAATATTAATTAGCTAATTACGATGGTAACAGTTGAAGTAAAATAAACTCTCCTATTGTTAAAAATTGATCAGCAATATCTGTTCAAATTTCAAAAAGCAAATATTCATTGAAAGCAGTCACATCTTTATGACTCGTCTATAAAAATAAATACACAAGTACTGAGGAATACAAGTAAAATGATATTTATTATGCCACTGGTTACAAGAGAAAATATTGGAAAATATTTGACTAAAAATAGAGCACTGAAGAATACAAAGTTTAGAGGAACACAAATTGGCGAAATATCCAACAGAAAGAATCCATGGTGACAAATAATTTGTGTTTTCTCCCTCCTCGGAGTAAAATTTTTTATCTCCTACTGTGTATGATATGTAATAAACTGGAATGTGGCCTGTTATAGTCTTCAAACAAATTTTGCTACATAATTTTATTTCTTCATGATGATAACACTGAGAATTAGATATTATCCCCATTGTAAAAAAAAATACACAAGCAATATAAGATTGAAAATGGTACAATCACTAATTCTAAAACCAGTTTCATATTAGAAACTCACAAGGAGCTTTAAAAACACCAGTTTCCACATTCCATGCTAGACAATTAAATGAGAATAGGGAGCAGAAGGGGGGGAGAATGCCTCTAATGTTTCAATAATTTTAGAACCATTAGAGTAAGTGACTTGATTAAAAGGCTGAGGTTGCATCAAGTAGATTCAAGAATGAAATGCTTACAACTGAAGTGGACGAATGATTTGCCACCCCAACATGTGCCTTTTAGGATATTTATTTTACTCTGGTTAATAAGAAACAAAAAACTGTGAAAGAACTTTTGACTCTCCCCCTTCCAGCCTAAAGGAGCTCAGATTTCAAAACCTGCTTCAGGAAAGGAAGCCTGGCATATTCACCTTAGCACATATCTAGCAAAACCTGTCTCCCTCTGTGTCCCACTGTTTCTAGATGGACCCAGCAATAATTTGTTAACCACATGTCTGCTCTTTCAGCTACCTGTAAATTGCTTACTTTCCTTCTGAAACCCCACACCCCTGCCCCACTGCC
The DNA here is from genome assembly GCF_054644295.1 of Miniopterus natalensis. Classification (NCBI taxonomy): domain Eukaryota; kingdom Metazoa; phylum Chordata; class Mammalia; order Chiroptera; family Miniopteridae; genus Miniopterus; species Miniopterus natalensis. The sequence continues at coordinate 25,513,406 of NC_142086.1, forward strand.
CCCCTACCCCTTTGTTTAGAATGGCATATAAGCCTCAACTGCACCAATGTGTTGTGGGTCTCATATCTAATAAGCTCTGCCCCCTCACATGTACATCCAAAATAAATCTTGGACATTTTCTCTACTTAACTTGTCTCTGTTAACTATTAACCCAGCTAGAAGAACTCAGAATGTGGGAGAAAATTATTTTTTAAACCACCATACATCAGTGTTACCGGAGAAAAATGTGTCTTGTCTCCCTGGCTGCTAGTGGGAGTGGGGTCCATGTGATATCCCGAGAAAAGGAATTTTCTGAGATTCTCATGGGAGGATTTGATACGGTAGAAAGCTTTGGTTCCATGGAATTATATCCCTGGTTTCTCAACGTCCCATTTCCCTTAGTCCAGTCATAGAAGAAGTATAGCTGGAATTTCAGTAGGTCTAAAATCAGAGCCAGTGTCCAGAATTTCCATTCCATATGGCAGCCGGGTCCAGCACAGCATCAGGCTAGCTGCAGTCCTTTAGCCCATTGTGAGTGGGGGTCCGCATGGCCATGGGCCACAGGGGAGAATGCCAGGAAACCAGTGGCGAGCCATGAGCCGAGTGTGCTAAGAAGAACCAAGAGAGCTAACTTCTTTGTTCAGGGGATTAAGTATCACAAATCTTCATGCCCTTGCAGTGGTCATGCCCGTTCTGGGAAATGACCTCTGTTCCCAGGTGTGACTGACAAGCAAGTACCTTCACTATGTTGTCCCAACTTTACTGGACAGTCTTCTAGCTTCCCTTTGTTGGACCCCTCCCCCAGTGTTTTGCAGGGAACATGCCTATAATGTCTGTCCTCTCCTGTTATTAATAAGTAGTTTACAATGGCTAACTCTGATACCATTATAAGAACCTGGTTATTAATAAAAGGAAAGGAGCAAAGGGGAGACTAGATAATATGGGATGCCATTTATACAGCTTTGCCAGGAAGCTACGGTTAACATTCTCCAAGTCTGTTCCTTGAAGATTGCTGGGGGAAACAGACACACGCCCAGCAAGGTCTGGTTGATGTGCGGAGTCAGTCACACCTAGGAGTGAGTCAGTGGCCAGAATAGGTGTGGCCACTGCAAGGACACGAAATCTGAGATACTTAACTCCTGAACAAAGAAAGTTCGCTCTCTTGGCTCTTGCTTTCTTGTTCTCTTGGCCCTCTTGCTCTCTTGGGACTCCTGTTACAGCGGGTATGGTCCCCTGCATTCACCCACATGGCTCATGGCCACGTGGGTCCCACACAATAGACTAATAGACTAAATCTAGCCTGATGATACATCTGACTCAACTGCACCAAGGAATAGAAACTTTGGACACTAGCTCTGCTTCTGGCCCTGCTGAATCCCCAGTTGCACCTTTTCTAGGACTGATTTAAGGGAAATGGGACTTTTAAAACTGAGGGATATAACGCTATGCAAATAAAAACTGCTCATTCTTCCATGCTAGTCTTATAAAATTCTTTTTCTCAAGATATCACAAGTACCCCACTCCTGCTAGCGACAGAGAAATTCCACCTATCCAATTCTCTGGCAACAACTCCAATATCAAAGGAAGAAAATAAATTTCTTTTATGCCAGAAATGAAGTGGACATTCAAAGACAAAGCAGTAAACAAAATGCCACAGAGACACTGAAGAGTTTCAGTCTTATATAGAACCAGTGGGCTGCAAGGACTTTGGTTCTGACCACCACGTGAAGACAGAAGACATGTACTTGGGTCTGGGTGAATGATGGAGCTGGAATTAACAGCTACACACGAAGACAGAACTATGAATGGGCTGTGTGCTTTCAATGCCTTCTTAGCCATATTATTAGATATCTTAAGCTTCTATTTCTCTTGCCAGTAGCACCAATTAAGAATGGTGAATGTGCCCGGCCAGGGGTGGCTGAGCAGTTGAGCATCAACCTAGGATCTAGGAGATCGCAGTTCCATTCCCAGGTCAGGGCACATGCCCAGGTTGGGGGCTCCATCCCCAGTCGGGGGCGCAGGAGGCAAGTGATCAAAGAGGACTCCCATCATTGATGTTTATCTTTCTATCTCCCTCTCCCTTCCTCTCTCTGGAATCAATAAAGATGTATTAAAAAAACAAAAAAGAATGGTAAATGTAATTTACACTTCCTTATTAACTTTCACATATTAATACTAATTGAATGCACTGCTGGAAATTAACACTTCACAAGGGCTTTCTTTTGTCAAGGACATTTCTGAACCATTGTGCACACATTTTGATTGAGAGTGACTAATAAACATTATCAAAGTCAAAAATCGACTGATGCTTCTGGTTTTATGTTCTATTTCCAAAAGTTTTTTGAAAAAGAAAAACCACAAAGCATTGCATTAGAATTTAGTGTGTCTTTTCAAAAGTTATGACTGCTGAGTATTTCAAATCAAGTTATGATACAAAAATTTTTAAGTCATCTGGTTTAAGATGAGCAAGAAGCCCATTACAGATCTACACTTAACACAGCGAATACAGATCATCCGGAATCCCTCAAGAAAAACCACAATTACAACATAGTCCTGTGATGATTCTCAGCTTCATAAATAATATCCCCAAATCTAAGGATGCAATAAATGCCGTCGAACTTTAGAACCTGGCTTTCTTTTTCCTATAAAATGCTATTTCTAAGATGTCTTTGGATGAAATATCTTATTATTAATGTATAATAAGTTATTTTAAATATGCAAAGCACAAAAAGAAAAATAGAATCATTAGCACATTAAAGAATTTTAAATAGTTCTTTTCTCAGTGAAATACTGATACTACTAATGGATCCCAAATTTTATCTGTGGTCCACATTTTTTGTGAATGTGTAGTTTCCTATTTTAACTCTGTGCAAAAACCCTAAAGTTCTATTATAAATAGTGAGTTCTGTTCAGGGAGCATCCATTTGTAAAGGAGGCTAGAGGGCAGAAGGGAGCTATCTATTCATTCAAAAATATTAACAGAATTCTGTGTGCTAGCACACTCTGATAGGCACATGGGTTCCATGGAGAAATGAAAAAAAAATAAACCATTCAGGAATTTCTTCCTTGAAGCAGGTAATATATTGCATATATCTAAGTTTCTCAGTATCACTTACAAGGAGCTGGGTGCCATCATTAAAAACCAAATTCTTGAATAATTTCAATACTTTGAAAGCTTTGAATATAGATCTTTACTACAGTTTTCACTGAAAGAGTAGATTTTACAAGGTTCATTACCTATCAAATGTTCCTAAAAATTTTTTTTTTAATCTTTCTCTTTCCAATGTTTCTTATAGCAACTTAGAGAAACTACAGAAATTGGTATTTCTCTTATACCAGTACAGTTCAGTAACTGCCACATAGTTACAGATCCAGCCCTCCTTCCTCTTCCTTCCTGGTATGTACATTCAAAACCTGACAAACATTACAAATATTACCTGCTGTGTACAGCTCTCGGGGAAATACAGATTTCATTCTACTCTACTCTACTCTACTCTACTCTACTCTACTCTACTCTAGAAAAAAAATCTCTACTACCATCATAATATTCACATTAACCACAAGGGCTGGGAAATAAAATTATCTGAATAATAAACATTTATTTGGTGACCCTGGATGGGGCAGTTAGCATGCTGAATGCTAATATGCTCTATACAGCAAACATGAGATCCTGTAGCCTCCTATGTTTATGATTGGCCTCTGCTTATTTATTAATAGTCAACTCCACAATTCTATGTATTCCTAGGTGAAGAAGAAACCTGTTTTGATGCACTCACTGTACTCTGGCTTCTAAATCCTACTAAGCAAGCTGAAGCATAGCCCCAGGACTCCATTTACTCTGAGTAGGACAGCTATCACCTGGCTCCTTTCCCACAGCAGCAGAAGTGAACAGGGGCATGAGAGGTCTGCTTTTACCTGTCAGCCTCTTTCCTTTCCTCCCCTGAACGAACAATCACTGTTTGGGCCTCATATCCACCACTCATTTTGTGCTCATGGGGACTTTTCTCTTTATGCCCATTATAGTCAGTGGCCTTAAAGGGTCCATACAGCTTTGACTATCCATCTCACTTCTTTCAAACCTCTCCCCTTTCACTCATCCTTCTGTAACTCACAATCTTTCATCACCAGAATCACTTCCAGTCCCATCTTCTTTGATACCTTTACTCTACTTGCTCTTAACCAAGAACTGGCTCTGTCATATGAACCCCGGGGACCCTATCAAGTCAAATTATCTTGAAAGAATGGTCATATTTGTACCTCATTACTGTGTCCAAATAATTTCCTTCCCTCCTTCCCATAATTCAAATTTCAAATTACTTGTCAAAATGCTTAATTCAGTCCTAATATTTAGTGATATAAAAATATATACATAGATGACCCACCCAATTCTCTAGAACTCTTCCAAGAATATCACTGTCTTTTATAAAAAAATAATACATCTCAAAAACCTAGAAGAGTGCCTGGTGAATATTAGAGGCTCAATAAATTTTTGTTAAATAATAAAAAAATGAGTCTCAGTACAAATTTGATTCAAGAAAAAAGGAAAAGATTAATGCAAATATTTCCTATTCAATGTGTTTGATATACATGAGGTAAGATGTATCCCTTATAAATGCCCAGGGCCTAGTAGACAAATTCTTCTCAAGAACCTAAGGAGATGTGATGACTGAATATACTGTAAGATCTGGGATGGGATCCTAGAATGGAAAAAAGGTATTAGGTAAAACCAGGAAAATCTGAGTCAAGGATGAACTTCACTCCATTATTTAAATATTATTAAAAATAATATATACTAGTTCATTAACTGTGACAGATGTACCAGGCTAATACAAAATGTTAATAATATGAGAAACTCAATATGGGGTACATGGGAGCTCTCTGTACTATCTTTGCAAATTTTCTATAAAGCTGTAACTACTGTAAAATTAAAAGTATAATAAATTATTTTCAATTAAATTATGTACCTATTAACATTGTCATTCTTTTAAGGATCGTCTACTCCAAACTTGGTACAGTATCCATAGTTCAAATAACAATGACTTAGAATATGCTTTCCAATAGAACTTCCTGAAATGAGGTAAATGTCCTAACTCTGTACTATCTAATTTGGTAGCCAGTAGCCAGATGTGACTAGTAAGCATTTGAAAGATGGCCAATATGACTGACAAAATTAATTTTTAATTATGTTTAATTTTTATTAACATGAAAGTAAATTGTCACATATAGATAGCTATTGCATTTGAATGGTGCAGATGTAATCAATTTTACATTGGTCGCAGAAGTTTTGAAATTATTATGATTTATTTTTTTCTACTGAGAAATTTATTGTTTTGACTGTTTTACCTTACAAAGGGCTTATTTTCCTTTAAGAATACAAATATATCATAGATGCACATTTACCTTAAGTTATTAACTCTTATGTAAAAATAGCCTAACATAGAAAATGATATCACTTATTTCTGAATTGGTATCAAAGTGTGAAAATTATTCTGTATTCTAGTGTTACATACCTAATCAATATAGTTGACAAGAAAAAAGAAAAGTCATATAAATATTAAATTGTGTTTTCAGTTATCAAGAGGAAAACACAAGGATTTATTAATATATGCAGAGGTATTTAATATTGCCAGATCTCAATAGGTAGATAACACAGTTCAAAAAGATTAGTGATAAACAGAGTGATTGTTTGCAGAAAGCAGTTTCAAATGATAAAAAAGACATACCTGAAGTTAGAGAACCCACATCTTTATTAGGGGGAAGAGAGACAGAAATGGAGAGGCAAAATTCCTCTAAAATATATAAGATAGGAAGATATTATAAAATAAAAAAATACAACAGTGAAATGTGAGGACTACACAATGTAGTTACCTCATAATAGGAACATATGTAGTGTTTTCAATGGCTATGATTTTCACTGCAGTACTAACTAATTTAGGGTGATTTGTTAAAAAGTTAGCAGCATTTTCCTAGATATAACAAATTTTGGAAGAGTGATTATTCTTTTTATTTCCCTTCTAATGTATACTTAAATTTTTATTAGCCCATACTGGAAAATAGACAAAATCTAAGCACTATCAATGGTGCATTCTATGGTTGAATCTATATTGAGCAAAGGTTATTATTATAGTCAAACAAGTCAGGTCATCACTTTTTTTCCTGTGGCATTTGAATAAATGGTCCCTGAAGAATAGTTCTTGAGTGAATTTTATTAAAGATTAGTTTTATAGTGATTTTCACTGCAAGATCTCTCTAGTGTTTGCTCTTTTGACATCTTTCCCTGTCTGAAATTTTGAAGAAAAACCTAATATATTCTCAGTTCAGAATATCATAACTTTCTAACCCTCTCCTGTGGTTACAACACATCAGTCACTTAAGGTCAGCATTATGAACATAATTGAAAATATGAGATGTGAACGTTGATGTGAACTAAATATAAAAATACATCAAAAACAAAATAGGTGTATTCATCTCCTAGGAAAGTAAATTTTTATTAAAAATTATCTACAGAGATACTAGTATATTTTTTCTCCCTTTAAGAAATCAGTATTTTTAAAATCAGTAATATTAAAAATCCATTATTTGTGGATTTCCTACCATTTAGATCAAAAAATTTTTAGGTATTTTTACCTTGGAATAAACCTAACTTTATGAATTAATGTTTTTGTCATTAGTTTCAATCAAATGAACATATCTAAATAAGAATCGCTCTTGCTATAAAGTTATAATGAGTCTCTTAAACCAGATATTTTACAATAAGTGTAAGCATAATTTAAGCACACATTTTGCTTGTTATTATTGATAACTTTTCAATCAGAATCCAGCATAAGTCAATCCAGCAACTATTAATCCAATAAAGGTTAAAGTTTATGTATTCAATACATTTTTGCTCTAATTCAAATTACAGCACTCAAGATGACAGAATAAAGTGAGGCTAAATACAAGTAATTATGTTTCCATCTCTACTTATTTGAATTGACATTTAATGTGACTAATCATAAAAGTAAAACATGTCAATAATCACATTAAAATTAAAAGAAGTAAGCAACATGCAAATTATTTCATCCTAAAATAAAAACCAAATTTATTACATTTTTACTACCAACCTTGCCATCACTTATGAACTCAAATGATGCTTTTCTTTGACTAAGAAATTGGTTCAAAATTGGTCAAGTTACATCTACTCCATAGCTCATAAATTCCAACTTTCATTATTCCATATTAGGATTGTTTAGAGGAGTTTGCTAGAATTATCTCCACAGATTGCCAGAGACATTGAAATCTTGAGATATTAAAGGTATTTTTAAACCAATGTAGGTACTGACCACAGAAAAGGGAGACAAGCTTTAGATATAGAGGAGGGCTCTAGAGCTGCCTGGAATTAATTCTTTCATTGTTGGATACGGGGGCAGTTCTTTGACAGGGGTCACATGGCTTGGAGTTAACACTGAAACACTTCAATATTTTAACAAGAAGTATAGCTGAGCAAGTGTGTACCACTCAAGAATTTAATTATAGCCTTCTTTCCTTCCGTCAGAAAATACTGTTAAAGAGGTAAGAGAATAAAAGTTTCCCAAGCCCTTAGTATTATATTATGAGAGTAAACCAGTGAATTGTAATAATTTATAGCACTACTGTAGGTCAAAGATGAAATGGAATTGACTGACTTCTGATAGAGAAATGAAGATAAAAGGTAACACCATATGTCAATCACCCGCAAGTGAGATACTGACTTCATTATAATGGTCATTTCAAAGACAGCAATCTAAGAGACCACCTTATTTATTATTTATTTATTTATTTATTTTTGTTAACCCTCACCCAAGGATATTTTTTCCATTGATTTTTAGAGAGAGTGGAAGGGAGGAAGGGAGGGAGAGAGAGAGAGAGAGAGAAACATTAATGTGAGAGAGACACATCTATTGGTTGCCTCCCAAAGAGAATTTGATTTTCACGAAGATCCTAGATCTTACATCTCCATGATTAACAAAGAAGTGTTTTTTTTTTATCACACCCCACAAACTGCAGTATTTTCTGGAATTAGGGAAACTCTTATGACTTAAAAAATCATCTTTCCACTAATGTTTGCCTAACCTTTAAATTTATGACCCCTATTTATAATATTCTTCACTCTTGGTTCCTATTTTACTCCATGTGCCTGATGTAAACTCAACACTCCTGAACTGATGTACTTCATTGATCTTATCAAAAGTCCAAAAAAAAGTTAACTTTACCCTGTCTTAATGTCTCTAAAATATTGCTTAATCACCAAACCCCAAAAGTTTGAAGCTAGCTGTAAGTTTCAAGGCAGGCCCCTTGACACTATTATATAGTGTCCCAACACTTTGAATAATTATAAAGTGTTTAAAATACATTTCATTTTCAAAATTGAGCTATAGGTTGCTAAAGTGTATATATATTTGGGGGACACCTTGTACATATATTTATTTACTTATTTACTGAATTTATTGAGGTGACATTGGTTAATAAAATTACATAGGTTTCAGGTATACAATCCTATAATACATAATCTGTATATTGTATTGTGTGTTCACCACCCCAAATCAAATCTCCTTCCATCATCATTTATCCCCCCTATACCTTCTTCTACCTCTCCCCAGCCCCCTTTCCTCTGGTAATCACCATACTGTCTGTGAATATGAGGTTTTTTGTTTGTTTGTTTGTTTGTTTGTTTTTTGTGTAATCTCTTCACCTCTTTTACCCAGGCGCAACTTCCCTCCCCTCTGACAGCTGTCAGTCCGTTCTCTGTATCTATGAGTCTGTTTTTAACTTGTTTATTAGTTGTTGGGGTTTTTTTGTCATTGGATTCCAAGTCATTCAACTGTATTCTCAAAGAAAAATAACAAACTTCTTTATAAAACAACAGATAATCAACTATTAAAAACAAAACAAAACAAGAAAAACTACCTCTCAGTTCTCAGCCTGTATCATTTTTTCATAAAACCAACCACGTCTTTCTTTGCTACATCTCTCATCCCTTTGCTTCTGTTACACGATCACTCTCCCACCCCCTACTCCTCTCCCTCTCTTCTCCCTTAATTATTTGACTCTCTTCTTCACAACTTTTAATAGCTTCTTTTCCTCTGCTTGACATCAAGTTGCAAATGTTCTGCTAAACTGTGTCTTTCATTGACAATCTCTTCAACAACTGAGCTTCATTTACTTACTTTGACTATTACGGTCACTAATCTAAGTCCCAATATTAAACTTAACCTTGAACTGATCGATGATCATTGCAATAACTTACTAGGCTTATCAACCTAAATACCTTACATTTAAACTCAAATTACCCAAGTTAAATTCTTGGCACTTCCAGGTACAATGGCAGATGGAGCAGACATGAGTAATACTATCACTCACACATACATCAGTCACACCACACATTCATATACCCTACATATACACATTCCAATTACATAAATCATATAAATTAGTTTAAAAACTTTTTAAAAATACATGGTTGCCCTAGCTGGTTTGGCTCAGTAGTTAGAGCATCAGCCTGCAGACTGAAGGGTCTCAGGTTTGATTCCAGTCAAGGGCACATACCTTGGTTTGAGGCTGGGTAGTTGGGGCTCCTGAGGGAGGCAACCAGTGTGACTTTCTCACATTGATGTTTCTCTCTCTCTCTCACTCTCTCCTTTCACTCTCTCTGAAAAGTAATGGAAAAAATATCCTCAGGTGAGAATTTAAAAAAAAGAGACGAACCTGAGTAATTCTATTACATCTCTGAATATCTTCAGGCATCAGCCTAACATCTTAGTATCAAAGGCAGCACCTCAGGTAGTCAGGGAATTCAGGCCAAAGCACACATTTAAAAACCTGAGCCAACAATGGTTCACAGAGTTCAAAGAAAGAACAGGATACATTAAAAAAAAAAAATTGAACGTTATTACAGAAAACAAAATATATATATAATAAAATGTATAGGTTACTTGCTAAAAAAGAGACACAGTGACAGAACTACAAAATAGTAACTAACCATAAAGAAAGAAGTAGAGATATGAAGAAATGAAAAACAGATGAGAAACTCTGGAAGGCAGACATATAATTAACTAATAGAACTTTCAAAAGAAAAAAAAAAAACGGGGGGGGGAGAATGAAGGAAAGTAAATGTTTGAAGAAATAATAATAGTATTTTCCAGAAATGAAAAGTACATGATTTTCAGATTTAAAAAACACTGATATTCAAAAGAGGATTTAAAAAATTTACTTAAGAGTTGACTCAAAACTGGTCAAGTTACATCTACTCCATAGCTCACATATCTTTTTTTAAGGAAAAGATATTTTTCTTTAAAAAGAAAAAATAAACAAGAACATTTTCAAATTTAATGCCATTAATGGTCAAATTCTTCCGAGCATTACTAAATACTGCATAAACACAACAATTAGATTTAGTGAGTCTCTCAGGGCAGGCACTGTGCACATGGTGAAGCTCTTTGTGGTGTCAGAAGAATAAACTCACATCCCTGCCCCACCGTTTACCAAACCAGGTAACATGAGAACATCACTTAGAGTTGTTTATGGAAGTGCCATGCTTCACCCGGTTTTACGCAGGCCTCTCCTTCTCTGAAAATAGGCTATTGGAGTTGACCATTAGGTGAACTGCAAGAAAGCAGTTTTTCAAAAGAAGTAAGAACGAATCATAAAAGACAGTCCAGGAATTGAAGACTGGTATTGCGAGCAGGGAGGCTCTCCTTCAAAATGTTCTGTAGCAGAGAAAGGCAACTAAGAATTTAACCAGGCAGGAAGCCAAGAATAATGAAAGTTTGATTTACTCTTATTTTTAAAATGAGGGTAGTTGAAATATAGAGGAGGGGAAAGTAATGGTTTATGAGAAAGAAGGTGATGAAGGGGTAAGTGGACGGCACAGATGTCGTACCTTTGCAACAACGAGAGAAGTGCTGGATGTGGAAAATACAAAGAAAGGAAGTAAAGATGAGGAGAAATCTGCACATACATACATATAAATATATGTACACATATACACACCTACATTTAATGCAGGAAGTGAATATATGGCTGAGAGTCAGATTCTTGGAGATATATGAGGCTTGAAGAGCAGGATAGGAAGTGCCAGCATAATTGATGGCCTAAACAAAATTGCAAAACGTAACTTTTTGATAAACATTTTTTAGTTAAAAAAATGTAGCTAATAAGCTTCATCAGATTTGCTTTTTAAAATAACTTTATACTCGTGTATATTAGTCTTCTGCCAAATACCATATACACTGTATCATCACAGAAGCAAACTAAGTCAAAAATGGCAGATTATATTAGCATAGATATTATGTCAAATATGTTTCACTATACTCTAATTCTTTGAAAATTTATAATGTATGTATGAATTATGTTATAATTCTGAATAACCAAACTAATTCCAATTTACTATTCATGTGAACAAGAGTTTACTGTGCATTAAAATGCATAACTCGTCTGATTCAATAGTCTACGAAATGTCAATTATTTTCAGAACAAGCTTGAGGAATTCAGAATTGCCTCAAGGATTTTATAATTGTAGACATACTCTGGGAAATGTACTTGCAAATTCCAAGTTTAAATTGTTCATGTTTTTGAGATTCAGAGTGATTCACCTAGAGAGTAAAAATGAGTGGGTTGTTTTCAAGAATTAGATCCGATACTTGTAATACAGCCTAAAGGCAAATAATTTCATCCTAATGCTTATAAACTCACAACATAATTTTTCCTGCCTATCATGTCCTTTCTCATATTGTTCTGCAAATGGGATTTTTTATACATAACCTATATGTCATAGCATTATTCGTTGTCTGTGCCCATAATAAAATATTCTATAATTATCCAATAAATCTGTTCTAGAATATTTACTGACTTTCCTAACCTCTTAATCTAGAAAATCCATTACGTCAGTATAGTGTAAGCTATGTATATAGAACAGCATATAGAATTGGTCAAATAGATTACTTTTTATCACATATTCTTATTTGAGAACTAAGAAATTAGGAATCCTTTGCAGTTAGTTTTGTCTAACTTCCAGGAAAATTGCAAATTTCCCCTTGGTTATCTCTGAGGCATATAACCTATTATTCTGAAAATAAAGTTGTGAAGATGTTGAATTAAAGTCCCAGTTCCTTTAATACGACAGCTAAGCCTTTTGGGTATCAGGATATTTCTCTTGCTATGGCTGCTACTGGAAAATGTTTTAAAGGAAACACATTTTGAGAATGTATATGTATCTGAGCAGCAGTATCTCAGAAATGGAATGTGTTCTGCTAGAGAAATATGTCAGGAACATGCTTCTTCCAAACTGTTCTCTTTGACTATATGGAGTAGAGGTTTCCTCACCAAAATGTTGGCTTTCTCTAATCTAAACAATCGGAATGGTCTACGTTTTTGCTCACTTGAATGACACAGAGGCTTGAAAAGAAAAAGTGAATTCATATCAGAAGTTGACTGAGAAAAACACCTCAGCAGTTGTCCTAAACAAACATTCCAAGCAAAGTCTCACAATATTCTATTAATTGTTATAAAAATAGTTGCCCTCTCTCTGTCTTAAATAATGAAAAGACTAGTGGGATATAGCCTAAGCATTTGAACAGAAATATCTTCTCAGCTGATATGGCAGGAGACTAGGGCAGGAAACTAGGGATTTTTAATGGTGCAGCCCAGAACTCTGCTTCAATATGTCTACACTATTCTCCTGTTTAGTAAAGACAAGACAGATAAGAACGCTTCCTTACAGAATCTTATATCACTAAGACTATTTTCTGCCATGTGAGCACATTTTATATCCATTTAAAAATCATGTAAATGTAACCTTAAAAACCTTATATATTATCATAAAATAGGCAAAGTATCATATTATGAACAGTTACTAGGTTCGAGAATCAGCAGACATAAATCCTGTTTGTTTTTTTTATAATTATATAACTATCTTCAGTTTCCTTACTAGTAAATTGCAACATTCAAATAAAATACGATATAAATGAATGTTTAAGTTGATACAATATGTTAGTCACAGCTATTACAACAAGGTTTACATATTATCCAATTTTATATAGTCAAATTGCTTAATTTGATGAAAAACATTTTTTAATTTATAACAATATGCAAATGTCTCTATTTGAATGACAAGAACCTTTAAGAAGGTAAGGAGTTAATCCTGTACTGTAACTTAATTTGCTGTAACTTTAATTTGGAGCTAAGCAGATGGCTAGAAAATATATGTGTCTGTGTATATTAAGACATTTTCCTTTATCAAAGTCCCCTACTTATTTTTACTTAATTATTTTTAGGCAGAAAATTTGAAATACATTGTAAAACTTCTAACACCTTTATATGCATTTTCTAAAACATTAATGTTTGGTAGAGTCAGTAATTGAACCGATAGTTCCTTCTTTCCAATTATTCAATTGCAGATCTAGTGTACTTAAATCAAGGTCTACTACTGAAAGAGAAACATGAAGGAATTTTTCTGGATAATTTAGTCCCAGAAGAATTTGACTGCATATATGATAGTGTGTCCTATCTTTTCTCCATCATCTCTGTCCTCCCTAATTCACTTAGAAGTGTCTACATATAACATAACCCTGTGACTACAGCAAGAGCAACTCTTAAAATAACTCTTTAAACAGGTTTCAAAAGGCAGCCTCATACACACCAACCTTGCAGTTTGTAACTTAAGTATCCTCCCTAAAACTAAGCCAGCAAGTTAGCTGTGACTCCAAAGCTGCTGAGTGGCTACAATTTACCTCACAGCACCCTGTGGATTTGGGTCCAGCCACATCCATATGTGCTCATTCAGTGAGTGCTAGTCTCTAGTTCAGCATCCTAATTGCTGAATTCCACACTCCCTTTATCACATCACTCATTCTTGTGAATTATAATTATATATTGCTCCCCCACCCTCTTGTCAACCTGTTTATTCTGCCCAGTATTTCAATCACCCTCCAAATATTAGGCTAATGTTTGCCAATTAGTTCCCACTACACTTGCTCTCTCAATTCCTCAGTTTTGTCTTGGTTTCACCACTTTTGCCTCTAAATCTGTTTTCAAATGGATCCATCAGAACTCACTTTCTCTCCACATGTTTTTTGTTTTGTTTTTTTCTTCTTCTTTTTTTAATATATCTCCATTGATTTCAGAGAGAGGAAAGGAGAGGGAGAGAGAGAGAGATAGAAACATCAACGATGAGAGAGTCATCGATCGAGCCCGCAACCCGGGCATATGACCTGACCAGGAATCGAACCCTGATCGCCTGGATCCCAGGTCAATGCTCAACCGCTGAGCCACGCCCGGCCGGGCACTGTCTCTCCACATGTTGCTCCCAGTGATGATCAACTAGATTTGAGTCTGCTGTGCGCTACCTCAGGTTGTTCATCCCAACTCCAGAGACAGCTCTTTCTTCTCTGTATCTTAGGCTGTCAATCTCATCTCCTTATGTCTGTCCTACTGCTACAGGATTTTCTCTTCTCTCTTAACTATTGCTTCTGATGACTCACCATAGCTGTGCCACCTTCTTTTGCTTTAACTTCAAGAAAAATTCTATCTGATTTGTAATTTACATTTGCATTTTATTTTGATTTGCACATATATTGTGATTAAGCCTTTACTTAATATTTTTAATTATTTTCCTGAAGAGCATACACTAACAATAAAATATCTATTCTAAAAAACTAATGTAACCCAATCTCACACACTAATGTAAAAGGTAACCCTCTTTAACACAGCTAGATTCATGGACATGGAATCAGGGAAGTCACACAACACCCCACGATGAGAGAGTATTCTTTGCTTGGTTTAATGAACTACTGTCATCATATTGAAATTCTTAATAATTTCATGTTTGAACTTGTGTGGGTTTTTGTTTTAACATGTTTTTATTGGTTTTTAGAGAGGAAGGGAGAGAGATAGAGAGAGAAAAACATCATCAGTCGGCTGCCTCCTGCACGCCCCTACGGGGGATCGAGCCCAAAGCCCAGGTATGTGCTGGGACTGGCAATTGAACTGTGACTGCTTGGTTCCTGGGTTGACGCTCAACCACTTAGCCACACCAGGCTGGGCTTGACATGAATCCAATGAGACAATGCAGCATGCACATGAGTGGAGAAGTTCCCTGCAGTCTGCATGTTCATTGTTCTTTGTCACCCTGGTCCCATACAGTATTTGAGGTCCTCATAGCACAGAATTCCACTGGACCTGTGACGCATGGGGAATCAGTCAGACTCCAAGCAAGTACAAGACAACCTTGCTTTGCCCTATTAATGAGAAAGCAGAGGCAATGCCAACCCAGAGAGGCCACCCTTTTCATTAGTACCAGAATTTGCTTAAATATAGAAAAGCAATGGCATGTTAAGGAACACAAATACCAAAGGAATCCTTTCATGTACTTTGTTTCTTGTGTTATTTCTCTG
The DNA here is from genome assembly GCF_054644295.1 of Miniopterus natalensis. Classification (NCBI taxonomy): domain Eukaryota; kingdom Metazoa; phylum Chordata; class Mammalia; order Chiroptera; family Miniopteridae; genus Miniopterus; species Miniopterus natalensis. Next base: position 25,528,792 of record NC_142086.1, read on the forward strand.
TATTAGACAACCACTTATGATGAAAATGATCGCATAGAAAGAAAGGGAAAGATATGGCAACTCTGTAGTTTCTTTTCCTTTCAGTCCTTCTTTAGTTACCAGAAGCTAAAGGTAGACTTTTTTTTTAGTATAATCTGTGTATATCAAAAGTGAAATAAAAACAATTCAGCTAGTTTTGTGCAGCATTCCCTCTATTCTGATAAGGATACAATGCAGAGGCATATACAAGGTAAAAAATACAAACTGTGTAATTTCAGTAACTTAATGAGTTCAAGGCTCTATACTTGCATTAAAAACTGGCATGGATCTCTCAGTTACGTGGCTGGCCCTCATCCTTCAAAACGAATTTGAATGCACTATTCAGCCTGTAGCTAATTAATCTTCCTGGACTTTTAGTGGTCACAACGTATTGATTAGAAGAGTAAATTTACCTCATTTCTTCTCCAGGGATGTCCATGGTTGACAAAAATATACTTGTGGTTTCTACCCTCTCTTCTCTTTTTTTATCTCCTCCCCTCCTCTCCAGTAAAGCACTATATAAAAACTTAGCAGTGTTTCTTCTTGATCAATGAGATGTCTCCCCTTTCTAACAACATTTTCTATAGCAGACTCTGTCCCCCAGGGTCTTAAACACATTAATGCTTCTATTCTGCTATTTTTCTTCATTTAGTGCCTCATCCTGAGAGAGCACAAGAAGACAAGCAGATTGTTTATCAAGGAGTGGAATCACTGTTGTTATACACAGGCCATGCTCACTCTCTGTACCCTTCCTATACTCAGTGGGATAAAGTAAAAAGTACCCAAAAGTAAAAAGTACCCTAATATATGCTTTTCTGCTGTTTCTCCCCCAAGTGTTTATTGCTACATTTTCTTCTAGCTATATGAATAACCTTACGGCTACCTTCAGGGGTATGGTAAAAATTAGGCTCTAGAATGAACTTCTTATGTGGTGTCCTCGACTTCACCTTTCTGGTCCTGGGAAGGGCCACACAATTTAAGTCTTGTCCTTGGAATACAACTTTCAAAATAAAATTAATTTGCCCCACTTTTCTCCATTTTAGTTTCAGCAGTTGACATGACAGTTGGTAGATCTTTTGAAAGTTTTTTGAAGATATATTATCTGCTATCTGCAGGTTATCTGTATTTGCATTTATATTAGAAGACCTTTGAAACATCTGCTTAAAACTTAAACATGTTAAATATTATGCATATATAAAATGAAAAAATAAAATATGAAAAAGTAAAATCTTCTCAAAGCATCCTACAACATAATTTATTATCCAAGAAATAAAATTAGTATATTCTATGTTTCTCAGTTATATTAAATTAAAATTTAATCTTAACAAACTGATATTCAATTTATATAAATATAAATTCATATTAAATTTTATATTTAATTTCTATTAAATCTAAAAATGTAGTGTTATCTCTAAAGACATAGTGAAATAAACTTTTATAATCTTTTATAATTCAAAAAGTAGAAAAATATACTGGTGTGTAAAGCAAAATAGTACAATTGATATCTTCTCAGAATGTATGAATTTTGGGGCACATAATTTTAATATTCAATTTCTATAACAGCATAAAAGATAGCATAGAGTCAGAGGGTGTAAGAGCAGATTCTAGACAACCCACCTGTCTGGGTTGTAATCCAAGCCCTCCCACTTACAGTGCAGTATGAACTAAGCAAAGTACTTGATTTTCTGCCTGAGCTTCCTCAGAATATGAGGGCACTAGAAATGACTATCAGAGGTATGTTATAATTATTACCTAAGTTAACATTTGTGAACTACTTAGAGCAATTACAGGTATATAATAATGGCTAGGTGTATTTGGGTATATAAAATTTGAGATTAATATACCTAAGTTATTAATACTATTTATAATGCCTAAATTTAAAATCACAAATCAGTGAATAGAAATGACTCCAAAAACTGGAAAGCCTATAAGAAAATAGTATTCAGATACTGTTTCTAATGATGACAAAATTTTATATTTATAAATTTATGGCATTAAAAAGTGTTCTGTAAAATTTTAGCTACTGTCTAAATGTACAATTTAGGATGCAACATAGGTGAATTAACTATGCTTTGGTAGACCATAAAAAGGTAAATTCGAGTTCAAATAAATTACCTAAAAATGTGTAAGAGAATCAGAATGACAAAAATGCCTCTAGGAAGTTAGCCAAGCCACGAGTCATAAGGTTCACACACATTGCACATAATGACATAAAATATAAACCAGACCAATCTTGACTTACCACTAATTTTTTCACCGAATTATGCTCACTACAAAAAATTTTGAACTATCATAATCAAGCATTGATCCAGTCTATATAATACTCATATATGTACTCATTTCCACCGCAGAATATACCACTTTAAGATATATGTTTCAGAACTTTGAGTTTACACACTGTGAAATTAATACGGCTGAAATAAACATTATCTTGTCACTTTCATACTAGAACCTGAAATTGAGTGGGGTTGAGGTCACCAGGAAGAGAGCAAGGATAAATGAAATCAAGTTGAAGCATGTTCTTGTTTGCCATTTCTGAAATCAAGGTAAATCAGAGCCCTTTACATTCAACACTGGCTACAACTCTGTCTAGCAATAGCTGAAGAGAAGCTCATCAGTTCTGGAAACTGAGATCAAAGGTATATTCTACAAAGCCACATAAAATTAAATACGATCTGATTTTGTTTGGTTTTCTTTTCATTTTTATGCACAAGTTAACTATTTAAACCTACAGTTGAAATGAATGGATCCATTTTAGAACAAATAACAGTGTATACCTGAGTAGAATTAAGATAAATTGAATATATATAGTTGTAAAATTTTAGTAGAAAAATTAGATGGCGAATTGAATGAATTTCTTCCACTGCTCAAGTCCTAGCATGTAGACGTTCACTGTGTATTTTGAACCCCAGGCATGCTGAATAATTTTTAAAACCTGACTTAAAATTTTATGTCTTTATTCTTTGATTTAAGTTATTCCAGGATATCTTCTGTCTAAAATGCAAATTAAACTTAATTCAAATGTTGTTTCGCGTCTGAAGTGATGACTGATCCGGGCCCCAAAATGAATTATTCTCCAGGTTGTACTGCCTTTTCAGTTCTTCCCCCCATAAAGCTTTTGTCCTGTGTAACAAGGCCTTTTCTATCACAGAGGGAAGAATTTATTCTTCAATCTGTAAACTTATACAAGGAAAGTAAGGGTCCTAAATATATTCTAAGTTTTTCTTCCATACTTTAGAACTTTTACAATCTAGGTTTTAGTAGTTATTGAAGTTGAGATCTCATTTTCATTTTTATCTAAATGGGAATGAATTTCACTAACTTCACTAAGTAAGTGTTCCGGTATTCCCCGCCGTTTGAAAGCCACCTTCACCATGCACTCCATGCTCAACCACTCAACGTGTTTATTTCTTGATTTTCCATAATGTTGCACTGCTTAATTTGTCCTTCAGTTCCAATATTATATTATTTCTCATTGCTATACTTTAAAAAAAAAAGTTTTGATAGCTGGGACAAGTTTAAGCTTTATGCATCTCCCATTGACGGACACACTGGTTATTTCCACGTATCAACTATTGTGCATAATGCCTCAAGGATACAGATAACTCTTTGAGATAGCGATTTACTTTCCTTCAGAAGTGAGATTAGTGGGTCCTATGGTAGACCTATTTTTAATTTTTTGAGGGACCTCCATACTGTGGCCCATAGTGGCAGTGCCCTTGATCCTGCCACCAACAGTGCACTAGGTTTCCCTATTATCTACATCCTCCCTCACGGACATTTGTTATTTCCTGTCTTTTTTATAATAGCCACCCTGTGAGGTGTGATGTGACATCTCATTGTGGTTTTGATTTACATTCCTATGATGATTAGTGATGTTGGACTTGATGGCCATCTGAATGTCTTCTTTTAGAAAATAGAAAATGTCTATTTGGAACCTCTGCCCGTTTTTAATTGGATTATTTTATTTATTTATTTTGCCCTTGAGTTGTAAGAGTTCCGTATGTATTTTGGCTATTAACCCCTTATCTGATACATGGTTTTGGAGTACTTTTTCCTATTTCACAGGTTGTCTTTTCATTTTATTTAGGCAAACGCACTGATTTTGCTTTCTCAGCTAGAATGTTAGTACAAAGTTCAGGGTTTGTGCTGGGGCTATAACCAGATGGGCACTCCAGATAAAGCAATTTGGGAAAATTTTAATATGTGTGAAATTTGGAACACACAGTATCATGATGCTATGAAATGATGCAAGTAGTCAGCAACCAAGAGAAGAATATTCAAAGAAAGTAAATCTCTCGCCCAGCCGGCATGGCTCAGCGGCTGAGCATCAATCTAGGATCCAGGAGATCAAGGTTCGATTCCAGGTCAGGGCACATACATGCCCAGGCTGTGGGCTCAAACTCCAGTAGGGGTTGTCCCTCTCCGTCTCCCTTCCTCTCTCTGAAATCAATAAAAATATAAAGAAAAAAAAAGAAGGTAAATCTCTCTTATCACATAATACCAAAAATGGGCTTTCCCCCCATCTATAAATTTCTCCTACAAAACAAAAATTTTAGTTCTTTCTTTTTTTGAAGTTAATCGTAGAAATCTAAAATGTACAAAAATATCTTAAGCGCATTAAAATGATATGTATAAGATCTTCACAATACAATCTCCCCAAATCGTGGTTCTACTCAGTTGATTTTTCCAAGTTTCTCCTTCCTTGCCTTGGCAAATTCTTTGTAAAGTTGTCACCATAGCTCACCCCTCATCCTCATTTTTGAGTAGTCATCTCCTATACTAACTCTGAGTTTGGGAATATGATTGCTTTGGGCAACGAAACTTTAGCAAACTTAATATAAGTAGAAACTTAAAAGTTCTTATCCATTGGGACTCCCTCTGTCTTAAAGTTGTTTGAACGTAGCTACCATGTGAAATGCAGACACACCAAAAAAGTTCACTGAGGAGCCACATCCAAGAAATCTCTTCTGTATCTGGACTTGATTTAAATGATGAAATCATGAGATTCAACTTTTGAAGGAGGGCGAGTATATCTTCCAAGCAAAAGAGTATATATTAGTCTAGCAGCTAGAGAGTTAAATGACACAAATTTTTTGCCAGATGGCCATAATAATCCCCCATCTTGCATCTATGTCCTTGGGCTTTTCCTCTCAGACTCGGATTGGCTATGACTTGCTTTGGCTGTGACTTGCTTTGGCCAAGGGAGCATATGAAATACAGTACAAGGAGAAACTTGAAAAGTGTTTGCTGTTCCAGCTTTTCTTCTTTGAAATGGAATCACCACATGGAGTAAGTTAAAGCAATCATAAGGCACATGAGTGAGTGTCACCCAGGATTAACAAACCCTTAGTCTACCCAGCGGCTAACTATATCTGAATGATTAAACTAGGCAAGGCCAGCAGAGGCATAATGCATCTAAGCTGAGGCCAAATTCCCAAACCAAAGAATCAGGAGCTGATAAATGAGTATTGGTTAGGCCATTAAATTTTAGGATATTCTGTTACATAACAAAGGCTAACTGATTTAACTCAAACCCTATACTCCACCTTGGCTAATCCACATTGTGACCTGAACAATAACTGCAATCAGAGAATAGGTTTCTATCTTTTGGGGGGGGGGGGGGCGGCGGGGATCTGCATACAGCATAGTCTCTATTTTTTCAGACTTATTCATGTAAAACTATTTTAATAATAAATATTTTATAGATAAGTGGGGAATACATAATTTTCTAATATTACTTTTTACTCACATTAATTATCAATGCTTTGCATTTTCCTTTCAGTTAATGTTAATTGAAAAAACATACTGAGAAAATGTATGACGGTTTACCATGAAATCAATGCCAGTGTTATTTCTCCAGTAGCTAATAAGCAACCACTTCTGGCTTCCACACATCTATTAGGTTTTTCAAGAAAACAACCATATTGCACGGCCAGGCGTGACTCAGTGGTTGAGCGTCGACCTAGGATCCAGGCGATCGGGGTTCGATTCCCAGTCAGGGCACATGCCCAGGTCGTGGGCTCGATCAATGACTCTCTCATCATTGATGTTTCTGTCTTTCTCTCTCCCTCTCCTTTCCTCTCTCTGAAATCAATAAAGATATATTTAAAATAAAAGAAAAAGAAAATAACCATATCAACTCCAGAATCATGATATGATTTTGAATTATTACTAGTCACTAATATTTCTTCATATATGAATACATGTATAAGTATTTCAACTCATGATTAAACACGTCAATTCATAATAAATTAGACTGTAGCATTTGTAACTTTGATGCTTTTTAAAATAAAAGTGATTTCCTGATCCAAATACTTTCAATCATTTCAACTGCAGAAGCAAATATTTATAAAGCCAGCTGTGCAATGAATCTCAGAGCCCTAATAGTATACAAAAACTCCACGGATCCCACTATCTTCATGTCAGATATGGAAAGAAGTGCTGGGAGATCCAAGAAGGAATATCAAATAGGAAGCTTAATAAATACATGAGAACTCTGGACCCCAATTCCAACTTCTCAACCATTAATTAACAGTAAAGAAGAGGCAGCAACAAGTATGGAGTGGGCAAAGAAGCAAATCCAGTTCTGTAACTCTAAGTATACTGTCACTTAATACAAAGGAGTTGAAAGAGTGGTGGCTTAGGATCCTCAGATCTAGACTTAGTGTCAGAAAAGTGCCTTCAAAATTTTCTTAGGGGCTCTTTTTAGTTGGAAAAAGCATCATCCATGGTTTCAAAGTACACACTTGTCTCTTAATCATTCTTCTTGTCTACAATACCCTCCATCTAGTCCATTGTCTTAAGGATTGTTTTCCTGAAACATTTGTCTAATCAAGCAACTCTCATGCTTCAAAATCACCCCTCTTTCCCCACTATCCACATCATGATGAGAACACTGCCCTTACCATGGTGAGGAGTCAGCTCTTGTTATAAAACTGTGAGTTTTCAGTCCCAAACATAGGCAATTACAAATGCTTCAAGAAAAAAGCATCCTGTTCCCCCTCAGCCACAGACACATGCACTCACTCACACACTCACAGTCTCATACACACATACACACAGCAGACTTGGTACACAGCCAAAGCACTGCAGTTTCTAAAGGGCACTGAGTTGTTGTCAAGGACTCCCATACCCCTGGATGGTCATGTCTTCTGCTAATTTGAGGTGCTTTCATTCCTAGATCTCTTTATCTAAGGCCTTAGGCCAAGGTCCCATTTCTGGCACCTCTGAGAAAGCCTTCTCATGGGGAGAGAGAAACCTTGAAGACACTTCCCCACTCTGACTCAATACCCAGTACTTTTCCACTCCCAGTACTTCCCCACTCACTCTTCCCCTAGCTTTAGGTTCATAAAACTGCCAGTCTTAAGTTGGGGCTTGTCAACAGTGAGAGGATCTCATCCATGTCTGCTCTGATCCTCATGACTTTTGACCAGTGCACCTTTCCATGGGAAAAAATGAAACAGAGTCCATGCTTTCTCTGGGTTTAGCTTCTTGCTTATACCATTTTTTGCATGTTGTTTTAATTCTTTAACCAGCTATTCAGACAGATGATAGCTCAGCTCTCTGGCTCCTACCTCAACGGAGCTCCAGACATATGAAGCCTTGTCAGGACTTGTCAAAGTTTGCTCCAATGTATTTTCAGGGCATCTTTTCCCTCTACAACTTCCCCCATACCTCAGATTCAGCCACACTATACCTGCATCAGTTTCCAAATTTATTCTTTCTTACCCAGTAGTTTGGAACAGTTCTTTGTGTAGAACCTTCCCTTTCTCCCTGCCACTAAATAACAGAAAAATAACTAATATTACTAAGGAACAACTGAGACATTACTTCCTCTCTAAAGTTCTGTACATCTTACTTATATGGGATTACCTTTATGCTCCCCTGAAATAATAAGAGCTTTACCACAGTTTTATACATACCAGGTTATATTGCAAATTTTTTTCACGATTTAAAACTTATGAATTGTTTATTTCTGGAATTTTCTATTTAATATTTTTGCACTGTGGTTAACTGAGAGTAACTGAAACTGGGAAAGTAAAACCAAGGATAATGGGGAAAAATTACTGTATTTTAAATTGGTTCTGCATAGTTAATGATAAAACATGGCAATCCAATGCAAACATGATTTTATTGTAAATCTTAGTATTTTAGCCATAATGAAAATATTGTTCATGTTAATATCTATCATTTCTAGACACACACACTTTACCTAAAAGTGTGGTCAGGTACCTCTGCAGATAAGAACAGCATTTGGGACAATGCAACACCGTATCAGCTGCTCTTCCTCCCCCTCCCCCATCCTTTAGTTTTGTGGGTCTTTTTTGAAATAATATTAATTTTCTATTACAGTTGATATATAATATTAGTTTCAGGTGTACACCTCAGTGATTAGACATTTATATAACTTACAAAGTGATAGCCCTAATACATCTAGTACCCATCTGACCCCATACATAATTATTACAATATTATTGACTATATTCTTTATGCTTTACTTTACATCTCCATGACTATTCTGCAATTACTAATTTGTATTTCTCTCTCTTTTTACACCCTCACCCAAGGACGTGTTTTTATTGATTTTAGAGAGAGGAGAAGAGAGAGAGAGAAACATGGATGTGAGGGTGAAACATTGATCGGTTGCTTCCTGCATGACCAGGAATCAAACCCACAACCTCAGTATGTACCCTGACTGGGAATCGAACCCATTTTGACCTAGCCCTGGAGCTCAGAGCAAGTGAGTCCTAATAAGTCCACACGCAGGCCTTTAAAGGGGAACGCCTGACACTCCAGCAGCCCTCCATCGCACTAAGCCTCAATCTCTGACGGTCTTCAGAGCCAGAATTTATGGGGACTTCTCTCCCTAGCACTGAAACCCTGTGTTGGAGGTCCTGAAGTGGGGCTAGGACCACTTGTTTCTCAGGGAGCACTTCCACAGCCCAGATATTGCTCCTGATTTTTAACCACCACATGTGGGACCGGTCGGTCCATTTAGCATCTCCCCCCTCCTACCCATCTCAACCTGAATTCTTCTGTATATAAAAGGTGTTTGTTTAATTAAAAAAACACCTTATATTCCTAATAAAGATTCTTATATTTTTATCATAAAAGTGAATTAAAGGTTCTGTTTAGTAATGTGTTGAACAGAAAGATGATAGGAGTAGGAAGGAACTCTTGATTAATTGCTTAAACATTTTTGCGAAGCATATCTAAACTTGCATTTATCTTTGCTCAAAGATTTTATATAAAATTATAGTTCTGACATTCCTATGAATTGATGTAATTGAAAAGCTACACAATGAAAAACTTCCTCTACACTCTAAGAATTTCTGTAATAAATGTAATACCCACTGGAAAAAGTTGAGTTTTACACATTAATGTTATGAATATTGTTTAAATAAAGCATGGTATTAAAAAAGCTTAGTCTTTGAAAGAACAGTGCTTTTCTTACTTTGTGGATAAAATAATCAAAATTGTAATTTTTTTATTCTCAAAAATACAAAGTAATATTTAAAAACTTTTGCTTTTATGCAAAGCCAAGAATTATGTAAGAAAGAAAATGTAATCAACTCTACTTTAATTTTTGCTTTTAAATAAAAGAAATATGGACAGGGATCTTTTTAAAATAATTCCTCCAGAAACAAACCACTGTCACTTTTTCCTTATGTCAAACTCTATTCCTTTGATTCTTGGTCTCAAACTCCCTAATTTTTTTTCTTTCATTTTAAGATTTTCATGTATCATAATTTTTTAACTTTATCTTAATTCCTTTCTTTCCTCACTCTTCTGTTTTGCTTTATTTATTCCACTTCCCTCTCCTGTATTAAGCATATAGGTGGTGCCTTTTTGAAAATTGTAAGAAAATCAGATCCTATTGTTCTCTTGAATAATTTTTTTAAAAATTACTCTGAGTTTTTGTTACCTTTATTTAGTAAAAACAGAAGCTTCTTTTGAACATTTAACAGAATAGATTTAATAGCTATACAAAAATATGTTTTTCCCAAAATCTTGATCTGATCTTAAAATAATTTATTCTGATGATTGCTGTTCAGCATTGTAGTTATCATAATTAAAGATTAAAAACTGGCAGAAGTTTAGAGAAAAAAAGTAAATATATCAACTTCATACATAAGAAAACTGTTTTTCACATCTAATGTCATTTAGAATAATTCATTTTCTCTAAATTGGATTGTCCTAACTTAATCATCACTCTGTCAAAAAAAAATTACAGGATATTTAAGTTTCCACAAATAGTTTTAAATTTGCATGCTTATATTTATAAACAGAGATTCAAACTCTATATTTTGAATTGCACTGAAAGCATAGAAACATATCTAAGTTAACAAATTACATCATTCACACCAGAACTATAAGAAAAACTCTGACTCATTACAGTGCTGTTTTATAACCTTTAATCAAATTAGTAATTCTTCCCTCAGTTTAGCTCTATCTACAAATAAACATCAAAATAATTGTAAAGAAAATAACTTCAGGCTTGATAGTATGAGTGAAACTGGTGAAAACTAAAAAAGATACAACCACTTGAAGCCTCTGGTCCTAAGGGTGATCAAAAATTAAGAAATATCTATATAAAAGAGCTATAACAATCTGTTAAAAAAGAAATGACTTTGTGGTATTTGAACCAAGAGCCCTCCCTTTCACCCTTCTCCCAACCCAGTGAGGTGAAGACTACACTCTAGACTGCTGCAGCCAAGAACACAGGGAGAGGTCCTCTATCCCTGGCACCTAGATGGACAGCTTTCTTCCACAGAGAAGCAGAATATTAGCATTTCTCATCTGCTCTCATCTATCTGTTACTGCAGCTAAGTCCTGGGGGAGTGCAGTTTTAACCACATAGAAACTTCATTTCTTTACAATGACCTTTTCTCCTTTCTTTCCTTTTCATTCAAACTGGCCTCAGCCAGCACCCTGACTCATCTGCCTCCTCCTTTGCACATCCACTGCCTTCATTGTGAAGCCCTGAGGACAATGAGATTTGGTCAGCATTTTAGGAACAAACCCTCGGGTCTGTTGACTCACCGGACAGTTTCTGTCAAACTACAGATAACATTTAGGCCTCAGTTGTGTTTCAGCTCCAGGCCCAGAAAAGAGGTAAAACCAGATGAAGCGATGCCATGGCTGGCATAGGGATAAGAGGCATTGATCAGCTACCCCAGACCCTAGCACTGACCAATCAGTAGAGACCACAACCACAATCCTAACTTTCTTAGTCATCATGATTAATAATTTCCCCAATATATAACCCATCCCCTGGAAGCCATCAGGGAGCCATGTCTTTGAGTATTAGCTCTCCTGTCTCTGAGGCGGGCCACTTGCTAAAAATAAACCCTTATATTCTTTGTTGCAAACTCCTGTTCATGTCTTATTGGGCTTTGATGGGTGCAGACAAACGCACCCCTTTAGTTTGGTAATACAGATGCAAGGTAGGACACTTGTGGAACAGAGGTTCTGCTTTGTGTGTGGAGCTGCTGAGAATACTGAAGTCCTAATCACCCTTGTTCTAGCTTCTAAAATTGTTGTTTTAAGTCAAGAGAGGACTCAGGGCTCTGCTCCCTCCAAGCCCATCGCTCAGCTACTAGAGCAGGGGTGTCACTCAGACAAGAAGCCTGCCATTGTTCCCATTCTAGCTACTGAGCTCTGGCTCAAGATTTACTCTTGAGTGGAGAAGCAGACCAAAAAACATAAAAACTCCTAATCTCTCCCCAAAGAAACTGACTTCATTTGTAAAAGAGTAAAGAAGTTCAAGCATAAAGGTACTCTTAAGAACAGTGGGGTCATTAGTCAATACAGCGGGTCCTGATGCTAGACTTGGCATCGCTCCATCTGATTTTGCTGCTTCTCAGGACCTGGAACTGAGGCCTAGACATCACCTCCAGGGGTTAATACTTAAGGGAGTGGTTGTGCAAGGGCTTATAGTCTTGCCCGTTGCTAGGCACCCGGGCTCTCCCCACTTGTGACCCTCTGTACCTGGAATATCGTTCCTGTTCTGCTCATGCCTATCTAACTACCTAGGAGAGTTACAGAATAGTCACAGGGATGTAAAGGACAACATAGGGAATATAGTCAGTAAGATTGTAGTAACTATACTGAGTATCAGATGGGTACTAGATTTATCAGGATGATCACTTTACTAAGTTACATAAGTTTACCAAGTTATATAAGTTATATAAAGCCTAATCACTGGTTGTATACCTGAAACTAATATAATATTGTGTATTAACTGTAAATGAAAAATAAAAAAAATATTTAAAGTTAAAAAAAGAAGAAATGTCTTAAATATAAAATGGTTTTTAAAAAATTTTAAGTGAAGACATTTTGGGAGCTTGAATTAAACATCTAGATTGTGCTAATTCACTCTTCGCTTCACTCCATAAACGTAGCCTAATCCAAACAACTGGCAGAAATGCAGGAGGCCACTTTTTGTATTGTAAAAGCTATTATTCATTTTTAAAAGATACAATTTGTACATCACTGCAGGCAAAGAAAATACATTAGTGATATTTGAATAAGCACTAGATCAATATGCTCTAAATGAAGCATTTTAGGATTTCTTTTGAGTATTTTATTATCACCAAAGCAATTATAAAATATGCCAGGGGCTTCTAAGAAGTTGTGCTTATATTCATGTTGATCAGTTTCTCTAGAAGAGAAGCATATATCTAATTATTTTGTATATAAAACTATTAAGAAAAAGAAACAGTATTTTTGTGCTCACTTTGGCAGCACATATACTGAAGTTGGAATGACAAAGAGAACATTAGCATGGCCCCTGACCCAAATTCAAGAAGAGTTCCATATTTAAAAAATAAAAAGAAACTACTTTGAATGAATATACTTTATATTGATAATGCTGATATTATTTTGTTATTATCTATATAATAATGTCTTGCTATTACCTCTAAGATATATATGAAAATATATATTATTTATATTGCATATATATGAAAATTTGTGAAAAAAGTGAAATCCTCAAGGAAGAGGATTTCCTCTTCTTTGGAATCCTCATGGAAGTGAACTAGAGCTTAGTTTCATAGAAATTGGTGGAATCGTAATTCTGTTTCTATGAAATACCAAATGCTTATAGAAATCGTTTTAATTTTGGTAGAACCAAAGATAGTTTTAATATTTGATAGTTCCTGAGAACGGTGTACCAGATAGCAATGCTTGTAAATAAAAGTAACAGGGATTTAAATAAGGTGGGGTGGGACACTTTTCTCACATAAAAAGAAATTTAAGCCTGGCCGGGCGTGGCTCAGCAGTTGAGCATCGACCTAGCATCCAGGAGATAGGGGTTCGATTCCCGGTCAGGGACATGCCCAGGTTGAAGGCTCGATCCCCAGCAGGGGGCATGCAGGAGGCAGTGGATCAATGATGACTCTCTCATCACTGATGTTTCTGTCTCTCTCTCTTCCTCTCCCTCTCAGAAATCAACAAAGAATTAAAAAAAAAAAAAAAAAGAAATTTGAAGGTAAGTTGTTACAAGCATTCCTGCAGCCTCTTAACAATATTATCAAGACTCTGTGTTTTTCTTTCTTCTCCAGTATCTTTTTCCCCACCATGGTTGCAAGAAGACTTCAGATCCTAATAAGATAACTGATGGAGACATTCAGAAGCAGGAATGGGATGGAGTCAGAAACAATTGAGCCTTTTACTTAATTTACCAAAGGGAGTAAGGAAAATATTTGTAACACTCTCAAGCTGACTTCCCCTTACATTTTCATCTAATTTGCCAGAAATGGAACCATGGACAACCTTAGCTGCAACTCTGATGGGAATATATTCAGTTTTATGTTTTTTCCTTAATATTTCAAGATTAGCAACTGAGAAAGATATTAGGAATAGCTAGCTCTTGGATAATCTAACCAATAATATCTAGCAAAAGTACTATGAAACAAGAAACTATTGAGACACATATGTGTGTGCGTGTGTGTGTGTGTGTATGGAGTAAGTTTTAAATATTCCAGCATATGAGAAAGTCTTTGGGTACAATTTTCCCACAACTAATTTATGTATGAAACTTCCTTTTGAGTTATCATTTTTTCCAATTTTTTAAATAATTTTGTTGCTACAAAAGAAGTAAAATCTGAATCTGGTGCTAGTCTACAAAAAAAATGTGACTTAAATTCTTTTCTATTATAAGATTGTTTCCAAAAAATAATTCCAATTACTATCCTTAACAAAAAGTTTCCGCTACCAACTCAAAGACTATAATTAAATTTTGGTCTGTTCACATAAGTCCGATTTTCTTATTCCAAGAATATTTGGACTTTTCCAACTTTTTGAACTCAAGCATAATAAGGGAAGGAGAATTCTTCCCAGGCCCAGTGAAGTGGGGCTTGCCCATGTTAGTTTTTACCAATGGAAAGTGAGTGGAAGTGATGGATTCCACACCTGATCAGAAGTTCTAAGAGTCACTGAATAATCTTGCTTATTTCTATTTTCATTTCTCTGGATAAATATATGAAAGCCAAATTAATTTATATACTTAATATTTATACCAGCAGAAAACTTTTACGTTAACTTTCTAAATAAGCAAATAAGCAAATACTTAAAAATATATGTGATTTTTATAAACAGTCTCTATCACCTGACTACACTGTGCTCTGTGGGAAGGCAGCCCCATCCAGTTGAACTCTGGGGAAATATATCTAGGTGTTTTGTACAGACAGAAAACACAAGATCACTTGCGAACATGACAGCAAAGCCATCCCCTCCAGCTCCTTTTCTGATGCATTTGCTCAACTTGGGCAGAGACTCTTTAAGTTCTGTGGGGAGAAGTGATGGTAAATCATTGAGCTCAGAGGCTGCAATGTTTAATATGGTAATTTTGGGGTAGTGTTATAAACTATTTCTGCAGCCCGTTCTCATGGGCCTAAATTAAATCTTGCTCCAACTGGTAGCTCCACTTCACCAGGGCCATGAAGAAGACAGTGAGCTGAGTAATTCTAGAATGTAGTAAATTTTATTAAATTCAAAAGCATCATGATCCTAATTGAGGCACTGACAGAAATCCTAAGCTCAAAGATGCTTTACAATGAATTACCCAGTGGTCTTTAAAAGCAGGCTAATTAGAGGCAGGGGCCTTTATCAGATGATGTCATAAATAACTAAATATTTTGAAATATTTTGGTTTAATAAAGTCTATACCTTCAAATTAGCTCACATTTTCAATGCTTAATTCTATGTAATTTAAGAATATTCAGAATGATGGGCTTCTAAATTATTATAAAGTATTACTTTATTCCTTGAGAATACATTTATATACTTCTCAGTAAAATATATTTAAATTTTTCTTAGGCAGTTTTATTATGTTGACAAATACTAAGATTAATCTATATATACTGTGATATTAAAAATAGTTGTGAACATTTAAAAAATAAATCTAAATATTTATAAGAACACTGAAAGGAAAAAGGACAACCAAAAGACCTAAAGCAGCAATAACAACAGAACCTTTTGTTTATGAATTAATGATGCATGTAAAACGCTCAATTCAACTATGTTTATTTGACCAAGATATGCTGTGTAAAATCTTGGCTAACTAAAACTAAGTTTGTATAACAAGTATACTTATATAAAAGTAAAATAAAAGTGATCTACATCATTACGGAAATCATATGTATGAGGAAGAAATAGCCAGTATTGTTTTTCTATTACAAGGACATTTTCTTCTCAAGCTGTTCAGTCACAATAAATTTGAATATATATAAAGCTACATAGTTCCTTTAAAGTGATGCCTTTTATTTCATAAGAAAGTAGTTGTCTGTGAGGTTCAGTAAAACTTCAAGAATGTTGATCAATGTAATGGTCTTATTTACCACTTGCCTGCTTTGTTTTTCATTTACATTTAAATGTGCAACATCTTACACTCATCCCTGAATTCTTGCTGAATTAGATAATTTTGCCATTGGAAGCATGATGATGGTCATAAAAGTAACTATTATAGCAAATGTCTAACCTTAGAATTATGTTTAATGAGATGCTTCTGGTTTGTTTCAATCCTTTATTTGCCTTAGGAAATGGGATTTTGGGGGAGTTATGATGGGTTGTAAATTTTATTCTGAAAAATTCTTTGCTCCCATTTATTCTAAAACTTGTGTAGAGAATAGTATGTTAAGATTAAGAATATAACATGAGTTTGGGGAAGAGAGAAAGATCATAACAGGACTCATTTGTATAATGTATGAAAGTTTGACTAAATAAAAAACTAATTATAATATATTCATCTTCTAATGAGTAAATTTAATACTTTACAATAGCAACTAATCACCTGTGCATATTGTAAATCAGTTAGAACCATAAATCCAGTAACTCAGAGGTGCTGATTGATTTTACTTACTGATAGGTTTGTAGTCTGACTGTTATCTAGTTAGTCACCGATTCACTAGTCAAGTAAAAAAACTTTATGTGATGCAAAGGTTTTATTACTTAAAACTTGAAAATATAAAATAAAATAAAATTGTTGCCTTATTAGGAAAAGTAACAGAACAAAATGATGTAAAAATAATGAATGCACTTAGAATACCTCATATACTCTTTACTGTTATTATCGCTTAAAGGGTGTCCGGAAGCTTGGTTATTTTTTTCAAATCACTTTCATTTGAGTGTAGTTCTTAAGGCATGAGACTGAATTATGTCTAAAACAAAACTAAAAGCCAACTTGTGTATCTATACAGTATACTAAGTTAGTAGTGTTTTTCATTTTGTTTTGTTTTTCCTCATGAAACTAAGGTATTCGCCTTAGTTACAGGCAGGCTGATGATTTCAAAGATAGATGCAATTGCACCACACATCTGTTTCATCCCTTACCTCTGGTATCAAAAATGTAATCCTCTTGCCAAAGGACACCAACCTAGATGCAGTTCTCTATTTTAACAAAGTGAAATAAAATTGCTAACTGTTATTTATTTCAGAGCTTTTCCCTGATTTTGTTTTCATATGCAAAGGAACAGAGGTTTGAAAGTGTATGGCACTTTCTTGGCCTGACTCTTCACCCCTTCCTCATGAATACAATGGCTATGGCCTCGTCTTAGCAGTAGATACTCTCCATTCCTTGATTATGGGACCTATTTAGCTTGCTTTGACTAATGATATATGGGCTGAAACAACAGTGTTGAGGGGTTAGCAAGCATCGTATATTTTTAACCTCTATTTTCTCTACCCTCAAGGTTCTTCTGGTTGGTCTAATAATCAAATAGATATGAGACAGATTAGCAAGAGAAAATAACCAAATTTAATACATACATATGTATGGAAACCCCACATACATGGGAGAGTGAGAGACCCCACAGGCATGAGAGGTTCAGAGACACAAAGGGAACATAAGACATCCTAAGCTAGGGATGAGGTGATGCACCCTGGGGGCTTCAAAGGGTCACTGCAGGCTAACAAGCAGAACAGACATTTAGGAAATAGGCCTTCCCCTGTAGATAGGTCAGAAGAAGTTATCTTTGATAATGTCTTATTGTAGGAGAGGCTTCTAATTCAAGTTCTTCTAGGTAAAGGAAAGGGAAGAAGTTTCTCTTGAGCCTGAGGCTAAAATTGACTTTAGTTCAAAGTAATCTGTATACTACTGAGGAACATCTTGTGGTAACCTATTATGAACCCCCACACTTTCAATCTCTCCGTGAGAGCAGTATCACTTGGCTGCCTATTGGTTGAAAAAAGATGGAGACATGTGGAACAGACCCAGAGCTGAAAATTTTGCATCCTAGAGTAGGTTAACACACAAATTCATATGTGAGAAATAAATATTTATAGTTTATAGATTACTAAAGTGTCAGGTTTTATTTTATGCAACAAAACCATATTACAGCACAGGTAACATTGGAAAATAGTTAAGGAAAAAAAAAAACACCTATAGAAGGGCCTTTGAATGGCCATAACAAGGTGTTTATGCCTCATTTTTCAGGCAATGGAAGATTTTTAAAGCAATGTAACTAATCTAATCTTAAAAGATTATACTAACAAAGTACTAGTACCTAATTAAAGAGGATAGAGGCTAGGGACAAATTTTGGAAGTGATGCTGTTGAAAGTACTCAGTAAGAGAGTTTGAGATGATGAACTGAATGAAGCATAAGGAGAGACAAGTTTAAAGAAATATATGGAGATTTCACAGGAAAAAGTAAATTAATGGGTGTGGTGAGAAGAGGAAACAGCTGCCCATTCAGTAATATGGTTGCTGCATTTTTGGTTTTGGTTGATGTTCTAAAGCAATCAGGGGTTAGGTAGACAGCCAGGTACCAAACCTTTTACTAAATCAAAGAAGTATTTAGAAAATCAGTAGCTATTAGAAGGTAGAAAGATAGTAGTATAATTAGATCATCTGATCCTCAAGTGGAGGGATTTTTAAATAAAGAAGTAAAATTGATTGGAATGTGTTATAAGGGGCCAGAAGAATCTTTTAAATATATTTTCTTCAAGACATGAGAACATAGGGAAGAATCCTCCATTTCTACAGGGTAGTGAGAGCTTCAAATAAGATAAAAAGGTAGAGAGCATAATAACCTAGGAAAAGTTTAAGTGTGTTGAGATACTTTTTGACAACTTAATATATTTATTAAAGGTTTAAGTGAAAGAATGAGACACTAATTGAGAAGATGGATGATAGTCTATAGCAGTGTTTCTCAACCAGGTTGATTTGGCCATCCATGGGACATCTGGCAATGTCTGGAGGCATTTTTGTTTGTCACAGCTGGGGGCAAAGTATAGGGGACATGCTACTGGCAAGTAGTGAGTAGAGGCCAGGATGCTGGTAAACATTAAACAATGTACAGGGCATTCCCCCACCACAAAGAATTATCTGTCCCAAAAGCGCAATACTGTTTAAAATGAGAAACCCTAATGTGGAAATTAGTCTGGAGCTGTGGATGAAAATCAGGACAAGAAGTGATATGAGAGACTAAAGCAAAAAGAGAATGGAATTAAAGCTTCAAAAAGCTGTTGTTCTTTTTGGCCCTTGTTTGTCTCACTTTAAATTCTAATTTATATGGTTTTCTGAAGCACATGAAAACCTCTGATGCACATGAAAACCTATGTGTTTTAAGTTTTTAATAAATACTTTAAAAAGAATAATGTTTTCATCCTGAAGGAGAATGTACATAACTCCTCACTCCATAAGTGTGGGCTTCATTCCAAAAAAATACAGTGTAGCCCTGGCCTGTGTGGCTCAGTTGGTTGAGGATTCTCCCATGCACTGAGAAGGCTTTGGTTTGATTCCTGGTCAGGGTACATGCCCAAGTGGCAGAGTCCATCCCCAACAGGGGGCATGCAGGAAGCAGCTGATTGATATTTCTCTCTCTCCCTCTCACCCTTCCACTCTCTCAAATCAATTTTGAAAAAACATTCAAAAATACAGTATAGAAAGAAGAAAAATAGAGTAACTTCACCGTGGAGAAACCTGACAAACACCACTTCAACTGGGTGATCAAGATCAACATGAACAGTGATAAATCATGTTAATAATATATATCATTGATATAATGTAATAAAAATGACACTTTATCTTTGTGCTCGTCCTTCTAAAATTCATAACTCCAGTCTAATCATGGGAACATCAGGCAAATTCCAATAGAAGGGCATCTTACAATATACCTGCCTGATACTCCCCAAAACTGTAAAAGTTGTCAAAAAACAGGAAAGTCAGAGAAATTATCACAGCCAAGAGGAGTCTGAGGAGACATGACAACTCAATGCAGTCTGGTAACCAGAATGAAATCCTGGAACAAAAAGAATATTAGATAACAATGAAGAAAATCTGAATAAACTATGGATTTGTTAATGTAAGAAATATTTAAGCCTGTGAAGAAATTTTGTGAGTTTGAGGCAAACTGTGGACAGATGTGGGGAAGCAGAACCTCAGCTGATTGAGATAATGCTCTGGAGAATGGCAGTTTTGCACCTTGTTTTATACATTACAATTAAAAGAGAAGACTTAAGTGGGTTACATGAAATTCATTGGGAGAAAGCAAAGCAAGGACACCTGTGGGACTGGATAAAAAGTAAAATGATAGACTCACACTTCTTTTACTTAGGTGGGTGTAGGATACTTAAGTCAACAATTAACTAACAATGAGGGGATTTGTGGTCTCTGCAGAGTGTTGCCTGTGCTTTGAGGGATCCGGAAAAAGGAAAATTACTTTGACATTTCAATGCAATGTTACTGTAGATGCAAAAAGACAATAGACAGACTCAGTTAAGGTAAAGGTTGACCTCTGTCAGGGAAGATACTGGCCTAGGACAAGACTACCCACCACAGACTGCTCTTTTGTTACAAAAAAGTTTTAATTTCAGACCATCCTTTGAGGTTACTTTAAGACTCTGAGTTTGTAAGGCTGCCACACAGGCCTTCCCTGAGCTAGTTAGGTTAACATGTCGCTCCTTTTCATCCACAGATTTTAGCCAGCAATATTAATATACCAATATTTCTTGGTTAATTATAACAAATATACCTCAATGTTATATATAACATTGTCATTTTAGACAATATAAATATCCTCTTTCCATCATCTATCTATTAACTTTTCCATGATTTTCATAACATACTTTATTAAATAAAAATTTGGAAATTTTTAATTAATTAATTTTGGCTT
Source organism: Miniopterus natalensis (assembly GCF_054644295.1). Taxonomy (NCBI): domain Eukaryota; kingdom Metazoa; phylum Chordata; class Mammalia; order Chiroptera; family Miniopteridae; genus Miniopterus; species Miniopterus natalensis. The sequence continues at coordinate 25,549,429 of NC_142086.1, forward strand.
ATGGTTTCGATTGTTTTTTAGAAATTTACTGTATAATATATATATGAAAATCAATAATAGTCTTTTCAATAAATGATATTAAGAAAAATGGAACTCCATATGGAAAAATATGAACCTCATATCTTACACAAAAGTTAAATTAAAGTGGATTATTTACCTAAATGTAAAATGCAAAACTATAAGACTTCAAGAATATGTAGGAGAAAAATAGGTGTAACCTGTTTGGTTATGAGTTTTTAGATAGAGTACAAAATACACAATCTATGAAAGAAAAAATTGGTAAGTTGAAATTTATTAAAATTAAAAACACTTTGTGAAAGAAAGAGAATAAAAAGACAAGCTACAGACTAGGAGAAATGTTTGAAAACCATATATCTGAAAAAAATTGTATCTAGAATATACAAGGAACCCTTTAAAAGCAACAATAAATGCAATCTATTAAAATTTGGGGAAAAGATATGAATAGATATCCATCAAAGAAACTGTACAGGTGGCAAATAAACATATGAAAAGATGCTCAACATCATTTGTCATTAGGGAAATTAAAACAACAATGGCATACCACCATAAACCTATTAGAACAGCTAAAACCCAGAAACTGACAATAACCATTGTGGATGAGAATTCTAAGCAATAGAAAGTGTCATTCATTGTTGGTGAACATGCAAATGGTCCTCAGCCACTTTGGAAGACAGTCAGGCGGAGTTTATAAACCTAAACAATCTTATCAGATGACCCCACAATGGCATTTCTAGGTAATGACATAACTGATTGAAAACTTATGTATACAATAAGACCTGCATGTGAATGCAGCTTTACTCATAATCACCAAAATCTGTAAGCCGCCAAGATGTCTTTCAATGGGTCAACTGATAAAGTTGGTACATTCAAAGAGCGGACTACTATTCATCAGTAAAAAAGAATTAGCTATCAATTCCTGCAACATCATTAATGATTCTTAAATTCATATTGCTAAGGGAAAGATACCAGTCTTAAAAGGCTACATGCTGTTTGATTCCATTCATATAACATTCTGGGGGAAAAACCAAAATTATGGAGACAATAAAATGATCACTGTGAGGGCTGTGAGGTGGTAGTGGTGAGGGGGTTAAAGCACAGTGTCTCTTAGGGTGGTGAAAGTATTCTGTATGATACTGTAATTTTGGAGACATGACACTATGCATTTGTCAAAACCCATAGGACTTCATGGCACAGAGAGTAAACTAATATTTTTAAAAATCCTTTAGGTGGTTGGTGAATCCCAGAACAACCACAGGAACTCATCTCATGCTTCATTTTAGTCCATATCCCTATATCCCTAGGAATAAAAGCTATTTTTCCATCTGTGTCATTTTCCTTCTGTCTAAAGAACTTTCCCTAACAGTTCTTGAAGGGCAGATCTGACCATGATGAATTATTTCAGTTTTGTAGCCTGGTTGAGGCCATTCATTTTCCTAGATGTGCCCAAGTGGAGGAGTGAGTTAGAGGACTACCATGAACCCTTTCTTTCCTTCTAAGGCAAATATGGATTTTAGTCTTGGAATATAAAATACAATCACAGAGAATAATTGAACAGTAAGGTTGCCAGTTTGACCATATGTTGTAAATTTAAATACACACCTTATAAGCCCCACTTTCGCTCTAGAAATACATGTAGACAAGGAGATACGCACAAGAGTATTAGATCCTCATTGTTTGTAAATATCAAAATTATATATATAAATAAATAAGACAAGTAAAAGCTTAATAAAAATTGTATATCAAAAGGACTATAGTAAATATATATTTACATATAATACAACTTAATACTATATCATAGACAAAGCAAATGAATTGGAGTTATATGTATAAACATGAATAAATCTCACAAACATATTATGCTAACAGCAAGTTGAAGAAAAAAATGCAGTCATTATATCTTATTTATATAAAAATAAGCAATTTTACAGTCTGCTTAGGGATCTGAACATATGTAGATAAATACAAAGATATGCATATGAATTCCAAACACCAAATCTGTGATCTTAGCCATCTCTGGGTAGGAGAAAAGGAAATGTGTTCAGAAAGAGTAATAGGGGCTAAAACATGTTTGAAAATTGTATTACTAAGAAAAGTAATGGGCACATTTTTCTGGATTATAAATAATCTATACTTAAACTTAAAAAGTAATTACCATAAACTAAAAGAATAAAAACTTTTTCTGTGAGGAGGCACAATTGTTGAATGGCAGACACTATGATAGTTTCTATTAAATTATAAATTGTATGGAAAACAAAATCCTATACTTGTGTAGTTTAAAACAATAAAGGAGTTTATAATCCACTGAGGAATTCACAAAAGTAAAGAAATACAGAATATATGACAGAGTACAGATTATTACAGTTTCAAATTGAGGGCTATTTTTATCTAACTGGATGGATTAAGGAAATCAAAAGTGACAGCAAAAGCCTGTGTTGGAAACTTACTTATACATTACTGGTCAAAAAATGCAGACACTATGAAAAAAATTAAAATAAACTGAATGGAACATAAATAATTGCTTTAGTTAGAGCTAGATATGGATTTCATCAATTCCTCAGTGAGAGTTCTTTTTAATTTGATTACATCCTTAGTACCTTGTCTCAATGTTATGTTACCAAATAAAAAAAAATTATAAGTATTTTTTGAATTTTTCAATTACAGTTTACATTTAATATTATGGTAATTTCAGATTGACAGCATAGTGGTTAAACATTTATATAACTTACGAAGTGGTCCTCCTGGTAAGTCTAGTACCCATCTGGCACTATACAAAGTTATTACAATATTATTAACTATATTCCCTACGCTGTTCTTCACATGCCCATACAAACAGAAAATTATACACTCTTCTCTACCTACTATGAAGAATCACTCATTCTCAACTCATTTTTTAAAAATCTTTACAAATTTTTAATTTAAGCAATCTATCCCTATATTATAGTTAGAACAGATCTTAACTAATAAATTATAACTGACAACTGAAGTTATGATACTGGTGCCTACAGTGGGCAGACCAAGTAACCAAGTAAGTGTTGATGCTTAAAGCAGCATTTTCCAAATAGTAATGAGTGCCACTCCAGCTGGTACTAATTATTCAAATTTTCAAAAAAGTTTTGATCACACACATTTAAGAAACTTGGGTTAAATAAATTTAGAAAGGCTTCATGTCCATTATGAATTCTCAAAGCCTTTTATATGCTAATATGCCTTATGAATTATTGGGTAGAGTATACATTATCAAAAGTATCTGTGCTTTCCAAACTCATTTGATAATGGAAACTTTATTTTTATTAACTCCCTATTATCTGAATTTTGTCTTAACAAAGCTTGCTTGTAAATGGGCATAGACATGCATAGACATGCCAAAATTCTAAAAATTTAAGAAATTATAAAGTAATTGACCTTTATAGCCATTTTGATATTTATGTAAAATGTTGTATTTCAGCTTTCACAAAATCTAAAAACAACAGCTTTCACTCAGTCTAACATATTTTAAAGAAATAAAACATTATCTCCTTCAACCAACTGAAATATTGCCATTATTCCTCTGGCCTAAGTTTAATTGGAATTTACAGAGAAATAAGATAAGGTATGAAGAACTTTCCACCAACTAGAACAAGGGAATAGAGCACATTAAAAAAGAATTATCTGTCCCCAGACCTTTTTCAAACAGCAGGTGAATGGTTCTTTCTAAAATATATAAAGAATATTCTTTCATTAGGCAACCCCCAGAGTACATTCAATCTTTTGGTATCCATAGGTGACAAGAGGTCATAAAAAAAATTGGATATCCACTTTCCTAATAGGTCTCTAAGTCAGGAAATGATTGGAAGCCATTAAACCAGATGATTGTTAAGTCTTTTATCAGCTTGAATGTTTCTACAAAAACTTACTTCAGTTTTTGCACTATAGTAATAACATAAAACTTACATAGCCATAGGCTTTATGTTGCTTTAAATGTATTCAAATCCTAGACATAGCTATTTTACTGTCACACAGAAGGATATCAAACATGACTAAATCATTCATTCTGAAGTTGCATAAGTATAAGAAATGCTTAGGTCTTCATAACAGATTCAGGAGGCTTTTACATAATTTTTGAAAAATGTGTTTAAGTTTCTGGAAAGATAATTGACTACCTCCATCATAGCAGCATATCTCATTTAGATGAGCTGAGCTATAGAGTGTAGCATTGTTTAAAATTACCCTGGAGTGAAAGAGCTCTTGCAATGAAACAATGCTATCGGTTTTGAGAACTAACTTTAAATATTGGTATAGTCGTTCAGATAAATGAAGCAAGAAAAAGAAAAAACACAGTTATGGAAATAGTAGGAAAGGGAATATCTAATGATTTATGATAAGTCAGTGTAATATAATGAATTTTAGTATTATGAATAGAATTATGAATGAAGTTAAAAATAACAACAGAATTCTTTGGTATTCTTCCATTTATAATTTTTTTTAAATATAAATAACTGTTACCTAGAGCTGGGCTTTTACATTAACATTCTTACTTAAAAGAGGTAGACTTACTAACATGTCCATCACAGTTTTATAGCAGTAAGTCACTGAAAAGATGCAGTATAATTGTAGCTGTTATTCACAGTTTTAACCAACATCATGTCTACTCTCTAGAGATGATTACAGAAATGATTTTCTTTTTCCATACATCTAATTAGCCTGAGTGCAGTGGCCCAAAAACTGCTAGACTATCCTGGTTTTTCTGTCTGAAGAACGTAATAATAAATTGTGGATAAAAGAAAGTACTGTGGATAAAGGGGAAATGGAGAAAACAAGATACAAGCCACACAAGTGGTCCACATAGAGACTGAGAAGGAAAAAAATCTAATACAATAAGCACCTATTCTGTTGAAAAGAGTAGTGGGCTGAGGATCAGGAAACCAGCTCTGGGTAATCCTTTCTGGTTAATCTCTTGAAGACTCACTTTTCACAATTTTAAAATTAGAGTGAGAGGAATCAAACAAATAAATTTTAAAGTATTTTCCTGTTTTAAAGTTCTAGATTCTGTGTTCAAATTATAGAGGTCTTTGTGTGTGCATTTGTGTGTGTTTTCTCTTGCTAAAATATTTTGAGAATTAAATATACTTAGGGTATTAAGGATTCTGCATTCAATTCCCATGTGCAGAGGGTTTTTTCTCCTCACACCAAACAGTTCTCAGATACCAACCGAATGTCTGACAATTCAACCCAAATTCAGACACTACCTGGAGATAACATCAGATCCCACTGGTTAAAGCCTCAATCCTGCAAGACTGCTATCCATCCCCAACCATACCACACACACACACAACACACACACACACACACACACACACACACACACTCCCTCTCTCTCTTCAAATGCCAATCACAATTTCAGGTGACTACCTGTACTTCTGACCTACCGCAGACAGACTGGAGGTTCAATTAATTTGCTAGAGTGACTCCGGGAACTCAGAGAAACATTTTACTTACTAGATTACTAGTGTATCAAAGGATGTAACTCAGGGACAGTCAGATGTAAGAAATGCAGAGAGCCAAGTAATGGGAAAAGAGCTCAGAGTTCCCATACTCTCTCCTAGTGAGTCACTCTCCTAGCATCTCCTTTTGCTTTTGACCTAATCAGAACAGGGAGATATAGCAAATCTCCTGCAAAGGAATTTTCTCTTCAATCAACCTAGATTCCTTTCATGTTTTAATAAAGTAGACTTCTATGCCTTATTTTTAAAATCTTTGTTACAATAGTCATTCTCTTACTTTAGATTTCATTCAAATGAATGTCATAAGCAAAATATGATATTCCCTTACGCTATGCTCATTGTTATGATCTATCTTAACTTTGAAAAGAAACTTTCAAACCTTAATGCAGACAATACTGCAGTGAATATCACTGATTATATTTGTGCAACAATAATAAAAGAAACTATTTCAAGAGGGCTTACATAAAAGCATCAGGAGAATGCCAATGTATAGCAAATCACAAGCATAAAAACAAACACTATGCTGTACCTGATCTGCTCCATAAGGCAATGTAGGCTAGGAAAACATTATATGGACACATCTACCTCACAACAGTAATTAACTGGGCAACTAGGTAACTTGGACATATTAGTTACACAATGAAAAATACATCAACTGAATACTTTCTCTGATAAAACAATGGGACCTTTTATAATTTGGAAGTGTTATCTAATTATAGATCTTAAATGTCAAATCTTTAAGAAGTATAATTTGAAATGATCTTATTTTAGCTATTTTCCTACTAACTTTACCAAGTCTACTTTTTCAGATGCCTTATGTTAAAAAACACCTTATCTATAATGCTGTGAAATATATAAGCATAATGATTTTTAGAGATAACCATGTGAAAATTAATAAATTAATAAATTGATACTTGTAATTGAAAAAGAAAAAAATGAACTCTGAAAGGATGCTTTGTTTAAGCATTTTAACTAATTGAATGAATAAGCGTAAAATATGATTATACACACGCATTTGTATAATATTAATAACAAATAAAATTATTTTATACTATTAACAAAAATTCAATCTTGAATATAACATTCAGTTTAAACTATGCCTTAATCACTATTTTCATTTAAAAAATAAAAATGAATGAGGCTGGCATTTTGATATGTTTATTAATAAAAACAATAATGTAACTTGATCAATGAATGATCCAGTTACATGTAGGCATTGCTATAATTTTTAAAAGATACTAAATGCCATTTCAAATTCAACCTAAAAGTATATGTAAACTTTGGATGACTCACTGTATAGGTATTTTGTCATAACTGCTTTTGAAACACCGATGTCCAAATGTTTCTGCAGACTAGGCATTAGATTTACATAGACCCAGCTGCACTTTTGTTCTTTGGTCCCTTTGAAGGAAGAATTCTATTTTAGAGTAATATTAAATTATAATACCAGGCTACATGCCTCAGCAGAATATAAATTAAAAAAAAAAAAAAAAGCACTGACTTCTGGTTTTGGCTCTGACAAGTAAAGACCTTGGAATTTGTCACTCCTCTCTCAAAACAAGCAAAAGCTGAACAAACTGAAAATCAATGACTTTAATTAGACTTATCTCTGACAATTCACGTCACAAGATAAAGCCCAACCCGAAATCTGTAAAGAAAGGCAAAAACAGACTCAGCCTACATTAGCTTACCAGAATCAGAAGCCACTAGAGATATAAATTGGTAGAAACACTTAGATAATATTGACAAATTGCTACAGGCAAAGTGTACACTAGTGTGAGAATGAGAAATTTCTGGGTTTCATAGTCTTAGGATTCCCCCACATTTTCATAGTTGTAATGCCCAGGATACCAACCAGGTTCTCATGATGAAGAGACAAAAAATACTCTTGTGTTTCTGGCAAGGATGGGGAAAGAAAAACATTTTTATATATGCCTAGTATTCTCCCTAACAAAGGACTACCCAGCAAAAGAAAAACTTTACCAGAAACTGATATCACATGGGTGAAGGGAAATTACCCAACTACAGCCCTTCTAACTTTTCACCTAAGGGAGAAAAGGAAAAAGCTGAGAAACGCTTGTGAGATCACAAACCAGGGACCCAGACCCACTAAAAGAATGAGACAAACACAGGAGTCCAGAATGCGCCTCCTCCTCTTACATCGCACCACTACAGGGTTGTAGTATAGCAACATTGTTATATGGCTTAAAGGGCCACAAAGACTGTCAAAGAAGGAGTGTTTAGGAAAACTCAAAATCCACAGAGACAACTTAAAAAACAAAGCAAAACAAAAAACAAGGGCACTAGAGGATATGGAAGCTTAAAGCCTCTGAAGCTTAAAGCTAAAGCAAAGATTAAACACAGCCCCACATCCAGAAAGATTAACATAAAACCTTACACTAAATGTCTTTTACCTCAGTTCCTATTACCTGATATATTATGCTTGGCTTTCATCAAAAAAACCTACTAGTACGCCTCGGGGGAAAAAGGTACAGTCTAAACAAAGAAAGAAAGGTCTAAATCAAATTTAGATAAAATGAAAATATTGGATCTATAAAACCAGGAGTTTAAATAACTATGACTAACAGGCTAAAGGCTGTAGTAGAAAAAGTAGACAACTCGCAAGAACAGATAGGGAATGGAAGCTGAGAAATGGAAGCCCAAAGAATTAAAAGACATACCAGAAATCAAAAACCTTGTGATAAAAATGAAGAATTCTTTTGATGAACTCACCAGGGAAGCATCAGTGAGCTTTAAGATGGGTGCATAGAAACCTCACAAAATGAAATGTAAATTCACTAATTGTGGAACAATTTTGAATGTGTAATTACATGTTATTGTAATACTAGAAGGAAAAGAGACAACAGAGCTGAAGAAATATTTGAAAAACTAATGAAGGAAAATTTTCCGAAGTTATTTTTAATCACCAAACCACAAAACAAGAAAACAGTTCAGAGAACACCAAACAGGATACATACCAAAAATCTAAACATAGGTGTTTTGTATTGGAATTGTACAAAAACAAAGACAAGAAAAAATCTTTTAAGCAACCAGAGAAATAAAACATCTGACCTATAGAGGAATAAGAATGACATCCACTTCTTATTAGAAACCACACAAGCAAAGAGATTCTGAAGTGAAATATTTAAAGCGTTGAAAGATAAAAAACCACCAACCTGGAATTCTTTATGCAGTCATAGTATCGTTCCAAAGAAAAGAGGGCCCATGTGACTCAGTTGGTTGAGCGTCATCCCATGTACGGAAAAGTCAAGGGTTCAATTCCTGGTCAGGGCATGTGTACAGATTGTGGGCTCTATTCCCAGTGGAGGGAGGGGGGGTGCAGGAGGCAGCCAACAGATGTTTCTCTCGAATCTATGTTTCTCTCTCTTTCTCCCTCTCCCTATCTCTCTAAAATCAATAAATACATTTAAAAAAAAAAAGCCAGAAAAGAGGAAAAGCAATACTTTCTCAGACAAATAAAAACAGGCAATTATCACCAGTAGATCTCTGCGTAAGAAATGCTAAAAAGAAAAGAAAAGAAAAGAAAAGAAAAGAAAAGAAAAGAAAAGAAAAGAAAAGAAAAGAAAAGAAAAGAAAAGAAAAGAAAAGAAAAGAAAAGAAAAGAAAAAAGAAAAAACAACAACCTCACAAGGAGTGTCAAAATATGTCAGGCTAAAACCATTAAGAGGAATAGACAAATCCATCGTTACAGTTAAAAATGTAAACTTTCCTCTTCCAGTAATTGATAGATCGATTAAGCAGAAAATGACTAAGCATACACTTGGTAGAACTGTACCATGTACCAACTAGACCTAATTAAATTTTGTAGACTGTTTCATCCAAAAAAGGTGATTAAATGTTACTCTCAAGTTTACGTAGAGCATTCACTCCTAAAGAGCACATTTGGGACCATACAACTTCTCTCACAAATGAAAAAAAATGAAATCTTACAAAGTGTTTTCTTAGATCCTAGTGGAATTAAACTAGAAATCAATAACAGAAAGATTGCTGGAATTCCCTCAAATATTTGGAGATAAATAAAACACTGCTAAATAACATACTGATTAAAGAAATCTCATGGGAAATTTAAAATGTATTTTTAATAAGTTGAAAATGAAAATTTATCATAATTTATGAAATGTGGTGAGTGCAGTGGTTATAGGGAAATTTATAGCATTAAATGTATATATTAGAAATGAAGAAAAATATAAAGTAAATAACCATAATATCTGCCTTAGGAAACTAGGTAAAGAAAAGCCTAAAGAAATCACACAAAAAATAAAAACAAAAGCAGAGATCAATAAAATTGAAATCAAGAAAAAAATAGAGAAAAATCAATAAAATCATTGAAAAGACAAATAAAATTAACAAATCTTTAGCTAATCTAACCAATAAAAAATACAAAAGGTACCAAAGGAAAATATGCAGAACTGACACAGTATAAATCTAAAATGACCAAATTTACCTGTAACTGAACAAAATTAGATATTTTCTATAAAAAAATGGTCACATTTTTACGTACTTGAAATTTGCAGCCTGTGATTTTGAATCTAGGACACTAAATAGTTACTATTCTTATTAATTGTCATGTCAGAGATTCAACAAAGCTTTTCTTACAGGAGGAAAAGCACAGATTTGTAGAATGATCTTATTTAGATACAACAACATGGTTATTAAGAAATTTACCTTCACATTGAAAAATTAATCATCTCATTAATCTGTCAGCTTCCTATGAATTCTGACATGATAGAAGACTATGGAAAAGCAGTGAAAAGGACTGTGTATCATGAAAACAATTTAACATCACATTTAGCACTGTGATTAAGTAATAGCACTGATTGGTCCCTGGAGTAACATACACCCATAGATTAAGTGTCAAGACTGAAAAACTGCACTTTAGATCACGGCCTTGCTAACCTAAGAAGGCTTATACCACAAAATAGCCACAGCTTCTGATATGCTAAAATTAGTTAACTTGAAAAGATCTGTGGTTAGAGTTCATTTATTTAAATTATTTCATATTTCCCTTCATGTAAATCATTCAATAACTAGAAAAATCTAATAAAATGAAAAAAATCTAAGATAATACATAAACTATTTAAATAAATTCTACCTTTAATTATCTCATCTGGCTAAGGATATTATTTAAGCTATAAGTACTATATCTGATTTCTGTGTTAATGATTTGTGAACTAGACAAATATATTATCAGTAGAGAAGTCTGAAGCAGAAATGTCTTCTAGAGAATATATAGTGATAATGCATTTAAAAAGTTTACTGCTCAGACTTGAACCCCACTAACTAATAGTGAGGGAAATAATATGCTGATTCAAGGACAGAATAACTAGTATCACATCAAACAATATCACAAAGACTATTTCCTCGTCACCCCGTACAGTCTAGACAATCTTTTCTAATAACAAATTACCCTCAACAATGTATGTCTATAGCCAGCTTCCATTTGGCCTTGATTTGTGACCCAGTAGGGAGTCTGGCCCATGTGTAATGGGAATATGAAGTTTCTCCAAACCTTCCCTGACATTTCCTTATGTCTCTCAATTCCTGGTTCCCTGCTGTGCTGACTGAATTTGCTATTCATTTCCTCATTTCATATCAAAATCTCATCAGAATTACTAACATCACTCAGAGGCTACACCTCTCAGAACACAAAGGACCATATCTATTCAGTCACTTTTCACTTGCGATTTTAGCCACTCCATGATTTTAAAACAGAGTTGGACTTTCTATATTTTGTGTGATTACTCAATATAGGTTAATTTTTTCTGTTCTTGGTACTGTTCCCACATTACCCTAAACTATTCAATTCACAAATAGACATAATTTTATAATTCATAAAAACATAAGTACTTAATTTTATTAACTTTTAGAGGCTTTTAGTTGTTTTGAAAAAAGCAAATGCTTTAAACAATAAAGGGTGTTCACTGTTTTTTCTAACAAAAAAAAACAGGTTTAGGCACAGTTTGACCTGAGATCTACCTTAAATTCTCTGTGATAATTCCTAATCGGAATTTAGTATTATGGCAAGATGAGAGGTATTAGTCTAACTGACTTAGACCAATAAGGACCCAACTCTGAAGCTGAAGATGGGGATGACTCTGCCCATTTATTTAGCTAATTTATTAGGGTCAGGTAGAATGTTGGGGTCTACATAGCATCTGTACATACCTCAGAAACCTATGAAGGTGTTAAGCTATTCAGAATTCTAGGAAAATACATTGGCCTTTAGAAATGTCTGAGCTATTATAAAACCAGTCCATTTTCTCCCCCAAAAAGAGACAACACAAAGTTTCCAATACCTGTGTCTGTATGCGCAAGTCCACATTCCCCAGGGATATTCCATTTTCTTTGCCAGCCCTTCTTCAGGAGCCTCTTTTATGGCCTAGTGATATATGGTTAAACCAAGACTTCTCTTCCTATAACATTTTAACTATTCCATGGTAATAATTACATGACTAATGACTCACCTTTGGAAACGAGAAGGATTGACTAGGATATATGTAGGATTCATTGGTCATAGCACATATCATAACTAGACTCTTCCCTGGCAGTGTAATGAATTATTTGGTCAGTAAGCCTGGCAGCTTCTAGTTTTGCTGTCTGGAAGAATAGCTCTTGTTCACTGTCCTACATGTCCATACCTGGAACAGGCATAGCCACGATGTCTTTCTGGGAACTGGATCAATTTCACAGTACTCTTATTAGAAGAGTTCTGTAACCCAAAGGATTAAATAAGCAACCAGCTTGAAGATACTTTCACAATGCAGTCTGCTGTAGTAGACCAAATCACTTTCCCCTCTCTTAATCCTTCCTTTATCCATGCCCTTTGTCATATGACTCTGGCCCTCCCGCATGAAGCAGCGTATATCCTTTGCCTTACTAGTTTGGTACAGTCATTTGACTCATTTGGCCAATGGACATGATTCAAACAGGGGACTGAAATGTGCATGTCTATTTGAGCTTGCTTTCTGGTGCTTCTGCCACCATCATGAGGTCATACCCCAGAGGTCCACTGTCCACAGAGGTATAGCCACAACAGAAACCAATGGTTTGGAGACAACCCAGCTGGGCCTAGTTTACATCTACGGGGATGTGAGTGAGAAATAAAGCCTTTTGTATTGTACACCACTGAGTTAAGGAGTGTATTTTTACAAAGCATTGTTAAGAATATAGATGACAGTGACAAAATTGGTACAGTACTGTCACACCAAAATTTTCAAATATGTAGCATTGTCTTTGGGGCCAGTAGGGGGAAAAGCAATGGTTATAGAAGACTGAAAATATAGATAAAGAAAAAAACTTTGAAAAGATAATGGAAAAATTGACAATGAGCAGGGCTGAACCCATGGAGTGAGACTTTTCATCTTGAAGTAGTGTGGTATGAGTTTGGTCAAACACAGAGCACCAGTGTTGATAGCAGCAACATAAAAGATAAGAGGCAGAACATGCCTATAACCATCTCTAGAATAATTCTCTAGGGCTGGTGGCTGTGGACACATCCGCTAAGTATTTACTAAAGTATTCCAGTAATGGACATTTTAGTGACATTTCATGGCACTCATACAGCTAAAATACAAAGCCTACAATACTTACCTGGTACAATTTATAAATACAATTTGTAAATACAATTAGGCAGTTGAGAAGCTTGGCAGCCGGTAAGATCAATTTAAGAAAGACAGTTTTCCTAAGAAATGCTTTTAATCATTAAAAAGATGTACAACTTCATAAATGTAGACTGCTTATCTAAATCATCTGAACATTTTAGAAGAGAGTATGGTTATCCTAAATATAAAATAGTCTTCACACTACTTGTTTACCTTCTCTTGTTACAGTAACTGGGAATGTATCTTATTTTATGAGAACAAGCATCATATCTGTACCAACACCATGAAATAATCTTGAATTGATCCCTGCACTGAGTTTATGTTTTTCATTCTGTGTAATTGAAAGAAATTTAACAATCATAACCCATGTTTACATTTTACATCCAATAGAATTCACATAGAAACGTTGAATATTTTGCATTTTTATTAGCTCTCAGAATCTGGATCACAAATATTAGTTTTATAGTGAGTCTGGCAAATCTTATTACAGTTTCTGTAGTAGGAATATCTTAAACATAAGATAAGTGGGTTTAACAGATACTATTTTGAAAATATTATAAAATACTTAACAATATAAGAAATATTTCCATAATCTGAAAAGAATGACTTATTTTGATTTAAGTACAGATATAGTCATTCAACTTCTGTCAAGCATTTCCATACTTTCTGGCCTAGAAAGTCCAAGTTCCTATTATATTTTTCTTGCCCCAGCCCTAGAATTAATTAGTCCTTAAAGAATTTGTGGCTCCTTTTATTAAAGAATGTTGTTTAAAACCAAGCTCTGGGTGCATTTATTAAATATACCTGTCTTCTTTTTCAATACCCAAATGTTCTTCAAGATGGTGCGACATAAATAAGTGAATCTTGAGTTTTCCTCAATCTCACTTAGACTGTTTTGAGAACTAAGTGGAACCTTTACTTCAGGTGGAACAAAATTTGGAAAAATGTAGAGGCAGAGATAAACAGAAAGCACAAAGGCACAATTTTGCTTTACACTCTTTTATTATGATTTTGGTGGTCTGTAATAACTCCCATTTGTGGACATGGTCTGATAAAAATCTATTTCAAACCTTTTTGAAAGTAGGTATGGTTAAATAATGTATTTAAATTTAATTATAGTGCACTTAAAAATGAAAAGATTTCAACAATTTTAATTTTTTGAAGTAACATGATTTATAGTTTTAGAAATAGTCATTAAATATATTGGAATATTCTATAAAATGTTAATAAGAGTAAAAATATCCTAAAATGTTCATTGCTCTAAAAAATTATATTTTTATCTCTTATTATACAACATAATATGTAATACACACACAGACACACAGACTGGAAGCATGAGAGAGAAATACCATATATTTAATTCATCTCAAATCACTACAGTTTGTATGTTTGTGTTTTCAAATGAGCAAGTTAATCAGAATAAGTCGATAACAAAATGTATGAATCTGTTTTACTCCAATGGTCTCGGGCTGGGTGAAAAGATACCTGAAACCTTAATATAAATATGCTCCAAATAATTCCTAAGACATATTTATACTAAAGATTTGTTGTTTATATGAAATTCAAATTTAAGGAGGTGTTCTGTATTTTATGTAATAGCCCTATCCTAGTAGGACAGGACTGAATCAGACTTAGTAAGTTATTAAGAAAATACGGTGACACTTCATGCACACCTAAGCATGGAGTAAGAGTCCAAGGTCCTACACAACCATGGGACTTAATCAAATTCTAATGAATACATACATGGATATTCACTTATCTTTTAGTGATGTGAACTCATAAGTACATTAAAATTTCAATATGGCTTCCAACAAAGCTTACTATGACCCAAGAAGCATGGGGAAGCCTCCCTGAAAAGCTGCTATTCCTGCTCATATGCTTTATAGTACTGGTGCTGTGGTCAGGAACAATTATGGAAGGCTGTTTCAGTTGCATACAGAATCATTATCCTACTCTCTGTCCCTGTCTTCTGTACAGAAAGGGACTCAGGGTTTCACAGTAGGAAGAGTTTCAGAATTAGAAAGCCCTTGTTTCATTGGCTATCCAAACTGAAATTTAGGAAAAGAATGAACAAAATCAGGTTCATGTTCTTAATTTGTGTGTGTGTGAACTGTTTTTGAATTCCTACTAGAATCATATAAAGAGAGAGACAAAAATAGAATTATGTACCGTTTCAGAAAGAGAGAGAACAGCTAAAATGGCATAGAGAATACTGGTAGTAGTAAAAGTTCTAGAATTGGGTACTTATTAGAGGACAACAAAAATTTGCTATCTTTTGTATTTATCCCTCAGTTATATTTTGCCAGTAGAGACTGTATTACAGTACAAATGGAAAAATATTGTTAAGTGCATGCATTTGCTGCCCTAGTTTATGAAAGATCATCAGTGTTTTCAAATTGTGCATAAAAGTAAAAGTAAATTATTTAGCCAAATTATGTCAGGAAATAGGGAGAAAAATAAAAGCATAATTATGCTTTATTTAATATATTCTCCAAGGTACACATAGTAATTTGTTTCACTACTTGTAATACATAGGGGTATTTCTAATAGCTTTTCTTCCAGATATTTATCTGTCAATCTCCAACTCATTAACACTACTTATTAATATTTTATTTGGAAGCAAAAATCTTAATTTGTAATATACTGTAAACTTGATATTAGTATGTATACATTTTTTAAAATATAGGCAGTCTTCACTGTACATAATTGTACAGTGACATAAAAATGACTTTACTAGCTAAACTGTACAAAGTAATATTACTAAAATGGAAGAAATTATAATTTCCATGACCTTTAAAAATATTTGTCAAAACATTAAAAACTCACTCTCAAGTATGTTTAAAGAAAAAAAAATATATATATATAGCTAATATTTATTTTGTACACTGTACTTTCTTCTTTAGACATTTATACATTATACATTAAAACAATTCTTAACATTTAGAAACATTAAGAATTAAAGTGACTTATTTCTTTGTATAAAACATGTCAATAGTTTGACTAGTGCTTGCTTTCTGATCGTACTATATGGAGTAAGTGCCTTTCCTATGCCTTGTCATACTGACGTCAGGTGGCCCATGGGGATGCCAAGGGAGGCCTCAACCCAGTAGTCCAGGTTCTTGTCACCACACAAGAAAGAATTCAGGTTCAAAACAGAAAGACTGAGCAAAGCATAACAGGTTTATTTAAGTAAGCACACAAGAAGGAAGTGAGGACAAACTCAGAGAGCAAGTCGTCCCTACAGGGTCTGGGCGGAGGTTCTTATCAGCTATGGGTAAGGGGAGGGAACGGGGGTGGTTCCTAGTCTTTGGTTGTGGTGGTGGTGAGTGCAGACCATCCCAGTCCTTCCTCCCTGGATGGCGGCTCTTTTTTGGTTTTCTTGAAACTGTCATAGTGATATGGAGGGCAGAATGGCTTCAAAGCCTTGGTGTAGGGCAACATGGTTGCCAACTTTGGCTGAGACCAGATTTTGTTTGTCTCAACTGTTTCTTACCCCAGAAAATTGGGGGGACAGGTGTCTAGCCACAAGTTACATGTATAGTGTTCTAGCCTAGAAGGGGAGAGAAGAGGTAGAGCCCAGGGCCTCTGTTCCCTATGCTAGCTTTCCTGCCTCAACACTCCCAAGTTTTGATCAGCTTCCAACCTTATATCCTTTCTATTTATAAAGTCATGAACTATCTCCAAAGTTTCTTTAATGTGAAGTTTGTTGCCAACATCAATGCCTGATATCTTCCTCCATTTTATCACAACTACTTTTCTCATTTACATGGATAAATTTGCCTTTACTAAGTGCCTCTACAGTCTCTAAAGCTATTCTAGAATTCTGTTTACCCAAGATTTCAATTTTATTTCCAGCATTATCACTTTTTGTTTCCTTGCTTCATTTCATCTTTGTTGGACAATTCCCTGTTTTGATTATCCATCTTTATAAAATGTCACCTGAGTTTATCAGGGGAAACAAAGAAGCAATATTACTTAGCTTTGCTTTCTGTGTGTGAACTGGATAACAAACACACAGTGACCAATCACTGACAGACCTTGGAAGAAATGACATGATTGGTCACTGATCATCATGTGCATCTATTATTTACAGAGCTCTGTGGACTGATGAGGTAGCAGCCAAGTTTATGCTTTATGCGATTACTCAGTTAATATACTGTAGTAACTGAAATTTGAACTGTGTTTTTAGGGGGCTGGGGTTAGTTAACTAAACCGTGGTGAATGAAATTTGTTCATGTTGAAATTGCAAAGCTAGAACTGTTTGTATTTACTGCAACCAGAACTAGGCTGGATATTAAACTTAATCAGTAGAAAGCTTCCCTCATTGACCGACCAGGTGACTCAGCAGGGTTAACAACAAAAGGCTAACTTACAAATAAATGAGCAAACAAAATTGGAACAGACTCATAGACACGGGCTGAACAGACTGATGGGTGTCAGAGAGGAGGGGTTGGAGGACTAAGTAAAAAAGGTGAAGGGATTAAGATGTACAAAGTGGTAGTTACAAAATAGTCATGGGGATATAAAGTACAACATAGGGAATATAGTCAAGGATATTGTAATAACCATGCACGGTGCCAGATGGGTACTAGATTTATCAGGAGAATTACTTTGTAAAGTATGATTGTAGAACCACTATGCCGTATACCTGCAATTAATACAAAAAGAAGGCTAATTTACAGAGCACTTAGCTTGTGCCATAAGCCTCAAAAGAACCTGCAAACATGTACCAGTACCCAAACAAATGTAGAATATAAGTAAAAATATCATGCTTATCATGTAAATCCATATAGCTTCAAGACCAGTGCCCTAGTTGCCCCAACCATATGGACACACATAATCCAATCTTACATACAAATTCTGGAGTTCTCACTACTTCTCAGCCTCTATATCACATGCCTCCATCAGTGAGAGAGCTCAGTACAGAACAAATAATTTTATAGAGACCAGCATTCAACTGAAACTTTGAGCTCATTAGTCTCCCAATAAATAATAGCTATGAATAGTGCTTCTGCCTTATCTCCACAAAACTTGGTCTATGATTCTGTCAGTTTATATCTATTATTTTTGTGATTATCTATAAATATAGAACTTGGGACATTATCTAATCCCATCACACCATATTGGACTTTTGGTCCATAGAGCTCACATCTATTCCTTTAACTCAGAATCCTTCCTTATCTAATCACTTCATTATCTGCCACATGGGTTCTCTCTTCTAAATACCAAGGAATTCCCCCAAATTGTACGTAAATATTAGGTTCACTTTATATACAACCATAGTTATGTAAATTTCTTCTATTCATTTTCCTTCCATGGAGAAAAGAATAAACGACTTGAGAAAATGAAAAATTATATATACTAAATATACATATATATGTATATAAGTTAATTTATAAACATATATTTTCATATATGTAGTGTATCTAATATATATTAGGTATAAATATGATATATTTATAAACATATATAAAATTGTGTATGTGCTGAGAATTAACAAAGATTTAGAAAGGCTGAAAGAAAATTTTTAGCAAAGAAAAGTTTTAATAGAAGAGATAAAAGACATCATTCACCCAAACTACACGTCCTTTACATGTTTTTTATTTTTCTATAAAACAAGAAAATTTTTGTTTGCTTTGAGACAGATACTAAAACTTTGTGGGTATGATCCTCAGGAGGAAGAAAAGAAAAACACCCTAAAAAGCTTATTCTCAGTAGTCAGGAGCTAATGTTAAATTCTTTAAACTGACATTACCAGAGTTCAAAGATTGTTGTAAATGTCAGCAATCAAATCTACAAAGGATGTCTCTGAGGATGGGATTAGGCAGCAAACACATCCTGAAGTCAACTGTTAACCTCAAATATCATTCTATACTCCAGCAAAACATCAAGGAGATTAGAATCAAGGAAAAAACACACACTAATTGGTCCTTCCTAACAAAGGTCCGCCACAAATAGTAATTTAGACCTTCTATGAATACCCAGAAGAACTTATTCTCTGCCTGTGCAGCAATCTTCAGCTACAGACCCTTAGGAGACACTGCTT
Organism: Miniopterus natalensis; assembly: GCF_054644295.1. Lineage (NCBI taxonomy): Eukaryota > Metazoa > Chordata > Mammalia > Chiroptera > Miniopteridae > Miniopterus > Miniopterus natalensis. The sequence goes on from NC_142086.1 coordinate 25,568,598, forward strand.
CACTTTGTGTGGCTGAGGAGGATCCACATGAAAGTGCAAAAGATTAGCAAAGACAGGCATTAGGACGTGGAGTTGGGAAAGAAGCAACCAGGGCTGACCTAAGAGGCGAGAATCAGCAAGTGCATCACTTCCAGGCTCAGAGCACACTGAGCAGTCCTATCTCAGTAACAGTCAGATGGGCACAAGCACATTTTAGAACCAAGTGACTCAACTGGAGGGAAGAATTCCCAGGGAATACGCTGAGCCACAGAATCACGCCATAAAGAAGCAAAACTTCTCACCAAAGCTTGAACATTCAGCAACAAGACAGCGAGAGTTAGTCCCCGAGCATGTACTTTTCCATGTGCAGAGGCCTGCGGTTCACATTCTTTATCTTCTCTTCTCTCAAATTAAAAGCAAAACATAACCTACACACACAAGCACGCTGTGCTTACCAAATGCTTTGTTAACACTCTGACCTTGAGCGGCGAGGTTTTTGGTTTTCAAAGGCAAAGCCTCCGTGAACTCGGAGGCTCTGAGGGGGACGCTGAATCTGAAAACACCTGCTTCCTAACAGTCCTAGGTTTTAGGAGTTTAATACGGCCAAAACAGTGTATTTGGTGACAGCGAAGTTTTCATTTCACTCGGGTGGTATGGATCTTTATTCTTCCTTCACTTTTCTACTCAAAAGGCATTTATTACTGACCTAAAATGTGGCAAGAGCTTTATTTTCTATTGATTAGGAATAAAAATATAAAGGAGAGTCCCTACCTTTAAGAGCTTCTATTCCAGGGGATCGGGAGTGATAAAGGGAGACGCAAGTAGAAAATTCCACGATCAGCTCTGAGCATATTAAAAACGCGAACTTAAAAGGTTCCAAGTTGGCCAGGGAAGCGCGCATGCGCAGGTGGTCCCGCAAGCAGGCGAGCGGGGGGCCGCGCGGGGCCTTGTGGGAGGAACTGAGGGAGAAAAATGGCGGACCCGGCGAGGGAAGAGGTCAGCCGGCGGCTCCAGCCCCCAAGGGGAAGATTCTTACCGAGAAGATGGAAATGACTGCCGTCCTGTCAAGAGAGAAAGGATGACCTCTTTAACGCAATTCCCACGTTCACAGTCAGTATCAAAAAGCCATGTTTTTATGCCGTCAACGGGCTGCGAGCCGTCTGCAGGCAGGTCTGACGCAGAACCAGAGGAAGGGAGCGGTGCGTTCCGGTGAGGCCGCCGACCCGGGCCCACGGCCGGGCACCCAGCGCAGGTCGGCCACGCCAGAAGCCCAAGAGGCGGCAGCACCAGCAGGCTCAGTGTCCCAGCGGGTCACAGAGGAACCGCGACATCTCCCAGCAACGCCAAACGGAGAAGTCTGAGGAGGAAGAGCCCCAGAAAAAATGAGTCTAGCGATACTTCTGAGGAGGACCGTTGTGAGGAAAAAGTGCAAGTGGCACAGCAAGCGTTTGTGTTTGGGCAGAACTCTAAGGACAGAATTAAGGTACTAAACGGGAATCCCGAAGCAGCTGACGTGGAGGATGCCAGACAGCGCCAATGGAGGCCAGCCGTTTCCTTCGGTTGGATCAGCTCCGGTTTAGACAACTCGACCGGTAGTGCCCAGGCTGCCGGGGCCGCTTGCAACATTTTTGTATTTGGCCAGAACCGGAGCGAGCGCGTATTGGGCCCCCTGCATTAAAGGAGGTCACTTCAGATGCCAACAGGGAAAACTCGGCTGTCACGCCCGGGCCTGAGTCCTAGTCCCACGAGGCTACCTCCCAGAGAGAGTCCCGGGTCCAATCAGCTGCCGCCTGCACCCCGGCGACATCACAAAGCGTTTGCTGGAAAAAGTGGAGGTCGTCACCGGCGAGGAGGCAGAGAGCAACGTGTTTCAGATCCAGTGTCGGCTGTTCGTCTTTGACAAGACCTAGCAGTCTGGGTGGAGAGAGGCCAGGGGCTGCTCACGCCCAACAATAAGGCATCAACTGACCAGTGGGCGTTACAGCCCCAAGTAGTGATGCAAACCCGGGTAGCCTGCGGCTAATCCTCAACACCAAGCCGTGGGCCCAGATGCAGATTCGCAAGACCAGTGAGAAGGGCATTTGCATCGCAGCCGTGGATACCGAGGACCAGGACATAAAGGTCTTTCTGATATGTGCTATATGTGCGGCCCTGCCCCACCGCATCCTGGCCCTGTGCAGCCGCGTGGAGCAGGAACAGGAGGCCAAAACATCTGCCTCAAGCCAGGTGCAGCCCCATTGAATGAGGATGACAGTCACGATGACAACGAGGAGGCAGCACTGACGATGAAGGGGACATAGCAGCAGGAGCTGGCCCCCCGGGAGCCTGCTGCTTTGTCCTCTGTCTACCCATCCGTCCGCCCCTCACCGGCAGCCTGGAGTGGAGGAGTTGGGGAACCACACTCCCCACTGGGTTGGCTGCAGTCCAGGTTCTCACTGCCTGTTAAGAAGCCGACTCAGGAACTGCCCAAAAGTGGTTTGGGACACAAGACCTCATCATATTGATGAGTAAAACAAAAAGAACATTTCTTCCCTCCCCGCTTTGAATTAAAATGGCACCTTAAGACTTGTCACAGCTTCTCACTGGGACTGGGACGCCTGGTTTCTGCACCCTTCTCATGCCACCGCCATGCCCGTGAGTTCTGCCACCTTTCCAGGCTACCAGGTGTGTCCCCTTGAGTGTAAGCACTTGCCCTGCTGGATGTTCTGCTAACTACTATCTTTATCTCCTGTTTCCCACCTTCTGATTTGGGGGGTATAGTTTTAGATTCCCCCTACCCCCAAAATTTGTTTTTGGTTTCACATATTAAGTCGCTGCTGTGTGTGGAGCAGGGGCGTCTCCTGAGTCCTGGGTCTCGCTATGGTAATGGCTTGTGTGTTGGGGCCTTACTGGGGAGGTGGGGTGCTAGGAGAGCTGTTGGAGGGCAGGCCCCCCAGTTGTTATCCACCCCGGGTTCCTCCAGGCTATCACAGGTGTTGAGGGGTAGGCCTGATGCCTGGTGAGAGCTTATCTAGAAAAGGGTCACTGGATCTTGGAGGGTTCCCATCCCACTCCCCTCCTGCTTGCCCTTGTCACATGGGGCACACATCATCAGGCACCCCGGGCACACACCTACTTCCTGCTGTTGGCCATTCCTTGCCCAGCCCTGGACATCACCACCCTCAAGGCCATCCAGGGCCAGGGGTCTCCATGACAGGCAGGGGGGGTCCCTAGCAGGGCCTTTGAGGAGGGCAGGGGACTGGTTCCAGACAATAGGCCACCACACCAATACTGGCAGCAGGCACTGGAGCAGGCCCCATGCCCCCACCCCTACCCCCTAATGAGGATCAAAAGCCCATGTGGGCACTGCATGCCTTCCAGAAAGGTCCCTGTACACAGGCCTCTGAGGGATTTCAGAAGAAATTTCCCACCCCCACCCACCCTCATAGGCAGGGAGATAGCGTGGTCTCCGAAACTGTGCAGCCCACACCTTGGGTGGACTATAGGCAGCAGAGCCTGAGCCATAGAAACACGCCCCCTCTACCCTCCCCACCCCAGCAGATCTAGTCACACTTCTCCGATTGACATTTTAGTTATTAGTGACAAGTAAAACCAGATAATGCCCATGTGTTTTGGAGCATTTATGTAAGATTGTGTAATGAAATGTATTTGGGGAACTACAATTAAGACTTTTAACTAAAAAAATAAAACAAAATATGGACTTGATCACTTTTTGCCTTTCCAGATAAGTAATTACAGAAGTTGGCAAATATTCCTAGCCCCACACAAGCAAAAAAATTTTGCAAATGATGTCAATTGGGACATAACATTATTAGATGTGGGGCTAATAAGAGATAGTGTTCAAAATGTTGATTCTACAAAATAGTCTGGGGTAGATTTAATGTTCGCGAAAGCAGTATATGATAATGATATTATATAATATCAGGGGTGGCATCCATCATTGTATTTATATTTAAGTTTAGTTTTTATTTACTATATATATTTATATAATTATATTTATATGTACATTTATATGTGTTATATTACATAATGTATTTGATTTATATATTTTGTGGTCAACTTATGTAGTGAATGCAATTTTTCCAATGTTGTATAGAGAGCAGAAATTTTTTGTTTTATTCTTTGCTATATTTCTAATGCCAGAGCAATGCTTGCAACATAATAGATGCTCAATAGTATTTATTGACTATCATGTCATGTAACAGCAGGAGTAGGACTATATTATCAGATTTTTCTTACCCTCTACCTCACAATGATATAGTCAGAGAAATGCATTAGTGAAGGGTAAAATTAGAATTAATGTCTTTAATTTGATGCTGTTTATTTTATTAGCCTATAGGTAATTATCATGTCTCTAGTAGCCATGTGGGTTACAAACATGAAAGGAAATACACTATTTTGTGGAGAGATTAAAATTTTGCCATGTCAGTATTGCTTGATAATGAGGGTTACCCATTACAGATGTGTCTTCTGCAAGGAAGGACATGTGCATAATATTGTGATGCATTTAATAACACTAAAACACAAAGACACATTATTCAAGTATCTATCAATCTTCTGATTAAATCAAAGATAATGTCAGTATGCTCTTATTATGTCTTCCACACCTTACTTACACTTTTACGGAAGAAAAAGCAAGTTTTGTTATTACAACCTTTGTTTAATTTAAATTTATTTTGCATAGATATATTCTATTATAATAAGTTTATGATATATAATATAATATATTCTATAATATAATATTCTATTATAAGTTTATGATATATATCATATATAATAATATGATAGTTTTTTAAAATAATACAAAGTTTTAAAAACTATGTTTATGTCTTAAAAAGTCAGTTGATTTAGTCAAAACTAAACAGTCTGACATGAAATACTTGGACATGGTTAAAATTGTAAAGGTGATATTAAAAAGACTGAAATTTTGAAAATACCAGTTAAACTCCAAGGATATAAAATTGGTTCATTATTTGTCATGAAGCATAATTGGGGTATCAGTACTAGAGGTGGCCTAACATTAGGATCAAGATCTTCATAATGGTATACAAAGACCGCAAAGAGATTGTCTTAGAAGGAATTTCTAATTCCTCTTTCTCAGCCTCTGCAGCTCACAGTGCTTGCCCAAGTAACACACTTAGTACCTTCGCCTTTCTTAAGATTGGCTCATCCCGATTGCGCCTGCCCAGTCTGACTTATAAGTCTGGCCGTTTGATTGTCACCTGGTTTACATCCTTTTTCAATCTGACCCTGTGACTAATACCATAATTTTTCTACAGCTTTGTACTATCTTGAATTAATTTTCTCCAAGGCTGATACAGGTCCTGTTTCCCAGTACTTCATTCTCCCCAGTGGAGTGTTTGACCCTACTTCTATGAAGTTGCAACTCAGGGAGATACATACTGTTTTGTTATATAATTCTACATAGAAATGGATTTACCCTGACAATAATGGAGTATAAGTATCACTCCAAGTATAAGAATCACTGGAAAAGGCACCTTTCAAAGCCATGTGCCTAATTACTTTCCATTATTTTGTGTTCTTTTTCCATAAGAGAGCTGGCAAAATTATATAAGCTTTAGGTCCCATAAAATGTGGGTTGATGTCAGCTTCAACTACAGCAATAAGAATAATTCAGGCATATTAGGAAAATAGTGAAACATTAGTAAAGAAACGATGGATACAATTATAGCTGGGACAGAATGAAGCCACCTACTCTCACAGCTTATTTTCTATTTTCTAAAATAACGTGATTTTATTATTCTAGTCCCTTCATTAGCATAACATTACTATTCCAGAAGACCTTTACCCAGGCATATAAATATATTGTTTATTAGAGGAACTTCATGAAAGACCCATCAACTTTTCAATATAAAGCATTAACAGTGCATGTCCTATGACTCTGAATCCTTAGCCCCCAAATCTTTGCTATTTCTACCAATCTTAGAGTGTTAAATCCTGATTCTTACTCAGTTCTAACCAATCCCTCTTCACCTCCACATTAAAATACCTGCATTAAATCAAGCTGCAAGTCATCAATAAAATTTAATGTTGCTAACCACTCCCCCCCATGAGACATTTGCAAAACTCCTGTTGAGATGGTCTTCTCCCTTACCATGGTAAGCAATAACTCAGATCTGTCTTAGGAATAGATTGTGTTGGTGATATTTGGGGATACAGCACACAACAGTTTACAAGCCCCTTTATTTATCTACCTGAAGAGAATGATTTTGACTGTAAACATTTCTAAATTATGACCAAACTGAATAGTTAAGAGTATTTAATTTGCTAAAAGATGAACAGATAAGTACAGCCTGGTGATATCCATAGTTACCTTTATTAATTTTTCAACATCCTTTGGATGTTGGATATAAATCAGAATTTTAACATTTAAACAATCTGATTTTTCTATAATTTTTCAATTTCTTCTAAAAGTATGTAAATATTTATGTAAAAATATGTAAAATTGTAAAAGTCAAAGCTTTAAAAAGTAACATCTGGTTTTTTATAGGAAACAAATGGAGCAGAGTGAATTTTTGGAATTGATTAAATGTTTTATATATAAGAATTCTTTTTCTTTCATTTGATTTCAAGTAAGAGTCTTAAACCACCAAGTTTTAATTTCAGAGATAGGGGAAATATAAGGTCAAGTAAAGAATGTTCTGGTCCCCATTTTCAATTTATTCAATTTAGTTTCTAAATATATGTGATTCCCTCTTATTTTCTATATCTGCAAAATTGGAGCAAAAAAACAGGAGGGGCAAGGGCTCAAGTCTGCATAAAAGAAAGAGGAGACAGCATGACAACATGACAAAAATAATTACTATTTGAAAATATTCACTCATTTTCATTGCCTCAGAGACAAAGGAGAAACCCTTCGCCGATTTCATTTTTGCAGCTCCACTATCCTGCTTCTTTCTCTTTCCATTCCTATTGATCCTGATGTTCATTTAAACCAATTTCATTTTTGTAACAATATGTGTGATACTGACATGAGGAAATAAGAAAGAGGAATAAAAATCAAGGACCCATAGTCTATAAGTAGGGATACTGTGATGCCTGTGACAGTAATAAGCTTGGTAATAGCTCATAATTTGCTTTCGAGATTGGACATAATATATTGCTAGAGATAGAAAGAAAATAAAGATAAAGGGTGTGGATAAATCTGTTAGATGAAAATGAGGGATGTGAAGAACCACAGGCCAGGTCAAGAAATACATCCGGAATCTTCTACAAGGTTAAATCTTTATGATTTAACCATTTACTTTTCACCTTTCTTGAAAAAAGAAATGTAATCTTTGTTTAAAGAAACTTTTGGTATTAAAAATTCCAAAATAAACCAAACCAAAATAAACAAGTCTGCATAACAAAAAAGAAAAAAATTATAGAGAAATAATTTTTCTAGATTTTTTCAGAAAAATAAAAAAATGAGTAGGCATGCATTAAGTGTCTATACCTTTATATAAATATGCTAATATTATATAGTAAAAACGGGCAATGTGAAACACCAACTGTGATATAAATAGAGAAGATATTTCTGCTGCTACGATAATATTTTTTCTGCAGCTTGAATTAGTCCTACATCTGCTTCTGTCTGTCTTGATAGTCTGTTTTAGATCGTAAATTCTCAGAGGTCAGGATCTTTGGTCTCGAGTTCTTTGAATTCTCCGTCAGTTTAATATGTAAACTAGAATTATGAAAATCTGTGACAATTGCCTGAGCTAAGATACTCATTTTCACTTAAGAGATACTCATTCCACAACTTGCTCTTACAGAAGGCTATTCCCCCAAATCCACATATTTTTATTTATAAAACCTCCATGTATGCTTCACTCTGAGTTAGACATTTTGAATTCCAAAGTTACTTCTTTACCTCTTGTTACTGCTAAAATTAACACTTATTAGCATGATTTCCAGTCCAATATAAGAGGACAAAGCGTTTTTTCACAAGTTGGTTTCTTATAGAAGTGTTCTGTAAGTCATATTCCAAATGCTTAACCTCCCCCGTCCTCCCCCCCCCCCCCCGGGTCATTGCATGACATTTTACCCTGCTCTTTACCCTAATAAGAAAAAAAAAAGCCTGGTTCACAGGTGACAAAAATAACAAATTTACATTTGTCAGATGTCTCAGCAGAAAATATAATTCATAATTGTTTAAGTACTTTTTCCTCATAATATTTACTTATCTCCCGGAATTGTGTGTCACATCAATATTTCCCCCCTTCATGAAAGTCAGGCAACGGATGATATGCCCCTACTAACATTTGGAGGAGGAAATATAACTCATTTTGAAAATCATCTGGGTGGCAGCCTTCCTGTTTTCAAAAGTATTGGAGTCACTGGGATCTGAGATTCTGAATTTGTGTTTCAATTTACAGTTAGAGCACCATTCATCTCTTGATTCTACTACGGAAGCCAGATATCAGATCACAGAAAGCCATGAAGTAATGCTAAAAGAAGAAATATCTCTATGCTTCAGGTCTGCAAAGGCCAGCAGAAACTGAGACTATATATTTACTGATAAGTAAAGTTATTACTGCTCAAACAAAGTCCTTTTGATTGAAAAACAGCATTTCTCTATTGTTTGACAGGCTTGGAATTGTTACTTTGCTTTTAAGAAATCCATAAAAGGGGGAAAATTAGTCCCAGTGTCCTGGAACAAAGGAGATAGTCAAGTGAAAAACCTCTCTAGGGTTCACACAAATGTTTTCATTTACATAAATCAGCATCATTCTATCAACTCATTTGGCAAGGATCAATTTGAGGATAACTCTTTTGCTAAATATCCAAAGAATCACTTAGGATGACATTTTTACCTTGGATTTTCTATCACACCTCAAAGTTATGCAAAAAGAGAAGAAATCCTGTCGTCGATTTGTCCAGCCACAACCCACGTGAAATTATTTCACATCTTAGGAAGGGACCCAAGTTATGAATTCACCACTAGTACATATAGCACCCTGGATGACTTCAATACCTCCTGCCTTGGAGCAGATGAATGTTCATCAGAGGGGCAAGCGGTAGGATGTTAGCCTTTGTTAGTTCCCTCAGCCAGGTGCCTCTGAGCTATTAACAAATTACACAACCATATGTGATAGCCGCGGGCCCAGTCAGCAGCTTTGCGCCTCACCTGTCCTGATGGAATTATTGCTCTGTGAGTTTGTTCTGGGTTCATCATAGCACAGGGTTGTGGAACACTTATCTTTATTAATTAGGTACAGAATACATGTTCTATAATTCTAATTAGACAAGCTTTAAATGTCATGGCAAGGTCTTTTTTTTTTTTTTAATCCTCACCTGAGGACACGCTTAGAGAGAGGAGGTGAGAGAGAGAAACATCAATGTGGAAGAAAAACATTGATTGGTTGCCTTCTGCACATGCCCTGACTGGGGATTGAACTCCACAACTCAGGTGTGTGCCCTGACAGGGAATCAAACTGGCAACCTTTTGGTGCACCAGAAGGCTCCCGACCAACTGAGTCACACCAGCATGGGTAAGCAATATACTTCTTGAGTGTTCATCTTTCTTGTCCTTAGGAACACTATCGTCTATTAGATATTGCCATAGGTCTCTTAGCTATTGTCAAGGCCTTACAGCCCATTTTGCAATTATGTTCACCTTGACACTGTGTTAAATGCTACCCCCCACCTCTGCTATATTCTATAAGCCTATAACCCACAATGACTATGGAGTGATTGGCTCTGTAGCAGCATTTTCTGTTACCAACCTGGGACTACAAAGGAAATACATCACTGCACTACTAAATGATTCAAGTAACCCCCCGCCATTCACATTTTCTGTATCATTTTAGTCAGGGGAATGTTCTCTGGGCCTGCTCAGGAAATGTAGTCAAATGGCATATTCTTTGTTCTTATATAATAAATCACTTCTAACAAGTCTACCTTTTTGAACATTTTGAGTTTCTCCTCAATATACTACCAAGGAAATTCTAGTAATTCCTCCTACTCAACTATAAGCTGCCTTTTTTTTTCCAATTTAAATTTCCAGTTGTCCATTTTCAACAGCTTATAAACAGATAACATCTTTTTTTGCCCAAGTTATGGGAGAGCACTTTCATTTAAAAAATCTCTCACTTATCCAGCTGTATGTTCTTCCCTCTCTGGTCCAGTATCTATAAGTTATATTCCCAAATATGTTATATATATATTAGCCAGCTGCAGTAGCTCTTTCATTGAACAATGTCTTTCAGCAGCAAGGATAGTACCTCTCTCTGTAGGCTTTACAAAGATTTAACTTAGTCATCATACTGGAAGAAATGAAAATAGTTGGAAAGCAACACAGGGATCACAAGCATCATCATGTAGGGTATTTTCTTCATGCGAAGCCTTTGCTTTATCTCCAATCAAGGAGTAGCAGATATTCTCTAATAGCCAGGCTTGTGGTCCTGTGCCTTAAGACGCATTCAGTACTTCAACTCACCTCTCTTCTTTATGCCCCAGGTACTATTGGTCCCACAGGAATTAGACACACATGAAACAGACCTGAACCCAATTCACGACTTAGAGCTGAGCTAGACAAGCCTAGATCAGATGAGTTGCAAACAAATCACAAACCAATGTATGTAAAATGAAACGATGATTATTCATATCGCCTGAGTTTGGGAATGGCTTTGCCAGGCACCAATATTATTATGAGTTGCCTGTTACAGAATAATATTCACTTCAAAAACTGTGCCATTAAATTAACATATACCATTTCATATTTTCTCCCAGGAGTCTGATGATCTTATTTAATGTTTTATCAACTAACGTGTCTTTAAATCTTGAAAACAGCAACCATATTCATTGTTACATTCTTGTAACATAAAAATTAATTTTCATCTAGCATATATTACAAAGGAGAGAGAGTTCAATAACCATTTTTCCTAACTTGTTTTGGATTCTAACCAATTAACTAACCAATCAAACATTAATAAGTAAATAAAAGAATGAATGAACAATTGAATAGAATTTAAATGAACTTCAATTTTCTACAGACTTATGTTTAAATGTTTATTCTAAAGCTACCTAGTTTTGTTCATTTTAGCAGACTATGTAAGTTACTGAGATATAATTTTCCAACTGTAAAACAGGAATAATCAAATGGACTTCCAAAGAGCTGGTGTAAAAATATGAGTTATATGTGAATTTGCATATCACATTATATATTGTAGGATCTGGAAGACAATAGTCACTCAGTCAATGTTTTTTCCCCTTTTTCTATTCCTCCTATCACTATATTTTTAAAAAGAATAACCCTGAACAGTAATATCTGTATTATGACTATCTCTACAAATTTTTTTCAAAAATACCTAATCATTTTGATACCTAGCTTAATTTTTGTTCAACTTGTCCAGATATAATTTTGGTATAATTATGCTGGCTTGGTCTTATATGTATTAAAAATATGGGAAATCAAGATTCTTAGGAAACTTATAAGGAAACCATAATGCCAACAGGACAGTCATTCTAGAAATACACATAGAATATATATATCGAAGTTCTGAGTTTTAGTTTTCTGGTACTTTAGTCTGTGAAATATTCATTCATCTTGAATGTTTTAAAATATATTTTTAGTAAACAATGGGTATAAAATTGAGATGGAAACTTTACCCAGGAATCTAAAAACACATTTTAAAAAGTGGTTATACATTAATTTCACTTTTTTAGGTGTTTAAAATAAACTTAAAATACAAGGAAAATGCAGGGATAGATAGTTGCTGTTTTTCCCTGATATCTGCTTCTCTCCTCTCCTACTACTGATATTCTCATTTCCTACTGACAAGTTCACTCTTAGGTTCTCAGCCACCAGGTTTGAAAGATTGCCCAGCGAGGAGTGGACGTAAGGTTCCTGAGTGGCTTCAGCCTCAGCAGATCATGCTTCTAATGCACCAAGGAGACCCCTAACGGGTGCTTCTAGGAGAGAAAAAGTCCTTCTTATGAGGAAATAGACTCTCACTACATGGAAAAGGGGATATAGCCCTGGAGTGTCCCTTTTTGATGCCAGGAAAAGAAAAAGTCTATCTGAAAATGGAACTAACCAGAGAAAACAAAGCCAAGAACTAAAGAGACACTGAACCTTCGTCACATCTTTTGAGTCTGAATCCAGGCTTACCTGATGTCAGAGGCCTCTCTGGACTTTTAAGTTATCTGAGCCTGTAAACCTGAGTCTTGTGTTCTGCAGCTTGTCACATAAAGCATAATAACTGATAAAAAAAGCAAGGAATGACTTACAGTAGTGCCCCCTATCCACAGTTTCAGTTAACTGTGGTCAACTGTGGTCTTAAAATACTAAATGAAAAATTCCAGAAATAAACAATTCATAAGTTTTAAATTGCTCTTCATTCTGAGTAGCATGATGAAATCTCATGCCTCCCTTTTGAGAGGTGAATCATTCCTTTGTCCAGAGCAACCCTGCTATGTATACTACGGGCCCCATTACCGTTTAGTCTCTTGGGAACTGTCTCAGTTATCAGATTGACTGTCACAGTATCACAGCATTTGTTTTCAAGGAACTTTTATTTTACTTTAATAATGCCCCCAAATGCAAGAGTAGCAATTCTGACAATCCAAATGTGCCAAAGAAAGGATGTAAAGTGCCTCCTTTAAGTGATTACAGTACAATAGGTGAGAAAGAGAGAGGGGAGAGAGATCACATTCAATTACAGGCAACACATTTAAAATCTACTTGTGAATTTACATATTCAACAATTATTAAACTACACATTATTTTGTAACAGTTACAATATCTATGATGTTATTTAAATTAAGAGAATAAAAATTTTTCTAGAAAAATATTTTTAATTTTCAACATCCACACTCAAAGAAAAACATATTTTTACTATTGCAATTTTCTGGAATAGACAACTATAATACAATTTTTTAATTTGTTTTTAAAAATAGAATTAATGCATGGTCTCAGTTTATCTCTAGAACAGGACCGATATTTGACTTTAGAAACAACTTTTCTTTCATCAACAGACATGTGGCTCCAAAACTAGATTAATTCCTTTGAGTTTAGAAAGAGTTAAAGCAAAAATAAGAATGCTGACTTTATACATAGGTGTTTATTGTTACTTGGAAATGACAGGAGGGTATATAAAACAGAATATTTATTCTTATATTGAAAGGAATGGAGTACTCGAAATTTCCCAGAAAGATGGAGGCTTGAGATTGACATGAATAAACAATCTTTCCTCATAATTTCTTCTGTAACATAAAACAAGAGTCAGAGCAAGAAAGCTAATAAAACAGGAAGAGTTTTAATAAATAACTGCATACACACATACACATATAAATATATGCAAGTGTCAGAAAATTCAACATTTAAAAAAATCTTTAATGAAAATATTGGTGTTAGCAAAACTGTGGAAGAAATAGAACTCTCATGTATTCCTGATAGGAATGTGAATTGTTATAACCATTATGAAAAATTGTCAGCATCTACTAAAAGAAGTCTATTCTTTGACTTAGTAATTACATGCCTATGTTTGCACCCAACAGAAATGCATACGTATAATCACTGAAAAACAAGCTCCAGTATGCTCAGAGCATTGCTATAAATAATAGCTTCCAACAGAAACTACCCAAAGGCTTATCAGCAGCAAAACCAGTAAGTAAATTGTGTAGTCCCACATCAGAATCCAGAATATCAATACAAGTAAATAAACCGTAAGTACACATGATGATATTAATATATTTCACAAATAAATTATTGAGCTAAAAAATCCAGATTAAAAAGATCATATACATTCCATTTATATAAAATTTTAAAATGGCAAAACTAATCTACACTGTTAGACTGTAGAACAGTGGTTACCCTTGGATGTTACTGACTGACTGAAAGGAAGCATGAAAGGAGCTTCTAGGATAATGGTAATGTTTTATTTCTTGACTTAGGTTTGAGTTACAGAAGTTTGTGCAGATTGTGAAAATTTATTATTTATGACTTTTCAAAAATTATTTTTTAAACTCCTTAGCAAAAGAGTGTTGATTCACAAACTGGACCCATTACATGGAGGGCAAGGAGAGACCAAAGAAAGAGGCAGATCACTTCAGATTGGTAGGTGGCAGTTTTCATAAACAAGGGAACTTAACATAAGAGGCATGTCTTGGGCATCTGGAAGACAAATAGATCACTACACCACCCACCAGAATCTTAAAAGTTTATATGAAGCCCTTAACTGGGTTCAGTAATGTATACCATCCAGATAGTCCCAACACCACCTTACTCCCTCAGGGCTGCATCCTTGAAAATGGCTTTGTTGGTGGGAACAGAGGGCAGATCATACATTCCAAGGACAGGGGAGGGAGTTAAGAGACTCTGATTGCACAGATCCAGCGTAGAGGTCAACCAGAGGTTTTTCTCCATGACCTCCTCCAACAAAGAAACATTTATTGTCTCACATAATTGAAAACTTCAGATGTAACACAGGCCTCAGACAACCTATTTCTCAGGTACACAAAGTGAGTCCATTTCTCAACTCTGATTTCTCATCTGTATTTACTTATAAGGCAATGTATGGTGTGAAGAAAACTTCCAGCCATTCTAGATGTTTCCTTTCAAATATAAACCCAATAGAGAAACTATTTCTCATTTAATAAATGGCTTTTGCCTAAACAGACTGTACTCAGCTGTGTAACCATTCTTTGAGCCAACCAGGAGAGCTACCAGGAGTAGAGAGTACTGATGACTATGGTTTCAGTCACACACCCTTCCTCCCATGAAGGGTGGTGTGGGCTCTTTTCCTTCCAAACTACTTAGACTAAAAAATGGGAAAAAGTGATTTTCTATTTATAAAAAAAAATGAACAAACAAAATACACTTTCTTACTAGAAATAGAATGAATGGATGTGCACCTGAGGTCAAGATAACCCTCAAACAACATAGAGCAGTTTAGTTTGACTTTGAGAGCTAGATCAAAGCATCAATATTCTGAGTGTCTTAAGGGGAAGGTTTCATCTACACTGCAACTTATCTTGAGTGAGGTGCTTAAAGAACCTGGAGGATCATGAACATAGCTGCTTGGAGGACTGATATGTTGCCAAGTCCTGTGGACATTGATGTATGCTAGCCGGGATGATTATTGCCTATGATGTCACTGTATTTGAAAACATGAGCAAGCGAAGAAAACAGCAAGAAAATAAAAAAAAAACAGAGGTGGAAACGAACAGCATCTCACAAGAAGTGGAACTAATTGAAATGTCAGATGAGACAAATACAGTAATAAGATCTGTCAAGGACATCAAATATAAAACACTTTATGAAAGAACAAAAACAAAAATAGATTTTCAATTTAAAATTCTCAATAGTTGAACTTTTTAGTTTTTAGTTTAAAAAGAAGTTATGGTTGAAAGTTAAATTGACTAAAAAGATCTAATGAAAAAAATACAAAATATGTAGAAAGAGGTTCCTCAAAAAATTAAAAAATGGAGCTGCCTTTTGACCCAGTGATCTCACTCCTAGGAATATATATATCCTAAGAACCCTGAAACACTAATCAGAAAGAATATATGTACCCCTATGTTCATAGCAGGGCAATTTACAATAGCTAAGATCTGGAAACAGCCCAAGCGCCCATCAGTAGGTGAGTAGATAAAAAAGCTGTGGGACATTTACACCATGGAATACTATGCAGCTGTAAAAAAGAAGGATCTCGTACCCTTTGGGACAATATGGATGGACCTGGAGAAAATTATGCTAAGTGAAATAAGCCAGTTAGAGAAAGACAAATATCACATGATCTCGCTTATATGTGGGATCTAAAGAACTTAAACTGATGAACAGAATAGATTCAATGACATGGAAGCATAGATGAGACTGACAAACCTCAGAGGAATGGAGGAGGGCGGGTGGGTAAAGGGGGAGAGAGTAATTAAAGAATTTATATGCATATATGCATAACCCAAGGACACGGACAGTGGTGGGGAGAGGGCCTGGGGAGGGGGATGGGACAGGGTGGAAAGGGTCATTGGGGAGAAAAAGGGACATCTGTAATATTTTAAGCAAAAGTAAAACAAAAAAGAGTATAAATAATGGAAATCACTAATGAAAAACAAGAGTTAGTGAGGGCATAGACAAGAGAATTTTCATGTGTATAAAAAGTGTTCTGCAGTTTAAAAGAATGAGAAGTTATAGAGGAGAAGTAATATTTAAATAAATCAAGAAATTTTCTTTTATTTGAAGAAAGATTTGTGCCTGAAGATTGACAAGGCTCCCTAGATCCTGGGGAGGATTAATAAAAAAGGTCATTTACTAGACTTATCCCAGTGAAAATTTTCAATTCCAACAGTAAATATAAGATCTTATAAGCTTCTGAAGAGCAAGTAACTTTTAAAGAAAAGATAATCTGACTTATAGATTGTACTCACTTATAATATTAAAATTTAGCAATCAAAGAAATATAATCTCCTGAGACCAAAGGAGTTAGATTCAAGATAGTATTCACCTGTCAGGGAAAAGGAATGACATTTTCAGATATAAATGGATTCTGAGTATATATCCCCCATGTGTTCAAGGAAAAAAATTATGAAAATAAAGTAACGAAATGACAATTAAATCAGAACTAAGATATTGTAAAAAATGAGGATTATATTGGGGAAAAGAGTGGTAAGTAATGACTTACAATTTGCATAATTACTGTAAATGGAAAATGTCATTATGATTGAGAAACTGTAATAGTGCTGTAAAATAAGGGTCATAAAAGAAATGAGACAAACTGTGAGGTAAACCCTAAAACTTGATTTCAACAAAATCCAGGACCTTGAAGCCATAGGAAATGAATAAAAGCATTCTAATTGTACTCAAATCTAGAATAATACACAGCAAAAACAGTAACTACCCAGTACCCATTTTATTTTTCTTCCTAGTACTAGAAATTGAATCTTATTCATAGCAACAATGTATCCAAATAAAAACATGCCGTTTCCCACCAGGCCTTGCAGGTGGAAGAGCCATGTGAGCAGGGCCAGGTGATAGATACAGGCGGGGCCTTCGGCCTGATGGCTGGAAGGGTGCTGAACGGCTGCCGGCTGGGATGCAGTGTGTGCCTACTTGGCCCTCTCTCTTCCCCCATTTATGCTCGGAACATGAATTTAATGGCTAAAGGCCTTGAGACAGTACAGTAAGATAAATGGAAAAGAAAGAAAAGTTAAACCAAAAGTAGGAAGACAAAATTAGGAAAATTAATGGAAATCGCTAATGAAAAAATGAGTGAGGGCATAGACACTCATGTTAATGCTTAAAGGTTACGCATTAATCTTTAATGCTTCAAATAATGAAATGGGGGAAAAGAAGGATAATGAAGTATAGATTTTTAAAATTACTAATATGAGAGACTAATACATGTCATTTGCAATAAAATAAACTAAAATCTACATGAAATGCATTATTTACATGCAATGTGCAACTTAATAAAATTGGCCAAAGAGTAGAAATCATTAATATGCAATAGAAGAAATTATAAAAGTGGTTAAATATTTTAAAATAACATCAATATAGTGTTTTACAACTAGTTTATTGTAGTATTTTAAGTAGTTAAAAAAGGGTACAGAGTAATGTTGGATAAACTGTAGTGTATTCATACTTTAAATCTGATCTCATCAATTGAGAGAAATTTAAGTCATTTTATTTAATAATTACATAATATTTCAGATGTGTATTATGTGAGTAAAGTAGCCTGTATTACTGTATTATGGAATTATGAATTAATTTTCTTCATTTTGTTTACTAATATCAAATGGCAATAC
This sequence comes from Miniopterus natalensis, assembly GCF_054644295.1. Lineage (NCBI taxonomy): Eukaryota > Metazoa > Chordata > Mammalia > Chiroptera > Miniopteridae > Miniopterus > Miniopterus natalensis. The sequence goes on from NC_142086.1 coordinate 25,586,325, forward strand.
TGTGCTTAATAAAGCTATATTGGTTTTCATGAGACAGTGAGTATGAAAGATTGACAAGCGACCTGGGGGAAAAATAGGGATGTAAAGGAAACATACTTCTGAGGCTATTGTATTAATTTTTTGTTGTTGTTTTATCTTCACCTGATGATGTTTTTTCCATGCTTATCAGAGAGAAACACATGGATGTGAGAGAGATATCAATTGGTCGCGACCCTCACTCAACTCAACGGGGTCCAGGGATGGAGCCTGCAACCGAGGTACGTGCCCTTGACCAGAACTGAACCCGAGACCCTGCAGCCCGCAGGCCCACGCTCCCGCCACTGAGCAAACCGGCTAGCGCTGCACTTACTCTATCTCCATTCTCCATTCCTGTCCCACCCTCCTTTATCTGATTTTAATGTCCTTTCTCTATTTAACTATCTTCTCGAAAGTATAAACTAGGAAAAAATTATTGAAAAAATTAGGCACACAATAGTAAGGTTGTTTTAATTTTTCCCTTTTTGACTACATTGAGAAAGTAAAGCACACATACACACACACAACTTTGATTTTACAGAAAGCATGTAAGTAAGCACAAACATTTTTGCATTTTAAAATATCCTTTAGCCAAGCAATCTCCTTTGTATCACTTCACTTTATTTTTAACAACTTAGCCTTTACCATTCAGTTATCTCTCATGCAATGCCATGTTCTTCCTTCAAGCTTTCCTGAACCTTCCAAGTACATAATCACTTTTTCTATAAATTCCCAGAGAAAGTTATTACACCTTATCTAAGGTTTTTTGTGGTTTTTTTTACTACATACTTGAAATTCAAAGTATTGTTTTGTACAGCAGTTTAGTCTCTACCCCTTTGCTGAATACATTCCCTTAGTCCCTGTAGATTCACTCTTCAACCTTGTCTACCCTGAGCTCTGCCCTGAAGGCTGTCCCATCAATGAGCTGCATAAAGGGGAGCCCTGAAGAGTTTATTTTGACATTACAGTGCTTTCGAAATCACAAAGTAAGGCAGAGCTACTTAAAAAATTTTAAAGGGCTTAAACAATAGGTCTTATACAAATTATTGAACTATTGCTTCTTAATACATTACTTTTAATGACTTAAAATTAAGTTCAAAATATAGTAATTCTTAATAGTACACAATATACCAATTACTGTGAAATAGTCTTTAGAAGCGAGATGAATTAATGCAAAACAATAGTTTTTATTCTTCATAAAATGCTGAAATTCTAAATCTAAGCAGCATTACCTGGAATTTTTATTTTAATGCCGTTTCCTGTTAGAATCCTTACTGATGCTTCTGAAAGACACTTCTGATAATACAAGTCCCTCTAGTGGCATCTGATGTGAAATTTGTAATATAAATAATGTTACCATTCTTTTTACTGCTTAGAGATACATTAGGGCATTTAAACATTTATTAATAAAATTGATATTTAGAAATGATGGTACCATCAGTCATTTACTTGTTGCAATATTTATTCATTCTAATATATAATACATATTTATTCTTTGTGTTGAATTAATTTTAAAGTTGATAAATAAGAAGATCACATTTTCCAACTCAAAAGGGGCAGTTTGATATGAGGCAGGAAGACTATAATTCTTGACAGATAGTCTGTGCTCGATGTTTTATCCACTAATTCATTTAATTTAATAAACAATGAGCTTATACAATATATTTTATCATTTCTGCTTTAAGAAAAATAAAACAAAACTCAGAAAATAGTATCATGTATATAATTCGTGACAAAATACAGGGTTCAGACACGCTTATCTAAGGTTTTTTGTGGTTTTTTTTACTACACACTTCTACTTAAAATAAAGCTGTATAAAATGAAGAGGAAGACTGACATGTAACCAGAAAAATGTGACAGCTCATTCTAAGCTGACAAGTAGAAGGGCAACACTAAGCTGCAAGGGGGTGAACAGGTCAAACAGAAGTTTCTAAATCTCTAGAATTCTAATGTAGTTAAATTGGTGCTCTCATGCTCTTCCACATTTCTCTTTTTAAATAGATAATGTCTTAGTGAAAGATAAATTAGTAAATGTCTCGCTTCCTTTTTAAATAAAGTTTTAAATTGGACCATGTAGCTTATTGTATTTCTGATGGTTATTCACATTCAGATTTCTGTTGAAATTATGTAAGGGATACTCTATAGTATGCTGATAAGTAATATCAGTCCACGTCAGGAGAGAAAATAAGATACACAACAATAGGGCATTTCTTATCGGAATCTTTTTTTTTAGTCAAAAAGACATCACAAAGAAGTATAGTTGTATAGGAGATGGGGAAAGCCCACTTTGGGATCCTCACCCCATTTTTCTAGGGAAAAAAACACACACCTAAATATTAAAATGTTGATGATTCTACTTTATTTTTATTTTAATTAAGGTGTAATCTCTGAATTATAATCATGCTATTATTTTAGTACTCATGTTTATAGATCTGATTAATATTTTAATATGATGTGCTTATAAAAGCAAATCTAATATTTGCCCATTGCCAACTGTTTCTAGCATGCCCCAAATCTGGCACTTCTTTCAGGTAAAAAAAAAAAATAACTCTAGTATTTCCATATTATTACCCAATTAAGTCTACCTTTATGATACTAGTTCTTTCTCTGTCCTGGGGATAAAATCTCAACAACAACAACCCCTGCTATTCACATTCTCAATCCCGGGGAGAGATCTGATGTACATTATCTCTGGATGTGACAGATGTTTAAAGCTGACTTTCCCCCTTGAGGGCATTTTCATGGGCATGGAGAATGTAGGCCATAGAGATCCTACATTATTGGGGACCTTTCCCTTAAATTGTCCTTGATGTGATGTGTATCTTTTCTAGCTGTTTGCAGATAATTCCTACCTTCTTCTCTGGACTTTAAATATTACAACTCCAACCTTTTTCAGCAGTCATCTCTCAGACCATCCAGGTAGCCATTTTAGACATGATATAAGACAACATCATGGTGCTTCTTTCATTGTTAGCCATAAAAAAAGAATGAAATATTGCCATTTACAAGCACATGGATGGACCTAGAAAGTATTATGTTAAGTGAAATAAGAGGGACAGATATCTCATGTTCATGGATCAGAAGTCTTAACATGTCAAAACTGCAATACTCTCCAAAAGATGGCAATATTCAATTAAATGTAAGAATAAAAGAAGACATTAATGCAGAAATACAAAGGATTATAAGGATAGTAATATGAGTTACCATATACCATCCAATTAGATAACAGATGAAATAGGCATATTCCTAAAAAGACCCAAATTATGGAAACTAACTCAAGAATAAATAGACCTATAACAAGTAAATAGATTGAATGAGCAACTTAAAACCTCCCACAAGACAAGCCCAAGCACTCTGGCTTCACTGGTGTATTCTACCAAACTTTTAAAAAAGAATTAATAACAATTAAAAAAAAAAACAGAAGTGAGAACATTTTTCAACTCGTGCTATGAGTATTTCCTTGACCCCTAAGTCAGGCAAAGACATCACAAGAAAAGAAAACTATAAGCCAGTATCTCTTATGAATATAGATGCAGAACTCAACAAAATATTTGCAAATGCAATCTAGCAAAATAGAGGAAGGATTGCATATCATGACTAGGAATACCGGGTTGGTCTAAAATCTGAAAATCAATTGATCTATCCACAGTTCTAATAGAAGACAAAGGGCACATGGTCATTTCAATAGACACAAGAAAAGTTTTTGAAGAAATGCATCACCGTTTCATGATACGAACACTCAGCAAACCAGGGGTGGAAGGGAACTTCCTCAACTTGACATAGGACTTGATATAGGCATTTCCAAAAAATCCACTACTACGTCATACTAATGTTGAAATATTGAATGTTTTATCCGTGAGATCAGGAGCCAAACAAGGACATTAGCTTCCCCCTTCCATTTACTGTTATACTATAGGTTCTGACAAGGGCAATCAAGCCAGAAAATGAAAGCAAAAGCATCCAGATTTGAAATATAATAGTATTTCAAACTATTTGCAAACTATCTCTATTTGCAAATTACATGATATCATATATAAAAATCCTACCAACTCCAACGCAAAACTATTAGAATTAATAAACAAGTTCAGTGAGATTGTAGGCTACAATATCAATGTACAAGAGTCAATTGTATTTCTATACACTAGCAATGATAATCCTAAAATACAGTTAAGAAAAAAATTTCATTTACAATAGTATAAAAAATAAAATCTGTAGGAATAAATTTAACAAATGAAGTAAAAACTTATACTCTAAATGATACAAAATGTTGTTGAAAGAAATTAAAGATATCTAATTATATTGAAAGGTATCTTGTGTTCATGGATCAGAAGTATGAATATATTAAACCTGAAATACTCCCCAAGTTGATTTATACATTCATGGAAATTCTTATCAAAATTCTAGCTGGTGTTTTTGTATGCAGAGAGCAAGAAGCTAATCCTAAAATTCAAGTGGAAATGCAAATAAATCAGAATAGACAAAACGAATCTTGAAAAAAATAAAGTTGGAAGACTTACTTCACAATTTCAAAACTTAAAACAAAACTACAGTACAAGAAAACAATGTTGTACTGGCATAAGGATAGGCATATAGAATAAAGTCGAGAGTCTAGAAATAAATCTTCATGTCTCAGTCAACTGAGTGTGCCAAAACAATTCAAAGAGGGAAAGAACATCTCTTCTACAAATGGCACTAGAAAACTGTATAATTTATATTCAAAAGAATAAAATTGGATCCTTTGGACACACCGTATATAAAACTTAATTCAAAATGAATCATAGACCTAAGTGTAACAGCTACCACTATGAAACTCTTATAAGAAAACATAGGAGTAAATATTCATAAACTTGAATTAAGCAAAGCCTAACATCAAAATCACACCAAAATCACAAATGACAAAAGGAAACTAGATACATTTAACTTTATCAAAATTAAAAACTTTTTTTTTTTGCTTCAAAGCATATTATTAAGATGGTGATAAGAAAACTACCCAGCCCAGTCGGGCGTGGCTCAGCGGTTGAGCGTTGACCTAGGATCCAGGCGATCAGGGTTCGATTCCCGCTCAGGGCACATGCCCGGGGTGTGGGCTGTGGCCGATCAATGACTCTCTCATCATTGATGTTTCTATCGCTCTCTCTCCCTCTCCCTTCCTCTCTCTGAAATCAATAAAGATATAAAAATATAATAATAAAATAAAAATAAAAATGTTAAAAAAAAAACTACCCAATGGAAGACAAGTTTTGCAAATTATATCTGAGAAGGGGCGTGTACCCAGAATATATAAAGAACTCTTACAAGAATGAAAAATGAGTAGCTTAATTTTGAAATGGGCTAAAAATCTAAGCAGAGGTTTCTCCAAAGATGACATACAAATGGCCAATAAGCGCATAAAAAGATGTTTAACATCTTTAGCTATCAGGAAAATGAAAATCAAAACCACAATGAAATATCTCTTCACACCCACTGAGATGGCTGTAATATATATGACAGATAATAGCAGGTGTTGGCAAGGATGTGGGGAAATTGGAACCCTCAGACACTGCAACCACTTTGGAAGTAAAATGGTGCAACCACTTTGGAAAACATATCGGCAGTTCCTCAACAGGTTAAACATAGAGTTACCATATGAAAACATACTTCCACACAAACATGCACACACGTTCTTAGTAGCATTATTTCTAATATTCTTTTTTGAAATATACATTTTTATTGAATTTTAGAGAGATGAAAGGAGAGGAATAAAGAGAGAGAAACATTGATGAGAGAGAAAACATTGATCGGCCGCCTCCTGCACGCCCCTCACCAGGGATTGAGCCTGCAACCCGAGCATGTGCCCGACAGGGAATGGAACTGGTGACCTCCTGGTTCATGGGTCGACACTCAACCACGAGCCACACCGGCTGGGCTATTTCTAATGTTCTAAAAGTGGAAACATCCCACATGTCCACCCACTGATGAATTAATATATAACGTGGTAAATCTGTACTACAGATTATTTGCCAACAAAAAGGAATGAAGTACTCATATATACATGGCTAAGCCTTGAAAACATTATGTTAAGTGAAAGAAAGTCACAGAAGACTACATTTTGTACAATTCCATCTATATAAAATGTCCAGAATAGGCAAATCTCTAGAGACAAAGTAGAGTATCTGTTCCCTAGCGCTTAAGGAAGGAAATGGGGAGAAAATGGGAAGTAATTCTAATGAGTATGGAGTTTAATTTGGGGGGGATAAAAATGTTCTAAAATTGTGGTGATAGTTGCAGAACTCGGAGTATATACTAAAAACTATTGAATTGTACAATTTAAATGGTTGAATTGTATGGTGTGCAAATTACATTTTCATAAAACAAAGAAAAATAAATAGAAATATATTTACAGCAAAAAGTTATCCAAGCAGTGGGAGAAAAAAGTAAAATTAAGATTACATTTCAACAGGTAAGCTTTTTTAGCATATTGTTTATATTTATAATGTCTTTAATTACAGTTTCATTGTTTTATTATTTTACTTTTAAATCATATTATTGGCAAATACAGGAGACTTAATTTTGACAATAAAACAGAATGTAAATTTTGTCATACTTGAAAATGTAAAATAACTGTGTAGATAACAGAGAATGGGGGATCGAAGAGGGAGTGATATAAGGTGAAAGAAAAGGGAAAAGATCAAGATCTATTTTCTAGTTGATGGAATAATAAATAGTAACCTAAGTACATTAGTTAAGTATATCATGAGATATATTCAACAGAGAAACAAAATACTGATATAATTATGTTTGGGGATCAGGAAAACAAAGGATGGGAGGGAGAAGAGGGGAAATAAATGCACAGTAGAAATGAAAGGAGTTATAAGACATCTTTCAAAGCAAGGACAGAATAGCAGAGTTACAAGTTACAAAAAACATATAGTTCAGAGATGTGGAATTAGGCAACAGAGGAACAAGAAGAGAAACAAAAATCAGCTATGTCTGATAAAAGATGGGAAGTAGGGGAGGGCGAAATATGTTAGTTTTCTATTATAACCTCTTGATATAGTTTAAATTTTGTAACTAAAGAGCATTATGGTGTAATTTTTAAAAAATGAGATTCTTAAAATTGCTCCAGCCTAACATTTTCTTCAAAATAGTGCCAAGGAACTAGATTTATGGAGTTTAAAAAAGTACAACTCTTGATAGATGATAGATAAATGGATAGATAGATACTGTCTTTATTAAAGGGGAAAATTACATGTATATAATTTTAAATTTTGACCCCAACCATGTAATATATATATGTATGTATATTTACATATATGTACACACACACACATATATATATATAACTTTCTTTACAGCAACCTGAATATATTTTCAGTATGGAAGGACTTAGGAATTGTACGATTCAACTACTTTTCTTATAAAGGTTTAGGGTACAAAGATCTGATATATGGATGTTCACCATAATGTTATTGTTAAATAAAACTTAAACAAAAATTATCCAAATATACTTTTAAAAAGCAAAGGGTTAAAGAAATGATTATATACTCATACCTTAAAATACTTAGAAATCACTAAATGTGTTAATTACCAATATTTGTTGACATGAATACAGGCCACCTTATACTAAACGAAGAAAATTCAAGCCATAAAATATACTCTGATCTTTGAAATAAAAATCACAAGAAATATTACATAGACAAACTAACCCAGGGACAGCCCTTGACTCTCCAAAATAACCAGAATTTCACAATGTATTTTATTTTATTTCATAGTAAAAAATATATCTTAAATGCTTGAGAAACTTGCAAATTTCCTTTTTTACCACTCATCCATCCAAACTGGTCCTGCTCTGCTCACTGCTTTGGGAACAGATATGACATTAAAATAGAAATGAGTCTATTTTTGGCTTTGTGTTTCTTTATCTCATGGAGAAAATGTATTCCCTGAGGTCCTGCATTAGAGACTTGGGCTACCATGTAATGAATAATAGGAGTAAGACATGTTATATTTCTTCTTTCTCTCACTTTTTCAGGAAAATTATTCCTTTAAAATGTGGTGGAAAAGATCAGAGGAAAATGACAAGCTCCTAAAAATCAAGTGGGGTCTTGAAAAGAGACAATTTTTGCACAGTTTTCCAGGCTTAGTAATAGAGGTTGGAGGATGCAAAGCGTGAAGTCCCTCAGATTGCCTTAGCAGTTGAAAAGGCAAAGGAAGCCTGTACCCAGGAACACTGCTACTGCCTGTCATCTTCACATTGACTTGAAAGACCCATACCTTGAGGAAAACCTGATGCCTTTCTGCATAGTAACAGGCACCCCTTCCTGCACCAGGCAGAAACTTGGACAAGTGGGCTGCCCAGGACGTCAGCCTCCACCCACGCTTTTGGCCGCGCAGTTTGGGGCCGTGCAAAAGCTATGCAAAGCTACCACGTCTGTCGCCCAGGTAGGGAGCTAGAATGCTGGAAGGGCTCTCCTGAGAGAACGGAGGTATGGGACGTACCTCAGACATCTTCCTAGAGCTTTCCATGTCCCAAATGGACCTGAAGGAGCAGAAGGAGTCCCATGCACCCAGAAGTAACATGGACATGGTTCAGAGAGCCATAGGTCCTTCAGGAAGACAATAAGGAGTGGATTAGCTAAAACCTGAATGAAGAGATAGTTGAGGAAAATACAAGGTGAAAATAGTATCAGCAGAGGCTGATGCGAATAGGCACACTGACACTTGATGTCCCTAACCCCAACACTGAAATTCGATGTCCCTAACAACACTACCAATAACAACAAAATATTTTTACAAATAGAGCCATAACCCTGAAAAAGGAGTGTGGGGAACCCCTTAAATAAATAATGAGATGATGTTTCTTATGAAATAGAAGCCTGAAATTAAAATTAAGTTGAGTTTGCCCTGGCTAGTGTTGCTCAGTTGGTTGGGTATCATCCTGTGCATGGAAGGGTTGCTGGTTCGATTCCTGGCCAGGGCACATGCCCAGGTTGCAGGCTCAGTCTCCGGTGAGGGGTGTGCAGGAGGCAGCCAGTCAATGTCTCGCTCTCACATCGATGTTTCCCTGTTCCTCTCCCTCCTTTTCTCTCTAAAAAAATCAATAAAAATATAAAAAAATAAAATTAAGTTGAATTATAAGAAAATGCTATTTTTTTGCACTCAAGTTTGTGTAATAAGATGCATATTTGCTAACTTAAAATAACATATCATAGCTACCTTTAATAGCCAGGTCCTGACTAGAATTCTAGAAGCCTTTTGAAAATTACTCTGCTTAACTTACACTTCTTCTTCCCAACGAAGAAATATCTGAGGTACTGAGACATATTTGAGCATAATATCGGAGACTGTTTTATATATTTTTATAAAGGTAAACAAGATAGCACTAGAATTGACTCAGGTGATCGTTGAGGGGGAAAAACTAACTGAATAATTTGATAGACCTTAACTTTATCCTTGAGTATTTTTAATTTTATTGATGATATTTTAACTATCCAGACTCCAAAATTTATAGGACCATTCTATTCAACTTTCATTTGATTATCCAGACAATGGCAAATGCTTACACCTCTCAATGGAAATTGAAGAACTAATATTATTGGCAGTGTTCACTTTCCTAACTCACTGGAGCTTATTTAAAAACCTTCCTCTGGCATCTCAGCCTGTCGATGCTCACTACCTGATCCAAACATCACCATTTGTGAATTATCAGCATTTTCTTCAATTAACCCTTTTTCAAATGCACCATAAAGACTCCATATTTTCTTCTACTCTAGGAGCCAATATTGTAAATCATGATCTTTATGAGTTATGACTCTGTAATATTAATAAGAAATCACCACGGGACCACACAACCTAAAGATTCAAAAGCAAAAATATTGCATTTTATGAACCTGAGGGGATTATTTTATTATTTTTTTACCTTACTTGCCAACACAAACTCCTTTCCTGGGATGCAACCCAATGGTGAACCCAGAGTAAAATATCTGACCATCTAAACTTCATTCATGCTTTTGCAAGCGCTGTCTACAATAACTAGGGTTTTATAATATGAACTTTTCTATGTGTAAAATTTAGTATCTTATTTGTAGTCAACCTTTGGGCAATCAGGAATAACAGTAAAGACAATTATACTGATTTCTGTTATTAAGAGTCAAATTCTGAAATATTTGCTTTAAGTAACAAGAACATATTCTTCCCAAGCCTGAAGAAACTTGCTGACAAGCCTGCCTGGTTATGTATTCTATACCCACAACATAGAAGAGGGCTGTTTACTCCACTAATGAGCACAAAAAGCCAGCAGATGTCTAGAACCAATTTGGCAGCTCCTAAGCTTTATATCCGTATTCCAAGAATCCATTAGCTAAAAATAATTTATAGAAACTGAAATGTCAGAATTCTACCAATGCCATATCCATAGGAGATCTAGAATTGGAAGATCACATTGCTATATGATATTTCTCACCTAAAAGCAGCTGAGAGAATTGGGTAAACACATCTGAAATATTCACATAGCATCATCAATGTCATAGTTAAACTTAAAGTTTGTCAGCATTCTTAAACTTAAAATATTAAATAATTTCACATGTGTAGCCCTTTCGGTGACTAGGGATGGGAGAACCAGAGAGGAAAGGTTGCAGCTTATATTTTTGTAGATCTTATTTTAATTAGTTTTTTATGGAAGTCAGTTTACAAAGCTGTGGCCAATTGACCTGTACTCTTAATTTTCTGCTTCTGACCCAAATTTATCTTAATCTACTACTTGTTTAAGTGTTTGGGATATTTAAAACTACTTTCTGGGGAAACACTCTGCCTCAAGAACCCTTTTGATCCAACCTTATAACAGGACAGGTCTCCATTTGACAGATAATATATGTCAGACTCTTAAATTAACATGGTAAGATGTTAATTCTACCACCTGAATATTATTGTGAGTCATACTTACAGTCAGTAATGTAAAATATGGCACCCTAATCACTACTGTCAATTATAATATTAGGCTGAGTGAAAATTGGTACTTATAAACCAACATGAAATATTTGTAACTGGGAAAATATTATTTAAGGGGCACTAGTTTTTTCTTTGTATTGTGCTAGGATCTTTGTAAATATGTTCTCAGGCCAAGGCAAAGCTGCTTACCTGACTATATTATTAGTGTTATACAGACATACCTTTTCTAAATTATAACTTAATTATATGGTTTGGGTGCCTTTTATTTGATAATACAAGGAATATTCACTCAAAAATTCCTTCAGTACCTCTTTATTCTACAAAAAAAACCCCTTATTATCAGCATATTGAATGCCCTGTATACTGTGTAGGGGCTGGGGGCAAAAATCAGGGTCAGATGCTCCTATGAAATTTTAGCTTATACAAATGGACACACAAATTATAAAAATATATAAATATACAAGTTGCTACATGCATGGGTTGCCATATATCTGTGGTGCTATGAAAGTACAGAGATGGCTCACTTAACATTGCAACTGAATACAGTTTCAATTATGTTATCCAATATCCCTGAGAGGTGGGATCATGTTTATTTCTCCTAGAAGTCAATGAAGAGAAGTATGTTTATCTCCAAAGAGAAATTATATGCTTTCTTATATTGTATTGTGAGAACTAGATAGCCTGGGGTAATTTGCCTTTTCATTTTGACTTTAGTTCATGCAGTAACTAACATATACTAAGTGCCTGGTAAATGTTTTTTATCTTTTCCAAATTAGCTTTTGATGTTTACTTGTAAGGGCCTTGTTTTACATGTTTTTTGAATTGTATAATTTTACAGCAGCAGGGGTTAGAAAGATAATCTTTTTTAATCCCCTAAAGTTTCAAAGGGATTAATTTAGGCCTCAAGATTGTAAGTAAACTAACCAAGATTACATATCTAGTTACTTGCAGAATTTAGATTAGAAACTAGGTGACCTGAATCCTACTATTTTGCTTTAGTTATGTTATCTTTCCAAATGATGAACTAGAAATCGATGGCGACAGATCAGAAAGTGAGGGATGGGAGAAGAAAGATAAAAAAACAAAAGAAAGAGAAAAAAAGGAGAGAAATTTGAAGAGTTTAAAATTTAGTTTTTTCAATATTTAGATATAAAATTTTAAAGATTGCAACAGTTAAAAACCTCACCATAAGGTGAAATATTATTCTCTTGCCCATTTTTTTGATAAACAGCCTTGAACTCACATATAATGTTTATAATGCAGCAGAACATGTATCTTTCTTCAGGGATATGTATTTTAAGGTGTAAATGTGAACAAATTTATTTTTCCAGACACTTGAAAAATAATGAGAATTACTCTTGCTATTTTTCCTAAAATCGATTAGTGTTTTAAGACCTAAATGCTAACAGCTCAGGCCTCCATACTAACAACCTTACTAACATTCAGCCTAGTATGGGCTCTTAATTCATGAGGAGAAATAATTTATTAATGAATATAATTTTGTTTCTTTCTAAAATATTTATAAACTGAAAAACACGTTTGTGTGTTTGTGCCTGTGTGATTTGTAAAATTAGGAAAAGAGCACTTGTCTGCTTACAATTCATAAGGCTAAACCTGCCATGTATCTAATGTTTGTTTGACCAAAAGAAAAAAAGAGCTCAATTTTATATATTTGTTAGTGCTTGGAGGGAAAAAAAAAAAAATGCTTATTGAGATTTGTTTCCGTTTTCTATTGCTGCATAACTAACTGCCAAAAACTCATGATTTGGAACAATTTATTATTACCTTTGAATTTGGTGAAACAGCAATTTTAACTATGGCTATTGCCCATTATTACCTGTGGTCCCATGGGCTGATTGAACTCAAGCAGGCAGTTTTTTCTCAGGGTCTTTCTTGCAGCTGGGGCTGGAATCTTCTGACAGATCAACCAAGATGGCTCATTCACATGACTAGCAGTTGATGCTATTAGCTGGAAGCCAAACTGGGGCTGTCAACCAGCACACCTACCGTGGTCTCTCCCTGTGCTCAGGTTTCTTACAGTATGGGGGGCCATGATCCAAGAGGCAGGTTCCCAAGCCTCCCAAGAGGCCCATGCAGAAGCTGAAATGCTTCTCATGGCCTAGCCTCACATGTTCCAGGGAACCACTTGCACTGGATTCTAATAGTTCAAACAAGTTATCACACCCAGTCTAGATCCATGCTGATGAGGAATTAACTCTACCTTTGGATGTGAGGAAGTAACTGTTAGCACCCATCTTTGCATATCATGTACCAAAAGAAGTCTCACCAGTATCCTCACACAAATGAAAACTCACCTGCTGACTGCATGGGATGGGTTGCAGGGGATACATCTCACCAAAACATTCTTCAATAAGCGATTTTGAATCTGTTCAAGTGTATAAGTTTGTGATTTAGATTCATCCTCACTCACAAGTTTTGCTGTAAAAAACCTGTAAATATGAATTTACCCTTTAAATTTTAAAAATAAATTATTATGTGCTGTTTACTTTTCCTTCAAAGAACCTCAACACTGCTTTCTTTATACAATGGAAATGAAATCAATCATTTTCTTTGTCATTATATTTTTCTTAACTACTTTTGCATTTTCACTATTGACCACTACTGACCAGTTATTTCAATTACAAGACTGTTAAGACACTTATTAGTGGACCTAAAACTATGAATAAAAAAGCTAAATTAACCATATATTCTATATGCACAGATATTAAAAACAGAATGATGAACATTCTGTTTTGCACATGTTTTTTATTTATCATATTCTGCGAATTTTATCTGAATGCTTTCTCTGGTATAAAGCCAGAAATAACATAAAGTACAATTGTGTTGTATATCTCATAGAGCTTTTGTTATATTAGTATTTTAAGAACAACTCCATCATATTTTACACAGCTCCCCAGCAAGCAGTAATATTTTCAGTCATATCAATACTTCCTTAGCTTAGCTATCTTAAAGATCTGCCATTCACATAAAGTATTTATCTTTCAAATATTGGTGGAAAATCACAATAACTTATGGTTTACATTATTTGGGCCCAAGGGCCTTATCAGTTATTATTAAGAGCAGTGTAAGTCTCCCTACAAGAACATATTTTTTGATAAGCAATCCTATTAGAATTCTCCTTCAGCAACATGCCTACCATTTCACACATCCACAAATATTCTCACTGGTTCATGTTAATATCTTCGCTCTTTGCTAATTACCAACTAATTTATCTACCCTTAAAATGCAAATTAACACTGCAATTACTATTAATTTATGGGATTATTTATTTAATATTTTGTCTTATTATTTTATTTGTATGATATTGATAGAGATTTTTTTTCTTTCTATTAAATCCAAAGCAGTCTTACAAATGCCAAACTACTCACCTCAGCAGTCAGGAAGTTTCATTTTGCAACCCAGTTAAGTGAATCCCCAGAAGTGATAACTTTTAGATTGCTTTGGATAAGCTTCTGATACTTCTGTTGTTGCCAAGTTATCACCTGAGAAATACTGTTCCGGTTCTTCAACAGGGTAATGCCACACCTGTGTACCCATAACTCTCCATCGAAAGTGTCAGGGACATATCAAGTTTCATTCCATATTTCCTAAATCAACTCTGGTATAAAATGATATCTTGAATACATGTGAACCAGTTATCACCAGGAATGCTACTCTTGTCCTACAAGGCATTACCTAGTCCGAAAGGATATGGTGAGGTAAGGATTTCAACAGAAAGCCAGCAGGATGAGAGGAGATATCCCATTTCTGAAAAAGAGGTTACAACAACTTGGATCAGAAATGGCTGGCAAGTCTGGTGCTCAATATTCTCTACTAGTCCGACTCTGGGTATTGCTTTGTCTGGGATTGAGGTTAATCTGGGGATGCTTGTTTTCTGCCCTTATTACTAGTAAAGAATAAAAGCAATTTCACAGCAGTATTAGAAGCAGGCCATTAACTAATAGAAATAGGGATTTCTGGAAGACAGATAGAAGGGCAGGAAAAAAGTAAGCCAGATTAAAACTGGTCTATTAAACATATGAGTTGTAGGCTGTCACCTAAATGAAAATCTATTTGTATTTCCTCTTGTCCCTTTATATTATTTTCAGTGAGGAAGGACATTTTCCTTAGCACCAGACAAATTTGGACGTACCACATGAGTATTCTGTTTTAGACAATGAATAGTCACTGAGCCTCATAATCATAGGCTCAATTTAGAATGCAGAATATCCATCAAAATACAAATTAAACATGAATTAATTCAAGAGTATGATTTCTTAAAATATTTCCCTCCTCCTCTAACTCTTACTCCTACATTAAACCCTGAAGAAGGAGGCCCAGCCGGGCGTGGCTCAGCGGTTGAGCTTCGACCTAGGATCCGGGAGACGGTGGTTCGATTCCCGGTCAGGGCACGTGCCGGGGTTGCGGGCTCCATCCCCAGTCGGGGGTGTGCAGGAGGCAGCTGATCAATGACTCTCTCATCACTGATGTTTCTATCTCTCTCTCTCCCTCTCTCTTCCTCTTTCTGAAATTACTAAAGACATATTAAACAAACAAACCACCCTGAAGGAGGATAGCTGCTTTTAGCTACAACGATATAGTTCATCTCAACTCTCTCTTCATAGCCAAGGCTTTCCACTCTAGCTGTGGTTTGGTCTACAAGGAAAGAGCCAAGATTTAAGGGGAAATGAGAACTTTTACTTGGATTGGGTAGCTTCTCTTTTACACTGACTTTGTGTTCCTTTCTCATGAGATGATACTATAAATTTTTCAGATATTTTCTCCTCTGATGATCTTTCTCATGCAGTTCCTTTGAACTGAGAAAATGCATCTCTGTTCCAATTGGACTCCAATGGCTCATTCCATATTCCCTACAAACCTAGTGTTTATCTCCTGTTTTTTTAAAGAATTTTTTTTTTTTTTAGAGAAGGATTGGGTTCACAACAAAGTTCATGGGAATGTACAAAGATTTTCCATGTACTCCTGCCCCCAAACATGCATAGCCTCCCTCATTATCAGAGTTCCTCACCAGCCTGTACCTGTTACAACTGATGGCCCTACATTTATGCATCATGATTTTCCAAAGTCCACAGTTCACATTAGGGATCACCCTTGGTGTTATTATACATTCTAAGTTTGGACAAATGTGTAATGGCGAGTGTTCATCGTTATAGTATTATACAGGGTATTTCCACTGCTCCAAACTTCACTGTGCCCACCTTTTCGTCCTTTCCTGCTTCCCAATCCCTAACATTGATCTTGCTATTTTTATTTTATTTTTATTTACTTATTTATTTATTTTTAACCCTCACCTGAGGATATTTTTTCCATTGTTTTTCAGAGAGAGTGGAAGGGAGGGAGAGAGAGAGAAACATCGACGTGTTCCTCCCACACCCCTCCCCACCCCCCCCCCCCAGGACAGAAATCTAGCCTGCAACCAAGGTGTGTGCCCTTGGCTGGAACTGAACCCGGGACCCTTCAGCCTGAGGGCTGATGCTCTAACTACTGAGCCAAACCAGCTAGGGCAGGCGATTGATCTTTTTAGTATCTTTGTTTTGCCTTTTCCAGGAGGTCATATATTTGGAATCATATAGCATGCACTCTTTTCAGATTGGCTTCTTTTACTTAATAATATGCATTTGAGCTTCACCTAGGTCTTTTTTCTCCTTTTAAAGAAGTTTTATTAACACTTATTGGGGCGACATTGGTTAATAAGATTATATGTTTTAAGCATACAATTCTATAATACATTATCTGTATGTTGCATTGTGTTTACCATCCAAAGTCAAGTCTCCTTCTGTCACCGTATATTGAGCCCTTTCACTCTTCTAGCTCACCCCACTCCCCTTCCCCTGGTAACCACCATACAGTTGTCTGTGTCTCTGAGTTTTTTGTTTGTTTGTCCTATTGGTTCATTTGCTGCTTTCTGTTTTATATCCCACATCTGAGTGAAATCTTATGTCTTATTTCATTTCCTTTTAATATTAATGAATAACATTCCATTGTCTGGATGTACCACAGTTTATCCACTAATCTACTTGAGGGAACCTTGGTTGCTTCCTAGTTTTGGCAAATATGAATAAAGCTGCTATAAACATCTGTGTGCAGGTTTTTGTGTAGACATATGTTTTCAACTCCTTTGAGTAAATACCAAGGAGCATGATTGATGGATGATATGGAATGAGGGAAGGTTAAGACACTTGAAATAAAATATACTAAAACAATATAGTAATTACTTTAGAGTACAATCAAAGGGTATTATCTTCTTTTCAATTTTCCACATATTCCATGATATTATTATATTACTTTTAAAATTTAAAAGAGTAACTTAAAAATAAAAATATGTTCTAAATTTGTAGCAAAACATATCAATTGTCCCAAATGTCTTTTAGATTTCTGGCATGAACACGTTACCATTTTCATAATGGCAAGGGAGTAAAATACTCATAGGTACATCCTTCTTGAATTTTCCCTTTTTAAAAAAATACTCCTCAGTTATGCATAGTATATTTGTGAAAAAGTCTTTATACTCACACACAGAATTTTAGCATTTCGTATAATCCTCCTATTCTCTCTGGCTGAAGATCTAGGAACTTTTCCCATGAGGACTTGAGTCCCTTATTTTTGGTACTGTCTTAAGCACACTGAATGCAGATTACTTAGTCCCTGCTTAGTTGATAAATACATGATAAACTCAAATCTGGCTTTGGGAACAATAGTTATTTCAGTAAGAAACTTGGTGCTGAGCCACAAAAAACATAATAATATAGATAGTGAACATTTTGCTAACTCTTATACAGCATATGACTAATTTAATTTTTTAACTTTTATAAAAATAGAGGCTATACTCTAATTCTTAAATTACCAACTTTGTTATGTCTCTATGTATAGTTTAAGAATATAGAATAATAAACAAGGAATTTTTAATTATTCAGAATGATCTGAGCTGTTTTTCTTGAAGACGAATGAGGGCAGAGTCTAGGTATGATTTTAAGAATACAGAAAATGACTTTCCCTTCTGAAAATATGTATTGTAGTTCAGAAGCCAGAAACATTGTTTCAAAGTCGTCTTCAATCGCTCAATTCATGGTTTAATAGGCTTATTGTTAAAAATGTAAATTCTTTATCTGAAGAGTTAGGCACTTGAGCCATTTCTAGTCACTAACAATATCCAAATTATCAGGAAGTCCTATACTATCTACTTTCAAAATACATGGAAAGTCCATCCATGGCTCTCTCTCTATCCCTACCCAAAGAAAAACCACTATTATCTCACTCCAGAATTACTGCCCTAAACTCATATTTCTTCTCTCTGCTTATAATTTTGCCTGCATTACAAAGAGCAGACAGAGCCCTTTTCAAAATGTAAGAATCATTGCCCTGCCTCTTAGTAGCATGCAACCTATATGTTTTAGTATCACCATTTCTAAAAATGGGTACAAAAGAGTACCTACCTCATAGGGCTGTGACTATATATTTTAAAATTAATTTTATTGTTGAGAGTGTTACAGATGTCCCCCACTTCCCCCCTTTGCCACCCTCCACCTGGCTGCCTCCCCACTCCAGATCTTCACCTGCCTATTGTCTGTGTCCATGGGTTATGCATATATGCATATAAGTTCTTAGATCAATCTCTTTCTACCCTCCCTCCCACCTTCCCTCTGAGATCTGTCAGTCTGTTCCATGCTTCCATGCCTATGGTCCTATTTTGTCCATCAGTTTATTTTGTTCATTAGATTCCATATATAAATGAGATTGTGTAATATATCCTAAGGATCCTGAAACACTAGTCAGAAAGAATCTATGCACCTCTTATGTTCATAGCAGCACAATTTACAATAGCTAAGGTCTGGAAACAGCCCAAGTGTCTATCAGTAGATGAGTGGATAAAAAAGCTGTGGCACATTTATACCATGGAATACTATGCAGCTGTAAAAAAGGAATATTTTACCCTTTGAGACAGCAGGGATGGACCTGGAGATTATTATGCTGAGTGAAATAAGTCAGTCAGAGAAAGATAAATATCATATGATCTCAGTTATATATGGAATCTATTGTGAATATTAAATTACTTAGCTTGTATAATGCATTTAGAAACAGTGAGACACATGATGAGCACTTATTACATAAGTGCTGTTTTGTCTGTTTTGTTCATCGTTTTAATACTCAGTGCCCCACACACAGTGCAAAACATAATAGCTGAATTAACTTGTTAGTAACATTAGGAGACAGGTGCTATTCAAGAGGAAGATTTTAAGAAAAAAGTGAAAAAGTAACCCGCAGGAGTCACAAATGTGTAAATGTTGGGGCATGAGAACAAAGCATGAGGTCATTTGTAAACTGAATCACAGCTGGGAAGAAGATTCACTAAAAATATTCCAGGACTTGAGTGTAGTTTCATAGAATTAGATAAATTTTACCTAAATAGATAACACAGATAGTATATGCAAACTATATATGTGTACACTTGTGTATATTTGGGTCAGTTTTCAGTGATTATAAGAGAGGTAGCATAGCAATTAATGGCCAGCTTTTGGTCCGGACTGCCTGGGTTTTGGTCCCTGTTTTATCACCTGCTGGCTGGGTTACTGTTGACAAGTTCTATGCTTCAGCTTTCTAATTTATAAAATCAGAATAATAATTGCAACTACTTCAGAATGTTGAGAATTGAATTCCTACTTGTAATTAATACTTGTAATTATTATCTGAAATTAATATTGTACTTTGAACAGTGTCTGGCACATAGTAAATACTATAGAACTGCTTGCTAAATAATATAAAAATTAATACTTTTTACTTCATCATATTTCAAGATTTGTTTAAGAGATTATGACATTTTTATTGTATTTTTTTTCTTTCTTTTTTTAACTTTGGTACTTATGACAATTAAAGTTATAGAAGGAAACCATGAAGAGACAAAATTTAGGATGAAGTAAATGAAACAGTATTGAACAGATTCTCTGTTTTTCCTGGGGACCCTCATATTTATTTATTTATTATTTTTAAAAAATATATCTTTATTGATTTCAGAGAGAGGAAGGAAGAGGGAGAGAGAGATAGAAACATCAATGATGAGAGAGTCATTGGTTGAGCCGGCAACCCGGGCCTGTGCCCTGACCAGGAATCGAACCCCGATCGCCTGGATCCCAGGTTGACGCTCAACAGCTGAGCCACGCCGGCCGGGCGGGATGCTCATATTTTAAAAATCTACTATCATAAAAACGGGATCCTGATAGTGTATTTAGAAAGTCAGAAAGGAAAACAAAACAAAACAACAAAGACAAACATTAGTATCTAAATGAAAGACTCCTCTGTTTCTTTAGCAAGTCGCTGGCTGAGTGTTAGTTGAGGGAACTTCACTACCTTTCCTGAGCCCCTCCGTTTACTAATTTTGTGGGACCCGGGGCAGCAGAACAGACACAGTGGGCATGCAGGGTTGACGGCAGTCCCCGAACCATCTTTAGAATTGTAGCATCAAAGGTTAGGCACCTTAGGCAAGTAATGCTGTTCAGAATGGAAATTATTTTTTAATAATGTTATGAGTTTCTATCAGTGACTACTATTAATATCTTCCAACCGACTCAATGTAATATGCAAAAGACACATCACATCAGACTAGCTCTGAAGACAGTGTAAACACATGTAGTGGCAGAGTTATTGTTCCAAGAGAGCTGCTTTTTTGTTTGTGATAAGCATTACTGGGTGCAACTGAATTTCTATAGTAAGTATAAACTCTTTTAGTAGAGTTGTACTGTGTGCACTGGATGTTTACATGGTTTTCAAGTCCCTTTTTTATTTCCCCCAATTATCAATGTGGAAGTAATGAAAATAAAACTATATACACATATATAAAATACCGTACTATCCATTGTGGTAGGCACTGCCACATATGGCTATTTAATTTTAAATTTATTAAATTTAATGGAAACTGAAAACTCAGTCCTTCGGTTGTACTAGAAGTATTCAAATACACAAAAGCTGCATGTGGATGTGCTAGTGGCTACTGTATTGGACAGCACAGATATAGAACGTCCATACCATTGCAGTAAGTCCTATCAGGCATTAGTTTTATTAGCATTAATATATAGCATTTGTTTTGGATAAATCACATATAACCTTAATATTTTATTTGAAAGTTGCACGTATTTTCAACAAACAAGACATTTTTCTTTTTCCTTGGAATAAAAATACTCACAAACAAGCATGAAACTTATATGTATACATATAAACACTACATTTCTTAAATATTTTAATCCTTGGTGAAAAGTAAGTCAGAAGCAATAAGTCAGGAATAGCAGTTGACTATATTAATACTAATCTAAGTCAATCAAGTATTTGTTTGCATTTTTCATTTATTTGGAAAATTTTATTTTCACCAAAATATCGAGGATATCGAAGATATTACAATTGAATTCCAAATACTGTGAATGTAAGTATACTTCTAATACCATAAGTGGAATTTATCAGTGAAACACTAAAGGACTTTCACAAAAGGGGTCTATAGTGGGATTTAGTTCCCTGAGTAATAAAAAGCCATTTTCATAACAGCTCAGAATAGGCACAACATATACATAAATATATATTATTCACATATAAGAAATTATAGTTTTAATGACTCAAGTATTTATTGATCTTTAATAAACAGAAAAGGGACAACTACATACTATTTTTACAGTTTAAATGTATAAGTATTAAATTATCCTTTATGAAAAGTTAATAAAGGTGGTAAATTTGACCAAAAAGACAAATATAATTAGTATTTAAACACAATTATTTAGCACATATTTTTGTAGAGGTGTAAAGGAAACATTCTCTGACTTTTAAAAACTTTTTAAGGTCCTTGGGATGGTTGGATATGAGGGTCAAAGTTAGTCAACAATATTAAAAACCATATGCTAATTTTAAATGATTGGTTTAACTGAGTTATATAGAATTTTAATCACCCAATAATTATAAGATGACATTGAGAAATGTTTATGTTCCATGAAATAATTTTAACAACCTTAGTTAAGAAATACATTGCGATTAAAATGATATAGAACCCCTGACATAAAAGGCAAATATTAGGCATAATAAGTTTTTATAGGGTTGTTATAGGTCACTTGGAAATATAATGAGATGTCACTCAAGATTTGTTCTTTTATTTTTTATCAAGTTTAATATACACAAAAAAATATAGAACTTAAAAAATGCAAACATGGTTCTTGATTTTGAACTAAATTCAAATATTAAAAAATATTTTTATAAAAAACTTGACCCACAAAATCCAGCTTAAGAGATACATTAAGGAATCAATCACTTCTCTTCTTCTAACACCTTAATCTATTTCTAATTTGATTGTAGTAAAAGAATATATTTTGCATTATTTGTATCAAAATAATTAAAATGTTGACAGTGGTTATTAATATGGATGTTATTAATAAATTTAATATTTAACTATTTGACATACCCAAGTATTTTTATCACAAAACCCATTTTTTACTGAAGCAGGGCATAAGGTGTCTGAATGCAGGTATAATACAAGACAAAATACTAAGTCTATTTTGGTACACTAATTTGATACTTGAATAGAAATTAATAGCAGTATTCCTGTTACCATGTTATCTTATTTGTTGTGATGGAAATAATCATGCATACTTCAATATAGAAAGAGTTTTTTTAAAGGTAGTTTTACCTCTACAATTAGTTGTTTACTGCTTGAATTTTAGAACATGTGCATGATTATTGTTACAACTGAATGAAAACAAAATTGTTTTAACAGAGCTGATCATTCTGGGGCACGAAAGATAAACTGAATAATATATCACTAGTAAAATTAAAATAAATTTAAATGTATCATTTAAAATATTCTCCACATAATTTAGCTAAATTTACTTTTTGTGGATAATTGATGCCACACAGACTATTAAATAAATTTTATTTAAAAAATTCAAGTTAGTTTAATTGAGTTGAATTATTTGGCGATTGTGCATAACCTTTAATATTGTATTTGATGTTAGTATAAGTTCATGCACTAGTTTTCAGAGGATGAATCAATCCAAACGAAGAGTAAGTTTAACTCAAGCAGATGTAGTAACTATAGATATCCATGTCTAAGAGGGAAGAGGTATGACTCCTTTCCTCTTTCATAACTAATTTGGAACTTCACTAGGGGAAATTATAGAATGATTTGTGTTGGAATAATTCACTTCTTTGCCCTTCAATATAATACAAACTCTTGATGATTAGAAACTAAATATGATAATCTTTGTACCTTGTCCATAATGCTCAGCACAAATGCACATGAAAATCTCACTTGATAAATGGTTACTGAATTAGAAAAGTACTAGCAAGGATGTTGTCGTTGAATTACAAACACATAAACACGTATGTATTATTTATATAAGTGATATGTATATGAGATGTATACGTATATTTTTATTTTACCATAAAATATCATACACACAAGAACAAAATGAAGTATCGTCGCAGATAACACCACAGTTCATTTTATGTAGTCTCAAGTTGATTTTTTTCTGAGGTTTTTAAGATTCAATATGCTACCAATAAGGTAAAATACCCAGCACTGTTTTGAATTTTCTATTTATCAAAAATATTAACTACATCCTAATATCAAAGAAAACATTCTAATTAAATATGTGTTTCCCCTGATTACATATTTTCTTAAAACAAAGGGCCTCAAATTTACCTCATTTAAATTTGTGGATTTTTTTAAACTTTAGCTGTCCACATGCTATTTAGTTGTCCACAGACCACTTAATCTTTCAATTGATTAATATATTAAAGTTAATGGTATGGCAACTATAGTATTGTTTGCAGCATATCTCTAAATTTTATATTAACAAAAAGACTCAGATGACTTTATCTATTCAAATTACTAAACTAATATTTTAAGACCTGATGTTCTGACACACTTCAGGATTAACATTGTTTTTATTTATGTTGCTTCCACCTTGACCGTTAGACAATAAAATTACAGATATAAATGGAATAACTTACTCTTCTATCAGAATAAAACACTTAAGACTTTCTCAAGCTTTAAAACATGCTGACTATTAAACATTATACTAATCCTTTTTTTCCTCAAAGGAATTAATTGCAGGTTAAGTCTCTCCTCCTTTCATCATGTTAAAAAGCAAATAGTATTTGTGAATACTATTATTTCTACCATAAATGAAAGTTCAGACTAATTTTAGTGTCAGATGTTCTATTTAATAAAAATGTGATCAGTCTTACCTGAATCCAGACCAATGATCTGAAAGAACACAAAAGAACTGTCAACAGTATAGTATTGAAAAATGAGACATGAATGCTTTTCTGAATATGGGTGTGATTTAAACAGACAAGTGCAGATAAATCTATATGAATATCGCATCTGGTTCATTGAGTGGCTTATAATTTTTAAACTGTCACAGGTCAGCAGATACATCAACACTGCTAGAAAACAAAAAAGAAAGTACATTTCTGTTAAATACAGTTGCTTCAGCTCACATAAGACAACCATGACAATATTTTAAAAAGTTAGTTTTAAAAACAAAATTTTTTACTCATATAACCATTAGCAGCTCTTCTCTGAATGAAGAGAATCTAGCATATAAAAAGAGCTCAACAAATATTTTAGAATGAATACACATATGCATGTTGTATATGTGTGTATATATAAATACATATTTATATGTATATAACGGTGACACAAATAGTCAAATGGTTATGGTAATTCTTTTTACAATTATGTTTTAAAATTGATAATCATGTCAAACCCATGAAATCACCTTATAGCCAAAGTTTATGATAATTATATTTCAATTCATCTCCTCTAAGTTTTACTTGAAGACATTGTCTTCTAGGCAATGCAACAGACAATATCTAAACATATGAAATATGTTTATTTTAATATTGAGAAAAATGTTGTAATTTTTTTTTTTTTTTTTTTTGCTTAAAAATCCAAACCAGAATGTGACAATCAATTATTTGACCGGGTAAAAGTAATATATTATACCATAGTTGACTCTGACTTATTTAAACAAACAAAAATTGTGAATTTAGGTGAATTGTAGGCCAAGGTGAGGCTAGGAATCCAATGTAATCAAGATGTTTTTGTTACTCTGAAGTAAATAATAGATTACATTTCACATATTGTGCCATGATTTGTAATTAAGTGTAATTCCTAGAAATGAACCGTAGCTTGTATTTTCCCTGCCTCCCTCCCTGTATTATTAGAACCATTTCCTTCTAGCCTAATTTAAAAAGAAGCTTCCTGGTGTTCCGTTTATATTGCATTCTCTAAAATGTTATGCTCATGCAAAGTATCAGAATTTTACATTTTGATATTAAATATTTTTACTCTAGGAATTTTTTTCATTTAAAAATCTCCTTGCAAGTCTAGTTAATTGAAAAATCAGAATTTTAGAAATAGATTAACATGGTTTACATTTTGAACATAACAGTATTATACATTCCTTCAGTTTCTCAGAATATAGTATACTTTAGGCATTTATAAGGAGAGTGTTCTTTGGATATAATTTTTCTCTTAGTGAGTTATCACTTAAGTCTATAAAACTATTCACTATAAGTCAACAGTTAAATTTTGAAACAATTATAAAAAGGTCATGGAAATATATTCTTTGATAATAAAGTACATAAAAAGATTATTTTGAATCAAAACATCAGCATAATGAATCATTGAACACTTCCAAGAAAATTATTTATTTAGACATTCAATTTAGATTACATTTTAGCCCTTTACTTTTACAGTTTGTTCACTTTAAGTTCAGTTTGCAAATGCCCCTGTGGTCAGTCAGTATCAGTGAGAATGGTAAAATCAGCAGCAAAAGCAGATTTTACCTCTTTAAGTACCAACAGATAAACCCCATGCTTGGTTATCTTTGCGGAAGTGATCTGCGCACGTTTAAATCGGCGCGGACACCTCCGAAGGCGGCGTCCGCCAATCAGAAACCTTCCTCACGGGCAGGAATCCGGGCCGGCACGTTTCTCCGCGCGCAGCCGCAGGAGACGCGGGCTTCCTGGGCGTCTTTGCTTCCAGTTGACTACAACTGAAACCCTCAACTGAAGTATGTCCCGCACACGCCCAAGGCCGCAAAACCTTGAAGGGGAGGGTCCTTTTCCAAAACGCTCTAAGAGCCGAAGGCTCCTGACCCCTCCATTTACTATCCCCCCCGACTCCTGCCCCTGGGCCATTTCCCTCTCGGCCCTCTGCCCTTGGTAATACAGCTACTTTCTCTTCTCGGTTCACTTTTCTCCACTGCCATACTTAAAAAAAAAAAAACCAAAACGTTCTTATGAGTTTTGAAGGGGGCCTAAGTCCCTTCAAGAAGGAAAACGAGGGCGATGAGAGCGAATCAAGTCCCGGAGAACTCCCCACCCTAGCAACAGGGGTCCTCCGCGCGCAAGAACGCACGAGGCGTAGGGCGAGCGCGTTCCCCCTGCGCTCGGGCTCCTGGCGCCACGAACGGTCTCCACCTGCGCGCGGTGGAGGCGTTTTTGTTGTCGACTAACCCCCTCTAGCGCCGAACTGGCAGCATCGAGCCGCGGCGGCCGGGCCAGCCGAGCCGGGCTGGGCGCAGCTCCCCAGCGCTCGGGGCTCCGGCCCTGCCCTCGTGCCCGCCGCGGCCGCGGGGCGACGGCGTGAGGACCACGGATGCCAAGCCCCCTTCCTATCAGCCCTGCGTGCTGCCGCGGCCCTGGCACGGGCACCTTGAGGTTCCACCAAGTGGACAGCGCAGCGGCTCCTGACCGACCCCTGCGAGCGCTGGGACGGAGCGGGGACCCGAGAGGGAGGCTCACGCGCGACAGCGGTCAGTCCGCCGCGCTCTCGGCGCCGCCGTGGACGTGGCCACGCGCGCTCGGCCCTTGGGCTGCTCCGAGCGCGCGATCCGAAGCTGCCACGCCGTGGGCGCTCGGGCCCCTGAATCCCAGCGCCCACAGCGGCGACAATGCTAGTGACCTCCACCGCGAAGTCATCCCCGCGCGGCGACGCGAAGACCTCGGCGAAGCCGGGCGCCAGGCACCCGACCGCGTCCAGCCTGACGTGACTCCCCGGCCGCTGGCTCCCCCCCCTCTGCCTCCCTAGGATTCGGGGCTGCGGAGGAGGCCACGGAGCCGAGGCGCTCGCGCCGGGGGGCAAGTTTGGGCGACCGGCGCTGGGGATCGGTCCGGCTGGTCCTCCGCCACCAAGCTCGCCCTGCACAGGGACGGAGACAGAGAGAGACAGAGACAGCCCGCCCACAGCGCTCAGCCCCTCCGGCGGCGGAGAGGTGAAGTCTGGGGGAAGCGGCGTCGGGAGCCCGCTAGCCTGAAGCGCGGGGCGCAGCTGCCGAGAAATGGGGAGCAAAGTGCTTGGGGGACTAGGTGCTGCTTCAGAAACGTCGGTGAAGCGGCTGCCAAGGCCCAGGTGCGGCGCAGACGCGGCCGAGTTGGAAGTGTCCGGGGTGCGAGCCGCTGCCGTCGCCACAGCAGCGAGGGGCTGAGGGCGCAGCTCCCCGGCTGGCTCGGGCCCCCCGCGGCCGCACGTCCCTCGCTCGGCTCGCCCCGCACAGGCCCGAGGAAAGTTCCCGCGGCCCCCGCGCGGGCTGCCGGCCGCCGCGCCTCCCCCCCGCGGCTCCGCGAGCGCACGCCCGGCCCGGAGAGGCGCGCGGGCCGCTGCCCCGGCGGTCCCGCCCCCGTCCCCGCCGCGAGGCGCCCGCCCCCGCCCCCCGCTCCCCGCCCCCGAACCACAGCCCGAGCTCGCTCCTGCGCGCGCGCTCCCAGGCCCGAGCGAACAGTCCTCGCGCGAGCGGGACGCGGCGGTGGATGCGATTCCGCTCGCCGCCGGCCGCCGGGAGCTCCCTGGCGCCGCGGGCAGCGCCCGCCCCCGACGCGGCTGCGCCCGCCCCCGGGCAGCCTGGACCCTCGTGCCCTGCGCTCGGGGCCTCGCGCGGGGGGCGCCCCGGGACACCCCCTGCGGGCCGGGTGGAGGAGGAAGCGGAGGAGGAAGAAGACGTGGACCCGGCCCTCTGCCCTGCACGGAGCACCTGGCCGCGCGGCTGCCGCTTCTCTCTAAGGGGGAGCCGCGGCGAGCGGGGGACAGCCATGGGGGGCTGCGAAGTCCGCGAATTTCTCTTGCAATTAGGTTTCTTCTTGCCTCTGCTGACAGTTTGGCCGGGAGACTGCAGTCACGTCTCGAGCAACCAAGGTAGGGGCCGGGGCGGAGGGGCGGGGGGCGGAGGGGCGGGAGCTCGCGGACCCCGCGCCCTGGCGGCCGGCGCGCGGGTCGCCTCGCGCAGGTAACTTCTTCCCGGGATAGGCTGCTCTTGGCTCGCGCCCCGAGGGCTCCAAGAGGTGCCCCTCACCAGAGCTCCCTGTCCGCCTTGCCTGGCACCCGCGACCTGACCAGCTGCGGTCCCTGCAGCCTCCAAATGTCTTTAAAGGGACGCGTGAGCCTCAGGCGCAGCCGGGTGCCCCGCTGGCGGCCGCGGGCTGCTCCGGGCGGCGCGGTCTCCGCGGGAGGCCGGTCTCCCCGGCGCGGGCCTCCCGGAGACTCGCGCTCTGGCGCCCGCCCCCCCTGGGTAGCGCGCAGGGGCTCGCGCGGCTTCGGGGAAGCGCAGCGCGGCCGCTCCGCCGGTGACCGGTAACCGCGCCTCTGCCCCGGCGCCCCGCCGCCCTCGCGCCTCCGCGGCCGGCCCCTTGCCCCGTGCGGACCGCGTGTGACGGACTCGGTGGAAACCATGCCCAGACCAGACGCCCGCAGATCCGTGTCTGCGGTTTCCCGTTTCTCGTGAGCCAGGACATGGAGGGAGATAAGCAAACGATAGGTGTGAACATCCAAGTTGTGAACACGCGTCCCCACATCCAGCCTCGGCGGCTCGCCCGGGAGGAAGACTGTTTCCCTGGGTGACGTGGACAGTGTGTGGCGAGCGGGAGTCAGGCTCACAGAATGGGAAGCACTTAGAGTTTCTGAATTCTCTCTCTTCGTCTGCTCAAACAGTCTTTATGAGACATAGCTCATTGGATCTGCTATGATTTTTTTTTTTTAAAGAGCTATAAAAATATCACCTGCATAATCTAAAGACCCTCTTAGGCTCAGCAGCGAACAGCCATAAAAGTTTTCCAGCGTGTACCTGGCTGGATGCGCTCATGGGCAGTGTGAGGCCCACGGATATGTCACCGGTGAGGCCACACGGTTCTAAAGACTTCAGTTATAAAACTTGAATTATTTAACACACAAGGCCTCGGAGTAATTTGCAGATATAAAAATGGAGGTCAGATGACATAAGAGGGTGCACACTTTTGCGGGGGTAAGAAGGTTGGGAGAGAAGACAAGTGAAACAACACAGCTTTCTTTTTTTCATAAGCATAGATGACCATTTAATTTTATTTAGACAGATCCAGAGTCAATAGTCGATTGTTCTCATTTATACAGTTCATATTTTTGGCATGTTTTCCTAAACATTTCCGTTTTTGTTTTTCTGTTTTTTACCTGCCGGGTTGCAGTCACAAATGCATATGTAAATTTGGAAATCAGGCACAGCGTTGGTGACTTTGAAGATGTACCACATGATAAGTGCCCCCTGTAGTGCCATGCTCTCCTGTGGCTTGTGGTGGTGTGTACCTTCAGGCACATCCCCTCGTTTGGTTTTAAGGGCTATTGGCACTCAATAGCGAAGGGATGGTAACTGAATCCACCTGTGCAAATATAGATTGTTAAAAATAATGTAATTATTTACCTGGTCTTTTTATATTTTAAGGAGAGAAAAATAACTTTTAATAATTGGAAAATCAGACATTTCGGTTGTACTCTATGTTAGTATGTAGGGCTACTAAAAAAGATGTATACTTTGAGAGTCAGGTTTATTAGAAGTATTTAAAAGTTATTTCCATGCAGTGGTTTCCCTCAGTCAACATTTATTTATTCATTAAATGCCTTCGAGACACCAGTAACCACCCTAGGCTCTTAAAGATACTAACGTAAATAAGACACATATCTGAATCCGCACATGACTAACGTGCCATTCTACCAAAATATGTCAGGTGTTAAAGCATGACCTTTCAGATAATTATGTTAAATTAAAGGCATAGAAGAGTTACTTGTTAACCTCTTGCAGTCATTTTTATTTGTTCATCTATTATAAGGACTTTCCTATACTTTTAAAAGACATTGCACCTACAGTGTTTACCAAATATATATAATTTATGTGTGTTTTTATCAGTTAGCTCAACTTCATGTTAATAAATGAGTATTACTCAGTTTAGCCATCAGTTTAATGATCAGGATCATTAAAGACAGTCTACTAAAGCTCTTAATTTGAATTTCTGTTAATATACTAAAAATGCAGGCTATGCATAAGATTACACTTGGATAAAATAGTACCTAAAGGCGAAGTTGGGTGAAATTTAGTGGAGTTTCTCAAAAGTGTAGATTAAAGAGAATGTATGCTCAGAGTTTTTCATCAGATGTAAGTGGTTGCTTATAAAATGCTTTTACATCCTAAGTCACAGTGATTAGAAAGTATGCCTTATAATACCTTGGAATAACTTTCAAATACTGAAGTGATTATACTAATAGTTAATAAAATCTCAAACTTCAAAATGTTATTCTTATGAACACTTTGGGCGTATTTTCTTAATTTTTGGTTTCATAGATAGCATGAATCAAAGTACAGCTTACCAATTTTTAAACATTGAAAACATGGGACATTACAGAATTACAGTATGTATATAATGTAGAAAGATTGATGTAAAATATAAATTAGATTTCTAATACACATAATAAATATCAGTGATATGATTAATAGTCAATTTCAAGGAAATGGTGTTCATTTTCCTAGTAAATTTTCATCTTAAGAGCTAATGGAATCATGTTTTATGTTTAAAATTTGTTATTTTATGAAGGGTAAAATTTAATTTTTATATTACTTGCTTTCTGATTAAGGATATTAACAAAATAAAATTTTTAATGTTATCTGTTTTTACCAAATTATATGAAATTCTTCATGATTAAGATGAATGGATTCACTCTCTTCTCCCCACCCTAGTTTTCCATACTTAGACTAGGTAAGATAATGATAATGGCAACAAAGTGAACTATCTTATTTTTAACTGGGTGCTTAACATGGTGCTAAGAGTAACTTGACTATAGGAAGCAATCTTTCCTCTTGCCTTGCTGTGAAGCCGTGCACTATAAAGATGAAATAAATCAATTTGACTCTGTCTTCCTATTACCCAACCTCCTTGAATTGATCAGAAACTAGTGTTGCTTCCTAGATCACTCTGTTTAGTAGTGAAAGGTGAAAGCATAATCTGTATTCATACTACTATTATTCTAATAATTCTCTCTGTATTTAAGGTCTCAGGTTTTTGGTGTTTGTTTTTTTTTAAATATATCTTTATTGATTTCAGAGACAGGAATGGAGAGGGAGAGAGACAGACAGAAACATCAATGATGAGAGAGTCATTAATCGGCTGCCTCCTGCACACCCCCAACTGCGGATGGAGCCCAAAATCCAGGCATGTGCCCTGACCGGGAATCGAACCCCGATCTCCTGGATCCTGGGTTGATGCTCAACGGCTGAGCCAATCCCGGCCGGGCAAGGTCTCAGTTTTTATTTAGGTGTTGGCAATTTTTATTTTAAAATAACACATTTTGTCTTCTAATATGTATAAACTTTCATCTGTGCTACTGACACTTAGGTCACTCTAAATCACGGTCTTGTTGCGTATGTAAGTAACTACGTATATCAGTTATAGTGGTTAGAAGCCACCAGGGGTCCATTTACTCAAAGATTACTCTGACTTAGCAAATAGTACTGTATAGCCTGAAAGAGTTGATGCATCTCTCAGGGTGTGGCTTATTTTCCAAAAATCATCAATCAGATACTCAAGTAATTCATTAAATCAAAATATGGCTTGGATCAAGAATGTAGTGAGCTTATTTTACTACCAAGATTGTGTGAATTCCCCCCCTCCCCGGGAATTCGGTGACCAGTGAAGCAAGCAAAAACAGTAGTCTGACTTGTTAGTTTCATTGAATTTATTGCTTTGTATGAATTGAGTGTAAAATTCACTAAGTTGCATGCGAATATAAGTGAACATACCTGAACAGAAAAATACCTGCTTAATAAAATTTGTAGTCTAAAATTAAACTGCTGTAAGTATTGTTCACAAATTATAAAACCGGATATTGTTCTCATAGTAAGTGAAAGGGAGGAATTGAAATCTTTTTTTGAGAAAGTTCAAGAGTGACCTTTACTGAAAATATTTTAAAAAATGTTTAATAAGGGAAACTGGATGATTTACAAAGAATATTTCTAAAAGAATTTCACTTAGATAAAATTCATTTACAGGGATAAACTATTCATAGTTGTAAAGGTACAGAAGATTTTAATCACATGCCTTCATATGATTAAAAACAACCTGGAATGTAATTTTATTATACATTTACAAATTAAAATAAATAATTGTGTAATTCGTTGTTTTGATTAGTATTTGAAGTAGAAAGATAAATGTCATTAATATGCATTGATCATATAAGTGTTGTTTTCTCTGGGTTTGGGATAAGACTCTATCTAAAAACTTCTTGCAAAAATGTTATACATTGTTCTTTAAGGATCTCTTCTTCAAAGGAGAAGTAACACGAGTAAAGCATTTTTATTTGGATTTTCCTAAGAGGGAAAATATATATCTAATGGTACAAGACAAAATTAATGTTTAAATTACGTATTTTTACTGTTTTTATATTGTGAAACTTTTCTATAAAGAACTCATCTTACTTTTATGTTAAAAAGTTAAACATGAAGAAATATATTAGAGTAGAAATTTTTGTTTCTTCACTAATCATTGCAAGTATAAACTACTGAAGTACAAAAGGCATCATAGATTTCTTGTATTTCCATCTACCAATCCTCTTTCCCTATCACAGGCATCATCTCTCAGTCATGCTCTTTCTCTCTTCACACACACGAGTACTTCGAACTGTGTACTCCATTTGTCCCAAATGGCAAAAGACTAGGTCCTGTTTCACACTGTCTATCAAGCAAACCCCTATAGTAATTTTAAGCAATTTTCATTTTAAGCACATTATGGCTAGTGAGTAAAGAGATTGGAAGATGGCAAGAGTAGAATTAGGAGTCTATTGAGATTGTTTAGGAGAGAGGTTATGGTGGCTTGGCCTGGATTAGTGGAGATGTAGAGATAATAGATTTGAGATATATTTTGGAGGTTTATGGGACTACCTTATCCGTACAGAGAAATAAATGTAGATATTTAACATTTAAATCATTTTTTTCTCTTGGGGCCCAAATACGTTTTTCAGTGCTCCCCACAAAAATGAACTTGCTATGTAATTATTGGTAATAAATAGGGCATAAAAGGAGTGGGGTGAGTTGTCCATTTTCCACTTTATGTAGCTCAGACCCTGATTTAAAATATAGTCTTCATATACAGTTCTGCTATTTTAAACTGTTGTACAAAATGTACATTCATTGGATCAAAAAATGCAATTTTTTAATGCATTTCTCACTTGGTAATGTTCCCTCTATAGTTAGATATTTTTCAGAATGGATAATGGCATAAGTGAGTGGGGACATCTTCACAATGCAATATAGCAATATAACAGAGCCTAGTTTTTAGCTAACAAGGAGTAATATTTGGAAGTTTGGCTCATGCACCAGTTTTATTCATCTCTATTACGGTCAGATTACTGTTATTAAAAACAAAAAATCTAGGTGATACTAGATATAAAATAGGTGTGTTTTCAGATATTTTTCATTAGTCTTCTTTCC
Source organism: Miniopterus natalensis (assembly GCF_054644295.1). Taxonomy (NCBI): domain Eukaryota; kingdom Metazoa; phylum Chordata; class Mammalia; order Chiroptera; family Miniopteridae; genus Miniopterus; species Miniopterus natalensis. Next base: position 25,620,041 of record NC_142086.1, read on the forward strand.
TCTCTGCATTTGTTTAAATGAAAAGAAACAAAGGTTCAGAAAGCATGTAAGAGACCAAGAAAATGAGATTTGGGGATATATGATGTTTTGGTAACCAGGACAAAGGAAGAAACCATTAGGTTTTCCACTAAATAATAGTAAATTGCATGTAATTTAAAAAATTTCCCTGACCAGTTAATTATTCATTACTTTGAGTTGTCTTTAATAGTACTATAGGAATGCAATTATTAAATATATAGAACAACAGTCATATATACTTAGTGTATATTTAGAAAATTCATACTCTGGAGATGCTTCATTTAAACATTTCCAAATATTCTTAAATATATATTCAAACATAGTAAATCTTACAGTCTGGTGCTTAGAATGTTCTGGAAAAATACTACTTGTATTGTTATTTCCTTTGATAAAAATTATGACTTCTTATAGGTATACAATTTTAGTTTTCAATAACAAATATTCTTAAACTGAATGAAGCCATTCATTCTTTTAATAGATATTTATTGAAGGCCTACTGTTTTAAAGGAAGTGTATTGACCATATGTAAGGGTTCAAGGAGAACTTTCCTTCCCAGAATATATGATCCAATGAAGAGTTTCCAGTCTCCTTCCAGATCTGACAGGAAAATTTTGTTTTCTTAAAATTAGATTTAAAATCAATGAGAAAAAGTTAAAAAACACATTCTAAAAATATGATAATATATAACAGTACTGGTGATCAGCCCTCATAAAGTATTTAGGTACCATTTCTTTGAAGGTAATATCTGTTATTTCATTACATTTTATCTCAGAGTAAAAATAAGGCCCTCAGCAATCACATATTAAGCATCTTCCTTGTGTTTGCTTGGTTCTTAGGCTACAACAATGATTATCTTACAGTCTCTGTTCTTTAGAAATTGACCCTGCTCTGTTGATGTTATATATCTTTGAGTGGTTGATGTTTACTCTTTAATTTCTTGATTTTTATAAGATGATCAATTTTATAGTAAATTAGACTATGTGGAAGAGAAGGAGTAAAGAAACATTATCAACCTTTTTATGTGTTTTATTTGTAAAATTGATTTGTCTAATGTTTACAGATGGGCATACATTCTATTTAATTACATGAACAGAAAACATAAATATGCATTTTAAAAACATTCATGTGTAGAAATAAATATTTCACATAGGTAATGGCATTCCGTGGACTGACATGTGGAGTGAACTTTTGTTTAAAGAATATTAGATTGGCTTATTTTGTTTTTTTTAAGGTGTGTTAATTATTAAAAAGAGTAATTCATATTGAAAGTGCAAATTTCCAGTTTCAAATACTAGCAAATGTATACCTTTTAATTGAGCTTTGCAGTGAGAATTTTGATGAAAGTGTGTATTTTCAGTACATGTCCTGAAAAATACATTCAGCTACTTTCCTAAGATACTGTTGAGTTATCTGGCCATTGGCCTGTTTGATGACCCGTACTTGGTGGATATGATTGAAAACTCATAGCTTTTCCTTCTATTTTATTTCATACCTTCAGGTGTTAAAGTCATGTTCACTTTATTTTTAGAGTTATTTTTTCCCTTTTAATTAAATGTATTGAGGTGACATTAGTTAATAAGATTATATAGGTTTCAACTGTACATTTCAATGATACATGATCTGTATATTGCATCATGTGCCCACCATCCAGTCAGATCATTTCTATCACCATATAGTTGACCCTTTACTACCCCCACAACCCCTTTCCCTCTGGTGATCACTATACTGCTGTTTGCGTCTATGAGTTTTGTTTGTCTTTCTTGTTTGTTCATTTGTTGCTTTCAGGTTTATAGCCAACATATGAGTGAAATAATATGGTTTTCAACTTTTTCTGTCTCACTTATTTATTATGTATGATATTCGCAAGGTCCCTCTGTGTTGTTGCAAATGGCAGTATTTCATCTTTTCTCATAGTTGAGTAGTATTCCGTTGTGTACATGTACCACATCTTCTTTATACAGTCATCTGTCAAAGGATCTTCAGTTGTTTCCATGTCCTGGCCACCATGAATAATGCTGCAGCTAACATAAAAATGCATCTGTCTTTATGAATAAATGTTTTAAAATTTTTTGGTAGGTACCCAGGAGAGGTGTTGCTGGATCATATGGTAACTCTATTCTTAATTTTTTGAGGAACCTTCCTACTGTTTTCCCTAATGGCTGTATACCAGTTTACATTCCCACCAGCAGTATGAGAGGGTTCCTTTTTTTGTACAACCTCTCCAACATTTGTTATTGCTTGTCTTGTTGATAATAGCCATTCCAACAGTTGTGACATGGCTTATATCATTTTAGTTTGATTCCTATTTCCCTAATAGCTAGTGAAGTTGAGCATCTTTTCATATATCTGTTGGCGATTTGTAAATCTTCTTGGGAGATGTCTGTTCAGGTCCTCTGCCCACTTTTTAATTGGATTGTTTGTTTGTTTGGTGTTGAGTTGTATGAGTTCTTTGTATATTTTGGTTATTAACCCCCTCTTGGAGCTGTTGTTTGCAAATATCTTCTCCCATTTGGTCAGTTGCCTTTTTGTGTTGTGCAGAAGCTTTTTAGTTTGTTATAGTTCCATTCATTTATTTTTGTCTTTACTTCCCTTGCTTTTGGGGTCAAATTCATAAGATCCTCTCTAAGACTAAGGTCCATAAGTTTAGTACCTGTGTTGTCTTCCATGTAATTCATTGTATCAGGTCTTATATTTGGGTATTTGATCCATTTTGTGTTAATTTTTGTATATGGGACAAACAGCAGTCTAGTTTCAATTCTTTTGCATGTGGCTTTCCAGTTTTCCCATCACCATTTATTGGAGAGTCTTTATTTTCTCCATTGTATGTTTTAGGCTCCTTTGTTGAAAATTATTTGCCCATGTACATGTGGTTTTATTTCTGGGCTTTCAATTCTGTTCCATTGGTCTATGTGTCTTTTCTCATGCTTGCTTTTTGATCATAGGAGGTACAAAATAACATATCCTTAGAAACTCCATGTTTAGGAAGTAGAAATAGTTAAGCAATTATTTTCATTATCTCTGTAGGTATCTGGAACAGATAAAAAGTAAGCACTAATGTAAATATATACATAATTTGTTCATTTATTTAATTAATTTACTAATAAATAATTATTCTTTCAGGTTGGCTGTACTATATTATGATACTTATATTTTGTGGAACAAGAGCATTGCAAAGAAAAACATGTTGTTAGATAGACATAGCATGCACTCTCCAGGATAAGGAAACGCACTTACCCACTATTTTAAAAAAAAATCAATGATGTATGGACATTTGCCTACCTGTGATGATTATAATAGGTATATTTGAAGCAACTTAATAAAGAGAAATATTTTATATACTAGGAAATAAAAAGCCATTATATTAATACGTATTCCAAGTAAGAATTATCTAAATTGAAGTGATTACCCCCAAATTTGAATTGTATCTTAATATCACCTTAATTTTTATTTTTAGTGGCAGAAATTTTTTCTTATGTTGCTATAAGATGCTGTTTTAATATTCCTAAAGATACCAGAAATTAAGTGTATAATAAGTGAATTTAGGTAGAGGTCAATGTACTTTATTCTAAAAATTGTTATCTCAGACAACTGAAGTTTATTTTTAAATATGAGATAACTATAAACATACCAAAATGAAAGAAAAATAGGGATAGAAACAAAAGCTGAATTATGGTACTATTTTAAAAATGAGTCTATGTGCCTGGATGAGCATGGCTCAGTGGGTGAGCATAAACCTCAGATCCAGGAGATCACGGTTCAGTTCCGGGCACATGCCTGGGTTGCGGGCTCGAACCCCAGCTGGGGGCATGCAGGAGGCAACTGATTAAGGATGCTCTCATCACTGATGTTTCTCTCTCTCTCTCCTTCTCCCTTTCTCTTTCTGAAATCAGTAAAGATTATATATGTAAAAAAAAATGAGTCTATTTGGTTAAGGAATCTCTTTTGTTATGTTTGTCTAGCAGTATTGTGGGTAGATCCCTTAGTCTCTGCAGGTATAGAAGTGTCCACTCACGACAAACAATCTTAGCACAAACTTAAAAAAAAAAAAAGCACACCAAAAATTTCCTTCCATTGTCCCTCTGGATTTAGAGTATACTCATATAATAGTTATCTGATTTAGTGAATACAAGTGAAAATAATTAGTAGTTGCCATTAAGTGTAACGAGAAATAGCTGAGCAAACAAGTAGAGTGCATTGAACAAAATCATAAGAGTTTTATCAATTTCTAAAAAAAAAAGAATTAAAATCTGTACTTGGTCCACTGGTAAACAGTATCATGCCTGAATGAAAAAAAAAAAAAAAAAAAAAAAAAAAAAGCATGTAATAGCCAGGAAAATTTTAGAATACTAGGACATTTAATGAGGAAAGTTCATTATTATATGCTCAATTTAATGAAGGAGCAATCAGAAAGAGATCTCAGTTTTTAATCAGAAAAAGAAACACAAAATTTCAGAAGTGCATGTTACTGGTATAGCATATTGCTTAGCATGGTTTAAAGTAAAAATTAAGATGCTCCAATTTTACTCAGTGTTATTTTCATGACACTATATTAGGGCAAGAATATACCTATTGTGTAATAACTTACTCTCTTAGAGTGTTATAGTATAATAACTTCATTTTATAGATTAGAAAAGCTATAGATCATCCAGGTTATTAAAACAACCATTTGGTAGTTTGTTTAAAAAATTACATGTGTAAGTGCCTTTGTAACATTCACTATTTTATGGCCAGAAATCTATATATGTATGCATTGTGTTTTAGATTATTCAAGAGCCCTATTACCCAGTAAAATAATTAAAATTTAAGAATTTATTTTAAAGGTTAGTATTCTGAAGGTTTAATATCCTTGTTAAAACTAAGTGACTTTGTTTTTTCCTTAAAAATGTTACTGAATGTTAAAATCAGATTAAATTTGTTAGCCTTTTTTTATTAGAAAGTTCTCATATTTTTATTGCAATGTAGCTATAGTTACCTTTGGGTTTTTTTGTTTGTTCATTTTTATTTTTATCATTTAGATATAAACACTTTATTTCTTAATTTATATGGTTTATTCATGCAATTTCCTAGAATTCTCAAGTTTCTTAAATCGTAAATGTATATTCACCCAATTTTTATATGAAATCTATTAATATCTACTATGTTTTTTTCATTGTGCTTGGCACAGGAAATACAAAGACAGGCCACCACCTGGAATTTCTGAGAGCTTTAGATTTAACTAATGAGGCTGTTTATATGTCAGTGAATAATTAAGCATTATTTTATATATCGAAGCAATACGGATTTAGCTGTTACATAGATAAATTCATATCTATGAACTATTGCTTACAGAGATGAAAATATAAAAGTACTATTCTCAAGGACCTATGAATTGATATATGGAGACACTGAGAATAAATATTCATTCAATATATTCAATATATGATTTGGTGTGATTGCTAGAAATCAAATAAGATTTTCCCCTCTACCCCACCCCACTCCTGACCTTAGGACAATGTTATGAAATAGAAGAGATACAGTTGACAGTTAAACACTACCAATATAGAAAAAGTAAAATGAAGGGAAATAATATAAAATTTTGCAAACAAATAAGCATGTGTTACACATGAGAAATGAAAATGAATCTCACATTTATCAGGATACATCATGGATATATCAAAATAATAAAATAATTAAAATGAATGAGTCTTGCAGAGGCCTTAATTTTTAAGTTACTTTAGTTATTCTGCACTGAAAGATTAAAACTTATTCTGCATATAAATAAAAATAATTATCCAACTGAAAAATATCTTAGCTTGAGCACAACACTTTTAAATAAGTGGTATTACTTGTCTTTTTCATTAAAATTTTTATCATATTCTTTAAGAAATAGTATTTCTAATGATGATGGTTGCTTTTAAAAATATAACAACACACAGTCTAAAATTTAATGGATTATATGTTTTGCCTACTGATGTTTACCTATAGTTGAAGGTAAAATTGGCAATATCTGTGTGGTTTACATTATACATTAGCTTAAAGGTTAAAAATGTTTTTATAGCCCTAGCTGGTTTGGCTTAGTGGTTAGTGTTGGCCCTCAGACCGAAGGGCTCTGGGTTTGATTCCTGCCCAGGGTACATGCCTCAGTTGCAGGCTCGATCCCCTGCCCCGGTCTGGGAGAGTACAGGAGGCAACCAATTGATGTGTCTCTCTCACATTGGTTTCTCTCTCCCTCTCTCTCTCTCCGTCCTTCCCTCTCACTCTTTCTGAAAAGTAATGGAAAAAATATCCTCAGGTGAGAATTAAAAAAAAGATTTCTATAGTTTCCTTGTCATCTTCTAACATGTTAATTTCTTGTTTATTGCGATTCTCTCTGTCTTAAATCTATTAAATATTTGTTCTTAGCAGTGTTTGATAACTCTGAAATTGCTGGTATTCTTTAATATTTATCTTGGTAAATTACTATTTGATAGATCCTGTATTTTATGCTTGAGAATTGTGCTTGTAGAAGCACAGACAGACAGAAATTGCTGCCAGAATTTGGTATTTTTAAACACAGAAAAATCAATAGCAGATTATCCATGACTAGCTGTTGACATTTAAATTTGTACATTTAGAATGTCACAAAGCACTGAAAACTATCAATTTAGTTTCTAAAATACAGTAATATTCTCATTTTCAAATCCATCATTTTATGGCCCTCCTTCTTTCTCTGATATAAATATGTTTTTTAAAAAAATTAATTGAAATAATTACAGGTCTTTTGAAAAACTGGACTTTAAATGGTTAATTAATTGAAAAAAATTACAGCTCTGCCAGTTAACCTAATAGATTGCTCATCTCTTTGCCTGCCTCTAGGTTTGTTGTTGTTATTGTCATTATTATAACATCCTAGTGCAGGTATTCTTTCTAACTTATGAAAATATATATATAAGATATATTAATGTATTGATATATTTCTCTTTTAATCACTATATAATACCTAGAATATGGTTGTTTATTGCTATGTGATAAAATAATTTTAATTCCATGCCAGACTATTTATATATATGTCTTTAAAGTATTTTCGTCCACAGCAGATGATTTACCTAGGCTGCCAGAATCTGTTGTTGCCACACCTTACTAGATTGGTGATGTTTTCTGAGGTTTTATATTTGAATTATGAAAGGTTATGATTTTATATACACCCCACTGCAGACACATGACACGATATGAATCCTGTTCTTCAAATGCACCACTTGCTTGTTTGGAAGTTCTGCTTCTGATTTGGCACCAGATCTAGGAAGCTTATATGGTACCTACAAAACTAAAGGAAAAAAACACTAATTTTCTCACATATTTGTCATGATATATTTATTGTCCAAGCCAAGAGTATTTAGTTCAGTGCAGCTGCTTTCAAATTCTGGCTTTAATGTTTGCCCTTAATTCTATTCCCGTGCAAAAGTAGGGAATATGTCATGTGAATTGGACATTTTTAATTTATATCTTAAGTTGGAAAGATTATGATTTTTGCTTTTCTTATAACATAAGTTCTTTATATACTGCTTACATGTGTCATGTTAATTCAAGTGTTTTCCCCAAGTTGTCTTTTAATATATTACTGTTTGGATATCACAGTTGACTTCAGCCTCCACATTTTTGCACTTGTCATTTCTCCTCCCTCTTGAGATTTACTTCTGAAGATTCATGCTCATACACACATTGATGAATAGGCAGTTGGGAAATAAAATGTCCCCAATCACTCCAATACTACTATACTAATGATAAACTCCCTGCCAAAGGTCAGTTGTGGAACTGCAATAAATAGAACTTATTCTGAAGTGGGGTTTATTATCTTCCAATATAAATATATTGTCCCGATCACTTGCCTATTATTTATATGAACAAGAATGGCCGATGCATACCTAGTTATAGGTAGACGAGAGCAGGAGAGAAAGATAGGCTCAAACATAGGAATGTTTACTATTTGGTTAGGAGCCCACACGAGAGCAGGTGCATGTTGCTTTATTGCAAGTGTGACGTTTTCTTGAATCCTTGCACCCATACACAATCTTACAAAATTGTCTGGCTCTGAAAAACTTCTCCCTGGGTGGAAAAAGCTAGAAAGCAGTTGAAAGGGGGTTAAGAATTTGAGTAAGAAGTAAGGCTGAATCTCTGTGAGAGCAAGGATGATTCCTTCTCCAGCTATCATTTCTCAGCACTTAATATTTTTGGAGGAATTATAATTTTATGAAATGATGTCTGTTGATCTTTTCCTCAGCTTATTTTCTTAGTTTTTTGTGTGTAGAGAATCTTTGCACATCCTATTTAACTGTATTTTCTAGATATGTTATGGCCTCAGATTAATATAACATGCCTCAGAGGACACTATGACAGCAAATATTTCTTTTGAAGATGTAAAATATTCTAGAAAGCAATTAAGAAGAATGTTGAAAAATACTCATGCACTTGAATCCATTAATTCCACTTTTGTGAATTTAAACTCTGGAAATGAATTGATAAAGACAGGCCAAGATTTATGTACAGGAATTTTCATCTGAGCCTTATTTTTAAAACTGAAGATTGAAATAAAAGTAAATGCCCCTAAATAGAAAGTCTTTTTAGAAAGATAACTACCGTTATTTGGAAAAGTTTCTCTCTTTTTTTATTCTATTTTGATATATGTTTATTGATTTCAGAGAGAGGAGAGAAGAGGGAGAGAGAGAGAGAAACATCAGTGATGAGAGAGCCGTTATTGATCAGCTGCCTCCTGCACGCCCCCGACTGGGGATCGAGCCCGCAACCTGGGCATGTGCCCTGACCAGGATCTGACTACAGTCTCTTGGATCATAGGTTGCTGCTCAACCGCTGAGCCACGCCCGGCCAGGCTAGATATGTTTCTTAAATGAGGTCATGCATGTGGCATCAACAGGAGTCCCAAATTTCTCTGTTACCAGAGAGTGGAAAAACTTGTTTTGCTACTGAGAGAGAAATCAGAGAGGTGTTAGGAGAACAAGGAAAGAAGGCTTGCAAGAGGAGGAGTCTGATGGAGATTCTGGGATTATTTTAGGGTAGCCAAGAGGATGGTTTAGAAATGATGGTGACTGTTCTGTTTTGAGCTGTTTGTACTACTGAAGTGTTAACCTCCACCCCACCCACCATTGTCACCTCCAAAATTTATCAAACTCTGTTATACTCCAAAAGAATAAGAACATAGAAAAGGGGAGTAAAAATTATCTGAGGAAGGAAAACCAGTTAGACCACCCCCACCTCCCACAAGAAAATTCATGCAGGTATCAGTTTAGCTATTAGGTAAGTAGGGTTTTGCAGAGACTCCCCTCTTAGCGTCATAGGCCATTCAGAACAGCAGCTGGGTCAGGAATTCTGTTGTCATCTGGTCCTAAAATGAGTTCCCAATCTTCAGAGGAGGTAACATGGATCTACCTAACATGACAATATTCCCACACATAATTTACAGAGGGCAAAGAATTGACAAGAAAAAGCAGCATAGTCACCTATGTGTGTGCTTTTTCATATCAGGAAACACAGGTCAAATGTACAGGGGATTTTAGAGGTGCAAAAAGGAAAGTGGTAACTTTAACACTCTTACATGTGCTTGAAACACGCTTGTTCCACCTTCATTTACATAAATGCGTAAAATGGCTTGGCCAGCTTTGCTTCTGAAAATGAGCCCTAGAAATTAGTAGTTTGGCCATAATTTCCAGCCAAAGGGATAAATGGGGGGACTATCTTAGCAAAAGTGAAGGAATAGGGCTCTGTCTACCTTTATCTGCCTTTTTTTTGTGGATAATAAACACTATCTTATGCCCCAACGCCTCTACATAGCTCTGTCATACTGAGCTTTCCAACACATTTTGCAGTGACAGCCCCCAGTCCTTGACTCCCTTTGCTGCTTGATATCATTTGAGATCTGACTTAACATTCTCCCTGATTTTCAGCAACCAGAAGTTTAATTTTGATCATGTGCTATCATTGGCAGATGAATCTCTAGTAAGGGTATAATTTGAATGACAACATTTTCTCTACAAACTGGTTGGAGTCACCAGGGTCAGAAATAGATCCTAAGGCCATGTCATAAACAAAACCTGAGACTCAGATTTTATTTATTGGTTGTGTTTTGGTGGTTGGAAGCCATCCCAGCCCAACTCCGTAATGGCTGTAAAAGAAAGCACACTGTGGCATGCAGACCACTTTATCTTAGGCTAATATGTGCAATCTGTTTATCAAGAATACTTTTGCTTAAAAGTCTTAATAGTTCTTTTTAAAAAATTTGATTGGATCATTGCTTTCACTTTTGGCAAACTTATAAGAAGGGAAAATAAGCCCACATAATACAGAAAGGAAGTAATGCAGTGAAATACAATTATCTCCTTTTAGTCCAGGCAGTTTATTTCCTGTCAGTAACCTGCTCTCAAGCACTGTATGATGCTCCCTTCCTGATAAAATTATACTAGAAATAGCTGAATTAGGAGTCTACATTTTTTAGAAATACTCAAAGGAAAAGAGGTGGTGCCATTTGCTTGCTCTCCTGTTCTTGGAAAGTACTGACAATTTTTAAACATTTTGGTATTCAACAATTAATGTGTGTTTCTTCTGAGAACTGAGTATATGGCAGTACACGGTCCTATAAGAGCTGTCTTCCAGTCTCACGGGGAAATAGAGGAAGCATCTGCTGCTTGTTTTCTTTTCCTTCTCAACATTCAGATTTAAGGATTAAAGTTCCGTGTTAAATACTTATGATTGTAATACATGGGAAATGGAATATATTTGAAATACATTTTGTAAAGCTTGCATTATTGAATTTTGTTTAAAACTTTTAAAAATAGCTTACTTGGCTATTACTGTAGCTCTTAATACATTTCTACCCTGATCTAGTACTTACTATATATCTACACATACACATACACACATACATAACATACATACACACACACAGAATCTGAAACACTATGCTATTTGCTGTATAAACTCGAGTTTCTTTTTACTAGTGTGCAGTGATTTACATAATTTCAAATATCTCATTTCAGTGCTATAATTAAAAGAACTATAAATTTCAAGTGTGAGTACATTTTAATTTTTTCTACTGTATTTCAGGTCATATTGCATTAAGTATTCCAAATATAACAGTTTGAGCCTGTAGTTGTTGGGAAAATCAGTTCTAATTTTAGTTCAAAATAAGTGGATCGCATCTTTGCTTAAAAAGGAAAAACTTGAACATGTTTTACATTCAGCAGTCTTTCCCATTAATGCATATAAAAATGTATCTCTATTGATGGAGGATTTGACATACTAGGAAAAAATAAAGAAAAATGTGGTTTTCAACTGTGTATATTAACTTAATTTTACTACTTTAACTTTTTTATGCCACATCTCTAAGGTGAGTAAAAAGCACCCTTATTTTACTAATGGAGTTTATAGAGACATTAAGTTACTTGGCAAAGCTGATAGGACAAATTAGTCACCACAGAGGAAAAACAAAACAGGTCGTAGGCCTGTTAAATCAGTGTATTTTCTAAATGGGAAAGAAAATTTCAAGCACCACCTAGACTATTAAAAGTGCAAAGATATTAAATTTAATATCTTGAAACACAGTGTGTTTCCTTATAAGTAATGATAATCTGTTTTAAAAGAAAAGAATAATTATTTGGAAAAAAATCTTTATAAAGAAGAATTTGTTTCCTGGACTGTACAACTGTACTTTATTAGAAGTTAATACTCATGACTTTACTATTACCATTGTAATAGTAAGTATTATTGTCATTTTTACTCTCACATTCTTTTTATATATAATTTTTGAGACTATAAGTCTCTTTATTATGTGCTTTTGCTTCTCTGTTTATCATCTGTTTGTTGAAGAATTTATCCTAATATGTTTCAACTTTGTTAAGCACTGTGAAAGCAGCCTTGATTAATGAGCAATAATGATAATTTACGTAACTAATGAGAGGTTGTACAGTTTGAGTCTTCAGCCCCTGACCCTTCTCCATGTGGGCTCCTTTTAATTTTCCCTCAATTCCAATCTAGCATAGCAACTATCAAGTCTTAGTGTCTATAAGAATTTCTGCAGATCTTTTTAAATCATAGTTTGGTTAGTCCTACTACCAATGAGTTGCATATAGTGTTTGAGAGAGAGTGTTCAGAACTGTTCACTTTATTTTTGTGTGTCTATGAGGTGTTTTTTGTTTTTTTCTCAGTCCCTTTATCTTTTTCACCCAGTCCTCAAAACCCCCTCCCTTCGGACAACTGTCAGTCTGTTTTATATATATATATGAGTCCACAGTTAACTGAAATCATATGGTATTTGTCTTTCTCTGACTGGCTTATTTCAGGTCCATCCACACTGTCACAAAAGGTAAAATTTCCTTCTTTTTTTATGGACAAGTAGTATTCTGTTGTGTAGATGTACCCCAGCTGTTTTATCCACTCATCTACTGATGGGCACTGCTTCCAAATCTCGGATATTGTATATAATGCTGCAATGAACAAAGGGGTGCATATATTCTTTGGACTTAGTGTTTTGCTTTTCTTCGGATATATTCCTTAGAACGGTTCACTTTAAAGTAGCACTCTACCTAATTTAGATGACTGAAGAGATACCCATCTGTATCCATTCTGTTTCTTTCTTTATAAGCAGTAGGAATTAAAACTAGCTAAAATAAGCAGAAAATAAATTTATAAGAGATAGGAATCTGGGCAGCACTTGGAATCTAGGCATCAGGAATTAACCATCAGTCTCATTGGGCTGAATTTATTTCAGCCCTTTTCTTCTTGTAATTGTATTACTCAGCTAAAAGTCTCATTCATGCAAGAGTGAGTCTGATTAGCCTAGATTGGGCCATGAACCCCTGCATCATAGAAAGAGTAGGACCTCTTTATTGACAGCCTTTCTTTATGTCATCACTATGTGGGGCAAGTAATTCCTTAAAAATGCTATCACTAAAGCAGTGGTAATAGATGGCCAAAAGCCAGAATGTCTAATTACGATCATGTAATGTAGTCATCTAAATGACTTATTTTAGAATTTTAGCCCTTACCCTAAAAACTCAATTACTAAGTGAATATGACTTTGTCTAATTAGAGTTTATATCATTTGCCAGTCCAGCCCAGGGGATTTAGGCATCACTTTGCTACCACCCTCAATAGAGTATTAGCAATTTAGGAGGCATGTTATAATAGTATCATGAAGCCAGTCTCCCAAAAGGACAGCGTATATTGGCTTTTACCCAAGTACAATTTGGAACGTTCCTTGTTATGATAAAACTCTTACCTTGCAATGTAGAAGACAAGGAAAAGTATACATGGCCTGTAAACTTTTCTTTATAAGAAATTTGACTTACAGTAAATGGCTTATTCTATGTCCAAAATTTCAGTACATTCAAAACATTGTAAAATATTCTGGTCATTCCCATTTGTCTGTTTAACATGAGAACATTTATAACCCAAAATACTGCCCAATATTGATCTAACTTCCATACACAATTATTATGCCGTTAAAAATAAAGTGATTCCTAAACTATAGAACACAACTGATATGCTTCTAAGCCTTGTATTTTTAAAATATTCAGTAACATTTAAGGACTTGGATTATAAGGTTGCCAATGTTTCTTCTTAAAATAATTACTTGTCTGTGTTTCATTTCCCAGAAATTGCTGCCCAAATGCAGTGGCATAAACTCTTGAGTTTTTGAGAGCTTACTTTTGCTGGACACCATCCTAAGTACTTCAGTGGTATATTCAATTATGTAATCCCCACAACAACTTCTAAAGTAAATATTGCCATTACCATCTCCATTTTATACTTGAGGAAATCAGGACATGAAATAGGTTAAGTAACTTAACTACGCTAATGTCCTAGTACAATGTTAAAGGGTATTAATTACAAAGTGTCATGGGTAAGATTATGTTCCCCTAAAATTCATGTTTGAGTCCTAATGCTCAGTACCTCAGAACATGACATTTTTTGGAAATAGAGTAATTGCTGACATAATTTGTTAAGATGAGGTCATACTGCAGTACATTGGGCTACTAATTCAGTACATCTGGTGTCCTGATAAAAAGGGGAAATTTGAACATAGACATGCAGACAGGGAGGATGCTATGTGAAGATGAAGGCAGATATTTGAGTTATGCATTTACAAGCCAAGGAACACCGTAGATTTCCAACACACCACTGGATTCTCCCTCACGGATCTCAAAAGGAACATCTAGGTCTCAGACTTCCAGCCCTCAGAACTGTAAGACAGTAAATACCTGTTGTTCTAAGCCACTTAGTTTGGTACCTTGTTATGGCAGCCCTAGGAAACTAAAACATAGAGTAAGGATTAGGATGTAGGCTTTATGGCTCCAAAGCATTCTTAGCACACTGTGGTGTCTCCCTAAAGGTAAGAGTTTTGAATAAATACATCGTCCCTTACGATGTGAAAGAGATCTAGGCCAAAAAAGCTAATCCAGGCTAAGAGAGCTAATAACATTTTTCTGAAGCTTGAAGTACCTCTTTGCAAGGATGTTGTATGAGAAAGGAGCCTAAAGTACTACTTTCCTTCAAAACTGACAACAAAAGAGAAACAGGAAACTATGACTATAGTTGGATAAAAACATGATCTGAGAATTTAACCATAAATTATAAATTTGTATAAATTAAGTTTATTTAAATATAAAAAATGTGTCTCAATAAATCTCTAGAGAAAGAAAAAATCTTATGGAAGATCTCTGCTACTCCTGTTTGATGACTTAAAAATATCTCAGTTTTCATAGAATGTAACTTTTACATAAACCCCGGCTTTGAATACTAGTGAATTAAACAGAAAAAAAATGTAGTAGAAAAATGGGATTTTTATTACACAAAGACCGTAATGGAGAAATTCTGCATGGCCTTCTGCCTATGGCGTTTTCTAATTAAAACAGACAGCTGTGGAATAAAGGAAGAATCATGCATAACCTAGGTTTTTTTCTGTTCACAAATAAATGCAATGAAAGATGAAATGAGAAGGGAGAGTTAGAAGTAAGTAGGAAGTCCTTAGAAAGTATATTGATACCTCAGTTTTGACATATTAGAAGCAATAATTAAAAGCTCAAAACATCAGTTGCTCTGAACTGCCAAGAATGGAAAGGTAAAAGCCAACTTCCCTTAACTTTTTTTTCTTCTAACTCTAGCAAGTGATTAAAGATAAATTAAAGGGAGCCTTTCGCTTGGATTCAGTAGAGGAAATGATAATTTATAGAGCAGAGATAGCTTACTATTAAAGTTTTGTCAGTAAGGTGCTTGATTTGTATCTCCTTATATTTCTTTAATCTTTACCCTGTTCAGAGCTGCATAATCAAATAGGCCTGGGACTGAATCCCAGCCATATGCCTATTAACAATGAGTTTTTGAGAAAATGGCTTAATATATTGGCCTTTTTTTAATCATCTATAAAATAGCAAAAATAGCACCTCTTTAGTTTTGAGAATTTAGAGATAGAATATATGCAGAGGTACCTGGCCATACAACAATAATATAAAAACATTAATTATATTTAAGGACTTCAGTGCATTATTTCATTTAGTCCCCACATCTGAACTAGGAAGTGGGTCATATTATTTATTCCAGTTCAGCAGCTAAAGAAACTGAGAGAGAGTTTGAGGAATTTGTTCAAGAGCACAATCTTGTAGGTTATGTAGATTTTGGAATCAAACCTAGACCTCTACTTTTGAGTAGCAGAAACAACATTCACTGAATATATGACTAGTGGCCCTGTATTATGGATAAAAATATGAGTAAACTTAGTTCTTTATGAATTTACTGTCTAATAAGTGGGCAGCAATAACTGTTGTAGGTGTGGTGATAGAAATATGTACAGTTACCAAAGACTTCAAAGGAAGAGGTAGTCATATATACATTCATGCATCAGGAAAGACTTTATATAGGAAGTGAAACTTGAGCTGAGTGTTGAAATATTGTAGCTATTCATCAGGTGACTGGTGATTACAAATCATTCCAGACAGAGGGAGTAATAAATATAAGGACATGAAGATCACATATGATAGCATTTGGAGAAGGGTAGATAGTTAAGAGGTAGAGGCTATCAGGAGGAGTGAGGCAGGAATGAAGGAAGAAAAATAGACAGGGCTCAGAACATGAAGAGCCTTGAATGCCATGCTAAGTGGTTTGTAGTTTATCATGAGAATCTAGAGGTTCTTAACCTGGCTGCACATAAAAATCATATTGAGAGTTTTGAAAAAAATGTTCATACTTGGGTTCAACCCAGTTCTACCTTTATAAACACATTCTTAAAGAATTTAGAACATCTTTCCCAGCCATTCTGGCTCAGTTGGTTGAGTGTCTGTCATACCATGCACCAAGAGGATGCTGGTTCTATTCCCTGTCAGGTCTCACGCCCAGGTTGTGGGCTCAATCCTCAGTAGGGGGCATGCAGGAGGCAGCTGATTGATGTTTCTCTCTCATCGATGTCTATATCTCTCTCCCTCTTCCTTCTCCTCTCTCTAAAATCAGTAAAGGCATTTTTTGTAAAGAAGAATTTAGTATGATGTTAGAGCAATGGCGGTGTGAGAGATACCCTTGACCTCTCCCCCTCAAATTTTAACAAGTTAACCAACTATAATTCAACAAAGAATTACCTACTCAATACAGAGGCATTCCTGAGAGGCCCACACATTGAAACATCTAAAGGTGGCCAACCTGGAAAAAAAAAGAATTTAGAACATCTTATTCTTGTTGAGGTTCTATTAGGCATGTAGTAGGCCCTCAATAAATATTGGCTGATGTTAGAAGTTAGGATTTTTTAGCTATTACAACCACTCCAAAATTATTTTTAGTTATTTTTGTGAGTTAAATGAACAGAACATTTTATTTTCATTATTGAAAACTTATATAAGGATGTTTTATAATATAAAACATATTAAGTTAATGATGACCTAGTAGCTATCAACTTGATATGCTAGTTATTTATTGATGATTTACTGGTAAATAGCCAAAGGGAGCCTTATTTTGTGAGCAGCACATTCACATATCCCTTCCTTACCCAATTTTGTTAACATTAATATAAGGCAAATTGACTGCATTTTTTCATAGTATTCAAGCTGATAGTCTAGTTATTTCTCTATTTCAACTTCTAATACAGAATAAGTATATTAACTATGTTTTTTAAATGATACTACTTGCTGATTTAAAGCTTTTCATTAGTGCTTCAAAGGCAGAAAAGAATGAAATTAATAATAAAGTTTGACCTGGGAATAAAAAAAAAAGAAAGACCATTTAGTTCCAAATATAAGGATCTCGTAACTCTCTTCTTGGTTCTAAGAACAAGTAAAAAGCTGAACTAATGAAAAATTGATTCTTTTGTAAGAGAAGGGACAGACAGACAAATATAAGAAGTCACTGCTTCCCAAAGCAGAGACTCAAAAGGGATTCAGTTGCTTTGTAATCATGTCCAGCTATCAACAAAAATATCACAAGGTATACCAAAAGACAAAAATCACAATTTGAAGATCAAGCATTAGAACCAGACATGGCAGTGATGTTGAAATGATCAGAACAGCAATTTAAACCAACTTTGATTACTATGCCAAGTGCTGTAATAGATTAGTTAGATAGCATGCAAGAAGAGACGAGCAATGTAAGCAGAGAGATGGAAATCCTAAGAATGAAACCAAAAGAAATTCTAGAGATAAAAAACACTGTAACAGAAATAAAGAATAGCTTTGATGGACTTATTATTAGAGTGGGTATGGATGAAGAAAGAATCTCTGAGCTAGAGTATATATCAGTAGAATCCTCAAAAAACAAAACATACTGGAAGAAGAAGAAAAATAAAAGAATATTCAAGGACTGTGGGACATCTTCAGAAGGTACAACAAGCACATCATGGGAATAACAGAAGGAAAAGAGAGAAAGGAGCAGAAGGATATTTGATACAATGTTATTTGAGAATTTCCCTGAAATGTCAGACACCAAACCACAGACCTAGGAAGTTCAAAGAACGCCAAACAGGATGAATGCCAAATAACAACAACACTTAGGCATATTTTTAAACTACAGAAAATCAAAGGAAAAGATCTTTAAAGAAACCAGATTAAAAAAAAACACCATCCCTGGAGGAGCAAAGATAATTATATATGTCTTCTCAGAACCATGTAAGCAAGACGAGAGCGGAGTGAAATATTTATAAAGTGTTGAGAGAAAAACACCAACCCAGAATCCTGTACCCTGTTGAAGTTTTTCTACAGAGGTGAAGATATTCTCACACAAACAAAAAATAAGGGAATGTTGGCAGTAGACCTGCCTTCCAAGAACTTTTAAAAGAATTTCTTTAGAGAGAAGGAAAATACTTTGTCATAAACTTGGATCTGTATAAAGTAAGGAAAAGCAAAGAAGGAATAAGTGAAGGTAAAATAAAAACTTTATTTTTTGTATACTTCATTGATCTAACAGCTAACAGTTTTTTTTCAAAATACATATAAATAAAATGAATGACAGCAATGTTAAAAAGGGGTAGGAGAGGAAGCAGGATTTTTTTGTTGTTGTTATTATGAGGCAGTCTACCTACAAAGAGGTATAATTTATTTGCAAGTGGACTTGCATTAGTTGTAAATGGATATTGACTCAAAAGGAACCACTAAAATACGTTTAAAAAACACACAAAACAAACCCAAACATATGCTATTAATGGAGAGAAAATACATTGATATAAAAGCTTAATTCAAACGACAAAAACAGAAAAAGAATGAGGGCAAAGAGGAATAAAGAACAAGGGCAACAAACAGAAAACAAAAATGTTAGATGTTAATCCATTTATACCAATAATCACATTGAATATCAGTAACCTAAATGAGCAAACTAAAAGATGGAGAAAAATATATCATCCTCATGCGAAGCAAAAGTATGTGAGTAACTAGATTAATTTCAGACAGGGAAGACTTCACACAGCAAGGATATTTCCTAGGGATAAAGAAGGACTGACATAATAATGAAGGGATCAGTTCTCTAAGAAACATAACAGTATAAGACCTGTGACCATAAAACTAGAAGAAGGTAAAGGGGATAAGCTTTTTGACATCAGCCTTGGCAATGATTTTTTAGATTTGATACCAAAAGCAAAGGAAACAAAAGCAAATATAAACAAATATTACATTGAAATAAAAAGTTTCTGTGTAGAAAGAAAACCATCAGCAAAATAAGCAACCTATGCAACAGGGAAAAATACTTGCAAGTCATTTATCTGATAAGGGGTTAATATTCTGAATATATAACAAACTCACTCAACTCAATAGCAAAAAAACAAGCCAATTTTAAAAAATGGTCAAAGAAACTGAATAAACGTTTTTCCAAAGAAGGCATACAAATGCCCAACAGATACATAGATACTCTGCATTACTAATCACCAGGATAATGCAAATGAAACCAAAATGAGCTATTGCCTCATTTTTTTATTGTTAGAATGGCTGTAATAAAAAAGACAAGAGATAAGTGTTGGCAAGAGTGTGGAGAAAAGGGAACCCTTCTTCAGTGTTTGTGGGAAAGTCCATTGGTGCAGCCACTATGGAAAACAGTATGGAGGTTGCTCAGAAAATTAAAAATGGAATAATCAATGATCCACCAATCCCACTCCTGAGTAAATATACAAAGGAAATGAGTACATGATATCAAAAAGATATCTGTATTCCACCTTCACTGCATTATTATTTACGGTAGCCAAGATGTGGAAACAACCTACATATTTGTCAACAGATGAACAAAGATGTGAGATACAGACACACACACACTGGAATATTACCCAGCCTCGAGAAAGAAGGAAATCCTGTCATTTGCAACAACATGGATGCACCTTGAGGGCATCATGCTAAGTAAATAAGCCAGACAGAGAGAGAAAATACTGCATTGTATCACTTACATATGGGATCTAAAC
This sequence comes from Miniopterus natalensis, assembly GCF_054644295.1. Lineage (NCBI taxonomy): Eukaryota > Metazoa > Chordata > Mammalia > Chiroptera > Miniopteridae > Miniopterus > Miniopterus natalensis. The sequence continues at coordinate 25,639,938 of NC_142086.1, forward strand.
AAAAAGTCAAACTTATGGAAGCAGAGTGAAGAAAAAGCTTTGCCAGGTCTGGGGTGGGGTGGGGTAAACAGGAAGGTTGATGAGAGGGTACACATCTAAGGTGAATTAGATCTGAGGAGCTAATGGACAACGTGGTGACTATAGTGAATAACATGGAATTGTATTATTGAATTTTACAAAGAGAGTAGAACTTAGATGCTCTCACACACAAAGATAAATATGGGAGGTTATGGGTATGCTAATTAAGTAGATGAGAGGAATCGTTTCACAGTGTATACATATATCAGATGATCACAATTTATATATATTACAATTTTATTTGTTAGTCATACCTCAATAAAGCTCATAAAAGAAAGAAAAATTTTAAAATTAAGAGAGAAACTGAAGGCAGAGTAATTGACCTATGTCACAAATTATGTGTTGACCTTATAATAGACCCAATGATAAACTACCTTCATGCAAGTATTACACTTTTGCCTCTATATTTTCAAATATATGATTTACTTATATATTATTTCTGTTATGTATTTTTTCTATAATATAAAATTACTAATTCAGGAAAGACTTATAGTTTTATTGCAAATGTTTTCTCAATGAATTAAAGTGTTTTTATTCAATTTTTACATTTTAATATTAAAATATGATAACATTTTATATATTTACTTCCAAGTGATACATTTTAAAAATATTTTAAGTGGACTTTTTATATATTTTAATCATAGAAGTCAATAACTGATGTTTTGATTTCTTAACAGAGTTCTATAGTTGTCTTGTTTTACTTATATTTGTTTTTGTTTATTTATTTGGGTAATTGGGTTATAAGAATTTAGAGGTAGATAGAAAGCCCTCTGGCTTCTATTACTAGCAAAACTCTTTAATTTTTAGTGAAATGAGACCAAAATATATTAAATGACTTGTCCACAGTCACTTAGTAATTATTGGCAAAATGAATACTAGAACCTCTACAACACACAAACTATAAAATACAAAATTGATTTTCATTGATTTTCCTAACAAGTGTTATGGGATAAACCTTATCATTTCTAAATGGTAATAAACAACTTCAAGACTGAAAATTGTACAAAAAATATTGTCAAGAATTTCACAGTATTAAGGGGAAATAAGTGTTGATGACAATTCTCACATTACTTGTGTAAAATCTCTCCCAAGATCTATGTGATGGAGGTAAATTCTATAGGAAGAAGCTCTGAAATACCTAGAGACTGTATAATTTAAAAACAATTTTTTTTTTTTTACTATTTAGGCTATGCAGCACTTAACAAGTAGCTTTAATCTCTTTTTCCATAAACAGGACAGTCATATATTCCCTTTCTCATTCCCTCAAATTGCAAACTTTTCTCAATCCTGGTTCTGGTTCATAAATAACTACCAGGCAAAACCATTTAGGCAAGTAATAGTTAACCCAAATTTTGCTAATTTATTGAAATCATGGTAAAACATGTAAAAAAGCTTAAGGGAGTAAAAACCCCTTTCCCAGGCACCGCACAGACTTAGTTAGTTTGGCTGGCTGACATTGGTCTTTTTGTGACATTGGGCAAATATTTCAGTCTTTCTGAGCAACAATTTCCTCCTTGGTAAAATGCTGATAATCCTTGAAGTTTCTATTTTACAGGGTTGTTGCAACAGAATATTGTTTGTCAAAATGTTTTGAAAATTGCTGAGTGTCGCACAATTGCATTATTTCGTTGCTGTTTCTCAATAATGCTGGAATACCTTTAAACATTGTTGATCAAGTCATTTAATCATTCTTTCCACATTTAACGAACAAACATTAATTGAATTCCAGAAACTGTGATTCATGTTTACATGAAAAAGATGAGCCATCCCCCCTCCCATTAAAATGGCGAACCATCCTACCTTTCTCTCTAGTCAAGAAGAAAAACAGTGGGAGAGGGAAGGGCAGGCAATCCAGTTGCGTTTAGGTATTGTGATCATGCCTGTGCTCACCTCAGCCGGGCTGCAGCGTATGTCAGTGCCACTGCCTTGGCCTGTGCTGCCAAGGTGGATATTCTAGTCCTGAGTTATCAAATTGAAACAGGGCCAAAGGGGAAAGGAAGTCTACTGTTGTGCATAGATGATACATACTTAATTTTATCAACCATGGGAAGTAGGTACTATTACTGTGCCTTTATATATATATGTGTGTGTGTGCGTAAAAAGGAAACTGAGATAGAGAGGTTAAGTAATTTACCCAACACCACTCAAGACCATAAAAAGAAAACAGCAATGTGTGAGGGCGCCTAGAACGGGCAATATAAGATGGGGAGGCAAGAGGAATTCGGAGACAGCAGTGACTTTTCATAATAGTTGTTAACCATCAAATAGAAATGTGTCCTGCATTCTCAAGCTGTAATCCAGAGACAGATGGCAATAGCTTCTCTAAGAAGCTCAGATTTCTTAAGCACAGAATGGAGAAATATTAAACTAGTAATTATAATCCCATGTGATAAATTATCTACTAGGAATATGCACAAGATTTCCTGGGGGATGAGAAAGGGTGGTGCGACTTAACTCTGCACAGCGGAATCAATAAAGGCTTTTCACAGAAGATAATGCTTGTGCAGTCTTTTTGTGTGTGTGGTAAAATATAGATACCATAAAACTGACTATATTAACCATTTATGAGCGTACAGTTAGTGGTATTAAGGACATTCATATTGTTGTGCAACCATCACCACCATCTACATCTGGAACTCTTAATCTTGCAAAATTGAAACTCTGTACCTATTAAGCAGTAATTCCCCGCACCTACTCCCAGCAGGGCTTGAAAATCACCATGCTTTCTGTCCTTCCTCCCTCCTTCCCTTCCTCCCTCTCTTCCTCCCTTTTTTTTTTTTTTAAGTCTCCCCTCTTTTCCCTCTTCCCCATCCTTTGGTAACTGTAGTTCTAATCTCTTCTTACTAGGAATTTAACCACCCCCACTCCCCACCCACACACATAAGTGAGAACGTGCAATATTTGTCTTTCTTGGTCTGGCTTATTTCACTTAGCATAATGCCTCCTAGGTTCATTCATGTCGTTGTAAATGAAAGGGCTTTCTTCTTTTTTAAGGCTGAATATTATTCCATTGTGTATAAATAAACCAACCAACCAGTATCTTCTTTATCCATTCATCCATTGATGGACATTTACATTGTTTTCATATCTTGGCCATTTTGAATAATACTGCATGACCAAGGGAGTGCCAATATCTCTTTGAGGTAGTAATTTTATTTCCTTGCAGTATATATCCAGGTTGAGATTACTGCATCATATGGTAATTCTGTTTTTAAATTTTTTTAAATATGTTTTTTATTAATTTCAGAGAGAGGAAAGGAGAAGGAGAGAAATTAAAACATCAATGATGAGAGAGAATCATTGATTGGCTGCATCCTGCACACCTCCTACTGGGGATTGAGCCCACAACCTGGGCATGTGCCCTGACTGGGAATAGAACCATGACCTCCTGGTTCATAGGTCGGCACTCAACCACTGAGCCATACCAGCTAGACTGTTTTAAATTTTTTTATGAACCCCCATACTGTGTTCTATAATGACCGTACCAACTTACATTCCCACCCAAAGATTGCTTTTTCTCCACGTTATAACAATAGTTTTGACTTTTTTATAATTGCCATTCTAACACGTCTGAAGTGATATGGCCATTTTTAAAAAACATACTTTTTTTGATTTTTTTTAGAGAGGAAGGGAGAGGGAGAGAGAAGGAGAATCATTGATGTGAGAGCAGAACATCCATCAGCTGCCTCCTGTATACCCCCTACCAGGGATGGAGCCCATAACCTGGGCATGTGCCCTGACTGGGAATCAAACCACCAACCTTTCGAAGCATGAGATGATGCCCAACCAACTGAGCCACACCAGCCAGGGCAATATTGGCATTTTGATTTGCATTTATTGGTGGTTGGTGATATTGGGCATCTTTTGATATGCCTACTGGACATCTGTATATTTTGCCTGTTTTTAAAATTGGATTATTTGGTTATTTCACTATTGAAGAGCTCCTTCTATATTTTCAGTATTAACCCCATATTGGATAAGTGGTTTGCAAATCATTCCTCCTATTCCATAGGTTGCCTTTCATTTTGTTGATGGTGTCTTTGCTGTGCAGAAGCTTTTTGGTTTGCTTTGGTTTCACTTGTTTATTTTTGCTTTTGTTGCATGTGCTTTAGGTGTATATCCAAAAAATCATCACCAAGACCAATATCAAGGAGCTTTTCCCTTATGATTTCTTCTAGGAATTTTAAGGTTTTAAGTCTTACCTTTAAGTGTTTAATCTTTGAATGTTTTTTTTGTGTGTGTGTGGCATAAGATAAGGGTCCAATTTTATTCTTTTGCATGTGGATATTTAGGCTTTCCAGTGCCATGTACTGAAGAGGCTGTCTTTTCCCCATTGTGTATTCCTGTCAAAAATCAGTTTTCTCTATATGCGTGGGTTTATTTGCAGGTTCTCTATTCTGACCATTGATCTATGTACCCGTTTTTATGCACAGAATCTTGATTGACATTATTTATGATGTGGGAGAGTCAGCACCGAAGGGCTTTTCCAAAAGATTAAAGAGACAATTCCAAGACACAGAGAAAGAGCTTTACATTTCTGTGAAAGAGCAACTAATTAGTAGCTGCCTTTGGGGGGGGGGGGGCAGTGCAGAAGGAAGTACAGTAGAGGAGAAATTGAAAAAAAAATGAGGTGATCCTAAACTGTTTCAGGTCAGCGTGTTTCAATAATATTTTACTTTGGTACCCTTTCCACTATGATATAACATCTTTATATCTTTAAATATTAGATCATTTAATTATTTTTGATGTACTATGACAACTTTGGGTAAAGACAGTTTATTTTGGTTATACTATTAAAAGTATAATAAAATTAATTTAAAATTAAATGAAAATAGGCAGAATTTCATCTTTTTACTTGATAATACATTTAAATTAATTATTTAAGAAATAATTATGATTTTTCTACAATTAAAAAGTATATTTTAATATACCAATTAAAATGAATCTAATTGATATGGCAGAAAAATCTCTTAATATTTTGATACTTGAAATTTATCAAATTTGCACTAAAATTCTCAGTGGTTCATTTTTATAATGTTCACATTCTAGCTCTAAATGATGAAATAAAAGGAGGTCAAACTGCAGTTTCACGCATTTATCTGCAAATAACACATTTTGTGTGTTGAAAGCCTCCTCCAAATAAATGAGTAATTATATACAGTCTTATCATATTTTACCTTTTTAATGTAATTCTGCACCAGTATTTTTCATTGTTTCTACTTTAATTGGTGATCATTTATGGGTAGGTATTTAGTACTATGTGACTTAGAATGAGCAATTTCATGTAGTTTGTGGAGCCTGTTAGGCTGATTGAGTGTTCGCTTTATCTCCATGAACTACCGTTAGTTTGTATCCCTATGGCTTCTACAAGGGAACAATATGAATATTTTTATCTATTGATTAAAAAAATATATTTTCTGGAAAGCCCAAATTAAAAGTTTTCATTTGTACATTTAAAACTTAGTATCAGGGACCCAAGGGTTTTAGAAGACACTAGTTAGGAAATATAAGAGATGAGAAACCCTTAATTGATTTTAAGAAATAAGTATAGGGCCAGGCCAGTGTGTCTCAGTTGGGTGAGCATCATTCCTTGCACCAAGAGGTTGCTGGTTTGATTCCCAGTCAGGACACATGCCTGGGTTTTCGGCTCAGTTCCCGGTAGGGGGCATGCAGGAGGCAGCCAGTCAGTGTTTCTCTCTCATCTATGTTTCTATCTATCTATCCCTCTCTCTTCCTCTCTCTCTCAAAAATCAATAAAAACTATTTTAAAAAAGAAAGAAAGAAGTATAGGATCCAAGAACGTGGCAGAGTAGATGGAAGCTACACCCACCTCCTGCCAGGCCCAAACTGGAATTGCTTCCAGTTGAACTGCTTCCAGTTCAAACTGGATTGCCGAAGTAGAGCTTCCATCCAAGACCACAGTGTAGTCTAAATATAGAGCAATCAGTCTGAATAGCCAACTGAAGACTAGCTAGAGAGATGACTTATAATCAAGGATTTACAGACGAAAGCAAATTGAGACTGGTAGAAAGGGTGGGAAGGCAGAAAGGGCTGTCCCCACTCACACAGGTGGTGGCTGAGGTTACAGAGGGATATCTCAGCTGCAGAGGCTCCCTCTGAGAAGAGCGAGCTCTCAACCCCGAGCCAGGCTCCCCAGCCCAGAGCACCCGAGCCAGGAAGAGGCGCCCACATAACATTTGGCTGTGAAAATCAGAAAGTATTCTGCCTGCCAGGGAGAGATGGGGGTCTGCTAGAGACACAATCAACCTCCTAAAGGACTGACTCACAAAATCAAATCCGCAGCCACTCACCTTGGGCTCTGGCAGAGGGAGGGCAGAGTGGACTACAGTTGTGTGAGCAGAGGACAAGGAGAGTAGAATTGATGGCGGAGTAGAGGGACTAATGGGGACATGAATTGCTCCCTGGTTGACTTGTAGGTTGTGTATGGGATAGCAGTTTTGATTTCTCTTCTTACCTCAAACTTCAGCCTTCTTTAGGCATGAAGGTAGGATACTGGGAAGGGCAGTATTCAAAATAAAGGAGATACTGAATCCTGATTACTGGATAATGTCTTGGGGTGAGATAGAAATCAGAATTTGTTAAAGTTGGGTCATTAGAGTGACTGTTTAGAGGAAATAAGGGAGTTGTAATTGGCCTCATTGTAGCAATTGAGTTAACAAATACTGAATTTGAAAAAAAATTGTTTTGTTTCAAAGTTTTAAGGAAACCTATGAGAATTATAAAAGTAAAAAGCAAAAAGTATGGTAAATTAATACCATTTGTAAAATAGTTCCTGCTGTTTTCTAAGCATGGAGCGGTAGTCCATTTCCTAGCCACCTTTGGGTTGGGTGAGGCCATGTGGCAAGTCCTGTCTAATGGGTTTAGTTAGATCAGAAGTGATATGTATGTTACATTTAGTACTAGAGTAACACTCTCTAGAGGCTTTTCCCCTCTCCCATGGTGACCAGCGTCAGTCTGGTTGGTGGCTTCTCGTTCAGCCTTGGTTTCTGAGTTATTACCAGGAGTAGAGCTTCCATCCAAGACCACAGTGTAGCCCATTGAACTTTTAGAGTTTATTTTCTATGACATGCCCAGCCTATTTTGATATGCCTAACAGTATATATTGGCAAACCTTTTTATCTGATGCGGGGTAAAAGTATCCTGTATTAATCTGCATTTCTTTGAGGAAGGTTTAATTTCAGATGCTGGCAGCAGTGCCACGAGAACACCGAAGCTGCTGCCTTTGCCACTGCCACTGCCACAATTAATTGTGCCTGTGCTTCTTGCCATCGCTCACCCAGGATCAAAAGTCCGGGCTGCAACTTCCCACTGAGCACCTGTAGGTTGTGGTGCCTATAATACAGCTGCCAAGGAGCCAGATATCTGCCCATTAAGATCCTCTTCTGAGAGGCAGCCTCCCACCGACCCTGAGGTTTCCCAAAAAGATGTGATTCAGGCAAGGGCCCTACTCTAGGCTGGAGGTCAGAGGCACGAAAATGTCATATCTGAACATCTTAATCCCGGCATGAGTGAACCAGAAGTGCTCTCAGTCTCTGAGGAGCTTTATCCCAGGCCCAGGCGTGAATTAGGTTCACACCAGCGAACAGCAAGATCGTGACCACTAAACTGAGCATAGGTGTCAGGTGCCCTTTTCCTGGTCTTTTATATTCTGGTGATCGGTGTGGGAGAACACAAGGGTTAGAGCTGTATTTCATGATCAGGAAACTAAAAGAGTAATGTAGCTCCTCTACAGGTGATTATATCAGAAACGTTAGAGTTCCTGCAACGTATCACTGCCCTCCCTTACCTCTGAGTATTTCTTTAGCACTACATTTTAACTGTAATCTTATAAACAGGCTTCTATTTTTATCTTATTCTTTTAAACACTGTAGGTTTCAACTTTATGCTAACATTCCCTCAGTGATTAATTCATTACATATGGCAATGGGTATTAAGACGTTTACAGGTTTATTGTACCTTAAGCGGTTTTACTTTCTGTCTTACAAAATCTTTAATTTTGTTTAAGACATAGCCTTTCTAATGTCTTATGCTCTTTCACTATAAGCAGAGGTAATTCCCCAGGAAATAAAACCAACAGCATCACTTTCTCCAGGTTGCAATGTTCTATCTTAAACATCATTATTTACTTAATATTTCGAGTCAAGAGTCAAGGGGGGTTTGTTTTGCATGGGATGGCTATTTACTCTTGATATATACATATATATATTGTGAACTTTGCTTTTTTATTTATATTTTATAAGATATTTTTTACATATAGATGCTTTTTAAGAATCTGCTTTGGCGTTTCTCCCAGCTAAGGTTTTCAGTTCAGCATCTTTAAAATTTGATGCAGTCAGAAAATTTAAGGTGACCATATGTATTAGAACCCCAATTGAAAACACACAAATAAATGTGCTTTCATCACAGCAGAGTTCATGCTCAGTTTCCATTAAGCATCTCCATATAGGTGTAGGATTTCCTTTGTGCAAGTCGATACACATCCTCTGTCATTTTCAACCTTGTGTCAGTAGAGCTGTCGGCACCCAGGATTGTCCCTGCTCTCGTATTTTTGTTAACCTAAAATTTTGTTATATATAAATGCAGTGTTGAGAGGTTGAATTGGACAAAATATTTTGATCAAGCTGTTACCATTATTCCACCTACCTGAGATTTGTTTTTTTGTTTGTTTGTTTTAAGTCTTGCAGGAATAAAGATTCAGGGCTTATTTATTTTAGCTAGAAATGAGTATTAATGAAAATATTTTGAGACTTGATGGTGAGAAAGTATGAGAAGACATGAATAGCTGTATGATGTATGTTGTTTGAAACATGGTCATGTAAATAATGCTCTTCAACTATAGATATGGAATATTTATAGAATTTTTTTCTTTCTTTTTTTTGAAAGACTCTTTTTTAAATCAACCATTTGAAATATACATTTACTATCCAAAGTACCCCTGGAGCACTAGAACCTTCAGGAAGAGTGAAAATTGGTACTGACCATATCACTGAAATATTTTTAGAGTGAGAATGGCCTCTTTATGGGCACAGAAAGAGCTTATGTTCCCCCACACTGGGAGGAAGATTCTCTTTGAACTGCATAGTTGTTTGCTGTGAGGACTGTCCTTTGCATTGTAGGTTGCTTAGTACTATCCCTGGCACTCTCTTACCAGTTGTGACAACCAAAAGTGTCTTCAGATTCTGTTAAATATATAGGAAATATATAGAACTCTTTAGCAAAATCAGATTTAGGCTAGGTAGGAAGACAAGGCTGTTTGTCAATTTTGTGAGGCAATTCTATGCATGAGGGGGCAGTGAACATGTAGAAAGTATTAATGAAGTTGGATTTTAGCTTGTAGGAATCATGAACTTCTTGTCCTAACAAGGGAAATTTGAATGTTAGTGTTAAGAGTATAGGGATTGTATTAGAATGATTGATAAGGGATGCTTATGAGTATAATTATCACTTGGATTGACAGCCAGGCAAAAATTGAGCCTATATTGAGAGCTATATTGAGGGCATACAAATTATTACTTTGATAATACCCTGGAACAGCCTTTTTTTACATGACACCCTGATGATGATGTTTATGATGTTAAAAATAACAATACTTAAAAATAATAAGAAATGTTCTTTCTTTTATTTTCCACTTCTCTAATTTATACTTCGTGGTTTTTTTTTTTTAAGAAACCAGTATTGCTAAATAGATGTGCTTTTTTTGAATATATTTCTATTTATATAAAATGCACAAAGTATATTGGAACCATATGATTCTTTCCCAGTAAATCTTTCTTCACTAAACCCAGACCCATTTGAGTTCCACAGGCAGGTACATTTCACTTAGGCTAGAGGGTTAGAGGTAGTCATGACTGAGTAGAAAAGTTTCAGCAGTTTTTAACACAGCACCACAGATTCTGGTATTAGTTTAATTTTATATATTCACCCTAATCTCTAGCCTTCTCTGTCTTTTTCCTAAGACCAAACTGTGATTTGGCCTAGTGATGAAAGCTCTGTGTTTGAGTCCTTACTTGTATCTATAAACTTGATCCTCAAACAGTGTTCATACTCTGCCCTGAATATCTATAGTTAAACTTACCCTGACTGACCCTGTGACTAGATAAGAAAATGTGTGTCATGCATTATTCCTTTGCCCTTTTCAGTTATTCATATTTAAATTGAGACCAGCATCTGGATATATGCTACTCTCTATAATCAAGCTCTGACATTTTACTGTTTTTACTTCCCAAAGATAAAGGTCTTGCTGTATCTGTTTTATCTTATAGATTTCAAATATAATGAAGCATTTATGAGATTATACAAATTGAGTTTACATAGGTATAATAAAAACTGTATCTAGAAGAAAATTAGAATAATTGGAAAATAATTTTTACTTGAAGGGTTAAACCTTTTTTTTAAAGAATATAGTGATTTTGAGTGATCCTAAGTTATATAAAGTCTGAATTCTTACAGTACTAAAAACCAATTTGCTGTTATTGGTTCACTTTTTTTAAGGTTAAATTTTTGGAATATCTGAGTTGTGTTAGCCAGTTCAGAGTTGTGGCACAGTTTTTATCAAAGAGCAGTCAAATTGTTATGAAATGTGAAAGTGCCACATTATCCGCTGAAGAATAAATAAAAATGAGTAATTTCTCTCAGCATTTGTGGGATGTATCTGATAATTGTAACAGAACTTGACCTATGAAAGAGTGAGAGACAAGTATAAGATAGTACTTAGAAGAGAGGTAGAAAATGTGAGAAAGATCAGGACAGGTAGATACATGGAGCTGACTGATACATCTCAGAGGAGGTGAGGGAAGGGAAGAGATTAACCAAAGAGCTTACGTGCATATATGCATAGCCCGTGGACCCAGACAGTAGTGTACTGAAGGCCTGGGTGGGGCAGGGTCTGGGAGGAGGGGGGCTAGGGGGATGTTGGGGGACATTTGTAATACTACAATTTAAAAAAAAAGACAGTAACAAAGGAGGAATACCAGCAGAAATAAAAAGTCAACCAAGATCGTTCTAGCATGCATAATTCTATTCTAAGGGATGCTGATTCCCAATTCGTCCAGTAATGTGAGACCAAATAATTTAAGAGTATATAAATCATAGACTAGTTAAGGCTACCATTGAACAAGTATAGATAAAATGAACTATACTGTACATTCCATGGAGGTACACTTGTCATGCCCACTATTGTCTCCCCAGCACTTGACACAGAAACTAGTACAAAAACAAGACAAATATTTTTGAATTAATGAACAAAATTTTTAAAATGATGAATGGATGATTTTAAGAATATAGCTTTTGTGATAAAAAAAAATAATTTCCAGATTTTAATGGATTTTTCCTCTTTAGATAGTATAATTAAATGGCAGTATGTAAAAAATGTAAGTTATATTTCTCCAAATATAATCAATCTGCAAGAATTCAAAGTGGGAGCTTAAAGAAGGCATTAATTTGGTGAGCAGTTGTGTTAGGGTTAATCTTATGTTGTGCCCAGTTAACTTTCATTCAGCAGACTAGCTCATGTGCTATAATACAGAGACTTACTATCTGGCTGGAAATGAAAATAAAACCCTCACATCTGTAACTTTGATGATGCCTCTCTGCTCATGGTCCAAATGTCTGGTTATTGGTTTCAATAGATTGCTGAAGATTTTCTTTCTTATGTCCCTGTTTTGCCTGTCTTAACTTCCCAATAGCAATCAGTGAATTTCTAATCTTTACCCACAATGAAAAATAATGTATTAATTATCTCATTACTTGATTCAAGTTAGTAGGAATGGGGAACTTAGCACATATCTGTATATCCTTAACTGGTTATAGGTTAAGGAATATGTGTGTGTAAGGGGTAATATTCTACATGACACACTGAGTTCTGTAGCATCTTATCTGTTCTTCTGGTTCTGAACTGGCTCTATTTTGCAGTGCCAGTTCTAGCATATATTGTGAATTGCAGGGACAGTTAGCTAAACTAGTCATAGGCAGTGATGATGTATTTGAATGTCTTTTTGAAATGTGAGTGATAAAATCCTAGTATTTCCTAATATTTGAGAGTAAAATTATAGTCAGAAAGGTATAGGTCAGTGGGTACTTGAAGACAAAATCCTAGAGCTTACATCTGTTGAACAGTGTTTTTCAAATTGTGACTCCAGTAGGTTAATTTTTTAAAAATTGAAAAATAAAGCAAAAGGGAATAAAAATATAAAATTGTATCAGAGGCAAGTCTTGTTTTATGAAACTTTACTTCATTTCTATATTTACTGGTTCCTAATGTTAACTGTAAGTTGAAAGCTATTGAGAGAGCAGTGATTCTCAAAATATGGTGACTAGAGAATTTTGTGAGGAGGGGGAGGGAGAGAGGTAGGGAGGCAGGGAAAGAAAGAAAGAAAGAAAAGGAAGGATGCTATTGCCTGTCTCTACCATATGAGATTCTGAGCCAGTAAAGCTGAGGTGAGGCCCAGGAATATTCTATATTAACAAACATTCCAGATGACTCTAATGCAGGTGGTCTTTGTCTCATTTTGAAAATCAGTACTCTTGTGAAAATGGAAGAGAGAGACTATGAGCCTAAAGCTTTCTTCTGTGGAAGTAAAGGAAGATACTGTCTATTCTAATTGTTATACTAAACCAAATATTTCAGAGGAAATGAAATATAATTAAATCATTGGATAATTTTGTACATTTGGTATGTGGAAGTGATGTACAAAACTCAGTAATTAAATTTAATTCAACTGGATTTTCCAGTTAGTTCAACCAAAAAATGAAGTCAGAAAAAACTGAGAAAGGACATTTTATTGGATATGATATACCAAGTTTCTTTCTAAATTTATCTCACTCACACATCCTTGGTCCCATCTACCTGTCCTGTTTCTTCTTCATCGCCAGTGTGCCATCCCTACCCTGCATTACTCTGATGTCCTGTTAATCCTCAAACTCACCTTGTCCTCTCACCTCTCCACATTTCATGCCATTCCTACTGCTTGGAATACTCTCATTCTGTTGGTCTGCAAGAAGACTTCTAGTCATCACTTATGGCTGAGCCAAAATATGATTTCTTATAGACCCTTCCCTAATTTATGCCTGAAAACAGATGCTCTTACTCTAGTGCCCCACTGAAATTTGTGATACTTCACAAACAGTAATGCTCTTACTTTACCACAGTGTATGTATTTTTGTATTTCTTTGTGTAAGTTTCCTTCCATAGACTCTACATTCCTTGAAGGTCAGAACTCTATATGTTAATCCATACACTCCTCCCAAAGATTAAATATTGTTTAAAAAGCAATAATTGAATGGGATTGCAAAATGAAAATCAACAGGTGAGGAATTTAAAATAGCTAAATACATATAACTCTCCAGTTAGCAAATGGTTGAAAATGTCAATAAAAATGAAGTACACAAACATACATAGTACACCTTCAGTAGCTGCAAAATACTGAGAAGAGCACATTAAAGAGGGAGGGATTTCAGGTTCTGTTGTTATAAATTCAGTATTCCAAAGAAATAGATAATAAAAGAAATTAGTACTTTTTATCAGATTGTGTCAAAAGAAGTTACTAGAGCAGAGTTAAAGACCAGCATAGCCAAAATAATAATCCTGAAATCCCAATCATATGGGGAAGAAAAAAAGAGGAAAAAGGAGAAAAAGACTACTGAAATGAAATCATAAGTACTTACATACTTAAGCAGAAATGTCAATGGGAGCCTAGTAGGGGACATTTTATATATATATAAAATAAAGTATTTTTGAAGTAGTCTTGGGAATATTCTTTGATTATTTTTATATACACACATACAACTATATAATTATATATAAACTTATATAAATAATTATAAATATATAGAGAGATATATAGATATATATTCTGAAAGAATACACTCAAATGTAGGGGAGAAATTACCTATGAACAAGTTCTTGTTCAGAATAAAATAAGTCAGTGCTCTTAACAAAGAAAATAGTCAATGTATTATGGCCACTGTAGTTGGAGAACTGCTAAGAAAAGGGACATTAGAGGGTATTGAAAAGCATTTAAAAGGAGCTATAGAAGAGGCTACATCTTTGAAGTTAAGTATAGAGTTCCTACTGGTTTGATACTTTCATCTTGAAGTGGCCAGAATGATACCTTTTATAGAGCCCTTATTTGGTTGGGTTTTCCTATAAATTCAAATTTTTAATAAGTTATTTTTATTAGAGAAAAGATATATTGAAACCTCAAAAAGAAAGTTAGACTATTAATAAATCTCCATTCCTAGTATTGCTCTGGGACATAGTTATAAATTTTGATAACATGACTTTGTGCCTTAAGGGAGTAAATTGTGAATACAGAAAAGTGTGGAAGTCGCTATGGAGTAGAGAGTTCACATTATTACTGAGGAAAAGGTCCTCTCTTTCCTAAGCAGGGGACCCAAATTGATAATAATCAGCAAGATGTAGGTTACTTTAAGTGCGGGATCAATGACAATGATCTCATATACCACCTGGAATAAGGGCAATGATAAGTGATATAGTATATCATGTAAAATCTTTAAAAATAGGGTGCCTGAGAATATTTAGGAAACTGATGCAAACTTGTGAAACTGAATGACATAAACAATTTTGAATTCATCCTATCCAGAAGATTAAACTTCAATGAACACCCTCTTCTATCAACACCTTTGTTGATAACTGGAATTTCTGTGTGTGTTTTCTAGAAGATCAATACTTCAGTTGCTTCAGATCAACTCCAAAATGTCACATATTATAATGAAATGCTCCTACCATACCATGATAAGTGATGATGAAACCAAGCTAAAACGTTTGGTCAATTTAAAAAGAAAGACAACTTGCAAGTCTGTATTTATTCGCTAAGCCTTTCTTTATTCTTGTTCCTCTTGAAGAGGGTGTTTTCTCCACTATTCCCTAATACAACAAACATTCTGAGCAAATCTCAAGTGACCAACGTTTTGTTTCCATGTCCCTAGAGAATCTTGACATTCATTTCTCAAGCCTTTTTTCTAAGCACTCCTGCCCAGAGCTTCAGGACACACTGAATTTATTTCACATTCTTAAAAACATCACACTCTTTGAGCCTTCTCACAAACTAATATTCTCTCATCTTGGTGACTACTGACTCACCCTTGGTCTCAGTTTACATGACATTTCTTGTTGGACGTCTCTTCCGATATCTTTTTCACAACAGTGGGGAAGTGTCATGTTTAATGAGCCTCCTTAGACTAATGCATGTTCCACAGCCAAAAAGCAAAACTTTACCGTAACTAACCATTTATCTCCTAGAGGACACTAAGTTTCACGAGTTTAGGGACCTTCGTCAGCTTGTTTACCAACTTTTTTCTAGTACCTAGCAAAATGACCTATCAGAAGGCTATTGTAAGAGTCCAAATGAGAAATAATGGTAACCTTGGCATAAAAAATTCTCCCAATTGGTTAAGGCCACAGTGAACTCTCCCTTCTCTAAATATACTTAATATGTCCAGCCAAATTTTGCTTTTTACTGAATACTTACCATATGTCTGATCATATTATTTATAGATAACTTCATATTATAGATAAGAAATATGGGACCCAGAATATTAGAAGACTTACTAAAGATCACTAAGGTAATTAGTGTTAACACTAACTAGGCATAGTGCTTTTCCTATTATACCATAAAATTTGATTTCCATAGCTAGCATTCATGCTTCCAGAGGGCACCGAGATATGTACCCCTCCTGTAACTAGGTGACATAGTTGTTAAGGGCATGTCTGATTACATTAAGTGATGACTGTATTGAAATTTTATTTATATTTGTTTATTCATTTAGTTTATGTTATGCATATTTTTATTTGATTTTAATTTTCTGCCATTCTCCCTTCAAAACAGTCTCTGTGAGCTAGTTTTAACATCCTCCAATGAAATCTCAGGCAGGTAATGTTATTTTGCCATGACTTTTTAGTCACAGCATTTTACATTGCAAACATTTTTAATATTTAGTTCAAGAAAATAACCAAAACTCAAAAATTCAAACAACTCTGCACTTCTCCATCAACTTGATTTTGCTCAAAGCCTGGAAGCTTACAGTAGAGAAGGGGCATATGTTTAGGTTCTCTTCATAATCCCCCATTCACTGACTGCTGTTTCGGACTCACCAGCATCAAGCACAGCGATTAAGCTGAGAGGAGGACAGTTTGTCCCGGCTGGTTCAGTCTTGATCTGGCTTGGGCAGCACTCTCTCTAAAGGATTCCAGGACAGCTCCTCTCATGATGGCCCACATTTAGAATATGGACATACACACATCTGACCCCTAGGCACTGCTTTATGGAGTTCCCTCCTGGCACAGCCCTCTCTCTGCCCCTGCTCTCCTACGCCAGGCCACCTAGTCACAGACTGTCCTATCATCCTTATGCATCCTTATGCGCATTTAACCTTTGAGTTGGCCCTTTACTGTCTCCTGCACTAAAGTATCCCTTCTCCAACCCAAAATGCAATTCTTTCCAATCTCCCCAAATTTGATCACTTATATTAGTTGAAACTGGTCATCTCTTATGGTGGAAAGATAGGTTTTTAAAAAACTTTTAACTATGAGCTGCAGAGGAAATAGTATAGTAATTCACTTTAGGATACGTAGATATTGGCATATATCTATATCTCTATCTCTATCTCTATATGTATATCTATATCTATATCTATATATGTACAGTTCTTGGCTTTGAAACTTCAGCTTAATTTACAAGTCTCATTTTCAAATTCTGTATTATAATAATTTTCACACTTGTTGAATGATTCCTGTGTGTCAAACACAGCCCAGCATGTTCTACATGCATTACCTTATTTGCTATTTATTTCAAACTTTTTAAAAAGTCCCTATTGCTACTTACACTTTATAAGTTAAGGAAGCAAAGTCCCGAAGAGGTAAAGAAACAAACATACTCCAGAAAGCAAAGCTTATAATAAGAGGCATGATCATTTGAATTTAATATCAGCTTGTCCTGCTTTATAACCAAAGTACCCAAGCACTATGCAGGGCTTTTCTGGTCTTGCAAAGGAGAACAGGAGGGTTTAAGAGAGAGGAAAATAGAGCAGTCTAAAGTGCAAGAAGAATGAAAGAGATAAAGTTATTTCTAATACGTGAGATTTTAGAGGAATCCTGCTCTTTCTTTTTCATTTAAAGGATTCAACAAACAGCTATAAAAAATTAACGCAGCAAGACATAAAAGTTTACACAATTTTATATGGCTCTTTTCCTTACATAAAACAAAAAACCAATTACCTTAATGTTTGTTTTGAATTGTAGAAATAAAAAATCATGAAACTTGATTTTAAATTTAATTGATTTTATAAGGAGTCCTACTTCAGTGCCTAATCTCCCACAGTGTGAAATGGATAAATACCCAGTCAGAGTCAAACACATACCTATTGAGCACAAAATATTTAAGCTGGCACTTTTCAAGCATTTACCTGTGAATTTTATAATACGTCATACCTAATCTAAGCAACTGGACCAAGCTAATGAAAAAATCTTATGACAGAAGGCTATTGACATTTGTATTTGGTCTGCAGTTTCTGAATTAATCATGCTGGGAAGCTAAACTTCATGTCATATTTACTTCATGTCTTATTTACAGCTTTGAAGGCTGTTCAAGAAGACAGCTCTAACTTTGATAAGCATATATTTTCCCCTAGAAAATATCCATTTCTTTAAACTCTTCTGGAAAAAGCTGTTACTATTTGTTTTGTAGACCAGAAAGCAAAATTACAGTATGTCACTCATGAATGTCTAGACCCCAGCATTTTCATATGTGTCTAAATTGGATTAATAAACTTGGAAAATTTTGTAAGAAATAAAAGAATAAGTCTATTCAGATGACCTAAGAACAAGGAAAACAAATGCAATTTAGCCTGACATAAAAGATGTTTAATTTCTAAAATGACCAATTTACTCCATCTCAAGTAATTCTTAAACATTAAAAAAAATAATTTAGTATTATAGGGCATGATACAGTGTGCCAATCAAATTTTCAAATAAAACTTTTAAAATATGAAATTTTAAATATTTTTATGACAATGTGGTTATTAATAGTTTTCATAAATGTTTATTTTAATATATTTTTGCTTTTCAGAGAGAGTGGAAGGGGGAGAGAGAGAAAAATCGATGGGAGAGAGATGCATCAGTTGCTTGCCTCCTGCATGAGCTGGGGAATGGAGCCTGCAACTGAGGTATGTGCCCTTGGTTGGAATCAAACCCAAGACCCAATGCTCTAACCACTGAGCCAAACTGGCTGAGGCAGGAGAAAACTATTAACATTAACATAAGTTGCTCAGAAACTGTTTGCATGACGACTAAATGTAATGTGATATCCTGGAATAGGAAAAGGCCATTGAGTAAAAACTAAAGAAATCTGAATAAAGTTAATAATCATAAGTCAAAAAAGAAATCAGTTGTTTTAAGTGTTTTAAATTCTTCTTATTCTTGGGCAATAAAAATAAGATCTGCCATGTGTTTTTCTCTATAAAGAACAACCTAAGACAGAGACAATCTGGCCAACCAAATGTGAACCAAATGCCCAGAAGTTTAGATTTCTTTCCAAAATTATGTGGCATGGTCAGCAAATGTTATTCTGTGTCCTTATATGAAACTATGAAATCAACTCAGTAATTGGGATTTATTTTACTCACATGTAAGAATCCTTCTTGGAAAAAATATACTCTATTTTGTCATTAAAGAGTGTATGCATAGAACCAATTTTCTTTAAAAGAAAAAATTAGGCCTTTCAGAATTTAGCCAATAACAGGTTATAACTATGGAACCTATAATATGCCTTGTAAATAGTATTTGAACTGGCAATACATTTCATCAAGTAGAAAACATTTTGTTGTTTCAGCATTATTCAAAGTTAAGAGCTTTAAAATGGGTGGATAAAACTCTTTATTCCTTAAATAGAAATAGACTAAATCAGCATTATTCAAAGTTAAGAGCTTTAAAATGGGTGGATAAAACTCTTTATTCCTTAAATAGAAATAGATCTAGCCCAGCCCTGCGTAGCTCAGCGGTTGAACATCAACCTAGGATCCAGGAGATCGAGGTTCGATTCCCAGTCGGGGCACAGGCCCGGGTTGTGGGCTCAGTCCCCAGTCGGGGGCGTGCAGGAGGCAGCTGATCAATGACTCTCTCATCATTGATGTTTCTATCTCTCTCCCTCGCCCTTCCTCTCTCTGAAGTCAATAAAGTTATATTAAAAAAAAAAAGAAATAGATCTAGAGGGTTTAATAAAGTAAAACAGGGTTACTCCTTTCCAGTAACAGTACTTTCCAAGAAATCTTTGATCTATAATTTGGTCTCTTGAATGTGTTTACCTACAAGGAGGAAGATTCCCTGGGGAGACAAATCATCAGTGAATAAATTGTCCTTTTTGTTCATGAATTAGACTCTTGTATGCCTGATAAGCAAAAATTGGTGTCCTGAAATATGATTTCTTCTCCTTGGAGAGATAAAAACTGAGCTTCTCAGCCATGAAAGCTCAGGGTGGACTTTGGAGCCTGATGACTTCATCAAAAGGGTTTGTCAACATTTTACATTTCTTAACATAATCCATGTCTTGGGTAATCAATAAACTAAAACTGATCAATGTCTTAATGTAAGCCTGCATTTGCTTTCTTATGCTTAATTACACCTGAGAAACATGTGTTGGATAAAATATTCTTCATTTGCCTAAATGACAAAATGTCATTATCGTTTCTGTTGCATTGACTTTATTGCACAAGATCCTGGTGATAAACACTTTGATAACAGCACTTAATGACTTGTCTTCCCTACAGGCTGATGATGATAATGCCTGTTTTTTTGTTTGTTTGTTTTCTTTTATTTTTTTTCTGCCAGCAATGAAGCTTCCATCTGTCATTCTTTTCTCTATACTGAAGCCATGCTGCTCTTGGCATGGGTCACCTTTGTAAATGTTTCATTTATGAACCATTCTTCCTCCCAACTCCTCTGCAGTTCAGAAATATGCCACAAAAGAGAGCTGTCTTGCAGTTCATGCGCCTCTAAACCTGGCATGGTATTTGTTCTGTCATTACCTCTAGTTTCCAGTAGGAAGTTGTCCTATGTAATTCTCATGACTGTTTATCAAATAATTATGCTAAAAGCTGTTTCATGTGTAAATGATACAACTGGTTGCCTTAATATTTTATTTGTCTTCACACTTTTTCTTCCCATTTCTGTCTTTAAAAACTACTGTAGTTCCACAGGCAATACTACTTACCAAAATCTTTACTACGATTCAACTGAGTGATTCAGAAGACAACACACATTTTTTATATTTTAGACAGTCAAGGATGTTGAAATTATGGTACAAGGGTTAGGAAATTACATTTTTATTTAAAATATTCTTTTTGTAGCGCCTCCTCAGAATGTATATTATTGTATGCACAGATTATCAAGTTTCATGACCTGACAACTATGTTTTATAGGCAGCTGACTATGAAATCTAAGTGTTCACGAACAGTTTAATTGCTTTACAGAAGTCTTTAATATTGGCAATTTGAATCTACCTTCTTTTAGAGACTAAAGGAGCTAGAGTATGGTTAATATTTCTGGAGTCAGTTGGTGGGAATGTAAGAAAAATACAGCATTGTCCTTCAATCCCTCTTGTACTCTTTAGTGGATCAATTAACGAGAGCAACTCAAAGGGCAAAGGAGATAAAATCATCACCCATCATACAATAAGCAAACTTTCATTTGTTGTTCTTATTATTACAGACGAAGGCATGCTTCTGTGGAAAAATGGTTAATCAGGCCAGAGACTGTGGAGAGCCAGGTTGGAGTAATTACAAAGATTTAGAGAATTACTTGATTTAGGGCAGAGTAACTCCAAACAACTGGTAGAATAAGAATTATGACTTAGCCAAGTTTATACAAACACATAATATTAGAACGATGCAAAAAACAAAAACAGGTATTAAATAGAAGAAGATATAATTTAAAACAGGGAGTAATTTCTTGGTACATAATAAAAGTTGGAGTTTTACAAAGTATTTTTCAGTATATTTCTGTGAAGAATTGCTTATGTGGTGTGATTTTAGGTATGCTAGGAAAGAATCCCAAGTCATTGTCACCTGAAGGGTGCTATAATTCAGATTTAACTTGGATAAATAAATAATGACATTGAAGCATGCAACAAACTGATGTATTTCAGAGGGAAGGAGGGGGTGGGAAAAGATTAACCAAAGAATTTATATGCATCTGTGCATAACCCATGGACACAGACCATAGTTGGGTGAAGGCCTGGGAGGGGGTGGGAGCCTGGGGGAAGGGAGCAGTGGGGATACAAAGGGGACATGTGTAATACTTTCAACAATGAAGATAAACAAATACATAAATGATGCAAGAAGGAATAAGGAGAGATGAGTATTCATA
Organism: Miniopterus natalensis; assembly: GCF_054644295.1. Taxonomy (NCBI): domain Eukaryota; kingdom Metazoa; phylum Chordata; class Mammalia; order Chiroptera; family Miniopteridae; genus Miniopterus; species Miniopterus natalensis. The sequence continues at coordinate 25,661,413 of NC_142086.1, forward strand.
AGCGCATTTGTGTGCTACTTTAGCTACGTTTTCTGGATTTGACGGGTGCTTTCAGTGGGGCAGCAGATGAGACGGGATAAGTTGAACACTGTGCACTGTTAGCCGTGAGGATAGGTGCACAGAGTTTAGGTTGACAGCAGGTAGCCGAGGGCGTTCCTTGCTGAAAGAGTTGGGGCCAGGGTGGACTCCAAAAGGCATAGAAAATGTTTGTCTTCTCACAGTCTGTTCTGTGTTCAAAACAAATGCCTACTTTGATTTTATTTTTTCTGAAGACCACTTTGTTCCTTAACCACATATGAGAGGTCATATGTGAATAGGCTTTTGACCTCTGCATTACAAACCAAGCACAATGGCTATTTAAATTTCATCCAGTGCCTGCCTTCTCACTAAGTCTGCACTGCTTTTTCAAAAGCTGGTTAAGAATGTGTTTTTGCCAAGGCATGAGTTTCTTGCAATGGCTCCTTTCCATTCACTCAGTTCAGTTACTCATTTCATTCAATAAACACACACACACACACACACACACACACACACACATACACACATACACACATACTCCTTGACCTTGAGGAGCTAGCTCATACTATGTTGGTAGAACTAATTTTTAAATTAAAGTAATAATGATTGTAACTTGATTTGGCCATAATTTCAATGGACAAAGGAGAAAATTGTCCTTTCAAAGTTAATATGTTTTATTTCAAAATTATGACAAGGCAGTTAAGGTTTTTACTTGATAATTTTTTATTTTTGATGACTAAAACTTAGATTAGAAAAAGTGCTTACTTCTGATGTTTACCTCAACTTTATTTTTATCTCCCACTCTAAGTGAAATGCTCTATCTCTCATGATAAATTTAGCAGAAATTTCTTGAATTTGGGATTATTTTGGAGAGGATCCTTCAGGTATAAAATTATTGTTTCCCTTCCTGTTGACTAGTAGGATGCACTTACAATCTATTCATCCCTTGGCACTTCTATAGAAACTAAGATAAGTGGTCCAATTACTGACAGTTTCCATGCTGATGTTGATGTGCTATTGGATGTCTGCCCTTTTGGAACAGCAATTTAATTCCACACAGTCTACTAAAGAGCTGCAGCCTTTCTTCATCTGAAGCCTCCAAACAAGGGCATTTTAATGTTTTGCTATTTTTACATGCTTGAATAAACTATGGTGTGTGGATTGACACAGAAATCCTAACAGTGGGAGTGAAGAAATTACACCAGGTGCTCCTTGAGGGTAGACATTTTATTTTATAAGCTTTCTATACCCTGCAATAGCTAGTATAGTCTTAAATATATCAGATTCAATAAAGCTTATTAAAATATGTCATAAAAGGCCTTAATGTAAAACCAAGTAACATTGTTGTGACTCTATATGTCCATAATGAAAGGTGAAAACTATTTTCATTATGTCCTCGTAAGTGTAATGGGAAAACAACAGCATTGTAGGGGGAAAATTTTTTCATTCAATTTTCAAGTAAAAAACTCTTTTACCTATATGATTTTTTTTAGATTCTAGTAAAAGTCATTTTTTTTCCCTCCTCAGTGCAAATCCACTATTCTTTCTTTTTAAAGTAAGGATTTTAATAATTTTTAGACTGTTCTATTATGTAGAAATGTTTTTTATTTATTTTATCGCTAAGAGTATTGCAGATGCCCCCCATCCCCCCCTTGCCCTCCTCCACCCATCTCCCCCACCCACCCCCAGGCCTTCACCTGTCTATTGCCTTTGTCCGTGGGCTATGCATATGTGCGTACACTGAGATGGCCATTGTATTATAGATAAGACTTTCAAATAAGTAGTCATAATATCTTTTACCAGAGCCATAAAAAATGATTTAAGTGAATTTAAAACCTTGAGTTTCAGAATATCCCCCTATGCCCCCAAATGGGAAAGTGTCCAAAACCCATGAGATTAAATGAGAAATATAAGAAAGGAAAAAACTAGAACAGCAAGAAGTGTCTCTGATGCTGTGGAAGCAATGGAGAGGACATTTAGGTTAAATGGGTGTATGTAATGCCCCGGCCAGTGGGCTCAGGGGTTGGAGCATCACCCCTTGCACCGAAAGGTCTCAGGCTTGATTCCCCGTCAGGGCACATACCCAGTTGGGGGTTCAATCCAGAGGCAACTGATCCATGTTTCTCTGTCACATCAAAGTTGTTGTTTTTTTTCTCTCTCTCCCTCTCTCTGTAAAATAAATAACACCATAACCTCAGGTGAGGATTAAATGGATATATGTAATAAATATTGTCGAGTTTCTGTGAGACATGAGAAAATCACATTTATTAAATGTGATTATAAGACTAGCAAATTTAAGGCTAAAGCCAAATAGACTTTTTCACCTGTTTAAACTCTGTGCAACTGAAACAAATGGAAATAATACAGGTCCTAAATGAGCTATGTAGTTTATTTATAGATCAAAGTGTTGAAGATGTCACAATAGAAGAATTAGGTATTACTTAGGAACATGACAAATTTTCTTTCCTCTTTTTTTAAACCGTGTAACTAACAACAATTCTGAGTGGAAAGCAGGACTGGGAGGTGACTCACTGATGAGTCTTAATGACCTTGCTCAGGTCACTAGCATTTATAGTGAACCTGTGATCCACACCTGGGTTCTCCTGAGGTCTCTGTTTTAAGGATTTATGTCTGACTGCAGGCTTTAGAAATGATTTTGAGGCTGAATTAAATAAAGCTGTGTTAAGCCGGAGACCCATACAGAAGTTCTTAGAGCAAATTAGGAAGGTATGGAATTGAGGATGAACATTACTAGTTTTAATCAGCTATTAACCATTCAGTATCTGGATGAGGTTTTCAGTGGCAGTTCTTAATGGTATATCTTACCTTCTAAATAGCAGGCTTGATTGGATTATTTGCCCTTTTTCCCTATTTGAGGTGATAGTGAAGGAAAATAATTTCTGGTTATTATAGCTTATTTTTCCATTGGAACTAAAAAAGAGTGATATGTGTTCCAGAAGAGACAGAGGCAGAGGTTTGAACATGCTTTCTGAAAAGTGTATTTTCTAGTAGAGTAGAAAGCTGAAGAGCATGAGTTCAGAAGTCCTAGACTTGATTTAATTATCTAATTTTGAGAAAGCTATTTAACATCACTATGTTTATATTACATTATCTTTCAAATAGGATTTCCCATCTCTCGTGTGGTAGAAATATAAGTTATGAACAATGCCTATATTAAAAATAAGCAACAACAAAGCAAAGTGCCATAAGTACACCTAATGAACAAATACTGATCTCAGTTTTTCGATAAAAGTAGTTTTGTTATTTTTAAGAAGTGAGCTTTTTTGGAAAATGTCGCCTTGAAAATAATACCACTATACAAACGGATATACCATGGATAAACATAATCCTGCATTTATTTAAAGCAATATATGTTTTATTTTTTAGGAATTAAACATTAATTCTGACTGTATGTCTGGGTAGATACTGCATCATACTCTACAGATCTAGAAGTAAGACTTTAATTTTTGTTGATCAAAAATATGCAATTATAGCAAAAGTAGATTAGTTAATGTAGTAACCTGAATGTCAGGATCTAAACAGGATGGCGTCCAAATAGACTCTTGTTAAATGTAGGTATATACACCCGCACAAACACATGTACTACTGCCTTTATGTGTTTTTTGACTTACCAAACTCTTTATTTATTATGACATGAATAAATACATTTTCATGTGTTCTCTTTAAATAAATTACAGGTGTTAATCTTACTACATTTAAAACCATGCCATTAAATTAAAAATTAAAAAGTATTGACTTTTACTGAAGTGAATGTCATTACATTATAATGTTTTTTTCCTCCTTTGGTTTATAGTCTTTTTGCACTCGAGTAGGGACTAGATAACTTTTGTTTAAAACCAGCAGGAGGAGCTCTCACCTTGCTGGGTTTAATGCAATTAGTGTTCCTGAAAAACCTGTATTTGTGGGGGTTTTATATATGAGACAAAAGATAAAATTTAAACATTTATCACGTGTAATGGTATTAAAGATTTCAAAAACCCTCAGTTTTTTATTTTATATAAATGTATAATTCACTTGTTTGGAATACAAATTTGAAACTTTACTGTTTTTATACATTTTTAAAAGGTATAATTGCAGTTTAATGAGGAAAATAAAGCAATTATGTATATTTTGTTTCTTGAAGCAACTAAGAAACAGAAAAATTCTTCCTAAGGATCTACAGTGTTGTAGTTATTTACATATTTTCTTTGTGTTTGTTTTGAAATGAATATACTTTACAGTTTACAAGTTATAAATATTGAGAACCAAATAGCCTAAATATGTTTTAGGAAAAATAATCTCAATTAATCAGATTAATTTGCCATAAATTCTATATGCAGTTTACAAAAAAATAAATCTCTGTTGGTAGACTTCAATTCATATTTTGGATTTTTGAACACTCTACTTCATAAAACCCCTTAAATGGTATGATTTGTAGAGTGTAATGATAAATTTTCCATAGAAACCATTAATGTGAAAACTAGGATAAAAACTTACGAAAATTCGGAATTAGATAAAGAAATACTGATGGTTCTCTGCATCCACAAAAATAAAAAAAGAAAACAAATGACTAAGTTTTATATTCAAATTTAAAAAGGTAGGAAAAAAACAACACTTAAGAAAAAGTTTACTTTTAAATGGTAGGAATCCAAATCTATTACTTAATGATCTCCAGAAAAATTATTTAACCTCACCTGAGACTCAGTTCTCTCATCTGTAAATTGAGTATTTAAAAAAATAAAACAAAACATATAGGATAATGTGGATATTACTGAAGAAGAAAATATAGAAAGCCCTTTCTATATTGATTGTGATTAGTATCATCATTATTTTACTAGCCTGTTAGGGAAATAATGATTTATTTCAAATATATAAATGTTCTAGATGACTAACATTAACTTTTTAAGTCTCCCAAAGTAGATAATGGTATGACATACTTCTGAATTCTTTTTAATAGACTATGCCAAAAGTAAAAATAACTTTTACTTGATAATGAGATAAGCTTTTAGTTTTGAATATTTATTATAATTTCAGCTTTTTTCTCTAATATTTCATTTATTTTTGTTATAGTGAAGGGAAACCAGATGTCATAAAGTATTTTGTGTATTTGTGGGTTTTTTTTTGTATATTTGTGTATTCATACGTGTTGTATGTGTACATATATGATATGTTTATATATTACCCTTACTGTACTCTGTTCCTTCCAGACTTATTAGAATTGTTGTTGACATGAAGTAGCTGAAACTATAAAGAAAGCCTTTGAAAAACTCTAGCCCCTTGTGTTTGCCATCATCTTTTTGTGATGGAGGTTAGCAATCGTTGAAAACCATTAGCTAAACATGTTGATTCATTAGGAGTAGAAAATGGTGTAAACTGATTTGGTTATTTCTTCTTCATTAATTAACTGAAATATTTCATTAACAGAAATGTCCCTTCTTTAACAATTTTGTTATTCAGAAGTAATTCATATGAAAAAAGCAAGATAAATGTTTTATTCTTTTCAGGTTATTTACAGCATTTTTTAAAAATAATGGCTTCCTAGGATGCTGTGAAAGTTATCAGAAAGTATATTTTATCATTATGAATGCATGGATTTAAGCATATTTGAAATATTTTAATCCTTTAGAGTCATTAACCTTGTTTATGATCAAGTTCTTTTTGGCCAGTTGAAGCCTATGCAAGTTGGTTCCTGACTCCTTTTTACATAATAGCCTTCCTGTTCCTTGGTATAAGGACCATGAAACACCACCAATGAAGTAATCTCATGAAATATAAAAATAAATGGAACCTGAATCACATCAAGCCACTAAATATATCTAGTAATTTAAAGAAAGTAGAGGAAATGGGGAAGCACTTTTCAATGATATCTCATGATTAGGAAAATCTGGAAGGTGTGACAAAACAACCTTGTTTTATTTAGTAAATTTGATATCAAGTAGTGAAAAAGAAAACTGGGTGGTCACTAGGAAAGCACCTATTAAAACAATGAGATCCTGCCGCACACCCGTTAGAATGCCTCAAACACTCGACGATCACCGGGCCCTGCTGAGGACATTGAGCAGCAGGAAAATCCTATGTAAAACTTCACAGCCATTTTGGATTATGACACTTTAAAAAAAAAAAAAAAAAAAGTAAGCATTTCTTGTGTAATGCAGTAATTTATATTTACCGTAGAAAACTGAAAGCATCCCATAAGAATCTGTAAATGAAATGTTATGGTGGTGTTATCTATAATGCCCCAACTGAAAATAGCCCACATGTCCATCAACTAGGTAATTCCATGCAGTAGAATACCTTTCAGCAATAAAAAGGAACTTCTTATTGATACATACAGCAACATAGATGAATCTCAAATGTGTTATGCTAGCATGAAAGAACAAGTTCCACTGGTTACCTGCTGTATGATTTCATTCATTTGACATTTTGGGAAAGGCAGAACCATTGAGACAGAAATCAGATGAGTGGTTGCCAGGGGCTAGGTGGGCAAGGGATTCACTATAAAGAATCACAGGTGAGCCCGGCCGGGCGTGGCTCAGCGGTTGAGCATCAACCTAGGATCCAGGCGATCGAAGTTCGATTCCCGGTCAGGGCACAGGCCCCAGTTTCCGGCTCAATCCCCAGTCGGGGGTGTGCAGGAGGCAGCCGATCAATAACTCTCTCATCATTGATGTTTCTCTCTCCCTCTCCCTTCCACTCTCTGAAATCAATAAAGATATATTTTTTTAAAAAATCACAAGGGCAATTTTGGAGGTGATGGAACATTCGATAGCTTGATTGTAAAGTGGGTTATATGGATGTAGGGGCTTGTCACAGTTCATAGCAATATACATTTAAAATGGTGAATTTTATTGTAAGGACATCATGCCTCAGTAAATCTAACTAAATAAAAGATCATAGGGAAGCTATTGATTAAAAATCACTTAAAAAGAAATGTTTACTCACTGTAATGGATAGTACTTATTAGATATTGATTTTCTGTTAAAAGAAGTTGAGACAATAGGAATATTAAACACTGACTAGATATTTGATGACATCAAGGAATTACTATTTATATTAATAAGTTATTGTAATTAAAAGGAATCTTTACAGTAGAAATACACACTGAAATTTTTACAGATGAAATGATATAATTATTGGAATTTTCTTCAAAGAAATCTTGCAATGGGAGAACATGAAATAAGATTTACCATAACCTGGTAATTATTGAAGCTGAGTGATGACTGCATGAGGGTCGAATGTACTGTTTTCTCTACATGTTAAAATATGTTTGAGAATTTTCCACAATAAAAATTAAGGAATTATAGCTCAGTTTTATAAATGTTTGGTGAATAGATTTTAACAGTACTGAAAGAATATTCTTCAATGAGTAGAGTTTATCCCAGAAATTTAAACATGGTTTCATATTTAAAAATCAATCAGATGTATCACAGTGATTCGAATAAAAAAAACTACAGAATAATTACAATGGACACTAAACAGCAGAGCCAAATAACAAACTCCTAATGGCACTTTTAAACTTCAAATTAAAAAAAAATAAAAACTACAATACCACTTCTTAACTAGATGAAGACTTAAAGTCATGATAAGATAACAAAGCATTGTTTCTCAAGGGCCTACTGGTGTCTGGGGGAATTGGAATATGTTCTAATTGTTTGTTTACATATCTGCCTTTGCCACCAGATATGAGTTACTTTTGGTCAGGAAAATGACTGGTGGTTTTTATTTTTGTTTTTGCTTCCCTTAGTAAGTATATTATCTGGCACATGCAATAACAGTGTAATCTATGCTTTAAAGATTCTGGATTTATTCATAATGAATTGTTTTCATACTTTGCAAATAATATATAAGGGCGTTTAATAACACAGAAAGAAGGTAGAGAAGCCTGCTTTAATACAGTTTTTTTCTTTAATGTTGTATAAAAAGACCATATGTGAAAGGTGGGGAGCAAAGGTGGTTATTTTATCAATTTTAGAAGACAGCTATTAAAAATGACTTTGTTATTAAATTATGTTTCATGTAGTATTGTTAAACACAAATTACATATTTTAAAATTTACTTATAACCACCTCATGCATGTTACCATTACTTATTATTGTTACATATTAATACTTAATATATACAAATAATTTAAAGTAAGTAATGCAACTTACTAAAGCTAATGCAATTAATAATAGGGTAGTTGACATTAATGATTTAAATAACTGATGTATTTTTTGTCAATTGAGATATTTATGCAAGTATTTATTTATTTAATTCCAGTTGTGTTGCTTGATACTACAACTGTGCTGGGAGAGCTAGGATGGAAAACATATCCATTAAATGGGGTAAGTTTGAATATCTTCTTGTTAGATATTTGGGATCTGTTATAATAAAAAGGAATGGTGAATTTTTGGCTCTTTGTAATACCCATTTTAGCATATAACTTAAATCCCATCGAAAAGATTAAATTACAGCTAGAAGTGGTGATCAGTGGGAATAATATGTAAAACATCTTTGCTTTCTTCTAAATAACTGCTCTTTAATACAGTGTTTATACAGAGTAATATTTGAATATCTCATAAATATTTTCTTCAGAAACAAATTTCTATGTGTATGTTTAAGATACTTTTCTGTATATATGTTATTTGGTAACCTCAGTGAGTATTTGTACATAAACAAATTTGAGCTGACCATAACATAAGTGGATTTTCCAGATAGTAACAATTTGGTTTTTATTAGAAACTATGAGCCCACTAAAGTAGTATGTGTTTTTTGAAGTTGGCAAAAATATACATTATGATTAGGTTTTTTTACCTGGTAGTAGTAACTTTTGAAAGGCATATAAGGATGTATAATTTACAAAGTACAATTTTTCAGGGACTGACATTATTTTAGCTATGGTTGTACTTGACTTTTTATGTTTCAGTATATTTTGCATTATTTTCACATTGAAATATGTTTCTACTTTATTTCAAGCTAAAATAAAAGGGTGGTTTGTGAAGCTTTTTACTTTGTTTTTGTCTATTTAAGAAACATCTTTAATAATGGAGGTAGTCAACTGTTTTCAGATACAGTTGGGTTAGCTTTTCTTCCTTTTTTTAGCAATTGTATTTTTCTCATTTATCACATTCTTGATAATTTTACATTGCTACTTCCATTACACCTACAAATTTAAATCTGAAAGGAGAAATTGACCCAAAGAGGTTTTAATTTTTTAGAATCGTTCAAATATTGCTGCTTAAATTTGACTTTTATATCAACAGTTATTTATTAAATATGTGTATTTTCATCTAAAAATTTCTGTGAAGAGAGTTAAATCTTCCTGTTTTTGATCAACAGGATGTTTTTTATTTGTCTTATAGACTGGTTTTATTTTTTTCTGAAAATATCTGAGAGCTTTATCAAATCATTTATGAGAAATATATCTTTTAAATTAAGATTATGCTTCAACCTTCATTATCTTCTCTCCATTAAAATGACTAAACCTAAGTATTTGTTGCATGTATCAAGTATGTCACATTTATCAGTTACTTTCAAGAAGTAAATGAAACTTTTTTCCTAGAAAACTTCTAAAATAATACATCTCTGTATAAGTTCTTAAACAGAGTAACTTATAAAAACTTACAAATAATTAATGTAGAAGGCAAACTTTTCTATTTTCTGAAATAAAGACAAAAGAAATATTAGAGATCCTGCTATCACTGCCCTCCTCTAGTCATAGCCAGAGAACCATGTGAGAATCGGAGTCAGCCCCCTGTCTCAGGGAGTGTGTTTGGCTTGATTAGGCTGCATTTCTGAGCAAACTGGCAACCGGGACACACGAGGATTTACAGTTAAAAATAAACTTACTACTATCATTCTTGTGATGATTTTAACATAGGTATTATGAAAGGGAGAAATTGTTACTACTGCTGGTTTATAAGTTACAGAGAGAGAGGGCAGACTTGTCTTAAAAGTGACTCTTTATAGTTTTCTATTTGCCAGACACGGCACTAGGAATTTTACATTTTATTTTCACAGTGGCCCTATAGTGAATGATGCACTCTAATTCAAAATAAGTTAGTTCTTACTCCGAAGCCTGTGTCTTTATCATGGCACTGCTGACAGAGAGGAACGTCGGAAATTCCAAATAAGGCCAGATACTTACGTGTCATGTTTGCATAACTGATTTAGATTTCTTTTCTCCCCTTGACACATAAATTGCTAGACTGAGGTGTGCATTTTGAACACCGGCCTAAGATTAGCAAGAGGAAAGAGAGAAAGAAGAGCGGAAGGAGACCGCAGGAGAAAAGAAATACGATAGAAGGAGGAGGGAAAGATGATTAAAGTTTATTGAGCATTTACCATATGCTAGGCTTTGTTCAAAACATGTTACTCACATCAGTCATATAAATCAAATACAATTTTTCCCCTATTGAAAGAAGTGCGAGTTAAGACTCAGATACATTCAATGACTTTTACAAGGTTACGGTGCTAGGATGTAGTACAGCAGAAATTCTCAGCCAAACGTATCCTAATCTTGACACTTACGGGTGGTCATTTCACAGCTAGGTGCTTTTTATTTCTTCTACAATTGTACCATATAAAGATAAAGGCCAACGACCAGGTAGACTACAGAGGGGAAAAAGTAACACGGAGATTTAGATGTTCAACATAAGTGGAATACTCAGGGACCTTGGAATGTCACTCTTGGAATCATAGGCTGTATTACTTTTAGATTATCCCCCAAATAATAATGCATAAATGGCAAGTGGCAGCAGTAGGGATACTTGAAAATACGAACCCTGGAACATACTTTCAAATAGATAGATCACATAAGTAAGTTTTAAACAAAATATACAGCCCCGACCAGCGTGGCCCAGTGGTTGGAGCATAGGCCCAAGGACCAAAGGGTCTCGGGTTTGATTCCTGGTCAAGGGCATGTGTCTGGGTTGCAGGTTTGATCCCTGGCCGTGGCCGGGGTGTGTGCAGAAGGCAACCAATTGATCTCTCTCCCCCCCTCCCTCCCTCCCTCCCTCCCACTCTCTAAAAATCAATGAAAAAAATACCCTTGGGGGAGGATTAACCAAACAAACAAAAAAGAAAATATACAACTTTATTTTAATGAAAATAGATTACTGACCACAATGGACTTTTACTTAATGCTATTTATAGGTTAAAACAAGGGTGGAAGTAGTCAGTGAGGATGAAGAACTTTGAAAAAAATGCTGCTCAGTATTGCAATAATGCAAACCATCTGGTTAATCAGTACTGCTTAAATAATTTAGAATCTATGGAAACTTTATCAGAACAAACATCTAAACCAGCACTTATTTCTGAATATTAAAGTTGTAATTATATCTATTTAAAATGGTATATTTTCCAGGTTCTCAGGTTTATTGAGCCATGCTAATTTGAATGCCAATTTTAACTAACGTTGCCTTTTTTTCAGACACTAATTCAGTTGCTTTTACAAATATGTCATGGGTAGAAAAGAAAACTTTATGATGTATTTGTCAATTTCATGGTATAAAGTGTATTTGGTATCTCTCTGGATAAATTATTTCCTAGTAACATTTTAATTGATGAAATTTTCTTTTTATAAAGATGGTTTTGAAATTATATAATGTACTATATAAAATCTAAGTCATTTAATAAATGACTTCATGGTTCTTTTTTTTTTTTTTTTACTTAAAATAGCCATTTCACCATTAGTATCATGCTGATATAGTTACAGGACTAGGCGTTCACTGTGTGCCTGTGAACAAAACCCTTAATGGTTACTTGAGTAGGAGGTGAGCAAATATAGAACATACTTGAATACTCTTGAGCAAATGACTGTTTAGACTTGCAAACAGGAGAAGAAAATTATTTATTTTCTGAAATGCTTACTTGAAAACTTATTTGTGTCAACTTTTACATATACTTTCTTTTAATTAATGTCTGGAGTTCAATTTAACGAATATCTATTTTATACTAATTGTGCCAGGTGTACTTTTAGAGGGTTTAAGACAGTTTTCATCTGCCCTAAAAGAGTCTTGAGTATAGAGGTAATTCTACACAGTCCTAAGTCCAAAGAAAGTGTCTTCAGGTCGTTTTGAATAATGTTTTGTGAAAGAATAATTAAGGAATGGATTAATCCTGATCAGGGAAAAATGGTAGTAGGATGTAACATATCAGCTTTTTGGCAAAGTGCATGGCTTGAGGAAAAGCACATAATTTTTAAATGTGTGCATTAAGTTTTAGGAGTAATGAGAATCATTTGTGTGTCTGGAGTGGAGGGATGTGGAGTGAAATAGGACTGTGATCATAGGCTAAGTCATATTGTGGAAGACTTGGAATTTACATGTCTTAATTGATCTACATAGTGTATATCTCAGTGCCAGTAAGTAAAAGTAAACACTTTCTGGATTCACTTAAACAAACAAACAAAAATTATTGAAGTATTTTTTGTTTAAGGCAATAATGTAGACCCTTAGAAATGAAAGATGCCTTGGAAATTTGGAAGGAAAAGATGTTGAATATATAGAGGGTGTAATATTACAGTCATGTGTCACTAAATGATGGGGATATGTTCTGAAAAATGCATAGTTAAGCAGTTTCATCCTTGTGTGAACATCACAGAGGACACTTACACAAACATAGATATTATAGCCTACTACACACCTAGGCTATATTGTATAGCCTATTGCTTCTAGGCTACAAACCTGTACACCATGTTACTGTACTGAATACTGTAGGTAGTTGTAGCACCATGGTAAGTAGTATTTGTATATGTAAACAGATCTAACAGAAAAGATACAGTGAAAATACAATGTAAAAGATAAAAATGGAATACCTGTATAAAGCACTTACCATGAGTGGAGCTTCCAGGCCTGGAAGCTGGTCTGGAAGGGTCAGTGATGAGAGTCCAGTGAGTGTGAAGGCCTACACTACTGTGACTTTATAAACACTGTCCCACCTGCCCTCCCCCTGTTTCCTTCCGACAAGGTCAGAAATAGGACGTTGTAGCTGTCAGTATTGCTCCATGAACAGGGATATGGGCTGGGTGATTGGAAATATCGAGGAGACACTGGCTGAGTAAGGCATAGATCACCATAATGACTGTCGGGAGGGAGTGAAAGGTGGTCTGAGGATTAGCAGAAATGAGAAATCAAGATGGAGAGATAAAGGAATATAGGTGATTGTTGTGGCAATGTGGTTTTGGCTACTGCACGTTGGAGCATTGGTTAGATTAGGAAACCTTAGTGGTATTCATTAAAATAGAGGTTATATAAAAACATTTAAAAAAAATTTTCACATCGAGAAGGTATAGAACTGACCCAATATTTTGACTTTAGAAATTTGTTTGTGATTCTATTGACCCATCTGGCACAAAGGGCTCTCTCTGGCATTGAACTGATAGAAGACACAAAACTTGCCTATGCTTTACATCATCACAACCTGAAAATATTTCCAAAGTACAGGGACAGGCCGGCTTCACACAATCACAGGAAGCTTTTACTAAAGTGGTGCTTAATACTGGTTAAGGTAGTTCCTAGGAACCTGTGTCCTTATAAACAGTCTTAGGTCCTTCACAAAGAATTTCCAGCAATGTCCTCTGAAGACCATCAGGCTAGGTCTGGGAGGCTGTAGCGCCTCTGAATATGTAGTGATAGGGGAAAAGGCTCCTCTGTGCTGGAACAGGTCATTGACTGACTGATTGGGATGTAATCCGTGCACTCACAACTGAGCTGCTGTGAGTGAGAGGGAATCTACTGTCAAGACCCACAGATATTGCTCTTGTCAGAGAAAATAAATTCCTCCTAAACCACATATCCTTCTTTTTCTTACAGAAAATTCAGCTCCATTGTATTCTTATGAGACCACTGTCATATATATGTGGTCCATTGTTGACCAAAATATTGTCATGTGGTATATGACTATATTGATATACTGAGAACTGAGTGGAATTGAATAATTATATTTGTATTGTGGTTGAAGCCCAGTTTTAGAAAAGAACATCTGAGAATTTGGACCATAATTCTTAAACTGTGTTCTTACTGTCTGTAATGTCAAGAATTATATGTCTACATAATTCAAAGCTCTTAAGAACTTTATTCTGTAAGTGTCCCTTCCATCCTTTATTTGTCAACATACTACATTAAGAATAAAATTATGATGATCTAGCAGAGTAGCTGAGAGTTCCTGGTAATCAATGAAAGAATGCTGCATGAATAAAATTTTTGCATAGCACTGTAGAAGTTATAAGTGCATACTGAAGAAGTATTTTCACAAACATTAAGTACCGGCATATGCCCTGGATTTTTTATTTGCTATGAATAACTAATAACTGGTTAATACTAAATCTTACTCTGCAGAAAAGTGAAGGACCTATTTCAATTTTGAAAATCTCCTGGGAAATAGACAGCTTAGTTTTTAAGACGTTATGCCAGTCTAATGCTAATGAGAAAAAAAGAAACATGAAATGTACTACTCATGCAGTAACTTTGTACAAAGGAAGAAACTTAAAAATATATCTGAGTTTATTATTGTAGTCTGCAAATGTATGAAAGAAAATTATATAAATTTTCTTGAAACTTTAACTTTCATGTTTCCTCTTTTCCTTTTGATATTTTAATTTATTCTATTTATTTTTAGCCAGTATATAACATTGTAAATGAAAGAGAAAAATACACTTATAATAAGAGGGCCTGTAGTTAAATGCTATATTAAAAACTCTTAATACCCGTTATAGATCAGGCCCATTCAATGCCACATAGCAGCGGGCATGTCATATTGGGGCATCTTGGCTGAATATTAACTCTGACTAATAAAAGCTAACTGCTAATAATCAGAAAAATAAAAGATTTTATAATATAAAAAAGATTTCGTGATTAAAAATTTATATTGTTTCCTTTGAGCGTTAGTAATTATATTTGATACTTCTAACAATGTAATAGCAGTGTAGCTTTTTAATTTTGATACTGTAATTGAAAAGAAAAGTGACCTGCTTGAGTAGCCACATACTTGTGATTAAAGGTACTTAACCTGAATAAAACCTGACCATTAAAACATAGCATTTCATAATAATAATTCCATAAGATATTATTTGATTTATACCTAAAATTACATGTACTTAAAATTGACAGAAAGAACATGATTTTTAAGAACTCCATCAACTTTCCTGAAAGATTTTCACCATTTGTTTTTATTCATAGCAATATTTTTAGCAAGAAAATGAAAAATTTGCTTGTCTCAGATTTTTTTCTCACTCTTCACATTTGGCACCTTATAGGTAGTTAAGTTTTAAAAGCTCATTTTTAATGCATACACAGTAGATCAGATCTTTGCTATAAAGTCATAGTGGACATAGCTGTCGGCATGCCAATATTCAAAATCAAACTTTCTTTTCAACAGTGAAGTACACTTTAATAAAAAATTAAGAGAAAACAATGTTAGTAGCAAAAAAGTGTTAATGGATATTAATTGCATTTTTTATTAAGCATGACCATTAGAGTTGGGAAAACTTTGTGTTCCTCTGATGCCAGGTGTTGGTTTTAAATAGCATGTTATATGTACATCCCGCACACTGTGACTGAGATGATCGTTATGGTTTGAATAGTGCAACATCATACTAGATGTGTGATTTTATCTGTTTAACATAGTGAATTAGAATTAGGAAATTTACCCTGAGATATTTAGGAAAATAAGGATATAAGTCATTCATGTCTAAATAAAAGCTGTAAGTGTATTTTGTATACATAAGTACTAATTATTTAAATATTAAAATGTAAAAAATGTTATACTAATTACTAAGTTAATGATTTTTATAATAAAAATTTAATAATTATAGAAGAGGCCTGTATTAGATATAAACTGAATAGAAAGATACTTTATTCCATAAATCAGAGATTATCACTTTCCAGTATTATTGTTCTGAAGCTGAAAAATCAAAATAGAATGTATTTATGATGAACACAATGGAATATTAATTTCTATTATTGTGTTAAATTTCTACATTTCATATCGTGACCATGCAGAACCCTATTTTCTTTAATCTGGACGTTTATTTTTATTTTTTTCTTTTGTCTCAAACTGGCCTCACCTAGCACCCTGACTCACTCACCTCCCTCTCCCCTGCTTAATCATTAACCCTCAGGACATTGAGGTCCTGGTCAGCATCCAATAGTCTTAGAAACAAGGTCCTGGCTCTATTGACTATTGAGACATAGTTTTCAGTCAAACTAAACATAATATCTTGGCCTCAGTTGTGGCTTAGCTCCAGACCCAGGAAAGCGGAATGATCCCACAGAAGAAATCCTTGTGAAATTGGACAGAACAACTCTATGGCGGACGTCAGGACCAGATGCAATAATCGATTACTCCATACCCTAGCACCAGCCAATCAGTAGAGACCACAATCCTAACTCTGTCAGTCACTATGATTAATGATTTTCCCCCTAAATATTCCATCCCCTGGACGCCATCAGGGAGCCACTTCTTCGAGCATGAGCTCCCTGTGCCTCGGCATGGCTCCATCTCCGGCCATGGCACTATCTCCTGTTAAATCCTTACTTTCTTGGCTGCAAACTCCTGTTAGTGTCTTGTTGGGCTTTGATGAGTGCAGGCAAGCAAACCCCTTCAGTCACTAACAATATAGTAAGAATAATTTATCCTAATTGCAGACTTCTGTATTGCATTTAATTCATTTTATAATACATTGAAATTCAAAACTATATGTATGTGCTTGAATTCTGAAAATACAAACTTCTGTTTGTATAGTGATAACTTCTGTTAAAATGCATTTGTAGTTATTTTCAAAACTGATTTTCTGAAGAGCTGAAGTTGGGTATTTCTCTCTCCCTACATGGAAGGCTAGAGCCAGAGCCAGCTGGAGCTGGGTATTTTCCCTCCCTCAAGTAGATTAGGTTCTGATAAAACCCCAGCAAGATAGGCTCTGTCGGATAAAATAGTTTCTCCTGAAGTCAGTCCTTTTTAAGAACAAAATGCTCTGGCATATTTCAAAGTGGTGTGTTTTTTTTTTAATATTTTCAGCTGTCCTAGACATTATATAGTGGGCTGAAACATTGCTTAAACAGTTTCATGAATTATGATTTTACTTAATTTCCCTTACTCTCCTGTTTTGATGCACTTAACTCTGGATTTTTTGCTTTCTCTTCACTTCAATCGCTATCAGTGGCAGTTGGCTGTATTTTCAAGTCCATTTAATCTGAAGAATTAATCAAGCTCTTATGCTGTGCTTTACATGACATTATTGTCATTATTCTTCACAAATCAATAAAGGGAGACTTCAGAGCTTCCCTGTGGTGTGCAGGTTGAGCAGTAGACCACGACGCTCCAGGTGCCCTTGGAAATTTGGTTCCACATATATGCCTTGGCTTCACAGGAGCCCTAATGTAAATTTCCGCCTCAGAATATTCAAGTTCTGAACGTGTCATGGATCTGCAGAACGAATCGTGCTAAAGCATTTTAAGTGCTTTTTCATTTAATCCTAATAATATCTACTTGATGTAAATATTATTAACACTATTTTATAGATTAAGAAAACTGAACCTGAAAAAAGTTACATAACCTGCCCAAGTTTGTGGTGACCTTACCCAAAGGAATTGGTACTAAAACCAGGGTCATCTCAATCCCCAAGCCAGCTTTTTAGCCATTCCGTGTACCTATAACCATGGCTTGATTTTCAACATTGTGACTGATGTGGTGAGAATGTAAAGTAGCCTATAAGGTTGTTCAAATGCCGTTTTAATGTAAGTTATAATGTTGTTAGAATGACAGATTTTGTGTAAAAATCACGTAGTTATTGAAAAGTGCCGAAAATGTTAATTCATCTTTGACTAAAGGATATCCCACACCAAGGACAGTTAATTATTAAGCGCTGTTGTTTAGTCAGTGGCATAAGAATATTTGGTACATGTTTAGATTGTTTTGATATTTTTTTCTATTAGAAAATAAATATTCCTTTACTGTATTTCTTCTGGATTTATTTCTTTGTGCCTCAATTTTAATAGCTATGTCTTTATACATGTCTGTTATTGACTACAAGCTAATTAAGTGTAAAATATGGAGTAGTCCAATCAAAAAATACCCTTGTAGCAATAAGTGTATTAGAAATGTTAGAGTGCTTGTCATTCTGACACCATCTACTAAGTAAACTGAGCAAGAAGCTTTGTTGAAGGATATCTGTTATGGTTAGTGCCACAGTGCCCTGCTCCCTAAATCGTATTTTATTGGGGCAGAGGTGGACAGCTGGTGATAAGTTATCCAGTTCACTGTCTCAACTGATACCTGCTGCCTCTCACGTATGATTTCCATACATGGCTAATCCAGTCAGGCTCCTCTTTAGGAATCCAGTATTCCTAAATTAAGAGCCGAGGAAAAGTAGTTATCAGATACCTTTGTCATAAAGAGACACTGAAAGACACATATAAAAGGATTAGAGCAGAGGGGTCTGTGAAAACCCAAAGTCATGTGCAAGTAAAAGTTTTAAGAAAGCAGGGAAAAAAAAAAGACAGCCTTTAAAGGGCAACCAGTTAGTAGTAGGAAGAAAGGCTGGCCCACACTGAGAAAAAGCTATCAGAAAAGGAAAGATTGGGATAGCCATCTTACTTCTAGAGCTTACGAGGTTCTTACTATAGCTGAACCTCCAGATCCAGTTCTTAGGTATTTTTAAAACGAATTCACTTTAATTGAGCTGCCAAATTGTAAAGGCAGATTGTAAACATTATCATCATCATCATCATCATCATCATCATCATAACAATGATGCAGATTGTAAACCTGATGCTGATGATGATGACGGTGATGATGATAATGGCAGATCGTAAACCTCCCAATAATGAATATGATGATGATGATGATAGGAAAAAAATAAGAGAAGGCAGTGAAACCCTGGTACAGCTTTGAGGCACACCAGGAAATACAAAAAGCCGTGGAAGGTAAAATTTTCTTAAGGAAAACATAGCAACATGAACCATCAGAGCTACAGGCCTTCTATCAACTCACACGTTGGTAAGTGACCTCCCCTGCGTGCCGGCAGGGTGGGAAAACAGGTGAATGAATTGCATAGTTTATTAGAATCCATACATTTTAAAATACTTAATAATTTAATACAGGAGCAACTGTGATTTGTGGCAATTCTCTCTCCACTATCTCAGAGCATTCCTTCCCATGTAGAATTCTCTGCTAAATAAATAAATAAATTGCCGCCTTATTCTTCACCAATTGAAACAACACATTAGATAATAATGAAGTTAATTCTATAGTGAGGAAAAGTAAGAGAAAAGCAGGTAACAATGATTAAGGAAATCAGAGGTGAAGAATGAACTGATATCTGTGAATATGTAATTAGTTTCATATTCTCTGAGCAGCTGAGAACTGTGTATGCAGTTAATTTTTCCAGTATCTCTGTTGTTCTTTAATTGTATAATCTTGAGGGTGTCTTCTCACAAGCACATATTTTTTAAAGGTATGGGTTTCCTTAAGCCAGTTACTCTTGATTTACATAATATAGTCTTTTCTTTGGTCTCTTTATTTTTTTAGTTACTTATGAAGGTTTAAACTTCCATTCTCCTATTTCCAGGAGAAGCTTCCAGTTTTTTTCCGTTTACTTTAAATAACTCCTATATTATATAATCTAAGATTTTGGTTTTATCAGAAAGTTCTAATTGTTTTAACAAGAATCATTCAATATACTTATAATGAAAGCCTACATCAAAACCCAAACAAGTATATACAAATGCTGAATTATCTTATGAAATCATAAGGGAATATTAGTAAAACACTTAACTAGATGAAACATCGTAGACCAGATATTTTTATAAATTTAATTGTTTGGATTTTAATTGATTCACTCACTCTTATGTCACATGACCAATCACCAATTCCCATCAATTCTACTTTCTAAAGCTTTTTCCAATCAGTCTCTGTCACCATTGCATCAGTTTGGCACCTCATCATTTCTTCTCCAAATTACCAAGATTATGTTTTACATTATCCACAGATTTAATAAAAGCTGTCTGAATAGCTAAATAGATGTACAAATAAATTATTTTAGATATTGGTTAGAGGCTGTAGTTTGGAACTCTCATTGGGGTTGCAATAGTTTGGCATTAACTTTGGGCAGAATCAGCTGTGGAAAATAGGCTAAATGGTTGTGAAAATTGAACTGTGCTCTTATTTAACATTGGTCTTAAGTACAGGTAGAAAAGTTTATCCATTTACTCTCCTTATTGCATTTTAGACAATCCAATTCATTTTCTCATTATCAATTTTCTCACCAAAATTTAAGTTGAAAGGTGGTTGGGAAAGATATTTACCTACGAAATAAAAAGGCTATAAAAGAGTTTATAAGCTATTTAAGCAACACCAATCAAGACATAATACACTTTCATAGAATTAATGACCAGGGGAGAACAGTTGATGATCTGAATCACATCTGGGAAATATTAACCCCAGATGGTTATTAATCCTGCATCATGTTATTATGATGAGAATAAAAAATAGAACATATGGGTTTTTAATGGTTGATAGATGGACTGCAAATTTTAGAGAATTTATTCCAACCAGTCAAGCTTTCAAAAAGCATAGGTCAAGATTAAATGTTAAATAGGTTTTTGTACTCTGTAGTCCATGAAATTAGTGTTTTGAACTAATGTGCCATAGTAAGCAAAATAGGTTCTTCAAAGGTTTTGACTGTTTTATTTTAGCAAACAAACCTGTTGTGCTAATAAATGTAATACTTAACTTAGTCTTCATCTTCCCTAAAATTAGTTGCAATGTATACCAAAATATTTCAATGTAAGTTAAAAAAAGTATTTCAAATAAAAGCATGAAACTGGGATTTTAAAAAATACACACACACACACATGTATTTTATCCTTTGAATGATCATGCATCCTGCATACCACATTTAGAGGGTAGAATTTAATCTGCATTGTTGATTTAGATAGCTCCATTTAATAATGTTTATTTAATCAAATCATATGCCAGCCTTAGATGCAGTGCTTTCTGATGCACCTTTAGAAGGAATTTCTTCCTGGTTTCTTTTGAGGGTTGTTCTAAGAAATAACCACATTATAAATCTTACAGTTTAAGAAATAGATACAGCAAATACCTTACAGTTATTTTTATTCTTTCTATTTATAATACTATATTTGTTGTTTGGATGATCATAAGTCTGGCTTGCCTATAACAGACCCGTTTTATTTCTGTTGTCCTAGGATAATTATTAATTGTGCCCTTTCCATTTTTAAAAGTGTCCTTGTTTGTATGATAAATTGTGTAGTTACTCTGATATTTCAGGCAATATTAACTGTATTACAAATAAACTCCAAATGTATACTTTAAACACAAAAGAATATTATTCTCACTCTTGTAATAGTCTAAAGTGAGTATTCCCATCATTTAGGAGTTCCTCCTCTCCAGGGAGCAGATAATCCTTTTTAAAAGTTCAGAAGGTGGAACCCTGGCTGGGTTGCTCAGTTGGTTAGAGTGTCATCCAGATAGGCCAAGGTTGCAGGTTCGATCTCCAGTCAGAGCACATACAAGAATCAACAATGAATGCATAAATAAGTGGAACAACAAATCTCTCTCTCAAAATAAATAAATAAAATTTCAGAAGTGGGACACAGTACTTCTCCACATATTTTGTTGGTTGTTACAACCCAGCTACATTACTACACTTAACTACAAGGGAGGCAGAAAATGTAAGTTAGCCTGGGAAGAAGAGGAAATGGATTTTAGCTGAATCGACTAAACTACTAGCTGTCACTCAATAGTCATTCTCCTCATTTTCTCTCATTAATGGCACCGTGATTTGGAGGCAGCAATGTGTCCATCTAAAAAATCTGACAGTTCCTAGTGTATTTTGCAGGTAGTTGTGACAAAACACTATGTTCTAGCCAATGAGATGAAAATGGTGATGTTTTGTGTTATTTCCAGGAATGCTGCTTAAAATGACCTCTTTCAACCAGAGGTCAAACCTTTTGGCTGCCACACTGCCCTTTTGCTGTCTAGAATGCAAATATGTTGTCTAGGACTTCAGGAGCCGTATTGAACCCTAAGGTGAATTTGAAGATGAGGTCACATGCTAAGAAGATAGAGATACCTGCTGCACAGTCATTAAAATTATATTTATACTATAGACCTAAATAACACTGGAAGATTATACTATATAATAT
This sequence comes from Miniopterus natalensis, assembly GCF_054644295.1. Taxonomy (NCBI): domain Eukaryota; kingdom Metazoa; phylum Chordata; class Mammalia; order Chiroptera; family Miniopteridae; genus Miniopterus; species Miniopterus natalensis. The sequence goes on from NC_142086.1 coordinate 25,683,576, forward strand.
TGAGTGAAATAAAGAGCAAAGCATTTCTGATCTTATTTTTTAAATGTTTATGCTGGAACAAACAAACAGACATGAAAGGAAGTAAAACTACTTATTAAGAATATCTTTCTCCCCTGGCTGGGCGTGGCTCAGCGGTTGAGCATCGGCCTAGGATCCAGGAGATCGAGGTTCGATTCCCTGTCAGGGCACATGCCTGGGTTGCGGGCTCGATCAATGACTGTCACATCATTGATGTTTCTATCTCTCTCTCTCCCTCTCCTTTCCTCTCTCTGAAATCAATAAAGATATGTTTTTTTAAAAAAAGAATATCTTTAGGTCATGAGACTATGGGTGATTTAGTTTTCTGTTCATATTTCTATTTTGTCAAAATTCTCTGCAATACATATATATTTATTTCATTATTATATCATTCCAATAGTGGTTTCTCTTTTACAAAATATTGTACTATGGTTTCCAGTGGTTCTTTAATATTTAAATCTCTACGTGCCCAATTATAATCACTTAATGAAAAGTAGGAATAAAATTTAAATGGTGAAAAACATGAAAATAAACATTCACAGATATTGTCTGCCTTGTTGCTAATTTATGCTCAGGATCTAATTTTAATTTCTAGCTCAGAGTAGTCAACAAATATTAAGTGAGAAATTGAATAACTCACTAAAATGATTCATTACTTTTTGAATAAGTGTGTTATAGAAAAATGTACTTCATAAATTTTCACTTACATAACACTTAATATATCATTAGCATTGTGCTTAATTTAATTCTGACATATTTATTTTCTGATCTAAGGTCTTATAGAATTATGCTTTTATTTCACTGAAAATCTAAAAAAGCAGATAAATTTTACACATGAAAACTATGAACATTGCACTTAAAGTATGCTCTGTATATTTCCTTATTTCATTAAAGTTTCATTTCCAGCATTTTGCCTTTGTTTGTAAACGGAATAGGGATAAAAAACAAGGAACATAATCCTGGATACAAAGTCAATATACAAAAATCAATTTTATTTCTGTATACTATTAACAAATAAAAAATTTTAAAGTTTTTTTTAATTTATTAAGAGAGGTAGGGAGGGAGAGACAAAGACAGAGACAGAGATTTTTTCCACTTACTTATTGGTTGATTCTTGTATGTGCCCTGACCAGGGATCCAACCTACAACGTTGGCCCATTGGGATGGGGCGACATTCTGACCAATTGACCTATCCGGCCAGGGCCTTAAAAGTATTTTTAGTGACATCAAAAATCACAAATACTTAGAGACAAAATAAAACTAAGGAAAAATGTAAAGGACCACTTTGTATTGGAAACAACAAATAGTCTTTAGAAAAAAATAAAGATTTATAGAAATGGAAAGTATACATATTCATGGATTGGACAAATTACTATTATATAATAATGAATTCTCTCAAAATACCTTATAGATTCAATAAATTCAATACAAAAAATACCTCATTTAGTGTTCTTTGTCTCTCAAATAAGAAATGTGATGAAATTAACATAACATAAAATTAATAATTTTAAAGGGAACCAGAGACTTTTAGTACATTCACAATGTTGGCAACCACCACTTTTATCTAATTCCAAAACGTTTCATCACCCCAAAAGGAAAGCCCATACCCATTAAGCAGTTCCTCCTCTTTCTCTCTTCCCACCAGCTCCTGGTAGTGAGCAATCTGCTTTCTGTCTGCATGGATTTACCTGTTCTGGATATTTCACTTAAGTGAAGTCATACAATGTGTGACCTTTTTTGTCTGGCTTTTTTCATTTAGCATATTTCAGAGTTTTACCTATTTTTACCTATGTTGTAGCATATACCATTACTTTATTCCTTTTTATGGGTGAATAATATTCCATTGTATGTACCTACCATTCAGGCAATGATGGACATTCAGACTTTTTTCACTTCATTGTTAATAGTGCTACTGTGCATATGCATGTATTTTTTTGAGCACCTGTTTGCCATTCTTTTGGGTGTATACTTAATAATGGAGTTGCTAGGTCATGTGGTAATTCTGTGTCTAGCTTTGTGTAGAACTGCCCAACTGTTTTCTTTCCCACAGTGGCTGAGGCCTTTTACATTCGCACCAGCACTGTATGAGGGTTCTGACCCCTCCACATCCTCACCAGCACTTCTTATTCTCTATTTGTTTTTCTTTCCTGTGTGCATATGGAAATGGAGAAGCCAATTCTAAAATTTTGTGCAAATTCAAAGAATACAAAGAAATCTGGAAGAACAAAATATTGAGGCATTGCACCACAAAATTATGTCTAAGCTACAGTAATTAACGCAGTATGATATTGGTGCAAGGTTAGGCAAAGTGACCAGTAGGACAGGCTAGAGAATATAACAGTACACCCACCATGTGTTACATCACCTGGTTTACAACAAGGTGACAGTGCAGTAATATAAGTAAAGTATTGTTTGCAATAAACAGTTTTAGGGTCAATTGGTTATGGAAAAAATGTGTATCTTTATCCTTTGCACCAGCTGCTGGTGGTTTGAGGGGTTCTTGGGAGGGGCTTCAGCGGAGGCCTAGGCAGCCGCCCGCTGTGTCCTGCTGGGGCCACCTGGGAGGGGCTGCAAAGTGCTCTGCAGTTGGTAGCTGCTGGTGCTTGGCTTGGAGGCCCTGAGATAGACTGCGCTGCAAACTACGGACGGCTGCCACTAGTGCCAGGCTGGGGTCAGGTAGAAAAGGGTACAGGAAGGCATGCCAAGGCCAGATGCTACTTCTTTTGGATTTGTGGGCCTTTTAGATATTTTAGGGAAGTCCGTAGCTCTGGCTGAGGCTGGCCGCTTGAGAGTAACAGCTGCTGAAAAAGGTCCCGGCCTGTGCTTGAGTTGGGTTGGGTGGGTTCTCAGGGAATCTCCAGCTCAGAGCAAGTGAGTCATCAGCAAGTAAATCTGTGCGAGGGCCCTTTGAGAGAAACGCCTGGGACTCAGCAGCCCTCCCTCTCACCTGGACGGAATCCCTGCTGATTTTCACAGTCAGATGTCAGGGGCACTTCTTTTCCTGGCACTGGTGCCCTGGGCTGGGGGCCTGGTGTGGGGCTGGGACCCATCACTCCGCAGAGACAACTCTTGCAGCCCAGATATCCCTTCCGATTCTTAACCATCACGTGTGGGTGTGGGACCAGCCCGTTTCACATCTGCGCCCCCCCACCTGCCTCCACGGGGCTTCTAGGGGTCCTGTTCTAGGGGTCCTGTTCTAGGGGTCCTGTTCAGCTAGTCTTTGGGTGATTCTCAAGGGTGGTGGTTCTATGGTTTGTAGCTTAGATGTAGTTGTGGGAGGAGGGGAGCAGAGCATCTACCCACACTGCCATGTTGACCGGAATTTCCTGGCAAGCTCCCCAAGAATTGACTTGATTTAAGGACTTATGTTTTTCCTCCTGAAGAAAAATCCACAGCTGTTATCTCCTCATGTATTGTTTCTTCCATCGTAAGACAAGTATTGGAATGTTTCCATCTGTTCCCTGTATTTCATAGCAGCTCTTTCATCATTTTAAATTCTTTCCTGCCTTGTAGAGTAAATCAGGATAAATTATCAGGGATACATTCCAATGTATATTTCCATATATTAGTCATTTTTGTGCCAGTCTTGCGTTTTGCCTATGTCTTTATTACCTACCAATTAAAACATGTGTGAGTCTATTCATATATATATATGTGTGTGTGTGTGTGTTTTATGTGTATATTTCTGGTGGCTTCTCTTTGCTCTCCTCTCCTTGTACTTCATATTCTGTTTTGCCTTCCCCCATTTTTATTTTACTATTTTATAATGGAAGTCATTCTATCATTTATATAATTGACATCTTAAATACATTTATAAATCTTTTCAGGCTGTATTGTGAAATTATTTTCATCCATATTTACTTTGTCACTATTGATTTTATTGGCTCACTTCCCTAGGATTCGATTTCTTTAGTTTGGCTCAATTCTTTGCTGCTAAACTAGGCCTGCAGATAGCTCAGAACCATCTTTGCTGGTTCTCAGCTTCCGTTCCTGTGTTGAAGCGGATGCTGACCTGGTGTGAGAAGTCGGCCTTCAGGCAGAAAGCCTGGCTTCTGGCTTCGGTCTCATGCAATGATTTTAGTTATTGACACCGCCTGAAGATTTAAGACTGCTGGCACCTATGCTTGCTTTCAGACCAAGGTCTCAGCAGGTCTGTGGCTTCGGCCATTTTCATTGCTTTGCATTTATGTTCTTTTTTTCTTCCAAGGAGCTCTTGTCTTGTTTTCATCCTGGCTGTGTAATTTTGATTTTGATTTTATTTTTAATTTTACATTTTATTTGTCGTTTCTCTATGTTGAACAGAGGAGGGCTATCAAAGCAAGGGATTATGACATCATCTTGGCCAGAAATTCAACATCACATAAATTAACACTGCTGACTTGCCTATTGGATAAAGGACCTTTTATATACCTGTTAGTTTTTGTAATTTTTTTCATTTATCTATTAAGGTTCAATCGTTTTTAAGTCCAAACCACCTATTTAAAATTTTAGAACCAGCCCTTTTAAAAAAGCATTAAAGATTATATTTTTTTAAAAGTATGAACAATTCTTTTGCCCTTTATGTGTTAATCAATAAAAAACTACCACAAAATTAAAATAGCTGTTTCCCCCAGTATCATTCATAACATTTCAGGGGAAAAGTCATATACAAGTAGTTGTTACAGTTTTATTATAATAAAAAAGTGTGATTTTTATAAATATATTTTATTGCCATTGCCTGCTAAATTCTCTCCAAATACCAATACATTGGTAACAAGGTTTTTGAACAAAAACCAGTTGGCATTCCATGACAATTACCTGTTTTATTTCATGTGTTTTATACTAGGCTTCAAGTACACACACACACACACACACACACACACACCACACACACACACACACACACACACACACACACACACACACACCACACACACACACACACCACACACACACACCACACACACACACACACACACACACACACACACACACACACACACACACACACACACACACACTGTCTGTCCCTGTTTATTGAACAACTTTCTTCTTACAGCAGCCATTTATTAATTATCTAATTTGCTTTCAGGTAGATCTTGGTAGGTGCTAGCACCAGACCACCCTGGATAAAGGCAGAGGGCAAGCTCTCCTTCGCTCTGGTTCTTCAGGTTTACACCTAGGAGGCAGAGAGCATGTTACTCGAACATAAATGCCTCTTTACTCGTTGTCAGCCCTGGGTGCCTCTTCTGTTCAGAGGCTTACTCTGTGTTCACAAATGCAGCCTGCGCCCGGTGTCCTCAGATTATGCTCCTCTACAGCCTATCCCTTCTATAAAATAAATGTGTATTTTGTCCCTGAGCAGATGTTAAAAAATATAATCAGAAATTCTAACGTGGCCACTTATATAGAGAGAGCAGCAGAATAAAGGGGAGGGATACTAACTAAAATTAAAGTGTCCTTTGAGTAAGAATCTTTCCAAATGGATTCCAAAATTCGTAAATATTTTGTGAATGTGTTGATTGACAGTGTAAATGATAACAGCAGAGACCTTCACAACAAATTTTGGAGCCTGGGTATGCGTGACGGAAGCCGTGGCATGGGGGAGTGAAGCAGGCCTCATGGGCGCGCTGGCTAATGCCGTCATTTGTGCTAGACAGTTATTGGGCAAAGTGTTTTATCCCTCAATACATAATTTTTAATCCTAAAAATTTAAGACATCAAACCTAAAAATGAATAAAAAGGAAAAGTATTGATTTTATAATGTTTTACATTACTTAGGTTTTAAGAAATCAGTGTTGTTGCAGTTACCTGTTTTGAAATAAATATTGCTAAAGAAGGAAACCCTCCATTGAAACTAATGATGCTGAATTGAAATTTAACTCTTAACGACAAGGACACTGCCTAAAAACAAAGTATGGCTTTACATGCTATCATTTTCTGTTTATTACCCAAACTATTTTTAATATTGAAACAATGATCTCTGCCTACATGTGTTTTAATATTTGTAATGTGACTTAAATATTGTTATTGGGAGTCGTGCTAAGAATAAGACACAGATTTCTATTGAAGTGGAGGAAACATAGCTTATAGAATAAATCTGTCATAGCATGAACAATAGAGAAGGATAGTTTAATAACTTCAGCAGTACTTTCTGGGCTTCATTTTCTCGCTCTCACAACCACACATCTCCTTTTGGTAGTCAGGGGAATCACTCAGCAGTGCAAAGGATTCTTCTATTCCCAGTGTTCTCCTGCTCATCAGTTACTTAAATAATATGTACAACCAATGAATCTTTATGTGTACATCTAAGAAATGTAATTTGTACGTAATTTCAGTAACCAATTATGACTTGCTGAAAGTACAACCTAATCAGGAATTATTATATATAATATTATACATTATGTCATGTATTAGATTCCCAGGGCTGCAGTGCAGCAGCAAATCTTCACTAACTGCTTATCTTAAAACAACATGAATTCTCTCACAGTTTTGGAGACAAGAGGTCTGAAATTAAGGTATTGGCAATGCCATGTTCCTCTGAAGAATCTTGAAAATAATACTTCCTTGCTTCTCCCAAGCTTCTGGTGTTTGCCAGCAATCCTTGGAATCCTTGGATTGTAGCTTTATCATTCCACTTTCTGCCTCTATCTTTACATGACTATATTTTCTTAGCATGTTTCTCTCTTTGCTTGGGCTTTTCTTACAAGGGCTCCATTAATTGCATTTAGGGTCTATCCTAATCCATTATGACTTTATCTTAACTTGGTTATATCTGCAAAGACTGTTTCAAAATGAGGTCACATTTGCTGGTTCTAGATGAACATGAAGTTTGGGAAACTGTTCAACTTACTATATGTCAGCATATTAATTTTCATAGTGATATAAAAGGTACACTCCTGATTTAAAGTAGAGCAAGTTACATTTAAATATGTAGACTGATTCAATGGAAGTCATTACTTTTGTTCAATGTCTGTATCTTTCTCTGAGGTTAACATCTGACATTCTGAGTAAACTCATTCTCATCAAGGAGTTGTTGGAAAGTTAAGGAGAGTTAAACACATACGCATTAGTAAAAGATATTTGATTATGTGCTGGTAGAATAATTGCTCCATGTCTTATATATTTTGGTCTTTCATTATAAACAATTCTTTTGTCATAGATGATGCTGTCTTTAGTGAAATCAGAAAAAAAGTGTTAAATATAACAGAATAATGGAAACAAAGGTATTTGGGAAATTTGCAGATATTATTCTAATTTTAGGAAATAATCTTAATTTAAGGGTTCTAACAACCCTTAAATAAATCTTGAAATGTTCCTAAAATGATAGAAGCATATAATCATTTTTTATTAATTCTTGGTGGTCTATGGATGCCTCCCCCACTGTCAGGCTTTGGTGTGCTTTGTACTATGAATCAATGGCAGTTACAATAAATCATTATCCAAACTTGTTCCTTTTTGAAAATGAAGTGAACACTATTAATAATTATCCTGGGATAATGGGCATAAACAGGCATTTAATTCTGCTAGCTATTATCTCTCTACTGATCTTTTTATTCATAATTGGAATAATTGAGCCTCTCAACATAGCAAAATGTAATGATTAGACATAGCTCCTCTAAGTCATGCTTAATATGTCACAGTTATTGTACTAAGACAGAGGATGGTACTAATTCAGTGAGATGACTGTGCAAATTGGTGTTATCTGTTTTGCATAATCCCACAGAGGAGAGAAACTACATACGCAGTTTCAAAGAAAATATAAAAGTTACTGTCTGCTTAAAATTTCACGTGACGAATTAAATAGTATTCTTATGCACATGTCTTTTTTCATCCCAGATACTTCGGTTACTACAAATGAAGTAAAAATATTGAATGCCATCAGAATATCATTGAAAATATTCTGAAAGGAAACTTAATTTTTTAAAGAAAAAAAACTGCCATTAATCTTGACGATAGGTTTTTTTGTTTGTTTGGGTTTTTTTTGGCAAAGAACCAGAATTTCCTTTTTAGGTTCTTCAATTTAAAATAACTTCCAATTCAGTTGTGCAAGTTCATTGGTCAAGTCTCATTTATAATAGAGGCTATGTGGAAGGATATATGTTTCAGAGATAATATTTTCAGTGTTCATAAGAAAAAGCAAAAAAACATGATAAGAAAATGCAAAACCAATCAAAACAGAGGACAGACGAAGAAGACAGTGAGCATAGGAAGATGGGGGTGAGGGAGGAAAGAGAGGGGCTTTGAGGAGCAGACTGTGGCTGTGGTAACAAGCACGGAGAGAGATGTCCAGCTTGGGACGTTCCCTTGTTATGTGCAGAAGGCCACTGAAGGAGCAGCCTTCCAGGAGGGTGTGACCGCGGGAGGGGACCCCGGCCCGCGCCAGTGCCGCTAAGCGTCCTGTTCATCTCCGTCAGCCATGGCCCCGCAAAGGCCGATTTCAAAGACGTGCTTATTACAGGGAGGACGGCACGAGGCATTTGAAATAGCAAGTGATTGATGGCATCATTACGGAGTCCTGTAGCTATTATGCAAAACCTATAATATTTATGTAAACAAAATGGGGGGGAAAAAACCCTGGAATACCCATGGGTTACCACATTGTGAACATTTTACCCAAAAGGCATTAATGTAACAGGCCACAGGTTGCAGATCAGCTGGCTGACTGGCTCAATGGGAAGTGGTAAACAGTAGTGATTCTAACTACACATTTGGCTGGGAATAGGAAAGAACTGATGTCATTTCTGTTGCATCAATTGTGACATTTGATGCCTAGAGCCTGAATGTTAGGAGAAGCTAAAACTTACAGAGAGTGAGGCCTTCTGTAAGACAAGACAGTTTTTATTAGCACATGAACTCCATCAGCCAGGAGATTCTGAAGTTCTCCGCAATAAGCACTTAGATGAACCTGAGTATATTCATGGGAGCTGCAGCAGGCTTAAATATTTGAGTTTGGTGTTCTGGCCAGGTAGCTCAGTTTCTTAGAGCATCATCCCAATATGACAAGGTTGTGGGTTCGATCTCTGGTCAGGGTGCATACCAGAAGCATCCAATGAATGAATAAATGAATGCAACAATAAATTAATGTTTTTCTCTCTCTCTCTAAAGATCAATTAAAAATTTTTAAAAATATAAAAATATATATTTGAGTATGCTCATAAGGAAACAGTACATATACTGGCTGTCAATGAAGGGAAAAAAATATATGTGCAGATGTATATATGGTTAAATAAATTAAAAAAAAAACTATTTAATTGACTATATGTGTAACACAGTCTCCTTTTTTAACTTAAAAATAAAACCTTCAAAAATTATTGGCACTATATATGTATGCACAATATACATACAATCATATGTATATTATAGAAAAATAATGGAAAAAATATTTGGTGTGTGACTTCCAATTGATTATACTGTGGTAACCCAATAATCTTCCTGGATTCAGGATTGGGTTGAGAGAACTCTGGGAGAAGATGACCTTTATTTATTTATTTTTATTTTATATCCTTTTATTAAAAAAATAGTAGAATTATAGATGATATTCATATTCATTTTTATCTTTTTAAAATAATGAAGGAAAATGCCTGGACTTCTAAAAAGGAATGAAATTATTAAAATTTTGGGTGTCATAACAGAATAAAAATAAAAGTACATGATTTATAACTTAAATTTCCCCTGAAGGAATGACAGCCTTCCTGTGTTGCCAAATGGATTGGAGTGGTGTCTTGGTCCTTAGGGGAAAAGGGTAGAGGGGAGTGTATTTCAAAATTCCTGTTGCCAAGCACAAAAGGAAGATACAGGCTTCATTTTATAGCTAAGAGACTACAAATACAATTATGATTTTTATGAGTTTTCAACTGACCACTGGCCACCTTCCAACAAATCATAGAAATAGTTGTGTTATAAACTATTTGGATATGTAAGGATATGTAATCATTTACACTAATTATGCATTAATGTATCAGTTCTGCCAAACATCTATTAATATGCAAGTTACATAGAACCAAAAAAAAGGTTGGACATTGTAATGAAAAGTATTTTTTTATCTATTGTACTTACAAGTAAATTACACGGAGTTAAGGACATCACTATGATTACTACAGAGAGTCAGATGATTCTGCCAGTGTCACAAAAGTTATTGCTCATTTAATACATTAGAGTATTATAGTGCCAATAAGAAAGACAATGAAAAGATGGGAAAAGACCATGGAAAGGGCTAGGGCACTTAGCATTTTGTGAGACTGCTGCATTGGGAAGGATGGGCACACTTGCTGTTAAATTGAGCAGATATTTAGCAAAAAGTTATTTTTAAAGCAATGGTTCCATTGTGTCTAGTAGGAGAACAAGAACCTCCCTCCATAATCCAAACAGAGGAATTAAAATAGGAAATTGTTTACAATGTGTTAAAAGGACTGGAGGGGTAAAAGGGGGGAGTAAATATACATAAAGACCTGCTGGAAACTACTGCTGCCCCTAGGCTGGAGGGGCCAAAGGAAGGTGATTACCCAGAGCCCCAGGTGGACTGCTGCTGAGGCCACTTCTGCTGTTGAAACTACTGGCTCCCATTTTTCAGCAAGCCCGGAGTCACACGCCTACTGAGGCTGCAGGAGCCTCGGAGCCCACAGTGGGCTGAAGCTCGTGGCCTAATTGATGACGTTGCTGGAGCCCACATCCTTGCTGCTGCATCGCCTGCAGCCAGTCAGTGAGACTGTGCTAAGGCTGCTCAATCCCCCGCCTCTGGCCTCTGCTGCCAGAGCCCCAAGCAGGACAGGCGAACAAAACTGCCTTTTCTCCTCCTGCTCTTAGTCTCCCACCAGCGTCTCTCATCTACAGGACCCAACTGAAGTTAGGCGGCAATGGATTCAGGGAAACTGCTGCTACATGTGCTAAGTGTATTCTTTCAATCAACAAGTATATGTTGAGCATCTGCTATGTGCTAGATATATTTTAAGCGCTGAAGACTCAAAAGTGAACAAAACAGACACAGCTTCTGCCTCTTTGGTGGTTACATTTTAGCAGAGAGGGGGAAAAATAATTACATGTGTATGTTACTGTAATGTAAAGTGGTGGTAAGCGCTAAGAAGAAATAAAGTAATGTCAGAAGAGTGACAGACTGATGGGGAAATGGCGACGGAATTAGGAGAGATTTCACTGATAAAAGTAATATTTGAGCAAAAATATAAAATAGTAAAATGATGGTGACTCATGGGTATTAGAGGGCAGAGTGCTCTTGGGAGAAGTATCACTTAGTACAAAGCCTTTCAAGCTGGGACGATTGCCGAGTATGAGGAAAAACGTGGGGCCAGCATAGATAAGTGCAAAGGGACAAGACTGGTAGGAATTGAGTACAAAGAGAGATCATCTCCCTTCCTCCTGCATTAATAACAATTAGCTCATTTCACTCATTCTGTGGAACCCTCTTTGAGATACTCTGTTCAAAAGGCACAGCAGAAATTTGTAGGTACCTGTCAGTCTTCTGGCACTGACAATACTTCTAAATTTGATGCACAAGATGATATGCATGGAGCTCCTGCCAAATAAAATTAGCTCTCAAAGACAGGGAAACTATAATATTTTACTTGTCAAATTAAAATTGTAAACAGACAATAACACGGACAAAAGGACATTAAAATTAGTGTTCTTATCATGATAGCAGTGTACACACGGAGAAGCAAGTACATAGCACCAACTTCAAAGCCAACACCATTGTTTCCTAGTATTACCATTTATGAGAATCTTGCCCAGGGGATGCAAAAGTCATGTGGCATGTGCTTGATGCAGTTAATTGCCTAATTTTCAAACATTTCTAAGAGAACAAAGAAAAATGGCTTTACAATTTAAAGTACATTAATTGAAAATATTCATGATACTGCAAATAGAGCTTCACTAAATCATAGGTGTTTTATAGTGACTTGGGTTTATTAAGAACTCCAAGGTCTTAAGATCTTTCCTGTTTTGTGAATAATTTTGTAGAAATATTTTATTTTAAAATTCTTTGTAAATTATTTTAAGTAGGATGTAGAATGTTCTTTCTGTGTTTGACTTTTTTGCTGTAATTTTAATGTGTTAGTCTGAGCATCCCATCAGTGAATCCATGACACTTGACTTAATCACCCAGCATCCTGAATTCATCTAGTAAAGTGTGAAAATACAGATTAAAACAAAACCATATGAATATTAATATATCTTTCTACAAATAAAATAAATACAAAATTAAATTAAAAGTTATTAATGTTGTTTAAACAAAACTAAATATTTTACAATTAAAATGATAAATTTTAGATTCTAGAATGGTAAATGTACCTGAATTGAAATATCTCATGTGTTTTGTCACTTGTAGGAAAACTTGTAAAAAAAGCTTGTAGCATGTGGGAAAGTAGAGTATTATTTATTCTCATCGGGTTTTTCTGACAATTATAGGAATCGCCAAGGGTGACAATCTCTATAAATGACTGAGAAGGGAAATTGGTTTTAGTTTACCATCTGTGGATATTTAAGTATAGTAAATTTTTAGGCTCTTAAGAGTAATGAATTTTACCTACACTGCAGAATCTCATATTTTAAGATTTTTAAATTGGAATACCTTTATTATTACATACCTAACCTATGTAGGAATGTGTATGTGCATGCATATGTGTGTACACACATGCACAAATATATATATAGGGTGTCTCAAGAAAACGTATATACATACTTTGAATAATCATAAAGGTGATGTTTATTAAAATGCATTGCATTTTTAAAATTGAGCTATCAGCTGTTAAAGCATGAATACATTATTTTGGGGATACCCCATATATTAGTAGTTCAAAACTCAAAATTACATCTTATAAAATCTAACTATGATAGGTCTGCTGAGTACAGATCATATTAAAAAATCGAGAAACCCAGTGAATTACCAAGAATATTTTTTTCTTTCTTTTTTCTTTTTTAAAAACACCCAATAATCCAGATTTCATTTACCAAAAAATTGCTAAGTATACCTGCAAGAGAGGTGGCAGCCAGATAACTTCCATTCCCCCTACTATTTTTTTCTCTCTTTCTCTTTTTGTTTTTACTTTTATTTTCGCAGATCCTGCAGTCTCAGATTTCCACTGTATTCTGACACCAACACTGTATGTGGAGTGGGTCAAATGCCACCACCTTGGTAAGTTTCACTTCAGCCCAGGCCCTTGTCTTCCCTGGTTCTCGGTTCCTTTCCTCTTGGACACTCTTCCTCACGCCCTGACACCTGCTCCACGGGTGCAGAGGCATTAAGACCCTCTGATCTCACTTATTTACCCCCTGAGCATCTTGAACACTCAGCCAGTAAGGGATCTTTTATCACAGCTGTTCGAGACATGCCATGTGCCCTTGTGCCCTGTCATATCTTTCTTTCACACATCTTTGTGTCTCTACCGTTGTCTACAGTTTCCAGTTACATTATCTGATCTTTTCCTTAATTTTCTGTGTTGCTTCTTGTCGTCCATAGGATACATAGCAGCAGCAAAAGTGGCCTAGGACAATTATTGAGTTAGGTGAGGAGTTTCCAGGATACCTTTCCTTCTAGAAAGTTTCGAGTATGGAAATTGTGCCAAATTTGGGTCGCTGGAAGTGTGTAGGAGAAACTAGGACACGGGGAAGAATGGAGATGTAAGAAACGACCTAAGGTTCTGCGGGGGAAGATTATTAGGTCTAGGTTTGCAAGATACTGAGGTTCCAGATGAATGATCCCTGGAATCCTGGTGGAAGTGTAGGTAGTGAAGGGGAAGGGAAATTGAGCTATTAATGGACAAAAGTAGTCCCCTGTTTTGCATTTATAAAAGATGACTTTATGCCACTTGTCATTCATTCTCTTGATGAAATAAATTAAAAGATCTAATCTATAAAATAATGTGCTTGCCTTTGATTTCTGTTATATATTATTCATTAAAATGTGGTTAGCACTTCCTGGAAAATTTTACTATAGATATCTTGAATGCAAATATTTTAAGTTTGACCATTTAGATATTTTATCTTATTTCCTTATTAATATTTATCATGCACCTGTTATAGTCAAGGGACTATCTTATAGGTATTATTTATTATATACCCTACTTTAAAAATGTTTGCTTTTATTTCTGTGTGTTTTTTCAGTTATTCATTATGATGAAGGAAAAGTTGTAAGTAAAATTTATTAGTTTCTAGTGTCTTACAGCTATTTCTAGACCTTTACCTATTATTGATAACAAGGGGAAAATGATTTTGATTATTTATTTTCTGTTGTTTTATAATTGCCTATTTTCTCATCTGTTGTTTGCATTGATAGTGCCTCTTTTGTATGCATCTTTTGTTTCATTGATACTCTTAATTTTAGTATCTTTAATATTCAGTAAAGATGTCAGGTTCCAGAGAAGATATAGGGATACTTCATGTTTCTACTTTCTGAAATTAATGATTATTTTATTATTGATTTTAAGATATCCAGTAGTCTCTCCCCAAAGTAACACATTTAGTGCAATGTAACAAAATAATTTACAAGGTATCTTGAGATAAGCAACCTTAGGAAAATGTCAAAGTTCAGTACCATTCAAACAGGTTATGTTTTTTTTTCTTTCTCTTTTGAGCCCATATTACATGGTTATGTAGAATTCCATTCAAAAAGCCAAGTTAGCCTTATTATTTAATTAATTAACCATATTCCTATTTTTTTTCTATCAATACAGGAATACAACTGGATAACCACAGAATTTTGCAAAATGTTTCAGCTGTTTCATTAGAGAATTGCCATATCTTATCACCAATGATAGGGAATGGCAAAACGAAATACTGACTTGTATAGCTTTTTTGATTGAATTTTATATTGCATATTCCTCATATTTTTACACCTGCATAGCTTATTATTCTTATCTGAGGCCAGTTGGTAGGGTAAAATTCTATTTCTTCATTCTTTCTATTAAGATTTTATCAATTTTATTTCATATCCCGAGATAATATCTATTGTTTATGGAGCAAGTCAATGAAGTGCAATGGGATCTAGGGGCAACTGGGTTGGAGGGTTGGTTAGTTATGAGAGGGCTACTATAAAGGAAAAGAAGTGTTGAGTTCTTTAGAAAATTTTACAAAAAAAGGTTTTTTCCCTATTATTATTGTAAACTGTTGATAACTTTGAAAGCAAAAGCGATTTGAGTTTATTTGGAGGCACTGTGAAATGAAAGGATCATCTTAATCTGGTTTTAAGGCTATGGCTTTGTTGATGTTAATCACTATGAGCCAGAAGTGGAGTTTCAGAGATTTGTAAAGTAATCGAAGCAGTTGGGAAAGATAAAGAACCGGCGCCAAAGATTTCTTTTGCTTTATATTGAGTCAGTCAGTGAGCAATCTCGTCTTTAAGGTTTTAGCAATAGACACAGAGGTATAGACAGACTTTTGGTGGCACACATAATATTTTTTATGTTTGTTCAGCTGGTGGTTTTGTTTTGTCCTTATATTAAAAAAATAAAATAGTTTGGAGAGATTTTTCAGGATAGAGCTAAGTGACATACTAACTTCCCAAAGAAGTTTTTAAATTAAGGTAACTTTTGTAGGTGAGAATTATTTGGGCACACCTCTCAGATAATTAAGAGAAAAAAAACAATAATTTATTTTAATGTCTTCTAGTCCACAAGATTCATAATCGTTGAATTGGTATTTAAAATTAAATAGCAGTGAAAACTGTGGCATAAATAAAAGACAATATGAATTTTGTTTCACAAATACCGTTCAAGACTTGTTCGATTTTTATTCTGCCCTGCTGTCGCCCTCTCGCTGGCATTTAAGAATGCCTACCATCCACGCAGGGGATGTTAAACTGACTATCATAGATGTACAGTAGTAATAAAAGTAACAATGTGTTTCTGGTTTCACTTAATAAAGTTATTTATACTTTAATTTTTTCCAGAAGGATATGAGACAACTGATCATAACACTGTTATTTCTGTGTATATTAATTTAGAACTTTGAAACTAAAGATGGGATAACTTTAATATATTTGAAATATTACATCTTAAGAAGCCTTCACAGTGCCTTTTATGTTGAAGGTGCTCATATATGTTTTTTTGTATAAATGAATAAATGAAGTTGGAAGACATGGCAGATTTCAGTGACCTGCATAACTCAACAGTTATGTGATGTGAGTAACTGGAATATCATGGCCTAAAACCTCAGTTTACCTAATGGGCAACTCTGGATGGGAGTCGTGAATGTTGATTCTGCTGCTGAATTTGTGCTTGACCTTGAACAATGTACTGTGTGTCCCTGGGCATATATTTCTTCGTTCCTACAATGTGAGGGTTGGTCTAGATACAATCTAAGCTTCCTCCCTTCCATCTCGTGTGTGTGAATAGGCTATTGATGCTTACACACTCCTATCAATAGCTTGTTAATTTCTGAGCATGACCAATTCATCTCCGGATCATTCTAAATGTCTGTAAAGTTCTCCTTATACTGAGCTCAGACCTGTCTTCCTAAGTTTTGCGTTGCTCATAAGTGTGCGAAGTGTGCCCTCAGTATATTCATAGAAATTATTGATGAAAGTGGCATATAGGACAGGACAGGGCATTGTGTTAGGGTTACATTTTTTAACAACAAAAAATTTTATTAATCCATTTCAAAATCAGTACCATTTGGATATAGCCATTCAATTAGTAGTAAGTAATCAATTAATTGTTCCTGTGGTTCGACCGATATTTCTCCATTTGTGCACAGAAAGACATCACAGTAAATTGACAGTTCCCTTGCAAAGTCCCGATCCGTTCTGATGGCTGCCTTTTCTAGGACGGGAGGGAAGAAAAAGGAAAGGGGGAGGGGGGAGAGAGAGAAGGAAAGGCAGAAGGGAAGAGGGGAGGAAGGACGGAAGGAAGGAATTCATTTACGTGGGTAAGAATTTCTCCATGTGCTGAAAGATTTCTACCAAATGTGCTGTAGCCGTCATGTTAAAAACAATCCTTCCTTGACAGGCCGTGTCTCACGCCTTCGCCCTCTTGATAGTGGGCAGCCAGTGTCCATTACTTTGGCTCACCTTCTTTTCGCACTGAAACTGCTTTTATCAGCTCTTAAAATCGTTAACTTCATGTTGCCGAGTATTTGGGCCTGTTCCCATTTTACTCATCTCAGGAAGATCTGACAGAGCTGATGGCTGCCCTATGCCTCTAGTTTGTAAATACTATCTTCCCTTGACTTCCAGGTTTTTGTATGCCGTGTATTTTCCTTCTGCTTTATTAGGGTTTTTCTCTGTCAATGATGACGGGTGATCCCAGCTAGTCAATGGCTTAAATAACATTAATTTAGCAGTGTTTAATTTTTCTCCAATGTTCCTTCTGAGCACCAGGCTTTTGTATCTAACTCTCTCTGACATCACCACTTCGATTCCTAACTCTAACCTGAAAGCACTGTCCAACAAGGAATTATTGATTCCTCTCACCCACCACAGCCAAAACAAAACGAACCCTATTCCCGCCTTTTCCCAGTCTCCATGGATTGGAGCCATAATCTCCCTAACTGCTCAGGCAACAATCTTAGGAGTCAGCTTTGATTCCTCTCAACCATTAAAATACAGATTCTGTTTAAACACTTAACTAACGGTCTTCACCACTACCATCTTAGTCCTGGCCTAGCAGTAGCCTGATAATTGGTCCCTTCTTTCTACTTCTTGCCTGGTTCTCTCCACAGCAGCTACAGTGATCCTTTAAAATTACACTATATCACTGTTTTTGCTCAAAACCTCCAATAGCATCTTTTCACTCTTAGAGCAAAATTCAAAGGACTTGATATACCCTGCAAGCATCCACATGACCAGGCCTGGCCTGCCTCTCCAGCCCCATCGTCTCCCACTCCCTTTGTTCATTTTGCTCCAGCCATCTTCTCGGATCTCCTTGAGCTTACCTTTAAATTCATTCTTTTCTCTGCCTTAAATGTTCCCTGCTCAGGTTTTCAGGTGGCTCCTTCCTGCATCATTCAGCCCTTTGCGCAAATGTCGCTCAAGCTGTCTAAAATAATCTTCTGAATTCATCATTCTTTACCTTTTACCCTCTCTTCTTTCCTCCCTAGCACTTATTTATTGTCCGTTTCCCCAGAACAATGTAAGTGTCTTGAAGTCTATCTTGTTTACCACTCTATGTAGAATTCCTGGCCCATATAATTATTCTTGATTGAAAAAACGTCATTTTTCTTTTAAACAATATCTCATTTCCATTGCGCTTATAATTTGCTGTGCTTCGGAGTGGCTTATGAATTGTCTTACTTTGATATATTTGCTTAAACCACAATAATGACAGTTTCAACCTTTTTTTCTGAAAATCAAGCTGTATTTTGAGGAGGAATGCTAATGGCTGTTATATTAAAATATTAGCCTTATACAGATTCCACACACATGGTTAGAAATGCTATTTATTTAGCTACAATTTTAAAAGTTTTCTATTAAATCTAATAAGTGTCTTTTGTAATTATAAAAATTTAAATATCATTACCTTGATTGAGATGATGGTTCCGTGGGTATATGCATATGTCCAAACTCATCATATTGCATACATTAAATATATGCAGTCTTTTGTATGTCAGTTATACCTCAGTAAAGCTGTTTAAAAAAAGTAAATAAAAATTTAAATTTAAAATTAAAATATCAAGAATGAGTTAAATATTTTATTTAAACCTCATATTTTGGGATTATAGGTCAGAAAGTGGATGCTATTTGTATTCGTTCAAGTTAAATTTTTTTATTCGAAGACTAAAACCCCATCTTATTCAAGTTAATCTCACTTTAATGAAAAAATATGGTCATTTTTTAAATGTTGGGGGCCTTAACTTCTTAAGAACACTTATTTCAATAGAAAAGTCATGGCTATATGTAATAAAATATGAAAAATGCACACCACCTTTAAGATCGCAGTTATCTCTGAGCATACCCATGGAATAGGGCAGAGGATATGACCTTTTGTGGTTATTTGTAAAATATTACTTTTTGAAGTAAAAGATATGGAATTAATAAAATCAAAGTTTAACATTTGTTCAAACTCGGTGCTGCGGAAATCTTGTCTGTTTTATATTATTACTTATAACTTTTGATATGTTTTAACTATTTTTAATAAAAATCTAAACAACCGACTATAAGAAAATTATAGTGTCTTTTAAATGAATTTATAGCCTGGTGATGGTTGGCTCTATGTATAACTTGAGTAAGTTTGCTGTTAAAGCTAATACTTTTTAAAGAATTTTATCTACCTATTTCAATTTATAGATTTAAATGCCTTTTTCACATTTTTGACATTATATCGTCTAAAAGTTATTTGTTTTTCTACCTCCTATTAGATGTCCTCTACTGACTATAGGATGTCTCAGTTTAGATGCCTAAGAACTGGAACACAAGAGATTTAAAACAGAAAGAAGCCATCTTAAATAAAGTTAAATAATTTTGGACAGAAATGGAACATAGTAAATGAAATACACTTTAAAAAGCTATGATTTATGTTCCAAAGTTTCCATTTTTTTAAGCTGATCATTACTGTCAATGGTGTCAATCTTCTGTGTCTTTTTAAGGTTTTCATTTTTGACCCCCTTCAATCAGTCATTAAATATACATAACATAACCTGTTCATAATGCCATAAGCATAGTCTGAAATTCGTTTGCCCTAATAGATGATCCCTTCATGTCAAAATGCATAGAATCACTAATGAGCCTTCTGAGTAAGTCAGGAACCAATTGCCAATCAATAGTGAAAACAACAGATGTGTCTTCATGAAATGTGTAGCCTCGGAGAAAAGAGAAACACGTCAACAGGAAATTTCAATATTTTGAGATAAGTGTGTTGATGTAAAAAAATACTGGCGACTATAAAAGAAGAAAGAAGTTACCCAGATCGTAGTGGTTAGAAAAAGCTCAGCAATAGCATCGAATGGGAGACTGAAGGTTGGGGAAGATTTAGCCAAACAAAAAGCGGGAAGGTGGAAGTTCTCCAGACATCATCCCAAGTCCTGGAGCAACAAGAGCAGAATGACTGGAAAGAAGACACGGCTGGCCAGGCGAGCAGCATGGTTCCCAAGAGGAAAAGCAGTGAGGGATGGAACTGGAAGCGGACCCAGGAGCAGCTTCGAAAGCCCTGTGCGTTACACATCACAGAATCTGGATTTCCCTGTGCGTTACACGTCACGGAATCTGGATTTCCCTGTGCGTTACACGTCACGGAATCTGGATTTCCCTGTGCGTTACACGTCACAGAATCTGGATTTCCCTGTGCGTTACACGTCACGGAATCTGGATTTCCCTGTGCGTTACACGTCACGGAATCTGGATTTCCCTGTGCGTTACACGTCACGGAATCTGGATTTCCCTGTGCGTTACACGTCACGGAATCTGGATTTCCCTGTGCGTTACACGTCACGGAATCTGGATTTCCCTGTGCGTTACACGTTACAGAATCTGGATTTTACCCTAAGGGGGAAACAGTCCAGTTCACACTTCAGGAGGATCCTCGGCTGCAGGCCCTGCTCCATAGCACTATGCATTGTTCAAGACAACGTTTTTATTAGGGGAGAAAGCCTTACCTCCCCAAACTTGCTCACATCCCCCCTTTTTAAAATGATTATTTAGAGAGAGAGAGGAAGGGAGAGGAGGGAAAAAAACACATCGTTGTGAGACCAGGACATCCCTCAGCTGCCTCCCACAGGCCCCACCGAGGGTCAAGCCTGAAGCCAGGGCAGCGCCCGGCCAGGACTAGAGCTGCAGCCCGACCCCGACCCTCCGAGCGCATGTGCTCTGTCAGCGCTTGGTGCTTTCCCTGCAGAGTACATTATCATTATAATAAAATAAGAAGTTGTGAGATTTCGTTAGGTGTCTGATTCTGCCCCTGGTTCATAACCTCTGTTAGGAGGGACCAAACTGCGGTTTATTGCTGTATCCTCAGCGCCTGTCCCAGTCAGTGCCTCTTCTATAGCAGTAGGTGCTCTGTGAGTACGAATTAAATGGATAATCTGTAGGGGTCTAAGTGCTATGAATGAGATAGTTTTCAAGATTAATGATTTAGCTAAAGATAACTAAAAATAAGTATTGATTTTAACTCTATTTTTGTCATTCTTATTTCCCCGAATTCATTTAACAAACTATTGTTGAAGGCCTTCTTGTGCCAAGTATTGTGATAGAAACTCAGGAAGGTAAGTGATAGGGTGTGTGAATAATAAATATTTTAAAAACGAATGGCTAGAGTTCAAGCAAGGGGTATTGTAAAGGTACACGCAGTGATATTAAATATACAGCTAAAGATACAGATTTCTTCCTCGTATCACAATTACAAAAAAGTTTTATCTTTTATGGATTTTTTGTATTCCTGAAGCTGCACGTCAGCTTTCACATAATTGTTTATGCCAGCATAGAAAGAATTGCCTGAATAAAACTTCTTTAAAATATAATTACAGCCCGGCTGGGCGTGGCTCAGCGGTTGAGCGTCGACCTAGGATCCAGGCGATCAGGGTTCGATTCCTGGTCAGGGCACATGCCCGGGTTGTGGGCTCGATCAATGGCTGTCTCATCATTGATGTTTCTATCTCTCCCTCTCCTTTCCTCTCTCTGAAATCAATGAAGATATATTTATATATATATATATATATATATATATAATTACAGACAGGCTGTTAGTAATTTGTTAAAGGGAAAACACTGGCCTGAAGGATCAGGAGATACTGATGAATTGAAAAGAGCTATCTTTATGTTATTCTTAAAAATCTAGGTAATTTTCTTGATCAATGATAAGTGAGTGCTTCTCTACTTAGGAAAGTGTTATCTAAAAATACAATGCCGGCTTTTTTTTTTAGCTGGAAAAGTGAATATGACTTTAGACACTGTTAGTAATAATGTTTTTAAAAAGTCATTTTACTTATGAACATCAGCCACAGATGTACTGATAAAAGTACCTGAATTTGAAGGGATCTGTTTAGGATTTTGGATTCCAAAGCAAATATTACACTGAAAAGTTCCTGACAAAATTAATTTCAGCTCTTAAAGTCAGCTCTTAAAGTTTGTAGTTTTAAAAGAACAGCAGTTCCAGAGAGCTCAACTCAGTTAAAGGGATGCCTCATATGAAGGAATTACTTCCTTATCTTTGATAGAATTAAATGGCAACGTGACAGAGTTTAGTAGAGAAACTCCTGTCAAAGGATGTAATGTATTATTCAGCAAGAAAAGAAAGTGGAAAGAATCTCCTTGTTTGCAAGGGGCATATGAAGATTTGTGCATATCCTAAAGTTACCTAGTTTGATTTGTCCCACCTTTTCTTTTATTGAAATAGAAATTAAAAGTATGTTGAAGAAAGTCATCTAAATTTTTTTTGTCTGATTGTGAGATAAAACAAAAAGAAATTTTATACAAATTAGTGAAACGACATTGGTGTCAAGAAAAAACAAACCTGTAAGATAGATCATTGAATCAGTTATTTTTTGTCAGTACTATTTAAATATCAAGTATGGGAACTATAGACTGAATCTAAAAGTTTGTAAAATCATGGGCATATCAAGGCATGCACTTTTTAAAAACTAAAAGCACTATAAAGACTAAGATATGTCTTCTTTAAAGGGAAATATGGGGAAAGGAAGTTAAATTATGGCAGCTAACACTTAAAATTTAATGTAAGGAAAATGTCACATATATTCAAATAATTGTGTCTTTATCTTGTTTTAAAATTGTGCATTTCTTTATGTGTTGTTTATATTTTAATGACAATATGAGGAGTCTTTTTTATAAGTGGTACATAAAAGTAATTTAGGTTAATCCAATTCATCTATACTTGAAGAAAATCATTGCTCCCTAAGTGGGAGATGTAGAATTGCTGGCTTAATGCATAGGCATGGTTAAATTGTGATAGTTTGGCTAAAATGGCAAGTGACAAGGGCAATTAATTCTAGAAACACCTGCTACTAAAAGTGGTGTGCTTCTAACTACATATATTTTGAAATTTAATTTTCACAAAAATTTTGTCATTTATTGTTGTTCTCATTTTATAGATAAGGAAACTGAAACTTATAAAGCATAATAAAATATTTTCCATAATACCAGCATTTCCCTTTCAGGGAGCCAATATTTAAATAAAGACATGTCTCACTCCAATACATGTTCTTCCCTTTTTACCGCCATAGCCCCCTCACATGATGATAATGGTAGTCATGGCAGCAGCAACAGTAATAATAATAGTGACAGCACACTCTTTAAAAAATGTTCCAGGCACTCTCCTCAGCACTTTATATACATTAATTTTACTTAACTGGAAAAGAGCCCTCTGAAATAAGAATTGTTTTGTCCTAGTTTTACAGAGGAGAAAAAGAATTTGGAAAACAGGAGAAACCACTAATTGTACGAATGTGTACTGGTTTGTGTTGTTCTAGAGATGCAAATGGAGAAATGCAGACCTTTAATAAATTAAAATTGTATAGATGCTCTGTGTTTCAGTGTGGTTTTAATGTATGTCATTTTTTAAATAATTAATTATTTAAATGCTATTCATTGAGTCCTGGAAAGGTTATGAAGCATTTAAATCGTAAAGAAAGAGAAGGCAGAGAGCAGACCTTCTGTATTTTGGAATGGGTAAAAACTGATGTGGACAGATTTGAACTTCTTGGTTCCAGGGTTACCTAAGAGGCATAACTGAATTTACCTTTTGACTTAGAAGCTTGAGAACAGAGCCTTGGGGAACTGATCCACACTGGTTGTCTATAGACAGGTTTCTAATCAGAGATAGAAATTGTGATGTTAATTATTGTAAAGGAGAAAGGAATATAAGCCTAATGGATAAATCTCATAATTGTAAATGCGGGGAGTAACTGGAATCCTCTTTTAGGCTTTTCCTTTTTTTATATATCATCTTTACTACTTTGGTAATAGTAACATAGGAGCATTGTTGCCATTACTTGATAGAGTAATAAAGATTTTAAGGTACTTACTGAAGGTCAGAGGGAAAAAAGAAGTATGTAGGAGTCATGAAGGAACCATAGGGAGAAAGCAGGGCATATGTTTGGAAGGACGGGAGAGAGATGGCTCCCGTGCAGAATGAGTGACGAGCCGGAGATTGAAAGAGCTGCCCTCCAATGGGAGGAACCAAGTTGGGCTTAATACAGCAGGATGTGCAGAGGGCTGTCCTTTAGATTGAAGGACATGAATTGCTACCTGAGAAAACCACTGTTGTTGTTATAGGTCTCCAGAAGAGGGGATCAATTGCTTCAAAATACCAGGCAATCAAGAAATACAAGAAGTCCCCCAAACTGTAAAGATCCAGTTTGAGTAACTTAAAAGAGATTTGCAAAATGAGAAATCATTTTGTCTTATTAGTTGACTTGTGTTGTCTTATGCTTAGTAATCTTCAAAAGTGTGGAAGTTTGGTATTTATGAACCACTGCGATATTTTTTACATTGCAACCCAGTACACAGACAAAGCTCTTTTTAGAAAATCATGAAAACAATACTTACCCAATTTTCTATCTTACTTTTTTCTAGGCTCCTCTCCCCCCCTCCCTACCTCCCTCACCCTTTCTCTCTCCTTTCTTCTACCCTCCTCGCCCCATTGCCAGTCATTACCCACTAAATTACTTTGATGACCCCATCAGGCTTGAGACTGGCAGTGAACAGAGATTGGAGCACAACATGATATGATCTATAGATAAGTAGATAAATTTACACATATGCTAGAGGTTAAAATAGGTTTTGAAAGAAGAAAGTAACTAATGCTATCCTTCTCCAACTGGATGAAATTACATTTTAAATTTACAGATTAAATTTTTATAGTCTGATGTTATTAAAACATGAAGAAGTATGCTTTTAAATCATTAACATTAAGATTTCAAGAGTTGTGCTATAATAACTTACAAGAAGTACTATTAGTGATAGTTAATTTACAAAGGAATTGCCTGATGACTAGAATTCCTTCATAGTGTGGAGCTCTTTCGGTGATGGAGAGCAGTGTGCAGAGCAGCAGAGAGATGAGTCAAAATAAAGTTAAAATCCTGTTGCATGCAATTTTATACTTCAGGATTTTACTTTATAATGTTTTTTGAAAATGGGTTTTACTATTTTAAGTAATTTATAGTTGACTTTACTGTTCTATTAAGGAAAATAAATATGTTTCATATTTCAAGCATGGTTTTGACATGTGTATAAAACATGATGGAAGATATCACACCATTTTTCAAAAATATCAGATGTTTGAGATATATTTATGCAATCTAGAAATAATTTACTCAAAACATGTGCCAGCAACCCTTTTCAAAGAGATTTTGAAACAGAGCATTTTGTACTGGCTCCGTCAAGAAGGTTAATGCTTACGGGGGGTGGGGGTGAGGGTGCCTGTAATTCTTTCAGCAGTAAAGATAAATTTAAAAAAGAAAAAGATTAACGTTTGAATTAATAAACCAGGTGACAAGTCATCAGACCATGCGATTATACTTGTCCCCTATTATGAAAAAATGTTTATGGATGTAAAACTTTTAAATTGCTTATAGTATCACTGAGATATTATTCAGTTTGTGGTAGGGAAAGTAGAAGTAAATGCTTTTGAAATCTTAAAAAATAATTGACTTTTATCGAGTATTTTAATCATAAATTGTCTTGATTTTATGAAATGGTGCTTTCAGAATTATTTATAATTTTTCAGAGATCATTCACCTCAATTTATTTTACCAGCCTTTGTTCTAATTGCATAGCTAGTAATATTTCTTATTTGTTCTTTAAAAAAAGTTTTTGATTCCAGCTTATAACAAATGATGACTAAAAGGCTACTGTGATTTGAAGCGTAATATGAGTCTTGATTCATTACTTTAGTTCACATTCTTCATACTTAAGTGTCTGACTAAGTTTCTATGGGGGCAGAGGTTTCTTTTTTATAATACTACATCATAAATTAATGTGTCCTGAATTAATTTTTAAAGTAAATCAAATAAATAAATGAGGAAATATAACTTTAATAAAGTATCCATGTTATAATTTTTAATATAAGCAGGCAAATTTTATAGTTAACATAAAGCTAATTCTGTTTTCTCTCTTTCATTATACTACATTACTCATAAATAAAATATGGGCCACAATAGAATATAGCCATTTATAATAAGTGGGTAATTGAAACAGTTCCTACTCTTTACATGGTTTAAGGATATGTTGTATTTTTTTAACATTACTATCAACAGTAAATAATTAGATAATATATTAGAATACTACTCTACAAACCAGGGAGAATATGAAATATCATGAACTTCAAAATTAAAGTATTTTGGGGGGAATGACAAAACTCATGGGTTCAGGTTTGAGAGCAAGGCTCAAATTTACACATCTTTTCATAAAATACAGCGTAAGAGAAGCCTGAGGAAGAATGTAGTTAAAGTTTGCGACAGGGTAATAGATGCCATAGAAATCCATAATAATATGTTAATATCATCTACAAAGTAATGTTGTCTCTTACTTTAAAATGACTCATTTAGGCACATCATGTAATTTAGCTTTAGGGAAATTTTTTAATATATGTGCCTATTTCAATAAGAAAATATCATTTTTCAGTCTACTGAGGCAGGGATTATAATTGGCTGTAACTACTTTTAGGTATTGGGGGCTACTTAATGGTTCATAAATGTAAAAGTCAATGCCTTTGGTCAAAGTAAAAATGTGTGTCCATCTCTAATAAGACTTTTCTTAATATTTCTTTATTTGACAAATCACTCTGCCGCAAGCTCTTTGTGCGAGTAAGAACAGTAGGGTATTTCTTTTCATTTTTCATACTGTTTTATCCAAGTATAATCATAGATGAAAAAGAGTGTATATAAAATCATAGTACATTTCTGAGTGTAGGTAAGTATGTAATTTGTGAAGTTTTTCCTTAACAGTTTCCCAGTTATTTGATTCATATAATCATTAAAAATAATTTTCTAAGTAATAGCATATATGAAAGCTAAGAGCATAAAACTTCTTGGAAATAAAAACAATAGGAGAATATGTACAAGTAGGCAAAGATTTCTTAAAGACTACTCAAAATACTTCTATAACAAATTAAGTTAAGGAAACAAGGAAAAGACAAAAGAAGTCTATTTTATGTTTTGCTTCTGATCACGATAAATGGTTGGTGGAGGAAAATATTTTAAAAATTTACCAAAACAGTTTAAATATATGTGAATTATCTTTTTTAATGATGTGTCTTCCAACAACAAAGAGGTTTACATTAAAATTGTAAAATTAAACCTAATTAGTTGATGGAAAAAGTGATTAAGTGATGAAAACTATAAGGAATTTAAGGGTATAATTTTCATCTACCTATCAGATAAATTAGAAAAATCTCCTTCATTACATTACAGTGTAGAGAAAGTAGAAGAAAATATTGAACAAAATAAAATCATGCCTTTACTTACTTAATTCACAATATATTAAGTGAATGCCTATTTAGTGCCAAAGATCTGCCCATCAGGAGTTCTTAAAGCTAGTGTCAAACTTCTCTTGGTCAATTAAGTTCTATTTACAAAAAACAAATAAACCCACAAACATTTTTATTTAAACTACCCTTGTGTTAATATGTAGACATTTCCTTTGCAATGAATTCTTTAAGGAGGACTTACTGTATATTTTTTATGATAGTGTGTGTCTGTAATATATTTTAATATATATGAATTTTACATTGTACACATATGTATGTGTATATTTGTAGGTTTTCAGGAAGACTACTCCTAATTTTTAAAAAAAGTAAAATTAGAGCCATAAAATGGCTTCAAATTAAATAAAATGTTTTATTCTCTGCAATGAAAACTTATATAATTAAAACTTACAGATATTGTAAAATAAAATAATTTGTTCCAGTTTTGAGTAGAATTTAAGATACTACTTTTTTGTATAGCCTTTTAAGAGGAATAAAGTTTTATTTAATCCAAAATTTTATGGATTACAAAAGGATATTAACTTTAAGCCATTCTATGCCCAGAACATTTTAAGGTCATTAACTGTATAAGAAAAAGAAGTTAATTCTAATACAGATATTTAAGGATATTATTGTCTTTGTTTATACAAATTATGTTTTACTTTAAGACAAAGATTACATATATAACTTTATCTAGAAAAATAGGAAAATATACATGGTGACAGCACTGTGTGATTTTTTTCTTCATGATTAGCACTACAATGGGAACGGGTTACCTTCTAAAATTGATTAAAATCATGTGATGATTAGAAATCAGTAAGCACTTTTTTAAAAAACATCATACATAAATAGCTGGAGAAACATATTAGTTAATTCCAAAATTATTTTACATGCTTACTTTTTATATTTATTCTGATTTTGCTTTTAAAAAATACATATATGCTTGGTTAGTTTTTTAAAACAAATATTCAGAAAATTAAATTTATTATCTTTAAAATCATGCATTTTTATGATGATCGTGTTTCTCCTAACATAGCTTGTTAAAATATTTATGATTGTCATGACTTAACAATGGCTAATTTCTCCAGGCCTTCATTGAGCTCTTCAATGAGAATAACTAAGGAATAATCAGTAATTTCCAACGATGCTTTTGCAGTTCACCAGGAGGTGATAACTTTTAATGCATTATGTGTATATTTGTGATAGCATAGAGGCCAAGTGGATGGGGTTTCTACCGACCAAGATTGTGAAAATTTAATCAAAAAGACTGATTGAAGTTGATTGAAACATATTAAGTGTATTAAAATCATCAGTCTTCCTTGATGAGAGAAAGAGAGGACAGGGAGGAGAGAAAGTAGGGGAGGGGCGGAGAGAGGAGGAGAAGGGGGAGTGGCATTTAATGAGAGCTCTGCCAAATCCTTACTCTGAAAATTTGTAACGAAATAAAGGAATTAAGCATTTACGCTCCTTTTCCGATAGGAATTCTGTATCTGGGTAATGAGATGATCTCAGTTCATGAGGGTCAGCTTTACATTTCAGAAAAATGCCTCCTATAGAAAGAAGGAATGATAGAATTAAAAAATCATCATTTTCCAAAAGTTAATGGAATGTTTAATTCAGAAAATATTGTCAAAGGATGTTAAAATAACTAGTTGAAATATTTGAGGGAAATAACTTTTTTAATTTAGAAAATAGAGACATAACCAAATGCGAGATAGAGACCTGAACTAGATATGTAGGCATTTGAAAATAGACTAGATTTTTAGATAGCATTTTTACTAGGCATGGTAATGGTATTATAGTTAGTAGGAAGCAGTATTTTTCAAAGATGCTGACTGAAGTACTTACAATTAAAATGTTATGATATCTGAAATTTAAATCAAATAATTAAAATGATAAAATATATAATATATTCATAATTAAATTGAAATGATGCAACTCATCGAACTTTATTTCCTGTATCCTTTACTGTTTTGGGGGGAAAATTACAAAATAAAATATTGAATGCACATAAATTATTCAGCGTACCATTTGTATTTTTTTTTTACTTTATCTAAAGCCAATAAGAGAACTACTTTTATAGTATTTAACATATTTTATATTAGTTAAATCATCTGAATTAGAAATAATGAAAAATTGATGAATCTTCAATAGAATTAATATGCAATATTTAGAAAGAAATTAAATTCCCTTAGTACATATGTCTTCTAGTAATGAATATTTAATTATTGGAGTTGTAAGTTTTAAAAATTGCAGACCTTTCTTTGTTATTCATCTATTGATAAATTTCTTCAGTTTAAATTGTTTTGTATTTTTTGATTGCACACTTTGCCAGACAAATATCTATATAGCAGATAGTCTAGCTTATTAGGTTTTCCCTAGCTCTACTCACTTTCCAAGTTTCTCGAGATGAAATTAGTTATAACAGAGTTCTGTAATTCTAGTTTCATTGGCGCCTTGCAAGAAGTGGGAAAACGGGAAAGATTCGGAATCAAGCCGCAGATCATTATGAAAAGTCGAGGCAGTTTATGACATATGAAAGGTGTTTGGGAGGGAAGAAGTTAGTACGAAATTACAGGGACACAGAGTAATTTACGACTATAAATTTGGAATTGAAATGGAAGGAAAGTTCAATATGTGAAACCGCTGCCAGTGGGTTGAGCACCCAAGGAAGAGAGCACAGGTACTTGTTGGCACCTGGCGCTGCCATTGAACTACTGGGGCGACCCTGTCGGACCGTAGGAAGCAACCGGGTAGCAGCTGTCATAAGAAATGGCCTACTGCTATAGTGTTTTATGATCAAATATTTTATAGCAGTTGATGAAAAAGGATCTGAGATGAGTTGAGGTGATGTAGTATTTTAATGTACAGGACAAACAAGTTTAACTTTTCTTACGTCAAAATTCTAGTACTTACTAAAATTTTTAGGACTCAGTGTATTAGGGCATTTTCCTTTTCCACACATCCCACCTCAGCGCGCACTCACACACACACACACACACACGCACAATCTTGACTGGTAGTTTGGTTTTCGTGAAGCAGTTAGTACAGTTTATACAAGTGATTTCCAAGAAAGAAGCCTCGCGCCCTGGCCGGGTTGCTCAGTGGTTAGAGCGTCAGCCTGCGAACTGAAGAGCCTCAGGTTCGATTCCCGGCCAAGGGCATGGCCCCGCTCGCACAAGCGACGTGCTTCCCTCGCATTGATGTTTCCCTCTCCCTCCCGTCAACTCTTTCTAAAAATGTAATGGGAAAAATATCCTTGGGCAAGGATCGACAAAACAACCAAAAAAAAGGAACTTTTGCAAAATAAGTGCCTACAGCCGACCAACCGCATGAACTCCATAAGGATCTACAATTTATTTTCTTCGATAACCTTAAAAATAAATTTTATTTACATCCAAATAATCTGCAAAATTGTAAGACTTTTGGTACCAGTCACGACTAGAAGTGAGTTGTATAAGGGCAGAGATTTGTACACACTTTGCTCACAACTATTTAAAAAATGACTTGGCAAATAGGATGTAATTAATAATTACCCTTTTATGGCCCCATATAACAATATGCTAGACCAAAGCTAGTAATCTTTTAAAAAATTAATGTGAAATCTTACAGTAACATTGCTTGAAATAATGCAAATACAGATATTACACATTTGAAAATAACTCCCATTTATAAAGCAAGCTCACCCTCATTTTCTTAAAAACCTGACAACAGTGCAACCCATATTTTACTCAGTTACTTTTGAAATTTAGCATATAGCATTAATATTGGGTTTTATTATATTAGCCAATTTAATAGACTAAAAATGTTCTGATTTGCAATACCCTGCTTGCTAATTAGCCATTGGAATTTACCATTGGTATCTCTTTTTCATAAATTGTCTAATCATGCCTTTCACGAGCTCTTAGGCCCTTACTTTTTAACTGTTTCCAATATGTATCTTTGAACTGCAATACTTCATACAATTTTAATGGTCATTATCTAAATATTTCATTCTAAGAGATTCCATATCTTCATTCTATCCTGACACATCAGGAAAAAAATGCAGTACCTACCACTAGAAGTGCTTTAAGGACTACATTTTTAGTTTGGTGCCTTACTTTCAAATATTTCAAATCTCTGATATTTTCCAGATTGTAATGCTCTTGAAAATTCATCACAAACAACTTTTTGCAACAACTTTGCTACTTTTATAAC
This sequence comes from Miniopterus natalensis, assembly GCF_054644295.1. Classification (NCBI taxonomy): domain Eukaryota; kingdom Metazoa; phylum Chordata; class Mammalia; order Chiroptera; family Miniopteridae; genus Miniopterus; species Miniopterus natalensis. Next base: position 25,715,126 of record NC_142086.1, read on the forward strand.
CATTTATCAAATAATTCATTTATTAGTTTTCAGTTTGGTCTATAACAAACAAATGATATCTGTAATTAAAATCAATCAAGTTCAGAACTTTAAAAAGAAGCATTAATTTTATTTATTTATCCTGCTTTCAATTTGCTGAACTTCCTCAATCTGTGGATTTCTGTCATGAAATTTAGAAAATTTTTGTCATCATTTTTAAAAATAATATTTCTTTCCCATTCTCTCTCTCCTCTCTGTTTGGGACTCTGAAAATATGTATGCAAGGCATTTTCATACTGGCCCTCAGGTCATGGAGATTCTATTCTTTTTTTTGTTTCAATCTTTTTGTTCCCCCCTCTGTATAATTTGATGTGGATGATTTCTATTAAGTTCTGTTTCAGGTTCACTGGTCCCTTTTTTTGTTCTGTCCAATATGTTATTAATCTCATACAATGAATTTTTCATTTTAGATACTGCATTGTTTAATTCCACAATTTCTTTTTGGTTTCTTTGTTTTGTTTTGCAGTTTTTTATATTTCTCCTGAATTATTTGTATATCTTTGTTCATTATAGTCATCTTTTCTTGCAGATTCTTCAACAGATTTATCATAATTGTTTTTAAGTCTACTCCAGTAATTTCAACATCTGGTTTGTAAGTTTGTTTCAATTGACAGTTTTTTGTCTTGATACTAGGTCACATTTTTCTGTTTCTTCACATGCTTTGTAAATTTTTATTGTATACTGGATATTATGGATAATATATTTTAGAGACTTTGGATATTTTAATTTTCCTCTAAAATTTTTTGAGTTTTCTTCTGGTGGGTAGTTAATTTACTCTCAGATCACATTGATTTTTCCTCTTTCTTTGGAGGCTTGGTTTTAGCTGTGTTGGGTCTATTTAAGGCTGTTGTGGTTTTGTACGTAGTTGTAGAGACAGTCCCTTATTCTGGAGACAAGCTCTTTATTTCTAAGGCATGACTTTTCTGGTGTTTCAATGGAAAGCCAGAGTGTTTACAAAACCTCTCTATTTATTTGTTGGGACTTGAACTGCAAACTTCTCTCCCTTGGAGTGGGCAGCTGCTAAAATATCTACTAAGTTCCCTCAGACTTCCAGCTGTTTTCCTCTGGGCTGCTTTTATCTTGTCCAGAACAAGAGCAGTTTGAGTGAGCTAAGGTTTGAGGAGTTTGTTTATGCAACTTCTGGATTCCCCCTTTTCTGGCTCCCCACAACTGCACGCCCACCCCCAATTTCTAGCTGCTCTGAAAGCCCAAAAGTCCAACCTCTATATTAACCAATAAAATAGCAGAGTTTTGCTTGAGCTCTTTTTTCCCACCTTCCAGCCACCTCCCTTCTCTGCTGTTATAATCCAAGGGGTGCCCTCAGTGTAGATGGGGCGCCTGAAACCCTACCAGTGTGATACTTTTCTTTCAAGTGTCGTCTTTAGTTTCTGCCTCCCTTAAGTCTCTTTCAGTGTCTTCATCACCCCCTTCCACCAGAGTGTATTATCATTAGCAGGAGACTCAGTCCAACATAAGCTACTCTGCCATTATCAGAAGCTAAAAATATCCCAGTTAGTTTTTTTCAACAGTCTCTTTAAAAGACGGAAATCTAATAACATTTAAAACGTTAGAGCTGTGAAATTTTATTTATCTTTTAAGATTTATTTTGTGACCCTGTGAGGCTGTGTTTCCAAGGTATCCCCCACCCCTCTTGCCATCATGTCCTGGCTACGCGTTATTTCAGCTTCTGTCAATATCATATGTAGATATTCTTATTTAGATCTTTAATTTCTTTTCTGCATAATTCTGAATATCTTTAATATAATGCCGTTCAACCAAATGAAATTTAATCTTAGGATTTTTTTTGCTTTATTAGGTCAGAAAAGCATTTAGCTTACCAGGAGTGCACTGGAGTATCAGTCTAGGAGAGAACGTCCAGAGCAGGAAAGGCCAAGCGTCCCAGGGTCATTGCTGCACCCTAGTAGCAGATTCCCAATAGGGACGAGAGGAGGGGGTGGATTAGTGTCCTTTCATCTCAGATTTAAGGACCTGGCTACCTTTGGTTCCACCTGAAAGCCTCTCAAAACCAGCAATCACTTGGATCATCTCCGACCCCTGCCCATTCCTAAACTTAGAATATGTATGCTGAGTTGGATTTGGAAATTTTGCTGAGAGACTCCCAGTATTTGCAATGGCAACTCAGCGGAAAACACTACAATTTTTCTACCATGATCTTTTCCCATTGCCATATGCTGTGTTTTTCACCGCAGGCCAATGCTATCTAAAGTGTCCACGGGAGAGAGGTGTCCCACGATGAGTTTCACCAAAAATGGGGCCACAGAGAGCGTACCGCTCCTGGTAGGCTTTCCTCAGTTAGAACGAAATTTTAAAGACTGAAGTATTTTTCAATTGTAAGAATAGATAATGCAACACTAGTACCCACACCACTTAAATTTTATTATTTCAGGTTTTCCAATCTCTCTCCCAAGGAAGAATCCTTTCGGTTAGATGTGTCCCCCCCTTTCTTCCTGCTGCTGACTCCGTTGGCCGCTGGTGACTCGGGTGCCCGCAGGCCCTCCGTGCCCTGGTGGCCTGGCCGGCTGTCCCCTTGATTCCCCGTTGCCCTGGAAGCTGGCGAGGCGGGCACTGCGAGCTTTAAAGCCAGCTCCTAACCGGCTAATCCTATTACTCTTTATTTTACTCCGTAATGGAGTCTGTAAGGAAGGGTGTTCATGAGCCGGCCATCACTCTCTTCATTGTATTCATCTTAATACTTGAGTATCCAATATGCTTAGAAAATTTGATCTTTTTTCCTTTAAACTTAAGTTTATATTCTATTTCTTATAAGATACTGCCTTTATTTTTTTCTTTTTAAATTTGTTTTATTGTTGAAAGTATTACAGACATCCCCTCCCCCCCATTAACACCCTCCAGCCACTCCTACCCCCTCCCCAGGCCTTCCCTGCACTATTGTCTGACCATGAGTTAGGCACGTAAGCATACAAGTTCAGTGGTTAATCTCTTCCTCCCACCCTCTCCTCTGAAATACGTCAGTCTGTTGCGTGCTTCAGTGTCTCTGGATCTTTTTTGTAAGTTCATTTTGTTCATTAGACTCCACATATAAGTGAGATCATGTGATACTTGTCTTTCTCTGACTGACTTATTTCACTCAGCATAATATTCTCCAGGTCCCTCCATGCTGTCTCAAAGGGTAAGAGTTCCTTCTTTTTCACAGCTGCATAGTATTCCATAGTGTAAATGCACCACAATTTTTAATCCATTCCTCTACTGATGGGCACTTGGACTGTTTCGAGATCTTAGCTGTTATAAATTGTGCTGCTGTGAACATAGGGGTGCATATATTCTTTCTTATTGGTGTTTCTGGCTTCTTAGGATATATTCCTAGAAGTGGGATCACTGGGTCAAATGGCAGTTCCATTTTAAATTTGACTGGCACAACCACTATGGAAAACACTGTGGAGTTTCCTCTAAATAAATAAATAAATAAATAACAAAAAAATTTAAAAAGATACTGCCTTTAAATGCCTAAAATAATTTGATATTTAAAATGTTTCTAATGTCAAGTGCACATGTGTATCGTCAATCTAATCTGATATACTCTTTCAAAGAGAAAGAAATTTGCCATTGTTCTGCAGTTACAGCTACTGTGGCTTGGGAACTCTATATTTAATTACTGAATCATGGACAATAAAGTTGTCACTAATTTCACCTGTATAATATGCTGGGTTTACCTGTCATAACTTTGAAAAGGTTTCTCTTGGATTGTGCTTTTGTTCAGCAAAATCTTTTCCCTGCTTTTTTTTTGCTTTTTTTTTCTTTCAAAATCTGCTCTTTGCAGTCCTTTGAATTCTCCTTGGTTGCATAAAGGGGCCATCTATTGGCCAGAAATGTATGGAAATCAAACTAATTTTATAGTTATTTTATGTCTTAACTTTAACACCTTCAAATTTAAAAGATGTATTTAAACATTAATCCTTTATTGTGAACTCTTATGAACTCTTTTGTAGATAAATTGGAAGGATTTTATTTGCTTAAGTTACGCCTGGTTTTTAAGACAACCCCACTTCTACCTTGTGTACTTTTTGTCTCAGCCAGTTGTCTGTGGGCATATTTTCAATTTAGTAGGTTTTCTGATTGTCCAGTTTTAAATGATTTTCTTTAAGTATCTGCAACATCATATTAGTGAACACCTTAACCTTAGAATTTTCTTTTGTTAAATCATAGGCTTTTCCCCCACAATATTGTATTGTTCATGTTAAAATAAGTTATTAATAGAATTTCCCTTTCAAAATGTGAACTATCCTGTTTTAATGAGTTTTATTCACGGGGTAAATAAATTTGCAGATATTTAAGCCACAAAGAAGGTTGTTTGTAAATATAATACTTCACTTGAACCTACTAGACTGTTTTGATTTTCAACTTAAATATTATCAGTGTTCATGGAGCCAGCATAGTTCCTGCCAAATATTCCTTCCTTGCAACTTTAGTCTTCATTTTTGCTGTTATAGGTTATTTTTAAAGATAAATTTTAATTTCATCTTATTATGCTGTTAACATTAAAGAAATTACATTAACACATTTGGGTTTTCTAGTTTTAGTTGCAAATTATCATTTTCATAAGTGATCATTTGTTTTTTAGAACTGTTTTTCCAGCATACCTTGTTATTTTTTAACTGTGGCTTTGAAATAACCAAACACAGATTTCTAGAATAATTAGATAAAGTATATCGAGCAGAAATAGATATTTCAACTGACTTTGTGTTTTGTTAAGCAGACTACATATTGAGTAACTAAAATTTTACTGGATGGATAACTGTGTCATAGCCATATGGTAATTGGGTATAGGAATATGTATAAAAATTTATAGTATTATTTTTAAATGTTTTCAAATATTAGTGAAGTTTAGATAACATTACGAGTTCAATAATGAACAACTAGGTAGGCAAATAAATTGAAATGAATATTAACAAATTAAGTACTTAAAAGAATCACATAATTCAGTTGTCTTTTTCCTAAAGGACCATCAATCCTCAATATGAGAATATGTGGTAGAAAAGTCATTTACATATAATAGCCCTAAATATTATCTTTGCTCCTAACATTATAAAACTTAGTCTTTTCAGTACTTGTTTTTATGTACTAGCATCATAAGGAGTAGTGATACTGTTTATAACTTATATCCACTTCAAATTGTAGTACAAGTGTTCAAATAATATTGGCTCTCTAATGTCTACCCAGGCCTGTGCAAGTTTAAATAATTCAGTAACACTGAGAGCACTTAGATTAGTGGTTACTGTTTTAGCAACCTCTCTAAGTATTTGTTACTATGCTTGTTTTCATTAACCTGAAAGTATACTCATATTACAACATTTTATGGATTTAGAAAACTACCAATGAATTATCAGTAGTTTTACTACATGTCATATAGTCAATATTGAGAGGAAATCAAGTCAAAATATATTTTTTACATTGTAACTAATTATACTGATAATTTGAATAAATTAAGGAAGATAAATATTTGCCAATGAACAATCATCTTTTTAGTTTCAAAGTTAGAAATGAAATTAGTGATATTTTCATTTTTGCTAAACATACATTTATATATAACTATTACATATGACATGTATATGTAAAACAATTCTATGTAGTACACATGGCAAGAATTCTTATTTATCCTTATTAAACAACGCATTTCATATTTTATAGACTGTATAAGAGCATATAATACTTAAATACTTTGCATATTCAGCTTATAAAGAAAGCACATTAAAAGTCCTAGAGAGTTCCAAAGTGTCATATTTCATTTTGTATAAAAGACATCATTGAAAATAATACAGTTTTCCTCAGAAATCATTTTCACACACGTATAGTTCTAAGGATGCTTTTGATCTGACTCACACATGTATATTTTCAAACATAGCCTGATCTGAGTTCATATAACTATATTTATTTTGAGGATATTGTTAATTTTACAAGGGAGGACTCATTAGTGAAAATGAGTAGGTAATGTCATATCATATAACACCTTCACCCTGCAACGTTGCTAAAACAGAATGGAAAAAAAAACCTCCTAAGGAAAATTTGATATAGCTTTCCTATGCTTTTCCAGACCTATTTTCAACACTGCTAAAAGGGGGGAAAATTCGAGAAGGCACTGAAGAGACCGCCTCACCAGACCCTGATGTTACTTCTCCTCTGGATGTACATGCTGCAGCTCCATAGGAGCCAGGTTGGAAAAGTTTCTAGGAAAACAACATATTCATTAATAGCATATATTTTTAAGCAGAAAGATTCTTTTTCTTTTGCAGTTGTTTTTTTAGGCCCCAGAGTTAAGTAGTTTTAAAAATCCATAGTTTTACTTTGAATTTAACATTTGTTTCTTAATTGTTTTTTTTTTTTTTTAAATATATCAATGACAAGCTCCAAATATTTTGGGGCTTCCCCTCAAATATTTTTGAAATGTAATGGCTTTAAAGCATGCAAATTTAGCTGATTAAAATGTCATGGTTTTATATTATACAAACTTAAAAATATCAAGCTATTATTAATAATTATAATGACAGTGTGAAGTTAAATTACTGTAAAAAACTTTATCAACTTTTCCAAGCACTTCTGTGTATACTACAGAAGTGGCAGTAGGTAGTTTCTATAATGCTCTTTTTTTTATACTTCAAACTCAATATAGACATATAATTGATCTTGATTTTAAGTCAAAGTTTAAAATAATAAGTGTTTATATAATGTCAATTCTTTATACCTGGGAAGACTGGAGATACAGGTCAGTGAGTTAGCAAAATGACCTTAAAATGACATATTTTTCTTTCAGACTGATCTCAAAACTTAAATTACAGGTTTTGTATATTTTGAAAACATAATGAAGCTCCACTCAGAATATTGAAATGCATTGCCATAAGGAAGGGTAATAGTAATTCTATGAATAGAGGTTGCACATAATAATTATAAGTAATGTATTTTTTAAAAAACACAGTTGAGACTTAAAGATATAAATGCCTAGCAATAATTGAAGTATATAAACATGAAGAACTAAAAAATAATTTAATTTTTACTTAGGAACATAATTTAAGAACTAATGAATGAATTTTATTTTTAAAGAAAAGTTCTAAAAAATACAATAGGTAATATACCCCAGGTAGTTTTCATTGTGAAATAATAGGTACACAAAAAGTAGGATTTATCTTTGTATGTATGTAAGAGCTAATGTAGAAATAGTATATGTGTCTACATGTCAGCTTAAAGTGTGGTATGTCTACAGATTAGGACATCTCTCTGTTCATAATTCTCTTGCTAACTTTTCAAAAGAGAAATACACAGTAATCTATACTAGATTTATAGCTTTTGATACATTTGCCTTTCATTTTATTATTGTTTCAAGGAGTATGTTTTGTTGTTGTTCTTTCCTTAGCACTAAATTGTGAACTACCTGAGACAAGTGATTATATCTCAATATACCATTTATGTTTCTGTCTCCTATGAGACAGAAAATTAATAAATTAATTTTCAAATAGTAATTACTTAGAAAGATTGCTGATAGAACTAAATGAACAAAGTCAGCATAAAAATAAATACTTGGCCAGAAATGTGTTTTATTGACTTGATTGAAAATAGGCTGTTGGTTCCAACATTTTGTATTAATTCAAAAGCACTTATAATTTTATCGGCCTGGAAACTGTAAAGCAACTTTGGCATATGTGACTACTCTCTTTCCTTATTGGTCTAAGACAGCGATTTGCAACCTTTTTCATCTCATGGCGCACATAAACTAATTCCTAAAATTCTGTGGCACACCAAAAAATATATTGTTTGCCCATCTGACAAAAAAAATAGCCATAATTTTGATTCATTCACACCGGCCCACTGTTGTGTTGCCTGGGTCACTTTTTTCCTTGCCAGCCTAGGGGAAAGAGGCCAGTGCCCTGCCTACGTGGCCGGGGTCGCGTGTTTCACACCGTCCGGAGGCGCGGCCGGCCGCCCGGGCCGCAGCAGGGCCTTTGAAAATCGTGGTCAGGACCGTGCTGACCTGGGCAGAGCCAGAATGGCGGGCCAAATTGCCCTGTAAATCTTAACTTTTTCTTTCCGTGCTGTATTGAGTAAGTACTCAATGGGATTAAATGTCTAGCCTCGTTTTCAGATCCAGTAAATGACAGCGGAGCGTTCGGTTCCTGAGACAGGCGCGGCCGCCGGCGTCCCGGACGGCACAGTGCAGGGGAGCCGGAGGGGAGGCGCCCGCTCCCAAGGAGAAAAGGGGGCAGGGAGCGAAAGCTTTGACAGGTTGAGAGAGAGGGGGAAACTTCATAACCTGGTAATTAGTAAGGAATTAATGTGTTTAAACATATTTTTTTCAGTGAAGAAGAAAGGGTCATAAATAGATTAGCTTCATGAGTTCGTAGAGACAGGTGAAGATAAGTAATGGCTCTACAAATACCCGCTGCCAGTAAATTAAGCAAATCTCAACAGAGGCTGTAAGAAAGGATGATAGTCCCTTAGAAGCAGCCCGGGGACTAGAAATAATTTAGTTCAAACCTCTAACCTTGTCTCATAATAGAGATTACATTTATATCCACATGTGTGTATATACGTATATATATATATATATATATATATATACACAAATAGATGTTTATATATATGTTTATGTGTGTCTATGTGTACACACACACACACACACACACACACACGTTTTACAATTTATAGGTGAAAGATGTACCAGCAACTTAATTTTTAGTTTCTTCTCCAGAAAATATATCTATTAAATAAAAATAAAGGAGATAAAGTGAATTTACAATTTTGGAAATTATCAATGAAATATAACAAAGATGAATTATGCAATTTATGATATATATTCTTTGATATTAATAGTGCTATTCTAATGCAACATCAGTTGTATTATATACATCAGCATATAAATTGCTGCAATATGTTTATCCCTTTCTAGCTACTATACATTTCTCTATAAAATTTCTTGAAAAAATCATTTATGTTGTCTCCATCACGTCTTCACGAAAGAGCTGTCTGTGTCCATCTTCTCTCACAAAACCATTCTCCTTAGGCTTTGGCCAACTGCTCTATGTATACAACTAAAGTCAAGATCACCTTGCATTATCAGAATAACACCTTGTCAGTGTAACACATTGTCAAAGTCACAAGTCAATTTTCAGCTTTCACCCTACTTGATTTATTAGCAGCATTTATCACATGTAATATCTACCGCTTTTTTGAAACAGTCATATCCCTTGGCTTCCATGACATTAATTTGTTTCTTGTCTTAACTTTCCTATTTCCTTGGCTGATTTCTCCTCTAGGGATCAATACTTTGACTCATAGTTATTGCCATTTGGTCTTGATCAGTCTCAAGGCTTCAAATATGTTAATGAACCTCAAATTGATATTTCAACTTGGACTTCTCTACTCCGATTTGTATGTCCAGAATTGTACCTGTTCAACATAGATGTCTGTCAGGCATCTTATATAAGATATCTAAATCTGAACTCATCTACTCACCTCAACCTATTCCTTTAATAGTTATCGTGTTTTACAAAAGGGAAATTCTAGCATTCCAGCAACTCCAGACAAAAATTTGGAGTTATACTTGACTTCAGCTTTTCTCAAATTTTATAATTGATTCAACAGCAAATTTATGTGGCTTTATCTTAAATATATATTCAGAATTTGATCACCTTTTAACATCATTACTGCAAGCACTCTGGTCCACGATACGATCATTTTCCCCTGGATTCATAAAATAGACTTCTAAGTAGATTTTCTGATTTTGTACTTACTGTCCCCCAAATATTCTATATGCCTTTATAGACCTGTGCTGTTCAGTACAGAGCCACAGAGGTGATGGGTTTCCTGAAAAGGAGGAATAGTTTTCACTTATTCTGTGTTTTCTGAATTGTTTACCAGGACAAATTGAATGAGTGGCTGACTCATATAGGACCAAGGCTAATAAAGGTTATGTAAGCCATATATTGATTGGAATAATGATAGGTTCCAAGCTTATTCTAATAAAAGTAGCATATATTCCTAGTCTGAAAAAATAAAAATATAGACCTGTATGACTTTGGTCAGAACACTTACCAATTCCATATTCAGTTTCCTCATCTGTAAAATAACTGAAATAATATCACTTATCTTTCTAGACTGTTTTGAGGGTTAAGAAAAAATAAGTGGAAAGCATTTAGTGCAGCATAAAAATGTAATTATGGATTTATTTCTATAATTAAAAGGTGAATAATATATAGATCTATAATGACTGATGAAATTGACAAATTGAAGTTGAGAACTTTAAATATATATATTAAAGGCCAAAGTGAAGGAAGGCAAATTTGCAATCATTAAAACCATTATTGTTCTAATGCACAGGAAATAATATCAGCCACCAAAATGTATGTGGAAAAGAGGAAATACGGAAAAACTGTAATAAATCAATATTTTTTCTCTGTAAAATTCTTTATGGGATTTAAAAAACAGAAATCTGTACATGTTTTGTATTATTTTTCCTAATCATTTTAAAATAAGTACAAGGGTAAAAATTGTGATTTTTATTTGCACTGTGGTAAAGTGTACTTTCCACATCTCTTATAATAGACATACTCGTTTAAAAATTTAACTATTTTAAAGATTAGTTGTTTTCATATACACTTTGTGTGCTTTGTATGTCCTGTAATTCATCAAGGAAACATTATTATTGCTCGTCAGCTACAGCATAAAAGAAACTAAAATTCTCTTTCACTACTCAGTCTATATCCTGTTACAGTTCATGTCTAACCCTGATGTAATTTTCGATATTTTAGGATATACTTTAAAACTTATTGATCAGTACATTCTTTATGCTATAGGAAGATGTTGCAAATCTTATTGATGTTACTTTGTTTTTCTGAAAGTTAGAAGACATATTCGATATTTTAAACTCAATCAATTTTTTTAAAAAAGTCAAGTACTTAAAATGTAATTACATTTTAATACAATTTAAAGATTTTATATTATAATATAAATTCATGGTAGAAGGAAAGTATTAATATCTTGTTAGTGATCTTTTCTTTAGTTTCCCACATGCCTCCTTATACCACAAATTTGAGGGATTTATAGCTGTATACCAGATCCAAGACAGATGGGAATCTGGCCAGGTTTTAATTGAATGAAACAACTATACCTAAATGTCGAGATGGCTTACTGGGTAATAATTAACCAGGGTTGATACACCAGGGAATTGGAGCTAGGTATAAAAGCTTCAGGGTCCCCAGAGCTGATGGGTTCCCTGAAATGAGACTGTCTTCCCCTACCCTGCAGGCCTCTTTTGACTGTATTCCAAGTTCTGGGTGAGTGGGACATTTAGAAGCCATGCCTCGGAGTCTTCTGCTAGCTGTTTATTGCCTGTTCCTCTGTATGGCATTTTGGTGTGTGCCCTTAGCCCTTCATAACACTAAATAAATGTGGTATTAGATGAAGCCTTGGGGTGAGATTACTGTGTCTGTTACACTTAATTGTTAATTCAAAATGAAGAACACTGCTGCTTATTTATAGGTACATATCAGATCTAAGAAAATGCAAATCTGACCAGCTTACTGATTCATAAAGAATGAGTTATAGGTGGTTTTTTTACTTCTTTTAAATTTAATTCTAATACAGAATTTAATTAAAATTATTCAACTGAAAATGATAGCATAAATCAAAGGTAGCTACTGGTAGTAAAATGTATAAAATATATGGAAAGGCAGTTTAGCAGCAAATATCAAGCAGCATTATTTACAATACCTAAGATCTGGAAACAGCCCAAGTGCCCATCAATAGCTGAGTGGATAAAAAAGCTGTGGGACATTTACACCACGGAATACTATGCAGCTATAAAAAAGAAGGATCTCTTACCCTTTGGGACAGCATGGAGGGACCTGGAGAGCATTGTGCTAAGCAAAATAAGCCAATCAGATAAAGACAAGTAGCACATGGTCTCACATATATGTGGAATCTAATCAACAAAATAAACTGAAAAACAAAATAGAGCCAGAGACATGGAAGCATGGAACAGACTGAGGATTCTCGGGGGCAGAGAGGGTGGGTAGGGAGTGGTTAACCAAAGAACTTATCTGCCTGTATGCATAACCCATGGACACACACAGTAGTGTGGTGAAGGCCTGGGGGTGGGGGGTGGGAATGGGGAGGAGGGAGATATCTGTAATACTTTCAATGGTAAAGATTAATTAAAATAAAATAATAATAATAATAATAATACAAAGAAAGGCAGTTTGATGTAGCTGATGAGAAGGTGGATGGACTGTGGGTTCAAATCTCTGCTCCATTATTTATTAGTTGTGTAACTTTGGGCACGTTATCTAACCACTCTATGCCTTGTTTTCTTTATTTATAAAATTAGGTTAATAATTAATGACTCCATGGGATTTTTTTTGAGAATTAAATAAGATATTTTATGATATATAATGTTAGCTGTTAGTATATGAAATTAAACATCTTTAACTAATAGGGATTGCAAGAAAATGATATAGGATTAAAAGAGGTAACAATTTTTTAATGATAAAAAACATCAAAAGGGGAGGAGAGGGGCATTGGGGAACTTATTTAATTCCTGAAATATTTGACTTAATGCAAATACAATTTTAAATTGTAATTTTTCTTTCTCTCTCTGCTTTTAAGTGCCAGTGTTTTCACTATTTTCCATTTTTCTCTACTGCTTAAATTTAACTCTTTTGGGACAACTCATCTATGGCTACCATAATTATACAGAACTGCATACTTATCAAATTATGTTCTACAATGCAGAAATTTTATCTGAGCACCAGCACCATAATCCAAGTTAACTACTGGAAATTCAAGTCTTAATATTAAATGCTTTATGTCTGTAAATTCAACAGTTTTAACATTAACTCTTTATTCTTGACCTCCCCTAAAATATATCCTTTCCATTCGTCTTCTAACTGATGAAGTTCTACTCAGGCAGACCTCAGTTTTAAAACCTTTAGTGACTTGCAGTTACATAAAGTTACAGTGTTTAGCAGACTTTTTGGGTTCTTGGAAACCTATTGTGTGCCTCCCTTTCCAATTTTATATCATTTCTTACCATCAGCCTTGTTTTCCAGCCACAGTGGACATCTTAGTGCCCTGTAAGTCTAATTTCTTCTGTGCTTCTCTCTACCTACTAGGGATTCTCTAACTTTTCTATATCTTGCTCTGGCCAAACTTCGTAATTGAGATTTTGATGTCATTCCTGACCTGTGAAGCCTAGAACCTCTTGGGCCATAGTCAGTTACTGTTCACCCTGTGTGATCCCCTGTGCTCAGTACTGGTGTTACCCTTATTGCCCTTTCTATTCTGAGTTGTTGTTCTCTCCCCCATGAAGGTGCAGTTCTGTGAAGCCAATGACTGTGTCTTTTACTCAGTTGTAATATATTAATTCATGGAAAAATGACTGTGGCAATTGGATTTTTAAAATTGAAACAACTCAACAATAGAAGTTGAACAGAAGCAACTAATCATTATTCATGGGAGACCATCTTCCAAAGATACTCTTACTCCTTGATAACTATTTGTCAACTCTAAAACCTCCTGATTCTCTGAAATCGTTTTTGAACGTTAATGTCTTTTGTATATACCCAAGTTTAACTTTATTTGCTTTTTATTACTTTATATTGCTGTACACATTACCACTCTCCTTGGTGATATATTTATTTTTTACCAACGTCTGTGATGTTTAGCTAGTTTTATTGTTAAATGTTGAAATATTTGTATTAAAATTAGTGATTTAAGAGAGGTGGTGATGCCTAATTGTAATTTTCTATAATTTAGGCCAAATGTATTTTTTCTTCTTTCAGTGTTCCTTGATTATGAAGCATATTTTAGTGTTGACTTCTTGGCCTTTCCTTTTATTTAATTAAGAACTGATATTTAGTGTTGGCAGCGATATTATGGTAGTGAAACAAATTTATTTTTTATTTTTTAATTGCTTATTGTTTCACATCTCATTTTCAAGATAAAATTAACTGAGAAATTTCTAGTAGAAGGGGAATTTTTTCCGACATGGTCAATATTTGTCTGACAACCAGATAATACTCCTATAACACCTACTATTTATCCTGCATTATTTTTTACCTATCACTTGAATTAACTCCTTGTTCTGATATACTTTATCTCATATTTGGGACATAAAGGAATCAAATTGTGCACCTTTTAGTTTTAGCATCTTTTATTTTAATGAAGATTAACTTATTTGATAAATCAATAGTATTTACAAACTATTCCTTACTAACTAGTCAGTAATTAATACCTCCTAGTAAAAAGCCACAAAATTTTTTGCTGAGAGTATTAAAGTATTTAAGAAATAATCCCTGACATCAAGAATATTATGACATAATAGATTATACACTCTATAGATCATTATCATAATTTTATTTTAACATATCTTATTTTACAGCTTATCAAATATTTTCATTTATGGAGATATAACATCTTCATATCAATTCTGTAAAGTCTTATGTTCTTTATTATATAGGTATAGATCTAAGATTAGATAAGTTTAAATAGCTAATGTAAATTTGTTCAAATTAAAGTGCTGAAACCACCGGTTAAAAATCACATATTGTAATTAAAATTTCCAGGTTATATTATGCAGCTCGTTCCTTTTTTACAAAGACAGAAAACAATGCACTTAGTACATTATAAATGCAAGCTTGATATCATAGTCCATGTACTTCACAAAAAGAAGAGATCTCTATGATCTGGGGTGGTCATGAAAAGGGGCACGGTCTCTGGGGAGGAAGAAACATAAGAGAAGATGACTTACTGTTTCCCAGCAACCTAGGGGCCTGGTTTACTTGACTCAAGCTAAGAGCAGAGAAGGTGGTTAGGCCTGATCCTAACAGCCAAGGTTCTTGGACAACTTAATCCTTTCTCAGCACCCAAACTGGATACTTGCTTCGTTGCTTCATACTGTACCAGGGAGTTGTCCTCATCACTTAGCAACCCCCATCCATCCATCCATCCATCCATCCATCCATCCATCCATCCATCCATCCATCGGAGGGAGTGAGCTAGTTGTGGTCTGAGACTTCTGTCGAATGACTGAAAGGCAGCACTGAACACATTGACTAGCATGTGATAGATATGTTTTCTGAACTTGCTTTCTATTAATTAGTGTCAGGGTCAGTATTTGAATTCAGGATTTTCTGGATTTTTCATAGCCCATTCTTTCACCATACACCATGTACTTATGTTTACATGCTTTGTTATATGCCAATAAAATATTTTATTGTGTTTCCTAAATAAGAAATTGCATTTGGAAATTCAATTTAATATTTATATAATTGAAAAACAAAATATAAGATTTATATTTTCAACTCTTAATTCACTGTTGAGAAGTTGTATCGGGAAATTCGTTTGATGTTAATATTATTGAAAATTATGTCAATTATCAGAACTACATTTACTTCTAATTTAAAGATTAATCATACATGTCATCATTTTTCCTTCCTTCCAGTGATGAGGCAATTTTAAAATTGCTTTAGAAGTGCCAAAATTATATAATCTCAATGCCAAAAGTCCATGAAGTAAAATGTGAAAGTTTGCAGCTCCTTCTTTCATAGACTTAACTGCTATTAAAACTTGCTATCTATGTTGCAAGATTTTTAAAAAAATTAAAATGATCTATTTCTACACATTTTTATGGTTATTTCTTTCCTTGACCTAACATGGGCAGCTTTCTATATCAGCACATGCTGATCTCATATTTGCCGTCCCCTCCTTCCCTGATATCCTCTGTCCTCTTATCCCCCGCATCCAAATCATTAGCAAGCTCTAGCAGGTCAACCTTAAACTACATCGAGAATCATTACGTTTGCTGCTGCTCTACAAATCCAGGCTCTGTCTCCTCTCCCCGGGACTGTTAAATAGCATCTTCACTGATGTCCCTTCCTCACTTGCCTCCTGAAGTCCATTATGCACACAGCAAACAAGATGACCCACTTAATGTAAGTCAGAGCTTGTCATTTCTCCAGATAAAACCTTAGAGTGGTTTGAAATCTAAGAAGAATCCAGAATCCTCACTCTGGCCTGCCGGAACATTGGCGATCTTGCCTCTCAGCTACCTCTTTGAACTCATTTCTTAACCGCTCCCACCCTTGCACACTGAACTGGAGTCACCTTGGCCCCTTGCGGTTTCCCAAATAAGCCCTGCTTGCTCCCAACTCCCGCCCTTTGATCTCCCTTCTCTTGCGTGAATGCTCTCCCCGTTTTCTTCTTGGCTTGCTCCTTCAGGTGTGTTTGAACTATCGCCACAGCAGAGAAGCGCTCCCTGATAACCTGCTGTGAAAGAACAGCCCCCTCATTCACTCACAGCTCCCTTACCACACCTCACTTCATTTTCCTCTTCGTACTTTTCACCGTTCATATTGTTTTTATTTTTATATGTTTCTTTTAAATTTATTTTTTAAATAAGCTATCGCCTAATAAGCATTCCATGAAAACAGAAACTTTGTGTTATGTATTCACTGATATATAAAATACTTTCTGGCACATAACAGGTTCTTAATAAATATTTATTGAATGAATTATTGAATGATTTGAATGATTAATGAGCTATATTAATAGCTGTAATATATTCTAAATATAGATCAACCATAACTAATCTATTGACCTATTATAAATATTTCATCTGTCTCTAATTATTCACCAGCAGAAATACTACTTGGTGAACATTCCTGTGATGTGTTTCCGTAGAACATATTTCTAACACAGTCACGTGCCACATAATGACATTGCAGTCAATGACCGCACGGCATAGATGACAGTGTTGGAGCTGAATTTTCTGCAAGAAATGGAATGAAATGTGGTTCAGTAGGAATTTCTTTTTTCTCTGGTGAGAGAATACCTGTGGGACTTAGCAATAGATTCCCTCTCACTCACAGCAGCTCAGTTGTGAGTGCACGGATTACATCCCAGTCAGTCAGCCACGGACCTGTTTCAGCACAGAGGAGCCTGTCCCCCCGTCACTACGTATTCAGAGGGTGCTGCAGCCTCCCAGACCTCGCTTGATGGTCTTTAGAGGGCATTGCTATAATTTCTTTATTGAAGACCTAGGACCCTGTATGAGGTCACAGGTCCACAGGAACTACCTTAACCAGTATTAAGCACCACTGCCAGTTTAGTAAAAGCTTTCAATGGTAATGTGAAGCCAGCCTCCCCCTCTACTTTGGAAATATTTTTAGGTTGTAATGATATTAAACATAGATAAGTTGTATTTCTTTCATCAATGCAATGCCAGAGAGAACACTTTGTGCCAGATGGGTCAATAGAACCAAAAACAATTTTCTGAAGTCAAAATAGTGAGTCCTCAGTTCTATACCCTCTTCACGTTGCACCCTCTTTTTATTAATGAATACTACAAGGTCTCCTAATCTGACCACTGCTCCAACAGGCAGCAGCCAAAACCACATTGCCATGACAATCATCTATATTCCTTTATCTCCCCATCTTGATTTCTTATTTCTGCTAATCCTCACCTTTCACTCCCTCCCGACAGTCATTATGGTGATCTATGCCTTATTCAGCCAGTGTCTCCTCGATATTTCCAGTCACCCAGCCCATATCCCTGTTCATGGAGCAATACTGACAGCTACAGCGTCCTATTTCTGACCCTGTCAGAAGGGGGGGGGGGCAGTATTTATAAAGTCTACAGTAGTGTAGGCCTTTACAATCACTGGACTCTCATCACTGACCCTTTCAGACCAGCTTCCAGGCCTAGAAGCTCCACTCATGGTCAAGTGCCCTATACAGTATTCCATTTTTATCTTTTATACCATATTTTTACTGTATCTTTTCTATGCTAGATGTATTTAGATATACAAATACTTATTATTTTGTTACAGTTGCCCACAGTGTTCAGTACAGTAACAGGCTGTACAAGTTTGCAGCCTAGGAGCAATAGGCTATCCCATATAGCAAGGTGTGTAGTAGGCTATACCATTTAAGTTTGTCCAAGTGCACTCTGATGTTTGCACAATGACAAATTGCCTAACAGAGCATTTCTCAGAACATCTCTCTGTCATTAAGTGACACATGATTGTAGTGAACATATCAAAGGTTTAAAATTTTTAATTTGAAGGGTCCCTTCAAAAAGATGGGTCATACATACGTATCTTTCCTCTATTGAGTGTTTTTATCCTTGGGTATGCTATATCTCTTATATTTATTCAGATTTCCGTGTTTTGATGTGTATTATTTTTATTTGTGAATAGACTTGATATTTCATTCTGTTCATGTTTTTTTCAGTATCTATGCAAGAAATATTTAAGATATTTAGTAATGTGTATTTTCCAAGGAGGCAGAAGGAAACAAGGTTTGACCTATGAAGAACTTGTGCTAACATTGTGGAATTAGGATTGGCTCTGTTCAATACTTGAATCAGCATTCCTAGACTTTCTTAAAACTCATATTTGGTAAATTTCAAGATTAATGTCAAAACGGAATGTATGATCCAAAAAAAGATATGATGATGCATCCAGAAGAAGGCAGAAATTTTAAAAATATGACTGAGGTCATTACTTTTTGTTCAGTAATCTTTATTTAAACCTTTACAGAAGGAATTCAGTAATTTATAATGAACAACACTCATTTTATTATCCATGTCAGTAAAGCTAGTATTACCCATCTTCTCACATGTTATGCTAATGATTTTTCAGATGAATGCATTTCCGTTAAAAAATAGGAGTCACTTGAAAAGTGTTGCAAGTAGGGACAAATGCAAACTGTGCTTTGTGTGTTATGAAAAAAGGCCTTGAAGAAATCAGCTGAAGAATAATGTGCTGGTAGCTCTGAGAGATAAAATGTGTAAAACATATGTCTTTTTCATAGTTGCATGAATCAGTGCTCAGTAGTAAATGGAGTACACATGCCCTCTGCATTCCTGAGCAAATGCTTCTGCAGGTCAGTGTCAAAAGGCTGCTAAATGGAAAAGTGTTCCATGCTGTAAAAAGAGCATAAAAGTAAATGTTAGAGCATTATTCAATACAGGTGAATCTCTTTACAAGCGTCTTTCTAAGCCTTCCGAGGAGGTAACAATTCATACACATAGAGAAGTGGCTTAGAGATGGGTAATTAGGAGAAATGTCTTCCTTTGCACCCTTCCCTCTCCCAGAAGGTTATTGAGAAACTGCTAATAAAGAGGCACATGGGTGATAGTAACAACCCTGATGAGTTCATCAGAAAGTCTAGGCCTATCCAGATAACTATGACCCATTGAATTGACCGGGCTGCTGCTAACCCAGCATAAATCAAACGCATATAAATAATGCACTTTCCCCAAAGCTAGAAAACAACTGTCAGGTTTTTGAGGTTCTGGGAGGGCATCTAATAGACTCTGTTGACATTTCCACTCCCTCCGCTTGAATGTTACGACTTTGGAATGAAAAGAATATATGTGAAGTGAAAGCAGGTTACAGACCTTAGAATTCCACAAAGAGGGCTTCTGACAAGATAGAAGATGCATTTTACAAAGACTTGAACGCATAAATGTGGCAGTAGAATTGTCCCTGTGATCAGGAAGGCATTAAAATAAAATTTAATAAAAAGATTAAAAGTTATTCCGATGATTCCACAAACCCAGTACAGGAGAGAAAATAGAAAATTTGAATCATAGTGATGAGAAGAATAAAAATAAAAATAATGGATTTGACTTCAAGTATATTGAACAAAGCAGGAATCATGTTCAGAGTGATTTGGAAAAATAAGTGACTATTCACAAGGAGCCATGGAAAGGAATGTGGGCAACAGTCGTGCAGTTGCATTGGTGGGTCAAACTGAAGACCCAGACGGGAGGGAGGTCTGGGAAGCAGAGGAGTATGTGGAGAATAGAAAAAGGGGAAATAGTGTTGACAATATTGGATGGCTAAGACTGTTAGCATATTACACACACAGGTTCTCCATTTAATTTTGAAAATTTGAACCAAATAAAGATACAAAATGGGGCCTCTGACCTCTGGAAATCTCTTCCTGCATGCACACTCGTGCTTTACTTACTTCTAATGAAACTCTCCTATTGCACAATGCAAAGAATATGCAATTAGGAATATATCAGAAACTCGTAACTGAAAAGAATAATAGAAGTTATTCAATTTAAGTCACTTGTTAATTCCTGTCAACATAGTACTGAGTGATGGGAAAATAATGGAATACTTAGGAGTAAATAACCAAGTTACTTCGCAGTTCTCATTAGTTAAGTAAAATAAAGGGGCTGGAAAAAGTAATTTAGTTCTGTTTGTTTTTATTTAACTTAAAGAGACTTCTAATGATGTATATACATGGGACCCACCCCCCCACCCCCAAACTGAACTATTAGACCACAAGGAGAGAAAAATGTAATAAAGTTATGCCTCGTAGCAAGAGTCTAGATCAAGTCTCTGAAGGCTCAGCGGCGGGAGTTTACAGGCCTCTACCTGTAAACTCATGTTCTTCAGTATGTGACTTACTCATTGAGTACTGGACTTTCTCCGTGGTGTGCTCTCACGTTCCTTTAACATTTTGGTTTTCAGTTCTGCTATTTGCTAGTTCTTTGACTTTAGAGTATGTGATTCAACTTTGTAAGACTCAGTCTCCTTACATTAGAAATGTGGATAATAATATTACCTGTCTCGTAGGATTTTTGTGAGGACTGAAGGTGATATCACATGTAAAGGTTAACACAGTGGTTCTACTCATTCAGTAAATACCGTAATAATATTGATCCATACTTTAATAATATTGGTAATGACATTTATTGAATGATTTAAATCTTGTACTGGCATTTTGCATGGCATCCTTACTATATATGTTTGTTGGAGGGAGAGATGGACAGCAGTGGACCATTAACATGAAATACACATTTGTTATTTCTGTTGCTAAAATTCATAGTCTCCATATATTGCTGAGGCTGTCCCAATAATTGTCTTACTTACATTTTTAAAGGGTCACTTTTGCTCCACTGTGGTTATTAAGTGGATCATGAGGGGCCAGGAGTGAAAGTAGGGACACTGGTCAGATGGCCATTGCAACGTTACCAGTAAGAGACGAACTAAGTTGTTGGCAAGAGAGATGGAGAAAAATTGACATACGTTGGATATGTTTGGAAAGTAAAGATGAATGTGTCTAGCTGTTGAATTGTGTGTCAGATATCAGTGGGACAATAATCGATTACTCCTAGCCTTTTGCCTAGACTACCTGGTAGATTTATTAACATTGGCAAGACTGGCAGAGAAGCAGAAGGCTGGAAGGATAGAATCAAGAGTTCTAGTTTAACCACGTTTTCTGATTGATGCCAGTTCGACATCTAATAGATCAGAAAGGCTGCTGTATGTATGAGTTTGGAGTTCAGTGGAGAGGACAGGACCCTAGATGTAAATTTGGAAATTGTTGGCACGAAAATGATATTTAAAGTCATCAGACTGATTGAGATGATGTAGCAGGAGAATGTAGATCTAACAAAGTAGTTGGAATAAGTCAGGATTTTATTTTCTCCCAGTATCTAATCCCTTCATAAGTGAAAATCCACATTGCTCTCATGGTCTTACATCACTCTGCATAATAAACTTTCAGATTTAGTTCATTTAGAACCAAATGCTAACTGGTTCTCCAACCTATACCCCACCCTAAACCCCATGTTTCTTAATTCAGATTTCTTAAAAGAAATATCTAATTGGCCTACATCAATCTAATAGTTCCTGACCATTAAGTTAGGGGCTAACCTCCCTTCACTAACCTGGATAACTTTCCTCTAGGTTAGGAACCAATATTTTCAATAATCACTGCATATTAGATATTATGCTACACATTGCACGTGTATTATCATTAAATCATTGAAATAAACTATGAGATTGGTACTTTTAATATATTTCATTGATGAATAATTGAGGATCAAAATAAATCTTTCAGATCACATAGCTCGTAAATTATGAAGTTGGAATTTGAAAACAAGCCTATGTACCCCCAAAATATAAACTGACAAAGAAAGAGTTATAAGGACTTAAACCCTGAGCTCCTTGTAGCCCTGTTTACCTATATGTGAAAAGACTTCACGTACTGTAAGGCAGACAAAAGCTACTAAAACACTAGAGAATAGGACTGACAATTCTAACAGCATTTAAATTTTAGAATCTATTCCTCCCAGAGACAAGCTCTTTCCCCTTATTTTCTGACATACTTTTCTGAGATACAGTTCGACCTTTTTCTTTGAGATTGTTCAGCTTGAAGCTGGACCATTTTAAATAACACAGACAAAGATGATCTACAACAAAGGATGAATATTATTATTTAACATTTATTAATATATCATTTAGTTAATAAAGATATAATTTACATATTATAAAATTCAGTGACATTTAAAGTGTACAACTTAGTGATTTGGGTGTATTCACAGAGTCGTGCAACACTCACCACAAAGTTTAGGACATATTAAAAACCCTGTTCCCAACATAGCAATCCTTCCCCACCCTCCTCTCACCTCACCCCTCCCCTTCCAGCACTAGGCAAACATTAATCTCTTCTCTATCTCTCTAGATATGCATATTCCAGACATTTCGTATAAGTGGAATCACAATATGTGTGGTATTTTGTGACTAGCTTCTTTTACTTAACATAAGATTTTCCAGTTTCATCTATTTTGCAGTGTGGATTTATTTTATTCATTTAGCATTTACTTACTGCTTTTTATTGTCAAATGCTATTTACTTATACAAATATACAGCGTTTAACTTATCCAATCATCCTCTGGTGGATATTTAGGATGTTTCCATTTTGGACTAGTGTAATAATGCTGCTATGAATTTTCATTTACAAGTTTTTGTGTGGAAGTATACTTTCATTTTTCTTGAGTATGTGCTGAGGAATAGAATTTCTGAGTCACAGGTGACTATGTTTTACATTTTGAAAAACTGCCAGACTATTTTCTTTTTTTAAAAATATATCTTTATTGATTTCAGAGAGAGGAAAGGAGAGGGAGAGAGAGAGAGATAGAAACATCCATGATGAGAGAGCCATTGATCAAGCCTGAGACCCGGGTATGTGCCCTGACCGGGAATCGAACCCTGATCGCCTGGATCCTCGGCCTACGCTCAACCGCTGAGCCACGCCCGGCTGGGCGCTAGACTATTTTCTGAAGTGGCTGTGCCACTTTGCATTTTCACCAGCAATGTATGAAAGATTCAGTTTCTATGTGTTTTCACCAGCATTGATTGTTGTCTGTCAGTTTATTTATAGCCATCCTAGTGGGTGCAGAGTGGTTTTTCATTTTGGTTTTAATTTGTGTTTCCCTAATGGTTAATGATTTGAGAGCTTTTTGTGTGTTTATTAGCCATTTGTCTATTTTCTTTGGAGAATTTTCTATTCAATCCTTTGCCCATTTTTTATATTAGTTTATTTGTCTTTTTGTTTCTAGTTGGAAGAGTTCTTTACACTGTATACAAGTCCCTTATCAGATATATGATTTACAAATAGTTTCCCCCATTCTTTGGGTTGTTACTTTCTTCATGATATTATTTTCAGCACAAAAGTTGGCGGTGGTTGTTTTTAATTTTGAAGTCCAAGTAATCTATTTTTTTTTTCTTTCTGTAGCTTGTTCCTTCCGTTTCATATCTAGGAAACCAGTGACTAGTTCAAAGTCACAAAGGTATACTCCTATGTTTTCTTTAAAGATATTTATAGCTTTAGTTCTGACATTTAACTCTACGAAGAGTGAAAGAAAGGGATCCAAATTCATTCTTTTGTACGTAGGTTTACAGTTGTCCTGAATATTATGTTTTACTCATGAAATGGTATTGCTCATGAAATGGTGGGGGTGGGGGGGAGGCTCTACTTCAGGAGATTAAGGAAGCTTTATTTAATCTGTGGCATTTGGTAATTTTCTGAAGTGTGAAAAGAATTTGGATGGGTCAAGAAGTACTAGGGAAGGCAGTCATAGGGAAAAGTAGAAAAGAGAAAGGAGCAGAATGTTAATCATTTCATTTTGACTATAGCATGGTTTGCAGAGCACCTGGAACCTAAACATAAACAGAGATTTAGAAAATGGTTCAAGTGCAAGAAATGCCCTTGGGAGGGGCCTCAGAATCATTACCCCCCTGCACCCTCACCCCCCAAGGCAGCTGCGCTTTTGTATTTGTAAACCAGTTCTCTAAAGTCCTTTGGTTAAGGACAGTTTTGAATTGTGTGTTAATTCCTCAGAGTTTGTGGCCTCCTCTGGCCTTACGGTTACCTTCCTCAAAGGGATTGGCCTGCATTAGAGTTGATGGGCTTGGGGGATGAAACCAGTGCAGTGCAGAAAGTGGTCTAGGTTAATGACTTCATTGACAGAGCTGACTAGCTTTGATGTCATCTGGTCTTAAAAATTCATTGGTTTCTCACCTATCTCATTTCTGGGTACATCATGACCTGTTGTACCCAGAAATAACATACATCCTTGTGTGTCATTCAATCTTGAGTGCCTGTTTTGACATTTAGAACAATTACAACTACCTTCCCTCTTATAGTTGAGCCTTGCCATCTGGCCTCTGCTATGCCAAAATACCATCATTCCTGTTGAAACTAGTGAACCATTTTCATAAGCAGACCCCAACTCTACTTCCAAATCTGGTCTTTGAAGGACAACCATAGCTGAGTTTTTAGGGTGAGGCTGTTTTCATTAACACAGTCCTTTTTGATTTTGTGAGGAGTTTGTTTTCAAGCCCATCCCAGGGAGGTGGATTCTTTAGTGTTATTTAATAAATCCAGTCTAGCATGCTCATCTCTATCAACCAACTCTCTTTTATCTGGCCTTATATTCAGTAGTCTTGAGAAAATGATTTCACAACTTCTGCCTGTACTTTATTAGCCTGGGCCTACAGTTCTTTTGATCAATAATCTCTTTCCTCCCAAGGAAGAGAGAGTATTTCTCCACTTGGGTTATATTGAAAATTAACTATAGTTGTTGGCTTATAAGCCTTGAAGGAGGTGGAGAGGGAGATCTTGAAGAGAACAGGCTTCATCTTACTTAGATATCTACCTGAGGTGAGAACACCGCATATCCTTTAAGCAAAGGGAGGTTATTTTCCTCTAACAAGGGCACCTGAGCCATTTCTGCAGGCCCAGAGGTATATGGAAATCTGGGGATTCAAGTTCTCAAATATATCCATTTGTCTGTATTCTAGGTCTTAATTCCTTCCCCATCCATGCCTGACTTTAATGTAAGAGACACAATTAGTCTGTGAATTCATCTTTCTTTGCAGTTTGGTTCCTTGCATAGTCATGTCCTGAGATTGGTTTGCATCACTACTGCCTCTTGGCTGCAGGAGACTAATGTTTCTATAAATGCTATTCTTTATTCTTTAAAAAACCTTTCATTTCACACCATGCCCTGAGTTGGGTATTGGCTGAGTTGAGCATGTCATTTTTCTCTCTTCAGTGCATTGATGGCATTTAACAGAAGCCATTATCCTAATAATTACCTTTCCTCCTACAGTGTAAATCTCTCAAATCCTTGAGATATTACATAAACCAATGCAACCCATTTACTTTATGATATCCAAGTTCACCACAGGTAAAAAGGTTAATAATTGTGATACTTAAGAATGCCAGGGGTTATCACTATCCCACCTACTGCCAGCGGTGGAGCCCTCATTGCCATTTGGCCAGTGAGTAATCAGTTACTGGGATAATTGCTTCCAAGAATCATTTTTTTGTAGCATCTTAGTTGCAGTTCCTTTGTAAGCTGATGCTGAAATGAGAATTCGAGTTCAGGCAGTTTATTCGGGAGGTGCAGAGAGCTTGGCTCCAAGAAGAGAAGTGACACAGAAAAAGGGTGGCCGCAGTAAAGGGTGCTTTCTTTATTAGGCTAGTTAATACCGTGGGTAATTGGAGCCGAATTCCACTGGAACAGTCAGGGAAATGGCATAAAACATAGGCTGCACGCACTAAATTCATGAGTTGTTTTTCCGTGGAGGGCTTTTCCCCAGGGGTGTTAATTACTCAGACTGCTGACCTGGTGTCTACACAGGCAGAAAAGCCTTCTGCAGTTTGGGGGAATAAAAAACCAGGTCCCACGCACAGTGTTGATTTTAGAGCATCCTGAAAGGCGGGAGGAAATGGCAGAGCACTAACAACAACGGATAGGGGAAGTGAAATTAAAGTTGATTACCGTCAGACCATGGAAGGCATTGAATGCCATTCAAGGAAGTCAGTTTTTAGACTTGATTACCTTTTGCACAAGAGAGTTCACTACATTGGTGTATAGGCCACATTGGGGAACAGAGACTGAATCGGGGAGTGCATTGGAGGGGGAATGTGACATGATGACCTTCCTCCTATTTCCAGTTCTAATCAGGACCCATACCCGCTTCGAAATACTAAAGCTACTTTTAGAAGGCTTCACCAAGTAGGATAGCATGTTAAGCATACTTCAGCAGTAACATGCCAAATTAAAAGAAATTCCATTCTCAAAAGAATTGGGAGCTTCGAATGCAGGCAAGCATTCCCAAGGTTACTTTCTGTATTCCATTTTGAAGATTCACAGATATTTTTTACCTTCACCTTTAAATATCTTGCTTTAGCTAAAGCAGATTAGCCTTGTTCTGGCACAAGGAGCTTGATGTAGGGGGACAGCATGGCTCCTGCCTGTATTTCCTTGTCTGCTGCACTTGTTCCGTCACCTACATGTGCCCTTTGAATTCCACTTAGTAATTTGTCATTCCCAGTAGTGGTTTGTGAAAGACAGGAACAAAAATTGGGTATGTAAGAAAAAACATTGAGAAAGGAGGAAGCACTGAGGAGCACTTTTAGGAGTAAACCGAAATCCACTTAGAAACAGAAGAGCAAAAACCAAGAGAAAATGTTTTCAGACCTTCATGCTAATCTAGTAATAGCTGCATTAATTTGTTATCTCTCTATATAAACATCAATAGGCAGACTCAAATTAGGGTAACTCAGGTCTCTGCTCACTCACGCTAACTTTAATCCCCTGTGAACCCCATCTATTTCTGGGATTTATGCTAAAAAACTCTCTCCTGTCCAACTTCCCAATGTTGAGGATTTGCTTACTGAGTCTACTGTAGGTTGGCTTTTTCTATCTTTGGGTGGAATTCTCCACCAGCATTCACAGCATATTGCAACAAATCCAGTGAAGAGACTTCTGTAGGGTGCAGCAGATTGCCAGACATGCTTGGGTATTTGTGTGTCCCCAGTGAAGACGATTTAAGTTGATTTTTTTAAAAATCTCATTTGTCATTAAATAGAGTTCTTTCGGTTTTCTCCTACTTGTTACATAAAAGTGACAAGATATGCTGATATATGAAGTGGTGAGAAAAAATATTATGGCTTAAACTGTTACCTCTTTTACATATGATTATATAAAGTGAAAAACAACCTCTGTGGTAATTATATATACAAACCTCTAGTATTGGGTAAAATACAGTCATATCCCTAAGATGTCACAGCCCTGTTCCCCAGTTTGCCAGGATCAGAAGAAATCATCCTTTTAATGTGGCTCTCTCCCAGATTTTCAAAATTGTAGGATAGTTTATTCATGTATAAGAAGTGAGATCTAGTTAGTCTCACCACTTCCCAGAAGAGAGATGCTTCTTCAGGCGGGGAGAGCCAGTCGTAGCTACCTCTAAATCCCGGCCACTTACTTCAGTGCCACGGTATTATCATGAGTCTATGTGAGTACTCTCTTGCTTTGTTTATTTATTTAATCCTACTTTCTACTCCCTCTTCTTTCACCCTAGATAACTGCTCTGTTGTATTTCAGGTGAAAACCTTTGCTTTGTATAAGCTCTTGGACACTGTAAATTCCCTTGTGAATACGTTGTTCTAGTTTTCATAAATGATATTGTACCGTAGATCTAACTTTAATCCTCACTATATTTTCATCAGCCCAGTGTTTTAAGGCCTGTCTTTGTTTCTGGGGGTATATTTACCCCTTCAATACTAACTTCTGTGAATATCTGATGATAATATTACATGCAAGATCATCAGATGTGCTTCCATTTATTCAGAGCTTCTTTTGAGATCCTAACAGGAAGGCCAGCTGGCAAAGCAAAGCTGTGGTTCACAGACTGCATCCCTACACTCATATGTGGATATGAAGCAGAGTAGAGAAACATGCCTCTGAAGCTGAGAGACAACTTAGTGATGGCTCAGATGAGCATTAACTATTTTTAAAAAGTTTGTTAGAATCTATTTTATTGCACTGTACTAAGGATTTGGGGCATTTACATTTGTGCTCCCAAGTTAGTCTGAGCCATGAGTTTGTTGTTGTTGCTATTACTTTTCATAGGGAAGCGATTTGTTGTTTTTTGGGGGGTAATAAATAAGATGTTTTATTTTTACTTTCAGAGTGTATGAATTTTCTAGAGTTAATTAGGAAGACTTTAGTCTGTGCTTGGTAATTCCATTTTGTTTAAAAAAAGAATTTTATGTTTACATATGAAATACAGATTCTATTCCCGTATATGTGTAAAATTATGGAAATTATAAAAATTTATAAATTATGAAGAAGAAAAATTCACTGATAAGCCCTTCTTTCAGAAATAACCAGTTATTTTAGTTTCTTAAGATATTTTTCTCCAGCTCTGTGTGTGTACATCTATACTTTCTCTGTGAATATATATGTTCATATATATACATACATATGTTACTATTATTATGTAAGACACAGGTCATAATATATGCATGTTTTTGAAGATGGAAAATATAGTTAACTCATTGTTTGTAATTCCATTTTTTCACCTAATCTATTATGGATATTTTCTAAGCCATTAAGTGCTTTTCTTTAATATTTTAAAAATTGTTGATTACAGTTGACGTTCAATATTATATTAGTTTCAGGTGTACAGTATCGTGGTTAGAAATTTAAATAACTTATAAAGTGATTCCCCCAATAATTCTAGCACCATCCTGAACCATACATAGTTATTAGATTATTATTGACTCTATTCCCTGTGCTGTACTTTACTTCGTCATGACTATTTTGTAACTACCAACTTGTACTTCTTAATCTCTTCACCTTTTTCACCCAGCCCCCCAACCCCTCCCATCTAGCAACCATCAGTATGTTTTCTGTTTCTATGAGTATCTTTCTGTTTTGTTAGTTTATTCTGTTCTTTAGATTCCACATATAAATGAAATTATATGTCATTTTTCTTTTTTCCCTCTGACTTATTTCAGAATACCTATTAGCATAATGCTCTCTAGCTTCACCCATGTTGTTACAGATGGTAAGACTTCGTTCTTCTTTAGGGCTGGGTAATATTCCATTGCGTCTGTGTATCGCCTCTTTATTCTGCTTAGATTTCTTCTGCATCCTGGCTATTGTAAATAATGTTGTAATGAACATAGGGATGCATATATCTTTTCAGATTAGTCTTTTGCATTTCTTCGGATAAATGCCCAGAGGTGGGACTGTTGGGTCATAGGGGAGTTCTAGTTTAATTTTTTAAACTAGAGGACCCACCGCGCTGTCACCGTGGCCGCCCCAGCTTGCAGTCCGCCCACGTGGCAGACTGGTTCCCTTTCCCCGCATTCTCATCAACACTGCTCTTCGTGGGTTTGCTGATGGTGCCATTTGACAGGTGACAGGCGGTGAGGCCTCATTGTTTCTATTTGCATTTCTCTGATAATTAGTAACATTGAACATTTTTTCATATGTCTATTGTCCATCCCTATGTCCTCTTTGGCGAAATGTTTACTTAGGTTCTCTGCTGTTTCTTAATCGGATTGTTCGCCTTTTTTATGTTAAATTGTATGAGCTCCTTCTATGTTTTGGATATCAATTTTTGGTGAATATCAGCTGTATCATTGGCAAATATCTTCTCCCATTAAGTAGGTTTTCTTTTCATTTTGTTGATGGTTTCCTTTGCTGTGCAAAACTTGTAGATTAATGTAACCCCATTTGTTTATTTTTTTCATTTGTTTCTTTTGCTCGAGGATGCAAATCCAAGAATATATTCCTGAGAGCAAAGTCAAACAGTTTACTGCTTATGTTTTCTTCTAGGATTTTTATGGTTTCAGGTCTTACACTTAAGTATCTAATCCATTTTGAGTTTATTCTTGTATATGATGTAAGAAAATGGTCTAGTTTCATTTTTAGCATGTATCTATTCAGTTTTCCAAACATCATTTATTGGAAGGACTGTCTTTACCCCATTGTATGTTCTTGCCTCCTTTGTCACATATAATTGACCATGTAGGTGTGGATTTATTTCTTGGCTTTTTATTCTTTGCCACTGATTGTTGTTTTTTTATGCCATAAATGTTCATTTTAAAATTATTTTTAATTACTTGATTGCATTCTATCACGCTGCTATATTCCCAAAATTTTAAACCTTATGATAAAATTCTAGAGGTGGAATTACTAGATTGGTGGCTACATACCTTCTTAGAGTTCTTAAATGTATTGCCACACTTTTTATGATTGGTGACCATCATATGCCAATATTTTTTCTAGGAAGTCCTTGTACTCTTCACTCTTTTATTATTATTTTCTTTTAGTTGTTACTCTTATAAGCAACATTCAAATGTGTAACAGTTGCTTTTTTTTGTGCAGGTGTGTATGTTTTAATTATTGGAAGATACTTTGGCTAGGCAATTTTTTTTTATTTTTGTATTCAAGTTTGGAAATAGAAGTCAGAATGGGACTAAACAATCTAAATAGGAAAAAATGAATTTTATGTGCGTGAAGAAAATTTAGAATGAGGAGAGTAGAGCCACATCTAATATGTAGGTTGTAGTTGGCTTATGTTTATTATAAAATCTGGGAGTCTTCATCTTTGAAAAATGGATATTTAACAATAATTCTTTGGTAACTGACATGTACATTTTGTCTTCTGTCAGGAGCTGTTATATACCTTCTATTTATATTCTTACATTTTTTTTCTTCTCCCCTTATGACTCATTTTTCTTGAAATGTTTTGTATATTCTACTTTACATTTCTACTTTCTCACATATGTAATATATTCATTGACTTGTTTCTATTAATTTACAAACTATTGTACTTTGCTTAAATTATCTCTCTAAATATTGACTATTTTTAATAAATGTTAGAACCTTTAAGTATATGTTAGGTGATACTGACTTTGAGTGCAAGCTTCTTAATTGTAGGAACCATATCTATTTATGTATATGTAGCACTTACCTTAACTCCATGTCCTTTTAATTTTTAGCTATTTGGGAGATGTGCAATATTTTGCCCATTGGATTTATAAATTGTAAACTTTTATAGAAAAAAATATAAGCAAACACATATACAAAAACATGTTTTCCATTTATTTTTATAGTATCTTCATATAAAAATATTTCACAAATATGTATTTATAACACCCTCATATTCTTCTATCTCTTAAGAATAGCAGATTAATCAGAGGTACACATGATAATTAATATCTAATCATTTTTGTCTGTTACAAAGCACCTAACTATAAAAGTTTAAGTTCATTTGTTCTGTATAATATACTTTAGAGCTGAAAGATTTATGTTGTTAACAAGACCTAAAAAAATCTATGTGATGCATCATAATGTTTTTTATTACTATGCTAACAGCAATTTTAGCTTATTTTCCTGTGGAATATAATATGTAATATTCAGGGATAGTTGTCATCTGTTGCTTGAAATTTGCAAGGAGAATGGTTGTTAAGCACTGTTATTTAGTTAGCTTGCAATTATTTTTTTCATAAGAAAAGATTAAACTTTTTCTAAAGGTTGTTAGAAATAACAAGGTAAGTTTATTACACTGTCTGGCTTTGGCACAGTATGAATTGTGTCAGATTCTATTTAAAGGCATACTGTTCTTTTAAAGTCTAACAGAAGGAAGCATATAATAGATCTAAACTGTACTCTAGGTGATTAATAGTTTGTGAAATTAGAAATGGGGCGTGTATAGGGAAAAGTTCTCAACTTGTCAGCAGGATCAAACTTCCCCTCTAACTACTACTAATCTGATATTCTAGCATAATTTTTATTAATTGGAAATCAGTACCGCAGTTATTTGATAAGAATAGTGCCTGTGTTTTTACAATTTTCCTGCTGCTGTGTTTGAGAATCTTTAAATACAAATATGCCACACAAAATTATTGTAAACTATAGTAATTTTATTCAAGTCAGGCATTCGTATATATCACATGTAATTTATACCTCTATGTCAATTAATGCAGACAAAATTTACTAGCCATTGGAGTTGATGATGATTATTAGATATATTTTCACATGTAGGATTCTGATGGCAAGCAAGCTTTGACCTACCAGGAACCATTTTTATGGAACTATAGTCCTGGGCAGAGTTAGAATTTTAATTGAATTGCAAAGGTCTAATGTATTTTGAAAAACCAAGTCAAAATAGATATCCGAGTGAAGTGTTAAACAACATTTTTTTTTAATCCTTACCTGAGGATACTTTTTCCATTGATTTTTATTTATTTTATTTTTTTAGAGAGTGGAGGAGAGGAAGGAGGGGGAGAGAGAGAGAAACATTGATGTGAGAGAGTCACACTGATTGGTTGCCTCCCTCACATGTACCAACTGGGGCCTGGGATCAAGCCTGCAACAGAGGTATGTGGCCTTGGCTGGAATTGAACCCATGATCCTTTGGACCGCGGGCTGATGCTCTAACCACTGAGCAAAACCAGCCAGGGCTAATCAACATTAATGAGCCAGACGTAAACTAAGAATCATCTTCTTACCTTGAAAGAATCTCTACAAATTCATTTTATTCATTTTACACATTACATGTCTATAACAAGAAAGCAGTCTTCTCTGGATTTCTGCATTAAGATTGTGCTTCTGCTCACATCTGCACTCCACCAAACCTTTTCTTATCGTAGGCACCATAAATCTTCTTTATCAAGTCCATTAGATGGGGACTGCCTTTATTTTACTGGATCTTTCAGTAGCAGTTGATATACTTAAATACTTTCTTCTTCAATAATCTCTTTTGTAATGTGTGTAGAACATCACACTCTTGGGGGTTTCTTCTCCCAATTTGCATTAACATGTACAGTTCAAATATTCATTATTTCATACTTTATGCTTATAAGACTTACAATTCATCATTTAATATACTTAAATATTATACCTTTCAGTTAAAGTATAAAAGGCTGTAGACTTTATTAGTCATTGAAGCAAAGACAGATGATCTGACTGGATCAGTAAGTGGTTTTTTTTATATTAAAGTTCTCTATTAAAAGATGCCTTCTAGGCCTTCTGGGTATTATATCAACTGCCCAGTTCACTCTTTCTCCTGATGCAGACACATTTCATAATACCATTTTCCTCTCCTCCTTCTTCCTCCATCCTGAAAGCGCGCGCGCGTGCGCACACACACACACACACACACACACAGAGAGAGAGAGAGAGAGAGAGAGAACCTCTCATTTCTAAACCTGAGTCTTTCTCCTAACTTAAAATGTTCATTAGCACAGTGCTGACTGGTTCATCTGATATTTGCAGGCTTCAGTTAAGTCATCTGATAAATCTATGTTCAGCTAAGTTATTACTAAACCTCTAAAATAAGATGATTAGTTTAGGACATTGCTCAAAGTTTATATCTTTCTCGATAATGCAGGGTGTTTAGAATCCTTATTTAAGAAGTGGTAAGTCTCCCATTAGTGGAAGCATTTAGAATTGTTTTAGTTAGAATTCAAACCTTCTATTATTCATTTGTATAGTCAACAAATATTAAGAACTTACTGATACAATAGTGAATAAAACAAAGTCCCTGCCCTCATGGAGATTCCCAGCGTCTTAAATGTATTTCAGTTCAAAGCCTCCATATGGGCCGATAGGACTTTTCTGCCAATTGTGGTGCTGGTTCCTCTGCATGTTCTTTGCAAACTCAAGTAAGTTGTTATGGGTGGAAAGCCTGGATGTCCTTCTCCATTGCTAGTGGGAGTGGGGTTCTTGGAGTACTGTTGGAATAAGCATTTCTAGAGGCCCCCACGGGAGGATGAGATGGGGTAGAAAGCTTTATTTGCATGGAATTACGTCCCTTGGTTTCCAAAGTCCCATTTCCCTTACTCCAGTCCTGGAAAATGTGCAGCTGGGGATTCAATAGAGCTAGAAGCAAAGCCAGTGTCCAGAGTTTCTGTTCCATGGCGGAGCTGGGTCCGGTTTAGCATTAGGCTAGTTGCAGTCCATAGTCCATTTTATGTGGGGTCCACATGGCTCTGAGCTGTGGGCGAATGCAGGAGCATGAGAGCCCCGCAAGCCAGGACAGCAAGCTCGTGCAAGAGGCAAGAGAGCAAGCCAGCAAGAGAGCAAATGCCTTTGTTTAGGAGCTTAAGTATTTTATATCATTTCCCTCAGAAAATTAAATATGGAACTGCCATTTGACCCAGTGATCCCACTTCTAGGAATATATCCTAAGAAACTAGAAACACTGATCAGAAAGAACTTACGCACCCCTATGTTCGTAGTAGAGCAATTCACAATAGCTAAGATCTAGAAACAGCCCAAGTGCCAGATGAGTGGATAAAAAAGCGGTGGGACATTTACACCATGGAATACTACACAGCTGTAAAAAAGGAGGATCTCTTACCCTTTGGGACACCATGGAGGGAACTGGAGAGTATTATGC
The DNA here is from genome assembly GCF_054644295.1 of Miniopterus natalensis. NCBI lineage: Eukaryota > Metazoa > Chordata > Mammalia > Chiroptera > Miniopteridae > Miniopterus > Miniopterus natalensis. The sequence continues at coordinate 25,749,709 of NC_142086.1, forward strand.
TAAGCAAAATAAGCCAGTCAGAGAAAGACATGTACCACATGATCTCACTCATATGTGAAATGTAATAAAGAAAATAAACAGTGAACAAAATAGATCCAGAGACTTAGAAGCATGGAACAGGCTGAGGGATCTCAGAGGGAAAGAAGGGGTGTGTGTGGGGGGGAGATTAATCAAAGAATTTATATGCATATATGCATAACCCCTGGACACAGACACTGGTCTGGGGAAGGCCTGGGGGTAGGGTGGGTTTGGGGTGGAGGAGTCAATGGGAGGGGAAAAAGGGACATTTGTAATACTTTCGACAATAAAGATAAATTTAAAACTTTTTAAAAAGCAAGAAACTTAGAACTTCAACAGCATAAAAACACAGAAACCATAAAAATAAAAATACAAAAGGAGCTTAAGTATTTTAAATCTTCTGGTGCTTGCTGCAGTGGCCACACCTGCTCTGGCCAGTAACCTATTCCCAGGTGTGACTGACGGACAGGTACCTTCCATAGGCCACCCAGACGTCACTGGGCATGCAGACTGCAGCTGCCTGGCGAAGCTGCACCATTGGCATGCCCATAATATTTGGCCTTCCCTTTGCTCCCTTCCAGTTATTTAATAACTGGGTTAATTACAACCATATCAACGTTAATTCCCTCCTTTAAGGAAGGTTCCTCATCCATAAAACAGGGCTAATGTGCTTTAGTCTCTCTACCGAACGGCAATGAAATTAAATATGGTTGTGAGGTTATTTTTATATACAGTATTTATGAAGTACTGTGGCACCGAGCATGGTGTTCATGTATTGTCAGACATACGACAGGATAAAGGTAGTTACCACGTATGTATTGTAGAGATCCTACTCAAAGATGATATTTGCAGCATCTTTTTGACTGAAAATCTCAACTTTTTATATAAATTAAGGATTTTAGACATTCAGAGGATAGACTCTATATAAGAATTTTTAATCCTCATGAATATATTGTGAGAAGTTTTTAATCAGAAAATTCATTCCTTCTTAAAAGAAACTATTATTTTTCTATAATACTTTGATATTTTTACTAGGATGGTGCACCTAAAGTAATAAATGTATTTATAAAATTTGCTTAGTTTAGCAGTGTCTTCCAGACATGCCACTGAGTTCATACTTTTTTAAATGAATCTCTGTAGTGCTAGTAAAAAAGTAGTATGTTTGCCCAAAGTGAAATAGAAATGTATCTGCACGTGACGCATTTCACTTGTTTTATTCTTCAAAATTAGTTATCATTTAAATGTAGAGCCTTCACTTTTCTTCTGCAAAAACGGGTTGATGTTATTAACTACATGCCTAGCGGCAGAATTCAGGGTGCTAAGTTTCTAAGTTTATGTCAGTATGTGGACTCAAAGTGAGTAGTTCTGAGGAAAATACCTCTTTACAATAAGGCCACTGTAACAAGCTTTCCTTTGGTAGAGAATATTAGAAACTTATGATTTAAAAATTAATCCACTGTAGTGTCACATAATGAGATCGTGTGCGGTCAATAACCTTATTTGGATTCTGGAAGGTAAGATGTAGAATGTTTGGAACAGATCGGATATGTGCCATTTTACCAAACGAAGACTTGTTTTCATTCTCAGCTATACTATTTTTTTCATTCTAAGAATGAAGTTGAAGGTTTTTCCTCCTTGCCTGCCTCCCTTTCTTAATTTAAATTTCGTTTATGGTGAGGAATAATTAGACACTGCCACATACTGCAAAGCACTTGTGTCCCAGTTTCTCTGGAGACATAAACGCAGGTGGTCTAACTCCCAATACGTGGCTATACCACCGTGAGGGTCGAGAGACACTTTAATTCAATAAGACCGAGCCAATAATTCAAGTTTCAAGAAGGGAGACAGAGACAAACATGAAGCAAATCACACAGGGTTTATTTACCAGTTCCCAATGGCTCTTGGCACCAGCAGGCCACCCGGAGGATCCGCTGAAAGACACACACAAGGTCTGGGGGTGCGGCCCGACGGCGTCGGTCGCTGCAGCCCTCTGGGAGTTCTCCTAGAGAGGTGCGGGCAGAGCAAGGCAGGGTCAGCTTTCCCGGAGCTGGGGACGAAGTCTGTGGAGGGCAGACAAGCATCCAAGCATGTGGCCGAAAAGCCCCTGCTTTTAACAGCTGGGTTGAAGGTGTGGTGCGTCTTCAGTGTGTCTTATCAGGGTCCTACAGAGCGCGGGCCTGCTTGGAAGCCAGGGCTACAAAGTGTTAATCTTATCGTGGCACGCAGGCCTCACAGTTACACTCGGTCACACAAGATGAAGTTACTTATTTCAAATCTAATACATACATCACACTTATATTCCTGACTCTAATACACACACAAATCTATTTCTATAACAACTTGGTAGCAAGTTATACAGGGAACTTGATGAGGATTGTTACTTATGTGTTTATATGATTTTGTTGTTTCTTTGTTTTATTTTAATCTATCTTGAGATTATATTTTACTTTTGGAAAAAAATCCCTAATAATAGGCTCTCATTGCTTTATTAACTAAGCATCTACCAATATATCACTAGCTAATTTAACAAGGCATTTTGTCTTTTGGATTCTTTCACTTAAATGATCTTTTGTTATAGTCTACTTTTTTTTGCATATTTCCCCTTTATCTATTTATCATAACCACATTTTGAAGAAATGAATCAAGAAAAAATATTTTTGCACCCTATTTATTTTGCTTTTATGTATGTTTTACTTATTATTTTTATTTATTTTATTTATTTTTTATTTTATTTTAAATATACCTTTATTGATTTCAGAGAGAGGAAAGGAGAGGGAGAGTTAGAAACATCAATGATGAGAGAGTCATTGATCGGCTGCCTCCTGCACGCCCCCGACTCGGGATCGAGCCTGCAACCCGGGCATGTGCCCTGACTGGGAATCAAACCTCGATCTTCTCTATCCTAGGTCAATGCTCAACTGCTGAGCCACGCCCGGCCAGGCTATCTTGCTTTTAAGTTATAGCTGGGATCTGTTACAAATAGAGGCAGAAATAAATTTGAGACTTAACTAACTTTACTATTATAGTGCATAGCAGTGTTGTGCATGATATTTTAAAAGGCAGACAGAAAAGGGAAGAGAGGAAAGCAATTCCACATACATATAAATAAGTACTTATGCATTTAAGAAGCACAGGGAAAAGTAAAAACCAAAATATTTTTCTATAGCTGTTTCACTCTTCAATGTCGTTAGAGTATTTCCTTCCCTAGTCCCTAATATCAGCATATTTAACATTGATTTTTAATGATTTTTTTTTCTTAAATTAGACTGGCTTTGGAGCCGCTTAGGGTCCTAAGGTATCTAAGATGTGATTTTTTACTCTCCCTTTCCTCTCTAGAGATGAGTATGTAGTATGAAGGTAATTGCTCTCTTTTTTGCTACAGGTTTTTTTTAAGGTATGGCCCAAATTTGCATAAGTTATCAAAATTTATCACTACCATTTGAAATTACAATTAGCTTTCCATCAGCCCTTTCTACATTGAGAAATAGCCTGTCTTTTATTTTAAAAATTCTAAATTTGTTTTTGAAATAAATGTTTATATTTGCATTGAATTCTAAAGATTTTCAAAGCAAAGAAGGTATAACTTTGAAAAATATATGGTAGAAACTTGGATGTTTGGGTCAGTTTACCAGCATATTATCTGAATATTCTTGACTAGAAAGACTATTGCTTTTTTGTTCTTTGAGTAAAGAAAGCCATCTGATTCCACAATGACTGCCAGTTGCTTTAGGACTTAATTGCCTTGTTCTAACTTTTTATGCCCCAAAGGAATTCAGCTGTTTGCCCTAATTTATGCTATGGAAAGGAAAAAACCCTCACTGTGTGTGGGTGGGGATGGGTTTTTAGAGAACCCTTAGGCATAAATGGATTAAGTACTGTTCAGAGCTCTTTATATTTCCTATCACTTCTAACAAACATTTACATTAAATGGGACTGCCCAAGAGATCCATTAGCGGAGAAATGTTCTTGGGTGCTGTAAAGCATTAAGCTGTAAGCACACACTTTGGCAACTTCAGTCCTGTGCCAAGTGTTTTACAGCCGGTAAAAGTTCCTGCCCTTCTTTAAGACAAGAACACACATAAACATGAAATATTTAGATTTATGTAAACCTTGTAATTGATGAAATAAGCAAATCTGTCACTAATTCTACTGTTAAAATAGTTGGTCAATTCTATCAGCTACTTGCTTTTACGTAATAGGAACTGAACCTGAAATATTCCAACTCTTCTATTTCATGTTGTTTATTTGACTTTTTTATATTTTCATATAAGACTTAAATACTAGCATGTATAAAACAATTCACTGTTACATAATGTAGAAAATAACCCAGTAGAGCAAAACTCAAATTATATATGTATTAAAAAAGAAACTGGCATATTAAAAATTTTAGGAGTTTATTGAGCCAACATCAATTCCAATCAAGCAGCATCAAACCGAAAGCAAAAGGGTCACTGTGCAGACAGGCGCTGAGGAAGGGATTTATAGAGCAGCAACAAAATTATTTCATTGGCTATTGCTTAAGCAGTTGCTTAATTTGAGACAGTCTAGTTGGCTATTGTGACCAGTTGTCCTTAGGTTTTGATTTCTTAACCTTGAGACATTTACAGGAATTTGCTATAGAGCAGGTTTCAGTTTGCTTACACAGGCTCCCCAGGCCTTAGAGCCACCTCAGCCTAATGGTGTCCTTACTTAATGCTGCTGCAGACTAGAATATTTTGCAGACCGTATGTGTTCTTAAGGCTTGAATGAGTAGGATAGAGAGCTTCTTCTGTCCTATGGTTATTTTCTGAGTCCTTTTCAAGGAGTGTATACATAAATTACATGTGATGAATAGAAAAGCTTTGTCACTTGGGGTGTGTTGCTTAATGAAAGCTTTTGGTTAAACAAGAATCAGTTGTTTTCCAAACGATTGCCAGGAAGAACGTCTCATGACCCATATGGGGGTATTTGTTCTAAGAATGTAAATGCTGGATATGGTTCTTGGGGTCATCTCTAGTTGCCTGACGCGGCCCTGTAATGATTTAGGACAGAGGAAATACTGGCTTGATGTGTGAGAGTTAAGAGAAGATTGTGGTTGGGGCTATAGACTCAGGATTGGTTGGTTTGCATATGAAAGGTATTCTCCAGGCCCAGAGCCCTGTGCTGTCTCTATGAACTGGCTAGTCCTGGAAGGTGCAGTCTGTCCCAGGCCAGCAAAACATACAAAACACAGAAAATAAAGTTAGAAGGCCTGGTCCATACCTTACCAGGCAATTACTTTAATTCCTAGGTATTAGGGTGTTTTTTTAATCAGGAATGTGAAACAGAAATTACCTGTCTTTAGTTGGGCTGATGAGGATCAGAGGAGTTAACATTTGTTAAAAAGCTTTGACAAGTATAAATTCAGTATGTAAATAGTTGGCCTCAGGAATCATCACATCTAAGGTGCCCTTGAAGTTTCTTAAAGAAAGAACCCTTTGCTGTATACCTAATGTTTACTTAACCAAGACGTCTCATTAAGCAGGAAAACTTTTCCATCCTTCAGTTTGTAATTCATCTATCTACTCCTTGATTCAAAGAAAGGGCTTATAAAATGACCATGAGATAGAGAAAGCTTTCTATTCTACTCATCCTGGCCGTAAGAACAGATATAGTTTGCAAGGAATTCTTTTCTGCAGGGCATGTATGATTTATTTTTTATTTACTGTGTTCTTTTCTACATTAGGTATACTGGTAAATTTTTTATATGTTGGTATACTATTTTAATACCTACATAAAGAGAGTGTGTGTGTGTGTGTGTGTGTGTGTGTGTGTGTGTGTGTGTGTGTGTGTAAATAAGCCTGAGGAGTAGAGAATTTGGGGTTTAGGGCCTATTATGTAACAGCATGCAGCTGACTGAGTTGACCGACTTAATAGCAGAATTAATGACTGGTTTGATACATATTTCCATCGTGTGATTTCTACAATTACCAGGTTTATGTACATAGAAATATTTCCCAGCTGAGAATAAATTATGTAGTTGTTTGTTTTAAATAGGGACAAAAACTTTAACTCGCTGAATATATGTATGTTGTACAGGGCTAAAAGGGCCCCAAAGTGTATGTATATAGGTTAGTGTTACACATTAATCCTGTTTACTCTTCTCCCTGGGCTTATTGAATCTTATCACCCTTTAAGGTTCAAGCCCCTCCCCTTTGGCCAGACCTCCAAAACAATCCCAGTTCATGAGCATTGCTATCCTTTGAACGCTCACTAAGGCCCATGATACTCTAGGATGAAAAGTATTTAGATGGGCAATTTTATGTGAATCTCTATGAGTTTATTGGATCACCCTGACAAACAATGGACATGTATTCAGAATTCTTTTCACAGAAACTCACTGCTACTTCTGGAAAATACTCTGAATTTCAAGCAAGTAACTTGCAAATGAAAATTCTATATACAGATCATTTTTAAGTTTGCTTGGTGGATAATGTAAATGCTTTATTTGTGGAAATTTATGGTAAATAATTGAAAGTACTTAGTGTCATAATGGTTTTGTAGATTGAAGAAAGTAGCCACTCTATTAGGGACTATACTAATTAAAACTCAACTAGCCATGATTAAATGACTCTGTATAGCCAATTAAAATGAGAAACTACAAGTAGAATGCATTAAATAATTTTATTATAAATCACTAAAGTATAATATCAAGAAATTGAACACTTATTCACTATAAAATATAGTTTATCATTTCCACTAAACTTTAATAGAAATGAGAAACTATGATGATTAGCCTGTTTCCCCAAGCTGGCTATAAAGTTACCAGAATGATTTTTTTATTGAAAATTACAACTATATATGAATAAAATACAATTACAATATAAATTTATATGATAGAATTAAGCAATATTCTATGTATAAATATTGACAATAACAACTTGAAAGCACTCAAAGATTTTTATTAAAATTTTAAAAGGATAAATAACATTTTCTCTTTTAATCAGTAGCAGAATGCTTCTATGTTAACCCACAGAAGTAAAATATCCCAGTGATCCAGCTCAGAGTAAAAGCCAAAGTGCTTAGAAGTTTATAAAGGCTATTTTTTTGTTGTTCTTTCTTTGCTTCTCTGTTCTTATTACCTATTGTGCTTCCAGTGCCCACTCATGCTATTCCTAAAATATGCCTGTACATTCCTGCCTCAGGGTATTTGTACTGTTTTCTCTCCTGAAAGCTCACTATCTCATGTCCAAGACATTGGTCAAATGGCACTACCCCAATAAGGCCTTTTCTGGACACCCTGTTTAAAACTGCAACCTTCGTCTCCACCTCCCTGCCTTATTTTTTCTCATTGTACTTTCTACAATATTATGCAAATTATTAATTTACTATTTTTATTTCTATTGTCTCTCCTCACTCTAAGTAAGATCCATAAAGGAAGGGAGCTTTCGTTTAGCTAGTTCATTGCTGTGTTTCCAGTGTCCAGAACAGTGCCTGATAAATATTTCTTGAATAAATCTAAGGCTTATCTATGTCTATTTTCTATCCAAATAAACATGTAAATATTTAATTGAATAATGGTAAATATACCTCAATTTGTGGCAAATGGATATGAGGACAGATGGGTAACCAGAATGCATTTGTTATTGGTCTAGTTATTTGATCAGATATGACATTTTACATTCCTATAGTGTACTAGGAATGATTTAAAGTGCTTTGCATATATTAACTAATCTATGCTTTACAAAACCCTATGCAACCGGGTACATTTTGCATTTAAGAAAACCAGAGTTTAAATTTAGTAGCCCTTGGTCATGCAACTAATATATAGGAAGTTAAGATTTACCAGGACGGCTGGTATGTCCAAAACCCACACTCCTTACCAAAGGGCCATGGGTAAAATTCTGCTGCATAGTTGCTTTGACTAGTTTTATTTGTATCCTTTTTATTTATTTATTTTCTTTTGCAAAATTAGAAAATTTGAGAAGCAGTAATTTCTGTTTAACCTCTGTAGTTTTACAAACATTTCATTATTATTGTTATTTTTTGCAGTGGGATGCCATTACTGAAATGGATGAACATAACAGGCCCATTCACACGTACCAGGTATGCAATGTAATGGAACCAAACCAAAACAATTGGCTTCGTACCAACTGGATTTCCCGAGATGCAGCTCAGAAGATTTATGTGGAAATGAAGTTCACACTGAGGGATTGTAACAGCATCCCATGGGTCTTGGGGACTTGCAAAGAAACATTTAATCTGTATTATGTGGAATCAGATGAGTCCCATGGAATTAAATTCAAGCCAAGCCAGTATACAAAGATTGATACAATTGCTGCTGATGAAAGTTTTACCCAGATGGATTTGGGTGACCGTATCCTCAAACTCAACACTGAAATCCGTGAGGTGGGGCCTATAGAAAGGAAGGGATTTTATCTGGCTTTTCAAGACATTGGGGCTTGCATTGCCCTGGTCTCCGTCCGTGTTTTCTACAAAAAGTGCCCCTTCACTGTTCGTAATCTGGCCATGTTTCCTGACACCATCCCAAGGGTTGACTCTTCCTCTCTGGTTGAAGTAAGGGGTGCTTGTGTGAAGAGTGCAGAAGAGCGTGACACTCCCAAACTATATTGTGGAGCTGATGGAGATTGGCTGGTTCCTCTTGGAAGGTGCATCTGCAGTACAGGATATGAAGAAATCGAGGGTTCTTGCCATGGTAAGAAATATTCAAGTAATTTATTATACATTTAAATGAGAGTTTTTAAAGTTAAGTACTGTACCTTTCACATTGCTATGATAATATAATACCTATAGTTTTCAAGATGAAACGATTTTTTTCTTCATGTGAATTATTTTATGAGGGATTAATATAATAAATATATACATTTAAAAATTTTACATATCCCTGCTAAAGATAATCTATATGAATTGTGTTTGGATTTAGGACTCATAATCAAAACACAAATATAGAAATACAACTATTGCTTGGTAAATAGTAGCGAAGTAGAGATACTTCCCTCTCGGTCGTAAATTATTTATAGGTTTGTTTTCCATAGCACTGTATTGAATTTGTTGACTTCTTTCGTTGATTCTGTATTCATACTCATTAAAACATTGAGACTAAATAAAGAAAACACACTTTTATATACATAAGGAGTAATATGTGTGAATATTTAAAGATTTTATATATTTATAAAACACTTGGGTTTTGAAAAGTTCACTAGAGCCCCCAATGATGATTATGTTGGTCATTTGAAAAAATTAATATTTGCATAAAAATCTGCAGTATATTTTTAAGATGCACGAGCTACTTTCCTCCATTATTTAAAAATTTAAATATATTTCATTGAAGCTTATCAATATAGATTGAATTCAAAATTTTTATTCACTCATAACAAAGACTTAGAATGGAACAAAAATAACTCACAAATGATCCTTTGGGGGGACTCTATAAAATATTTCACATTGAAAAATATTCTAAAGAAAAATTCATATATATGAGTAATTATTCACTGAGATTAAGAAGACTTGTAAGAGCTTGGAATAAACATACTAGATATACGATCCATGTAGTTTTACCATGTTTTAAAGTAGGAGAAGCTAGGCATTAATTGGTAAAAATAGTTTTTAAAATACTTAGAGAATAGTTTTATAATTTAATGATTTATATGATTAGCTATTATTAAACATTTGTATTTTTTCATGGTGTTGACTACAGAATTACAGGTACTGACAACCACTGGTGGCTAGATCATTTTTACATAATATGTTTGTTCTGTGAAATTATATTCATATATATACACATATATATATTAAAATTCCTTCTACTGTTTGGCAAAGTCAATTTTGAACAAATGATAATTATTATCAGCTTATCTAGAGCTTCTGCTAGACTCATCAGTTTTTATGGCTTGTTACCTGGATTATAATTTATTTGAGTGCAGAAACATGAGTGGGTACAGTGTGTGTTCTTGATGTTTTGTTTCATATTGCACTTGTATCTTTTGATAACACTTTGTATCATTGACTCTATTGATATCTATCAACAAGTTATCTCCCAACCAAATCTCTGAATTACATATAATGTAAATGGCAGATTAATTGGAATTTATAGGAATAAACCATACCTTAAGTAGTAGTGTGACACCATATATATATATATATATATGTGTGTGTGTGTGTGTGTGTGTGTGTGTGTATAGTGGCACTATATATATGTATGATTTTCTTTTCTTTTAGTTTGCTCTGTTAGAACAATTAATTTAAGTTATTAATATCTATGAATATCTGCTATCTGTTAATCACCTTGGTATTTGGTAGAGATAAATATAAAGTATATGTTTCAGTTATCTATTACTATTAACGCAAAACAGCCCAACACTGATTAGTATAACACCACAATGATCGATGACTTCTCAAGACTCAGCAGGGCGGTTCTGCTTAATGTCAGTTAAACAGAGGTCACTCATGCAGCTGTTTCCAGCTGGGAGCTTGACTGGAGTAGGCATGTTCAAGATGACCTCTCATCCTCTATGGTCTTTCTCTAGATGGCCTCTCTAGATTTTTAAATCTAGTCCAAGCCTTTTTACAGTGCAGTGATGGGACTACACAAGGGGTGAATACCTGGTAGAATGTTTATAGTGAGCTACCAGTCTGATAGTATACCACAGTTCACTCTCTAGTCTCTCAAGGTTAATGTTTCTACTTCACGCACAAATACCCACGGCCTTTTCTCCTGCTTTTTCAATATTTTTTCTGGCTGCATAGTGTCTCTTTCTTTTTCCTTTCTCTGTAATGGAATTTTATTCATCCTTCAAAGTCTAGCACAAATGTCATGTGTGTGGGTCCTCACGAAGGTAATCCCTCTTTCCCGTGTACTATAATCTATACTAATTTGATTTAGTGTCTGTTTCACCAGGGCGGTCAGATCAAAGAATTGTATTTTAAAATCTTGTCTGTAATGAAAGGTAAGAAATTTATTGGTGTGAATGATCATAAGGCTCTGATGACTAGGCTCTACTGAGTAAAGATAAGACAATATTGATATACCTATGGCATGCTCAGTTTCTTCTCATTCCTTGAAATAAGAATGTTTTCTTCAGGGAGGGGTATAGTGTTTTAGATCTAGAGAGCCTTAGAAGATATTTTTACCTCTAATTTTATGAATCTGAATGCTAAGTTACTGAGGACAGACTGTTATTCCCTGGGTCCACTTAGTAACTAATACTAAGCCTAGATTTTTCTCAACCTGGCCTTTGTGCGTGTTCCTTCATTGCTTGCCTTCCACACGTCCCTTCCTTCTCCCCTTCCTCACTTCCTCCTTTCTTTCTCTTTCCCTTAATTTCCTCTTTGCAGGCATCCATGCCCTTACCTTGATGCTTTCCTGTCTGCCAAAGAGTGTAGAGGAACCCTAAGTTCTGGTCATTAATTAGGCCCTTTGTCCTACATTCATTTTCTGGAGCCTGATATGGGCACTAGCAGAACAGTATCTACACATCCACTCTGAAATGCAGGCTACTAAGAATGATGGAAAAATAGATAGATTTATCTGTAAATTTGCTGTTAGAAATGATAAACAGAATAAAATTACAATGAGGTTTTAGGGATTTTCATATTTATTTGAATGAATTTGATAATCTTGGTCTGCTATGTAACCCAAACACAATAAGCTGTTTTAAAATAGAATAATAAATCTATATTTACCCAAACTATCAATATCAAATTAACGATGAGTATTTATTTGTATCTAAATAATTTATTATATTTTACCCAAAATATTGTATTACTGAATGTTTGAGCATGTGATTCCTTTCTCTGTAATGTTATTAAGAAATATCCAGATCCAATTTTTTTTTTTAATTTTATTATTGTTTAAAATATCAGATCCAAATTTTAGAAGCACAAAAGAGGGAGGCACTCTTATCTTTGCTATAAATCAGGTTTAATTAGACATAAACATCATATTAAGCAGATATGGTAAAATTTAAAACCAAGCACAGTAATTTAGATTATTCTATTATACATAATAAGCAGTATTTTATTCTTGGCTCAAATCTCAACTTGTTTTTCATAACTATTTTTATTTTATTTCATAGGTTTATAATTAAAACTATCATACTTAGGCATATTGATTTTACAGACTTAATTTTTAATTGTCTTAATTTATTTCACTAAGGGTTTGAATTAAAAAATAACACTGATTCATAAAGCATTAATTTACCTCAAATAGTCTTTCACTTCATATATCTAAACATATTTTAACACTATGGGAGAAATAATTGGAAATAATTAACATGCAATATTGAATGAAATTTTGTTCATTTGTGATTATTGAAGTGACATATGAATCCCTAATAAAGCCCTCTTGGATCATAATTTAGAATAAATCTCATTAAGGCAGTGGCATTTGTACTTAGAGATATTAGTTAGGGTTTGGGATTTTAGACTTGAGCTCTATCTATCTGTCTATCTATCTAGAGATATATATATTAAGGACACATTCCTTAAGCCTTTAAGTATCATGATATAATTTAACAAAATAACATTTGGTTATGGAAATTAAAGTCCTGAAACATTGAGAATTTTTTTAAATGTTCCTCTTTCTAGACAAGTTTTTATTTATTTATGTTTTCTTCTAGTGCTACTTTAAAATTCAGGAGGAAAGGGTGGTGGCAATTCGTGGGCCACTGCAGTATTGTTCAGAGAGATGAATGAGGTATTCAGGGCCTTTAGTGACATAGCTATTGATTTGATCTCCTGAAGAGTGTTGTTAAGCTTTCATGGTTTTGTCTTCTGTTGCAGTTCAGGAGCCTTTATGCTTTGTGTTTATGATCTTCTGTCTAATCATTTATCAGAGACGATTGTGGAAGCAGAGAGCATTAAGAAATTTTGAGACACCACAATTTGATGGTGTTAAATAAGGGGTTTGAGGATATGATGAAAAGCTGAAAGGTGAAACTGGGATCAGTCAAAAAGGGCAGACTTATTGGTTCAAATAGTATTTTCACTTTCTGAAGGTTTTCACAAACTAAATATGAACTCTTACAATATAACTTTCAATTCCAAATAAAGCTGCTTTTTCATGAAGCAATTCTGGACTTTCACTCAGCTTGAGAAGAACATGAAACCAAGAGGCTTGGAGGGGGAATCTAAAAATGGAAGGTATTATTTCCAAGCAAAACAGAGTAAAGTTAAATAATTATATTATTTTTGTCAGAATTTTAAAAATAGGTTAAAACATACACTGGTTTGAAATGATTATTTTTAGTCAATTACTTTAACCGAATTATAACTTCTATTTTTGTTCCTATTCTCTGCTGACTTGAAAGTTATAAATCATATTTCTATACAGGCTATACCTATTTTTTAAATTCTTTCTTAACACATATATTTATAAGAGGAGATAAAATTATTCAGCATCTCTGTTTTCTTTCCAAACAGCACACCATGCCATCCATACAAAATTGCTACCTTTCCTGTGAATATTGTCTAGAATTTAGTTTTACCTTATAAAGGACCCAAATGAATAGGCTTATAAAGTCAACACATAGATACACCAAGATATATTAATAGTTTTTATATTTGGTAGTTTTTATCATTGTCTCATTTCTTCTGGGTTAATATTTCATTTGCTTAAGTATATGCTTTGGTAGATCTTCAACAAGGTTCTATAAGTGTTTAAGCTCTTTATTTGGCATGTATCTAAAACTACTTTTACTTTTCCTTCCCTCTTCAATGGTTGTTTATTTGATATAGTATACTAGGTAACTATTATTTTCCTCAACACCCTGAAAATATTATTTCTCTATTCATAAAAATCTATTGTTAATAATATTCTGCTGACAGTCTAATGTAATTACTTGGGAGATTACCTATAGGTTCCATATGTTGGGTACTCAGTTACATTATGATGTAACTGGCATGGGCTACTTTTTTTCTGCTTTGCATTCTGTGTTTTCAACCTGAGAAAGTGTGTTTCTGTGTGTGTGTGTGTGTTGTGACTTTTTTCTGTTTTCTATTTCTACAATGCCTATTAGATGTTTGTTGGAGAACTTCAATATTATCCTCTTTGTCTCTCATATTTTTTAATATTTCAACCTGAGCACAAAATTTCACGTTATGAATTTTCAATTTGAGTACACCTAGGTAACAATTTACCTCCTCCACTGAGTTATTTTATCTTCACCAGTTTTGGGGGGTTTTTCACTTCTCACTTATCAATGTTTTATTTCTACCTACTTTGTTTTGGAATTTCTTTTTCTCTTTTAGGGATATTATTTTATTCTTTGTGAATTTAAAAGTCACATTCATATTAATTTAGAAATTGGGTCTAACTTAATCTCCTGGGTGACATCAGCATCATGGCGAGTGAATCAATCCCTTTATCTCTCCCTTTTAAATTACAACCAAGAGGACATCCCTAGCTCAATATAGGATCTTCTGCATAACACATCAGAACACCTGAAAGATCCATACATCTGTACATGTGAAGGTGGGTGGATTAGACCTCATGGAGGTGGTGGAACCAGAAGAGCAGTGGCAGTAGAGCCAGTGACCAGAGGCTCTAGGAACTATGGTGTCACTGGGAGCCAGAGAACTCAGGATCTGGGGCAATGTCCAAGGCAGGGGCTTCAGGAACCATGGCTACACTGGAGACTCAGCAGCAGCAGCTGTGTCTGTGATAGGAGGCTCCAGGAACTACAATGATACAAAATACTGGGATTTCCAGGAACAGTGGTGGCATCCATGACCCAATGACATCAACGGCAGCAAAACACCAGCAACCTCAGAGGTACAAGCTGTGACAAGGGTGTCTGGTAAAGGCAGTGATGGTTGTGATCTAACTGATAAGAGAATTCAAAATAGGTGTCATGAAGAAACTCAGCCAGCTACAAGAAAATTCATAAATACAGTTCAGTGAGCTCAGGAATAAAATTAGTGAACAGAAGAATTACTGTACCAAAGAAATTGTAACTCTAAAAAGGAACCAAACAGAAATTCTGGAGCTGAAGAACTCAGTAAATGAGATGAAGAAGACATTAGAAAGCTTTAGAAATAGAGCAGACCACATGGAAGAGAGAATTAGTGAGTTTGAAGATAGAAAATTAGAAATGATTTAGGTAGAAATGAAGATAGAACTAAGATATAAAAAAAGTGAAGAAACTCTATAAGAATTATTTAATTCCATTAGGAAATACAACATAAGGATAATGGGCATCCCCGAAGATGAAGAGTGGGAGATGGGAGCAGAGAACTTACTTAAAGAAATAATAGCTGATAACTTCCCAAATCTGGGGAAAGAACTGGATATCCAAGTCCAGAAAGCTAACAAAGCACCTATCTATCTCAACAGAAAAAGTCTTTCTCCAAGGCATGTATTGTATTAAAATTGTCAAAAGTCAATGATAAAGAAAGAATTTTAAAGTCAGGCAAAGAAAGATAGACAGTAACCTACAAAAGTACTCCAATCAGACTATCAGAATATTTCTCAGAAACTCTATGGGCAAGGAGTGAGTTGGAATGACATATTCAAAATATTGAAAGATAAAAAGTCACCAGCCAAGAATAGACTATCCAGCAAAGAAATGTGATAAGTACACATTATCAGAAAATTATAAAGCTACTTCAGATTGAGGTGTTAAAGCCTGAAGTTTAGTATAAAGGTTGAAGGGGGAGGGAGGAATAAAACTAACTATGGCTACTTAAATTTGGTAACAAACACACAACATAAAAGGGAACAATTTGTGAAAATAAAAACAAAAATAAAAGGGGAGGAAGAAAAGAATGAACCTATGTAGTCAAATGAAGACAAGACACTGTCAGCCGGGAAAGGAGTAGCCATTTTATACAAACCACATGGTAAACACAAAGCAAGAGTCCAGGACAGAAACATGAAACATAAAAAAGAATAAAAATGAGAAAAATATCATAGAAAACCATCAAACTAAAATGGCAGAAAGAGAAGGGGAAGGAAATAATGGAGATACAGAGCAATCAGGAAACAAAAGCAGAAATGTCAGTAAGCTCTCATATATCTATAATTATTCTAAATGTAAATGGAATGAACTCGGGAATCAAAAGGCACAGAGTGGCTGGATGGATTAAAAAAACAAGACCCAACTATATGCTTCCTGCAGGAGATTCATCACAGCTCTAAAGACAAACGTAGGCTCAAAGTAAGGGGTAGATGATTATATTCCAAGCAAACAGTAGCCAAAAGAAAGCAGGTGAAGCCATGTTTATATGAGACAAAACAGACTTTAAGCCAAAAAGGCAAGACACAGATGGACACTATATAATGATAAAGGCTACAGTCCGTCAAGAAGATAGAACATTTATCAATATTATGTACCCAACATAGGAACACTAGGAACACCAAAATCTATGAAGCAACTATTAACAGCTCTAAAGGGAGAAATTGACAGCAGCACAATAATAGTAGGGGACTTTAACACCCCACTTACATCAGTGAATAGATCATCCAGGTGGGAAGTCAGCAAGGAAACAGCAGCCTTAAATGACATATTAAACCATATGAACCTAATGAATATACGCAGAACATTTAATCCAAAGGCAACAAAATACACATTCTTCTCAAGTACATAGGGAACATTTTCAAGGTTAGATTCTGTGTTGGTACACAAAACAAGTTTCAATAAATTTAACAAGATTGAAATCATATCAAGCAACTTTTCTAAGCACAGTAGTATGTAATTACAACACACGCCACACAAGTACAAAGTATCATAAAACGGTCACTACTGACAGCTATTCACCCACCGACAGATTAGAAAACTTAAAGGAAATGGATAAACACTTAGAATCATACAACCTTCCAAGACTGAATCGTGAAGAAATGGAAAATATGAATAGACCGATCACTAGTAAGGAGGTTGAAAGAGTAATCAAAAACCCAGGACCAGAGGGCTTCACTGCTGAATTCTACCAAGTATTTAAAGAAGATATCTACCTTTCTTAAAATCTTCCCAAAAAAATTGAAAGGAGGGAATGCTTCCTAATTAATTTTACGAGGCCAGTGTTACCCTGATATCAACACAAGACAAGAACAACACAGAAAAAGAAAATTACAGGCCAATATCTCTGATGAACATAAATGCAAAAATTCTCAACAAAATATTGGCAAACTGAATACAATAATGTATTAAAAGGATCATACACCATGGTCAAGCTGTATTTATTCCAGGGATGCAAAGATGGTTCAACATCCACAAAACAATCAGTGTAAAACTGGTGAAAAACTGAAAACCTTTTCTCTAAGATCAGGAACAAAATAGGACGCCCACTTTCACCACTGTTATTTAGCATAGCATGGGAAGTCCTCGCTAAAGCAATCAAGCAAGAAATAGAAATAAAAAACATCCAAATTGGGAAGGAAGAAGTAAAACTGTTGCTATTTGCAGATAATGTTATTTTATATATAGAAAACTTGAAAGATTCCTACAAAAATTATTTGGAATAATAAACAAATACAGTTAAGTTGCAGGGTACAAAATCAATATACAAAAACCTGTTGATTTTGTGTGCACTAAAATGAAAAATCAGGAAGAGAGAGATTAAGGTAACAATACCATTTACAATTGTGACAAAAAAGAATAAAACACCCAGGAATAGCCCTAGCCAGTTTGACTCAGTGGTTAGAGCATCAGACTGAGGACTAAAGAGTCCGGGTTCAATTCTAACCAAGAAACGTACCTCAGTTGCAGGCTCAATCCCCAGCCTTGGTCGTGGCATGTGCAGGAGGCAACCAATCAGTGTGTCTCTCTCACATCGATGTTTCTTCTCTCTCTCTCTCTCTCTTTCTCTCTCTCCCTTCCACTCTCTGAAAATCAATGGAAAACGTATCCTCCGGTGAGGATTAAAATAAATAAAATTAAAATAAAACAAAATAAAATAAAATAATAAAATAAAATTAAAAATACCTAGGGATATATTTAACTGAAGATATGTACTCTAAAAACCATTACACATCGTTGAAAGAAATTGAAGACACAAAGAAATGGAAAAATATTCCATGCTCATGGACTGGAAGACGTAACATTGTTAAAAGGTCCATACTACCCAAGGCAATTCAATCCCTATCAAAATACCAATGGCATTTTTCACAGATACAGAAAAAAATTTTCTAAATTTTTATGGGACTGCAAATGGCCAAATCAATCTTGAAGAAAAAGACCAAAGCCAGAGGTATCACACTTCCTGATTTCAAAATATACTACAAAGCTGTAGTAAACAAAACAGCATGGTATAGATAGACAAAAGACACATGGATCAATGGAACAGAATCAATATCCCAGATATAAAGCCACACACATATGAACAACTAATTGACAGCAGAGGAGCCAAGAACATATAAAGGAGAAAGGGAAGTCTCTTCAATAAGTCACGTTTGGAAAAATGGACAGACACATGCAAAAGAATGATGCTAGACCACTATGTTACATCATACACAAAAATTAACTCAAAAGAGATTAAAAACTTGAATGTAATACCTGAAATCATAAAGTATATAGAAGAAAACATAGGCAGTAAGCGCACTGACATTAGCCATAGAGATATTTTTGTGGATTTGAGTCCAGTGGCAAGGAAACAAAAGCAAAATAATTTTGTGGATTTGACCCCAATGACAAGAAAACAAAAGCAAATGTAAACAAATAGGACTGCATCAAACTAAAAAATTTTTGCACAGCAAAGCAAACCATCAACAAAATGAAAAGGCAACCTACCAAATGGGAAAATATATTTATTTGCATTTCTTATATCCAGTGAGGAGTTAATATCCAAAATATATAACGAAATTATTAAACACAACAACCAGAAACAACCCAATTAAAAAATGGGCAGAGAATCTGAATACACATTAATGTAAGAGAAAACAGACACATTAAAAGATGTTCAACATCACTAAATGTTAGGGAAATGAAAATCAAAACCACAATAAGATACCACCTTACACCTCTCAGCACATATGCTTTTCAACCAACCAGAATGGCTATTATCAAAAAGACAAGAGTCAAGTGTTGGAAAGGATGTGGAGATACAGGAATCTTGTGCACTCTTAGTGAGAATGCGAATTGGTGCAGCCACTATGGAAACCATTATGGAGATTTCTCAGAAAATTAAGAATGGAACTACCATATGATCCAGCTATTTCACATCTGGGTATTTATTCAAAGACTACAAAAACACTACTTCAAAAAAATATATATGCGCTTCTGTGTTTATTGCAGCATTATTTACAATAGCCAAGACATGGAAACAACCTAAGTGTCCATTGATGGATGAATGAATAAAAGAAAATGTGCTATATGTAGAACACTCACATAGCGAAATACTACTCAGACATAAAAAGGTGACATTTGCGACGACATGGATGGAACTTGAGGGTTTTCTGCTAAGTGAAATGTCAGCTGTAAAAAGACAAATAGTATATGATTTTATTCACATGTGGAATATAACACAAAATGTAAGAGAAAACAAATTAACAAACAAAAAACCAAAAACAAAAACAAATCACAGAGGCAGACAACAGATTGGGAGTTACCAATGGAAGGGGGATAGGGTGAGAGTAAAATAGGTAAATTGTATGATGACAGATGGAAACTAGACTTTTGGTGGTGTGCATACAGATTTTGAATTATAATTTCATACCTGAAATAAAAACAGAATAAAATAATCTACTGATGTTAGTGTTTTGGCTATATTGAAGCCATTAGTGTTGATTGTGTACTTTGGAATTGTACTTGCAAGCTAACTTGTTTTCCAATTCTATCTTTTTTTTTTTAATTTGGAGATTACATTGGTATTCCTGGTTGACAGGATTTCCAGGGATTCAGGAATTCAGACTTCTTGCATTTAGTGAACCAACCATGTCTTAGAGACTTTGTAGTTTTCTGTGTGCAGCTCAGAGATTGTAAAGGGGGTTGGAGAAGGCACTGATGCTTTTTAACCAACCCAGATCTTAAGAGACATCATTTTCTCTCACATACCAGCAACAAGAACTGGTTATATGACCACATCTAGCTGCAGATAGAGGTGGGTTGTTGTTAGGTGTTGTTCATGGCTCAGTAGTCACTTTCCAGTGACAATTCTCTATCCTGGAGGAGGGAGCCCAAATTTTTGTAGATATTTGGTTATTTACAAATAATATTTTACCAAGAATGATACTACTGTATAATATAATGAGGCCAGTCTCCTGTTACAATTTTTATGTATCACCTGCCTCTTGATTGTTAGATTAATCCCACATATTTTAGATTCTTGGTTTGGGTATATCCATGCACACACACACACACACACACACACACACACATTTGAAATAGGGTAATACTTAAAAGCTGAGAAGACAAAATTTTAAATTCTAGAGCCTTAACATGTCAAAGTTCATTTTTCATTTACCTTATAGTCCAAGGCATTCCTGGTTGTTGAGGACTTTCCTTTATGCAGAGGAAAATTAAGAAAAAATTACAGAATATTAATTGCACATTTTCCACCTGTAGCCCCACTATCACCTATGGCCTTGTAGTCATTGTATCCAAGGAGAGGAAGAAGGGGAGCATAGAGAGTGCTCTCCTTCTTAAAAGTCTTAGCATAGAAGTGAAATACAAGTTTTACCCACAGTCATCACACTTGTAAAAATTATTTAATCCATAGAGTAAAAGCTTTTTAGTGTAAACTTTACTATAAAAACATTAAGCTTTACCCCGTATAAATAATCAGGATTTTTTTTGATCAATTGATTAGTAGCATCAGTGTTCCGTCGGACCAAATATAAACTGAACTAATAATACTAAATGAAACATTCAAAGAAGACTTATTTCTGTAAATTCAAACTCTATTCTTTTTCCATAGAAATAAACAGGAATAAACTATTTTGAAGGGGGTGTGATTATTTCTATGTAGTATCGACAAATAGCAAAAGAGAACTTTCAGGATAAATCTTCCACTTGGACGGAATGCAGTACATTGAAGATAAAATGGCAAAATTTTACCAGAGAAGAAAACAATCTCATTTTTATTTTATATAAATACAATATTTATATTATTACATTGATATTATTGTAATATTGTAATATTATTACAATATTATTATATTGATAATAAGAAAAGATTGTTTTAATAAATCTATACATAATTCAGATTAAATCTTATTCTAAGTGTTATAACAACTATAATTAGTAAGGTTAATATATATACATCTTAAAATTCTGAGATAATTTCATGTTATAAGGTTTTTATTATATATCCAGAGCTAGCATTGGAACTACAGAGGTGTAACTGACTGTGCACACCCATATGAACAGAAATGAAATAATTTTCATTTTTAGTATTTCACATATTTAACCTCTATGGAGGTATGTTTCAAAGGGAAACATAGTTCTAGGAAAATAGACATCAAAGGTAAAACTTGATATAGAGAAAGGAGTGGATGACACAGGAGAGAAGAATTTCTGATATAAATACACGTTAACATGTTTACTTTGGTTTAAGATATCTTAGTTTTTGTGAGAAAGACATTCTTGATTTTATTTATAATAACAGTTACTGGGAGGTCATGATAAACTTAAATACACATTACGATGATATTGGGGGACATTCTTAATGTTTTTGAGTACTTTGAGATAATGACGTAAAAATTAAAGAAGTGACTGGTATCCTCAATTATGCATATGGCCTTTTAAAGAAGTAGGTTCTTTTCTGTACTTGAATTTTTTCTCTTTCAGCATATAATACTAAATAATAATAAAAATTTAGTATCATAAATAGTTCCCCATCATGATTCTGTATCAAAAATAAACTTTGATAACCAGTTACTATTTTCAGTCTGAACTTAGGACGAACAGTTTTTAGAATGATTTCCAATAAATATGGAATATAGTGTTACTGAAAATGGTAGTCTCAGTTTTACAGGGAACTGTAGAGGGGTGATAAATTTACAGAGATGAAGATTTCCAGTTGCGAGTTGCTCTATACAGGGACTATCACCGTATAAAGAAGCATCAGGACCAAAATTGATGGGAACTTTGGGAGCAAAAACAACAAGCTCTGCTTTATCTTTAACAGTGGAGAACGAAAAGGCATGATTTATTCCCATTATTTGACAGTATCAAAAGTGACTGCTATAAAAAGTCGTGAAAATCTCTTGAAAGATGCAAACCCTGTTCTGTTGGACAGAGATAAACAACCGTTGTCTTTGAGAGAATTCTTTATATAGGATCACTGCTTTTTTTTTGGTCTTTTTCTTAAGATGACAAATATCCTCATTTCTTTGTTTTCTTACTATTCTTGTTTTAAAGCTAACTCTATTCAGGATGGGTTATTTTTCACCCTACCACAGTGAAAAATCCTATATTCTTTATCTCTGTGTTGACCAATTAAATATTTTTAATAAAATTAACTAAAAATTTTAATTGATAAAACTTTGAAGTGACAATAATGTGAGAGCTTTTCTGAATACTCTATATTAATTTACTAATTGCATTATGACTAAGAGCATATTCTTCTTAAAGCCTAATTATAGGTGGGTATATTCACATGTAATTATAGATTGCTAAATGTGAACAAATTTGCCATGCATGTGAAATACTATACTTATGTAATTTTCTGAATTATAAAATAAATAGCAAACATTACTTAGATAAATGTTTTTATTCATGATGACTGCTAAAAATTTTTTTCAAAATTTCTCTGGCATATATTGAGTTGACCATAAAATTCCTATATATACGTATTGGTAAGATGTTATAATAATATATTTCCTTAGATGACCCATATTTTATTCAGTGAGATAAAGTTATTTGATCTTGATGGATTATTTTAATGTTGAATTATATATTTTTGTTAAATGTGTTAAAAATGGAATGAGTAAATGCTATAAAATGCAATGATTCACAAATTTGTTTTGGGTGATGTAAAGAAGACTAGAATAATTATATATATTTCACTGTGTTCTTGGATGAGAAGTTTAAATATTTGGGAGATATAAATGCTAGTTTAGTGTTGTAAACAAATCACATTCAGAATTCTTATTGTACTTGCCACTTTGAACTTACCAAAAACGATAGTAAATTTTATATGAATAAATAGAATGAGATATAGAAGATTATTTGAAAAAAACACAGTAAGGGAGAGCAATAATCTGGAAGATATTAAAATATATTTAAAGGAAATTATTTAAAACATGTAGAATAGCCCAGCCAGGCATGGCTCAGTGGTTCAGCATCAACTTGGGATCCAGATGATTCCCGTCAGGGCTCATGCCCGGGCTGTGGGCTCAGTCCCCAGTCGGGGGCGTGCAGGAGGCAGCCGATCAATGACTCTCTCATCATTGATGTTTCAATCTCTCTTTCCCTCTCCTTCCTCTTTCTGAAATCAATAAAGATATATTTAAAAAAACAAACAATCATTCAGAATGTACTTCCAAAGAGAAATTTTTATCAGTGTTACCAAGTAGAAAGGGAAAAAACAGACTAACTTACATGAAATAGTGTAACCTATGGTAAAATAGTGATTGAGATTGGGGAGGGGGGAGCAATAGTGATTTGGGTGTAGAGCTAGCACTACCACCTATCACTAAGCCCCAGAGGAATTATCTTCATTATTGAAAGTATCTTTCTTTAGAAAGTGGGTAATGGGCCTTCATGGTAGTTTAGTTTAGGGATCTATTTGGGCCAAGAAAAGCACCATAAAGAATTTCCTGTTGCAATAAAATGAAGCCTAATAGCAAAGTTATAACGAAAAATTTCTGACCTGTAGGATACAAATTAAGATTTCCATGGAAAATTATAATTATAATGAAATAATATTTTTGAAGGAAAATACTAAATAATTCTAAAGTATTTAAGGATGAGACTTTATAGGAAGGGACAATGATCTTTGAACCATATGTATTGGTGATGCGTACACAATTTAATTATTTGACTGCTGAATGGAAAAGATATCATTTAATTCTTATACCTACTAATGAAATTTGGAAGAAAGTCTGACATTGCATGTGAACTGTCTCTGTAAATGAATATTACTTTTCAAAGGGCTTATGATCAAAGGATGTAAGAATTCCTAAAGGAGATAGCAGTACTTTTTTTGAGAGCATTTCTCTCAGTGTGATAACAATTAATTTTATTTATTTACTGTCTGATGACCATGGACTAGTAGTAGTATTTCATGAGAAATGTCTTAATTTTGCTATGACAGCTTGCCTGTTTTCCCAGATGGCCAGCTTTCAAATTTGTCTTATATATTCATGAGGAGGATGAAAGTGTTAATTCTAATTAAAATGATGCCCAGTTCATTAGTAGGTAAAATAAAGCCTCCAAGGATAAGTAAATTAAACTGAAGATTGTTGATGAAAGTTTTATTATTGAAGAAGAAAGTAACTACCACATCATTGACTTTTTTGGTCAACATTTCACTCCTTTTTCATAGAAAATTATGAGTTAAAGTTGAGTTAAAAAAGACAATAACATTACACATAATAAGTATTGTAGAAAGGCTCACATATTGTAAGAAAAGTAAGGATAACATGTTAAACTGGAAAAATTAGTGCAAAGGTAAAAACTTAAAATGATTTTTTTATAGCTCTATGACTAAACAGGGTCTAAAAAACAACAGTGAAACTTATACCCTACATGCTTTTCCAAAAGATCTAAGATGACTTGAATTGCAAGTAATTCCATTTCTTAATACAGGATGACCTTCAAGATCTTTCTGGACCATTGCTTTTTTTCTGTTTGTTTTTGTCTGGACCATCTTAAATGCCAAAATAAAGATGGTGTTCAAGTAAAAGGATGTGGCCAGGTGGCTCATATGGTTGGAGCATCTTCCCATATGTCAAAAAGGTTGCAGGTTCGAGCCTGGACAGGACATGTATGGGAGGCAGCCGATTGATGTTTCTCTCTCACATCGCTGTTTCTCTGTCTCTCTCCCTTCCTCTCTCTTTAAAAACCAATGAAAGCATATCCTTTGGTAAGGATTTAAAAAAAAAAGCGTAGGTCTGGCTGGTGTTGGTTAGGCATCCTCCCGCACACTGAGATGTTGCTGGTTCAACTCCCAGTCAGGGCACGTGTCCCAGTTGTGGGCTGGATCCCGGGTAGGGGGCATGCAGGAGGCAGCTGATCCATGTTTTGTTCTCATATCAATGTCTCTCTCTCTCTAAAAAAAAAAAGAAAAAAAGAAAAGATAAAAAAGAAAAGTCAATAAAAAAATCTTTAAAAAACAACAATGCGTAAGTGTTGTAAGGGGAAAAGTCATTAAGGCTGTTTCTAGTTGTAACAATTATAATATCAAAAGGAAAAATATAGATAATTAAAATAAGATATGTTCGTGAAAGACTGAGCATACATAACACTCAAAGGGATACGTTGATATGAAACTTTCAGAATGGAAGGGGCCAGGGAGAGGGGTGGACACCGCTGGCAAGGACAGTGCTGGAGAGCATGGCCCCACATCCAGAAGGTGCAGCTGCCCCAGGAGCTCAAGTGGCTCGCAGGCACCGAGAGCATTCCCCGGTTGGTTTAGCTCACGGAAACAGGTGATTTTTTAAAATTAGAAACTGGAACTTTTCAGAGAGGAGATCTGTCAGAAGTGACATTTTTTAATTAAGGGAAAAAATGTAAAGAAATTCAATGTAAAAGCATTCAATTTCAGAATGACCTCAGGAATTGTCTTTTCTTCAGAATATTTGTACCCCTTGAATATCTTGCAATTTGTCTATTATTCTCTCCCCCCAAAATAACACCTTGATTAATCTTAAAATACAAAAGGAAAATCCCAAAGTGTTAAATGAAATAAACACTGAAGATTAGTGTCTTATTAAAGTAGCTTATTACAGGTATCGGTTGTCTAAGAAGCTTCCTGACCATGGTTGTTCATATAAGAAAGACAATGAATTGATAGAAGATAATGTGGATCCACCAAGAAAAAGGAAGTATGATAGTAATGAATTAGGATTCAATTCAGTTTGTACTGTAAAATTGTATGACAGCATTTTCTCATTTTGTGTATATAAAAAGTCACTTAAATGACAGTTCTTAATTATTGCTGCTGGTCGAATAATTATTTCTGCCATTTTACTTGCTTGCTACACTACTGCTTATATTTGATTATATAATACACTGTTTTTATATTCAGATTGTCACTTATATAGAAATCAAATTGTGCAAGCCACTCATTATGATGTCAAACAGTTAATGCATCCTCCAACAATAAGATCAACACTTTTTATTTTAATTGAGAAATATAAATTTTTGGCAATTTGGGTCCAAAGCCATTTCTTTGAGAATTAATATTTTTAACATAATCTATACTTAAAATTTTTCCCCATGCTGTTAAATATATTAATTTTAGAACTACTTTGTTTTGATCAGTTGAAACAATTAGTCTTTCATTTTTTTAGATGCATATGAAATATATTGCCATTAAGAATTACTTGAGTTTTCACAGAAATAAACTCTTTATAGAGATTATTACCTTATTAATAAGAAAATCCAAATTTCAGAAAAGAAGTAAACTGGATATAAAATGTTCTAATAAGGAAGAGTTATTTATTTACATTATAAAGGCTTTGTTTACTTTAAAATAAAATGTGTAAAGTTCTCTTAAAAAGCTAGAGATAACTGTAATAAGACAATTATAACAGCTTTATGAGTTATAATGACATACAATAAACTGTATTTTAAAGGGTGCAATTTGCTAAGTTTTCCTCTACATATGACCATGAAGCCATCAGCTTAATCAAGATAATGAACATATTTATCATATCTAAATATTGCCTCATGCAGCTTTGTAATTTCTCTCTTCTTGTCCTTCCTGTAACCAATCACAATGGCTCTATACATTAGTCTCTATATTTTAGTTGACATTTTCTAGAATTTTATATTACATAGATAATACAGTATGTACTCTTTTGCCTGACTTCTTTAATTCAGCATAATTATTTTGACATTTATCCAGGCACTTGCATTCATTACTTTTTTACTGAGTATTAGAACATTGTTTGGATATACCTCAAGTTGTTTATCCATTCACTTGTTAATAGACATTTTCATCATTAATAGACATTTTGATCATTTCCTGTTGTTGGCTATTACAAAATTTCTAAGAACATTTATGTACAATTCTTTAATTGGCCATATGCATTTCTTTTTCTCAGTAAGTACTGTGAATGGAATTGCTAGGTCATATGATGGATGTGTATTTACATTTTAAAGAAAATGTCAAATTGTTTTCCAAAGTTGATCCATTTTACATTTTCACTGGTGGTAGTTTCAGCAGCTCTGCATCCCCACCAACACTTTATATGGTCATTCTTTTTTATTTTAAACATTCTGAAGCTGTGTAGTAGTGTCTCATTGTGGTTTTAATTCTTATTTTCCCAGGGCTTAGTGATACTGAGTGTCTTTTCATATGCTTATTTGTCATCGTTGGTGAAGTGTCTCTTTAAATCTTTTTGCCCATTGGGCTGTTTGTTTACATATGATTGGGACTGGAGAGTCCTTTATACATTCTCAAAACAAATTCTTTATCAAATATGTGATTTGAACATGTTTCCCCTCATTCTGTGTCTTGTCTTTTCATTCTCT
Source organism: Miniopterus natalensis (assembly GCF_054644295.1). Classification (NCBI taxonomy): domain Eukaryota; kingdom Metazoa; phylum Chordata; class Mammalia; order Chiroptera; family Miniopteridae; genus Miniopterus; species Miniopterus natalensis. The sequence goes on from NC_142086.1 coordinate 25,777,281, forward strand.
TATCAGGATATTTCAAACAGAAGTTCCTACGATGAAGTACAATTTACTGGTTATTTTTTAATGGGTCTACTAGTTCTTTTCTTAACCCAAAAATCACAAGGCTTTTTCCTGTGCTTTGTTCTAGAAGTTTTATAACTTTAGGTTTTATATTTAGGTCTAGGATTTATTGCAAGTAAAAGTTTTATAAATGGTAGGAAGTATGTATAGAATTATATTTTTTGTCTATTTTTAGATTATTTTATTCCTTTGATCTATTTGTCTATTTTTATACAACATCTTGATTAATGTAACGGAATAATAGATCTTAAGTCAGGAAGTGAAAGTCTTCTTTGTTGTTCTTTTTCAACATCGTGTTGGCTACCATAGGTCTTTTGTATTTTCATAAGAATTTTAGGATCAATTTGTCAATTCCTACCAAAAAAAAAAAAGTTGACTTGGATTTTGATTGGTATTGGGTTAAATCTATAAAATAATTTGGGAAGAAATTACATCCTAGCAATATTAAGTCTTCTGATTCATGAGCATGTTTTATCTCTCCATGTATCTTCTTAATTTCTCCCAGCAGTATTTCTTCAGTTTTTAATATATAACTATCCCAAATATTTTGGAAGATTTATCCCAAAGTATTTTATATTTTGATACTATAGTAAATATTGTTTTGTTAATTTTGATTTCCAACTATTTGTTCCTAATATAGAGAAATACTAATAATTTTTGTATATATACCTTACATCTTGCAACTTTCCTAAACTCATTCATTTTGAAAGTCTTCATATGGTCCCTAGACATTTTTAATTCCTACTTTGATGTCATCTATGAATAAGAAAAGTTTTCTTCCTTTCCAAATTGGACATTTTTTTTAAATTTCCTTGTTTCATTGTCTAGATCCTCCAGCACAAAGTTGAATAGAAGTAGTGAGAACAGATATTCGTGCCTTGTTCCTGATCTTAGAGTAGAAGCATTCAGTGTTTTACCCTTAAATATGATGTTAGTTGCATTCCTGGGATAAACTCCCTCTTTGTCATAATTTAATATCCTTTATAAATATAGTTGCATTTATTTCCATAAAAATTTTAGAAGACTTTTTTCATTTATGAAACTTATTCACTTGATATACCTCTTTATGGTTTTTGTATCATAGTAATACTGAGCTCATAGAATGCATTGGATTTGATGTCCCACTTTTCAGTATTTTGGAAGTTTTTTTCAGAATAGGTATATTTATTTTTTAAATGTGTGATTGAATTCACTAGTGAAGCCATTTGTTCCTGAACATTGGATTATTTCCTTACATGTTTGTGCTGATCATCACTCAACTAAGCACCCAAGGGAGCCCTCAAATGTTTTTTCCATTAATCAATCTCCTCTTGGGGTTTGGGTAGATATAGATGTAGATAGATATAGAATGTATATGTATATGTACATTTTTATTTTTCCTAATAAGCGTGTTTATTTATCATAACTATGCACTTGTTTCAACATGTGTAATTAGAGAAGAGTGAAAAATGTGTGATATTTGAATATAGGTGTGACAAATTGAATTATTGGCCCCAATTCTTCACTCTTTGCTGTATTCAAGCTCTTTCCTTTTAACTTTATAGTTCTTCCCATTAAAGGGCACGTGTTTTTCCAGACTCCTTGATTCTGGCCTCAGCTATAAGATTTTTATTTTTATTTTTGCCATTAGAATAAGAGCCTAAATTACTATTGCCAGTTCTGAGCCTGTGTATCAAGAGGCCTAGCTTGGTTTTTGTTTGTTCTCTTGCACTTCTGCCAGTAGCATCAGAAGAGCTTTACTAGTACTTGCTGGAGCAAACTGAGCCCAGACTGTAATGAGGAGCTGAGCCCAGACTATAATGAGGAGCCGAGCCCAGACAGATCCACAGGTTGAAGCAGGGTCACCTTGCCAAGTCGAGGCTAGATCAGATTTCCCCAGCAAAATCCTAAAATAAATACTAGGAGATGAAAAATATAGATATATCTGAATCTGCTTGCAATAGTAAGATATGAATAATACATACAAAAATCTAACAGATCTGGTCATTATATCAAAATGACAGGATGATATACCATGTAACCCTGGCCAAGCTAGAAAAATATATTATTTCTAGGACAGTCCAGTTTACAAGAACCTGAAATGGGCCTGCACACACCTAAGTCTGTTGGAACATGGATAAAGGGTCAAGAAAATGCAGGATGGCAAGACAAAGCAATAACTATCAATGATAACAAGGATAGAAACTTAATAATTATATTATCATGATCATCCATAAGGGTCCTAAGGTGAGAAATGCAAATTCTGTTATCTAGGCTCATGCATTAAAAGCTCTGTGGGATACACTGGAGAGGTTTCACAAATAGAGATTAACACTGGCCCAATACAGTAATTTCCTGTAGCCCTGTGGGTAAAAAGTTACTTGCAGTACAGAATCCAATGAAAGTGTTAAGACCTCTTTTAGGGCTTGTTTTTAAGAAGTTGTCTTTATTTAATTGAATATCATCTTTATATGAGTTTGTCAACAATGCTTTCCTTCATTTTAATGAATCACAAGTTGTAAAACAAACAAACAAAACAAAACAAACAAAACCTATAGTATAATCTAAATCTTATGGTCCCTGCTTGGCTGTTAGAATGAGGACACTTGCAGGCAATACGGGCAAAGTGAAGTAACTGACACTTGTTTTCTTCATTCATTCATCAGCAAGTTCCATAGACCCTACCCCAAAATCTGTCCCCTCCTCTTGACCAACCTCATAGATTAAGTCTGTACTGGAGTAGCCTAATATTTCCACATTTGAATTTCAACAGTCCGTTTTCCTCAGAGCAGCTGATCTTGTCTTTTCTTTTCCCTTGGCTTCACGTTGTCTTTAAAATAAAATTTCAATTCCTGGTTGTGGCCCAATAGGCCTGCCCTGCCCCATGATCTAGCTCTTGCCTGCCTCTGCAACTTCATCTCCTACATTTACCACACTTCATACGGACTGAACTACTCGCATCACATTAGCTTTTAGAACTCTCCAAGCTGCTTCCTTCTTTAGGGCCTTTGCATTAGTAGTTTCCTCTGTCTTAAATACCTTTTCATCCATATTAGTCTGCAAGGGCTGCCATAACAAAATACCACAGATTGAGTGGCTTAAACAACAGAAGTTTATTTTCTCACAGTTCTAGAGGCTTGAAGTCCAAGATCAAGGTGTGAGCAGTCGGTGTTTGGTTTCTGGAGATCTCCCTTCCTGACTTTCCGGTGGCCACCTTCTTGCTGTGTCTCATATGGCCTTTCCTCTGTGCACACACGCTTCTGGTGCCTCTTCCTCTTCTTATAAGGACACCAGTACTATTGAATAAGACCCCATCCTTATGATCTCATTTAACCTTGGTAACCTCCTTAAAGGCCCTATCTCCAAACTCAGTCACATGGGGTTCACCTATGAATTCTGGGTGACACAATTCAGTCTATAACACACCCTCCCTCTCCTACCACTTATATCATCACCTGGCCGATGCCTTTTCACTTTTCAGGTCTTATTTTCAGCATCACTTCTTCAGAGCATTCTTCCTTAACTATGGTTTATTCCTAGTATAATGTAACTCTAAAGGACTAGAGATGTATCTCATTCTGTTCACTTATCACCAAGGTCATTATAACCAGAATTGTGCTTGGCACATATGAGGCATTGAAAAAACATTTCATGAATAAATGCATTCTTACAGTGCTCGGGTTTATGGGCCATGGTTATTTCTGGGTGTGCCACACACTTTAACAACATATCTCCTACGCCATTTGTCAGAGGTGTATGTATACACCTGAGCTTCGTGATCCATGGCGTTATCCAGAAAGATAGACAACAATGTTATCCTAAGTATACCACTGAATAGAGTAACTGGCTAATTGAGGAGTTACAACCTGTTGTTATTTAAAAATTGTTTCCACCCAATAATTGCCCCAGCTACTTTATAATGGCACTTCTCCCCTTTTTCTCAGTTGGAAACAATTTTCATGACTTTTTTTTCTTGGACAGATGCCATAACCTTTTAGCCACTTGGGTTATTAGTTTATTCTATTATTGATTTTAAAATGTCAATATCAGATTACACTCAAAGCTTTTCTACACTTGCTAACAGCTCTTGTACGTCAAGAGTACTGGGGTGTAGGAGGGCTTCCAGACAACTCTTGTCTCTCCCACTCTCCCACTTCTAGGTGCCAGCTGTGATGTGACAAGAGAGGACAAATGTCTCCCTATGGACTCAATGAGATTGAAGTCTTCTTTTTATTGGTTGTTGCTGCTACTCAGGCTGACACTCACTCCAGATGTCCAGTGCCTGGCTGGCCTCCCAATGCCTGTGCTCCTCCTGTGTGGTATCTGCGTGCTCTCCCCTGAGAGTTATGTCACTGGTATCCCATTTCTTGAGTCACTGAAGAGGCAGATCAAGATTCACCTTTATTTCTCTCATCCCTTTATTCTTCATTAAAACTCAAAAAAGATAGCCGTTAGGGTGCCTTTTGCTTGTGGTCACTTGCTTCAGTGGGTATTAGAAGATTGGTTGAAGCCCAGGAGTCTTATTCATGTGCATCTGTCCCAAGGAAAGTTCACATTCTTGCTTCATCAAAGAGCAGGACATCTTACTCACCCGACCTGCTGACCTCCGCACCACGTCCCTCTGTTTTGGTCACTATTTTCATGGCTGGGAAGCATTAAATGATTCATTTATCTAATGTCTCACCAATTTTTTAGAAGAGAGACTATATCTGATTTAATGAATTAGAGGGGACATTTTGGTAACCTTAAATTGGAGGGGTTCTTTGACCACCTCACTTCATATTACCCTGAAAAAACAGTCTCTCTCATTACTCATTATTGTTGAGATGACTGAGGGCATTGAAAATGATGAATTCTACTGAACCATTCCTTGAGTTCGCTGGCACTAGCCATTAAAGTTTATATATCAGGAGTATGGACTCCTAGCAGTTATTGAATTCAACTTGGGTCTTTGTTGAAATTTTTGGTTGTGGGAAAATTCCCATTCAACATTAAGTTGCAGTAGCATTTACAGCATAATGTGCTTTATAGCATATTTCTTATATAAATAGAGATTATGAAAAATTTTCTACTTTCTCCATTTTTATTTTTATTTTACTTGTCATTTGTCATTCACACTCTCCTTTTGTAAGACTACATTATGTAAATTTGCATATCAAAGTCCTGATACAAATATTAATATACTTTTCCCAGATTTTAAATTTATAACTTACATATTAAGTATTTTAAATGGCCCTGGCTGGTGTGGCTTAGTTGGTTGGAGCATTGTCTCATGGACCAAAGGGTTGCGGGATTCATTCCAGGTCAGGGCTAATACCCAGGTTGCAGGTTCGATCCCCGGTCAGGGCATTTGTGGGAGGCAACCAATCGATGTTTCTCTTTCTCTCTTTCCCTCTCCCTTCCCCTCTCTCTAAAAACCAATAAAAAATAAATAAATAAGTAAATAATATATTAAATGTTTTTATATACACTATAATTTTGGTTTGCCTTTACATCTATTTTTTTCAAATTTGAATTTTCTTTCTCATAGGGATTCCTCCCAACCAGAATGCTATTAAGATTTCAAGGACTTTTTTTCTTATATTACTTACTTTTATCTTTATGATTTGCCTTTTAGAATCTGTTTTTTGCTCTGGTCCAGTGGCTCAGTTGGTTGAGGCATCAACCCATACACCAAAGAGGTTAGATGTTCTGTTCCCTGCCAGCGTTCATGCCTAGGTTGTGGGTTCCATCCCTGTCAGGGCTCCTAGTTTAGACAATCGATCGATCTTTCTCTCTTAGATCAATGTTTTCTCTTTCTGTCTCCCTTTATATATATCTCCATATCCTCTGGTGAAGATTTTTTTTTAAGTTTGTTTTTCATGTTCTGATTTTACTACTGTATATATGTACTAGGTGAAATATTAGATACAATATAAACAAACAAGACTAAAAGCTATTGTGAGAAAAAATACATTTTTCAGTCTTGTGTTGTATAATTTTTATAAGTAAAATCTTAGGGCTCTTAACTGTTTTATAATGTTCATTTTAAAATTAGTATCTATTTCTATTTATTTAGATAAAAATCCTCAAATAAAGAACTATCTCATTTCCCCTGCTAAGGACTTGTAAAATTCAGTTATTCATAAAGACAAATATCAGCCTGAGTAAAGAATAATCTGTAAGATTAGCAGAATGAATCTATTGCACCATTTACACTTTATACTCTGAAATTGATTCTTGATGCCTTTTAATGGAGGTAATATTTTGCATTTGAGGATATTACAGTAGGTCAAAGATTATACCACTTTCTCCCTCCTTCTCTCTCTCTCTCTCTCTGTTAGAGGAATTTTCTTATGAGAATGCCTAGTGGTTTAGTTCATTTCTTATTCTTGTAGACAGAAATTTGCATATCAAAGTCCTGATACAAATAAGCATACTCTGTGGTATTATGATACTCTGCTATTCTTGTTCTACTGAGACCTAGTGTAGGAAAATGCAGTATATTGGAGAAGACAGCCTAATTTTTCAAATATATACCAGTTTCTTTCAAATGGCAGAATACACAAATTTTTTTCATATGTTTAAATTAATACTGTTTCAGAACTGTTAGAGCCAAAATAAAGTATTGATTCCAGTCGTGGGAAGAGGTGGGAAGGGATGATTATCAGATCTCTACTACAGCTTGCTTTGATGTCATATAAAGAATGTTGTCATTTTTATAACTCTAAATTCTAAGTATTATGCATAAATCAGTTTTTGAGCTTTAGAATTAACACATATATCCTGACTTTTTTTCCTAATTGATCTGAAAGAAATTCTAAAAATAAACATTTTAGATTCTCAAACGTGAAAGTAAACAAAGCGTGAAATGAACACATGAATGTTTGTTCATTTTCTTTTGAGGGTCTGAAACTTAGAATGTAAAGCACATAAGAAAATCTAACCCAGATTTTCAAAATTCAAGAAATTCACCGGACTCATTTAACTCTCCTCTTAGTTAGCCAAGAGTTGCTTTCAAAGATATCACCACACTGAATAAGACACAGTCTCTGCCAGCAAAGAGATAACATTCGCAAAGCTACTCACTAATTGCTTCTATCTATTCTTCCCATTTTAGTGTTAGATTATTTTAAGTGACTCTTGATTCTGATTTAATTTAAAAAATTATCTAAAAAAAAAAGAAAAGAAACCACTATTTAATGTCAAGCTTTCTGGTCTCTGAAATCACTGGAAAATTGATTTTTTTTAGATATATATAACAATAAGTCTTTGTAAGGAGTTGGTTCTGATTTAATTGGAAATGCCACCTCCATAGGCATAAGCGTAAGAGGAGGCATGTAGTTTAGTGATGAGGCAGGCAGGCTCTGGAGTCAGAGCTGAGTTCAAAGCTCAGTTCTGTCGCCCACAGAGTAAGCTCTCGACCATCACCAAATGGGAAAAAGCAGTACCTGTGTCATAAGGCGTTTGTGAGGATTTAATGCATCATGTACAAGAAGATTTAGCACAGCACCTCTGACCTTATGAGCAGTCACTACGTTAGCTGTTATTCTTATGCAAAATGCCAAAACATACTTTTAATAAAAAGTAACATAAAATCCTCGTAGGGAAGTGCGTGAGAGAGAGAGACTGAATGAGTTGGAACTAAGGAGAGAGTTGATTTAAAAAAAGAGAGACTGATACTAGTGGTTTGAAACTGGGCAGAGAAACTTTATATCTGCTTCCTACAAGTGAAGGTGTTGATGCTGCTTGGAGAGTACTGGTCTCGGTAGAATTTTAGCTATCTTTAGTCTGTTAAGAATTGGCTTGAATGAATATTAACAGGCTAATGAAACCTCTGTCTGGAAATAAGGGAACTCAGTTGCTTGTTTAATGTACCAAAACCCAACCTTGTATAAAGCTTTATAATGATCTCAGTTCCTCTTAAAACTGTGAGGAAATCGCTTCTGTCCCAGATGTAGACTGCCTTTAAAGAAAGTATTTTTATTAACATCCCTTTGTGGCCATAACTACTATTCTGTGGTTTGAGTAAAAATACCTTGCTGATGACCCATTTATGTTTCTAATAGTTCTTAATCAAGAATGATACGCAACACAGACATTTCTACACCCTGGTCCCCAAAGTGCAATTAGGTATCTACAATTCCCACTATAACTGTCAGTGGCCAAGGTTTCTTTGTTATAATCTAGCATTTTAAACCTGTTTAGCATCACTTCAGAATTCTGATACATTTTATTTCTGTGTTTCAAAAGTGGAAAATAAAGAAAGAATTTAGAGAGGGTACAGAGGGTAAGGGTAACAATGCTCCATCACTCCACCCAGGAATGAGTGAAGGAACTGGTTTGTTTTGTATAGAGAGGAGGAAACTGAAGACTGGTTTCGTAATTAGCTATACAGAGGACAGAACTAAAATGCAGCTTTTATTTCCTGGGTGGATTTGTGGACCTTCTCTAACCATTTTAAACAACATTCTCATAGTTTGCAAAATGAAAATCATCCCCTCCCTTATGAGGGTTAAAGGAGATGATACAGATTAAATGTGGAATATAGTGCCTGGTAATAACAGAAGCTCAATAAAAAGTATTTCTCTCTTTGTGTCCTTTATAGATGGTGCGGTCACCGTGACTATCAAGACAGGAAAAGGTGGTTGTGATTACCTGTAACACTCAGGCGTTATCTGTGCCGCAGTACTTACCGTGGCATTCTCTCTCGCGCTTTCTCTTGCCCTCTCGCTCTCTCTCAGAAGAAAAACTGAAAAGTGATTTCTTCCTGCAACCACTACAATGGTTTTCACAATTAAAAGTTAATTTAAAAAGACCTTAAAAAGTGATGATGATTTTTCCACTTGATTAAAACTGAAAATTTCTTATTTTAAGTTTGTGAAAAAGGGGCTGTAACTGAAAGCACTGTAAGTTAAATAAAATTTCTTATATAATAAACACAACCAATTAATAAAATAATTATGTTCTTATGGATCATAACTAAATATAAACTTTGTCATTCGATAATTTTGTTCAATTATTGAAATGACAAAAGTTTTTTTGCTTCAGTCCGAGCATTTACCTCAGAGTCAATATAGGTCGTTTATTTTCCTTTTAATGCGTAGTATAGACTCAAAAACATTTAAAAATAAGAAGTAGCCCGGCCGAGTGTGGCTCAGCGGTTGAGCGTCGACCTAGGATCCAGGCGATCGGGGTTTGATTCCCGGTCAGGGCACAGGCCCGGGTTGCGGGCTCCATCCCCAGTCGGGGGCCTGCAGCGGGCAGCCGATCAATGACTCTCTCATCATTGATGTTTCTCTCTCTCCCTCTCCCTTCCTCTCTCTGAAATCAATAAGAATATGTTTTTAAATAGTAAATAAATAAAATATTGACGTTTTATAAAGTGCAAACAAAAACAAGGATTAGAAAATTGATTTCATTCTTCTATATCACAATTGCAGTTATACTTCCTACAAAATAACAACACAACCATAGTAGGAGTGGTGCTTCACTTCTGTACTTAATGTGGATGGAAGAATGACTAAATATTTACTTTCAAATATTGAATTTCCGAGCCCTGGTCGGTGTGGCTCAGAGGCTAAAGCATTGGCCTGCTCGCTGAAGGGTCGCAGGTTTGATTCCTGGTCATTGGCACGTACCTGGGTTACAGGTTCCATCCCCAGAGTTTTGGGAGGCGGCCAATTGATGTGTCTCACATCGATGTTTCTCCCTCTCTCCCTCCCTCCCTCCCTTCTACTGTATCAAAAATATCTATGGAAAAAATCCTCGGGTGAGAATTAGCAAACACAATATATATTTAAGCAAAATATGCTAGAATAATTTTATGTAAAACTTTAAAATTTCGTTCTTATGGTTTATAATTTAGCATTTAGTAATATTAAGAGGAAAAAGTAACATCATATATTATTTTTTAAAAATTAAAATTCCATGTAATATCTTTAATAATAGTTTATTTTAATAATGGCTTTTAAAAATGATTTGAAAGTAAATGAGAAAACAGCTCAAAGTAATTTATATGAGATAAATACTGATACTAAATTCTCAAAAATCATCATGCTGATTGAAAGAAGTTGGAACAGAGTACACACTGAAGCACGGAAGAGTGCACATTGAGTGATATATCAGTCTTTAGAAAATTTAAACTATTCTAACAGACCAACTGAGTCTGGGAGAGATGGTTTCCAAAGAAGCACAGGCACTAGGGTGATGGTAATATTTTGTAACTCTATCATGGTGGTGGTTTCATCAGAATTCACCAAATTGTACACTTCAGTTGGATGTGGTTCATTTTACAGGAATTATATCTCATTAAAATTGATTTTTAAAAGAAAGAACAAGGACAGTAGTTCACTTTACTGGTCTCAAAGTAAAGAAATGTAAGAAAATATGGAGGCACAATTTGTTTTTAACCAATGGATAAAACAACAAAAAATCCCATAATAATGGTATCATTTAAATCTAGTAAATGTTAATGACTGGGGCAGTATTAAATGGTAAGACTTTTGGATAAGCAATTTGTTAATACACTTCCAGGTCATTAAAAATGTCCCTACCTTTGGACACATCAATTTCACTACCGTGAAACTGTCAATGGGATAATCCAGAAAGATAAGTAACATACAAAAATATCTACTTTTCAAAGTAGGTTATTTAGTAGTTTTGAATCTTAGTCCAGATATTCAGCTGTGCAATAAGTATTTCATGTTCTCTTTTCCTTGAATCAATCTAAATATATTCTTAAACCACCTTCCACCAAAGAGGCAGGGATTCGACCTGAGTCGTCGTCCCTGCCTTCCCCGGTTGTGCCGTGTTGGCTGCTGGAGCCTAACGCAGTGCCTGTGAATCCGGTGCCTGTCGAATGATCTCCCGCTGGTCTGCGCCGGACTGCATCGCAGGCCGTCCCACTCTGTGCAGGGCCACCTTCGGAGAGAGAATGAGGCGCCCTCTGCTCCGCACCCTAAGTAGCCACCCCTTTGATGTCTTGTCATCATTCAGTTAGCGCCGTGGAACAGAGCTTATATCCCCAGTTCCTCTGTAACCCTTTCATTCTCTGACACTTTTCCTGCCTCTCCTTACCCCTCATGTTCTCCTGACCCCCCTTCCTCGTTCAGAGCATTTAATATAATCACTTCATGAGTTTAACAACTTCTTAGAACCTGTGTGCAGAGATGTGTGTAGTGCCTAATTACTACCTCATGATTTACTGTGATAAATTTATTTTAGTGAAGCATTTGTAAGCAAACTGAGTATCTAATAGTCAAGGAATGAGTTAGAAAAGTATCCACTGAATGAAATATCATGTTTATGCTAAAATTTAAGGACTAGAAGAAGAATCTATAATTGTATAAACTGTAAGACTTTATAAGAATTATGTGTATTTGTTATGATGAGGATATTATGAGAGTTTTCTTATCTTTTTAAATTATGGAATTGGTGTGTGTGTGAATGTGTGTTTGTGTGTGTGTGTGATTAATTTATCGAGAAAAGGACACGTGACTTTTTAACGTAAAAATGGTGATGTGGCCAGTTCAAAACCAAAGAGCTAGAAACTGCTGATGAACAGTAGTTACTCGTTGTCCCTGTTATGAAAGTTATGCAGGGTAGAAGAAGGGACTGAAAAGCTTTGAAGAAAATTTAAGGCATTCTTAGGAATGTGGCAATGGCAGTGCCTTCACCAAGGAACGTGGAAAATCCTGAGCAAGAAGTGTGAGGAGGCAGCTGGAGACAGTCTTTTCAGAAAGTGTACTGTGAACTGACTTTAGGAGGTGACAATTTAATATTTATTATATGCACTGTTTTATTGAAGCTGAATATTTAATCACAGTGATTGTATTTGAAGTGTTCTAAGTGTGCACTGATGTTAATCAAAACACTCTAAATAAAAGAAAACTTGCAGATAATTATATGGACATAATTGAATCCAGGAAAAACTGCAACACTTGATTTTAATCATACAGATGAAACAGTAGTCAGTTTGTCACCACAAATAAGCAATGAAATAACACCCTGAATTGATCACTACATATATGATGGATCTTTAAGAAAATTCTAGAAGTGATGCTGAAAACAAATTATTTAAAGATCACTGGTAAGCAAACAAAAAGTTCTAATTTTATCTGAAAAAAGTAGTAGCCATATGATGGTGCTTGGCTGAATAAGGTATCGTAATGCTGAATATATTCTATAGAAAATTGAGCATACTCTTAACCTAATAAGTAGATTAAAAGATGGTGTGGAATGTCAATTCAAACCAAAAATAAAAACCAAAATATTCGTAATTCCTGAAATGGGAGACAAATGAAAAAAAACCCAAGTTTATTATTATGAAAATGGCATTGAGTTTCAATAAGACTGCATTAGAAAAGAGCCCCAAATCAAAGCTGCATAGTTCCAAGAATTCAAAAAAAATGCTGCTATGCCAGTCATATTTTAAAAATAATGATATCTAAAATAATTTTTAAAAATACATGTATCTATTATGGTTTTATAAATCAAATGATTTTCTAAGAATTATGAACTAAAAATTAAAATAAACTCTATATTGGATTTCAGGTGATTTACCTTAATTGTTGTCTAATTCATTTTTAAACTAACTATTGACCACAATTCTGCCTTTCTGTATCACACAATAAGATTGTATTCTAAGCCTACAGTCTAATCCCTCTATATTGGCAAAAACAAAACACTTCCTTGATAAGTTTTAATTTGAACATTTTTTTCTCAACTGACATAAACAAATTGCTCTAATTGTTAAAAATTAAAATATAATCTATTTCTGAATTATAATTTATGTTTGCATTAAAAAAACCCGTCTGATCCTAGTGATGAGTTTTGCACTTTCTGACCTCCAATGAAATGTTAATGTGAACAGATGTAAACCCTGCCTCTGTTCCTTAGGGAGAGTTTTACAGTTTTTTATAATCAGTGCCATGGCAGGCCACTATCACAACTTAGGGATTTTCATAGGCTTAATATGTGAACATTTTTTATCCATGAAAACACCATTTAGTGTAATGTGAATGGCTTATCCAATTTTCTAAATAGAAGTTTCAGTTTCTGTTAGGATCTCTTTTAATTTCTGCTTAGCTAATGTGTTCTTTCGAAGGCTTTATCCCTTGCTTGAAGTCATGTCCAGCAATAAATTATTGTTCAAAACATTTAGAATTCAGTCGTACCTGAGCAGATGGCTTTTTTGGCTTTTCCTTTACCTAATTGCTTAAAATCTTCCAGATTTAGCTATTATTTTTAGTAGATTACCTACACAAGTTATTTTCAAAGTAGAACAAGCAATCTACTAAATAGAACCTGCACGCACACACACAAATAGTATTGATTTTAGGTTCCAAATTGAATTGTTTATGGAACTACAGTAAATTAAACAGTTAGATGAAGAGGTCTGCTTGTTCTTCTCTTTGAACTTTTCTGGGACGTGAGGGCAACTAAAGTTCCTCAAAATGCAGTTTGAAAACCCTTAACCATTGTTGTCCTGTGTGAATGTTAAAAATGATTTTGATAGAAAAAAATTATAGCTATATTTCCACATGCAATTATATTTTCAGAATATAATGCCAGACTCCTGAGAATCAATTAAGAGTAAATGTAAACAGTATTCTCTCTTTTTAGTACTTTGTTCCTGGTTTTGCTCTCAATTAAGATTTAGAGTGTCTACGAAATCTGTTTAGAAACCAGAAAAATAATATTTTTGTGGGCTTTTTTAATTATTAAATTTCTTGGATAATGTTGGTTAATATTATATGTTTCAGGTGTACAAGATTTAGAGTGTTTACAGAATCCCTTTAGAAACAATAGAAATAAAATCTTTAGGATAATCCCTGTAGGTCTAAAGCAGCCCAATTTTCCCTGGAACAAGAACACAAACAGTCCAGCAACTTTCAGTTATTTTGGCTTATCCTCCCTAGGTTGTTTCTTCCCAAGCTTTCTTTTATTTTCTTTTTTCTTAGGCTAGAGCAAGTACCTTACCTTTTCAGCAATTCAAGTGTCTCAGCAGGATGCTTTGCAGATAAAATTTCTCTTTGGTGTAGAACACGCAGTTGAGAAGTGAGCCCTGGAGGTACATAGCTTGTATAGCCACTAGGACTTTTTAGATGTTGCCCTTTTACCATCCTTCTTTCTTAGTAATCTCCCCAAGAGTATTTTGAAACAGTGCTATGCCTCTTCTAGTATTCGAAGAATTACTTCTTCCTTGACTCTTACTTAATATTTCATTCATGTATCTAGAAATCTTGTGATAACAGCCCTTAAGGTTCCATTTAAAAAAGAAATGGATTCACTTAAAGTAATGGATTGTGTCTTAATGATTAAAAAAAAATCTTCTCTACAGTTCTCTTGGGAATTTAGCCTTCAAAATTAGAGGAATTGTGTAGCATATTTCATATTCCAAAATATTTCTTTAAACATTTTTAACTTCCTTCCTGTAAAGATGGATGTGTCTGCCTTGTTGTCAGAGATTTCTAGTTTTAGAGTTGCATCTGTCATTATCTTCTTTAGTCCCTTGTTCTGTATCTGAATCTTTCTTCATTTGCTATAACAAAATATATGATGGTGCTTTGATTGAATCCTTACTGTATTTCAGTAATTAGTGTGGTTTGAAGAATGAAGTGTGAATTATATTATTAAATTTTAATTATTTTCTAAGATATTTTTGCTCTATTTCTCTCATAAGATTTTTGTCCTACTAAGAGAATGATTTTGTTACATATAGAATTTGATAAAACAGTTCATTTTGCCAGTGACATTCATTAGTAACACAGACTCTAGTACCAGGCTGATGAAGTCCAAATACACCACTGCCTGGTTTATGACCTTGAGTAAGACAGAAATCCTGCTGCTTACCTTTTCATCTATTTTACAGGAGTAATAATAGTATCTATCCCATCAGGCTGTAGGTAATATTAAATATGAAAATGCCTTCAGAGATTTCAGCATGATCATAGACACGTAGGAAACACCAAACAAATGCTAGATAGTATTATCTTTATTATTAATATGATGGTTCTCTTCATGACAAGAAGAATAGATACCTTTATTTAAAACCTGAGTCATGAATGTTTTTACATTTTAATCTTTCTCATAATTTCCTTGACTAATTTAAAAAGATGCCACTGGCAAGTAAGTCACTGTTTCTGTCCCCCGGCTTAGAGTTTCTTTGTTTCTGAAGGATCCCTTTGTATATATAAAGCGGGGTTTAATGGAGAAAAGACTTGGTTTTAGAGTTTTAGTCCTGGGTTCCAATTTGGGCAGCAACTTGTGCTGAAATATTCTGTTAAATTAATCATTTAACTTTCACATGTAATTTCATCATCATAAAATAGGGTTAATAATCTTACTAAATGATTATTTAAATGTAACAGTGTATGTAATGGCCCGTATTCCATTTACTGAGCAAGGGCACCCATCCCTCAACTAAGCGTTGGCTGCTAATGGCTCACAGCTGCCCCCTTCTCCAAAAATCGCCCTTGGCTGGGAGCTGCCTGGTCAGGGGAGCTGTGTCCCCTGCTAGCCTGTGGAGAAGCCCACGGCCATGGATGGATTGGCATGGAGTTTCTAAAGGCCAGGCCTTTTGCCTTAGTATGAGAAAAACTCTGGTTGAATTCATGCTCCCTGGTTCCAGCTAAACCCAGATTCTGAGCCTGCATCTTCGCGTAGCTTCTTTCACTGCCCTCTCCTGAGTCCTTCACATCCTTTGAAAAGAAATTCACAGTGCATCACATGTGCCTGAATCCTTGTCTTGGGCCTTGTTTCTGTAAAACAGACCTAACCAAATATATGTGAAATGCTTTGCAATAATGTCATGGTAAGCAGTTTTGTTTTGTTTTTGTTTAGATAGCATAAGAGACTGTCAGGAGGTTTTAAAGAATACCTTCAATAAGGAGATTTATTTAAAGGGCAAAACATTTAAGTTTGTTCATAAAAAAATTAAAACTAAAATAGAATTAAAAACTGTATTTAAACAGACTAAATGGTGGATTTCTTAACATCACTTATTAAAGCACCTATTACATGCCAGATCCGTGATAGTTAACTGAAAACAAAATAATAATTAAGACAGACACGGTCCTTATCTTCAAAGACCTTGTATTTCCGTGAAGTAGTTAAACGCACAACCTCTCTCACACACACACACGAAAATTGCAGTAACTCATGAAACTTTCTGTGAAGTTTCACACCATGAAATGGAGAGTAAGTACAGATCTAAACGCAGAGCAGTCGGGAAAGACTTTTTTTGATCAGGTGTCAGTTTGCCTAAAACCTGAAGAAGACAAAGGGGAAGGTGAAAGGGCAAAGCGCGGAGGGGAGAGCGTGGGGGGAGCAGCCTTTCCACGGGGCCCTGGCGTTCGCAGAGGGCGTTGAGCTCCCTGAGCCACGCAACCGGGCGGGAGGCACAGGGGAAAGGGAAGAGCGGGTGGGACCACAGGGGTTACATGCCGCGCTACAGAGTCCGCACTTGGCTCTTCATGTAGCCACAGGAGGCCACTGAAGGGTTCAGTGGTGAGGGCTGGGGAGGGACAGGGCTTGGTAAGAGCGTAGTGGTGATAAAGGGCGAGACAGGAGGCAGGGAGGCCGGGGAGGCTGGAGGAGAGACCCTGTTGGACAGGACAGGACAAGGGGAGTGGCAGAAAAAGATGTATTTCTGAAATAGTATTTGCAGATGAGTGAATGTAACAGTTCAGGAGGTGGGAAGTAGAGTCTGCAGGTAGGCTGGATGTTGGGCAAGAGGAGAACGTGGAAGAAGCCAAGGCTATGACGCCCGCTTAATTGCGGGCGTGGTAAACATGACACTGGCGTGAGGCATTGAAATGGAGATACTGAGTTTTACCTGACGGTCCAGATGCTCTGGACGCGCGTATCTGAAGGTCAGCAACATGGAGATAGTCTTCAGAGCTTTGGAACGGATGTGCTCAGTCAGGGAGACGACGGAGAAAGACTGAAAAAGACTGTGTCGAACGCTGCGAATCAAATGAGATAGTGAGTGAATGTCCACTGGCATTTGCAACTTACAGGGCTCGGTGAGATGGCCTTCGGGTGAAAATGCGGGAGCGGCAGGGGCTCAGGTTGGAGTAGATCGAGGAATAAGTGGGCGTTGAGGAGTAAAGATGACATCAATAGAAAAAGTGGGGAAAAGAAGAGAAATAATTAGTTGAAATGGGTTAGGAGCACCATGGAAACTTTTTCTTTTTAACTAAAAGTATATTATGGGAGTGTATATATAGTTTTGCTTGATTTCAAAAATTTATTAATTTTCAGCATTTTATTTTTAGTTTTTAGTTTCAAATATCCTGAAGAAACAAGATGGTTTTAAAATGGACATTAATGTAAAATGTACAAGCAGCCGATAGTAAAGAGTTAAGAGAAAAAGTGGCAGCTGCTTGCTCCGAGTTTACAGCTTTTGATCCTGGCTGTTTTGTTGCAGCCAGGGGACATTTTGAAGTAAGCTGTTAGGCGTTAAGTCCTTTTACTATAATTGGAGACTGTGCAAATTACAGCCTCAGAGTGAGGCCTTGTAACCTTTACTCTACTAAGTTCAATAAAACTGCAGAAGATGATGAAAAGGAAACATGACTCAGAGAGGAGAAAAAGAACAGAACAACCCAAGGCTTGATCTAGCAGCCAGTTGTTTGAGACACACTGCAGACTCCAGTGGGAAGGAAGGTAGTTAAATGAGAACCACATGTGCTGTGAATAATGATGCTGCTGATGATAATGCTATTTATTACAAATATATGCATCTGTGAGCACTGAATTCTTGATGTCCATTTGGAAATGGTGGATTTAAGCATTCCCAGCTCTGATTGCCTTTATTTTTAATATTTTTCAGATACTATCCATTTGGATCTCAATTCTCAAAAAGTATAGGGAGATACTAATTAAAATATATTCATCATACAGATGAGCTAATATTATACAGTGGAAGTCCTGATAAGGACTTTTAATTAATATTCTAAATATGGATCGTATTTCATAACATAAAACAACTTTATTATGTCTGAGATTTTATATCAAAATAGGTTGTTAAAGTAGGAAACAAATAAAAGATAATAGATCATGATTAAGGCATGCAAGCCAGTATCAGTTTATCATGGTCTTTGCTCTTAGGGATGGAAAAGCTTATTATGAATTCTTCATGTTTTGGGAACTTGAACTCTTTGGAGTGTTTTCAATATTATTATTTCAGCTCTCTTTCTCTGATCAATCCTAATTGATTTTAACTTAGCTATCACGATTGGGGATTCTTCTTCTCTCTGGAGATTCCAGAAATAAAATAATTTAAGTCTTTGGCTCTGTCAAATCATTCAGAGATCATTTATTTTATAATCAGTAACACCAGAGAAGTTTTGCAGTTGTTTACCATGGAGTGGGAAGCTTAAATTAACCATTTATTCTGAGTCTTACCTGTATTTTATGTATGCCTATGGATTCAAAACCTTATATATCATTGGTAAATATTCTGTACCTGCAGTGTTTAGAATTTAATGCTGATACTTTTGAAATGAATATAACGCCGAAGGACCTGTTTACTCAAGAATGCTAATAACCGGTATTCAGATAACTTTCTCATTTTCTTTCCCTCCCCATCTAATTACTTCTTGTTCCTAGTTTTGCTTGTTCATAAAAGGTTGAGATGAATTAGCATGCATCTTTATTTTATTTTATTATTTTATTTTATTTTATTATTTTCTCTGTACCAAGAATTCTTAGGTAAAAGCACCCAAATGCATGACCCCAAATGGGCTGACTTTTTCATTGCTCCCATGCATTCCTACAGAATTATATCCACACTTTTTTTATTGTCATAATTGCCACTAACTACTTGAAATCAAAAACCTTCCCTGGTTTTTGCCAATCCTTGTCTCTCCGATTTGATGTCTGGAGGTTGCAAATGGAACTGAGAATTTTGAATCTATTGGACATTACTCCTGGAAGCCCTGGCCCTTCCCTCCTGTTGGTGTATTAGTAATGGTGTGATGTGAATTGTATCATCCAGGCGTGTAACACACTGTCTGTAACCCAGATGCAAACCTCTAGGAAAGGATGCCCTTTTCCTCGGCAGCCTGTTTTCAATCTGCACATTCTTATCTGACTCTCCATGTCTCCGAACTTTCTGTTGGGCTGGAAAACCAGTGCTAGGTATCCGCCTCCCCATAGATCCATCCTTGGCTCCAGCCATTAGAGAACTCCCCCGCTTTCAAGCCGGCAAGGTTACTCGGCAGGAGGGACTGTGGATTTTTTAAATCTCGGACTGAACTCTGACTAGAAAAGCATGCGCTTGCCGACATCCAAATTCATGCAGTAAGATCAGACGTACTGCCTTGTGTATAATCAGATCAAACTAAAATCTTGACAACCCCTCACCACTCACATCCTCTATAGCAGCAGCTGGGGCCTGTTGTGAGGACTTGGCCTATCCATGTAGCTCCCTCCCAGCTTGATCTCAGCAGGTGAGGCCGCAGAGCAGAGGGTAGGAGGCAAAAGGCGGCTGTCATAGCAGAGTGGCCGAGGGAAGCGACTTCCTGCCGCAGTCACTGCCTCGCGTGAGTACGGCTGTGGTCTGGTGTTTCATCCGTTTTTGGCTAATCGTATAACTCTTTTTAGGTAGAGCAGACTAGACTTTTATTCTTTGTTATTTTTTTTTATGTATTTATTGGCTTGTTTATTTTTTAATTGAGTTTATTGGGGTGACATTGGTTAAGACAAGATAGTTCAGCCTTGGTCATATGTTAGGACCAGAGAGAGGTATGGTATTTCAGCTGCACAGACGGGCCAGCTCACTCTGCTTTGGCAGGGCCAGCCAGCCAGCTGTGTACGCCGAAACCAGGGCTGCCTGCTTTCTCCTTTTGGACCTTCGTCCAGCCATAGGTCCCTCAGGGGTATCCTAATCCTCTGAGCAGGAATATACGCTTATAAAACATAAGTGGGTCACTCTGTGTATCGGGAACCCTGGGAGACCTTTCCAAGAGCAGAGACACTCTCAGCAAACACTGAGAGACCTAACTGACCTTGTGCCAGGAGCTCCAGTGTGACAAGGCTCCTTCCAGCCTCGCACCTTTAGTTTTGACTCTTTTGATTTCCTCAGTGTCCATTGCTTTTTCCAATGTTCAGTTAAGATAAGAAACATCCTAAAATATAGCTAGTATAAAACCTAATATCTTTGTCATAAGGTTTTTAGAGATGTTTCCAAGATTTTTTAAAAATCCTAGAACATGAAGAAAATAAATCTGTTCAGCACCCTGGAGCCAACATGCCTGTTAATTGCTAGAGGTGATTGTCCTAAGGGCTGCCCCAGGCCCTACCCAAAGCCTTGGTGGCTGCAGGAATCAGTATCCACACTGGTTGGAAATCCCTGGTTTATATACAACACTCAGTTCCTTAGCATGACATTTATGATTTTTCACAGGCCATACCCTTACATCACCTCTCCCTCTTTCTCCAAGGCATCCTACTCTACAGGCCACATATAGTCTGTATGCATTCAATATAGTTTTAAGCTCCCAAGCATTTGCAGATATTACTCTCGACGCATGGACTGCTTGCCCAGTCTTTCTTGAGCTGGCAAAGTCCAAAGTATCTTTAGGAATTCAGCAAAATATTCATAACCTATCTTTTATAGAAAGATTTAGTTATTCCTTCTTTGTTTCCTTAGGATTTTTCTCATATTACAATCTTAAAATATTTCACATTGAACATAATTATTACTTTTTTAATCAACCACTCTGAGAAAGAAAATGAAATTAACTTTTGATTAATCAACTTTCATATGCCAAGTATGGTGCTTTGTGCTTTTACAAACGTGATTAAGTTTAATCCTCTAAATTATGAAGGTTAGTTGTCAAAATCATTTTTGCATGAGGGGGGGAAAAAAGATATTTGCAATCATTTTACAGTTTTCCTAAGGTGAAATATCTTTAGATGTTCTTAGACTTCACTGACAATGTCCTTCTCACTAGCACAGTTCTATATAACCCAACCTAACATGAAGATACCTATTAAAATGCTCAAGGAAGGAAGGAAGGAAGGAAGGGAGGGAGGGAGGGAGGGAGGGAGGGAGCCAAACAAACTACAAAACCACTGAACTGAAATCGCTGGGTTTCTTTCTGATACACAAACATAATTGGCTGTTGACTTTCAAATAATTGTTGAACTATACCTTAGAGTTTAGGGATAGAGTAAATATAATGAAAAAGTTGAATAAACTACAGAAAGTTTGTTTGTCCCAACTTTTTTTTTTAATTAAAGTGTATGTGTTAAGGTAAACACCAAGAACTAATGAAAATATAAATTAGTAAGCCTTTATAAATTATTGACAAAAGGATGTTTTCCATGTGGATAAGCTTATAAAAGAATACTTTATTGAGAAGACTTTTATCCAATCTGAAATATATGTAGTTATGGATATATTTCAATGTGTAATATTGTATGAATGGCTTTTAATTTATCCCATAGCTAAATTTGAATGCAAATGTTTCGGTAAATTATGCTATTTTTAAGATTTAGTACAGTATCTAAAGTGATATCTAAAACATCATGTAGTGAAGATGAAATTCAGTAATTTATAGTTTAAAAATGTAGATTCTCTTTCTCAAATGTCCCATTTTTTAATAAAATACCTGATACTGATATTTCATACCCTTTTAGAATTCAATCAAGATTGTTTCCCCGGCAGATGGCTACATGCAAAGCTAATTACAATATGATTAAGAAGGGTAGGAATGAAAATGATGAATTATTATAAATAGGATAAAGCGAAAATCACATAGTCAACACTTATCTGACATTGTCTTTTTATGAAGGGTGTGAAGCACTAATCTGCTTTAACCATGTTGTTTTTCTTCTCAGTAAAAAGAAAGGCAGTCAAGCACTCAAAATAATATTATCAGAAGTAACACAGAAAGCTATAGGTAAATCTTTAGCCTGAAATTCTAAAATGCCAGTTTCATTGTTTTCTGATTAAAAAGGAACACATAAGCATTTGGGGAGATTTTATGAATAAAGATTAGCAAAAACAATTGCCTGTAGTCCCATTACAGAAGATAATATACTTTCAACAGTCATATATATTTTTTGAATAGTTGTAATGGCAAAATGGCCATGTTTGTCAATAAAAATTGGCACTCCCTTTCTTGAAACAAGGTGGACAGAGATGCAGACATGTGGGTATTTGTAGTGGTGGAAGTTTGTGGACAGTCTCTTTTGGTTGACTTCATTTGCACAGTATACTAAGAAGCAAGGTAACTATCTGAGAGTGATGGGAGGCAGTGATGTTAGACACAGGGAAACAGTGTGAAACAGACATCCAGGAGTCTGCAAATAAATAGACTAGGGAAGCACAGTGTGATTTCTGGGAAGCATTAAACTCTTGAAAAAACATAAAAATTTCTATTTTACGCAAATTCCTCCATTATTAGAAAAGGATTATTCTTAACTTAAAAAGCTAATAAAACCTTACTACCAAGTCTACACAATGGTAGTATAAAAGAAAAAATCAAGCAAATTTCACATTTGAACAAAGACATCACAGTCTTAAAGAAAATAGACTTAACACAACAATGTGTAAAAGCTAATTCTCATGACCCAGTTGGTTTTATCTCAGATATTCTGGGATATTTTAATGTAAAATCTTTTAGTGTAATTCATTGCCTTAGTAGCTTAAAGGAGAATTATGATCATCTCAGTAGATTCAGGAAAAGCCTTTGATAAGATTCGGTATCTATTCATGATAAAGACTGTTGGTATAAAAGTAATATGTTGGAATGTTCTTAACACAATAAAAGATTTTAAAATCAAAAACAAATTTGATTGTGAAACTTTAGATGAACTGAGGGACTTGACAAGATACTCACTGTCATTTTGTTCAGCATTTTAAAAGGATAGAAAATAAGAATGGAAATGAAAAAATAAGATTGCTGTTATTCAGAGATGTTATCTGTATGAAAATCCAAGATAATAGATCTTAATATAAGATATAAATATAGAAGATATAAAAGACATAAATCAATGAGGCTCAGCAGTATCATTGAACACAATCAGTTTACAAAGCTGGTAGTATTTCTATCTACTAAAAGGAAACAATTAGAAATTAAAATTAAAAGGAAGATTCCATCTATGTCATCGAAAACTATAGAGGTCCTAGGAAAAGATAAAACAAGACCTGCAAAAATTCTAGAAAATAATTATAAAACTTTCTTGAATTATAAAACTTTCTTTATTTCTTGAAGGTCAAGAAATAAAACCCAAGTAGATAAATGTTCTATATTCATTAATGAGAACCTTCAGTTATCAAAATATATAAATGTATACCATGAATGTTGACAAAATGGTATGCAATTTATCTGAATGAATAATTCAGTTCAAAATTTTAATTTAAAGTTCAACTTGCTTGATCTTATTTAAGAAATCCATATGTGCCCTATCACCATAGATGCTCTGTATGTTCTTTTAAAGGTTTGATAGATTTTCATATGAAATTTCTATCAATCTGGAGGAAACTTAATATGAAAATCCATCTTAAACAAGGATTTCTTAAACAAGATCCATCAAAATAAACTGTAACTAAAAGTACTGAACATGTTAATCTAATCAATATATAAAATTATTTAAGAATATAAGAAAGCATTAAAAAGGTGAAAAGACTGTCCACATTCTGACTGAAGGAATTTATAGCTCACATCATGTGCCTGAAGTCTAGAGATTGGAAAACTTTGACAAATTATTTTAAAAAATAAATAAGCAGTGCAATGTGCTAGAATCTAATTAATATTTGTAAAATAGTAGGATAGGTTATTAAATAATTATCTTGCACAACTTCAGTTAGAAGGAAAGAAGTAGTGATCATTGGGAATCTAAGTTCACTAGAAGCAAGGCTTATCAAGGTAAATGAATTTTCCTTCTGAAGGAATTAGTGAAGAAATGCTGTAGTGGATGTCAATATCAGCAAGACATTTAGCTGTCATTCGCAATAGCCTTGCAGACAAATGAAGAAATATTCACGCTCCAGGACTATTGACTAACGGATAAATGTCTACTTTAATGGCATTGTCTAATGTATGTTACACAACTCCTCGTAGAAATATCATGTTTTAGCTTGGTCAGTACAGTTGATAAAGATGTCTTTTTCATAAAATCAGAAAGAATAAAAATATGGGATGTATAAATAATTCAATAAAACAAACATAATGCTGTCAAAGCTGAGAATTTATTTTGACAATCTAGATCAGCGATTGTCAACCTGTGTGTCCCAAGAATTTTTAAAACATGCCGTACCTGACTGTTTAGTCAGGACCACTGACCTCTGTTACCTTAGATTGTCAAATAAAAATAAATGACAACAGCAAACACAGCAATTGCTGTCTGGTGTGAATTGCTGTCTGGCAGATCAAAAAAATATATAAAAATATATAATATACTTTTTGTTGTGCTGCAGGATTTTAGTATTCAGTGTATATGTGCCATGAAATGAAACGAATCGCTGATGTAGATAAAGAGGTTATAAATTAGTAGGAAAGTTAAGCCAAGCAGATTTCGTTGTGCTGTGGCCAAATCTGTTGAGAGGAGAGAATTATTTGGGGCTGGGAGAAGAAAGCACTAAGAACGTAGCAACCGAGCAGCGGCTTGACTGCAAGGTAAGGTCTCGTGCCGGGGCTGGAGTGGGGCTCTTGCTGATGGAAGAAACTGCATGTGAGCAAAGGCATAGAGGGGAGAACTTGTGAGACATTCACAGATGGCTTGAATCTGACATCTAGGGATCGAATTCAAAGAATCTTGATGCTGTGTTGTGTAGTTAGGGCATTATTTGTTAAACAGTGGCACTGAAGGTGAATTGAACATAAAGTTTATTCTTGCAGCAGGATGTAGGATGTACTGGGTTAGTGAGAGACCTTGTGAGGAAGACAAGAATTGCCGTAAAATGTAATGTGATTTCGAGCTGTGACATCAGTGATGGATGAGATTGATGGGAGAAAAGCTGTAGGGGTCAAGTCATTAGAACTCTAATATTTGTTCACGGGGAATTCATTCATCTGACAAATATTTATTGATTGGCAGGCACTGAAGGAAAAACAGTGTACGAAATCAGGCAAAAATCCCCACTCCCAAAGAGCTTGTTTCTGGTGAGGAAAGACAGGTAATGAACAGAAACAAAAAAAGCAAATATTATAGTAAGTTATAAAACAAATGCTCTAAGGAGACACAAAGCAGTGAAGAGGAAATAGAAGTGTGGCAGGGGCAGGGGAGTGTACAATTTAATATAAGGTGATCAGGAAAGGCCTCACTGTATTTGCGATATTTGAGTGAAGACATGAAGGAGGTGAGGGACCCAGCTCTAGGGGTATCTTGGAGGCAATTTTCCCAGGTAGAACGGCCAGAAAAATGCCCTGAGGCAGAAGTATGTTGAAAGAAACATGAGGCTGGTGGAGCTGGGAGAATTGAGTGAATGGGACTGGAAATCAGGGAAGCACTGGAGAGCCTCTTCCTGTACTGTGAGAGGGCTTTGGCTTTTAGTCAGTGGGAGATAGGACTCATTGGGTCGCTTTGGTTAGAGAAGTGTCATGATCTGTCTTGTATGTTAACAGGATCACTCTGGCTACTGTGCTGAAAATAGATTGAAGGGAATAAATTAGAAGTCAGGAGACCATTTAGGAGGTTACTAGAATAAGCACCTGGGAGCAGTGAAACATTATCCTGGCAATTTAAGTTGGAGAAAGTATGGCTGTTAATAGGTGGATCCAATAGAGCAATTAGGAAGATTATCAGATTTGTTGTAAAGATAATGATTCTGGTGTTGGGTCAGGCTGAATTTAAGTGCAGATAGTGCTTTCAAGTGGATTTATTAATCTAGATTTAGAAGTCATCTGTGCACAGAGCTTATTAGTTAGTATGGAAATTATTTGGAAAATATGCTTAGTAAAAAAATGAAATTTTAGAGAAATTAAAGGAGGAGCATTAGGGGTAACTAAGAATAAGTATCTTTAAGTCATTTGAAAACTGTCAGAAAACAAGTCAGATATTTTCTTCTGCTAACCCCCGTCTTGCTGACAAGTGACCTAGGGCTCAAGACTCAGCCTAGGTCAGGTTTGAGTCAGAGCACTACTGAGAGGTTTGGATGTGAAGCCTTCGAATAAGTGTTAAATCCACATGCAATCATGAAGAGAGAGACTCTGGATACAAAAGTGAGTATCATGTCCAAAAGATTGTAATTAGCAATAGCGTTTGAAGCAAAAGGGGAAATGCAAACATGCCAGAACTAATTCACCTGTCATTTGGTAGCTGGACTCAGTGACTTATCTGCTCTTGGGCTATCTGTGACTTGGGCAGGGATGTGTGCCAGAGGTTAAAAGACATAGTAGTAAGCCTAAAGAGTATAAAATCCAAAATATGTGGGTTATTGCAAAATGTCAGTGTATACCAGGAAGCCTATGTTTCCTAAAAATTGAGTGTGTTGCTTTGAGAAAAATTAAAATTAAACTAAAATGGAGATCCCCATGTCAGAGATTTTTTTTTTAAGTGGAAATTCGAGCAGGCATAAGGAAATAGAGTTAATAATATCTCTATTATTCTCTAATTCCAACAGTATGTGACTATGAGACTGGTACTTGTTATTTTGAACACAAAGATTGTATGTGATAGCTTCTGCTTTGTATAATTCTTCCTTTATTTATTTGTCTATTTACAATTCTCGTAGTCTTAGACGGGAGAAACCAAAAGATTGTTGCTCATTTGTTGTGCACTCCAGGTGCAGAGAACTTTACCAGGAAGGCATCAGAATCCTATATTTCAGCCAGACCTTTTAGGAGTAAAGTAGACTAAAAAATGTGATCCACAGCATAACCTTGGAATTCACTCAATAAATTTATGTACTAATCTAGAACTTGAATTTATTTAGCACTGGTATGAAGAATCCTTTTGAATGAGGTTTCTATTGATTGAAAATATGGATCTTGTCAAAAAGAATAAGTTTATCCAGGAAACACTTCCTATGATACTATTTCAGACAGGCTTGTCAGAAGCCTTAGAGAATTGAGGGAATTGAGAATGACAACACCCTACTGGAGACAATCTGGGAAATAATTAATAAGCTATGTATCGCTCATTCATTTATTACTAAATAGCCTGAATAAGTTTATTTCTACTGACAAAATATCTTAAAAACGACCACTAGGACATGTAGAGTTTGAAAAGTGTCGCTAGAGAGCTGCCTTTTTTTCTCTAATAAATTGAACAAAAATGCTTATTAAATATGTTCTTTAAAGAGCTGCAGTATGCATGTTTATGTGTGGCCCAGGTTTTCTGGTGCTTCAGGCCTGGCGCCTGCCCTCCAGGAATGACTATTTTATAGAAAAGGTAAAAAATGTACATAATAATTATAATATAAAGCACCATATGCTATGCTTCATATGAGTGACATACAATGTTATAGGAAGTCTGATATGCATGTCATCTACATCAGAATAACCTAGAATACCTTTTAAAAATAAAGATCCATTGGCCTTGTTCAATCTAAAGTCATAAAACCAAAAACTCTGGGATGAGACTTAGGAACCTGTATTTTTTTAAAGCTCACTGAATATTAGATATGGCACCCCCAAATATTATATGTGTTAGCATACTTATCAAATATTGGAGGAAGTTCACTTCCAATTATTCTGAATCCAGTGAAGTTCCCTGATCCAGGTAGTGATTCTCAGCCTTGGCCTCACAGTGGAGTTATTGAAAGCTTTGCTGATGCTTAGGTCTCACCCCCGGAGTCTGATGTTCCAGACTGCAGCCTGGGTTTCGGGGTTACCCAGCCAACATAGATGATCTGTTCCAAATGTTACAGCCTATTTATAGAGCCATTCATGATCTCAGACATTTTCTACTCCATCCACTAGCCATACTGAACTACTTGCAGACTCCAAAATGATATGATGATGATAATGAAAATAATAGTGACCATCAGCATTTTTGTTATTATTTATTTTGTTATTGTGTGCCAAGTATTAATTTGTTTAACCCTCGTGAAAAGCCTATGAGGTAAAATGCTGTTAATTATTCCCATTTTACAGATGAGAGACAGAGTTAAAGTGACTTGCCTAAGGCCACAATGCTAGTAAATGACAAAGTTGGGTTTTGAACCCAAGGAGCCTGGCTCTGTAGTCCATTTTTGTAATATTTGCTCACACATGTGTACCCCAGCCACAAGCTCTCTCATATCATTGAACTATGTACTATGTATTTACACTGCCTTGAAAAACCTTCCTTCGACCTCTTACATGATAAATGTTTGCCATGTTCGATTCATAGCTCAAATGTCACCTTCTATAAAACGTTTTCCCTACCTTGCTGCCCTGAGAACTGATATTCCTGTTGTAGCAGTGCTCAAAGACTTTAATGTTTTTTTTAATTTTTGCTGTGTCCACACTACTGTGAATGATCCCTGAGGGAACAGAGTGTGTCCTATAAATGTTTTTGTAGTTGCCTTAGCAATGTCTGGAATATAATAACTACTCAATACTTCTTGACTAAGTAAATAATTAAATGGAGGAATACATAGTGAATGTATGGAAAAGCAAAAGTGCATTTTAGTTTCATATAAATTAATTTATTAAGAGGCAAAGCCAAAAATATTTCAGAAGCCATTATAAAGCTGCTTGAAGTTTGGATAGTCATGGAGTTTGGATTTCATTTGATTAGAGATAGTGGGGGATTATTGAAGATTTTAAGTAAGGAAATCACATGATCCATCTTGTTTCCACTAAGAGGACTTAAGTAAACCCAGAGGGACCACCTGAGAATACTGTAAACAAGTCTTAACATTTCAAGTCACCCTGGATACAATTTTATCTCTATCCAAGGATACCTACCTCCATCTAACCAAAGACTCACTGTGACTTGTGGTGGGGCGTGGAAGTGAGTAAAATATGAGGAATGAAGGAATGGTGCTAAGCCCTACTCAAGGGGTGTGGTAGGGCCATCAAGTATAAAAGGAGTTGCGAGGGCAGCAGTCAGGAAGGTCGGGCACAATTTGCAAGAGAAAGAAGAGTAATTCAGAACAAAAGCTGGGAAAACTGTCCAGGAAAAAGGCCTGCTTTAGCTGAGGCTGGGTTAAAGATAAGCGGGCGAGCCTGGAGGTTCTGGAGTGGGAACCTGTGCAGGTACTAAGGTAGAACTAATGAGTGAGTCAGAATTGGACTTAAAGGAGAGGGTAGGGGTTAGTTTCTTTATCACAGCAGGCACTTCATAAATGACTACTAAATTGACTGAACTAAAACTGCTAGGGAAGTGAAGCAGCGTCAATATCCAGAGACAGACCTACAGAGAAAGGCTGCGCAAGAGTGAACCCGTCCCAAGCAGCCGAGGCTCAGGGTCCTAGGAGCAGTCAGCCTCAATACTGAGCTATTATTTCCTAGACAGCTTACATATGTTCATCTCCATATGTTATTTCATGAAGACCCCTTACACTAATCCGGCAATGTAGGCTAGTGAGGCAGACATTGTGCCTTCCTTTTTACATTTTTCATAATAGAGAATCATAACTTCTCTCCAGAGGGACATTTAGAATTACCATGTACCTAACAAAGATTACGTTTCAGGGTCCTTCATTCTCATGGGTCCTTTCCCAAGCCCTGGTGTCTCTATCATAGAGGATGCCTCAAATGTTATGATTTCAGGACCAATAAAACCTTGGTTTGCCCTTGTGTTACACTTAACCCAGATGGAACTGGCTGGGGCTGAAACTTCAGATCCAGTGTTCTTCCTGTTACACCTTGCTGGCCACTGGCTGCCTTTTCTAACTTTTATGGTTAGGAGATTAATCAGTTCCTATGGGGCTCACCCTACAGATGAGATGAGAACATTCTAGACAATCAGCAGATGAAAAAAAGCATGTAGACAGGAAAGCAAGTAGACAGGAAAGCACCATTTGACAGCCCCCAAATCAGATTAACTAAACTATCTGAATCCCTGAAAAGAGGCACTGCTCAAGGCCTACAAATTTAATATTGAATGGCTAAAACCAGGCTTCCCAATGCCCTCTGTTATTCAAAAACACGTAATTGCTCTAAGGCTACTGAAAGTAAATATTAGTACAGAGAAAAGAATGTTAGCTTACAAAAAGCAGCATTTCTATTCCCTTTAAAACAATTTAATAAGTGCATCATTACAGAATGGCATAAAATATGACAAAATAATCTCTAAACAGATTAAAGTAACTTAAATAAGTCTAAGTAAGGGGAAGAATAAAAATGTTCATTGTACAAGTAGTTATATCATTATATACAAAATGAGAGTAAAATATTTGCATCTTATTTTGAAAAACATCTTGAATGTAACAATTATCAACAGTATGAAAAAAATCCTGTTTTGCTTCCAAAAGGAATTGTTCTCAGAAAAATGAAAATCCTTTTCTTATTATTTTATTTAGCCTATTTTATATGACAGATTTTCATTTTAGTTTCTTTGTTATTTGCTCAAGATGGATATTTTAGTTTCCATAAAAATCTTTTCACATGTCTGTGCATGTATATGTCTGTGTGCTTTTGTGTGTATTTAAGTTTCCAGCTTTCACTGTAACTGAGTAGTTATTGTGGGCATTTTTCCTTTTCTTTCTTTCTTTCTTTTTTTTTAAATAAACCTTTCCAAGGATAAGAGACCTTTGACTTCTCTTCCTATTGACCTTCTGCCATTTTCCACTTTCGTTCCTTCTAAAAGAAATTCCCCGGTTTGGGAAATAATGAGGACGATTCTGTTTAACTATGATTTTGAAAAACTAAATCTAAATTATGTATACTTACATGCTTCTAAGTAGTTGCATGGGAAATAGGCCAACACATTTAATTTACTTTCCTCCTATAAAATGTTGCAAGCTAACTCTTAAAAAGCACTAAACCAGAGATATAATCTAGGGTAACCTTCATCAGAATGACCTGGATTGCTTATTAAAAATAAAAGTTCCACTCTGGCTGGTGTGCTCAGTGGTTAGAGCATTGGCCACACACCAAAGGGCCTTGGGTTTGATTTCCTGTCCAGGGCTCTAACTGGGTTGCAGATCTGATCCCCGGCCCGGGTTGGGCAGGCGCGGGAGGAAACTAATCCACGTGTCTCTCTCACACCAGTTTCTTCCCCCGCCCCTTCCTCCCTTCCACTCTTTCTCAAAATCAGTGAAAGAAATATCCTTAGGTGAGGACTGACAGACAAAAAAATGCAAGCCCCACCCTGGCCCATGTCCTCCGTGGTTAGAGCGATGTCTCATGCACCAAAGGGTTGCAGGCCGATTCCCCATCAGGGCTCATACCCCAGGTTTCGAGTTTGATCCCTGGTTGGAGCATGTGCTGGAGGCAACTGATCTCTGTTTCTCTCTCACATTGATGTTTCTCTCTCTCTCTCCTTCTACCCTCCCCTCTCTCTAGAATCAATGAAAAGCATATCCTCGGTGAGGATTTTTTTTAAAAACCCAAAATAAACAAAAAACAAGTTCCTGTGTCCTAGCCAAAACCTACTGAACCTGAACCTCTGAGGATGTAGACTGAGGATATACATTTTAAACAAATTCCCCAAGTGATTCTTAGTCACATTAAAGTTTTAGAAGTAAGGTAGTATATAGCCTACTTCATTTAAGTCTTAGGACTGTTGCAAATGTATTATGATGTAGTTGCTAAGAATAAAAGGATATTCTTCATCCATAGAGAAAATTCGGGGAATCTTAGCTTTAAAACCTCTGCTAATTAAGATTCATGAGTAGAAATGGTTTGTTTATAGAAGGACTTTTGCCTGGATCATTAATTTTTAGAATGGTTTAAAATCTTTCAGGAATTAGATTCATCTGGAAATACACAGGGTTTGCCAACTGACACTCAAATGAACAGCTGAGAGCTTGAGTGCAGTAAGAGACATTAAGAAAACAGAACGAGTTGTTCGATAAAATGTAATGTTGGGGAAAAACTGTCCTCCAGGCATCTATTTCCTTATAAAACACTTGAAAATGTTTTTTTTTTCCTAATAACAAATCATATATGCAGTTTTTTAAGACTATAATTATAGTAAATAGCATTCTCCTACTTTTCCTTTAGGGCTCATTTGATTGCTTTATTTTTAAATAAAAATAATAT
The DNA here is from genome assembly GCF_054644295.1 of Miniopterus natalensis. Taxonomy (NCBI): domain Eukaryota; kingdom Metazoa; phylum Chordata; class Mammalia; order Chiroptera; family Miniopteridae; genus Miniopterus; species Miniopterus natalensis. The sequence goes on from NC_142086.1 coordinate 25,809,395, forward strand.
ATTTCCTAAGAGTTGACAATAATAAAAACTGTAGCACTTTATAGTAAAGGTTAGAAATAGAGCATCCCAGGAAACTCAGTTCTGCATTTTTAACTTTGGGAAAGTTTTGATATGACATAATAAAGTATGGTACTTTAATTTGAAAATGTAATTTCCTCTGCAGTGTAAAGCCTATTCTTAAAATATAATTTTCCTAGTATTATTAACACTTACTTTTACAAAAGACATTTAATATTATTGTAATTAGAATACCACCCTTACAGTAAGTCAATTATTTAGAGAAAATCAAATCAGTACTTAACACAAATACCTGGAAATGTTATTTATCTCACGATGACTGGTGTCATCCCTGAAGTAAACAATGCAGTATCCCAAAACTACCTTAAATCTATTTTAGGTACTGTATAATCCAACGTGCCTGGAATAGTCACAATTTACACCTGTTATCCCAGCCTAGATAGTAGTGGTGCCCATTTCACTACTAGTTAACCTGATTTAGATATCAAATTATCCTAAATTTGTTATCTTTTAAATTAGGCATTCCTTTGTACTAATAGGTAAATCCCCTTCTCCCACTTAAACATTTTCACAAACCCTTTTTTTGATGTTTTCACAAACTTTTTTGGGAGGTAGAATGATTTATTTTCCTGTTACAGGAAAGTCATGAGTGACTTGTGAGGTATGTTTTTGCGCTATGAAGGACATCTATTAGAAAACTCCACACACTTGAAGGTCCCTCTGCAGGTGGTAACATTTATGGCTGGACAGTCTCTGCAGGCACCAGATTCCCTGTCGTATCCACCTGCACACATTTACACGTGCATGCAGACACAGGACACTCCGCATGGTGCATGGTCCCTGAACCAACTAAGCCTATGTCCAGCATTCCCACCGTGCCTGCAATTGTGACACCATGTAAACCGGTTGTTAAATTGAGCTAATTTTTTGTCCTTGCTCAAGTCTGCATTTCGATCTGATTTGAATCCTCCAGGACGCTTGAAACGGGTGTTCCCATATTAATAAGACAAAGTGCACATCGAGGAAGGGGGTTTTGACAGCTGAGGCAACGTGTGACTTTCAGTTTCGTTGGCGAGCCACTGACACCACACTGGCTAAAACCTCGGCCCTGAGGAGGCACAGGCGAACAACTGTAGGAGCCAGACAAACTCTTCCCTCACTACCCCGTAACAGGTGGAAGCACTGCCACAACAGACGAGAGGAAGGGTCCTCCAGTTTGAACTTCTCCCCCAATTTGGAGATGTCTGTGCTCGCAAGTCTCATTACTTCATGTTGGTTCCTGCCTCCTGTGTTGTGCGCCTTCCCAGAAGTGGGAAAATGTCTAAGCAGATCTGTGGTGCTGCTATTTTGGTAAGAGGAGAATTGCTTGCACCTGGACCCAGCCGCCGTGGAGCCCCGTATCGACAGTGCAAACGGGTATAAAAGCAGTGGAAGTATGTTAGAACAGAGGTTGAGTACTTAGCCCATGGAGTTAAACAGACCTGGGTTTGGACCCCGGGATCCTCATTTACTTGCTCTGTGATCTTGGACAACTCATTCGAGCTCCCTAAACTTCAGGTTGTCTGTAAAATGGAGTTATGAAAAGTCCTTCCTTCCTTCCCTCGTGTATCGTGAGGTTTGATTGAGTGAAGACATTTCTCACCAGGCATTACACGTGGTGCCTGTTATGTTGATAGCTACAACCACCACAACTACTGCTACTGATATTCTTGCTTCTTTTATTTATATATTTTTAACTTTTTAAACTTATCTTTATTGTTGAAAGTATTACAGATATTCCCCCCCTTTTTCCCCATTGATCCCGTCCACCCTGCATCCCTCCCCCAGGCCTTCACCACACTATTGTCTGTGTCCATGGGTTATGCATATATGCATAGAAGTTCTTTAATTAATCTCTCCCTACCCACTCCCCCACCCCCACCTTCCCACTGAGATTCATCAGTCTTTTCCACACTTCTATGTCTCTGGATCTGTTTTGTTCCTCAGTCTGTTTTGTTTATTAGATTCCACATTAGAGTGAGATCATGTAAATCTGAATCAGGAAGAATCAGAAAACCTGAATAGACTAATAACAACTGATGAAATCTAAGCAGCAATAAAACAACTCCCAGCAAACAAAAGCCCTGGTCCAGATGGCTTCACAGGGGAGCTTTCTAATTCTTTAAGTTGTAGGCTTAGTTTACTAAAAATGTTTCTTGCTTTTTGAGGTAAGCCTATAGTGCTAGGAACTTCCCTCTTAGGACTGCTTTTGCTGTGTCCCATAGATTTTGAGTTGTTGTGTGTTCATTTTCATTTGTTTCCGGGAAGGTTTTGATTTCTTTCTTGATCTCTTTGGTAACCCATTCATTGTTTAATAACATGCTATTTAGCCTCCATGTATTTGAATGTTTGGGGGTATTTTTACTGTAGTTGATTTCTAATTTCATGTCCTTGTGATCTGAGATGCTTAATATGATTTCAGTCTTCTTGAACTTACAGAGACTTGTTTTGTATCCTAACATGTGGTCTATCTTTGAGAATGACCCATGTACACTTGAGAGGAATGTATATTCTGCAGCTTTGGGGTGAAATGTTCTGTAATTATCAATTAAATCCATCTGATCTAGTGTGTCATTTAGAGTCATTGTTTCTGTGTTGACTTTTTGTCTGGAAGATCTATCCAGTGAAGTCAGTGAGGTGTTGAAGTCCATAACTATGACTGTATTGCTGTTGATCTCTCAAAGTCCTTAAGGTTATTATTGATAGGTCCTTATTTATTGCCATTTTAATTCTTTATGCCTATGTTTCTCTCTCTATTTCTTATTATTATTATACCAGTCCCTTTAACATTTCGTGCAATGCTGGTTTGGTGGTGATAAATTCCTTTAGCCTTTTTTTTCGGTCCGGGAAGCTCTTTATTTCACCACCTATTTTGAATGATAACCTTGCTGGATAGAGTAGTCTTGGTTTCAGATCCTTGTTTTGCATTATCTTGAATACTTCATGCCATTCCCTTCTGGCCTGTAGAGTTTCTGATGAGAAGTCAGATGACAGCCTTATGGGAGCTCCTTTGTAGGCAACAGATTGCTTTTCTCTAGCTTCGCTTTAAGATTCTCTCTTTGTCTTAGATTCTTGGCATTTTAATTATGATGTGTCTGGGCGTGCACCTCTTTGGGTTCTTCTTGCTTGGGACTCTCTGTGCCTCCTGAACTTGTGTGATTTTTTCCTTGACCAGGTTAGGGAAGTTTTCTACCATTAGTTCATCAAATAGCTTCTCTAACCCCTGCTTGCTTTCAACCTCTTCTGGCACTCCTATAATATGAATATTGTTACTTTTCATGCTGTCCCACAGCTCCCTTAGACTGTCTTCCTGTTTTTTAATTGTTTTTTGTTTTTGGATCTCTGATTGAGTGGTTTTTTATACCTGTCTTCTAATTCACTGATCCGATCCTCAGCTTCCTCTAACCTGCTTTTCATGTCTTCCAATGTATTCTTTATTTGTGTTATGTCATTCTTCATTTATAACTGGTCATTTTTCATAGTTTTCATATCTTGGCATGTACCTGGGTTGCAGGTTCGATCCCTGGGCCTGGTCAGGGCTCATGTGAGAGGCAACCAATCGATGTGTCTGTCTCTCTCACATCAGTGTTTCTCTCTCTCTCTTCCTCTCTCTCTCTCCCCCCCCTTCCTGCTTTCCTTCTACTCTAAAAATCAATGGAAAGTATCCTCAGGTGAGGATTAACAACACCACCAACAAAAAAACAAATTACAGGACCAAGCACCAGGAAAGTCATTAATACTAATAAAAGCACATATCTCAATTATCAGATAGTAATTCTTTTTGATAAAAGGGAAATACCCCTAATGTGTTGATAAGAGTAGGATACTCTTGACCACTGTTTATAACTACACTAGATATTAACTTTCTCTTCAGCTTCAGGCATGAAAGAACTTCTTGTCTTATTTCTTAGAATGGAAGGGATAATTGAATACTCTTGTAATGCTGTCTTAATTTAGAGTCTGATCCTTTATCATTGGTAGCACTAATGTTTCTGTCTTTGTACAAAATGCAAGATAAATTATCTAGTTTTATTCTGTTCTTGTGATTATTATATGTTGTACTCTCATTTTTTCCTAATGATACTGACTTTTCTATGGATTTTCTATTTTAACTTAAACAATATTTTTATCACATTTTTAGTTGTAAGACAATTAGAATGATTGAGAGTATTAAAATGCATTGCAGCAGAAAAATTGGTAATGATTTTAATGGTTATTTTAAAATTCATAATCTGTATCTGTTCTTAACAACATTACTAACACCTTCGAATGTATCAAGGTATATATGTTTAAAAATAGTACATATGAATATGAACTCACATATGCCTTTTATTTGGAACATAAAGTAGTATAAAGTAATTAAGAGTATAATTGTAATTAAGTAGTATAATCTAATTACCAAGACCTTTTTGTCATTCTTTTAAATATAAGGATTCAAATGATCAAGAAATAATTTTTGAAGTCCTTAATTAAATCAATAGCTTAACTTTTCTTATATAAAAAAATAGACAAATCATGTAGTGAACTTCTCCTTATTCATCTTGAGCCTGCAACTAGACTTTTAAAAAATCATTTAAAGATCTGTGGATCAATTCTACTAATTTAAAGAATGAACTAATAGAGGTAGCTTGTCTTAGTGATTACATCAATAACGTCAGTAACATTGTTTTTATATTTTCATATTTGAAATGATTTATCAAAAACACAGAAGCCTCAGGATAATGCTGGAAAGAAAATGTCTTTCTGATAGCAAATGAAATCTAACCTCAAGAGCTTGACTTTTCATTCTAAAACTGGGGCGATCTGGGGTGAGAGGAGGAGGAATTGTCTCTGCCCAAACAGTGGAGTCTTTTGATCAAACACTAAGAATAGGAGATAAAGAAAAAAACAAGCCTGAAGTACATATACAGAAGTGAGGCAAATGGGGAGTAAGGGCACTATTGTTTTCATGGCTGTAGGAGCAAGAAAAGGGATCCCAGAAGAGAAGCGAGCAACTAAACACTCCTGTGTATCTGATTTTCAGTCACTGAACCCTATATCTGAGAATCCATTTTTTTCTCTCAAATGACTTCTTTTTATAATGATAGCCTATGTAAAGTAAAACCAGCCATCTCAGAGGAAAACAGATTTCTTTCTTTTGCATTCCATATACTTTCAATTGAAGCAAACCTCAGACACTGTAGGACAATCGCCTCTTTTGGAGAAGATAATCATTTTAGGGTTTCATAAGTGTAAAAGTGTAACACATATTGCTATTTCTGTGAGATGTTTTACTAGTATAGGATGTTAGTCATTAAAATGATTAAGTTATTTCAAATACTTCCTCATCAAGAGTGTTTTTATGTAGGGGCATAGGAAGATCTCCCTGTTCAACTACATGGCTTCCTGAAAACTATAAAATTAGGTCATCATAAATTGGCACATATTTTCACTTTAACAGTTTGGTCATTGAGAGTTGTGTTTTTGATAAGTAATTTAGCACCAGATTTATTATACATGTAACTAAAAATAATTAATAGAATAGATTAGGTAAATATTCATAATTGAAATTTATTTCTCAAGCACCATAAGACAAATGTGTTTACTATGTAGTAAAAATAAGAGCTAATGTTTATTAAACACTTCCTGTGTTCAAAACATTAAATCTATTACTTTAAGTATATCATCAAATCATCTATTGGATGTTATCCTCTTATTAAAGACAAGAAAGCTGAGATAAAATAATCAATATGGAATCAATAGTAATACCTAAATTAATTATCCTTATTAAGCACATTGTTACATTCTCTGGCTTATAATTTAAGGAAGCTAATGCATTATGGAGTGTATATATATATATATATATATATATATATATATATATAGAATATAAAGTAATTTCATCATTTCATCAAATGAACATTCATATTATTATAAGGAATTATATTTAATAAAATTTATGCTGGCCTTTTAGAATTAAGTAAAGCCATTTTGTGAATGATTTCAATAACCTAAACATTAGAAGAAAAAGTCCAGTGAATTCTTTCCTTTGTTCATAAATTTTCTCCTAACAAAGGATTACACATTCAAAATGATTAGTTAATTAATATCCTGCATTATTAAAGAAAGTCAGTTAACAGCCCAAAAAAACCACACTGGTAAACTCAGGAATAGAAACCCTGGAACTGAGAAGCAGATAACAGTGGTTTGGGTGGATAAGAGATTCCAATGGAAAGAAGACTTGCAGAATCTTGGTAATACACAAATCAGTGAAGAAGTCACAGCTAAGGCTTTCTTCTAGGACCCAAACACCAAGAAATGAGGTGACAGGAATTGGATGTGGAGTGCGTATTCCATAACAGGTAGAGGTGTACCCTGGAGGTATACAGGAGTTAGATATTAAATGGTTCTAGTGTCAATTCCAATGTGTGTGTGTGCGGGGGTTTTCCACACCACCAAGCAATTCTTGGACACCACTTCTGCCATCCTACAGTTCAAGCCTATTCTGACACTGCCTACCCAGAGATAATGTCAGATTTCACAGGTTAAGGTCTCGGTCCTGCAAGACTGCTGTCCCACAACCCCTTCAGACAGGTTGTCCAACTGTGCTTCTGACTGAGAGGCTATAGATTGGAGTTTTCAATCTATAAACCCAAAGACCCCCTCCTTGGGTTTGATCAATTTGTAAAAGCATCTCACAGAACTCAGAGAAACATTTTACTTACGAGATTACTGGTTTATAATGAAAGGATACAGAAACAGTTCAATGGAGGATGCACTGGGCAAGGTACTGGACAAGGCCAAAGAACTTCCATGCCTTCTGTAGGTGTGTCACTCTCCCCAAATCTCCAGGTGTTCACCAATCTGGAAACTCTTTGAACCCAGTCTTTTCAGATTTTTATGAAGGCTTCATTACATAGGCACGATTGATTAAATCATTGGCCATTGGTGATTGAACTCAATTTCTAGTCCCTGTCGCCTCTCTGGAGGTTATTGTGTCACTGAAAGTTCCAACCCTCTAATTACATGGTTTGCCCCACTGGTAACCAGCCCCATCCTTAGATGTTTTCTAAAAGCTACCTCATTAACATACAGAAGACACTTGTGTTGCCCTCATCACTTAGGAAATTCCAAGGGTTTTAGGAGCTCTGTGCCAAAAACAAGATGAAGACCAATATATATTTATTATAAATCATAATATTGTAGATGTGGATCAGGAATTGGACAGGAATGAGAATTATGTAATTTCCCCTTTCAGCAATAGGACTAAAATCAGAATGTAGTCGAGAAACAGATGCAGAGTGGGGAAAAGGAACAACATTGAACTGGAGAGCCAAAGGAAAGTGGCACTGTCACCGTAAATAGTCATATTCAAGTATTCAAAAAGCAGAGTCCCATAATTTTGTTGCTAGAGAAAATGGGCTCTTCCAAAGTCGTGAGAGAATAATTTCAAAGACTGATGGGGGAGAAATTTAAGTGTAGTGGCAAGATTTATTGGAGTGAAAAGAAATAATATGTCCTTAGGGTTGTAGAGAGCTGGTAGATGTAGCAGCAGCTGCCCTGAGGTTTTTGCTAATCCTCCATGTATTTTCTTGGTTTCTGGAACAAGCCTTCTGTCTTTCAAACTATTCAGCCTCTTTTGTGGGGTTTCCCAGGGCTGTGCTGGGTCTTCCCCCTAGCCAGTCATTTTTCTGGACTTCCTTAGTTTCATACCCTTATCCAATCAGATCCTTTTCCCAGGCTAGACTCTTCCCTTTATGGCTGCCATTTGTCTCCTACTAGGTATACCTCAAAGTTCTGTTTCATTCATTATCTGGCTTCTACCGCACATGTGCCCAGCAAAGGAATTTCCCCTTTACCCTTTATCCACCCCCCACCCCCCTTGTAATCTGGGTGAATGGGCTGGTTGTTCCCCTAGGGACTTTGGAAAGACAGTCTTCCCTGCCTGCTTGGAACCCCTTTGACAGAGGATATGGCTGTCCCCTGGGGTGTCTGTGAAGCTGTAGCTTCCAGACTTAATCAGGTTTAGCCAGTTTAGCTCCCTTCTCTTTTGTTAGTACCTAACTAGCTACCTACATTAACACTTTGCGCTCAGAAGTAACTTCCTCTTGTTCTTTATCTCAAAGAAACCCTGAGCAACTCAACAAGCTGCAGGGAAGGGTCAGTTCTGTGTTTCTGGAAGCTGATAGATTTGGAAAGCATGACCAGAGAACCATATATGGTCAGTATAAAATGGAAATGATACCACCAGTATGTGTTTATGGTAAGGGGAGGTGGGGAAAGAAACCTGGGGAAAGATGAGAAGGTAAAAGGAAATAACTGCCAGTAAAGCATCATTAATAAATGTTTCTCAACTGGATAACTGAACAAATCACTTAAAATTTTGCTAAGATGGTCTTGATAAAATTGGACAGAAAAGTTTCTATTTTTCTCAGTGCCATTCAGAGATAATGATATCTTCATTAATCTCATTTAAGTCTTGAGTGCTTCTTATAACAGCAAGTAATGCTGGCCAAGGGTTTTCCTAATTATTTTTAAAATTACATATCAGTTGTACACATACCCCCCACCCTCTTCTCAGAGTTGCTATAATCACTACTCTCAGGAAAGCTCCAAGCACTTCACAGCTCCGTTTCCTCCAGCCACATTTGTTTGCCAAGATTGTTACTTCAGGATTCATCCTTTAATGACTGTTCTTTTTCCAGAAAGCAAATAAATGGAAAGGAGAAAAGGCTTAAGTCTTCCATTTTTTTTTCACTGTTTACTGCTAAACCTATTCAAAATGTATGTACTCACAATTTAGGTAAAGCATATTTGAGTTTGAAAAATTTATTGCCAATCGAAAATATATATCTGGTGTGAAAATTATTGCTTTGAGCTGTGAGTGTCAAAATTCTTTGAACTAATGGGCCTTTACAGGGAGTGCATTATACAGAATAGTTTAAAATATGCAAACAATGCACAAGGTGATTTTTAGAGCTCTAAAATTATTCTGAGCCAGAACAAAATTTTCCTGATCTTTAAAAGATTTAGCTGTTAAATTTTTTTTTTTTTTTTTTTTAAGTCTTTATTGATTTCAGAGAGAGGAAGGGAGAGGGAGAGAAAGAGATAGAAACATCAATGATGAGAGAGTCATTGATTGGCTGCCTCCTGCACACCCCCGATTGGGGATCAAGCCTGCAATGTGGGCATGTGCCCTGATCAGGAATCGAACCTTGATCTCCTGGAACCTAGGTTGATTCTCAACCGCTGAGCCATGCCCTGCTGGGCTAGCTGTTAATTTTTAAATGCTGAACATAGTTGACATTTCTAATTGAATTGTTACTGAAATAATCACATCAAATTCCTTGGTTAAATGTTCAAAGTAGAGCCCATGAAATATGCATGTTACCAAATCAAAGCAAAGGGAGATTCTTCTGTATACTTATTTTTATTATGATAAATGTTAGGTGCCTTTTATTTAGAAATAAAATAACCTCTTAAGATAAGATATGCTTACTCTTCTAAGAAAATTTGAGTGTGTGGAACTCAAGGGGTTTATGCAATGTCTATTTTATAGTTAACTTGTTAGGTATCTGCTGTTTGTAAGTAAGTAAATTTAAAAACTTATAAAACTCAGTTTCTGATGTTGAGCTAATTAGCTTCTGATGGTGAATATTGGGAAAATACACTATTTCAAGGTGATGCTACATATCAGTAATATGTCCCAAGACCAAAGTTCTCAGTGCGGTATGTGTACTTTTGTTGTCCTATTAAATGAGTTTACATGTTACATGGATGAACATTTTATATTTTATTTCATTTTTAATTTTGTATGCTTGCCTTCCAGTCTATTCAAAGAATATAGTACTAGTTGTTTAGTTTTTGATAACTGTATAAAGTTTACTTTTTAAATAAATCTAAATTTTCTAAAGGAACTTTAAAAAAATTATGTAGATAATAATACATGTGGAACACAGATATTAACCACAAAATGATTCTCTAATAATTGATGATTAAGAACAACTCTAAAAACTCTCATGATAGACGTTTAATAAATATTTGTTGAATGATGATTAGTGAATGAGGAAAGTGTCTTTTTAGAACTTTATACTTCTAATAGAATTGTTGCCTTGTTATCGATGTTGTTGGCTCTCGGTTCTTGAGTTTGGCAAAATCAGAATTCAGAGCCAAGAACTCTAGTGCAAGAAGTTTATTTAGCATGCAAAGTGAAAGTGAGGATTCAAGTGGGCTGCTCAGAGAGCTGCCTTGGCCTTTTCGAAAGAAAGTCACAGAGGCAGAAGAAGTGAGCCAGCTGGGCTGTGTGGACTTAGGAAACAAGTTACAGAGGCAAAAGCAAGGCCCTTGAAGACAGGTTCAGGGGGTTAGCCTGGGACGAGCTACCACTGCTCACTGTTCCCCTGGTTGCAAGTCTCCTGGGGACCCTTAGAGCTTAGGACAGAGAAAGCAAAGATGAATGCCTGAAGATGGAAGGCCTGGATGTGCTCTAGAGAGACTGTGTACACTGGGTCCTTTGTCTCAAGGGTTTTTATGATTTCTAAAGGCAATAATTTTAAGGGAGGTCTTAGGGAAGGTTCTCAATAGAATATTCATTAGCTTTCCAGGTGTGTTTTTTAATATGCTGATTCATCAAAATGAGCATATAGGGTAAAGGGTCACGGTCTCTACTGTTTGGTCAGTGCTAGGGTAGGGGGATCATTGGTCATTGCATCTGGTTCTGATGCTAGCCATGGTGTCACTTTGCTTTTGCTGCTTTTCTGAGCATGGAGCTGAAACACATCTGAGCCTAGATGTTATCTCTAGTTTGACCAAAACTCTCTCTGGTCAACAGACTGTCTTGGTTCCTAAGCTTATTTGATGCTGATCAGAACCTCATTGTCCTGAGGGCTTAATGCTTAAGGGAATGGACGTGCAAGAGAGAAGGAGGCAGGTGAGTCAGGGTGCTGGACAAGGCCAGTTTGAAGTAGTTATCTGTCTCAGTTTCCCCATTCCACTTACTAAGGAATTTTCCTGGCCTCTTGCTATCCTGCCTCAGAATCAAGGAGGGAATACATCTTATGAATTTATTTTTCCAGTTAACTCTTTGTAATTTGTTTCATAGAGTGTTTCTCCACCTACCATATGTCCAATGTAGTAACATCTACGCCATTTGTTCTGTTGGGAGATCTTCTTTATATAACCTACACAGAAGAAAGAGTTAGAAAACATAACATTTACAAAGTAATCTCAAAAGAGCAAATTTCTGTAATGAAAACTAGATGAGGGATTTCTCAACATATTAATTAAATGTTCTTTTTAATATATTTGAATATGTATAAAATATATATGTCAGTTATAAAACAGACAATATGTACTGAGATTTCTAGGTCTTAGTTATCTTAAGGAACAGAAAGATTTCATAAAATATTTCCAGGAGAGTGTTACAGAAGACATAGTAGTGTTCCAAATGGGGTGAATTTCTGTTGATAAGACCCAAGAGAAGTACATAGGTTTATCTAATCAAAACAGATGTCTATAGCTACCACCTTTATCTACATTTTTCAGTAAACTGCCTCTTTGGGGCCTTCTTAGCACATCAAGCACCCAGTCAACAATTTAGGGACTATAGAGATTTCAGAATCTAGATTACATACACGTATTTTCATTTTTTGTTTTAATGAAGCTAATTCAGAAGTCAAATTTTTATGTGTCTGAGCCCTAAATGTCTCCCGAAGTATACCCAAATCAGTTCAGTGGCAGGTGGGAGTCAGCCAGGAATTAAAAAGAAAAAGCCATCACCAGATAATGCAAACTGATCTGAAAGGGTAGACAATATGGAACAGAGATAGTGAGCAATTTAATAGGCCAAGAGGGAAAATTTGCCTTTGTTTTCTGTACCAGCATCTCTCAGAATGGTGTTTAGCAATATGCAGTTCTCCGAACTGAACACTTTTTTCATCTTCATAGTACATCTTCCATTTTGGATTTTTAAATTTTTTTTTCCCTTGAGTACTATCAGTAAGTAATAGTACATTTTAAATGTGTATTCTGTCACCCCTTATCCACAGTTTTGCTTTCTGCAGTCAGTCAACCATGGTTCGAAAATATTACATGGAAAATTCCAGAAATGAACAATTCATAAGTTTTAAATTGTGTGCCTTTCTGGTTAGAGTAATGAAATCTCCCACTTTCCCTCTCCAGTATGTGAGTCATCCCTTTGGCCACTATATCCATGCTGTATGAACCACCTGTCCCTTAGCAGCTATATTGATTATCAGATCTGTTATCAGAGAGAGAGAAAAGAGAGACTGAGACAGAGAGAACTCATTCATATAACTTGTATTACAGTATATTGTTGTAATCTATTATTACTTGTCATTGTTAATCTCTACTGTTCCTAATTTATAAGTTAAACATTATCATAGGTATATATGTATAGGAAAAAGCATAGTATATAAAAGTTTGGTGTTATACTAGTTTCAAACATCCACTGGGGATCTTAGGATCTATGCCTCATAGATAAGGGGAAACTACTGTGTTATTTAGTTTCCATCTGACCTAGGCAAAAATCTGAAGAGCATGCTTTTTATATCATAAATTTATATTATATAATCTTTGAGTATTAAATTTGTTTAAATATTTATTCAGTATTTGGCATATACTAGGTTGTGTTGTGTCAAGAATACAAATATGAATTAGATGCAATCCATGATGTAAGCAGCTTCAAGTTCAGGAGGGGGAAAGGAATGTTTTCATTGTGTTTTCATTTGAAAGTGAGAGATATAAAGATTGTAGTTAATAAATGATAGCTGGAGATTTGGGCATGATGCTAAAAAGAGAAGTGTGTAAACAAAGTACAAAGTTTGAAGTCAGTAAGTTCTAGGTAATTGTTGGAGAAATGATGAAGACTTGAGATTGTTCAGGAAATATATACAGAAGGGAGGCAATGGCGGGAGAGAAAAGAGAGCCAAAGAAAGAATATAAGAAAACCCAGGTCCAGCACGTAAGCAAATCAAGAGCACATGGTAGGTAGTAGGACACTATGAGAGCAGAGGTTTTAAGAAGCAGAGAGGATCCAGCATTCCCAATTCTTGCCGAGAGTACACTGAGCACTGAGACTAAGCCATTGGCAACTTAGGCCAAATAAATTAGCCTTTGAGACAACCGTTTACACAGAGAGGGGAATGGGTTGTGAGAGTGGAAAGTTTGTTTTCTGAAATGTGTCAAAAAAGTGGAGCTGGCTCAATAGGGAGTCACAGCTAAAAAGAAGTTTGTTTAATGATGGAAAGACTGTGCTCAAGTATTTATGAGTGATGGACAAAAGCCAATGAAAAAAAAGCAAATTAAACCCCAAAGGTGAAAGGACTCAGCAAGGTGCAGAACAGGGTCGGGACAGGGCCTGAGCGCCAGGGGAGGTGTTCAGCGTGAAAGGAGGGTTGTGCGCCCCACACAGGCGGGTGCGTCAAAGGTGTGATGTTGTGGGTAACTTGGGAGCCAAAGCTGGGAAAGCTGAGTGGTCTGTGGTGTGTCGGAAGCAGGGCGATGCTGAGAGGCTTACAGAAGGGAGCTGGCGCTGGGAAAGGGAGCTGTGAGGAGAGCACACTCCACCAGCTGGAGACGAGTGAATGCCTTTCCCAGAAGCACCTGGGGCGCGGGCCTGTGCAGTCACACGGTCCACAGTACGTAAATGCCTCAACATAAAGGAATCAGAGTCTTCAGGAGTGTGTGTGCGTGCACACATATATTTACACATGCATATACCTATGTGTATAAGAACATGTACACACATGTGTGTATATATTATGTGTATATAATACATAGTGCGTATAGATAATATGTGGAGAGACAGACATACTCTTTGCTGAAGCTCTAAGGCATCTATTTTCATGGAGCTTCAAGTCAGAAAAAGTGGGAGCTTTTCTGAAGTTAGGAGAATTTAATTCTAGAAACTTTGCCACCTCGCTTAGAAAGGAGCTCGACGTAGTCATTAGGAAATGATCTATTTAAGGATTTCCTCAAATGGCATATATACGGCACTCTAATGATATAGCCTACAACATCTGTGAACACAGTAAAGTGTTTCTGGCAAATTAAGCATCTATTTTGAATTAAATATATGACAATATCAAAAATGAGTTTAAAAACATGCTTTTAAAGCAGTTACCAATATGGTTATTATGGTTATTATGAAATATTATAGTTCAACATGTAATAAAATAATAGGAAAAAGTAGAGAAAAGAAAGTGCACAGTAATAATGTGTTTTCTCTGTGGTCTGACAACAGTGATGATGATGTCTTTAAGGAGCGTGGCCTCCTGTTCTCCAGCTTCCCTGTGGCTCTTTCAGGTGTGGTCTTGCTCTTGCTCTTTTCTCTCCCTGGAATGTTCTGCCGCAGACGTGGCCTATGAGAAACAGTCATTCTTGTCTCAGACCACGTCAGGAAAACCTTCTTGGTTGTCTGATCTAAAAGAGTTTCCCTGCCATCCAGTACTTTATCGTATTCCTGGGTTTTCTTCAGAGATTTTCGCCTGTTTGCTTTTTATCATTAACCAAGATCATCTTTGCCATTCATTTGCTTGTGTATTACTGTGTACATTCCTTGACTACCATATAATTTTAGGAGAGCCTAGACATAGTACTATATAAATATCGCTCAATTAATGATTGAGAAAAATTAAATGACATGTATTCTGTATTTTATAGTTGGCAATGTACTTGGCTAATGCATTTTTTTTTTTAAAAATCAGAGGTGCTGTGTCAGGGAAGAAGAGTTGGAATTGGGAAAATTAGAAAAGGGAGACTGTGGGGTCTACCAATAGCACATGTATTCTCTGAACCAGAGGAACTCAACCTTGACCTCTAGATATACTGATTTGTTCACAACACTCGTGAGGCACAGTAAAAGTGATATAATGCCAATAATAAATTATTGGGGTTCATGAATATTTTTAATAAAATATTGGGGAACTAATAGCATTACCTCTGTAATGTCACTCATGTTTTCCTGTGAGGGAGAAGAGGCATTATAAAGAACTGGTATACTGTCAGTAACTATTTCTCAGGGCATGTTAATATGGCGATGATTTTGTAGTGTTTTTGCCCTAAATGTTTTTGGCATTTTGAAAATAACTTGTATACATCCCTGGGAGTGTTTTGTGGATTCTAGGAGTATCGTGCATGTGTGTCAAAGTAGAAAATAGTTCGAGAACTGCTCAGATTTAACCTTTGTTTTGGGGAAAGAGGTGTCTGGGTAGCTATCATTTTGTTGAGGGGAGAGATGACCAAAGTGCTTTTGTATCCATGTGCCTTATCAGTGCCTCATACGCTCAGTGTGATCTTAAAATTGTCTTTCAGATGATAGATTAATTAAATACATAAGTGATACAATTTAACTAGCATAATAAGACCCTATGAGATGTTCTGTCAATCGATAGAGTTAACTTCGGTGGTTTAGGCTTTTAAAGGGTGATTATTTTCCCCAAAGCACCCCATCATTAATTTAGGTATCTCCACTAGAAAAATTGGATTAAATTTACTCTTTGTCATTGATTCTAACAAGCTGGGGAGAATTTCATGAGTGTATATTGTGGTTTTTAACAACCTTAGGCCATTCTCTCCAAACTTCACATGTCTACCACCATTCCTTCTTCACCTTGCTACCCTTTTCGCTCTCTACCATGTCTTCTCCTATGATAAAAATAATGGAAGTAAACAATGTTATTTATAGGAGTTTGTCCCTTTCCTCTGGTTTTTAGGAACTGTTATGAGTCATATTGTGTCCACGATAAAGATTGTAAAATCCTAATCCCAAGTACTTGTGAACGTGACCTTATTTGGAAATAGTGTCTTTGCAAATGATCAAGTTAAGTTGAGGTCATGAGGGTGGGCCTTAATGTAATATGACACATGTCCTTGTAAAAAAAGAGATTTGGACACAGAGACAGACACTCGTAGATAGAAGACAATGTGAAGACACAGGGAGAACACTATCTGTAAGCCAAGGAACGAGAAGGGAGGCATGGAACAGATTCTCCCTCCGAGCCCTCGGAAGGAACCATTCCTACAGACACCTGCATGTTGAACTTCTGGTCTCTGGAACTGTGAGACAATATATTTGTTATTTAAGCCATCCAGTTTGTCGTACTTTGTTATAGAAAACAGACAAAGGAACAGAAACTAATTGAGAATCATGGGTTAATAATAATAACTGATTGGAATAATTTAAAAGTATTCAGATATTAAGTTATTAAGACTACAAACAGAAAAGTATATCTTTATTAATTATAAAGTAATTTACAAATACTTTATTTTTATATAAATTACTGTAGACAGTGCTGAAAAGAATTTCAGAAAATATAATTTACCCACTGCAAGTGGCAACTTATTGCCTGAATGTCAGCTGTTATCAAGCACTTAATCTAACTTTATATTTCCCTGTTTGGCATGGAACCAGTCAGCACTTAAATCAACCATGAATTTTTTTCTAGGTTCAGAAGTCAACTGCAATGTATGTTTTGTTCACAGCATATGGGTCTTCCATCCAGGCTTCAGATTAACTTTGACATCAAATGCTCTATAACTGCTTGCAGCATAGTGGAGCAAAGTGCCCTCTTCTATTTAGCCTGTCTTCTGTCATCTCTTTTATGAGGAGAGACTGCTTTCTCTCTTATATATGGCACTCCACACCACATGTGGCTTAGATTTATAATCAAAATGAGAAACTATAGATCTATGATAGATCTATGATATCACATCTGCTGTATGAGATTGCTTTTTCTTTTTTTTCTCAATCAGGACACAGAATCCTTAGCAGCCAAATTGTATATATTTTTTTTATCAAACTTCTTCCCTCTACTCCATGTTTCTTTATTACCAGTGCCATATGAATGAAAATAATTTATATATTGAAAATGCTATAACCTCCCCCTAATATTTCCATAATCTGGTTTCTTTTGAATAGCGCCTTTTCTTTTTCTTTCCTGAACATTAAACTGACTGTTAAATAAAAGAAGTTTAAAGAAAAGAATATACAGTTATTTTCTCAGATAGAGCCTAAACCAAACTTCTCTTCCACTCAACCTGGAATTTCTAACCAGTAGAATGAGTCCTTCACTTGCAGGCAAATACTACTTGGAGATCCAAGAACAAGTGACTGTCCGGAAGGCCCAAAATTAACTTACTCAGTCCTGTTATTGAGACCTGAACCAAGAATAAATATAATGTGAGGGAAGTGCTATAGACTGAATGTGTCTCTTCAAAATTCATATGTGGAAGATCTAATCCCAAATGTGGTGACATTCTGAGATAGGACCTTTGGAAAGTAATTAGTTCATGAGGGTGGGTCCCTCATGAGTGGGATTAGTGCTCTTACTAGGAAAGGTAGGAGAGAGATGATCTCTGTCTCTCTCTACTATGTGGGCTGGCCCTCTGTAAACCAGGAGGAGGGCCCTCGCCAAGAATTCAACCACGCTGGCCTCTTAATTTCAGATTTTCAGCCTCTAGAACTGCGAGAGAGAAACATTTGTTGTTTAAGCTGCTCAGTCTAATGTCTTCTATGAGAACAGCCTAAACTATGACAGCAAGGGAACCAAGAAAGACAGTAACCTCTTCTCATTCCTGAAAAGAAACTTCAGAGATTTTGCTACCCGAGCAATTGTGTTTTAAGAACATTTATACAATTGTTAGAAAATTTGTATACAAAATTTACTTTGCACAGGGGACGCTATGTCTAGTAATTTCTGTTAATATCTTAGCAATCAGTTAAACTTTTCAAAAGTCAATTTTCAAAAGCATTATTAATCAATTCAGAAGGGTATATTGTAAAACAAAAAATTTCTCTCCCATCTTCCTATGACCCTAAGCCTCTCTCACAGAGGTAAACATCGCTAAAATTTTTTTTAATATCCTTTGGGAAATAGTTTGTGCACATAAGTGTATATGTGAAAGGTTATTGCTATTTATAATCCATTTATGGGTAAATATATTTGTCTTCCCTATGTTAGTAGTGTAAATTATTGTTTTAAAATAAAATGTATGCCAGATTCAAAAAAAAAGAAATATCGGTGTCTCAGTATTGGGTTAATTTACATTTATTTGAATTCTAGCAAAATTGTGTATTTTCAACATGTTTATTGGCCATTTATATTTTTATTTATGAGTTACCTCTTCCTGCCCTTTATCATGTATTATTGATTAAAGTTTTTTATTGATATTTGAAAAATACAAGCTATTTTTATGCAAATTGAAGTACACTATAAATATATAAATTTTAAACTTGGATCCCTTTTCATATATGTACAATATATACACCATGTTGTATTTTATGAGGGTGCCATCATTTTTCTTGCCAGACTCCCTCTTGGTGGATATTTATATTGTTTTTATTTATTTATTCACTTATGTATTTAATTATTTTGGCCTGCTGCAAATAAAAAAAATCACACTTGAATTTTGAACTTATTTGATTACATGTGTAGAATGTTAATAAAATTGAAATAGGCATGTCAGTGGGCACATAGGCTCATGCATTTCATATTTTGATAGATATTTTCAGTTTGCTCTTAAAATTTTGACAGCAATTTACACTTCCAACAGCAGTATCAGAGAGTGCTTGTTTTCCCATACCTAAACCACCCTTACTACTAAATATTTTATTTTTAGATAATTTGTTAATTTTTATATATATATATATATATCTTTATTGATTTCAGAGAGAGGAAAGGAGAGGGAGAGAGAGAGATAGAAACATCAATGATGAGAGAGTCATTGATCGGCTGCAGCCCGCAACCCGGGCATGTGCTCTGACTGGGAATCGAACCCCGATCGCCTGGATCCCAGGTCGATGCTCAACCTCTGAGCCATGCCCGGCTGGGCAATAATTTGTTAATTTTAAATGGAAGTGTAATTAGCAATGTTTTCATCTTGAAATGTAGGAATAAGATTGTTCTTGAGATATTTTTGGTTCCTTTTTTTTTCTTATTAATTTAAATGAACAAAGACTCTCAAACTCCTTATATGAATAATTAACCTGATAGAGTCACAGGATTTATTTTATATTTATGCACAGAGGGAAAAAAAGAAAATCCCCAAACTTTTATATTTTCTTGTACCCTTAAGGAAACAGAGATAAATATATTTACTGGAATCAACAAGTAATGGGAAAAAATAAAGCAGAGTTGCAAACTTACAGAAATTGTTCTTTACATTTCACAACTCAGGCCTTATTCTCTGAATCTGGCTCTCTTAAAAGGCTCCTCAGTTCAAATAAAATTCCCAAGTCCTGTTTAGTGACTGATTACAGAATAGGGTTGCACATTCTCCTACACATCTCCAAACGGATTGAGGAGCACAGTTAACACTTTTGGGATTGTTCTCTATAAACCGTTTTATCAGAACGTGTTTTATGATGGAGGGCAGTGCCTGCTTTTCTGTAGCTGTAGGGAGAGAAGGAACATTTTTTTCTTCATTTTCTGGTATTTTTCTCTACTTATTAACACAGCCTGCAGCTTTAAGGCAAAACATGGGAATTATGTTAGTGAAGAGAGGGGGAAATGAAAGCACTTCTTAGAGGCTTAAATTATATATAATCAAAAAGGGCAAAAGAGAATTTTAACATGTGGTGTATGATACATGTGATGTTTTCTATCTATGTTGTTTTTGTCTGTTTGAATTTTTTGCTCATTTAAAAAATAAAGATAATATTCATATTGATTTGTATGTTAGGTATTTCGCAATAATCGTATGTTCAGTACATTTCATGGTTTGAGTAATTACATGGAAATACAGCATTTTAAAGTTCTATGAATAGTATCAGTTTACCATTAAAATATTTTAAGATCAAAGAAACATGATTGTTTCAAAATATTCTACTTTGAAATGATGTTAAATTACAATTTATAACTGGCTCCTGAACTTAGCATAACATGACCAAATAAATCACAATATTATAAAGAAATGTTTATTTCACCAAAAAATAATTTACACAAGTGATATGTATTGTTAGAACATGAAAACTTAATTTTATATTTAAATATCATTCCACAAACTCAACTTTAGGAAATATAGTCTTTTACTTGTCAACTCTCCCTTTTGCTCTCAGAAATGTATAGAATTACAGAACTTCAACAAACTGAGTCATAAAATTTGTATCAAACTTGAAGTAATGCTGCTATAAATATAAAGTGACATAGCATATGGCCAGCGTGTCCATGCACGGTGATGCTCTGATAAAATAGCTGTATGTGACCTTAAGCAAATTACTTTGAGTGTCCTGAAGAGTATCCAGTGCTCTGTGGTCTGTGCTTTTTATGAGTCAGACATCACAGTAGCTTGTTTACAGCCTAATATAATACATTTCACAGATTTCCATTTCACTTATAGATCATAAGGATGTTATCAAAAATAATTTGCTATACAAACTCAGATAAGATAGAGTAATAATGTAAGTTAAATGTTACCGTATGATTGGAGTTGTTTCTGCTTCATTTACACTTTATTATTTATTGTAGGCCTCGGAAACAAAACTGAGCTTCGATTTGATTTTGATTTTTACTTCTTAAATTACTTTTCACTTTTTTTAGTTAGCTAGACATGAGTATATTTCTCTCATATCAATAAAATAAATGCAGAAGTTCTGTTCTCTCTTTGAAGTTGGTGAGATAAAATTTCCTTTTGAGAGCTATTTGTTTATATTGTAATTATATTACATTATAAATTAAAATTATTTTAACAGTCTCTGGAGATTATTAGATTAATGCAAAATCAGTTTGTAGTAACTATCTTAAAATCTTGAGCTGTGATATTATCTTCATGCTAAAGTTTACAACTTTTGTGTGTAACTAAGGGATCATATCCTTTAGTATTTAAATTCAACTATAATTTAAATATGTGCCAAGCAAGCATTCCTCAAATTATAGTTTGCCTGTATTGTACTTACTAAAAATTGATTTTAAAATTCATTGATTTTTTAAAAATATATATTTAATTTTAAAGAAACATAACTGTTAAATATATTTATATGTAGTATATCAAGTATTTAATGTCATTTTACAATAATTAATGTTATAATTGTCCTGCTTTCTCCAGTGATACATTTAGAATATGGAAAGGATAATAAGTGTCATGGGCTTACCAAGAAGCAAATGTAAATATACACACATACACATAAACATACATTTATATATACAGATATACATCTATAAACATATATACATTGGTAGTTACTTAACATTCATTGGTTATATTTTGCTATTTAATATTTAAAATATTCTAAAGTTTTAGATATCCACTTAATTCTTCAAGAAATTTATACCATGGAAAAAAGTCAAAAGATGTTTTCTTATAAATTCTTATAAAGAATGTTTATTATTCTTATAAATACAATTTAAGAAATTATTAATTTTTATATCTAAAGAATATACACACCTATAATTTAGGGCTTTTAAAAAATATTTCAGTATTAGCCTGTTATCAAATTGTATATTATTAAAATTATTTTTGGAGAAATTAAATACTATGGGATTATTAGTGGAGAAATAGGAATCATGGCTTTGGGAAGCCCTGTAAAACATGTTGAATATTGTCCAATAGAGAAAAAGACTTACATTTTGTTTTCCTGTGGGAATGTCACAAAGGAGCCTTGTCTTCTACCAGGCACTGCCCTTCCCAAAGAAAAATTTTGGTTCTTTTTAGGAATGCCTAACCTGTGGGAAGAAAAAGACCTGGATGGCTTAAAAGAGAAAGAATTAGGCGGGTTCTAGGTGAGGTGGGTTCTTGGAGACTGAGGACAGTGGTGTAGCAGATCCTGTGTATGGAGTCTCCTCCGTTCTCCCACACTGCAGCAAGCACTAAGGAATGGACTAATCTCTACTAGTAGAAGGACGTTGGAGGAAATATTTCTGATGGGGATGTATTTCCAAAGACTGAGCTTTAAGTTTGGTAGCTTGGAAATAACAGCAAAGTTTCCATGGACTAAATTTAGCATGATGGGGAATTGGGCTTGATGATCAGATCAGAGACTTGGATGGCGAGAATCGCATTTGAACTGAAAAGGCATCTTTTTTCCCAAGCTTCCTGGACTGTGTAAGAAGCCAGAGACACATTATGACCTTAACAAAGGGTAAAAGGCCCTGCCAGTGAGGCAGGTGGCTATGCAGAGCCAATTTAATTGATTTAAAAAATAGGAAACTAAAATGTTTAAGCTATTCTTCACCTGAGTAATGTGGAAGAAATTTCTGCTCACTGCAAGGGTCTGCTTATTAAAGTGGAATGTGTCAGCTACTTCCTCAGTTAAAGCTGCAGCTCAGATCACAGCAGTGAGTAGCCAGTCACCTCTGTTCATTCCCTCAGACCGAGGAGGAGTTTTAACTGGGGAGCTATCAGAGACTCTGCTGGCGCAGTCTTACTATTATTCAGTCTCATCACTATCAGCATAGCTTTTATTGATTGAGTGCTGACGAGTCCAAAGAAACTGAAAATGTTTGTGACCTAATTTCCCATAAAACATTTTCAGTTGAGGAAACATATTCAGAGGTGTTGAGTCCCTTGCTAAGGTCACAGAGTTAATAAGTGGAAGCCCTGGGATTTGAGTTGGAGTTTATGAGATTCTGAAGTTCATACTGGAATTCCAGTCGCTGGAATTTCCTGGACAATTGATCTGATCAGCTTTTGTGGCAAATACTGAGCAAGTATGCTCCATGTGAGGTCAGTAGGCCTCCTGGGACTCTCTGTTCTTCGCTGGCCTGCCTGACCTGTCTGTCAGGTCCCTGGAGAAACATGCCTGAGCTCCAGCCTCATTACTGGTGTGTGATTTCGTGTTTCTCTCGTTTCTCCACTGGGTGACACAGGTTTCCTGGAACACACCTTGTATTTCGTGTCTGGTCCTCTCTACGCTGCTTCACTTCCAGCTTCCTCCGCTCCTGCTCTGTGGGGTATCCCCCACTTAGGCCTGGATGCCTGCCTGGGAGAGAGCTGGGTGTGCCTCATCCCTTTCTCGCTTTGATTGTCAGTCCCTAATGTCTCCTCCAAGGGTCAGTTTCCCTGGGTTCCCCCAAATGCTAAACACCAGCTCATTTCACCAGGCTCGGCCTGCTCAGCATTGCTTAGGAAAAGGGTCCTCGGTAAAAGCAGCACCTACCTGTGATACTCCCTCCAGACACTAAGAAAGTTTAGGGAAATGATTGCTGTGGTTTAGCGCAGCTTCTTCTGAAGGGCACATTCAGTATTTTATCACCACTCAGGCACTGAATAGATAGGATAAGAGCAGAGTCCTTAGAACCCTCTTCTATGGCAGGTTCTTTGACAGATTTTGGAGAGGTTAGGACACCCCCGTCCTAACCAGGATAGAGAGCAGTGTGGTAGAGTGGTCACTCGGGAAGTTTGGTAACCAGGTATTTACCAATTGGTAGAGACTTTAACAACCTGTAACATTGTATTAGTGGGTACTAACTGAATATAAACTCTGACTCTTATGTGTCTGAAAAGGAAGCAATTTTAAAATGATTACTGAAAATTGGTTAATAAATATCAAACCTGTTAATGAGATACTGAATTTTGTATGCTCTCACAGTCCACTTTTCTAACTGTTGATGAAGTAACTTAAGTTTTACAAATTAAAATAGTACCTGAGTCAATGGTCTATGGGCTTACTTTTCTCTAATGATTTTTATCCAGTGACGTTTCTAATGATGGGATGTCAACAATCTGAAACTTATGCAAAATAAATTTTCCCTTTGGTGTTCCCTGTAAAATGGGGAGAATTCTAGAGTCTCAGAAGTCTGTACATAGTCTAGAGTGTACTTCTGTACATTGTTTTCAAAGGCAGTTGCCTAAACATTGAAATCAAAACTATCCAGACCTATTCCATGGATCTGTTGGTAGCTTTGAACCCTATAATATGTAAATGGTAATAGAAATCTGTCATTATTCACAGGCTGCACAGCAGGGCCAGCTTTAACCTCAGGACTCCCTAGAAGTGGAAAAGTGACCTTTACAGAGCATTTGGTAAACCCATCAAACTAGAACCACCTAGAAAGTTCAGCAATTCCTAAGTTTTATGTCCTATCTAGTTTCAAAAACTGATTTGGTTCAGTGGTTAGAGTGTTGGCCCACAGACTGAAGGGTCCCAGGTTCGATTCTGGCCGAGGGCACATACCTCGGTTTCAGGCTCAATCCCTGGCCCTGGCTGTGTGCTAGAGGCAACCAATCTATGTGTCTCTCTCACATCTCTCCTTCTCCCACTGTCTCTCTTTCTTCCACTCTCTCTGAAAAAACAATGGAAAAAATAACCTCAGATTAGGATTAAAAAAAAAAAAAAGAAAGAAAAACCTGATCTAAAACCGATGCAATGTGGGTTTAATTGAAAATAAGCAGGAAGGTTATTTTCACCACTTCCTGAGTGAGAAACAGAGCAATATAAATTATATTGAAATTTTGCGTGTTTAATTGCTGAGTACTGCAATTGATAATTAAAGTACTAATTATTTAATGTAATTATATTTAATTATTGTAATTGCTATTCATATCTTACATCCTAATAGAAAGACATCAAGGGATTTTTTCATAAAATTTTTCCCTTGTGCTAAAAAAAAAATCAGGAATTTATCTTTGTTTAGTTGAAATAAGCTATTTGCTATTTCATTTATTTGACAATGAAATAAGTTACTAATTCTTTTGCCTTTTGGTTGCATTTTTTTACCAGGATATTTTACATTAAATGCCATGAAACACTTATAAATAAATAAAAAATTTAAGGTAGAAATAGTGTAATTTTTTTTGCATGAAATTATGGATTTGAACATTGTATATATTTTCTTGTAGATCACACTATAAATTCACATCTTTTTTTTCTCCTGTCGGGCATTACAGTATATTGAAAGGGCTGGTTAGACATTGTAATTTTCTTTTACTCTCAATTTATAATGTGTGACAATATATTCAAGTCAGTAAGTATGTAAATTACAGCACATATACGATTTGAAAATCAAGAAATGGAAGAGAAAAGGCAATCTAAAAGACAAATTCTAATTTATTATCTCTGATGACCTGAGCTTAATTTGTTTACATTTCACATGGGAAGCATCTCTTTGATATATTACATATAAAGCTGAAATACTGTGTTTCAGCTTAGATAATGGGGTCATTACCTCAATTTTAGACATTCTGTGCCTGAAATTGGGATGTATGATGGATGCATTGACTAAACAAAAATACCACAGGTAAAAAATATTTCTAGAAACTTAAGAGACTTGAGATTTATTTTTTAAATCACTTTCTTAGAAAGTATGGGTAATAGAACACAGAGAAATTACAAAGATTATACTTTTAGAATCAAGAAAAATGTAAATTTATATTTTATAGAGAATAAAAGAGTTAGATGTTTGTAACACCTGGCTATAGCCACTAATAACTATACTAATCTCTAACATTTATAGTGTATTTTGCAGGTGCAGCCATTTGCCAAAACTTTATGCGTATTATTATATTTAATCTTCACAGCAGCTCTGTGATTAAAATATTACTTTTCTTCCATTTTACTGGCACAATAGACACAAACAACACTTTCCCCCCAAAAATGAGCCATGTGGTTTTCTATTTGGACTAATTTTCAGACAGTAGAGTGATTTGCAAAATAGATTTCCGTTTAATGTTCCCTACGAAAGGTAGAAAGTAGTCTCAGAAGTTTTTTCTTTTTCCACTCTGTACGTGGTTTCCAAAAGGAGCTAACTCATGGCAACCAACAATGTTAAGACCTGTTCTACTATGAATCAGAATATCAGTAACCATAAAATCAGATACAAATCTATGGAAACCTATGTACACTGGATTATGTATTTAGGATGGGTCCAGTCAGAGCCAATGTTACCGTAAGAATCTAAGCAAATTAAACAATGTGAAGAAAGAGTGCAACGGTTGGTGTTTTATTGCAGAAGAACTCCATACAGAGCTTTACGAGCGTGGGCTCTGTATCCAAGAGAGAAAAGTTGAGCGTAAGAGTCACCATTTAATCACTTTATGTCCTTGGGAAATATACTCAGTCTCTTTAACCTTCAATTTTTTATTCTAAGATGAAGCTAATATCTATGTTAAAGAATTATTGTGAAGATTAAAGGAAAGGAATGACCATATTCTGCTCAGTGTGGACCTACTGCGCTCATTGCATGTTAGCTGTTTATTATTATATCAATGTTTTCATTGTATGGGATATATTACTGGCTTTGTCAAGATGGCTCTCAACCTAGTTGTCTTAGCATCATTTGTGGTGCTGTAGGGGGGAAAAAAAGTAAACCTTTAAAAAGATAAATAAATGCCAGGTTCCATCTCTATAGCTACTGAGTTAATGGTATAGTTTGCTTGGGAGACAAAAAGGCTCAGTTGATTCTGATGGGTTGAGAACCACTATAACAGGGAATTTGGTGTTCAGGAATATTCTCAGTTTAAAAGGTTTTTCTTTTAATAAATGGAACATTTTCCCTGGAAAGACATAACTTTGATTTTACAAATCCTTACCATCTTTACTTCGTTTACCTTAGCAGTGTGTGTGTTAACCCAGATCTTATTGTGCTGAGTGATGGGGATGTCATTGCTGAAATGGGAGCGGTGACAGCAGTTAAGTTTAGAGAGTAAATATCAATATTCAAGTGGAGATCATGGTTTCAGTTCCATCAGTATGGATAGTATTCCCTAACCTCCAAACACTCAGCCTCTATAAATTGTCTTGGAGGACAAGGCTTCGACCTAGGCAAAAATGATGTGTGTGAGCCTCTCCTTGAATACAGATTTTGGGGTCTGTTTTTTTTACCCACTGAATTTGGTAGACGAAAGTATGTCTACAGAGTTGTCTGAGTCAATTTATTCAGCATGTCTATTATTGTTGTCATCATCATCATCTTTATTACTTTGATGAGTTGCTAATGTTCTCTTCTCTGGCTGTCTAAAAAGCTGGTTCCTAATGCTGTTGCTGCTCTGTTCAGTTTGAAGCGTGACTCCTCAATGGAAGAAACCATATTGTAGTATTTAGCAATTCTACTCGGACATGCCTACGAACATCAGGAGGACATAAAAGGGCCAGTGTGGGTCTTGGAATCGAATGAATTTAAGTTCTTTGCCTGTTACATCACTAACTGGCTCTATTAGTTAGAGTTAAACTGTGGCAAAGTAAACAAATAAATATATCCCCAAATGTCCGTGGCTTAACACTATAGAAATGTAATGCAGCTATCTTCCACAGAGTGACTCAGGGAACTAATGCCCTGCCATCTCCTAACTCCAGTCTTCCTGTAGCACCTCAGAGACTTCCTTCTCCATTTGGAGGAGGGGGTAAGAGAACATGGAGAAAGACTACTAACTTATTAGGTATCTTGACCCGTAAGAGACAAAATCACCTTTATTCAGCAGCAAGAGTCAACCAGCAGCCCTATCTACATAAAAAGGGGGGCTGAGAAATATAACCCCTGGTTGAACAGTTACTTCTCAGCTGCAACTCTACATGTTGAAAAAGAGAGTACAAATTATTGGTGGGTATCTAGCTCTCTTACCAAACTAACTGTGTCACTTTAAAAATTGAATTTCTATCATTCTGATGCCTGATTGGAAAAAGGGAATAATACCCCTGAAATACAGGTAATGAAGATGAAATTAGATAATGTACATAAAGTATTTGACATATGGTCAGGCATAAAATGAATTCTCAATATACGGTGCATGCTATAATTATCATAACCATGTGCCTTGTGCTCCATATACAGAAGATGAACACTCCTTCCTCTCTTTAGTAAGGTGATGTTTTCTATTCCATTTATTATGAATGGTAATCTGTCAAATTACACCTACTTGTATATGCTCTTATTTTATGAACATCCTTTCCTACAGGAGTAGTAACATCAAATGCTTTCATTTTATGACTGGGGCTCTGTCAGGAAAAAACAGCTACTTTTCTGGGTTTGAAAATATCCGTTTTTTGGTTCACTGGCTTCATTAGCTTCAGACAAGGCATGAGGAGTTTCCTCTGTGCTTGCATAAGTCATGGTTAGATCACCCTTCCTGCTGCTGACTCTTGCTGCGTTAGAAAACCTATCCCAGTCAGAATATGAATGCTGTGCAGCATCAAACTGTTTGGGCCTTTTAGTAAAGTTTCTTTCATTCTGTGTTTTAAAATATATTGTTCCTATTAATGGTGTGCTATATTATTATGTTATATTCATCTTTGTATTAGTAAACTTCTTAGCATTTTTTGTATGCATATTCTAAAATGCTAGAGCAAGTTCTCAGATAATTTCTATTAGAATTTAGTCAATAAACATTGCCAAAACATTAGAGAAAAGAGTCAGTGACTTGAATAGAGTTGAATATTCTTATCAAGTTATAAAAAGTAAATAAGTTTTAATGGCTTTTCATTTTAATTATAGTTCCTGTCATAAAAATTATTTTCTCAGTTTTTTAAATGGAAGAACAGCAAGCAACAATTTAATGTCAATTGTCCCAGTCTCTCAAAGATTGCACAGTTTAACTTTAAATCAAAGTTTAAAAATATTAGTGCCAGGCAGCTATTTATCTTGAGTTATTAACATTTTCAGTTATTAAAATCTGGTTACTTCTTTTATCTTTCAATGATTGAAATATAAATAAGAAATAGAGGAAAATGTCAAGTGTTCTCATTCTGATTAGTAGTATAATTGTAAAATTCTTTTAGTCTCACCACGTAAATTATTTTTTAGCCTGCACATTTTAAAAGGCTTCAAGATTTTCATGGGAAAGAATTTTAGGAAAAATATTTGGGAAAACAGGAAAAGAAGACTGTAAATCTAAGGTACTGAAACATTAAGAATAAAGAATGTGGCCCGGCTGGGCGTGGCTCAACAATTGAGCATCCAAGAGATCGAGGTTCGATTCCCGGTCAGGGCACATACCTGGGTTGCGGGCCCCATCCCCAGTCAGGGGCATGGAGGAGGCAGCCAGTCAATGATGACTCATCATTGATGTTTCTATTTCGCTCCCTCTTCCTTCCTCTCTCTGAAATCAATAAAGATATATTTAAAAAATAATAATAAAGAATGTGACCCTCATTAAATAAATGTGATATAATATAAGGGATAAATGACTTTCAGTAAAGAAACCTGATTTCTAGGTTTGACTCTTTCTACTAACCAGGTGTGTGAGTTCTTGAGTAAGAAATCTATAATTTAGGAGTCTCAGTTTTTTTATCTTTAAAATAGGGACAAAAATGATTCCCATTCCCTATGATTAGTATATGATTTAAAAATTGAATAAAATAAGATAATGGGCTGCCATTAAAATCAATAAATACCCAGAAAAAAATACCACTCTCTCTTTTAAAAAAAAAATTAAAAGTGTTTTTATTGATTTCAGAGAGAGGGAGAGAGAGAAACATCAATGATGAGAGTCATTGATCGGCTGCCTCCTGCACGCCCCCCACTGTGGATCAAGTCCAAAACCTAGGCGTGTGCCCTGACTGGGAATCAAACCATCACCTCCTGGTTCATGGGTCGACGCTCAACCACTGAGCACGCTGGCCAGCAGCATTCTCTTTTTAATCAAAAACATTTTCTTTCCCTAATGGAAGAATTTTTAATGTGGGGGTGGAGGAATCCATCCTGCTCTCTATAGTTGTGGTTCCCTGCCACAACCTTCCTTTATAAAATTATGTGGCCAGGCTGATAGTCTTTCCCATTATTCCAACTCCCAGTAGACTAATGAAATGCCTGGTTTTTAGCTGAGCTCATTGCAACTTAAAATGTAACTATGTACATTCCCTAGCCTCCTTTTCAGCTATGTGTGGCCATGTGAGAATGTGTAGGAAAGTGTTGTCTGTAGCTCCTGGGATATAGCCTTTGAGCAGTGCCCTTCAAACTTTATAGTGTATCAGCATCAGTTGAAGGGCTTGCTAAAAACAAACAGCTGGCCCTGGCCAGTGTGGCTCAGTTGGTTGGAGCGTCCTCCCCCCATACACCGATGTGGTGGGTTCGATTCCCCAGCAGGGTGCATACCCTAAGTTTCTGGTTCTATCCCTAATCGGAGCTCGTACAGGAATCAACCAATCGATGTTTCTCTCTCACATGGATGTTTTTCTCTCTCTTTCCTTCCTTCCCTCCCTTTCTTTCTCCCTCCCTCCTCCTTTCTCTTTCTAAAATCAATAAAATAAACAAAAAATAAACAGTTGGGTGCCATCCCAGGGTTACAGATTCAGTGAGTCTAGAGAGGGGCTTGAGAATTTGCATTTCTAACAAGTTCCTAGGTGATGCTGATGCTGCTAGTCCTAGGGCCACAGTTAGAAACTCTGCCTGCTTGTCTTTCCTTCTGCCCCTTGGCCTGGAATGTGAATGTGATGGCTAGTGCTACATCTGAGCCGTAAGCTGGAAGCTGCATCCAGGAACTCAGAAAAGAAAGCTGAAAGCCTGCTTGCAGGAAACTGCAGAGGTACTGTACCAGCTATGAGCTGCCTACATCTGTATTTTTCTGTGAGAGAGAAATAAACTTCAAAATTGTGTAAGACCTGTTCATTTTCTATCCAACTAAACCACGCCTAATTATTAGTAATAAAATATATTAGATAGAATTGAAGCATCCCCCCTTTCTTACCCCTAGTTTCTGACAGTGGTCTACAACCCAAACACCTGTGCACATCAGGGAAATTTAAGCTTGATACCTGGTCAGCAACTGAGGAGTGAGGACCTAACATGAAATTCATGATATAGTGATTAAGACATTTCTGAGCTGGAGCGATGGGTATTGTTCTAATTTCTGTTATTTCTAACTTTGGTGTAATGAAGTGATTTTATATGTATCTGATGATATGAAGGAAAATGTACTTGCAAAATGTATCTTTGTATGGATATATTTAACCTCAGGAGATATAAATATATCCTATACTTGAGTATTGAAGGGTTTGGGGAGTTTTTTTGTTTTGATTTTTATTGTTGTAAATATTACAGATGTCCCCTTTTTTCTCCATTGACCCCTTCCACCCTGCACCCAATCCCCACTACAGGCCTATACCATACTATTGTCTGTATCCAAGGGTTATGCATATATGCAAATAAATTCTTTGGTTAATCTTTCTCCACCCACACACCCCCACCTTCCCTCTGAACTTCATCAGTCTGTTCCATGCTTCTGTGTCACTAAATCTATTTTGTTCCATCAGATTATTAGGTTCTTTAGATTCCACATATAAGTGAGATCATGTGATATTTGTCTTTTTCTGCCTGGCTTATTTCGCTTAGCATAATATTCTTCAGGTCCGTCCATGCTGTCCCAGTGGGTACAAGATCCTTCTTTACAGCTGCATAGTATTCCATGGTGTAAATGTGCCACAGCTTTTTTATCCACTCATCTACTGATGGGCACTTGGGCTGTTTCTAAATCTTAGCTATTGTGAATTGCGCTGCTATGAACATAGGGGTGCATATATTCTTTCTGATTAGTGCTTCAGGATTCTTAGGATATATTCCTAGAAGTGGTATCACTGGGTCAAAAGGCAGTTTCATTTTTAATTGTTTGAGGAATCTGCATACTGTTTCCCATAGTGGCTGCACCAGTCTGCATTCCTACCAGCAGTGTACCAGGGTTTCCCTTTCTCCAAATCCTCACCAACGTGTCATTTGTTGATTTGTTGATGGTAGACATTCTTACAGGTGTGAAGTGATACCTCATTGTGGTTTTAATTTGCATCTCTCTGATGATTAGCTATGTTGAGCATTTTTCATATGTCTCTTGGCCATCTGTATGTCCTCTTTGGAAAAGTGTCTATTCATGTCCTTTGGCCTTTTTTTAATTGGATTATTTATCTTCCTCTAGTTAAGTTGTATGAGTTCTTTGTGCACTTTGGAAATTCTCCCTTTATCAGACATATCCTTGGCAAATATGTTCTTCCATACCTTGGGGTTCCTTTGTATTTTGAGGCTGTTTTCTTTTGCTGTGCAGACTTTTTTTAATTTGATGTAGTCCCATTTATTTATTTTTTCTTTTGTTTCTCTTGCCCTAGGAGATGTATTGGTGAAAATTTTGCTATGTGAGATGTCTGTGACTTTACTGCCTATGTTTTCTTCCAGGATTTTTATGGTTTCACTACTTACATTTAAGTCTGTTAACCATTTTGAGTTTATTTTTGTGTATGGAGTAAGTTGGCGGTCTAGTTTCATTTTTTTGCATGTACCTGTCGAGTTTTCCCAACACTATTTATTGAAGAGACTGTCTTTACTCCATTGTATGTTCTTGCCTCCTTTGTCAAATATTAACTGACCATAATGGCGTGGGTCGATTTCTGGGGTCTCTGTTCTGTTCCATTGATCTATATGCCTTTTGTTGTACCAATACGAGGCTGTTTTGATTACAGTGGCTGTGTAGTATAGTTTGATATCAAGCAGAGTGATCCCTCCAACCCTGTTCTTCTTTTTCAGGATGGCTGAGACTGTTCAGTTTCTTTTTTGGTTCCATATAAATTTTTGGAATATTTGCTCTAGCTCTGTAAAATATGCTGTTGGTGTTTTAATAGGAATTGCATTGAATCTATAGATTGTTTTGGGTAGTATGGACATTTTAATGATATTAATTCTTCTGACCCATGAACATGGTATATTCCTCCACCCGTTTATATCTTCCTCTATTTTTGAGTTTTTTTATAGTGTTTGATGTCTAGTTTCATGCCATTGTGATCTGAGAAGATGCTTGGTATGGTTTCAGTCTTCTTGAACTTGAAGAGACTTGTTTTGTGCCCTGACATGTGGTCTATTTTTGAGAATGTTCCACGTGCACTTGAGAAGAATGTGTATTCTGTTGCTTTGGGATGAAATGTTCTGTAATGTCAATCAAGTCCATTAGTTCTAGTGTGTCATTTAAGATCTGTGTTTCTCTGTTGATTTTTTGTCTTGATGATCTGTCCAATGCTGACAGTGGGATGTTAAAGTCCCCTACTATGATTGTGTTGCTACTGACTTACCCCTTAAAGTCCACCAAGAAAATTTTAGGTGCTCCTATATTGGGTGCAAATATATTTATAAGAGTTATTTTCTCCTGTTGGATTGATCCCTATAGTATTATGTAATGACCTTCTTTGTCTCTTGTTATGGTCTTTATTTTGAAGTCTATTTTGTCAGAAATAAGTATTGCCACTCCAGCTTTTTTTCGTTTCCGTTTGTGTCGAATATTCTTTCCCATCTCTTCACTTTCAGCCTGTGTGAATCTTTTGCTCTCAGGTGGGTCTCTTATAGACAGCATATATATAGGTCATATTTTTTCATCCATTCAGCTACCCTATGTTTTTTGATTGTAGTATTTATTCTGTTTGTATGTAAGGTTGTTATTGATATATACTTATTTAATGTCATTTTTTCCCTTTATGCTGATGTACCTTTCTCTCAATATTTCTCCTTAAATTTAGCAGTCCTTTTAGCATTTCTTGCAATGCTGGTTTGGTGGTACTGAACTCCTTTAGCCTTCTTTTGTCTGGGAAGCTCTTTATTTCACCTTCAATTTTAAACGATAGCCTTACTGGAAAAAGCAGTCTTGGCTGCAAGTTCTTGCTTTTCATTACTTTGAGAAGTTCATGCCAATCCCTTCTGGCCTGAAGTGTTTCTGTTGAGGAATTCGCTCTCAGTGTTTTGTGGGTTCCCTTGTACGTCACTGTTTGCAATCCTTAATATTCTCTCTTTGTCCTTAACATTTGCCATTTTAATTATGATGTGTCTTGGAATAGGTCTCTTTGGGTTCCGCTTGCTTGGAACCCTCTGTGATTCCTGAACTTTCTCCCTGGCCAGCATAGGGAAGTTTTCTGTTATTTATTCTACCAGGTTCTCTATTCCTTGCTGACTTTCTTCCTCCTCCAGCACCCCTATGATGTGAACGTTGTTTCACTTCATCTTGTCCCAAAGTTCCCTTAAACTGTCCCCATGCTTTTTAAATTTTTTTTAGTTTTTGCTGCTCTGATTGAGAGTTTTTTTCTACCTTATCTTCTGATTCACTTATTCTATCCTTTGCGTCACCGAGCCTGCTTTTAATTCCTTCTAGCTTATTATCAGATACAGTATTCTTTCCTGGTTCTCATTTATCATATCCATATCTTGTTTCATGCTTTCACCAAGTTCCTGTGCCTTCCCATTAAGTGTCTTATGGTTCTCATTAATTTCCTTGAGCATCTTTTTAACCATTACTCTGAACTCTATTTCTGATAACATCCTTACCTCCATCTCTTCAAGGTCTTTTTCAGGTGATTTTTCCTTTTTTTTAGTTTGGGGGTTGTTTCTTTGTTGCCCCATTTTAGTGACTCATAGTGTTTGTATCTGTATATTAGATATATTTGCTGTCTCCGTGTCTTGTGGGGTGGGATTTTGTAGTGTATGTCCAGTGGAGCCCAGAGGTGTGTTTTCCTTATACTTCTGAGCTGTTTTCTCTAGGGATGTCCCTTTTGTGGGTGTTCCTTTTATGGGTTCTTGGTCTCTCCTGTT
Source organism: Miniopterus natalensis (assembly GCF_054644295.1). Lineage (NCBI taxonomy): Eukaryota > Metazoa > Chordata > Mammalia > Chiroptera > Miniopteridae > Miniopterus > Miniopterus natalensis. Next base: position 25,843,867 of record NC_142086.1, read on the forward strand.
GTGATTGGGTCTAGATTGTTGTTGACCCATTCATGGGAGGACTCTCCACTCAGGCTGGCTAACTGTGAGGTTCAGCCACAACCATATCGTGTGAGCTGTTGTACAGGTGCTGACAGGGCAAAACAAAACACAACCAAACTGCCAGGAAACAAACAGGAACTTACAAAATATCCTGATAATCACAATGAAAACAACCCAAGAGAAGGTAGAATTGGGAGAGTGAAGTGAGAACACAAATACTAAAGCAATAAAGAAAGAAAATAATATATTGCTAATAATAAAAATAAAATAAAAGTATTAAATAGAGAAGCTACTGGGAGGAAAAAGGAGCAGAGGAAAGATTCTGAAAGGAAAGAAGGGTGAGCAAAAAAACAAGATTAGAGAGTAGGAATAGGAAAATGGTTGAGAAAAAAAAAAAAGATAAACATAAACAAAAAGACAGGAAGACAGAGAATAAAAGAGGAGAGAAAGAAAAAAGAAGAAAAGATAAAAAAAGAAAGTTTTGCCAATGGAACAAAAAGTGAGAGCGGTAAGGGCAGGGAAGGAGGGTAATGAGAGAGAAGGAAGAAGCATTAGAGTAAAGCAATGAACTTACTATTTATAATGATAATATCCCAGCATTAAAGCAGAGAATATCAAGAAAATCTTGATGATAGAACAAAAAACAAAACAAAACAAAAAAGCAAAGCAGGACAAAACAAATCCTAAAAAAATTATTTAAAAATTAAAAACAATTAAAAATTCTTTAAATTTCCTTCTTTTCCCTTTTTTCTAAAAATCAAAAAAGTCAACCAGGTGAGTTTCTTCTAGGCAGTTTATGTTGTCTGAGGCTCACTCTGTTGAATGCTGACTTTGGGTCTCCTGGGAGGTAGTTGTGTGAGAGCCAATGTCAGGCGTTGTCTAGGTTTGGCTCTGGTGTCCTTAGGTAGTTGGCTGGTCTGAGGCTCTCTGTGGACCAGCTCCACCTGTCAACTATTTTGCAACCTTGTAGTTGCCTGGTCTTACTCCAGAGTCTTCTGAAGAGAGTCTTTAGGGTGCAGGGTGGCTAGTGTAGCTCAGGATATTGCTCCCCTTAGAGGTGTCGCTGTCAGGCACTCAATATGGGGAAGTTAGTCTCTGCTTCAAAGCCAGCTCCTCTGTCCCTACCCTGTCCTCTGATTCTAGTTCCCCATACAATGGCCTGTTGCAGGTTCAGATTGGATTCAGACTGCTGCCTTTTCTGTATGGGCCGTGTCAGCGGCCTGGGCTCAGTGGGTTTGATCAAAAGAGACTCCAGTGAGCACACTGCCTGCCCAGCCCCCAGCAGGGGTTTTAAGCTTTTCCTCCAGTTCCCAAACAGTAGTCCCTGAGAGTCTTATTCTTGTCCTGCGAGCTGCTCTCCCTTCCCCCTCAGATCTGTGCCCTGTGGGGTATCTGGGGCTTCAGTGAGCTGTGCCAGACCTTTGCCTGTTGGGAGCGGTGCTCCTAGCCTGCTGGAGAGGTAGGCGTGCCCCTCTTTCCCAGTTCTGTTTGGCTGGTCTCACAGGGCGCTGAGTTCACACTCTCCACAATGCAACACAAGTCCCTGCTTTTGCTGGTTCACTTCCCCAGTGCAAGCCAAGAGGGGGGACACCGTTCATCAATCAAAATCTCAAAATAGCACAAAGCAACGAACAGGCAGAGAACCCACCCTGTGAGGACCGGGCACCCCCACACCTCAGAACCAAGTAGGACGGGGTCACAAAGTCATCCCCATACACGTCCCCTGCACAGCTGGTCTCAGTAAAGCTGGGGCAGTTCCTTGTGCACTGTCCTGTCTCTCTTTAGAGCAGGTCAGAAATCCCCAATTCACCCCACCGGCAGTTCCAGCTCCCCTCTCTGGCTGTGGGGGGACTCTCTTCCCCTTCCCCGTGCCACACAGTTCACATGCTTTCTGGGGTTCTACACAGTGCATTACAGGAAAGCAGAGGGTCCCTGTATGTGGCTGCCCAGTGCAGCCCTCTGGCCCCTTTCTAATCGGAAGCCACACACTATGGGACAGCCTTTCTTGTGGTCAGCACCCAGGGTGAAAGTCTCCTGTCCTGGCTGCCACCATTAGCAGCATTGTTTCACTGGGAAGGTGAGGTTCCCCTCCTCACAGGCACACTGTTCCCCTGGGTCCCTCTGCCCTCTTGCACGGCCTCTCCTTCCCCTCTCCTCCATTCTGGGTGTGAGATCCCCGCTTTTGGAGGCCGGTCCACCCTCCCAAGGGGAGGGAGCTTTGCAGCCTCTAACCCTCGGGCCTTGGAGCCCAGCACTGGCGTCAGAAGGGCCTCCCTCTTTCTATGCCCCCCCTTGCCAGACTCTATGATGTTTCTTCAGTGCTCCTTACTCAAAATGTCCAATCAGGTATATTCCTCTTGCTTATCCAAGCTGACTAAGCAGTATTTTAGCTGTAAGTCCAGTTCATGGCTGGAAGCAAGGGCGATCTGCTGCTTGTCAGAGTGCCACCATCTTCCTCCCCCATTGAGTATTGAGTTTTTATAGCAAAACTATATTCAGAGTAATTTAAAAGTGTTATTGTGTCTGTATTAGCACACATATATAAGCGTGTTAATGTATATACATATATACATATTTTAAATCTATGAGTATTTTATAGCAGTAAATAAATATGTTCAAGAGTAATGAATAATAATGAGATTTACTGACTCATTAAGTATTGAGAGGCTTGGCCTTCACCTCATGCCTTACGATCTTTCTAAACCACTGAATATCACTGAAAAGAAGAATATAACCTGCCGTGGGATATGCTGACCAAGGCATTTAAATTCTCAGTGGGACATAAGAATGCTCAGTATATTTAGGCACTTTTTACAGAAAGCTAAAATCATTGGTGAACTCTAGCTTTTTTTACTCAATTCTTAATTTTTTTTAAAGTTTGAATAATCAGGGGTTTTTAATAATAAAAATGTCAATTTTAACTGAAAATTGAAAACTGGAGGTTAGTATTTAATTTTATATAAGGAATATAGAATAAGATTTTGCTTTTCTATATAAATGTAGACCTTTACTGAGAAAAACAAACAAGTCAAATAAAGCCTTTATCATTTATTAACCAACTTTTAAAATCATAAGTAAATCAAGGTTAGGTTCCCACATCTCTTAATGTTTTTCTTCATTGTCGGAATCATTTAAATGAAATTCAAATTCCAACAGAAAAAATCCAATTTTCAGACATTTCAATCTTTCTTATTAAAGCAGTTATATTTTTATATTATGAGAAAAAATAAAATATAGCTTAAGAAGCTACAAGAATTTTTAAAAATATAAGTATTAAATATTTAAAGTTATATATGTGTTCCATAAATAATATTAGGCAATTTATAAAAATAACATAAATAAATTATAAAAGAGAAAAATATATAAAAACAAAGTTATAAAGAAAAGTACAAGCTTTTAAAAAGTGATATAAAGAATAATGTAAATGACTGAACCGTCAAGATTGGCGTCATTGCTATGGTTTGTTTTGTTACATAATTATCATTACTTTTATTCTGAAGGAAGGAAATACATCCTTAGGTAAAGAAGTCAGTAAGGTGAGAAAAGGTAACGTATTTTGTTATAAATCTACAAATGAAAGGGGTTATCTGGAACACCTTGGAAGCTACATCATAATTTATAACAGTATAATCTATCAGGAAAATAGAGAAATAATTGTTATGCTGTTCTGTCCACCATTGATAAATGTGTTTTCTTCTGTTTGGTGATTGCTAACAAATTGGTGTCTTCTGCTGTCAGCATTACTGTCAGAGTGCAGTTTTATTAAATTCTCATTAACATAATGATAAAATTAACATTAAGAAAACACGTTCACTAAGAATTTATGAGATTCTGTGCAATTAAGCATGTAGCAATATGGACAGAAATGTTGCAGAAGGCTGTGTAATAAAAAAAATATTTTAAAAAATCTGTAGAGGTAGTCAGTGACCTGAGACTCTAAACTGTTGATTGCTAGCTTGTTGATATGTTAATGTGAAGTAATTATTCCAGTGAATTGAAGCTGAAAGTCAACATGTATATTCATTAATTTAGTTTAAGCTTTCTTATTGTTAATCACAGTTAGGGTATCTATTTTCAGCAAACTGATCCACAGCTTTCCAATCATGCTCTGCCAACCATAAAATATAAACATTCTTTCTGATCAACTTTGTAATTTCTAACTAGGGAATGCTTTTATTATCATTTAAAAATGTTAAACACTTGTTTGTCTTTAACATTAAAAACTGATTTTTAGCACAACTCTGTTTAATATTGCATATAATTTGTGTTTTGATAGTCACAGAAATTTTTATCAGCATGCTTAGTAAAGCACCAGCTATATGTTTGTATGTTTTGCTAATTAGTGTATTTTTTCAGAAACAATACTGTGTGTTCATCTAATCCCCCCTTTTTTTTCTTCTTTGCTGCCCATCTGGATGAAATTTCCTAGCATCCCTTGTGGCTGTGTGGGGTCATGTGACTTAGTTCTGGACACTAAGGAGATTAAAATGAAATATACCATTTCCAGACCTGGCCCATTAAATGACCTGCAGTATTATCTGCGAAGCTCGCTCTCATCTTTCTTCTCACATCCTAATGATGAAAAGCCAGTGGAGAACTCCAAGGCCCCTAGGGTATAGAGAAGCAGAGATGGAAATAGCCTAGATCCTTGAGTGAACTTACTGAGCAGAGTCCCTCTACTGATTACATTAAACTGTGAAGTGAGAAATAAACCTGGATTAAACCATTTAAATTTGGAGGATCTCTATTACAGCTGCTGGTCCACTTTAAGATATCAGAGATTAGCAAAATATTAGAAATTGGAGAAAATTAAGAACAAAGGAATCCCTTACAGTGTATATGCATATATTTGTAGGTGGCAAGTTAAAATTCACTATAGGATGAAAGTTTATGGGAACACTATCATATTGGTCAAATCAACTGTACTATGAATACAGTAAGAACTGGCAAAACAAAAAATATATAGAAGGCATTTTTTACTTCTAAATTTAATCTCCTGTCTCTAGTCATAACAGAATAAAATATGCAAACAGACAGTCATCTAGTGATCAGTACCACAGTGGAGCATAGCATTCTCTAAGCAATTTTGGTGAATACAAGTAGGAGTAAACAGATTTTTTTTTTTTTTTTTTGTATGAGATACTCTAGATTTCTTTCTGATTATCACCCAGACAAATAACAAAGAGAAATAATAATGACATCATTCCTTAGGTGCTTCCCAGGTGCCAAGGTACTAGGGGACCCTATTATATACATTATCCTATTAAATGCCCACAAACACATTTTAGTGATGGGAAGGAAACAAGGTCAGAGAGTCTCGCTAACTTGCCCAGATCACATAGCTCTTGAGTGATAATGCTGAGATTTACCCTAAGCACAACCCATTCCAGAGACAGCAAATGTTCAATGAAGTTAGTAAGAAAGAACCAGAAAGTTTACTGAAATAAACAGACAGATGTTCCAGATATTTTACCTTTATTGCAAGAAATTTTGGATAATTACTCTTAACATTCTCAAAGTAATATGCCAGATATTACTTATTATTTTCCGCTTTTCTGTTTGGATTGAAATATCCATGTATTTTAGAAATTATTACTGAAATTCTCTCTCCTTATTGTATGATTTTGTCAGCTTCCAAATATAACTGCTACTTCTAAGTACATTTTTTTCTAAGTAAGATACTGAGTTAATAGCACATGTTTGCCTATCTGATTACCTTTGGAATCTGTAAGTAGATTTATTTTGCTAAAACAACACATTACTTTTCTCTTCAAAACTTCACACATGCACATGAATTTAGTGTATTTAAAAGGGCAGCATTACATAAAGTAAGGAAAAGGTAAAATTTTTAGTAAATGGCTAGAGATTACTAGGTAGCCACCTAAAAAATGAAGTTCTATTTGCATATCACACCTTACACTAGGGAAAATTTCAGATGCAATAAATAGTAAAATAAAAGTAAATAAATTTTTAAAAATAAGTTGCAAAAGGAATATGAGAAATCAAGGAAAAACTTTATTTTTCAGTAATCTCAGATTGTGGAAGCCTTTCTGAAATTCACATAATACCCAGAAGCTATAAAACAAAAGATAAATTTGATGACATGTAAATTTTTAAAAATCTGTAAAGTGTAAAACCATTATAAGCAAAGAAAAGCACAAAACTGGAAGAATATCTAAAAATTATTTCATAAACAAAGACCAATTTCCCAAATGCACACAGTTCCTATAAATCAATAAGAAAAATATTAGGGACCCAATAGAAAAATAGGCAGAAAATCTGAATAGATAACTCGGAAAATTAAGTACAATCTGCTATTAAAGACAGAAAGTGATACACAAAATTATTCATAATCAGGTAAATCTGTAAGTGAAATCTATATTTAAATATATTTTTACCTATTATTTTGGGAGGAAACAAAGTGTTTGATAACATCCTGGGTATGCAAGATGCAGAGAAACTGCTACCATCCTGTATTGATAGTGGGGGTTCAAAGTAGTGTAGCTTTAATGAGGCCTATTTTGCAATATATTCTGAAACAAGAAGTAAATACTTTTATATACAGCAATTTCACTCCCAGGAAATTATTCCATGTCTATACTTATGCTGATATGAAATAGCACATGCACAAAGTTATTAATTGCAGCATTGCTTATGACACCCATTCCCTTTCATAATCAAGTCATCTTGGATGACGCTGTCTCTTTATATGTTTGCTCTGCACAGCTTTCCTCATTTGATTCCTTTGTTAAAAACTGTGTTGTTTTCCTGTTGCCTTCTGAATCAAATCTATATGTCTCTACTTTTATTAAAAGACCTTTCATAAGCTTTGCCTATTTTCTCTCCCTTGCTTTCATAAGGATAGTTCTTTGTAATTGGCTGAACCCCATGTCTACTTCCTATTCAAATTGTTCTAACTCTTGTTTGCATGCTCTTTTCATTCTGTTTTTATTCTGGAATGCACATTTCTGATTTTAATAAGTCCATTTTTTGCCTGTGCCTTCCATGAGGATTTCCTTGATTCTGACAGGTTAGGTAAATAGAGCATATATTACGTTATTTATTACTTAACAAATGTTATCTTTTGGTATTCCTCAATGGGTTTTCTCTATTTCCCCCGTCAAATAGATTGTAAGTTTTTTCAGCCAAAGTATCTCATTTGGTTGCTAGAAGGTCATTCCTTTTAAAGGGAAATTATGCATTGTATATTTTAAACATTATACTTTAAAGCTTATATTCTCGGATTTTCAAATAAAACTACATGATACTTTTCTAAGCGCCAGAATTGTTATTGTACATAAGAGACCTAAGTTTCTCTCACTATGTTTAGCCTCATTTACAGCATAGCAGGATACCTTTTCTTGTCTCCAGAACCTTTGTAATTCTAGCTGGTACTTTCCACATCATGCAGTGCAAACCTAAGTAAACTGCATGCTAGGTAAAAGCTGCCGTGGTGTTACCCACCGCGGGAAGTAGTGGGGAAGGAGTTCTGGGAACAGTGGAGAGCTCAGGAGGAAAAGAACACATGAAAACAATATGCTGGTTATTATCAATAGTTAAACCAACTGGATAGCAAGTGTTCCCATTTAAAATCAATCAATGGATGCTAAAATAGCTTGGTCAGCATGAACCATTGATATTTGCAGATTTTGTTCATTCTAATTCTGGTTTGGGATTAGATAGTAAATGATGTCGAAGGGGCTTAAGGAAATGGCACAACTTCTGTTGCATTTGCAAACCCTATATGCCTATTTCTTCAAAATATGGCCACATCGTCAAGAAAGGAAGACAATATACGTAGGAAAAGAACACAAATCTTGGCTCAAAATACCCATGTAATGCTTCATTGTATGGCATTATGGAATCATGAGATCTAAGAGTTAAAAAGGATATTTTCTTTTTTTTCTTTTTTTTTTAAAATACATCTTTATTGATTTCAGAGACAGGAAAGGAGAGGGAGAGAGAGAGAGATAGAAACATCAATGATTAGAGAGTCATTGATCGGCTGCAGCCCACAACCCGGGCATGTGCCCTGACCGGGAATCAGACCCTGATCACCTGGATCCTAGGTCGACACTTAACCACTGAGCCACCCCCGGCCGGGCAAGGGGATATTTTCAATAAGCTTACCTTCCCACTCCATTTACCTCTGGCAGAAGTTATTGCTTGAGATGATACAGGCAGAGAATTGACCAGTCTATAAGGTAGGCTATCCTATTTTTGAATAGTTTTGCTGTGCAATCTGTATTCTCCAAGCTATCCCAAGAATGAGTGGACAGGTAAACATTAAAAAAACTAATGAATTTCTGGTGCTATTCGTACCTGATTTGGGACCTTGACTTTTACAAATACTCCTATTTATTTCTGGAAATTTCCAAGGGTTAACCTGAATGACAGTCTATTTTAGTGTCTGAAATATTGCAGTCATCATTCTCCTTCCTTGCTCTGGCTTCTAGTGTTGATGTCCAAGGCTCTGGTAGACACCAAATATAGGATCCATTCCCGTGGCAATTACAGTATTCCCAGGACTGAGAATAGGGCAACTAGAGTGGCAGATGACAGACTATACTCATAACTACCTTTTCGTCTCATTGTGTTTTGTACACTCCTTTGTAACTATTGATTTACTGTCAAGCTTTTCCTATGAGAGTATAAGATGATTGAGAGCAAGAAGTATGATTTATTTTATTTAGATTGTATTTGTTGAAAGAAAGAGTGATTCTAAGATTCCATCTTCAACCAAAATTATGCAATAATCACTTTTATTTGAGTGTGTTCTTTTTCCAGGGAAGGCTGCCTGATCAAACATATAAATGGACCTCTTGCAGTCTGGATCCTTATAGATTTGCATAGCTCAAATTTAGGATAATGGCTGTTTAGGCGTAAGGTAGAATCTGGGCTAGGTTTATAGTTAGTTTTGGTATAAAATGAAACTATCTCCCATGTGTCTAGTTCAGCTCAGTGGAGCAAAACAGAATAAAACTACCATTGCAGGGAAAGGAGAGCAGTGTTAGGACTGCTCTCCTGGACACTTTATACAGTTTCCTGAAGACTTTTAAGTAAAATTTTAAAGAGAGTTGGAAAAATAGTTGTCAGTAACTCCTTTAGTTGCAGTGAAAAAGTGGAGATGCTGAGATATTACTCTTTCAGCCTTTACAAAGTACAATTTTGGGGTTTCTTTGTGTGCTAAAGAAGGAATCTGGGAACAAACTCATGAGATGCAGAGACCATGGAGATGGGTATGTCAAGACGATGTATAGCATTCATTTATTCAGAATATTTATTGAGTAAGGGCAAGGCACTGTGACAAATGCTAACAGCAGAAAACTGGATGGACAAATGCTCCTGACGTTGTGAGCCTTTTGGCAGAGTGGAGGACAGACAAAATGTTGTAATTATTCAAATCACGTAATGATAGTCGCGGCAAGCACTGAAGTGATCATATATGCTAGCCTGACAATTTCAACCAAAATAATCATTGGCACTGAAAAGACTGGAGTATAGGGGAGGCATCATGTTGAGAAACATATGTTAAACCAATAGAAAAAAATAAAATTCTAGGAGGTATTAAGGAACACTGAAATTTTCTCTATTATATTTCTTCTAAGGGAAGTGAGGGGCTAAAGTAACTTTTTGTTTTAATCTTTACCTACAGGAGACAAATAGATGACATATTCATTGCATTTTAAGTTAATATCATCCAGTGAAAAAAGATAAAATTATCTTCATAAAGTGACTAAGATATTTGCAGGTGGTGTGGGTGATGGGCACAGATCACTAAGACCTGATAATGGTAGTGCCTCTATGTTTCGTTTGCCACTACACAGTGCTCATTCAGGAGAAATGTCAGATGACCACCCACGGTTACACAGCTAAACGGTAGAAATGAAACTCAGCTCCATTCGATTGTTGTGTCTGATTCACTTTCTATTCAAAAACTATTGTCCACAGTAAGCAATATTGTTCCAGATTTCACAAATTATTTTCGCTGGTGTTGATTTAATTTAGAAGCCCAGAAATGTTAGATCACCAATGTAAGCCCTTCATTTTACAGAAGAGGAAACTGGAATTCAGAGAGTTGTGACTTGGTCATATTTTTATCATAGGAATATTCACTTGGTCATAAGATTGGACCAGAGTTGTCTTAATTTGCAAGAAGCACTGCAAAATATATGATTATTACATATATTTATATTTAAATAATTTATATGCTAGTGCAAAGCAATATATTTCCTAGAAATTTTCTTATTGGAGATACTTAGAAAAAGGTTTGGAGAGAGCTTTACATATGAAAATGATACCACCTAGTGAGCTTCTGCAACTTTTTGTGAAAATTCCCCAAATTCAGCCAGGCATTAAAGCTATGAATTATACACCTAGAGGTTTTCATCATGTAAAGAGAGTTAGAGGTTATGTTCAGCAGCAAAAATAATTAATTTACAAATGTGGAATTTTCATGTGAAAAATTTAATTTTTATTCATGAATTTCTTTTTTGCATGGTATATATCCTTTGAATTGAGTTTTTAAGATCGATTATTGTGGTGTTCATTTGTTGTGAGTGAATTTTCTTTAAATTGTATTTGACATGTACCTAGTTAAGTACTTGTTTTCAGCTTTTAACATAATAAGCAATATGTGCTATCAAAGCTTCAATTTTCCTGCCAAGCAGAGAGTGACAGCTGTGTGGCAATATGTAATGCATATTTTCATCTACAGATAAATTGGAAGGAAGGAAAAACGGCTTCTGGGTGGGCAGGTCACCATCATTTAAATGAATTGTTAAAATTATATTTTTCCCTAGAAACAAAAATGTAATTGCCTTTCTGGTTAGATGCACACTGAAAGGCCTTATTTATATTGTTGTAACATATTTTCTCTCAATTTACAATTTTCCCAAGATCCTTTGGATTTTTTTTCATTTTTGTCACTTTTCTCCATTCAAGCAATATGCACTTACTTCTTAGTAAAGCTCCATGACATTTGCATAAATATATCTCTGAAGGACAGAACTGCTCAGTGCATAGCACTGTAAGTGAGACTTGACTCTTCCGCGTGCGTCTGATTGACAAGCAAGGGAACTGAAGCTCTAAGCAGACTGCCACTTAAAGAAGGTTCTCATGCTCACCTTAGTCTGGGAAAGGTTAGGCCCAGGTTCAGTATTTTAAATGTGCTATATTTTGACTCATTTTCAAAGTAAAATAAGAAATATCATTAATTATTACCATCTTATAATTTTACGTTTTATCACTAATTGTAATACAATTGTCCATGTCTAAGAAGGCGTAAGAGTGCATTAACTCTATTTCTAATTTATGTTTTAGTGCTGCTGCCTGAAACTTGAGATCCTCTCACCGATATTTCACTTTACGATATGTGGTTTGTAAATGTCTGATATTCATTATGGTTTTCACAAATAGCAAACAAGTGCAGATTTTATCTCTATGTTTTCCTTTTCTCAAGTTCCTTGCATACAACTGATTATTTTGGTATTTTATGTACTGGCATGTCTTTATTTTGAAACTTCCAAAAGGTTAGCCTGGGATAAAAATTTATGCGAAAGCTGTTGCTTACTAAAACGGCACAACTAGCCCTGGCGGTTTTGCTCAGTGGTTAGAGCATCGGCCCTTGGACTGAAGGGTCTTGGGTTCGATTCCAGTCAAGGGCACGTACCTTGGTTGCAGGCTCGACCCCCCGGCCCCAGTCAGGGCGCCTTCGGGAGGCAGCCAATCGATGTGTCTCTCTCACATGGATGTTTCTCTCTCTCTCTCCCCAACCTTCCACTCCTCTGAGAAGCAATGGAAAAAATATCCTCAGGCAAGGATTAAAAAAATAAATAAATGAAAAATTTTAAATAGCACGTCTCTTCAGTTCTTTGATACTCTGAGTAAATTTGATTCTGCTCTGAACTTGCATGATGTCATTTGCAATTAAGAGTATTAGAGAAACAAGTCTGTTATCTCTGCTGATTACGTCTACAATATTTAGGCCTATTAGTCTAATCATATTTGGGGACACTAGTCAGATTTGGGGACTTTAAAAAGAGGGAGAAAGGCTAAGTCCCATTTCTCCAGAGTTCATTTAGGGTTTGAGAATTTTATTGATTCAAAGGTGATAATACTATCTGTCCCCTAAATGCATAATGAAGTTAACTTTGTATGTGGACCTTAGTAAACATAATCTTTCTGGCTGAAAAAATATACCATGGAGGGTTTTCTTCTAGCCTCAGCTGACACTTTTTAGTATGCATATTGGACTTTTTTTTTCTGCCCAAGCAATATTTCATAGGTCTTTGTTCAGAGGATCCAGGTATGGATCTGCATCTTCTTATATAAGAAGGGCTTCTGAGTGCATGCCCCTTTCGTTGTTTTCCTTGTCTTGACATTTTCATTATAGAGTTAATACCAGTTTTCCCCCCAGTCATCATTATCGATAACTGACAGCACAGCATCCATATCCATATTTTCTTAATGATTCCCATGAGAGCCAGTGTTTTTCTCTCTTGTCAGTCATGTTTGTGAACCTCCGAGTTCAACACCTGACTTTTCTAGCTCACGGGTCTTAGAATTCTAGCACACTTGACTTGCTTTCAGTTATTCCAAAAACAGCTATCACTGGGAGTCTTCACTGTGTGTCAGGCCCTTGTTTCAACTGCTTCTGCTTCCCTCAGGCTGAGCAGTGTTTCTTAGATAGTGATTGTCTGGAATGGTTATATTTCTAAGTTACTGCACTCTGAGAACTACCTGTATGATCATCGTTTTTATTTTTATTGATCCTTTGTTAGCTCAGACTCCTTGGGACAGAACCTGAAGCACCATTTGCATTCAGAACGTTCCCTGGGGTTTCCTCTAGAGAATGCCACCTGTGAGAGAGTGAAGGCGGTGTGACTGGGCAGAGGCAGAAGCAGAATCGAGATATAGTTGCAAGAGAGGCTTCATCTACCCCACAGATTGCTCTGGAACTTAAATGGCCATTCAGAGTTGTTCCTAATTGAGGCAAGAGGATCCCCGTGGGCCTCCTCACTAACAATTCATCAGTGTGAGCAGCTACCCTTTTTCTTGAGGATGGTTCCCGGGAGGCACTCAGCTGTGTTCCAATAGCAGCCAACACTCCTTGCAGCTGACAGCTGACATAATGAAGGCCTCAGTCCACAAAAGGGATCTCGGTGGCATCCTGTAGTACCTACAAAGGACATATGTCCTAGCACTTGTCCTTTCCACACAGAAGTAATACCAATCAGCCCCTCTCTCTCTCCTTTCTCTCCTTCCCTCCCTTACCTTCCCTCCCCCCCCCCCGACCCTTTTAGTATTTCATCTGTATTTCTGTTGTGACATTTGTTTCAGTTACCTTTTATTGTACTTTTTCTAATGTGTTTGAATTAGATTTGTATCTACAAGGTGTGGGTACTTTAAAGGTAGAGGTTGTTCTAATTGTATTTCTTACTGCCATGTACACAGAGTTAAATCTTTTAAAAAATAGCTAGTGGAAAAAAATGCCCAATACACTTGTTTTTCATAGCTCACCTATAAAGAAAATTAAAACAAAGACTGTGTTCTATGCATGTCTAAAGTCACGAGAGAGAAGATAATAGAGTTCATCACTTTTTATTTCATTTCTAAATTAAGTCTAGACATTCTCTGCCCTAAAAGACTGCAGAAATATTCCTGGTTTAGCTTGGGGTGTGCTGGGACAGGTGGGCAGTTCCTGATCACCGCGAGGAGGAAGTGATTACTACTCATGGCGTTTGCTGCTATTCTGCTGTTCATTCAGAATATCAAACAGGCGTAGCAAAGCAGCGTTATCCCAGAGGAGCTCCGTGATGAACTAGGCCCCTTCTTCTCCGGACCTCCAAGCAGACGTCGTATAAACCTGAACCACATCTAGAAAAACGTGACACATCAACCACTCTTAATAACAAATGACTATTTTATAATTTGGTATGGACAGTTTCTTATATTTAAAGATTTTTAATTCCACCAGCAAATACAACTGAAGTCGATATACATTGGAACTGCTGGATTAGTTTTAAATGTCTCTTCTCGTTGTTATATCAGAACAAAATCTTATCACCTATACGAGCATCTGCTTAGATCATCATCAGTACTCTTTCATTATTTCACAATTTCAGACTTTTCCTTTGATGGTTCTAGGTTTGGTATAATTTTATCTTCAAATTGTCTCTTTTTTCAGTAAATATGAGTAAATGATAATCACTAGGCTCCTATATCTTCCCATTTAAGATATGTTTAGTATTCTTACTAATAACTATAGCTTATTATAATTTCCTTCATTGATTAAAACCATATGAAAAGAAAAAAAACACTTTTTTAGTTATGACTCCATTCATTCATTCAAAAACCATTTTGGAGCTCCCAGGGGATTCAAAGATGAAAAGGAATTTTTTCTCTCAAAATCCTCACAAGTGTGGTGAAAGATAATTATATATGAGCTGATCTGATACAGTTGCATAAATGCTCTCTGGCACTGAACAAAGCCATTGGGAGCACTGAAAACAGATCTAATTCTTTATAGAAGATTTGGTGGAAATAAAGTGAATGAAGTAAGTCATATGTGAGCCGATCCTTGACAGATGAGCCTGCGTTCTGCTCGGCATCATGAGCGTGCAGGGAAAATACCTCCACTGCAACCGGGAAATAGGCTCTATGGCAGGTAGTGGAACGTGGCAAGGACACCAAAATTAAAATCAGATCGTAAAGCGCGTTAAAACAGCTTTACCTTGTAGTGAATGGATTTCTGTGTGTGCTGATTTTGTGAAAGGGAATGACAATCATATCTTCATTTCAGGACAGAAGTTTTGGTTTTATGTATAGGACAGAATATCAGTAGAAGCCTAAATGGGATGCAATTTATATAATTCAGGGATGAAATCGTTGACAAATGAAGACAAGGAAAACTATCAAAGATATTTATTACCAGAGGGATAAAGAGGGTGCAGGAGAGGAGAGACAGAATTACTGGAGTTTCTAGCTTCAATGACTGAAGAGTGGTGAGGTTTGCAGGAGGAGCTGTAAGGTTTGCAGGAGAAGGAGCTGAGAGTGGCAGGAAATATTAATTTTAAAATGGTGTCATCTTCTATGACTGGCACAACCAAAAGAAGCTGGAAATCTGCCTCTGTAACTCATCCTCATGGGTATGTAGGCTGCAGTGAAATCATTGAAATCAATGAGAATGCTGAGAGACACACGAAGGGGGGGAGATCATGAGAGAGAATGAACAGAGAGAAAAGGAGCTGAGGGCTCACCACACTCTTTGTGGGCACCTGTCTGTCCGTTTATGTAGTTGAAATTATTGTATATGTTTATATAACATTTTGCGCTAAGAACTCTTTAACTTTGTTTTAGGATGTGGGAGTTAACTCTATTTTGGGGGCACTGCCATTATATTTTATCTAAATGTATCAAATAACTGCATGTAAAAGGCGCTTTTAAACAGAATCACCCTATTACCTCACTCCCTAGAAAAGAACCACATACCTAATTGTCTAGTTTTAAAAGATGACCAGTTATATAAAGAGTTTGTTTTTTGGCCCAAAGGTGGGCCAGCCCTGGAACTTTTCTTCTTCATTTCCTTTCATACCAAAGAAGTGAGATCATATAGAGAGAAAGGGAAAAAACCAGGAGGCAAATTATGTGCATGTATTTAATTTTAAAATGCTAGCTAACTTCAAATATTTTAGATTAGAGGATCATGCTCTTTAAATAAAGGTTGCAAGCTTGACTATGGTCTTTTGCAGTCAACTACACATCTAAATCTCACAAGATTTCATATGCTAGAAATTATTTTGATCACAAGAAGAAACCAAGTGTTAGAAGAACGGTATAACATGATTATTTTGTTAAAAAAGATACCAAAATATATTCCCTACATTTGGTAGTTACTTCATATAAATGAACTATGTATTATTTAATGCTACATTCATTTCCTTTAGTGTCTGGCACAATGTTAGAACATAGGAATGTCTCCTTAAAAATTTCCAGTCGCCCTGGCCAGTGTTGCTCAGTTGGTTGGGTGTCGTCTTGTGCACCAAAAGGTTGTCGGTTCCATTCCCGGTCAGGCACATGCCCGGTTTGCAGGTTTGAACCCTGGTAGGGGGTGTGTAGGAGACAGGAGATTGATGTTTTGCTCTCTCATCGATGTTTCTCTCTCCCTCTCCCTTCTTCTTTCTCTAAAAATCAATATTTTTTTTAAATTTCCAGTAAAAGGAGTATTACATATTTTTAAACTCCATTTTGATCTTCAAATACTGTTTCAAATAATCAGTATGCTTAGAATTCAAAGTCATTAATTTGTATAAACCCATTGAATAATTATACTGGCTTAAGATTTAATTTTAAGTTACTGGTTTAGAGCCATTTTATATACAAAGATTATTTCAAATTCTTCTGGTTCTTTTGAACCTATTTCGGAGCCCCGCCGACCTCTGATTCGGAATGCTGTACACCTCAGTGTGCATGTTGCTAAGACATGCATTGGAGTGCCGTTTACCTTCTTTCTCAGACTTAAGCTTCTTGCTTTAGTTCTGGAATCCTTGCAATTACAAATATTGTAGAATCAGAAGTTATTTTAGTTGAAAAATACCTTGAAAACTACCTAGTTCAATCACCTGCCTATTGTGTGCAGTATATTTAATAAACATTCATTCATCCTGGGCTAAACCTCCCAGAGACTGGCAATTCCCTGTCTTTTGATGCATCTCAATATAATGATCTTGTCTAACCCAAAGCTTCTCTTGCCTAGCCTTAACACATTAGTTCCTCTTCTCTTTTGAGGGGGAAGTGGCTTTCAGTTTTTCTCCGACACACTCATTTTAGTTTGAATACCTGGTTCCATTTGTATAGTGTAAAACCCATATGTTTTAGGTCACACAAACATAGCTTAATACATTATTTCCAAGCTTTAGTACCTATGATCTTAGGAAAATTGCTTAACGTCTCTAACATTCAGTTTTCTCTACTGTAAAATAGTATTAGAAACAAATGTCTCATAGAGGTTATGTAAGAATTAAATTTTTAAATGTCTAAAATATTTCCTTATAACACTCTAGCAATTTAATACATTTTCATTTTCTAGCCTTACTTCCTATGGTTACTGGTGGATCATTACTATCACCTCAAGTATTGTAGACACTACTAAGTAATACAAAGATTGTATTAGCTTTTGGGCAGTCTCATTGGGCTATCTACTCACAAGAAGCTGTCAAGGAAAATTGTAAGTCATTTTTGTACATGAACTTCTAGTTTTCATATCACCATCATATACGTACCATTTTTTCTCTTTTTTTACGTTATCAGTGGTAGAATACTTCATGTTAGAATCTTCCTATGGCTCCAACTTCTTGAGCAAACTTTTGAAATTCTGTTCAGTGTGTCGGCTAGATACCCAATTTGTCTTATGAATTCGATAATTACACCCACTTCACTCTTGCACCCATTTTCAGTCTCTTACCTTACCTGTACCCAACACATTTCTCTAGCTGCACGTTGCCTACAAAGTTATCATGAGGGGAAAAACTAGCAAATTCCTTGCTAAAATACATAAAATGACTTTACCTGTTCATTTACCTGGGCACAGGTCAGTCAGGGCCATCAGTTAGTGGGCTAGTGATAGGTGGCAGTGTCTCCAAGAAGACCAGGCAGGAGCAGGCGCAATAAAAAGCTGAGTCAGATCGTAGTCTTTATGAAGTACCCAAAATTAAAACCACAGAAACAATGTACCAACTTCACATCTAAAATCCAGAGAGAAATCCAATAACTGCAAGGACGTGAAAAGAAATGGGAGAAGACTGGGAGAAAAATAGGAGGATTCTGAGTGACATTTCTGAATGGAGAAAGGGAAGTATCTTTGCTTTGCCTTGATGAATGAAGTTGTTTGAACTTGTGAAAAGGGAAGCAACTGAGTGAACCTATATGCATAGTTTCCCATATTTTTATATTACTTTAGTTACTGACCCTACCTTTAAGTAGCAGGGGAGACTGTTTAATCTGTTAAATGATGTTTTTTTGTAAACCCATGTTGATTCCTTGTTTTGCTACCGTTCCTCTGCAGAATCTCTTAACCATAGAAACCTTGCTCAAAGTCAGAGGCTCAGGTAGTGACAGAGGCTCTACAACTGTCTTCCCAAGAGGTTGGCTCCAGTTAGCAGCAAGATTTAATTTTTACTGAAAGGATTATACTAGGGTAGTCCAGGACAGGAGATAAAGGAGACTTTTGCTGCCAGTGCCCCATTTCTTTACTTTCCCTAGAGCAGAGTGATCTGTTCCAGCTCTAAAATAATGCCCTACAGATACACTGAAGGACATCAAATCATCAGCCTACTCTGCTTTTCATGCTTACTGGCGTGCTTAGGTGTACTGGTCTGGCCTGCACATATGTTAAATATTTTCTATGCATTTTCATGAAGTTTACAACCACTTAATGCTTATAGGTATTGCTTTATATTTCCTCATTAATTATTTATTCAATGAGAAAATATCATGTGGCCAGAAACTAGCCTTGTTGGCAGAAATGTCTTCAATAGCAAGTGGAATAATTAGCATGTTTCATAATATAAGACTTAGGTTATAACTACAAATTATTATAAAATACACATGAAGTCATGATGTCTCATTTAAAAACAAAAACAGTGAGTGGAAACTTCACCTTAGTTCTCTCTTATTCAAATTATTCCCAATTGCTTCTCTGATGTCACCAAGCTTTGCGCTTGCAGGAAGAATCAGCTTGAATTTTGTGTCTCTATACTTAACAGTATCATCTCTCTGAAACAAAATTATAAAATAAAATGCCCATGGCCTTCAACTGAATTTACACATTTAAAGAAAATCAGATTGTTTTAATGGATTTTAGAATTGTTTGCTATTATACATCATGTTTGTTTAGTAAGTATGGAAATCTATTGATTTTATGTGTTTCAATTTTTCTACTGAATGTGTGAATCTTTCATAAAACAAAATATATTTCAGTGGGAAGAAAGAAAATAGTACAAATATCTTAGGCTTACAAAATTCTCCTGGAAACATAGAAATGGAGTGATTCATTATCAGCTTGAATACAGCATTTCATTACTAGATACCTAGCAGTAATAAAAAGCTGAAAGATTGTTTCATCCAGGTCAAAGATATGTTTTCTTCACCAATCGCCTTAAAAGCCATTTATAAAAAGTGTTAACTTTATGAAATTCTTCATATACAAGTCTATGAAAGTGGAAAGTTCATAATAAAGTTATATTATTAAAATATAAGTTTATATTAAGTATATATATATATATATATATATAAAGTACATATATGCAATATATTGATAAAGTAAATTCTGCTATTTGTAAAAATAAAAGGGATGATGATATTTGATGTTGTATTTGAAAAAACACTTTATTTACATTTTTTGTATACAGACAATTGTTCTTATCTATATGTAGATTTTTTTCCAGAATATTTTTCTTTTATCTGATTTAGAAATAACTATTGCCTGCGCTACTTTTAAGATCGATATCAAAAAGTATGCTAATATATATGATTATCATTTTATTATTTATGCAATGGCAAATTAAAATACTAAGGTACAAATTCACAACATTTTTGTTAAATTAAAAATGTAAAATAATAGCATATGTAGCTGGTACCATTAGTTGTGCTAATATTTGGGTTGCAGTGGAAACACTCTTGTCTTTAAAAATTTAGTAATACATTTAAAAATTCACATGGGCTATCACAATATATACATGGCTAATTAGTAATGTATATAACACCCTAGCTTCTCATCTTCTTTTTTTTCCTTGCGTAATAGTATTGCAAGAAAGGAGCTCATCTGCCAGAAGCAGCATTTGGATGTTGACTATGTAATGCTCAGGCTTATTGCCATCAACGCCTCTCCTTCCCTTAAATTTAGCAACACATGAGGTATAGGCTAATCCAATAAGATACCCCCTTGAAAAATTTAAATTAGGAACATAGTCATTAAAAAGTTAACCCATGTAGAACTGGGACAACCACTTTCAGGCATGTGCACAATTGTAATCCTCAAAGAGAATCAGAAGGATAAGTTGGACATGTGGAGAGAAAGGGTCAGTAGACCCTGGTGGCCTAAAGCAATAGTGTACTGAAGATAGTTTATGCCATTTCACAGGAACCAATTGCTAAATTTTGGAAACTTTTTGGAGGCGGGTTGACTTCAATTGATAGTTTGAAATCTGCCATGGTGGTGCATTTATACCATGGAACCTGGGAAACACCCCAAATCAGAGTTTCCCTGTCCCTGAAAGAGCCACATACACTGCCAGAGAAAGAGACACCAAGAGAGTAGTTCCCTAGATTGCTGACAAGTTCCTAGCTCTATATTCTGGCTTTTTCTCTGTGAAATGTTTCCATAGCCTTCTAATAAACTCCACATTTATGTTATACTCAGTGAGCACACACCACCCCCCACCAAATCTCCACACATACATCTTGACCAAGATAGCCTTAGAAAGGGAGCATCACAAATAATTAACTAATAGCCGTAATTCTAATCAGTACAAATGGAAGATGAGGAAACTAAGAATGGTAATTCATCATATTCATGAGAAATGTCTTAATGTTTTATTTGTACATATGGAAGCCTCCATACTTCTTCATTGATCTCTTATAGTTTAGATTCAGTCCTAACTAACATTGACAATTTGTTGGCACCATGGTGAGATGTTTTTCATATGCATTTCATTGTTAATCTGATCATCACCAAGAAGAAATTTGAGGATGGAAGAATAAAGAGAATAAATATAGTATCTTAAGAGAGATTTTTTATTAAGAACTCTGTGTTTTTTTAATACAGAGCTGTGACCAGTTTTTACCATCACAGGCATAAGGAGAAGTTGGATTTGATTAGTCAGAGAGTCAACCTGATTTTAAAAAAGAAAAGAAAAAGAGAAAGAAAGAAACAGAAAAATGCTAACCTGGATTTCCTTTCTGGATTTTCCCTAGCCTTGCTTTCACAATGCTTCCTCTAATGTCTTTTAGAGCAAGGTTAATAAATAGCTTGTCAAATATTTCCTTTAAAAGACTCATTCTTGGATATCATTCTAAGGGGAGGCCCCCACTCTCCCTTCTCCCTGTTTCATTCTGTTCCAGCTGAGCTTCTTCTGTATATAGATAAAATGCAAAATTCTATGGCACTGGGGCCATTCTATTGATCTTGGCAAGATATATGGAACATTATGTATTTAATCCTAGGAGTCACTAAAAGCCCAGCAACCACAGCAGGTCCTCCTTCAGCCCGTCTTTATTGACCTCAGAAATTTTAAGGTTAGGTATCAAATGTCAGTCAGCAAGGGGCCTGAACAGTTCCAGATCTATCTTTTGACTTGCTGGAAGCATCTTTACTGAAATACAGTGACTGACCCACTTTTTAAGACTTTACAAATCTTAATTGGGAGCAGCTTGATCCCCTAAGTGCCAAAGGAAGGATTTTATCTCATTAGAAGCAGTCCAGATGTATTACTTAGAGAAATGCGGGATGTAGTGAAGGATGGGCCTTTGGGCTATCAGGTTTAAAGATGGAAGAACCAATGTCTTGCTTGTTTTGTATTTATTTAGTAAAATGCCACCAGAAGAGACCATTATTTTCCTCCTTGGACTTAATGTCTAGTGATGTTTTAGGGCAAGGGTTAACCTTTAACTGAGAAAATATTTAGTTTGGATATATATTGAAACATGCTTCTATTGATTGCTTCTGGCTCACTGCATGAAACACAGAGCCTATGTGGATTCCTATGGAGGAAGCTAACTCAAGGCTGTTGTTGTTTTTTCAGTTACACTAGTATGAAATTGAAGTGCTCTACTAACCATATAAATAAGTAGAAATATTTCTAGAAAATTTAACATTACACCTGTTATCACTGTATATATATTCGTTAACTTTTCCCACTAATGCAAGAATATGGGCAGATATTCATTGGAAGGCAACAGAGAGCTGTATAATTTGTCTTCCAGCTTGCAACGATTTTAAACAGGTTATTTTTTGGTATCTTAATTATTTTAAATTTAAAATAGATACCAGGTTATTCTTTCCTTCCCCCAAGAGGAAATTTTTTTAAATGACCCTTATAATTATGTGGTGTTAGGAAACAAAATTCAACTGAGTAAATTTAAAGATCAAATTGGCTTTATTTAATGATTCATGAATTGGGCAGCATCCCATCTAGCAAATATAAAGGAGCTGCAGATAAAGGAGAGGTTTTTAAAGGCAGAAGAAGGGTGGGACAAGGAAGTCCTAAACCAAACAAAGGGTTATTTTAGGCAAAGCCATCTTCCTTGGGGGGAAGGGAGCGGTATTGAAAGGGTTCTGTCAAGAGGATCACCTCGGTAGTGCTGGTCTGGAAATCGAAAATTGGTTTGAGATTACATTCCTGTTCCCAGATCTTGGCTACTGTAAATAACGCTACTATGAAATAGGGGTGCATATATTCTTTCTGATTCATATTTCCGGGCTCTTAGAATATATTCCCAGAAGTGGGATCGCTGGGTCAAAATGCAGCTCCATTTTTAATTTTTTGAGGAAGCTCCACACTGTTTTCCACAGTGGCTGCACCCGGCTGCATTGCCACCAGCAGTGCTGGAGGGTCCCCTTTCTCCACATTCTAGTGGATGCATGGAACAGACTGACAGCTGTCAGAGGGGATAGGAGTGGGGGGGGGCTGGGTAGAGGTGGGCAAAGGGGAGAAAATGGGGACCTCTGTAATAGTGTCAGCAATCAAAATAAAGTTAGAAAGAAAAGAAAAGAAACTTCACTAAAGTATAGAATGTGTAAAAAGAAGATTACATTCCTGAGAAAGTTCCAGACTACAGTTAGTTTAGGTATTAAGACTAGGATTGTGAGATGGGTTTGGCACAAGTGACTCCACTTGGGGCCTGTTATATTTAACAGTAGAAACACAAATAACTGATTAAAGCGAAATAAATTAATTCAGACAGTATTATTTAAATACTTAAAGTGGTTAAGTTTTAGTTATTAATGAAATCACAGATTGCTGATCAAACAGCCTATGAGGTAGTCTCTCTCTCTCTCTTTTTCATGCACACACACACACACACACACACACACACCCCTCTTTCACTGAATTTCAAACCCAGTTATCAGTGCTTTCAGATTGTTTTAGAGTATTCATTTCATTTATAGTAAGGACATAAGAAAAGGCTATTGATGTAGTTCATCTTTGTAGAAGACTAAAAAAAGGCTTTTGAGTTACATGTCCCACTGTGCTTTGGTTTAGTGAATGGATTACAAAATGCAATTTATTTGAGATCAGAGGGCAGGCAGGCTTGCATCCTAAGGCTGTGATTATGTGACAAAAGCCTATCTTGGTGCAGGTATGAGATTTCTTACTACTTTAGAGGACAATTTTTTTTAGCTCTCACAGTATGGCTGGTCTCTTAAACTTTTGAAAAGGCACTGCCGTTTTTTTCCTTTGACCCAGGCTTGAGATTTATTGATTTAGTCCTGGTGGTCACCTAAGTTATTACTCCCACCTGATTCTAATAGCCAGTAGTTATAGTTCTGTTGTCTCTGAATCTACATCACAGCACTGGCTGCCTAGAGCACAGCCCAGGAATGTTAATTCCAGGTATGAGGATTCAGCCAGCATTCCCTGAGTACAGAAGAAAACAGAAATTTTCCTAGTTTTCTGAACAGCTGTTTCAGTCTGAAAACAAACAAAATAAAAATATCAAATTAATTCAAGATTGCTTTATTTTTGGCATTTAGCACAAATGACATCACAACTCCACAAAACTACCTTCAAATAACTACATAAAGAAACATAGTAAGGCCCTGGCTGGTGTGGCTCAGTTGGCTGGAAGCGTCGTCCCGAAAACTGAAGAGTCACAGTTGGGGCCCGTACAGGAGGCAACTGATCAATGCCTCTCTCTCAAAACAGTAAGCAGATCTTCTGGTGATTTAAAAAAGAGAGACATAGGAAGACATAATTTATTACCACATCACAACTAAACAGCTTTCTCCTGGGAATTTAGATGTTGTTAAAGAAAAAAATATTTATGCCACTGATTCAAGATGGTAAGTCAGACTTTATTCAAGGGGACTATTGTGATAATCACAATTGAGGCTCAACTACAAGTATAACAAAGAAAAGTAGAAACTGATAGCCCAGGAGTAGGCTTGGGGGTTCTGTGTATGAACATTACAAAGAGGAATCACCAGGGGAGGATTCTGGCTAAACCGACCTTGTTACAAAACAGAAAGAGTTCATCCACCAGGCACTAGCAGAGCCAAACACTAAACACTGAGAATTGCAGTGGGAAAAGATTGACTATTACATTATAGATGGTGCTACCCAGGAGAACAGGAAGCTAATACTCAAAAGCCCAAACTCCTCTATGGCACATAGGTTACAGATTATATAGGGCAAAATTTCAAGACACTGCGGGTTAGGGGTTTGGGGTTGTGCTGGGAGCTGATTGGGCAGAAGTGAGGTAAGGATAATGAATTATCTCTTCAGGTCTTGAGGACAGCTCTGAGGTCCTTTCCACCATCCCTCTGTCCCATCTCATGGGAAAGTAGCCAGGGGTTCATTCCAACTTAAGGCTCAGGAACTGAAACATAACTAAGGTCAAGATGTTATGTTTAGCCTGCCAGAGGTCCAGGCAGTGTGACCATTAGGTCCCGGCTGCTGTCTTCTGCTGACTTGGGGGCTGCTGATTATCCAGGGGAAGGGCTGGGTCTTTGAGGGGTATATATAAAGATATGATTTCTAGAGCTAGGATTTAAAACTAAATTTAGTCAAAGTCACAAAGACCCTTGGTTTCAACCTACCAAGATTCTTGTGAGGCAGGCCAAATGGATCAGATTTCACCTGGAGATGGTGGCGGCTAAGGAACACACCAGATGCCAAAGATGATCAGATACTGAGGGTGGCAGACTCTGGTTAAACTCACTTAGCAGGATGCTTGCTAAAATTGAACAATGCAGAGATGACCAAGGGAGCCCAAAAGTCAGGACCTAGTTGAGAAGAGAGTTCAGAGAAGCCTGAATAGAGTTTGGTGAAGTGGACAGTCTGTCAATATACCACACCAAAAGATGGCAGATTCTTCAAATTACACTGAAATGATTGCTACCAAGTTGTACAAGTGTTACATCTGCTTTGCTTTGTACTCTGCACTAAATAAAGAACAGTGGAAATTGAGAGCCCTCACTTTTGTAAAAAAGTATTTGAAGCAATATAGGATAACCAAATTTAATCCATCAGAACTGAAACTAGTTTATAAATTCAATCAGTTGATGTTTACATTTAAATTCACAAATGTGTGCTTTGCTTTTCAGATATATATAAAGTTAAATATATAGAAGTCTCTATTGTATGGATGTAATAGTAGTGTGCGTGTGATTTTTAAAATATAAATGAAAGTAGTGACATAAACCTAGGTTTATATAGGAATGGATAGATAGACGAATGAGAGAAGAAAGATAATACATACTTGTGAATATCCTCAAAGAACTGCATGAAAAATATAAACAGATCAAGCTTACTTAGAGTATTTCAGTATTAGTTTATTGAAAATCAGTAAGCGCATAAAGAATAGAATGGACCAATGGGAGGAGGTACACTAAAAACCAACAAAATGCTTAGATCTAATTGGAAAACAAGGAAAAATCAACTAAAACAATAAGTATAAAATAATAATATGGAAAAGTACCAATCCGTAATTATCTTGATAAGAGAGAGCTAACATTCTGTACATTAACCTGCCTCTATGCCGCTGTTTGTTGGGTTATACTACTTGATAGTTTATTGGATGTAGAAAAAGTCTAAACCCCAAACACTGAAAAACGAATATTTTTATGTAGATATTTTTACATTTTCCTTTCTTCTGCTACCAGAATGTTTATGTTTATGTCCCTGTTGGAATCACCTAGCTACAATCCTTCGGCAATCACTTCCGAAGTGTGTATTGTGTGGGAAGGGACAGTGGTAAAGGACGTGTCGATTATGTGCAGCAAAACTCTGCTGGAATTTCCAAGTCTGTTGTTTGATCAAAGTAAATATCACTTGGTGTTATCAGAGTGGACTTTATTAATGAAATTATTTCTCCTTTTCTTGGGTGGTAGTGGTAGTGGCTGGCGACGCGTGTAAACCGTGGCTCGTTCCTGAACCAGCCTTTGTTTTGTGCGTGGGGCCGGGCATGTGTCTGCAGCGTTCCGGCCTTCCTGCGTGCTCTCAGTACCTCCAGGCTTTGCTTTTCTTCTTCGTTTGTTCTGCTCTTACCATCTGTCGAACCAGATTCGCAATTCTTATGCATATGGATAGTTATATCGAATTTTCTTTTATTGTAAGTTAGTTTGGCCATAATTCAGATACAATTTTTATAAAATCCTAACTTTTTGGTTTTATCGACATCTACATACCTGATTAAACAGGTATTTCTAATTGACTCACATTTTTGGACTCTGTCTTGAATGCCATTTTTGTCATCTTTCTATACCAGTTCAAATATACCCATTACCTTAAACAGACTTTACAATATGACTTACAAAATTTTCATTTATACATATTAATCATTTTCTTTTTATATATCATTTCAGTTTGACAAATTCTTTAGCTATTCTTACGTTAATATGTATATTAATTCATCTGACATTAGGGGAACATTAAGAAGTATAGATATAAATTATGCTATGGCTACATAATATTTCTAATAAAACTATGTCTATTCTAGTCAATGTGTGCTTTCCTAGTTCTGACTACTAAAGTGAAAAGTATTTCATTTATCCTTCCTGTGGTTTTCTCTGCTTATAGCTAAACTGTTTTTTGGTGTGTTTTTTCCCTAGTGAAACAGGATAAACATTTTTAGAGGATATATTTCTGCAGAAGTTTGTCATATGATTTTATTGTAACCATTCATATGCCACTTAATTTGCACAGTGATCTTTAATCACTCAGTAGTTAATTCTATCATTTTATGGGAAAAATCAATAGTGCAGTTGATTTACACCTGCAAACACCATGATACTGCAATGGCAGATTAAAATTACCACAGCAGAGGAGCAAAGGAACTAGTAGTTAGAAAAGGAATATTATGCAAATTAATTCCCAAATGTGTGCTTTGCTTTTTAGATATGTATAAAGTTAAATATACAGAAGTCTCTATTGTATGAATGTAATAGTAGTGTGTGTTATTTTAAACTATAAATGAAAGTAGTAACATAAACCTAGGTTTATATAGGAATGGATGGATAGATTAATGAAAGAAGAAAGATAATACACATTTGTGAATATGCCTAAAGAACTGGATGAAAAATAGAAATAGATCAAGTTTACTTAGAATATTTCTTAGTTGTAATAATAATTAAGTTGAACTAGCGCAATCTTAAATATGAAATAATTGTAATATGAAATAATCTGGTGCCAGATTCCATAGTAAAATGATAAATAAAGATGAAGTATTGGAAAAATCTGTGAATCTTCATTAGATGTATTTTTTGTGTAATATTTAACACAGAAATCTAGTCCTTTCTTCCAAGAGAAGACAGTTACATACACATAACCTCATTTGCAAATGGAAAGCTCACAGTGACCTAACCAGATGCCTGGTGTATTAACTAGGAAACCTGCTAGGATATTGGAGCAAACAGGCAGTGGATCAGAAAAGCTCTCACTTCAGTCAAGGCGCATGAAGTAGTGAATATTCTCTTCTTAGTGTGCTGTCCTGGACTGTGGCTGTCTGCTTACACATTGGTAAACAGACTGTGTGTCAGCAAATCCGCCTCTGATGGTTTCAACCATAATCTAAATGACTTGCCATGTTCAAACTAAATGGGTATATTTTCCACCAAAAATTAAAAAAAAAAAAAGATCAGGCAAATTTAAGTATTCAAAGCTATAAGTTATAATACACCAAGACAACGAAATATTATCCATGTGTGAAACAGGTGTGAATGCTATTGTACTACTCAAAGAAGCTAGACCTCAAATTATTAGTTTGATAATAATGAAAGCAATATATATTTTTAATTAGGTTTAGAGGTCACTAAATAATCACAGCCATTGTATTACAGAGCACTCCTTATCCATTTATGACTCAGGGACTGTTTCCAGGTTTTGAGATACACATCATATATCAGACAGCACTTTCCACGGGAGGTACTTAGGATTTATTTAAGTGCTGCATATCAGATGCTATCTTTAAAGATCCCTTCAGGTTTTGATTACTGGATTTTAGGGAAATCCCAAGTAATGGGAGATGGGAAACTGTTAAATGATTCTCTCAGCCTATTGTCTTTCTTAATGTCTTATTCTATCCCTGTATTAAGAAGTCCTATATTTGGCAGGATAGATGGTTTTATTCGTGGTGATATTTAATGAGTTACTGGCCTCTTTTCTTACTCAAGGATTAAGTAAGAAAAACTTACTTTTTTTCACCTGATTATTTTCCTGCCTGAAATGGCATAAGGAAAAATTATCCTCTAAAATCACAGCATACCTTGCAGGGCTTAGCACTACAATCCCTAAGATGTTAGTTTATCAGGTGCTTTACTCTTAACCAGTTGAAGAAACAAAGCTAAGCAAAGGGACAGTTATAAAATATGGGACATCACCTGGAGAGTGTGGGACTGAGTGGAACACAGTCATGTAGAGAAGTAGGTAAATGAATACCCAAAGTAAATTTACAGAGAGAGATTAATGTATACTTTCTCCCAGAGCTAAGCTTGCTACTAAATTCAGTAGATATAAAATAATAAAATAGATAAAATGTTATTTGCCTGTGGGGATATTACTCTCTGACCACTTAATGCAACAGTTTTCCCTCTTGTTATAGCATAACAGCATTTTTAAATTATATATGCATATACAGTATTAAAATAGAATATTAGGTAAGTCCATAAATAGTGATAGGATGGTAATAGAAGATAACTGGTGTTCTTAGGTTTTCCAATGATTGGTAAAGGTTGAGATTTCTCTTGAAAGATAGTGGACATAGACTGTAGAGGCATGATATCCAGTAAAAGTGAGCAGCTACTGTGACTGAAATAGTGAGGTGGGTAAAGGAGGAAAGTGATTTATGTTGGGACTGGAATGCTGGATTAAGCCACATAAATTTGGTGCAGTCAACATTTGACAAACTTGTTCAAATCCTAAGTGACAAATTTCTTCCAGATATTTAGAAAAATAAATGCTGGAAATATTTATTGGAAGAATAAATTGGTATCAGTTATTTATGACTAGATTTTTCAAATGTTATTTGCTTATATCTGCTTTTCTTCTGCTTTCCTTGAAAAAAATTACCAGAATCCTCATCAAATACCTATAAGAAACAAGTGCAATTAACAAGCACATTGAGAATGACTGTGAAGGCTCTATAAATGCTTATACTGTAGTGTTAGGAGAGAGTTAAAATTATCAGGAAATATCCCTGTGTCTAATGCTAATTCTCAAACATAAGTCATACTGTGTTTTGTAAGATATGTCTGAATATCCAGAGTAGGAAGTCAGAAACTAAACTCATGATGTTTTCTATTCTTGAAATGTCACAATGGTGTTCCTTTTATGGAACTTGTATTAAAATTTTAATATTAATAATTGATGTTTTAACAGTACACATTCATACCATGTGAATGACTATACCACCCAGGAAACCAAAGAGGTCAAAATGTCTTCTCTAATAATGAGTTTAATTTGTTTCCAAGAGGGAATTCTGAATTTTATCCTTTTAAGCATATCAATATAATTCAACCTGTTAATGGCACAGTAGATTAATGATACTGAGTGTGGCATGTAAAATTCTATTAGTGGCTCAGAGGGTGATTTTAGAAAAGTACCCTTACATTTAAAGTAAGGAAAATTGCTTTTGTCTTTATTTTCATGGAATGAAAAAAAAGAGCCCACATAAATATAACACACTGAAGAAAATGCAGAATCAGTTACCAGTTAGAAACAAATGAAAAGTGCTCTAGCCAGTTTTGCCCAGTGGTTAGAGCATCAGCCTGTGGACTGAAGGGTCCAGGGTTCGATTCCCAGTCAAGGGCACATACCTCGGTTGCTGGCTTGATCTTCAGCCCCAGTTGCGGTGCATATGAGAAGCAACCAATGTGTCTCTCACATCGATGTTTCTCTCTCTCTCTCTCTCTCTCTCTCTCTCTCTCTCCCCCTTCCACTCCCTCTGAAAGGAATGGAAAAAATATCCTCGGGTGAGGATTAGAAAACAAAAACAAATGAAGGGTGATTTGATGTAAGATTTATATTTTGTGTGGATTATATATAATTACTCAAATGAAGTTCTCCCTCTGGATACGGTGTTTTATCAACATGAGGAAACAGCAGCTTTTTCAGTACACTATCTCCAAAGAAATATATTTAGACTATTTCTTTGATTTTTTTTTTTCCAGATAGAATTGTTTTTGAAACTTGAATGAGCAACTAATTAATGGTTTTCTAACTCTAGATAAATGTTAGAATCATATAGGGAGTGTTTAAAAAATACTGATATCTATGTTGCACACCTGAGAGATTCTGAGGTAATTGATTTGTGGTGATTCTTTTGAGTATAGACAGAGTTGTGAAGAAATGAGAGAAATCAGATATCATCCACTTTGAAATAAAGAAAGTATTTCCAAGATCTTAATATTGGGTTGGATTTCAGAGCATTTAACCAAGTGAAATTGTCTATTATAAAAATGATTCTCCTAGTAACTTTAATGCTTACGTTTTATGTTAAAAATTTAAGAACTAATAAATGCATCCCAAGTTAAGAAACCAGTTGCTGCATTATAACAAAAATGCATTAATAGCATGCAAAAGTCAAATAAAATTTTCAAATTTACTGATTTTTCCATGTATTCAAGTAAATAAAAAGAAATCAAGTAGTAGACTACAACCAGGATACATGAGGAAAGATATTTCAAATACTAGTATTGAATAAATAATTATGGCCCATTTATTTGAACTTAGAAATATGTATCTTAAAGACTTTTCATCATAACTGAGCACAAATATCAAAAATTTAAATATTTAGATTTATTATTTTTTAAAATGCCAATTTTAAATGTTTAACCACATTTAACAGAAAAAAATTATTGACATGTTTACTGACTTTTCATGGAACTTAGCATTACAACACTTGAGATAAAAACAAGTATGTCAGTCTTTACGGCTTTTAACTTATGTTACCAAAATACAAATAACTAATTCATTTTAATCTTATATGGATGACGCTTGGTTTGTTCAACGATACATTTTTGAACTGTATACAGAATAAAATGAAAAGAAATGGGAAAAAATAAATCTGTATTTTTTTGTGGATTTCATAAGAAATTGAGTGTAAAATCAGTACAGTACTTCTGCTATTTCCCCAAAGTCAGCAGAGAGTGAAAGCAGGAAAACAATAACCAGGTGACACTTGAACACTTGAAGGGACAGTTGAGGTATTCTGTCTAGCATGCAGGGGGAGATGACATGGTCACACAATGTGGACTTTAAAAGAACTCTGCTTTTTCAGAAAGGAGTAAGCTGTAAGTAGTTGAGAAAAATTACTTAATCTATTCAAGCCTATAAATTTCAGATCCAGTTGACCTTTCTAATCCTACAGACCTAAATGTTGCTGACTGTACCCAGCACCTAGCTCCTGTCATTTCTCTTTGAACCGTCTCCATCTAAAAATTTGAAAAACCATTTCTATTATAAAATGTTTTACTGACACACAAATAAGACGTTGAAAATAGATACTAATTACTAAAAATATGTAGGAGAAAGTCAACCCAAACTTTAATTTAAATTTATTTATTTACTTTATTGTTAACATCATTACAGATGTCCCCATCCCCCCCACCCTTTGCCCACTTCCACGCAGCCACTGCCACCCCTTCTCTCTGGCTATCACCACACTGTTGTCTGTGTCTACCTGGAGATTATTATGCTCCCACAGGTAGCAGCTGAAGGTCCCAAGGGATATCTGTGGGGGGTTCCCACTGAGGACTTTGGGACCTAAACCCTAACCTGGGCTTCCCAGCCAACAGCACCAGAACTGAGAAAGGTGCCCACATAACATCTGGCTGTGAAAAGCAGACAGGTTTCTGTCTGCTGGGGAGAGATGGATGAAAATGCGGGCACCCTCTTAAAGAGCCAACACAAAAAGTTTTGTGCATAGGCACTCACCTTGGGCTCCAGCAGAGGGAAGGCAGAGTGGACTGGAGCAGTGTGAAGAGAATCTAGGGGTGCTGGCATTGGAATAGACCTCAGAGGGCAGCCATCAGGATCTCTGTGCTGAGTCATTCCTCCATACTGCAGAGTACATCTTTCTCAGGCAGACATTTACCTTCCAAGCCGCTTTTGCCTAGGGGGAAAAGCAGTTGCCCCACCCTGCTTGAAAACCTCTCACGACACCCTGTGGAGTATCTACAGCCTGAGGCTCATTAAGAAACTGAATAACAGCTTCTGGGTGGTTTGAGTCTTTGCCTGATTTGCTTCTGGACCCAGGGCTTCGAAAAGCAGACCTTGGTGCACATCATGGTCCTGTCCAAACACACCAAGCTCCCACAGAGGGAACCACAAGTTGTGGAGTGTGAAAAACTTCAAACAGGGTACTCAAGGCCAGTCACAAACAGCGTCTGACATTGACCTGCACCAGAGACCCTCCAAAAAGACTGAGAGTCCTAGCAGATCTACCCAATACATAGAAACAAATCCAAACAGGCAGCCAAAATGGGGAGACAAAAAAACAAGCCCCAAATGAGAGAACAAAAGAATTCTCCAGAAGAAGAGCAAAATGAAATGGAGATAAGCAATCTGTCAGATATAAAGTTCAGAATACTGATGATAAAGATGCTCAACAACAGAAGAATAAAAATAGAAACTATGAAGGAAATTAAGAATGACATAGTAGAAATAAAAATTTAAAAGGGCATTGGAAGGAATTAATAGCAAATTAGCTGAAGCTGAGGGTTGGATCAGCAAATTGGAAGATAGGGTAGAAATAAAATCCTCAATCCGAGAACCAAAAAGAAAAAACAATTAATAAATGGGAGGACAGTCTAAGGGAGCTGTGGGACAGAATGAAACGTAACAATATTCCCATCATTGGAGTGCCAGAAGAGGTCAAAAGTAAGCAAGGGTTTGAGAACCTGTTTGAAGAAATAATGGCAGAAAACTTTCCTAACCTGGTGAAGGAAAAAGCCACACAAGTTCAGGAGGCACAGAGAGTTCCAAGCAAGAAGAATCCAAAGAGGCTCACACTCAGATATATCATATTTAAAATGCCAAGAATTCAAGACAAAGAGAGAATCTTAAAGGCAGCAAGAGAAAACCAATCTGTTACTTACAGAGGAGCACCCATAAGGCTGTCAGCTGACTTCGCATCAGAAACTCTACAGCCCAGAAGGGAATGCCATGAAGTATTCAAGGTAATGCAAAACAAGGATCTGAAACCAAGACTACTCTATCCAGCAAGACTATCATTCAAAATAGATGGTGAAATAAAGAGCTTCCCAGACAAAAAAAGGCTAAAGGAGTTTATCACCACCAAACCAGTATTGCAGGAAATGTTAAAGGGACTGCTGTAATTACAAGTAGAAATAGAATGAGAAACATAGGCATAAAGAAATATAATGGCAAAAGATAAGTCCTATCAAGAATAACCTTAAATATAAATGGATTAAAAACTCTAATCAAAGGACATAAGGTAGCTGAATGGATAAGAAAACAAGTCTCAAATATATGCCGTCTATAGGAGACCCGCCTCATAACCAAAGACTCACAAAATCTGAAAAAAAAAAGAACAACTACTTCTGGAGGACTTTAAAGGAGAGATCGACAGCAATATAGTCACAGTAGGGGACTTTAACATCCCACTGACTTTATTGAATAGATCTTCTAGACAACAAATCAACAAGGAAACTGATTCTAAATGACACACTAGATCAGGTGGATTTCACTGACATTTATAGAACATTTCACCCCAAAGCTGCAGAGTATGCATTCTACTCAAGTGCACATGGGACATTCTCAAAGATAGACCACATGTTAGGACACAAATCAAGTCTCTACAAGTTCAAGAAGATTGAAATCATATCAAGCATCTTCTTGGAAATTTATACCATGGAATACTATGCAGCTGTAGAAACGAAGGATCCCTTACCCTTTGAGACAGCGTGGTAGGTCCTGGAGAGTATTATGCTCAGCGAAATAAGCCAGCCAGAGAAAGACAAGTGTCACATGATCTTACTCATATGTGGAATCTAATGAACAAAATAGATCCAGAGGCATGGAACAGACTGACCAGTCTCAGAGGGAAGGTAAAGATAGGGAGTGGGGGTGGGGAGAGATTAATCTAAGAATTTATATGCATATATGCATAACCCGTGGACACAGACAATAGTGTGGTGAAGGCCTGGGGGACAGGGTGCAGGGTGGACGGGATTAATGGGAAAAAAGGGGACATTTGTATTACTTTCAACAATAAAGATTAAAAAAAACACACCTTAAAAAGCATAAGTGCACATGCACACCAGCAAACTGAAACTATAACAAGAAGCTGTGAGCAGTAAGTGTTAAATTGTGGTTTTTTGCCCAGCCTGTGTGGCTCAAAGGTTAGAGCATCCACCCATGCACTGGGGGGTCTCGAGTTCCATTCTCAGTCAAGGGCACATACCTGGGTTGCAGGTTTGATCCCTGGCCCTGGTCAGGGTATATGCAGGAGGCAACCAATTGATGTTATCTCTCATATTGTTTCTCTCTCTTTCCCTCCCCCTACTCTCTCTCTCTTTCCCTCCTCCCTTCCATACTCTCTAAAAAAAAAAAAAAAAAAATCAATGGCAAAAATATCCTCGGGTGAGGGTTACAAAAAGGGGGGTGGAGGTATTGTCCTGAGACCAAAGCTAATGTCAAAGATGCATCATGTAGGCAAAACCTTAGATTCCTAACAAGGTAGCAGGTCTGCACATATAATTTTTATACTAAAACAGGAACCCTCAAAGGGGAATAAAGTGATCTCAGTTTGATAGTATTCCCTAAAGAATATTTTGTGCATTTCTTTCTAGGAAAGCATTCCTAGTATGCCTTTAGGATTCCCACAAGTCATGTCCAATGAAATGTGAGCTCCTATACTAAAGGTACTCAACATTCATGGAAGTAAGTATAATTCAGCAGAAACAAAAATCAAATCTAGATATACAGTGACTTACATATTAAAATATCTAAAGAACTAAAAGATAGCTGTATTTTTAAAGCAAGATAGAGACTGCCAAAATGAGATAATATAAAAACTTTTAAAATAAAGATTAAGTGAAATAAAGACAGGTTAAACAGCAGCAAAAAAGATGAGTTCAAAGTGAGATGGGAGATAAATTTGAATAAATTTCTCAGAATACAACACAGACAGATAAGTAGTTGAAAAATACAAAAACATATGAAGTAGAATGAGAAGTCATACTATATATAGTGTTCCAGAAGTAGAGAGTAGAGTAACTAAAAATATTTAAAGGCATAAAGGACTAAGTATTTTCCATAATTGATAAAAGAATCAAATCAACAGATTCAGGAAGCTCAATATATAGTAAGTGTAATAAGTATACATACCAACACACTGAGATGAAATTTCATACCAAAGAGAGAAGATGTTAAAAACATCCAGAGAGGAACAGGACATATCACCTATGAAGGAATGACTATTGATGGATACTAAACTTCCCAAAACTTTGACACAAGCTAGACATACATAAAATGTTATATTGAAAGTGCTAAGAGAAAATAACCATCAAGTCAGTATTAATCATCCAGCAAAACTACTTTAAAGTATCATGGTTAAATAAAGATGTTTTCATATAAAAAAAATATTGGTTTTAACTCCAATATGTTTTCACTAATAGAATTTATGATGGTGTGTTTTTCCAAAAGAAGATAAATCATATTGGAAAGAAGGATACCCAAAAAGAAAATAACATAAGAATATCTAAGTCTCAATTTTATTCATGATTATACGTGATAAAATACCATTAAAAGAATTTTTTTTAACCCTCACCTGAGGATGTTTATTGATTTTTTTTTTTTTTTTTTTAGAAAGAGAGGAAGGGAGAGAGAGACAGAGGGAAACATTGATGTGAGAGAGGAATATTGATCGACTGCCTCCCATACATGCCCAGACTGGGGATCAAACCTGTCACCTACATATGTGCTCTGACCAGGAACCAAACCCGCAAACTTTTGGTTCACCAGACAATACTCCAACCAATTGAGCCTCCTGGCCAGTGCAAGAATTTCTATGTAATATGGATAGAATTACCTCTGGAATGTAAAAATTAACATTATAATTAATAAATATTAAGTATCTTTAATATTTAAAAAAATAAAATTTAAAACCTAAAAATAACTCGTAAAAGAAATTCAAAATTTTATATATTATAATACATAAATCACAATTATAAATTCAATGTGGAGACAGGTGACAGCGACTCCCCACTTTTCAAATTATTTGGAAGGCAACAACTTAAAACGTGTTCCTCATTGCCTTTTAACAGGGTCAGACAGCTCCTGCACCGAGTTCTCTTTGGGCCTTGGATTCTCCCATTTCTTCGTCTTTTCTGCCCTCTCATTGCTTATTCTACACCATTGAGTTAGCTTTTACTTGCCGAGAACTTACAGGCTGGAGTCAGCGTGGATTCAAATCTGGCTCTAAGTTGTGGACTCAAACAACCTAGTCTTCTTTATTTCAGTTTACACATCTCTAGAATGGAGATAGTCATAGAGCCTACAACATTGAAGTTGAGAATTGAGATAACAGATGCTAATGCTCAGAACAGCGCCTGGAATATGACAAGTACTTAGTATTGTTTTCTTTATAAAACATCATGTAATATTTTGATGCCTTTAATACGTAGAAATCAATTTAGTAAAACATTTATAGAACTATATTGATATTTATTGCTAAAAGGAATTAAATCATTTGCCAAGTGCCAGTAGTAGAATAGCTCTAGAAATTGATGTCACTTACTGTCTTTTTTCAGTTACATCTCCCTAAGTAATAATGGTATAAAAAAACTATCTACATCCCTGTTTTAACACTTAATGATAATCAGATACTAACTTTCTTAAAAATATGACATAGCTATAAAATCAACTTTAAAATGCTGAGTAAAGTAGGTTGCGGTTTGCACCATAATCGCGTCCTCATACGGTGGTGTGCGATCGAGCAGAGGGAGCAGGTCTGCATTGTGTTTGGTGTGAGCCTAACGCACCTCCTGGAAAGAGTCCCGCTCCTACAGCTACCTCAAAGCCTGCAAAATATCAGGCAGAGAAAAAGCTCATCTTTGAACAGTATGTATTCACCAAAAGTGATATGATCAAGAAGCATTATAATATAAACATACTATCGCGGCTCTCCATGGTTAAGTTGTTTCCTTTACTCTGGGTGATGGCAGGGTGTCCTTTGCTAGTATTCCCACCAGCGGTGTTAGAGAACTTCCTATTTTTTATCAAAAGGGTGGGCCTCAGGGTCGCATTTTTGCTTTCATTTTAAATTTTCTAACCAATAATGAGTTTAAGTATCTTCTCTTTTTTGGAATTGTTTTTTTTCTATGTCTTTTATTAACATACTTTATAGATTTAAAATTATTTATATGGAAAAAGTTTAAAGTCATCTAGGTTGATAAGGCTTATAAGAAAAGAAACGAGTCCCTGTGCACGCCCACCTTGTTTCTTACCCTGCTCCCAACTGCAATCAGTTTTCTCTCTATTTGTTTTCAGATTTGAATCTGCATATATCTAAATAAAATGCATATATTGCAGTCTCAGTTCTGGACATTATCTGTTATGGTAGATTAACATTTTTAACCAACTTTCTTCCTTCACATATGTTGCTAAAGCCATATTCCATGTTTATGTTACGATGCCATGAGTGTTGTTCACTGCTAGGCCATATCATTTTACGCCATATAACATACAAGGAAATAAAAATTTCTTTCCACCTACAGTTTTTATCCTGGAACTAATAATATCCTCATGTCTTTTTTAGTGTGCTTAACTTTTTTTAAATGTGAAGTAAGTTTACCTTGTTCTCTTATGCTCTATATCTTGATTAAAATTTTCATACAGTTAAATAGCTCATCTCTGTCTTTTTTCCATCTGCTTTTCTTTGGGTGGGCCCCATTTTCTTTTTGCTTTAGTTCTTCCTTTTTTTCCTTTTTATTGAATTTATTGAAGGGACACTGGTTAACAAAATTATTTAGGTCTCAGGGGTACAATTCTATAATACAGCGTCTGTACACTGTACTGTGTGCTCACCACCCCAAGTCAAGTCTCCATTTGTCACCATTTATCCCCCTTTACCCTCTTCCACCTCCCCGCCTGCCCCCTACCCCTGGCAGTCACTATACTGCTGTCCTTGTTCATGAGTTTTTTCTTTCTTTTTTTCCTTTTTTGCTTAATCCCTCCCCCCCCCTCCCCCAGCCTGTACGCCCCCAACTGTCAGCCTGCTCTCTAAGTATGAGTCTGTCTCTGTTTTGCTTGTTAGTTAATTTTGTTCATGAGATTCCACATACGAATGAAAGCATATGGTACTTTTTATTCTCTGGCTGGCTTATTTCATTTAGCATAATGCTTTCCAGGTCCATCCATGCTGTCCCAATGGTAAGATTTTCTTCTTTTTGATGGCCTAGTAGTATTCCATTGTATACATATACTACAGCTTTTATATCTGCTAATCCACTGATGGACACTTGGGCTGCTTCCAAAACTTGGCTATTGTAAAAAACACTGAAATAAATATATATTCTTTTGAATTAGTTTTTCATGTTTCTTCAGATAAATTCCCAGAAGTGGAATTGCTGAGTCATAAGGCAGTTTCATTTTTAACTTTATGAGGTAACTCCATACTGCTTTCCACAGTGGCTGCACCAGTCTGCATTCCCACCAATAGTGCAAAAGGGTTTCCTTTTCTACACATCCTCTCCAACACTTGTTGTTTGTT
The DNA here is from genome assembly GCF_054644295.1 of Miniopterus natalensis. NCBI lineage: Eukaryota > Metazoa > Chordata > Mammalia > Chiroptera > Miniopteridae > Miniopterus > Miniopterus natalensis. Next base: position 25,882,840 of record NC_142086.1, read on the forward strand.
GATTTATTGATGATAGTCAATCTGACAGGCTTGAGGTGATATCGCATTGTGATTTTAATTTGCACCTCTCTGATGATTAGAGATGTTGGCATCGTTTCATATGTCTCTTGGCCATCTCTATGTCCTCTTTGGAGAAGTGTCTATTCAGGTCCTTTCCCCATTTTTTACTTGGATTGTTCGGTTATTTTGGTGTTGAGTTTTATAATTCTTTATAAATTTGGGAGATTAAGCCCTTCTCAGATGTATCATTGGCAAATATGTTCTCCCATTCAGTGGACGGCCTTTTCATTTTGTTGGTGGTTTCCTTTGCTGTGCAAAAACTTTTTAGTTTGTTATAGTCTCATTTGTTTACTTTTTCTTTTGTTTCTCTTGCCCAAAGAGATACATCAAAAAAAGTATTAGTGAAAGAAATGTCTGAGATTTTTACTTCCTATGTTTTCTTGTAGAATTTTTATCTTTTCAAGTCTAACATTTAAGTCTTTAATTCATTATGAGTTAATTCTTGTGTATGGTGTAAGAAGGTGGTCTGGTTTCATTTTTTTGTGTACGTATCTGTCCAATATTCTCAACACCATTTCTTGAAAAGACTATCTTTACCCCATTGTATGTTTTTTTCTCCTTTGTCAAAAATTAATTGACTATAAAGGTGTGGATTTATTTCTGGGCTCTCTATTCTGTTCCAGTGATCAATCTGCCTGTTTTTATTCCAGTACCATGCTATTTTGATTACTGTGGCCTAATAATATAATTTGATAGCAGGTAGCATGATTCCTCCAACTTTGATCTTCTTTCTCAAGATCACTTGCTATTCAAGGTCTTTTGTGGTTCCATATAAATGTTTGGAATATTTGTTCTAGTTCTGTGAAATACGCCATTGGTATCTTGATAGAAATTTCATTGACTCTGTTGGTCGCTTTGGGTAGTATAGACATTTTATTTTATTTTATTTTGTTTTATTTTATTATTTTATTTTATTATTTTATTATTATTTTATTATTTTATTTTATTATTTTATTTTATTTATTTTAAATTTTAAAATTTCTTTTCCAGGAAGTCAAATCATTTATTTTTTAATTTTATTTTTTTTAATTTATCTTTATTGTTGAAAGTATTACAGATGTCCAGTTTTGTCTTTTTTTTTTTTTAATATATCTTTATTGATTTCAGAGAGAGGAAAGGAGAGGGAGAGAGAGAGATAGAAACATCAATGATGAGAGAGTCATTGATTGAGCCCACAACCCAGGCATGTGCCCTGACCGGGAATCGAACCCTGATCGCCTGGATCCTAGGTCGACGTTCAACCGCTGAGCCACGCCTCGCCGGGCCAGATGTCCACTTTTAACCCCCATTGATCCCTTCCACACCACACTCATCCCACCCCCAGGCCTTCCCTATACCAAAGTCTGTGTCCATGGGTTATGCATATAAGCATATGTTCTTTGATTAATCTAATCTCTCCCCACCCATTGCCCCACCCCCACCTTCCCTCTGTGATCCTTCAGCCTGTTTCATGCTTCTCTGTCTGGATCTATTTTGTTCACCGGTTTATTTTGTTTATTATATTCCACATATGAGTGAGATCATGTGATACTTGTCTTTCTCTGACTGGCTTATTTTGCTTAGCTTAATGCTCTCCAGGTCCATCCATATTGTCCCAAAGTGTACAAGATCCTTCTTCTTTACAGCTGCATAGTATTCCATGGTGTAAATGTTCCACAGCTTTTTTATCCACTCATCTATTGATGGGCACTTGGGCTGTTTCCAGATCTTAGCTATTAGTAAATAGTGCTGCTATGAACATAGGGGTGCATAAGTTCTTTCTGATTCGTGTTTCAGGGTTCTCAGAATATATTCCTAGAAATGTGATCATTGGGTCAAATGGAACCTCCATTTTTAATTTTTTGAGGAAACTCTTAGTATGGACATTTTAATGATGTTAATTCTTCCTATCCATGAACACGGTATATGCTTCCACATACTTGTATTTTCTTCAGTTTCTTTCTTTAGTGTCTTATAATTTTCTGAATACAGATCTTTTACATCCTTGGTCTAATTTATTCCTGGGTATTTTATTCTTTTTGAAGCAATTATGAATGGGATTGTTTTCTTAGTTTCCTTTTCTGGTAGTTAATTATTGGCGTATAAAAATGCAACTTATTTCTGGATATTTATTTTGTATTCTGCTACCTTTTTTTTTTCTGCTACCTTATTGAATTAATTTAGCAGGTCTAATACTTTTTTGGTTGAATCATTAGGGTACTTTATATACAGTATCATGTCATCTGCAAATAATGACAGTTTCCTTCCTCCTTTCCAATCTGGATGTCTTTTATTTCTTCTTCTTGTCTGGTTTCTGTGGCTAGGACTTCCAGTACTGTGTTGAATAAGAGTGGTGAAAGTGGACATCCCTGTCTTGTTCCCATTCTTAAGGAAAATACTTGTAGTTTTTGCCTGAGTGTGATGTCGGCTATAGGTATGTCTTATATGGCCTTTATTACATTGGGGTATGCTCCTTCTGTTCCCACTTTGCTGAGAGTTTTTATCATAAATGGGTGCTGTATTTCATCAAATGCTTTTTCTGCATCTATTGATATGATCATGTGATTTTTGTCCTTCATTTTTTTTATGTGATGTATCGCATTTATTGATCTGCGGATATTGTACCAGCCTTGCATCCCTGGAATAAGCCCCTCTAAATCATGGTGTATGATCTTTTTAATGTATTTCTGGATCCAGTTTGCTAATATTTTGTTGAGGATTTTAGAATCTATTTTCATCAGGGATATTGATCTATAATTTTCTTTCTTTGTAGTGTCTTTATATAGTTTTGGAATTAGGATAATTCTGGACTTATAAAAAGAGCTTGGAAATGTTACTTCCTCTTATACTTTCAGATTTGATTTTCTCCTTGATTCAGATAGGTTTTATTTTTCAACTTTTTAAACAGGAATGTTTTTATTGCATAACGTAGTTATTTAGACTTTTTGGTTGCCTGTTTTCCTTATATATGGGGTTCTCTTATCTATTTTTATTTCTCTTTATTTTCTTCATTTTACTCTTAAGATAGTATATTTAGCTTTAGGGAATGACAACAGTAAAGAAAAAAATTTATTACACTATGCTAATGTTCTTTTTTGTGATTTTATTACCACTTGTTCTTATTTTTACAAAGGGAATTTTTTAAAAATTCATTACAATTGGAAAAATTTGGCAATTCCTAATCGGTCATGAAACTCTACTATTGGTCTAGTTTGTGTCAAAGAGCATTTACTGAAGGATTTTTTTAAATGTGAAGATTGTTTTTTGTCATTGAAATAAATCCAGCTATGTGATTTTATATTTTTACAAAGCAGCTCAAGGGTGCAATGTCATTTAAAAGAATAGGAAAATGCATTATATAATGAGTTGAGCCCTTTGTAGCAATTTCAGGAATGTATTGGTTGTAAAATTCTTTTTATCTGCTTTTACCAAATGAAAAGATTTCCAGTATGATTGAAGCATTGTTATAGAGTACACAAGAGAACATAGAGTTAAAATGGTGAAGTCTCAAAAAATTACCTTGTATTAGTTTTTACATAAGTTTTATTTTCAAAGAACAAAATTTTTTATTAAAATTAATTAACAAACTATTTCATGCCAGTATCACTTCTTGGAAACATTGAGGTCCACAATTTTTAAAATTAAAGTATAATTGACATCCACAATTATATAATATTTCAGGCATATAAAATAGTTATTTCACATTTGTATATATTGTGAAACAATCACCACAAGTCTAGTTACTATCTGTCACCATACAGAGTTAATACAATATTATTGACTATTCCCCATGCTGTATATTACATCCCTATGATGCATGTATTTTATAACTGGACTTTTGTACCTCTTGATCCCCTTCATTTATTTTGCCCCTCTCCCTCCACCCCACAAACCCTCCTCTGCTCTGACAACCACCAGTGTGTTCTCTGTCCATATTTGTTTTGCTTGTTTTTATTTTTTATTTTTAGATTTCATAACTAAGTAAAATCATGTGATTTTCGTCTTTGTCTGACTTATTTTACTTAGCATAACACCCTCAAGGCCCATCCATGTTGTCACAGTGGCAAGATTTTTTCATTTTTGCTGAATAGTATTCTGGGGGGGGGTGTGTGTGTGTGTGTGTGTGTGTGTGTGTGTGTGTGTGTGTGTGTGTGTGTGTGTGTGTGTGTGTGTGTGTGTGTGTGTGTGAGTGTGTGTGTGATAACTTCTTTATCCACTCACCCATCAATGGACATTTATATTACATTTATATCTCAGCTATGGTAAATAATGCTGCAGTGAACATATAGGGTGTGTTTATCTTTTCAAATTAGTGTTTTTGTTTTCTTCAGATGTATACCCAGGGGCAGAATTGCTGGATCCTATGGTAGTTCTATTTTTTAATTTTTTTGAGAGATTTTTATCCTGTTTTTTATATTGGCTGTACTAATTTATATTTCAACAGCAGTGCATGAGTGTTCCCTTTTTTTCTATAACTTTGCTAACACTTGTTTGTTTACTTTTTGATAATACCAGTTCTGACAGATGTGAGGTGATATCTCATTATGCGAGTCACCCTTTCTGGGGTGGGATTTTTAGCACCCCAGTGTCTCTGCCTCTTTAGTCATCTCTGTGTGGCCCTCTCACATCTCTATGTGGCCCTTTTATCTTTTGTTGTGGAGGTTCTGTTCATCTAGTTTTCAGGACTTTTTTGGAGGAAATTATTCTATATGTAGCTGTAAATGGTCTTGTCTGTGGGAGAAGGTGAGTTCAGGATCTTTCTGTGCCCTCATGTTGAACTGCCTTTGATGGTGGTCCACACATTTATTACTGGTAGTGTCTGTCCTTGAGAAATGAAGACGTTACCTGATATACTTATGGTGAGAATGAGATACCAAGATTCTTGATTTAGGTCAACAGCCATTCTTTCTGATTACTTCCTGAGAAGGTTTCTAGAAGCACAGGGAAAAGAGCCCAGGCAGAACCTGCTGAGGTGTCCCTGAGTTGAGGGGGTAGAGCCATGTGTCCAGGGATGCCATGGTAGCTAGATTTTGCAGAATAGAATACCAGAAAGGAGAGAGCTACACAGAGAGAAATTTCATTTTTGCCACAAGCTTTTTAAAGATTTTTTTCAAATTTCATTTTATTTTTTCCATCACGATTTATCCCTCTATGCTCTCTTATACCTCCACACCCCACCCCCGCACCCCAGCAGTCACCACACTGGTTATCATATATCAGCAAACTGATCCCAAAACATTTAGTTTAAAATATAATGTTTAGTATATTCTTTGGTTGCTCCTTTAAAATTAAACCATTATAGACATCCTATGAAAAATTATTTTAGAATAATGTACCTATATTAAGTGACCTGCCTATGACTTTGGCAATGTTGGTTAGTCTCTGCTTTTTGACCCTCTGTTCTTGAATATTGAACCTCCATTGTGGTTTCTGTGATAAAATTTTCTTGGTTTTACTCTACTCTTGTTTGCCATTCTTCCTTAGTACCCTTTGCCTGGCTGGCCTGTGCATTAAATGTGGGTGTTTTCTGAGAGTTCCAACAACAGCCTCTTTTTTCCCCCTCATTCTATATGCTGCTGGAGGATATCATCTAGTTTTATTATTCCTAATACTATCTATATGGTAATGTCTCCCACACTCTATCCCCAGCCCATCTCTCTCCTTAGCTTCATTTTCAATAATCACCAGCCTACTGGGCATCTCCACATTATATCCTCAAACTCAGACATCTTAAACCCAATCAGTTCAAAACTGAAATATTTTCACATCTCCCTACGCCCTCACTCCTTGCCTTTTATATTCCCTATCGTAGGCAGCTCACACCAGTAGTCACTGTATCAACTAAGTAGAAATTCAAAAGTGATACCTTCTATTCTCTTAATGTCTTATTTTCCATATTCAATTTCATTTATGTCCTACAGATTTTACCTTTCTTTAAAAACTTCCTCCATCCCTAGTTCATAATGCATTATTTTGTCTTGATTATACTAACAGTTTTCTACTTATTTCCTGCCTCTAATTTCTTTTCCCTCTGGTTCATTCTCCACACTGTTGACAGAATATTTTTTCTAAAATGTAAAGAAATTTAAAAAGTAAATGAAAAGAAAAGCATTTGTAATATGTGGAGTGATTTAAATTGTTCTTTTAATGAAAATAATTCAATATATTTAAAAAATACAAATCTTATTTTTGTGCTCTTATTTATTTATTTAAAATATATTTTTATTGATTTTAGAGAGAGAGGAAGGGAGAGGAAGAGAGAGAAAAATATTGATGTGAGAAACATTGATTGGCTGCCTCCTGCCCGCCCCCTACTGGAGATCGAGCCTGCAACACGGGTGTGTGGCCTGATCTGAATCAAACCAGCACCTTTTCCATGCACAGGACAGTGTTCAACCAACTGACCCACTCTGGCTGGACTTTTGTGCTCTTATTAAAAATCAGTAGAGGAAATAGTCCTCTCTTAACTTTTCTTCCTCACTTCAGTTAAATCCAAAAGTCATTTCAAAGCATGCTAGCATCATAGGCTCCAGCCACACTAAGGAAGCACTGGCTTCCTTTGCCTGAATCTCCTTTTGCTCATTTCTTCCTCTAGTGAAACCCAACTCATTCTAAAACACTGAACTTTGGATATTACCTCTTCTGCCTGAGCAGATATTTTTTTACATCCTTTCTGATAGAGTGAAGCGCAGATAATATTTATAACGATAACAAGATATACTTGAACACATTCAGTTTTTTCCAGTCATGGACATCTGCCTTTTGGGGCAATATGGTCTAGAAGTGACTCTAACATTAACTCCCTCCCACGCAGCCCACCAAGTTCTCTATGACAATTTCCTGTTTACTTGACTTTTCCCCTTTCTTTACGATGTTCTCTCTGAGGAAAGAAGTTGTACCTTTTATTTCTACGTTTCCCCAAAGCACAATGCTAGGCTCAACGTAAACATTCAGTAACTGCTTATAGACTTAATGAATGAATCTCATTCTGATTACTTGTTTTGTTATAAAGTTCTATGACTAGTAGAGAAATTTTACCAAGTCTTTCTGGAAGTGCGGCTTCTTCCTTTTTAGTAATGAACGAAAGAACGAACGAATGGTTTTAATTAAGTGATTAGTTATGCAACAATTGCACAAAGACAAAACTATATAAACATTCATCAAATTGATAGGATTAAAAAGTAAGCGTGCAAGTCCAGACTGGGAACATTGTACAGGGTATCTGACCAGCACCCTAATACTGTCAAGGTCGTGAAAATCAAGGAAAGACTATCACACTGTCAGAGACCAGGGCACATGACAACCAAATGCAATGTGGTCCCTGAGATTGGGTCCTGGAAAACTGGTGGAATCCAAATAAATCTATAATTTAGTTAATAGTAAGATGTTAATGTCAGTTTCTTAGTTTTGACAAATGTACTATGGTAATATAAGACGTTAACAATGTAGGAAACCAGGTGAGGGGTATATGAGAATTAATTCTTTGTTTTAATTTTGCAACTTATCTGTAAATCTAAAGTTATTCCCCCCAAAATGCAATTATTTTAAAAAGTGCAATTACAATTTAACAAATAACTTAATTGTTAACATAACACAATATACAGTTTTTTTCTATATAGTATGTGCACTCAGAAAACACTTGCAATAAAAAGCATACTTTGAATTTTAAAAATGCAAGTCTTTTAAAAAATTCAATGGAAAGCTATAATGTTCAAATACAATTTTTTTTATGATATGCTACTTGCTATAAGATTGATTTTGAATTAAGGTGATCTAAATGCTTTCATGATCACATTCTACAGTGTTAATTACCTGTTTTATATAAAAATTTTAGAATAGTTTTTATGTTTCTGTCAAAATTTTTATGTAAAACTCTGATCTTGAAATCAATATCAATTTACGCTGACTTTTGTATACCTGAATATTAGGAATGATTTTTAATTTTTATATTTTAAAAATTGCTCACAGCAAAATATGTTTGAGCAGTTGGTCTTTTCATCTATTACAAAAATGAGCCATTCCATTTTCTGACATCAGGGGACATATTTGAGGGGTGGGCGAGCATACATTTGTTTTTCCCTTTTATTAATGCTTTGCTGGAGGGCAAATGTCACTGTAGCCACTCTTTTTCTTTATTTTTTACCCCTCTTGATGAAAACTCATATAGGGAAATTCTGCACATGGGTTTCTTTGATGATTCTTTTTATTTTTATCTCCTGCTGTGACTTTGACAGCCAGACTGGCAGAGACAGAAATTTAAAAAAAAAGCCTGAAAGAAACATTATAGCCTCATGCTGTGAATTTAGAAGATGACAGGGGTTTTTTTGGCATACTTCCTCTGACCCAAGACTGAAAGAAGAACTGTCACCAGGTTACAGTGCTAAGAGGGAGTAATGAGAACATATTTTCTCACGCCAGCGACCCGGAGGACTTTGATGCATGTGGCTCACCCAAGTCAGTCTGAAACTCTGAGGCTAAAAATTTATTTGGTTGGTTCCAAAACCACATTACTAGGAAAGAGGCTTGGCAGTCCTCTGTGTACAGATTTCACAGGTAGCCATATAATAAGCAGTTATTAATGATAATGGCACATAAATTTCCCTTTCACACCATTGTACCAGCAAGAGTCTATAATCAGTCAGTCTGTCTGTCTCTACTGTAGCTGTGTACTCTAAAAAGAAAGATGAAATCAGTGTGATGGATTTGACCTTATTTTTTTGTAGAAAGGTGTCTCCAGTGCTATGTTAGGCAGCTGGGATTACAGTTCCAATAATGAGGATCCTTAGGGCTATGCAATAGTTAATAATATTTTTAATTAGGAAACTCAAGAATTGCCTTTGTAAAGACTTAAAAGTGTGAAATTCCTTAGCTTTACCATAAATCTTGAGAAATATGTAAGAGTAAAATTACTTTAAATAGAAATGGGGAAGAATTAGCTTGTGATGGTTATAAAATAATAAAATTTGTTATAATTTTAAATACATACTACTTTTAGGTACGATATGCCTAATTTCAAAAGTGGTTAGTCCATTAAAATGATATATATGTCAATGGAAGGTAGTCAATCTTGTTAAATTTTTTAGGAAAGTTTAAAAATGTATTTGTAAAACAGATTCTAGAATTTCATAAAATTGCATAACATGTTCATATATATATATGTATATATTTAAGTGTATATGATAAAAATAAAATGAAATGTTGTCCTTTAGATACTAAAATATGCAAAACAAAATTTTGAAATTGCAAAAATGTATGTATACACAAAAATGATAAAGTATCTCTTGGATATAATCTTTTTAGAGTTGGAGAGAACACAGTCTACACAAGATCACTCTCACTTCTAACATCAGTTGCAAGTCTAGAGATTCCCCAAACCATCCTCAGATTTAAAAATTTGCTAGAACAATTCACAGAATTCATTGAAAGCGGCTATACTCACAGTCACAGTTTATTACAGCTGAATGATGCAAATTAAAATCCGACAAAAGGAGAGGGCATGGTAGAGCCCGGGAGAGTTCCAAACACGGAGCTTCTACTTGTCCTCTCCCATGGGGCAAGACAGTGTTACAAGCCCTGGATCAATGTGTTAACAATACGCACAGACAAAGCCTGATGTCCAGCTTTAATGGGGGCTCCATCATATAGGCATGAGAGATTTTCCACGCGATTGATCTCAGTCTCCACCCCACAGGACATCAGCTGATACCAGGGGACTCATCCTAAATTATCACATTGTTGGTGTGGCATAGAACCTCCACCCTAAATTACATGGTAACCCTCTGGTTGGCCTAAGGCTCCCAAGCAAAGATACTCTTGTGGAGCCTGACATTATAAGGGTTTAGAGATGACCTTTAGGAACTGAGGGCAAAGGCTAGATTTCATTTTGGGTAATGCTAAATTCTTTACCAAAGCACCTAATAAGTGTGGGGCTATGTTGCTTCTGCCTTACTTTTTAAAAAGGTCAGTTATATCTAAAATTATTTATAAAATAAACATAAGAAAAAAAGTCATTACTATATACACAGCTCAGAACAAAGTATATTAGTATACATTAGTATGTTCACAGAATTGATTCACCCTTTTGCTTACTACATAACTTATTCCAGTTCATGGACATGTATTAGATTTTGTCAAGATGATAGAAACTCTCCTTACAGAGTTCTATGAATTTAACTCCCATCTTTTTAAAAAAAGTACAGAAATGTTAAATTCTGACGTAATTTATTCTGGTAAGAAGTCAACGTTTCCCTCCTAGGTTATGACTAACTTTGGTATAGAAGCAATAAAGAAATGATCTTTTCTACTAGTGTTGAGAAAAAGTAATATAACAAGAAATAGTCTCCTGCTCTAGTTAAAAATTTGATCTGTGGGTCAAATAAAAGCATAGAAACCTTCATGAATACAGTTCTGATTTGTATAGACTTTTCACTGCCGCCTCCTAAACCTGGCCTTCACTGTGGGATGGCAGTTCCCTGTGGGTTTCCCGTGTGTTTGCACATCCTGTCAGCTGCCTTTGTTTGGACTATCTTTTCAGAGATGTTTGTATAGTTAATCATTTGGATGAAAGAGATAGTCTCTCTCTCTCTCTAGCAAAGATCAGGTTTACTGTCCAGTATAATAAAGTTAATGTTTTATTCCGGGGCGAAGTTTTGGTGCCCTTACTGCCTCATATAAAAGAGCCAGCTTACTCTTCTGGCATGCAGCCCGCTGAGATGCGTATGTCACTTACCCTTGTGGGAACTGGGGTTTAGGAAACCAACACAAATGCTGATATCCAGTTACCCATGTAGATGCAATTAATACAGTCTTTTTTCTCTGATCCCAAAGTCTTTTGTCTTCTGCCAGTGTCCATGAAATTGTGGTAGACTAATATGTAAGCTTGCAAATAGGATAAAATTCAACCCCTTCAGAGTTTTTGACATTTCCTCTAATGTCATAAAAAGTGTTTCCTTTTGGTCTCCCCTCCTCCAATTTCTGACCTCTTTAATTCATCATAATATACCACCATAGGATCATTCTCTCTAAAGTCCACCTCATGCCTTCCTGTTTCTTGTTGATTAAAGTAGTACAAGCTTTAATTCACTAACTCATTCATCTATCTAAATTTTAAAGGATTCACTGCCGCTAGCTTGATGGACAAGCTAGTCATGCAGCTGGCCCCATAAGCCTAAGGACCCATGCAATTGTTTAAAATGGAACCCTCCAGTATTGGCCTAATGTACTCCCTTTCTTATTTTACACTATAATCTTCAAAGAACCTATGCTCCAGCAACCTGGACTGAGTTCCAAAATAGGTCCTATGGTTATCAAACCCATTTCTATACCTAAAATACTGTGCTTCTGGATTCCCACCTGTTATCAACCAGTCTATGCTCTATAGCCCTTTTTAAATTACAATTTCTCTATAATTTTTTTTATTTTGAAGTCCACTTAAAAGTGATTTATTTCACTTGTCTCCTTTCAAATAACATTCACTTATACTGTAGTCATTAGATCCATTCCTTTATCTTGTACCAGATGACAGCTGCTTATGGAAATGTAAAATATCCTGTATATCTTTTATGTCATATAGTGCCTTATGCTTAGTAGGTGCTCAATAAAATTGGAATGAGTAAAAGATTGAATATAGATATGAGAAGTACCCAAAGCCTCCCAAGCCAAACCAAAAATTTTCTTTAACCACCATCATCTGCCAGTCAAATGCAATTGATAGATTGGCTTTCTTCCTTCGGACCTGGCCACTTGAGCACCAGCACACACAAAACATAAAGCTTTCTAGTCTGAGTTTAGCACTGTCTGGGCCTTATTGGCCTCATTTTTAAGAAATAAATATTGTAATTAGGTTTTGTGCCTTACTGAGAAGCTTCAGAGCTCCTGACAAGTAATAAATAACCTGAAACAAATACAAAAAATCATTACATGAAAAGTTTTATGCTAAAAATGAGATAATTAATTTTCATTTTAATCAATATAATAACTGTGGCTTTTTAATTAAAATTACTATAATTTATATTCATATTATTTTAATCAACATTAAGTTTTCATAATATAATTATATAACAATATTATATGAATACATTTAGTGTTTTTAATAATAATAATTATTGAATGCTTACTATGTGTCAGGAATTATGTTAAGCGCTTTACATATAGTAACTACAATAGATAGATTCTACACTATTTCAATCAGTAATGTGACAAGAGAAAATAAAGCCTAGAGATATTAAGTAACTTGCCTGGGGACAAAAGTAATCTTGAGCAATAATGATTGAAAAACAAGATATCCAAAATCAGTCTGTACTTGAGGATTATGCTCCTGTATAAAGGCTGTGTTTTACTAAGTGTAATCTTTACAAGAGAAGCTGAGAGGAGTTATACTAATAGTGTTTAGGGTTGTTTCTCCCAAGCTTTTTAAAATCAGGGAAGGAAAACTATAATAGAGTTTGTATTAGCAGGTGGAGATAAAATTTAATATTGCAACAGCTCTCCAAATCTCTTTATCATTTTATAATAAAAATGAATTATGTAAAATAGTTGGTTATAGTAAAGTCAACTCCCAAAATAATAAACTAATTTATTCTTGAAGAACAACATATATGAAATATTTTAATAAGTAATTTTGAGTACTTGAACAGAAAGTCTAAAATATTCTAGAACTAACATTAAAAATGTATAGATGAGCAAAATTAAAATATTGTTGTTGTCTCTAGTTTTAACTAAGGAAAGACAATCTATGTTGGACAACATATAAAATAGACTTTTCATTTTACCTTGACCAGTGATTCAGTATTTACTCAATACCTGTTCTCCTTTACTTCACTTTGGCTGCACCACTAATGATTTCTCAAAGCTAACAATCAGAATGGTTTTAATGATTATTTCTTTTCTGCCTGTATAATGACTTCATTGCCCATTTCTGTCCCTCTACAATTATAAGGCAATAAGAAGGGAAGCTGACTCAATGTCTTTTTCTCCTCAGGTGAGACAAGGGGAGAGCATACTGGGACTGAGATCCAAAACAGCATTTTTTCACTGTCTCCTATGAAATCTCTTCTATTAATGCTTCACCTGCCTTGTATTATGTAATGCTACCAAGATGTTTAGATGCTGTACCAGTAAAAGGAGTACATTGTCACCTAATGATCTGAGAGTCTAAATAGGCACAGATATCAGTCACCTCTGTTAAATACATAGGAAAATTTGAAATTAATGAACTCTAGGATACAAAGAGAAGGATTTAATTTAATTAATATAGTGTATAGCTGTAACACTACCAGTTTGATAGCTATTTTAAATATCTATTATATACACCTTTTCCCATAAAGAGTCAATGCATCTAATTTCTGATAAGATCAGAATCAACATGTAGCTTTCATATATTATAGTTTTTCTTCATTGTACTTGACAGGTATTAAATAACTGATCAGAAATATAATTTTGAACAATAAAATTATGATTGCATGAATAGTTTAACCACAAAAATAATATAATTTGTCTCTTCCATTTCACTCAATATAATAAAATTACTCCTTGTCATCATTCAACCTTGTATTTTCAAAATGGTTACTATTAATATTAAAGCAAAGTGGTACCTTTAAAAAATTTTCTGAACACAACATGAATCACTTTCAAAAAGATTGTAAAATGTACATTTTTAAATAAGTTACCTAGATAGCACCCAACTTTTAAGAATAATCGGTATTTGATGAATGTTTGCTGAATACAAATCTCAGTAATATAGTTCAAAGGGTGGGGCAGGAACATAACTGTCTACAAAGAGTTGGTTTATTTTTTCTTAAAATTTCTGGGAAGAATTGATATATAATAAAATTCTAGTGATTTTTATTTATATCTAAATTTTGAGTATTTCTGCCTTGTAGAATATTATATAGACTCAACTCTGGACCTAGAAGTCATGCTGCTCATGACCAAGATTAAATTTCTCCTTCTGGCTGCACCAGGAATTCCAATATGATCAATTCTGATAAACACTGAAAGTCCCCAAAAATGTTTGCAAACTTAACCTAGTGAATTTTAGTATGGTGTCTCAGAAAGTTATACCACTATTTTTTTTTCTAATAGGATTTATAAAATTACTCTAAACACAGAATGAAAATTATGTTAAACGGTAATCTAAACGTATTTACTTTAATTATCAAACACATAAAAAGACTGAAATATAATTGGAATATTTTATTGTGAATATATTAAAAGTATAATGGCTGTATTCTTTTACAGAAGCTATGTTTCTTTGTAGAGGAGTAATATACATTTGAATAGGGATTAGTTTTCAATTTATGATATTCATTATATTATTAAATTGATCAAGGTGCAGTTAAAACAAAATGTACCAATATATCAAAAAATTATTTAAGCTTTGATGGAAACTATCAGGACACTGATACATCTGAATTATCACACTGGGAAAATATGTTTATCCCTTTTCTCTAAAAAATAAAAATGGAGTTTTATTTTTTATTTTCTTCTTCTATGTAAATTAATTTGTGCCTTTAAAATTACTTATTTCTTGTTAGGTAAACCTATAACATTTATAGTAATGCATTGATTACTATTATGCACCTGTTTGATCAAATTTTATGAAAATCAACTCACTCTATTTTTTTGAAAAGGCTGGCTACACCTTTAAGAATAGTTTCTATTGGGGGGCCTTTTGCTGGCAACCCAAGAGACATAATGTTGACACCACATGCAAGGAAACATGCCAGAGCCATCTGAATTAGTCCAGCAATTGAACTGAAATATGCATTATTTATTCACATCATTAGACCACATGTGAATATGTAAATTAGATGGCTATACGGGGAAACCAATCTAGTACTATATAGGATATCATTAAAATAGGGAATATACTTTGTTGCACTGTTCTACATCTTCTCTAGAGAATTTCAGCACTTTGAGACTCCAATATTATGCTTAATTTTTTTACAGTAGCTGAAGGAAAATTAGAAGATTAAATTTTTCTAACCTTAGGAATAGAATAAGTAAGATTTAAGTAAAAATTTTCCTTAAAATGTCAAGAAAGGCGGTATTGAGAAAGAAAACTCCAACTTCTAATGTTGCTCTGCATTAATGCTACTGTCAGACTCTCCTTTTTTTTTTTTTTTTTTTGTTATAGTTGAAGAATTTAAACTAAAACCTAAAAGACCTGGGTGGGATTTGTTTCTCTCCTCAGTATGCTGTAGAGAATCTTCTAGAAGTCATTTCATTTATTTTAAGACCCATTTTACTCACTGTAAAGGGCACATAATAGTGCCCTTTCCAAATAACTGGGTGATTATAAATAAACTTCATAAAAAGTATGAAAAGTGCTGAATTTAAAAATACTGTTGCTGCCCTAACAAAGTATCACAAGCTTAGAAGCTTAAAACAACACAAATTTTTATTTCATAGTCTTTTCATGTCAGATATCCAGGTTGATTTTACTGGTTTTTCAGCTCTGGGTTTTATGAGGCTGAAACCACAGTGTTGTCTGGCTTGAGTTTTATTGGGAAACTCTGAGCTTTGAAATTCATTCATGTTATTGACAGGGTCCAATTCCTAATGGTTGCAGGACTGAGGTCCTATTAAGTGGCCAAGTGTCAGCTGGCAGCCACCCTTAATTCCTAGGGGACTCTCAGGTCCTTGTGTGTGGGTCCTTGCATCTCATAACCAACAGTACCATGTCATATCCTGCCCATTCCGGGGTGCTCTCTAACTACCCCTTCTGCCACCTTTCTCTTCTACCTTTTCTACTTCAGCTTCTCTTCTGCTTCCAATTGGAGAAAGTCTCCTACTTCTAAGGGTTTGTGTGATTGGATCAGGCCCATCCAGATGGATGGATAATCCAGTACATTTTCCTTGTCTTAAGGCCCATAACCTTAGTTATATCTGCGAAGTTCCTTATACCATATAAGGTAACATAGTCACAGGTTCCAAGGATTAGGTCATCTTTGGGATACCATTATTCTGCCATACTATAATACAAATGTGAAGCTATTTTATTAGCTCTGTGACTAAAAATAGGAGAATGAGCTTGTGAAATTTAAATAATATAGATCAGAGTCAAGGAAGTATTAATGTTAAGACTAAAGTAACTAAATTTTTTCTAATTGGACATGAGTTCGATAAAAATTCTGATCAGAATGCTGGAGGAAGGACGACTTGTGGGGTAAATGGCCGCAGCTGAAACAGCTGTGTGCTGAAGACTAATTCTTAACATCTTAGCTACAAATAAATATACAGTTGACCAACATGGGTTTGAACTGCCCAGGTCCATTTTTATGCAGGTTTTTAAAAAATACTTTCAGTGCTTGGCTAGGAATCAGTGGGTGCAGGGAGACAGACTATAATTAAGATTTGGCGGAGTCAAAACTTATATTCGGATTTTTGACTGTATAGGGAGTTGGCACCCCTAACTCATGTATTGTTCAAGGGTCAGCTGTACTTAACAGAAGTTCCCTCCAAAATGTAATTGGATAAAATCAATGTTAAGTAAGCAGATGAATGTGAACATATCATCTATTGTTGGTAATTATTTACTTTGATGAACAGAGCTATTTATCCCAATGTAAAACAACCTTGATTAGTGTGTGAACAAAGATTTTAGAACAGAGTGTCAAAGGTATAATGAAATGAAATATTAATAAAAGTTATTTATTAGCAAATGTATGTCACGGTAAAACTGTATATATGCATTTATGACATAGGCAAGTTTGCTTCTATATAGATTTTAGTTACTCTGGCATTAACATAAATGCTTTATTTTTGATATTTTAAGTTATGTGATAGAGAAGAGGTCATCTGCCCTTCTTACAATTTAAAGACATTGCTTATTTTACTCTTACCTGTTTTTAATGTTAGTTTAATACTTTTCTATTTGATGAAGGAACTAAGTTCGACCATTGACATGTTGGTATTCCAGTGTTAAAACACAGTCTTTTTCTCATACACACATTTGAAATGCAATTTTTGTGGGGGTTAAAGGTGAAGAACTTATCTAAATGAAAAATTGTAAGGAAATTAATAACCATGTGCTTAATACTTAGTGTAACAACTCCTAGAGTTACCACTATTCTTGTGTAAGAAGTACAGTTTTATATTGAGGAGAAGTACAGTTTATTTTTAATGTATAAAATGTCATGGTGTTGCAATGGATCTGAATGACTCAGCATCCATGATGTACCCTTCCAATTTATAGAGAAAATATTAAGGTTTAGAGTGTTCAGTAAGTTCTGCAGTCTTATTTAGTGTAACTTTATATTGTCACAAATATATCACCCTAAACATGAGGAAATTACTAAAGTTTATGAATGTTGGGAAATTATAAACTCTATTTTTTTTTTGCAGATAATATATATTTTAATCACTATGGGTAGGTATAGAGTGAATTTCCAGAGGTTGTTTCTATGGTTGTTGTTTTGCTTTCTTTTGGTATAATTTTCTAAAATTGTCCATGTATACTTTAAATACCATTTTATTGAGCAATATGTACTAATATTCAACTATGTATTTCAATCCCTAAGTTTCCTAAGTCCATGCTTCTATTAATACTTTCTGTATTAATCAGGGTTCTCTAAGCAAACAGCGCCAATAAGATACATTGGCTCAGGTGTTATAGATTAGATAGACAGATGATGATAGATAGATGATTGATAGATAGATGATGATAGATAAATAGATAGATGATAGATAGATAGATAGATAGATAGATAGATAGATAGATAGATAGATAGATAGATAGATGATAGATAGATGATAGATGATAGATAGATAGATAGATAGATAGATAGATAGATAGATAGATAGATAGATAGATAGATAGATGATAGATAGATGATAGATAGATAGATAGATAGATAGATAGATAGATAGATAGATAGATAGATAGATAGATAGATGATAGATAGATGATAGATAGATGATAGATAGATAGATAGATAGATAGATGATAGATAGATAGATAGATAGATAGATAGATAGATAGATAGATAGATAGATAGATAGATAGATAGATGGATAGGAATTGGTTTGTGTGCTTATGGATGCTGAGAAGTCCCAAGATCTGTAGTCAGCAAGCTTGAGATGTAGAAGAGCCAATGATACAGTGTCTGAGTTCAAAGGCCTGAGAACCATGAGTGCTAATGATGGTGTAAGTCCAGCCTGAAAGCCAAAGGGCTTAAGACCCAAGAAGAGCCAGTGTTTCAGTCTGAGTCCAAAAGCCATAAAAGACCAATGCCGCATTTCAAGTAGCTAGGGAGGAGGAGTTACTTAACCTTTTTGTTCTATTCAGTCTTCAATTGATTGGATAAGGCCCATCCATGTTAGGGAGGACCATCTGTTTTACTCAGTCTACTGATTCAAATCTTAACTTATCCAGAAAGGCCCTCACAGACACACCCAGAAAAATGTTGGGCTAAATGACAGGGCACCTCATGGCCCAGGCAAGTTGAAACAAAATTAACCATCATAATCCCATCCCTTGTCAATTTGGCACACGTAAGTAGTTCCTTAAACTGTATTTAATCTTCAAATAAAGATAATACCAGGTCACAGTTTAATCTAACATCTTGCATACATCCAAAAACACACTTCTCCTTCCCTAGAATAGAAGGTAAAGTCTTGAGTGATATTTACTCTTCTCCCTGATATCCTGTATCTTAAATATGATGATGTAAAGGTCAAGATATCTTATGAAACACGGTAAGAGAATAAGAGAGAAGAAAACAAAGATATTTGTTATACACAAATACATATTTGAAACAAAATAATGAAGAAATACTCATGGCAATTACAGTCCTTATTTCTATAACCTGCCACATAGTGATAGCTGCTATTTTAAACTACTTTCTTCCACTACCCATTCTGTATTCCCTTTGCCTTCAGCAAGTACCTCAACTGGTCATGGTACTTTACTTGGTAGAATGGTCCAAACCTTCCTTCTGGGCCATTAGTAGTCCTGCCTGAATTGAGTTATTGTAGTTTTCCATTGCTGTTCATCACAAAGCACGATAATTCTAAGAGACACACTAAAGGATTTCCTGTGTCACTCTTCCCTCCATTGTGAAACAGTGTCCAACTTCTCCTTGGTAGTCAGAATCAGTCACGCAGCCTGAACAGTAATTCCCTTTTTTGTCTATTGATTCAGAGTCATTAGGAACCCAAAGTGGCTGGGCTGTTGTCTTAATTTTCAATTCAATGGAATCATTATTTTGTCTTCAGGTGGAAGCATTCCTCGCCCTGGAACTAAGACCTCTAGGCCAGCAGAGCATCAGGTTGTGTGAACCAAAAACAAGCATTTTGCTAGTGAGTCACTAAGGGTAACAGAGAGTGACACCACTCTCATTTCCATTCTTTGATCCTGGACTTTTGAGTTCTGGCTATGGGAGAAATAGCACCATATATTGGATGCTGAATCATAGCATATACACTGTACTGGAGAATCTTGCCTTAGCCCTACAAGGTATTGCCATCTAGCTAGCACTGTAACTGAATTTCCAAAAGAATATTCCACTGTTCTGTCAATCCAGCTGCTTCAAATTGTGGGGAATGTGGTAAGACCAGTAAGTTCCATGAGAAATGAATTATTGCCACACTTATTTTGCTGTGAAATTAGTTCTTTGATCAGAAACAATGCTTTGTGGAATGCTATGATGATGGATAAAGCATTCTGTAAGTTCACAGATGGTACTTTTGGCAGACTCATTGTGTTCAGAGAAGGCTAATCCATATCCAGAGTGTCTATTCCAGTAAGGACAAAATGCTGCCCCTTCCATAACGGGAGCTGTCCAGTGTAATCAACCTGCTACCAGGTTAGTGGCTGATCACCTCAGGGAATAATGTCATAACTCAGTATTGGTCCTTGCAGATTGGGCACTCAGCAGTGGTGCTAGTCAGTATGGCCTTGGTGAATGGAAGTCTATGTTGCTGAGCTCATGCATAACCTTCCTCTCTGCCACCACGACCGCCTTGTTTATAAGACAATGACACGGGTGGCTGGGGAAAGAGGTTGACTGGTATACACAGAATGGATAATCCTATTCCCTTGATTTTTAAACCCTTCTTTGCTGAGGTCACCTTTTGGTATGTGTTCACACGGGATGCAAATATCTTCACTCCTCCTGACCCCCGATTAGAGAGGTCTATCGACATAACCTCTTCCCAGATTTCCTTAGCACCAGTTTTCCAATATATACCTTCCAAGTTCCTGACTGTCCAGCCAAAAACAGGTACACTGCTTGAAGTTCTGCCCAATGGCAATGTCCTTCAAGACTGTAGCCTTTAGGGGTGTCCTAGAAAGAGTCTGTAGAACTGCAGCTGCCCACTTTTGGGTGGTAACTGCATATTGTGTAAAAACATCTGAAAACCAGGCTTGAGTCTTCCTTTCCTCTGTCAGCTGATTGTAGGCAACTCTCCATTGGGCCATAGCTGCAGGCTGAGAGAGAAGGTAGTGCACCAGGAGTGGAAAACATTGGCATTTGGATCACTTATTCAGGTAACTTAATTGTACAGTTAGGGCCTGGCCACATGCTCTTGTGCATGCCCAAATACATGGCTTGGTGTGTCAGATAACACCCAGTTCTTGATGGGCAGCTCAGATCACATAGTGGCACGGTGGTCCATGGTTAAGCATTCAGTCTGTAATAAGGCCTAGTCCAAGAGCTGTTTCTCAAAAGGGGAGTATTCAAGAGGATGGCAGGACTTTGCTCCCAAATCCTAAGGGCCCGAATTGAAGCCTGTCAGAGGCTTCAAAAAGCATCCTTCTCTGCCACCAACTCTTCAAGCACCATTGAAATGTGGCCCAAGTGGCAGAGCAATTTGCACAGTAGCCTGGACCTGTGCCTTTTCTTGTACTGAGCTCTACTCAGAACTAGCAGTTTTTGGGTTATTTGGTAAATGGGCTGGAGTAACACACCCAAATGAGGAATATGTTGCCTCTAAGACCAGAAAAGTCCACTAGATAGTCTGCCCTTTTTTTTTCAGTTGTAGGTAGGATCAGATGCAAGAATTTACCCTTCACCTTAGAAAGAAGTCTCTCAACTTGGCCCACAACAGCTCCCTAGAAATGTCACTGAGGTTGAAGTCCCCTGAACTTCATCACATTTATTTCCGATCCTCTGATAACCAAATGCCTTACCAATAAGTCTAGAGTAGTTGCTACATCTTGCTCACTAGGCCCAATCAGCATAATGTCATCAATGAAATGAACCAGCGTGATATCTTGTGAAACGAAAACTATCAGGATTACTGAAAACTAAATAATGATGGTGTTTTACTGGACTTTCCAACTGCAAGATAACTAGCTGCTTCTATGGTCTTTTTTGACAGAGATGGACAAAAAGGGCATTTGGCATACCAGGTACTAGGGGATGTACTAATTTGCTCTGGCAGTGAAACTACATCTGGTATAGCAGCTGCAAGTGGAATTATCACCTGGTTAAGCTTATGCTAATTCACTGTCATTCTCTGAGATCCATCTGTCTTCTATGCAGGCTAAATAGGAGAATTGGATGGGTATGTGGTAGGAATCAAGACCCCTGAGTCTTTCAAGTCCTTAATTGTGGTACTAATCTCTGCAATACCTTCAGGAACACAGTATTACTTTTGATTTACTATTTTTCTAGGTGGAGGCAGTTCTAGTGGCTTCCACTTGACCTTTCTCTCCATAACAGTCCTCATTCCACAGGTCAGATAACCAAGGTAGGTATTCGGCCAGCTGTTAAATATGTCTTTTCCAACTACGGAACAGAACTGGAGAATTAATCACAGAATGGGTTTAGGCACCGACTGAGAGATGAACCTGAGCAATGATCACCTGACCTTCATAACCTATTCTGATGGGTGACCCACAGTGATGTTTTGCATCACTTAGAATTAATTTCAATTCATCCCCAATGTCCAGCAGTCATCGAAAGATCTGATTATTTCCATTTCCCCAATGTGCAGTTACTCTGATAAAAGGTTATAGATCCCTTGGGAAAGGGAAAGGTCAGGGAGAAAGATTAACAATATAAATTTTTGGCAGTGAACCAAGGTCCTTTCCCAAGGGCATCTGTCCTACCCTTCATTCAAGGGCTTCTGGGTCAGTAAGTGGCTCAAGGTTGAGAATTCATTAACAGGCTATGACTCTGGTTTTTTATTATGGTCAGGCTAGACTTTTTTTCATTTGACGGAGAACTTTTTTTTAAAATCTTCACCCAAGGTTGTTTTCATTGATTGCAGAGGGAGAGAAAGGGAGAGGGAAGGAGGGAGGGGGGAGAGAGAGAGAGAGAGAGAGAGAGAAGCATGGATGTGAGAAACATTGATCAGTTGCCTCCCATACACGCCCCAATCAGGGATCCAACAGCAACCTGAGTATGTGCCCTCACCAGGAATCTAACCCACGACCCTTTGGTGCACTTGGTGACATTCTAATCAACTGAGCCACACCAGCAAGGACAGTAACTTTTTGCTTATATGGATCAAGAAAGAATTTAGTAGGCTTCCTATCTGTTTCCCTTCCAGAAACACCACGATTAGCTAGTCAACACCATAGACCTGTGTGAATCACAGCTTTGACTCTGCTGTGCATTATGGTAACTACTCCCACCTTGCCTTGGGGGTTGAGTGCCACCGCTTGGCCCATACCACCATGCAATCCAATCACTTCCATTGCATTTACGTTTCCCACTTTACAGTGAGTGACTGCAGTCCTCACTGTAAGGTTTGGCCTACAGAACAGAGAGATCATAGAATGTTTCAAAGGTGTTTTGCTCCCCTCGGCATATATTTCTTGTAGTCATGATGAAGAGGTATGTCTTCCAGACTCTCCTGGTGTGGGTCAGTAAGTCTTAAATGACAAATCTACTTCAACATTCTGCTATCTGGATACTAAGCCCTTGAATCCCCTCCTCTGCCTTAGATCAAGGCAAGTCCGGCATTTATAGCATGCTCACTGTGGCCATCTGTTGGTCCATGTTTCAGTTAGCCAATCAAACAAACTTAGAGCCCTGTGTAACTTCCCAAGCTGTAACATTAAATTCACAATCTCTGCTTGGTAAGTCAAACTCTTAATATCCATTCCTACACATGTTCCCCAGATTTCTGTCTGTATCAATTAGAAAATTCAAGAAGTTCTTTTGGAGTGAAGCATAGCTCCTCATCAGTCACACTTTGTACCTCATATTTAGGGGTCTTCTGGGATTTGAGTAGAATTACAGGTCTAGAAACAAAGAGGGGGGGTGAAGGTGGGTCCCGAGGAGCCAGCTTTGTCCTGTACAGCAACTACCTATGGAGAGGCTATTATAGTTTCCTCCGGCAATACAGGGTTAATCCCTTCAAATAGCGGTGGAGAGGATACTCCCAATGGGGGTGGGGAGGCCTTTTTCACTGCAAATAGGACTCATCAGAATATAGAGGCTCCATGTCCCCAGCTTCCTCCTGATCTTCTCAAGCAATGCCCTTACTTAACAGTAAACACCCATCAAGGCTAGGAGTTTCACTTGCACTGTAATTCAGCCAGTCACAGGATGAGATTCTGCATTTGATTTTCAGCAACCTCAGCCCTGCAGGCAGAGGAGATAGTCTCTACAGGAACACCCAGAAGCTTTCAGGTCATTTACATGGCACTTGAGTTGGGAATTTGAATCCCGGAGGTCATCCCTTTTTCCCCCAATTTGTTTGGCAACAATAGGAGCAGCTTACCAATATCATTATATTGTTGGTTTGCCCAAAATGTTCCAAGTATCATAAACCACTAGATCCTTGTTTCTTAGTGGTTGATCAAGAGTATCTAACGGAGATATTTTGTATCTTCATTGCTAGATAGTGCCATAGGCAATCAATGCTCTTTTTACTGCTGCAAATAGAGTAATTGACATCTTTACATCTAATAAAATCATCTTTTGTGCCTATATGTACCCACAGATGGCCATTTTAGACATAAATTTGGGCATTAGTAGTGGTTCAAATAACTAGTACTTCTTATAGATCTCATTTTAGGAACTATACATTTTATGGTAATTCAAGCTGGTCATTTTATTTTTTTTGTTTTCTTGATAAACAACATATCATACAGTTTAATCCAAATTTTGAATGTAATATAATAACCAACATCTGAGGCCTCTTATATGGTGAGCCAAGTTCCATATAGTTGAAACGCCAGGCTGTTGCTTCCCAAGGCTCCCTTTCACTAGGGCATGGCATGATGTAGTTTTACAAATAAGAGGGGCCAGCAAAAACTATCAGTATTCTTTCTGCTGATAAGTACTGGCAACGATGGCAGCTACATTTGATTTCCAGAAAGAGCAGAAGCAGCAATTTTATTGGCAGTATCCAATGACCTGTGTTGGTGATTCATTTTGGTTCATTTCACACTGTGGCACCTAGTGACCGTATCTAGTTGGAAGGTTGGAAGAGGTTCTGTGCCATCGTTTTGGATATAGCATCTGAATCCAGTTCTCTAACATTCCCAATACTTTTTTAATGAACTACTATTCTGCCTATATTAAACAAATTCTGTCACAGCAGTAAGGCCGTTCTCCACACATTAATAGAAATTATGTAAAAAAATATATGTAAATATTATTGTTGACTGTTGTTTTGGGCAATTTTATTTCTTATATGTTCTATGCAGACTCAGATTTCTTTAAGTTTAAATTACATTTCTTATGTTTTATTTTTTTCTCCTCTGCTACTTTTTAGTGTTATTATTTCCTTTAACATTACAAAACAAGTACTAGCTTGGTTTAAATATTATTTAAAACTGAGAACTGGAAATACTGAGCATTTGGTGTTATTTCAGGATATATTATATTCATATGGCATATGTAGTTCTTAGCAGTCAGATGCTATTGTGGGAGACCATCTTTTCTTTATGATTAAGTAATTAACTCTATCCTACTTTCTCTCCTCTCACAACCAATTAGTTGTCAGATCCTGTTGGCTCTACTTTTATGATGCCACTCACAAAACTTTATTCCTATTACAGCTATCTTATTCAAGGCTTAAGTCTTTCTGGAACTTTTATTTAATGAATCTTTCTTTCTTTAGTCACTTCTGCCTCCAATCCACTCTGGGGCCAATTTAATCTTGTAAGAGCAGAACTCTTAGCAATAATCTTTATTTCTCACCACTGCCAGCTAAGCTGAATATGAAATCTGCGGTTTAGCATGTAAGACCCTGCACACTCTGGCCTCAGGTCAGCTTCTCAAACACATTGGTTACTGCTGACCTAAACACAGGGTGTCCCCCCCAAAATGCACACACACTTTAAAAGCTGATAGCTCAGTTTTGAAAGTGAAATGCATTTTAATAAACACTGCCTTTGTAATTATTCAAAGTGTGTGTATGCATTTTGGGGGACACCCTATATACAGAACTAGAGCAAAACTGGCCATTTTATTCTTAATTAAACGGTGTCTTTACTTTTGCATTTGTATGTCTTTGCTTGTTCTGTTTTCACCGGCTGTGCTCCTCATTCCTAACCAGTAGCCTTTCCTGTAGATACCCTGACTTCACCAAGGCATCCATACACCAGCATATCCTCAATGTCTCTTGATTCCCCAGCTAAACATAAACTTCCTGTTTTCTAAAATCTCACAAGAGTTTGCCTAAATCCCTATTTCAGGGATTTACAGTGTATAATATTTCCAACATCAAGTTACATATATTTTTATAAATTATCCCCAATGGTGTATCTTCTGAAGCACAGACATATATATATGGCTTTAAATTTATAATCATTTAGAATAAGCATTTCTTAGATTTAATTCATTGATTATAGGTGTTTGGTTGGTTGCAGGTTGCGTAATGATCACAGGGCAGTGGAAATCAGAGTAAACAAATTCACAATGTCTGGCCCTAAGGAGGAATGGAAAAATGTTTGAGGCTAGTAACGAGCAGAGAAGAGTCAGGGTGTGTGGACTGAAGTGGAAAGACTTGAAGCGATTGCTGCTGCCTGGGATCATGATGATTCTGCCAGTTAAGTTTTCTGCAGAAGGGAACGATGCTTTCACTAGCATCAATGAGCACAACTGTGTGGAAGAAATTATCTAGAAAGTAGTAGTAAAGAGCCTCATATTGGAAGTTGAAATGGTATTATCTTTTGCTGATTAATGATTTCTTAGAAAGTGTATTTTAAGTATTCGGTAAGAATTGCAATGTTTCTTTCCCTATACAAAGCAAGTTTGCATTGCAGTCTGACAAATAACTTTGGTTTCAATTTAAAAGACAAGCAGATGAGTAGCTTTCTGCACACCTATGAAAATATGAGAAGTTATCTCTTCTATTTAGATTAAGCTTGCCTTCTAAGGGACCTCTATGTTTCTTTAATATTGAATTTGGGTGATTATAGGAAGCAATTACTCTCCCAAAGGAAGTTTTAAATTTAATGGAATAAGCATTTAGTAATACCATCTGTTGTTGTTATGTGCAAATATATAAGTGCTGCTGTGAAGGACACTAGGTGTGTGGCTCTTAGTCCCGAGTACTTACACAGTCTAAACAATGTGTTACTTTATATAATACCTTTATAGTTTTAAAGATGCCTGATAATTAGCAAAACATCTATGCTTTCACCCTTTGTAGTTATAACAGAAAAGCTGAAAACAAGTAATTTTTTCTTTTAACTAAGAGACAAACTTGTGATTGGTTTCTGTGGGTGGAAAGAAAACCCTACCTGTGAACTTATATATCTTGAGAAGATAGGTTATTACATGGATTGGAAAGTCAAATTAGAATAGAAATTAAAAGTGTTCTCTGATGATAAAAAATTCCATATTTGTTTCAATTTGGCAGATATTTTAAAATAATTGTTTTAAAGAATTTTTGAAGAACATTGAATTAGAATGCAGTGTTAGGGTTGCTATGCATGGTTGTTCATGCTGCAGACTGATAATTCCATGGGCCTCTGTACCTTAGAACAGGCTCTGTAAGTTTGCAGTAATAAATGGCTCCTAAATCAGAATGGATTGTCATAAAAAAATATTTTTCTTTGTTCATGCTATATGACCACTGCTGATCTCCTGCTCCTCTGCTGCAAGTCACCTTCAAGCCAGGTCCTAGGCTGGAGATAGATCTCCTATTAAGAAGCTTTGGTAGTGGAGAAAGCAGGGAGAGGAAGAGTAGTGAAGCACGTCCATGCTCTTAAAGCTTCCACCCATAAATAAGAGGAACTTCTGCTGATATTTTATGGAACAAAGTAATTCAGATGATTACAATTCACCAAGGCATGGATGTATAATCCTCTCACAAGATAGGACAGGGAGTACAATCTACCAGAGAACAGTAATACAACCTACCAGAAGCACAATTCAGATGAATGAATAATGCGGCTTGTATGTTTTCTATTCACTTAGAATCTTTATGTTTGGAATCTTCCTATACATTCTTAATTTCTTTAAAAACTCTATGTTGAGGTATGAATATTCATATTTTTTTAAATTTTTATTTAAAAGTAATCCATTTCCAAATTAACTAGAGAATTGATTTAGATCATTAACTTTTAAGTTCAAAACTCAATATTAATAATAAACCTAGCCAGCTGATGACTGTCTGTGCTTTAAGTTATAAGGTGTCATAAATTATTACTTTTATTATCTTTTATGTTATCATATTTTAAAGGATAAATAGTGTTCCTTGATATGTTTTTAGTGTAGAACAGCTTAATTTATCCACATTATATTAGGAGATAATCTGTTTAAAAAAACAACTGGCTGGTATGGCTCAGTTGGTTGGAGTGTCATCCATGCACTGAAGGGTCGTGGGTTCGATTCCTGGTCAGAGCACATGCTAAGTAAGGTTTGATCTCCAGTAGGGGCGCATATGGGAGGCGACCAATTGATGTTTCTCTTTCATATCGATGTTTCTCTCTCATATCAATGTTTCTCTCTCTCTTTCTCCCTTCCCCTTCCTGTCTCTCTAGAATCAATGAAAAACATATCCTTGGGTGAGAATTAAAAAATAGCAATAATAATAAAAAATAAAACAAACAGTAAAGTTTTTTAATAATTAATTCTAATGGCTAGTAAGTTTGAAATCTTCATAAATTAATATCTATCTTCTGAAAGAGATAGCTCAGAACTTTCATTATTATTTCTATAGCATCAATTTTAATATTATGAAGCTTTAATTACTTATTATATTACTACACAAATTGAGATTTTAGACTTTATCCCTCTCCTTGATTTCAGAAATGGCAGTATTTAAATAATAGTTGAAGGTTATAATATAATTCCATTTCAGATGGATTTAGTCATGAGAATCCACTTTAGATTTCATTTTAATGTACTGTATAAAGCCTATAAATTCCATCTTTTTCACATAATGGCATATAGCTTAAAGTAATTAATTCTGTTTATATTGTTACTGGCAGGATTGCAAATATCAATTGGTATGAAGTCATTGTAAAGTAATTATCATATTCTCTCTACTGTGACTCAAAATGCGTTTGTAAATTCTGACAGCCGCCTTGTTCTCATCAAAGAGAGGGACAGAATTAGCGAATCAGAACCCTGCTGTCCTTTACTCTGAAGCACTCCTTCCTTCTCATACGCATGGAGCGGCATCTTACACTGGTGCTAGCTGATCATATGTAGCAACACTTAGGTGCCAGATGGAGCGCTGCCTTAGATTCTCGAAGTGCGTCCAACACAGCCAGGTCCTCCTCAACCACCGAAACGGGTCACTGTTTCTTTATTTTAGCTCAGAACGCAGCTGTTTGCTGGTGTTTCGTGGCCAGCGTGGGCTGCCCACCTTCAAGCACTCTGCTCACGCTCAGTGTGGAATGACATCTGCTGATTCTGGATGTGCGAGAGCCGTGGTAGATTAGGTGGATCCAATCAGACACGCGGACGCCCCAGCAGATTCTCTTCTGTTGCATGTTCAGTGTAGAACACATTCTTTCAGTGCAATGGCTGGTAAAATTACCGTCGGTATTGACATAATATGCCTTTTTCTCTTTGCCTACCCTCTGCCCCTCTACTCGCTTTCTCTATCTGGTGTAAATATCCTTAGTATTGTGTATGGATGATGTGATTCCACTGTGTGCTTCTTTAGATGCTTACAATGGCCTCCCTCCCTCATTCTCTGACACACCTTCCCATTTCATTTGCCATGTATAGAATCACTGTCACATTAAAGTAAGGGCGCAGATACGTAAGATGCTAGTGCTTCATAAATTGCAGCCCTGTATATATTAATTCTCTTCTTCCCTCCTTCCATCATTTAACCTCAACATAGACCTTTAATTTGAGTAAATGAATTGGCCTTCCCATACTAAAAACAAAGTTTGTAGAGAATTTAACCCTATATGTATTTAATTAAAATAGATTTTTATATGCAATGCAGAATGTAGGCGTGAACAAGTAGGCTGTAAAAGAGCCAAAGCAGAAGAAAAGTGCAGGTGTTATGTGCACTTACAGAATACCCTCAGCAACTTCAGTAATACATCAGAGAGTCCTATGTGTTAGGGGGTTGGGAAGGGGAACAGTTTCATAGCTGAAGGCAATGAGCAAGTGAAAATTGTTACCGTTAATGCAAGGGCATTCTAGACTGTGAGGCCTCCCTTATGAAACTTCTTTTAAAACCTCAGGTATAATCTGCATGAATGA
This sequence comes from Miniopterus natalensis, assembly GCF_054644295.1. NCBI lineage: Eukaryota > Metazoa > Chordata > Mammalia > Chiroptera > Miniopteridae > Miniopterus > Miniopterus natalensis. The sequence continues at coordinate 25,912,464 of NC_142086.1, forward strand.
GCCCTTATTGGAGCTGTAATCATGCATAAAGCAGCTAACACAAAGGTTTGTGCTGAAAAGAGAGTAGGAGAGATGGCACCAGGTCAGAGAGAAAGTAAGAGAAAAAAATTCCAAGGAATGACACATAGGCACTCTTGCATATTGCTGATTGGAGGGCCCAAGAGCCCTTTGCTTTTATCTTCTTGAAAACAGTTCAATAAGCAGCAAAAATGAAGAAAGAAAGAAAGAAAGAAAGAAAGAAAGAAAGAAAGAAAGAAAGAAAGAAAGAAAGAAAGAAAGAAAGAAAGAAAGAAAGAAAGAAAGAAAGAAAGAAAGAAAGAAAGAAAGAAAGAAAGAAAGAAAGAAAGAAAGAAAGAGAAAGAAAGAAAGAAAGAAAGAAAGAAAGAAAGAAAGAAAGAAAGAAAGAAAGAAAGAAAGAAAGAAAGAAAGAAAGAAAGGAAAGAAAGAAAGAAGGGAGGGAGGGAGGGAGGGAGGGAGGGAGGGAGGGAGGGAGGGAGGGAGGGAGGAATGAATCACTATTAGTTGATAAACTAATCAGGAGAGAATTCTGTCTTACCTAGAGAAAGAGATAGTAGAAAATAGGAGGTTAGTATCAACTGCAGGTTTATGAGAAATGGAAGGCAATTCATATCACATGGTATGGAGACCAAAAATGTTAAGTATGTGTTTCTTGATGGATGAATGAATGAATGCTAAGAAATTAAGTACAAACATTTATTCCAAAGGTGTAGAAATCTAATGAATGAAAGGTGAGAGAAGTAGCTAAAGCCTGAATTTTTTTTGTCAGTTGTGGAAGAAATAGGTAGAAGATTGATGTGTAGGAACGTGATACCAGGGGGTCAAATTTGGAAGAGAAAACAGTGGCCAGAAATGCAGTCAGCCGTTTATAAGGAGTAAGAGCGAATGGAAGTAAGAACAGTAGGAATGGAGTGAAAGACAAGCATGCAAAAGATATTACAAAGATATAGCTGATGGTCTTGGAACTGGTTTGACATGGTGTGTGGGTGAGTTTGGAGCCAAACTAATGCCAAGATCCAAGCATTAGTGACTGTGAGAATGGTCGCTCTATTACCAGAACCGCGCGGGAGGATCAGAGTTAGCAAGACAGGCATGTATGTGTCTAGTGAGGAGAGGGAAGAACCACCAGCTCAACTCAGGGCATAGTGAGTTTAGCCTCCCATCAAGCAAGATGGTCAGGAGATCATTTGTAATAAGGCCGTGCAATCTGCAGGAGGCCGAAACCATGGAAATCACCAAGAAGTGCCTCTGCAGGAGAAACAGCACAGGCACAAGAAGAAACCTCGGGGAACGATAGATTAAAATAAAACAAAGGAGCGGTGACAGGAGCAGTCTGTACTATCAGATAAGTCAAAGCAGAACTATTAAAAAGGAAGGGAAATCAGCATTGCCCAAATCAATGTTGAAGTGGGGAACTGAGACAGACCTTTGGTAACTTGTTTATGGAAACCTTTAAGAATGTGATTTTAGTGAAATGGTAGGTCCGGAACCCAGATCACAATGGGCTACGGAGGTGGCGGGTCGTGGCATGAGCATGGCACACACAGACTGCTCCTTTTAGAGTCTGCTGTAGGACGGTGGCTTACAGAGTAGTGCGCTAAATAGGATATAAGTTTCAAGAAATGTGAAATATGCAAGAGCAGGAACTGTGTCTTAGCTATTTCCTCTCTCCTGTAGAGCGTTGTACGATTTGGGGCACAGAGAAGTCTCTTAACAAGTAATTATAGAATTAATGAATAAATGAGCAAGATGACCAACTGGAAAGCTATTTACTTTCCTGTCCAGATTCCTGAGACCCTCATCTTTGCAAGTATTTCGGGGATAGAGAGCTTAAGCAGCACTGTTTGCACTCCCCTGACTGCTGCTTATAACAGAGGGAACACCAAGTGCTGAGACACAATTCTAAGCTAGTAAAAATCAGTCATATTGTTGGACACAATCCCAAATAGTTTTTTTTATTGGACTGAATTAGATTCATTTCTAAGTGTTGCTTCTGACCCATGAATATTTATCACTGTAGGTCTGTGTGCAACTGCTTTGGTCATAACATTCCAAAAGTGTCTTGTCCTAAAATAAAGGAATCGCTCTAAAACTTAGAGATGCACTTACTGTTGTGCTAGCAATAGCTCAGCTGGCTTCCTCTGAATAATAGCATCATCAATCTACTGCCCTATTGCTCAAATGACCAGTTACATAGCACAACCAAACTATCGTAGTTTTAGAGATCAAGAATATTTACATTTTTATTGAGAAAATAGCATGCTATTCATGGCTTTGACCTTGGGTAACTGGTGATCTGAAAAGTGATTCATGGTCAGCAACAACAAAATGATTTCATAAGCTGACAGATTTCCATAGAATATGATTTAATATTGTCTAACTTGCTATATATTGCCATTTTCTATCACTTTTCATGCCATATACTGTATAAATATATTGAGCATGTTTTAAAGAGGTTTTGACTAGATCAAGACTTAAATTTTGAGACGTTAAATAACCTACTACTGGTAATGAATGTACATATAATATGTCATAAACGGCTTCTGCAATGTATTAAAACTTAAATGTCAAAAGTAGCATGGTAGTATATTGAGGGAAAAATTTGGAATTTATATTCAGTCTTTTAAAACATTAATTTTCAAACAAACATGAGCATATTAGTTTGGTAAGGCTGCTATAATAAAGTACCACAGACTGGGTGGTTTAAAACAGAAATTTATTTAATCACAGTTCTGGAGGCTGGAAGTCCAAATCAAGGTGTCTTGCAGATGACTGCCTCCTCACTGTGTCTCACATGGCCTTTCTTCTGTGCTCATCCTTGGCATCTCTATATGTCCCAATCTCCTATTGTAAAGACAGCAATCAGACTGGGATTAGAGCCCACTCTTAGGGCCTAATTTTAACTTAATTGCCTCTTTAAAGTTCCTATCTCCAAATATAGTTACATTCTGAGATATTAGGAGTTAGGGCTTCAACATATGGATTTTGGGAGAACACAGTTCCAAAACAATGAACTAAAGTGTTGGTAGAAATTTCTGTTCATACAAAAAATTCCCCACGATTCAAACAAATGTGGAAAATATTATGAAATAAATATGTATCTGGTAAATTCATTGTGAACAATAAACAAAGAAGCCACTACATTGTAGTGAATTAAGGGCTAGACTTTTAACCATATTATTTGGAGTCTAGTCTCAAAATATGCAAGGATATCAGAGAGTGATTCTGAACTATCAATAGTAGACACACAGTGGTTGACTCTTCCTAAAAAGGCAAATAAGAAAGCTAGATTTGGGGTATGGACACCAAATCTGTTTAAGCAATCCGAAGCTTTCTCTCTTGAGTGTCACTTCCATTTGGATGGATTCATTGCACAGTGGCTATCCAGGGACAGGCACAGCCAGACAATTAGAACTCATCTTTTTTTTTTCTTTTTTTTTAAATATATCTTTATTGATTTCAGAGAGAGGAAAGGAGAGGGAGAGAGAGATAGAAACATCAATGATGAGAGAGTCATTGATCAAGCCTGCAACCTGGGCATGTGCCCTGACCGGGAATCGAACCCTGATCACCTGGATCCCAGGTCGATGCTCAACCGCTGAGCCACGCCCGGCCGGGCAGAACTCATCTTCTTTTAATTGAAGCTTTGAATTGGACTGAGGCAGCCCAGGGTTGTTGAAGATGTGTCATGCAGGAAGTCATACCTCAGAGAAAAGGTACACAAATCTCTGCTACAAAGATCCCTAAGGAGGTGTTCTGGCCTCTGTACTTTTGGTTGGGCTGTTCCACTGATATTTCAAAAATATTACACTCTACATTTTTATATTTCATTTTACTACTTGGACTTATATTGTCTACAACCAAATAATATTAATGTATGTTTCTCATATGTTCTCATTAAATAGTAGTTTAAAATTTTTCTGAGACAAATAATTGTTCCCCACTGAAATTTCCTCCTAATACTGACTTTTTCCCCCAAAGTTATCATTATAAGTTTACATTATAGACTTGCTTATCTAAAAGGGAACAGTACTGAAAATAAATTTAAGAAACACACAGAATTAACAATTTTATATTGATAATTTTAATAAATGTATTACCAATTGGCTATTTAGAATTTATACTTTTTTCATTGTTTGCATATCAGGTTTTTTCTACTGGAACATGAGCAGTATTTGCTGTAATGGAATTAATGAATTTGAGCTTACTGTAACTTAGTCTTGACAGGAATATCAATAAATCAATCTAGCTTCAACCAGTCCTGATGATTTTGTGCAAAAGAAAGTGGCTCCAGGAACTCCATTCCAGAAGAAAATAGCTTTAAGAGAGTTAACATTTTGTTCATTGATATTTCAAAACTATATGATTTATCATATATTTTTATATAAAAAAAAGACTGTAGATCTAATTCAGTATGTTTTAAATAAGGAAGTTTGAGTGATGTGAGTGATAAACATAAGGCCACAACTTTTATTTGCTGAAACATGGGTGGCTGCTGGGACCCTATAGCCACAGGTAATAAAGATAAACATTTATAACAAAAATGTTTAAACATAGCTAGTTTCTCCCTTAGTTTCTTATGAAGGAAGAATACATAGATGTTGAATCTATTTTATTTTTTTTCTTCACTTGGGTTTTACATTGTCTTCAACATTATTTGAAAATGTTTATCTTATTTTTTAGGCTCAGCTGAAAGAGAGTGTTCATCTCTTTTCATTGTTTAGCTTAGCTTCACTTGATAACATTTTGCACTTGAAATTCATAAAGGACTTTCACATATATCTCTCTAATTTTTATGTGACCTAAGTAGTATGTTACCCTCATTTTCAGAAGAAGTTATAACTGAATAGAGTCAATGGAGTTTTCCAAATATCATTGTACTCTTTGACTAAGGTTTAAGTAAAAATCAAATAAAATTCCATAACCTTGGAAAAATATTAAATATCATAAGTAATCAAATAAATACAAATTAAAACAATTATATACAAATTTAAATTAAGAATTATTAATATAAAAATTTTAATACTCAAGATAGTAATTGGCAAGAAAACCATTCCTTTCGTATAAAACTGTAATACCTTTTTGCTAGCAATTTAGCAATATATTTAAACAGTGATAATTGCTTACCATTACTCAACAGTCCCATTAGAAATTTATCCTAAAAAAATAATTCTGAATGAGCATTAGGTGTTTTCCAACAAAATTATCTTTTCATTAAAACTATAAAGAAAATAGAAACCACTTAAAATGTAATAAGAGGATAGGCTAATTAAATTACTGTATATCATATATTTAAAGTGCTGTATATACATTAAAATGATTATGTAGAAATCTACCTAACACACAAAGATGTTCATATTTTATTAAATGAAAATTATGGTTTATAATAGAGTATATACATGCATATATGTTCACAAACAAAATTAATTTACTGTGTATGCATAGAAAAATGCTTCAAGGATATACATCTTAATATTAGCAGAAAATGTTTTCTTCAGTCTTATTGAGTACAATTTTTTCTTATCTATACTCATTACATTTTCTGCAGTGAACATGAATCTCCTTTGTTATTACAACCACAAAATTTAATTATTTCACTTCTGTATAAATAGATAGTTTTATTTACCACTTTTATTTGAATGCTTTGAAAAGGGATGAGTTAGTGACTACAGAACATTTCTGAATTCCTAGAACTGGAATAAAAGTCTTAACAGCAGTAATTAGTACAACTTCATTTACAATTAGAGCATTGTAATAGATAAGTCAAAAATGAGATTACACTAAATTATGCTATTGCCCAGCTGCATTTTATGTCTGACTATATTTTATGAGTTAAAACAGAATAGTATCATAACCCTATTTTAAAGATTGTCAGCTGTATATTTTGAGTCTAAAGCAAAGGGTTATCTCATAAAAGTTATTTATATCCTTTATGAATTCATCTAAAAACAGGTAGGCTTTTCTAGATAAAACTTTAATCCCTCAATGTTTATATTCTTTGATTAAATTGAAAGTAATGCCTAGTATTATAGCATTACAATATTAAGTATTAAAAATATAGAGGATTTTAAAGATGTCAGTTGTTATTGTTAGTGTTGATCATCTATGTGGTGTGTGTGTGTGTGTGTGTGTGTGTGTGTGTGTGTGTGTGTGTGTGTGTGTGTGCGCGCGCGCGCCCACACAGGCATGGACATGTGTGATTTCCTGGCTGTAACTTCTGGGAAGATCCTGCCATGCCAGCATTGTAAATGTGTTGATACTCCAAATCTTTTTCATTAAATTAACCAATTGATATCTGAGGCGATCGATGGGTTCTGCAGCAGCTGACATGCTTTCAGTGCAGCTAAATAGCAGGATTTGCTCAGTTCTATGTGACAGTTTTGACTGAATCAGCTCTTTTCCTCAGAATAATATAATGGCACAACTATTTAAAGATTTTTAAAAGTATCATTAAAATATGTTATATAGATAATATAGTTTTATATAGAGAACTATAAAAATATATACCTGAAATAATTTTCTGAATCATTATTTTGGAATAGGAGATGTTTGTCTTTGCCATGGTATGTATTTCATTTTACAAACTACTGCTAAAACCCCTTTTTAAAACATCTTAAGATTAAGATTATCATTCTCATAAAAAGAAGAGGTTACCAAGATTTTTATTAAAATTTGGGTATTTGATATAACATTATATTAGTCTTAGGTGTACAACATAATGATTCAATATTTGTATATATTGCAAAATGATCACAGTAAATTTAGTTAGCATCTGTCACCATACATTGTTACAAAAACTTTTTTTCATGTGATGATCACTCTCAAGTTTAACTCTCTTATCAAGGTTTATTTTAAAGCAATAGCAATTAATGCAACATGGAATGTTTTAAAAAATAAGGGAATCATCTTTGTTTCTTAGGTTCTGCACTCTGGAAATAACTTCCCACTCTGCTATTTCCATGGCCTGTAGCTTTACCCTCTGCTAGGTCCTTCTGATCCCAAGATGCCCATTCACCATATCTGCTAGCAGGTACTTGACAATATATTCTTCCTTGGGAGCTAAGCAGACCTGTCAGCCTGCTTCCTGTGTGCAGAATTTTGGGCCCGATGGTTCGTTTTAAGGTTTTAACTCTTGTTATTTAAACTAGTGGCTTTCATGGTAGTACAGCTCTCAACATAACTTCTAGTACCTACGTCGTCTTATCAGGCTTCCTGGGAAAAGCCATGCCCTTTGATATTTTCCTTGAGCCATTTTGTCTAACTAAAATGACTTACTGTGTGCCAAATTAATCAACTCACAGGTTTTAATAAAGTGTGTGCTAACCTTGCCCTTGAGTTAGTTTTATCAGCCTTTGCCACTCAAAACATTTCCCTTGGATGAAGGTGAGAAACAGGTGTTTCTTTCAATCCTACAAGACAAGAATCTTCAGGACTCTTTATTCACTTTCATTGCTCTTTGCAAAACAACCATTTTGTGTGTGTGTGTGCGCTCATCTTTGTATGTGTGTGTGTGTGTTTGTGTTTGTCAAATACAGACAGTAGCATTTAAGGTACACTAGTAATATTCAATTTCCCAATGTTTTCATCTAAAATTGCAAGTTGTTTTGGTATGTTATCAGTTTACCAAGTGCTTCACTACTGTATAATATGGTTTTCCCTCTCTAGCTCAATAACTATTCCCTAGCCTGGTCTAGGAGACAATACTACATATTTTAGGGCTTTTGTTCTTGTTATAGCAACACGTGATTGTTCTCATAGCTAATTTACGTAATGTGTTATAACTTAACTAGGTTATGTTATGATAGCCAATGATCCCAAATCTCAATGGTGGCTTAAAACAACAAAGTTTTACCTCTTGTTTACATTATACTTTAGCTGTGGGGGTTAGCCCTATGGCTCCTCTTCACTCATGCTGCAAGATCAGCTTTTGGGATTTGTTGTTCTGAGGCACACACAAAAGATAAATGATAGAATGATGTGATTGTTCTTGAAGCTTCTGATTAGAAATGGCATATATGATTTTTGTCCCTATTACACTGACAAGACGCAGGATAAAGTATAATGTCAATGGGATGGTGCAATCCTCTTACAGCGAGGGCAGTAAATGATTAGAAAAAATCAGACACTCTTATTCAGTCTCCCTGGATAAATAGAACGCAAATTAAAACAAGAGTGAGATTCATTTTGTTGTTGAACCAACTCTCAAAATTCAGGTCCCGGTGTCTGATGTGCAGAGAAACTCAGACACTTGCAGACAAAAAGGTTTATTTGGTTTGGCCAAAGCGAGATGAGGGAGAGCGAGATCTTTCAAATTCATCTTCCCCAAAGGGGCCAAGAGCTTTTACAAAACTATAGAGTAGGGGAGGGAGAGTTTCGGGAAACCGAGGGAGAACGCTGTGTTTCTTCAGGCACAAATAACATTGTGCAACCAGACTTCTGGGCATCTGAAGCTGGTCACAACTGTCTCAAAGGCATTTATTTCTTCTGTAAAGCAAACATAAATTCTCCTTGTGACCCTGAAGTTATGTTCTCCTGCTTGAGAACAAAAACAAAACAACCACCTCATTTTCCCACAGACCCTATTAGGCTCCCTTCACTCTCCAAATAGCCAACTGCCACTGGATTCTTGTTTAAGGGTCAGCATCTGAACCGACCCAAATTAAGGTAACATTGTTGCCTTTTTGTTCTTCCTCAGCTGCTTAGAAAAGTTTACAAAGGACTTGATTGCTGCCCAAAGTGCAGTGAGGGAACTCTCCAGTTACAATGCACCTTGAAGGTGACCTGGCGTCTGAAAACAGTGCCGGAGCCCTAAGGACCCATACAAAAAAATATCTCCTCAGTTCCCTCGGTGCTGTCATTTATATGTGACATACCTCTGAGTCTGGATTCAGCTTAGCTGTTAGTTTTCATCTGCTTGCTATTTTAACTTTCAGCTTCTGAATTCTCCCCCAAATAACTAAAGAGCACTGTGCCCCTGGCTCCACTGATGCCAGGTCTGCCCAGGAGATGACATAAATAGGCCTCTGGACTGCTCAGCAGCGGCATGGAGGACCTAAGGGGAAAGGGGAAAGAGTGAGCCCTTCGCTTTGGCCCTTTCAATCCCTGAGAGTTTCCTTGGTTGAAGGAAGCAACGCCAAAGCTTACGTTGGGATAAAAACGAAAGTTAATAGAAAGGAGATTATCTTACTGTGACTTCTTTCCTTTGCCCAATGATTGAAATAACAAAGCCACTTACAGTGAAAGGTCATTTAAGCAAAGTCTTAACAAAGAAAGTGCCAGTGTTTGAACATGTTTCTTTAAGAGTGAAATCAAAATCAGGGAAACAAAATAGTCTTTACTGGCCTGAAAGCTGATATGTATGTGTATGTAATTTTCTTCTACCTGGATGGTGACTGTGATTGAGAAGGGTCTGGGATCTCTGCAGCCAGCTCTCCCCGCTTCCCCTCTTCCCAGGTGACCCAGCAAGTTTATCGCTCTTGTTTCACAAAAGACTTCGCTTAGTCACTGGCGATTGCCCAGAGCTCCCGGGCCAAGCAGAGCACCCAGAGCCCTGAGGCTCCAGTGCTGTCGGGACAGAGATCTCCCAGACATGGACAGAGTCAGAGACAGGGGAGAACTCTCCCAGCTCCTGCTCTGCCTTAGCCAGTGCTGGGCATCTTGTCTAACAGAATAACAGAATAATGAATTTGGTTTTGATTATTTTTAAAGCCTTGATGAGCGATGGCTGGAGGCTTTGACTGTCTTTTCATGGACATGAGGGGAATGAGAGTTAAATTAAGCAAGACAAATTATCTGGGTATTATTATTTTTAATTTTCCCCATAAATGTAAGAATGGGCTTATGGGAAACACACATGTCACAGCCTGGTACTTGCCAATCCTGGTTGGAGGTTAGAATAGCCTTGGAAACATTGTGGGCACCCCCCGCTATCACCCTAATGATCCTGGTTTACTTAGCCTGGGGTATATCTGGGGCATCAGTAATTTTCAAAGGTCTTTAGTTGGGGTTACATTTAGAGCAAGACAATTTGAGTTCTAACCCTGGCTTTGCCAATATAAGCGGTCTTAACCTCTGTGGATTTATATTGCTTCTTTAAACAACTAATGTTTAATTTCAGATACTGATACATACTTCATAATGTAGAAATCTAAATCTAAATCTAATCATTATCCCTGACCTCAGGAATTAATTGGCTAATGTGGAGGGCTGGAGATGATCATAAATTAACTTGAGATTAATTGGTACAAATAATGAAAAATAATGACATCAAGCAATTGCTTTTTAAATTAAAAAAAAAAAAAATCTCAATCTCAGGAAACTGGTAAACTGGTTTGAGCTCAGCCTCAAATAGGATATTCTAGGTAAAAGAGCAGCATTTGCAGAGACTCTGGAGAGGGCAGAGCATGTTTGGGAAACAAGTTGTTTTGGAGGCTATGTTGATTGATACCATCGGCAGGAAGTTATGAAAACTTCCCAGGACCAGACTGTAAAGGGTCTTAAACACCAAACACTCATTCGGGTATAAGAGAAATAATGGAAATATGATAACAGTGTCAAAAATGTTGTGTTGTATGCACCCCTATGTTCATAGCAGCCCAGTTTACAATAGCTAAGATCTGGAAACAGCCCAAGTGCCCATCAGTAGATGAGTGGATAAAAAAGCTGTGGGACATTCACACCATGGAATACTATGCAGCTGTAAAGAAGAAGAATCTTGTACCCTTTGGGACAGCATGGAGGGACCTGGAGAGTGTTATGCTAAGTGAAATAAGCCAGGCAGAAAAAGGCAAAAATCACATGATCTTGCTTATATGTGGAATCTAACGAACATGATAAACTGATGAATAAAACAGATTCAGTGACATAGAAGCATGGAACAGACTGACGAATCTGAGAAGGAAGGCGGGAGTGGGGGGGTGGGGAGAGATTAACCAAAGAATTTATACGCACATATGCATAACCCATGGACTCAGACAATAGTGTGGGGAAGGCCTGGGGTGGGGAGTGCGGTGGGGGGGGGGGAGCGATCAATAGGGAAAATGGGGATATCTGTAATACTTTCAATAATAAAGATAATTTTTTTTAAATGTTGTGTTTTACATTTTGAGCAGTGTTTTCCAAATGCCCTTTAGGCTCCTACCTGGGTTAATTCTACAGAGAGGTTTTAATTAGCAAAACCAGGAATCAAACTCAAATATGAAAGCTGAATTCATGAGGTCTTAAACATCACACCATATTGCCTCAGGCTTCTCATGTATATTGTAACGAGATAAATCGTTCCTATCTTATACACTGGCTGTGAATGATTGAATGAGATAGTGCACATACGATGTTTCTCCATGCCTGATACATACTAAGTGCTTGGTAAATTATACATTTCTGTCCTATGGTGCTTTCAGTCTGGTAGACTCTATGCCTGTGTTCCCTCCAGCAATGCAAGGATGCGCACTCAGCATTTTTACCTGTAATGTTTAGTTACACACTGACTGACAGTCTCCATTACTCAGATTCTTAATATAATTTCTCAGTCCTCTCATCCAATTTAAATCAATAGATATTTACTGAAAGCTTAGGTAGTGCTCAGCAGACCATGTAGGAGGCCCTATGTTAAGTGTAAGGGGATACAAAAATGAATATGGCATGCTCTCTGCACTCCACGAGTCTGCAGTCCAATGGTGGAAATAGATATAGTCATAAATATCTAATCCCAAGTTCAGTATGGACATAGCCTTGATTGCCTGCAGGAGGCATATGTAAGGAAGATGTTAAAATCTTATAGTTCTGTACAGTTTGTTTTTTAATTAGGCCCAAGTATATTGGCTGATTTAAGTTGAAACATTTGGCAAAAAGCCTAAGGTACTCTGGTTCAGAAATTAAACATGAATTATAATCAAATTTATCTTAGGAAGTAGAGGGAAACATGTCTAATTGCTCAGTTTGTGATTTTTTATCTTTTTAATAACCAAGCAAACAAAAACTAATTTATCAATCGGACAGTTATACTGCATTTCAACATGAGTGTGTCCAAAAATATCAAGATATATTTTATAGAATTCGGTAAATGAAACTTTTATTTCCTCCCATAAATTATCAAGCAGTAACCCTTGTCAGTTCTCTACAGTCTAAACTCAAATCACTGAAGTAGTTTACTTATTAAACGCATCTATAAAAATGACAACACTGACAAATTGTCCCAGGGAGTCTTTTGATTAGCATTGGTTCTGTTTGTTTCTTCCATCTTAAATGTTTTATTAAGCATTTAGATTCTTTTTCATAGATACAGTCGATACTGGAAAATTGAAAGTTTCCTGAAGCCTGAAACCTATGAATAGTTGCTACAGAAACTTAAATTATTAATTGGGGTAGTTTTATCTTCCATACTGTTTATGCAAGTCACCTAATTCACATTAGCTTATCTCCTGGGGAAAATAAAACATGCAACCATTGGGGTATTATTTATCATTAAAGAAAAGTAAACATATCTAAAAATATTATTACTTAATCAAGAAATACACTTGAAAGGAAACCCCCTAGGAAGCAAATATGAAGCTCCTTTCAGTCATTTCATAACCTCTTTTTAGTTAAAGGAGCAGAATTATATCTTTTTTATACAACACTAAGTTTTGTAATTAGTCTATTTGCACCCTTCATCACACTGCACAGCCTCAGTGTTCTCATCTGGAAGGCAATAATACATATGGAGTAAAGCTAAATTTGGCTTCCAATCTTAATTAAGAAAGTACTGTTATGTACAGCAACACATAGCCCTGAGATTTCCCAATACTCAGTTCCCAGTGAAGACATAAATTCCCCACTGCCTGAATCGATACCGGTACACAGACACATAAGGATCAGAATCTCCATCGCCAGCTCATAATTTCCGATTGCTCACTATTTATTGGCGAGGTACTCTAACGAGGCCCTCTAATAGGTGCACACATAACCAGCATGCTGACAGTGTTGCTTTTACATCTCAAGGAGATGGCAGAGTCACGGAGAAACCTGCATTTTATGAAGTAGGGAAAATTACTGAAAGGCTAGACGTATATGAATATTACCCATCAGATACGACTCACCTATATTCTTTATACAAGAAACTTCTTCATGATACTCAAAAAATAGGCTCTCTTTCTGCGAAGAAAGACCTATTTATTGTAGAACTAAGAGAGAACTGCTGAAATTGATTGAGAAACCTATGAAGACATTTGAGGGTGAAGCTCTAGTAGGAGTATCCTGAGGGTATGTTGGAAAAAGAATATTAAGGAATATATCTTCTCTAGTGAAGAGTGATAACAATTTATGGATCATTCAGCTGGAAGATAGTTGAACCATTATAGACCATAAGAGTCATAATCACTCAATCAACAGATACTTACTGAGTAAACTCCTATTGCCAAGTTGTGTTCTAGGCACAAGGGTAAGTCATAAACGAGAACGATATTTTCTGTTCTCAAGAATAGCAATAAAAAGTAAACTAATAAATGAATAAATTAAATTCAAATTGTAGTAATATTGTGTAGAAAATAGGAACATGCAATGTGATAGAGAGAGACTGGTTAGAGGATCAGTCCTAAAGCACAAATTTGGTATATTCTAGACAGAGCAAGGCCTGTCTGACTGAAACACATTGGGGGTGGAAGAGAGGGATTCGAGAGGTAGACAGGGGCAAGATCTGTCCTTTAGGCTATGTAAGGAATTTGGATTTTATTCAAAATGTAATTCTAGCAATTAGAGGGTTTAAGCAGGAAAGTAAAGATACTTTGCTCTAGAGTCTCCACCCCTAAAGGCCGCCTTGCATTTTCCAAAGATCGCTCTGACTATAGCGTAATGTGGTGGGTGCAAAGCAGAAAGAGCCATTGGAATAATTAAGGCAAAAATACGATGGTGAAGTGGACTTGGTGTGTTAGCAGTGGAGAGGGAGATAGAAGGACAAATTTAGCGTTTATTTCAGAGTTAGAGCAACAGGAACTGATACACTGATTTGCCTGCTGGAGGCAGAGTTAGGAAACCATGTAAGACTTTCGATGTTTATACAGATTGTTTGTAATGGTAGAGAAGTTGTCACAAAACAAAGCGTCCTACCCAATTTTGAACAAAATTATTGTGTCTCTGCTCCAGAAATACTACAGGTGACTCTGATTATGATACTTCAAGGAGAAGGAAAGAGATTAAAGACAGGCCTAGAGAAAGCTAATGAAATGTTTAAGGGTAGAGATGTGTGGAATGATTGTGATGTGGAGGAAAAACGCCAGCCCAGGGAGTCAGAAGGCTTGAGCTCTAAGTACAGCTCTGTTCCCATCCCAAGGCGTGATTCTGAGGAACGAGCTTTATCTTTCTAAAGTTCTATCTCCTCCTTTGTAAAACAGGGGTGCTGTGGAAGATTATCTTTAGAGTCACTAATAGCTTACACATTTCATAAGCCTTTTTAGTCTTTTGCTTTGGAAAACTCATGGGTGACAAATGCATGATAAAAGTGTCTACAACTGTGTGTTCTAAATAGTTTACCCCACACAAATTATAGATATTTTAAACCTCGGAAAGAGTCTAGAACTCTGAAAAGAGTAAATTTTATTTATGTGAAAGGCAACACTGTTTTATTTAAGAAACAGTGAAATTATTAAGTATCTGCCTTATCCATTTTCCAAGTAATACTCAATTTTTTACATGTTAGGCTCCAAAAATATAAAGATCTTTTACATGATCAGATAAAATCATGTATAAGGGAATTATTATATAGCACTTACCATGTGCCAAATTCTAAGTGCTTTAGAAATACAAACTCAATTCTCAAGATACCCTTACAGGATAAGTGCTGTTTTTATAACTATCACATAGATGAGAAAATGAGACAGAGAAATTAACTAACTTTTCTAAGGTCACAAAGTTAATAAGTGAATAAGTCGAGATTTTAATGCAGAGTATCTGGCACTAGGGTCTCTGCCCCTAAATGCTACATTATATCTAAGGTGGATAAAGAAAGCCCTGTATTCTTTTTTTGAGAATTTAACAGAGAAGCAGTTTCTGGATTTCTGTGATAAATGGTTCCCCCTCACCCTGAGGAAAAGAAACTCAAATTCCATAGAAAGGAATTGTGAAGAAATAAAGGAGAATTTATGAACCAGAGACTTATGCATTCAGCAGAGATGATTGAATAAACTGAGTATACAATGTATGTTTGTTGAGTGAATCTGTGCTAGAATAGATTTCGAGTGGGTTCACTTACAACAGGAAGGTTTTCCCTACTAATCTTTAAGATGAGTTCATTAGAAGGCGGTGGGAGGGGGCACTAGAAAAGATCAACCAAAGAACTTATGTGCATGTGTGCATAGCCCATGGACACAGACAATAATGTGGTGAAGGCCTGGGGGCCGGGCAGGGGCTGAGTGGAGGGGGGAAAATAGGGAACATCTGTAATACTATCAATAATTTTTTTAAAAAGTGAGTTGATTAGAGTGGTTTAGAAGAAATGATATTCCCAAAGAATGACAGAAGAGGGGGAGCAGTGTTTGTTGGATATGTTGTAGAGCTATCTACTGGACTTGTATTTTCTTAAAAGCACATGTGAAAAATGGGCAATGATACATATGTAACTTTGTCATAAATCTTAGACTTAATTCAATCAACAAATCAGGTAACCACAAAATTAAATTCACTTGTCTCAAACAAGAACTTTTATTCCACTGAGTTGGAAGATGTGGAAAGACTTTTTTCTCCTGGGTTATCTTCTGCCACAAAGCAAACCTAATGCATTATTTTTAAAATTTGCTTTCATTTGGTTTGTTTACTGTGAGGGAACATAAAGTTAAAAATATCAAGTATGAATATTTGGATAAAATCAGACATTGCAAAACAAACATAATTTTGTTAAATTCTAAAGTGCTTTTTTGATTGTGTAAGAGAGACTGTTTTTATTAACTATACTTACAGCATTAAACCATGCATTCTAAATTCAATTTACTGTGAAATGGCAATTTATTTATGACACATACAGTCATGTGCCTTTTAATGACAGGGATACCTCCCAAGATATGTGTCCTTAGGCAATGTTGATGCTCAAACGTCATAGAGTGCACTTACACAATCCTAGATGGTCCAGCCTACTGCACACTTGGCTATATGGTATAAGCTATCGCTCCTAGGCTACAGACGTGTACAGCATGTTACAGTGCAAAACAACACAACATTAAATCAAGCACAAGAGAAAATGAGGCGGTCAAGGGACACAGTAACCATGAGATGTAGGAGGCTGTTGCCAGTGTAACATGCATACTGTTTTACCGCAAACTTTTTTTATAAGTAGAAAGATAAATAATAATAAAAAGTATAGTATAGCCCGGCCGGGCGTGGCTCAGCGGTTGAGCGCCGACCTAGGATCCAGGCGATCGGGGTTCGATTCCCGGTCAGGGCACATGCCCAGGTTGCAGGCTCGGTCAATGACTCTCTCATCATTGATGTTTCTGTCTCTCTCTCCCTCTCCTTTCCTCTCTCTGAAATCAATAAAGATATATTTATAAAAAAAAAAAGTATATATAGTAAATATAAACTGGTACCATAGTCATTTATTATTACCAGCCATTATGTACTGAACATAACTGTATGTGCTGTACTTTTATGCGATGCGATTGGCAGCGCAGTACATTTGTTTCCACCAGCATCACAAACCATAAGTGATACATCGCAGTGTGATGCAGGACCACTAAGACTTATATAGGCGATAGGAATTATTCAGCTTTGTTATAATCTTATGGGACCACTGTCGTATAGTGTATGCAGTTTGTTGCCCAAAATGTCGTTTGTTAGGTGGAACATGACTGTATTTGGTTAACCATTACTGCTGTTTGCCTGACTAGTTTGGGTACAGGAGAATTTCTTCCTTGGCCTTGTGAATTTTTGTGGGTAGGCTGACATTAAAACTTATGAATTTATCCTTTATCCCTTGCTTATAATGAGCTAGGTACCAGCTGAAAGCGTTACATAAATTATATTGTACATCATCCCAATAGATAGATCTGTTCTCAGCTCCACTTAACAGATAATTAAATTCAGACTAGCAGGGTTTAAATAACTTACCTAAGGCAATGTATTTCAACCAGTTGGATTTGATTATAAGATTTCTGTGTCAAAAGCCCAAATCCTATTCATAAAAATACAGTCAACAGCATTGACTTAAATATATTAAATATATTTAGTAAGTATGTTTAAACTACACTTAATCTATACCTTGTTCTTTGCCTATACTGTTTTTTAATCGTTTATCTTCACAATGTTACTTTCGCCTCTTTTCACCACTACCGCCCTCATTTAATTGTTGAATATTTCTTTTTAGGATCAGTGCCTTGCTCTTCCATCTGATCTTTTGGCTTCTTTATCTCATATTCTTCAGTTAATTTGGTACACTGTCAGAAGACTCCAGTTTAAATAAACTTGCATTTCTTTGTTCAAACATTTCTGTATTCTTTAGTATAAATACTATAAAATTTTTTAAGCTGTCTTATAAGACTCTTGATAACCATCCCCCTTTAACTACTTTATATCTCTCTTCTTTACACTGTCAACTTTTTATTTTATCCAACTTGATTTCCTCTCTGTGTTTAGGAACTTGTGATATTCGTTTTCATTTCAACATCTTTTTTTTAATTATTATTATTTCTAATTACCCATAGAAAAAATTCAGTTAAAATACCTCTAGGCCTATTTTGCCTACTCCATCCCATATTAGTATATTTCTGCTTGAAACTCCAAGCATTTATTATCTGTGCCACTCATGAGGTATTTAATCACATAGTGTCTGATATCATATAGCCTGAGGTGTATTCTCATTACCTCTTCAGAGACTGGGTCTTACATGATCTGTACTCCTGATTTCCCTATTATATTTTGAGTGAATAATAACTGTAGTCAATTATATACTTACCA
The DNA here is from genome assembly GCF_054644295.1 of Miniopterus natalensis. Lineage (NCBI taxonomy): Eukaryota > Metazoa > Chordata > Mammalia > Chiroptera > Miniopteridae > Miniopterus > Miniopterus natalensis. The sequence continues at coordinate 25,930,398 of NC_142086.1, forward strand.
AAGTTGTAAGTGTATTCTCACTTGAAAATACTCAAAGCAGCTCTGCAACTTTTGCAATAGCACCATTATTTTTATATTAATACTTCACTTTGTAAAGATGCAACAAAGAACAATTACATATGTATTCAAATTACAATATGCAGTCAAACATGAAAGCTGAATGTATTCGTCAATATGGAAATTTGAGACAAAAGTTCTAAAATTTCTGGCTTCAAAATAAAAGTGTGTATGACAATGTAGGATTAATTTTCTAAATAGTCAATGCTTGGATATGATATTTCTTTGGTAAAAGATGTAAGAAAATGTTAATTCCAGGTGTCTTTTGCAAGTGTTTTTGCCCCCTTAGAAGCTGTATCAGAATATTTATAACTTAGTAATACTTACTAAATATAAAAATTTTGGTTTTGCAAGTCAAAGAATATCAAAGACCACTAATTCATTTTTTTTTCACTTAACACATATTTATTGAGGACCTGATATGTACTAAGTACTATATTAAAGGGTGAGAATTTTAACACAAAGATATTTGTTTCTCACAAGTGCTCACACCCTATTGTGGTCATGGAATCAGACCACTGCAGAACAATCAAATACCTGCTGTATTGGAGGTGTGTACAATGGGCAGTTGGAACAGAGAGGGGAGACAAACTACTTGGTGTATGTTGATAATGCAATTGTTTTGATCCAATAGTACATTTCATTTTAATATCTGGGGTATATTTCAATTTAAGGAAATCTGATATACGAATGTTTAAAATAGATTATAAATAGAGTTCTGCTAAGAATTGCTCCGTTGTGTTTAAAATATTTGCACAATACATATAAAATGTTTGCACAAGAAGATCTATACAAAAATTTCACAAAATTTTATATGTAGACAGCTTCTGATTAATGGGATTTATAGACCTATAATAGAATGGCTACCTCTGTGGTTCCAGGTTTTTCAATAAAAACAGTTATTATGGGTCCATGATATGCTATAACTGGTTTTACAGAAGAACTCCTACATGCCATGAAAATTGGATTATCTGAGCACTAGCTTACAGGTGATCTGAGTGTAAAATAGTCATTGGGAAATTCAGGCTCAGGCCAACAGCATTAATGTATGGAATGGCTCTCTATGTGTGGAACTAGATATGAGCCAAATCAAGAAACTGTATTCTGATCGGACACATCACATCTATAAAACCTGCATAACCCTTCTGCTGATCATACAGCCATATAGAGCTATTACAAGCAATGCATTGAATGTTCTGAATCTTGAGTGTCTGCTATTGCTCATACAGTATTTCATCCTTGAATGTGCCCTTGTGATCCATGAGAATCCCAAATCTAAGCCATGCTGGCTCAGTGTAGTTATTGTACTTACACTGGATAGAAGATGTTGTTTCAGTTTATGTTAGTATTTCTAGAACATTCCAGTGAAATGTAAACCAAGATTTTGGAAAATCATTTAAAAATATTCATAGAAAGATAGTAAATAAACTACTGTTTAGTAACATCATTACTTGTTATTCAACATACAAACATTAATTGTGATACTGAAAACAAAGTAAAACTCAAAATATCATCATAATATTCAAGCACTATAGTTTAGCTGTAAAATAGAGGGCTCTTTATGGTACAAATACATAGGAAACACCCATTCACACTTCAACTAATGATATAAGTAATGATTTCAAGCTTCTATGGAAAAGAGGAAGAGACATACCGGAATACTTACTTCTAGGGAAGATAGATTCAATGAAAAGTTTAGAACATTTAAGTCATAGTGTAGTATTTTATCTTATAATTTTTAAGAAAAGCAGATGGTAACTATTTTGCTAAGCTTTATTCATATATATATATATATATATACACACACACACATATATAAAAGAATATATATATACACATATATATGTATGTGTGCATGTTTGTATGTGTGCATGTATATATATGTATGTGTGCATGTTTGTATACATATATATTCATATAATGACAAGGTATTGGCCTAAAGAATCAGAGAGACCTGGCTTCAAATCCTGGCTTATTCATATATCATCTCTGTGACCTTGGATAACTGTTAGAGCTTTTGTCTCCTCATTTGTGAAATGAGGATATTAATATTTATATGATTGATTTTGTAAGACTCAAAACAGTGTTTGAAAAACACTGATTTTTAGTAGACAATAAATTGTTGTTATATCAATTATCAATATGCTTAGTAACTTTGTGAAAAGAAACTATATGCTTTCTTGTTAGTAAAAATTTTATATATATAATTCAATGATTTTACATTAGTTTTCTGCACTATTTAGCTACAGAAATGCCACAAATAGATGACAGCAGGACATTCACAATTGTCAGATTGAAGAATGGATTGTGAATTTGTTGCTAAGCCAGTAGAAGATATGGTTGTCAAACTTTACTGAGGTGTCAGAGTACATGAGACTTTGAACAGTGATGAGAAAATGTAAAAATCATGCATGTAAACCATTGTTTTATGAGTCTGTTCTTCAATTCTAGTTTGAAAGATAAAATGGCTTGCTTACTTTTTCCATGAAGTGAGGTGGTCACATAAACCATTTTTTATGAAATAAAAGTTGTGAAATACTTTTTTATTTCTAATGGTCTGAATAAAGCTATATTTGGTTTGCTTTTTTACAAAAAAGAAAAGTGTCTAAGAGAACATAAAAGCATTAGTTAAAACCATATCTGTCAATTAAATCCAACAAAAAGGTGCTTTTTATTATGACAGGTATTTATAATCTAAATACCATCACCAATTGTCCTTTAAAGTTGTGGTACAGTCCTCATCGCTCTAGGTGACAAAGTAGGCATGCTGTTCCAAAAACAATGAATGGACTCTGTGATGAGAAGTCAGATTATGGATTAGAATGAACACAACCTTAACTTTTGGCCCTCCCACATGTGACTTCGAGCAAGTGTTGTAGGTACTCAGTGCTAAGAAAATGCCCCCCAAATTTAATGACTTAGAAAAACAATTTATTTTGTTTACTAATCTGTAGTTTTGGCCAGGACAGCTCATCTGGTTCATTTAGCCTCAGCTGGGGTGGCTCTACTGGGGCCTGAAGTATCTATCTACATTCCAGGTAGTTTACTCACCTGGTGGCAAGCGGTGCTGGCTATCAGCTGGGAGCTCAGCCAGGCCTGGGCCACGGGCCTAAATTCTCCACGTGAGCCTCTCCACGGCTGTTTGGCCTTCCTTTGGGCATGGTGGCTAGCTTTTGAAAGTTAGCCTAGGGAGTCATATGGACTCACTGTAATCACAAGTACACCCAGATTCAAGAGGAGGGAACATAAACCTGAATCCTTTATGGAAGGAGTATCCATGAGGCATTGTTAGAATCATATGTAGGGTGGGAGATATTGTTTAAGGCCTTCTTGGAAAACACAATCTGCCATACATAGCAAGTCACTTAATACCGCTTAATTTTAATTTCCATCTAAACAGTATTCTAAGCACCCTTCTGGTCATTTTATACATGTGAATTAATTCATCAAATCCTCACAGTAACTTCTCAGTTAGGTGCTATGATTTATCCCCATTTTACAGATGAGTAAAATGATGCACAGAAAAATAAGTTGCCTCAAGTGAGTTAGTAAAACACAGAAACAGAACTAAAAGTCATGTAATCTAGTTCCAAAGACCATATTCTTTACTATTCTTTGTAGCTAATTTTTATAAGAATAACTAAAAAAATTGTATACAAGGTGCTTTGCAGTTTCAGGCCCATTCTTGTTGCTCCCTGTTTAGAAATGGCTTTGCTTTTGCTATTATTACTAATGTATCTTACAGGGCATTACTGGCTGTTTTCTCTATGGAGCTGGTTTTACTTACTCATAAAAATAAGTTTACTCTGGCTTAAGGCGTACGCAGAAAAGGAATATTGAAAGAAAAAGTTAGAAACTGTCGTTACAGTATATCTAGAAGAAATAGTGGGTAGGAATAAGTATCTCTGGTTAAAGGATAAAAGTTAAATAGCATCTTAATTTAGTGTAGCTGAAAATATGACAGACTCAACAAGCACATTTTTAAAAAATCAGTGTGAAATATCAAGGAAGTAGTATTAATGGAGGCGAATTTCGGTTAACTAAAATATACGTGAAATTAAATACAAGTCACATTAGAAGATGAATGTTGGAACACTTAAAATATGATCTGTATTTATAGAAACAATATGGTTAGCTTTTCATGTTGTGCAAGTATTATCACCAGACTATATTCAAAGTGGTAATAAAAATAAAAATGGGTCGAATCTTACAAACTGCTGATAGAAACCTTTTTGCCTCCTTACCTTCTCTTCACCCCAGAATGGAAGCACTGGCCCTACCCTAACACGAGGCGCAGCTTTAGAGCTTCCACTGCGCGCCACCAACCCGACCACCAGCGTATTTCTGACTTTACCTTCCAAGTAACGCCCTGCCCTTGACCCTTGAATGAATGTGCTCTTTCCAAATTATAAATTTGAAAATTTTAATATAAATATAAATTTTCAAATTTACAAGTGAGAAAAGATGGTGGAAGTTAAAAATAAGCCTATTATATCCACTTGGTGCTTGTTAATGGCAACTTAGCTTGGTTTGCCCGTATGTATCTGTTTAGAATAGTAAACATGTGACATAGTAAAAAACCAAGACTTCTTTACCTAACCCAAACTTTAAAACTTCGCCGTTAGCCTGAGACCCGGGCGGTAGTCTTCTCACCGCCTTTGGCATATTAAATGGGGTGAGACCGCCGTGGGCCGTCTGGAAGTCAGCTCGGGGTTCAGCGGCGCGTGCGGGCTCCTTCCCCAGGCTGCCCGCCCTGCGCTCCCGCAGCGCTGCCAGGCCCTGCGACTCTTCAGTGGCCATGGTGAGAAGGTCGGCTGGGGCTTTATATGACGGGCTCAGCTCTGCTCTGCACTCCTGCAGCCGGCTCTGCAGGGAGGGCCGAGGGACAGGGGGACAGTCAGAACAAATCACATTTTCAGTGAAGGGAGAGGAAGTCTTCCCTCCTGAAGAATTCCGGCTCTTGTTGGCTCCCACGTTGGCCACCGCGGCCACCACCCTTGGGGGATTGAGGCTGGGCGTGAGAGGGCAGAGGGAAGCAGGAGAGACAGTGAAGAAGGATGTCCACTGTCTTCCTATTAGCAGGGCCATGTGCCACTTCCAGAGCCAAGGTGAGCGGGCTTGTCCCAGAGCCGGGCCCTGACCTGGTGCCACTTTCAGTCGATGCCAAGCTACAGCCCAAGCATGCAGGGGAGGGGCAGGGAGGGGAGGAAGAGGAGGGTGGTAGACCTATCACCAGCCTGGTAATACTTCATCCTTCATTCTTCTCCAGTATCCCTGCTTCCACTTACTTTCTGAGTCTTCAGATATCTGCTGGGAGTATTGTGCCCAGAGTTTATAGATAAGCCAGAGAAAGAGTGTGCTTATTCCATGCTTTAAAGAACCAAAGCTCCTTCTTCTGCATCTTTGGGATGAAAGCCATGTAGCCAACACTATGTTTTTGTAGGTCTGATGGTTTTTCTGTTTGCTTATTTAAGAGAAAGTCCACTTTAAACATGTCTTTAGTGGCAATGAGAAATTAGAATTAGTAGCAAGTCATTTTATATACATTATCTCATGAGAACTTTATAGTAACACCCCCCCCAAAGGAAGGTTAGGATGAATATATTGAAGCATGACTCACAATTTATTATCAGTAGACTTATATTTGTTCTTGAGATTTTCTTTGGGTTGTTATTAATAGGTTATTCTGAGGACACAAAATATTTATGTTTATTTAACCTTCAGGGGTTTTTTTCTTTTATATTTATTTTTCAATTATCGAATCTTTCCTGCCTTCCCTACTTACATGACAGCAAAATTTAATTTTTATAATTGCAGAACAGAAACTAGGAAAACAATAATGATACTGCCTAGTCTAATTTATTACACTTTGTGAATTCTAATGTTTTGAGAAATGATGTAGACCACATATTTTACTGATAAGTCATTCAAGTTTTCTGAACTTACAGACTATTGAACATCAATGAAGGAAAGACAGTCAATTATAATAATATCACTGCTTGTCACAGAAGACACAGTTCGATATTTCATCAAATAATGAGAATGATTTGAGCATTTCATCATTGAATGATTTCATCATTTTATCAAATGATGAGAACAGCATGATATGCCAGCTAGGATTTCTCATGATCCTTTGTCTTAAAGTTTTCTGATAATAAAAATAAACCTAAAAATATTGCTGGGAATATATAGCCAAACCATTCAAATTTTAAAATAAAGTATATATATAATAGGTCATACATTTCTTGATTTTGTCTTAGAGACGTGTGTGTTGTGTGTGTGTATGTGTGTACTTTCCAACTGTATTTCAATCAATACTCAATATCTGAAGATAATGAAATTTCAAACATCTATATGGGAAATTGTATTGCAAAGTATGTAATTAGTTTTAGTGGTATTTCAATAACTATACTCATATTGCGTGTACCTTTATTACATGCCTTTCTACAAAAATTACCTTTATAATATATACCTTTTATTATTATTTAAGCAATCATATTAACATCTTTTTGAAATAGAAAACTGTTTTAACTTAGATTATTTATTATGTAATTTTATGAGAATATATATATATATATATTGCATTTTATAAATCCACTATTACCATATTACATTGTATTTATTCTTTTAGCATTCTTGCTACTTTTATCAATTGGTGCATGGCAACATAAAATGAAGTTTTACAAATACTTTATAACTTAATACTTATTTGTAATTTGATTTTTTTCCTACTGAATATACTCAGTCCAATTATATGATTAGAAATTTAGGAAAATGTAAACTCTGTGTTAAATGTAGTTGGTTAAACATATCCATTTACTTTCATTACCTCAGAACACTTCACCAAAAGGAGTAAGGGGATATAGAAGGTTTACACTATCAAGGACAAAGAAAGAGGTGGAGGGAGAAGAAAATACATCAGGTGAGGAAGGTCAACATGTCACCAAAATTGTGGAAAATGAAAATCAAATGGAGGAGTGATAACTCACTTAGCAATGGTCCTTGGTATGACCACCTTTGGGGAGAGAAGCTGCTTTCCTTCTGTGCTCTTCAGTTTTGTATATGCCAAGGGGAATTGCTAGGTAAGAAGATATGTCTATCTATGTTCATCTGTAGTAGACACTGCCAAGTAGTTCTCCAAAGTGGCAGCACCAATTTAAACTTCTCCAGCAACGTATGAGACTGCCTATTGCCCCATGTCCTCAAAGTTTGTTTTGTGTGCCTTTTTCACCTCAGGCATTCTGGTAGATGGTAATAGTATTGCACTGTACTTGGCAATAAGTTTTTTTGTGGGTTTTTTTTTTAATATAGTTTTATTGATTTCAGAGAGAGATAGAAACATCAATGATGAGAGAGTCATTGATCGGCTGCCTCCTGCACGCCCCCTGCTGGGGATCAAGCCCACACCCCGGGCCTGTGCCCTGCCCGGGAATCCAACCAAGATTTCCTGGATCCTAGGTCAATGCTCAACCTCTGAGCCATGCTGGCCAGGCTAGAATGTTTTAGACTTTGTCTTTAAGAAACCATATGTAGTAGATAGGAGCTGTACATTATAAGAGGGAGTGAAACATGAAGATAATTAGAAAAATAAGAATTCAAGGTGACTAAAGCAGTCTAGTTTTTACTTGCGACCAAGATGTAGTAACATCTGCTGCCTGAAATAAAATCCGTGGAAAATATATGAAAAAATAATTTTTTAAGACATAAAACATCAGTAATGTAGGGCAGAGATCACAGAGAGATGGTAAATAAAGGAGGAGAGCCCTATAGTTGTCCTAGTTTAGTGTCTTGAGAGATTCCAGGCCATGCTGCAGCGAGGAGGGACCCTGACAGAACCCAATAGACTCCTTTCCTGGAATGGGAAGACAGATACGAGACCAGGGTGGGAAACCTTTTTTCTGCCAAGGACCATTTGGATATTTATAACATCATTTGTGGGTCATACAAAATTATCAACTTAAAAATTAGCTATGAAAAAACCTCCTAGATTTATTGAATTTCGAGTCCCGCCTGCGCTTGCTTTGGCAGGACCAGACCAAATGATTTTGTGGGCTGTATAAGGCCTGCAGGCAGGACATTCCCCACCCCTCACATAGTCAAGACAGCTAGATTTCACAAGGCAGAGTATGAAAAAGCAGCGTGCTTCTCTGAAATAGAACTCCAGGGAGCTGCAGAGATTCTCTGTGAGCGTTCACCTGAGTTTTGCTAATAAGCAGATAAACCAACAAAGGAGATAAAATGAGATTACTGAAAGCATGCAGTTATTCCAAAAGAAGGAAGAAAATAGAACAAAGAACAGATGGGAAAATGGAAAAGAAATAGCAAGAAAGACTTAAACCTAACCATTATCAGTAGTCATATTAAATGTAAATAGTCTAAGCATGCAAACTTAAAGGCGGGGTTGTCAGTTTAGATTAAAAAAAGACAAGACCTAGGTACATATAGGAAACATATTTTAAATATAAAAAATTAAAGCAGGTAAAAATAAAGGAGCACCAAAAAAACTTTTAGGGTTAACGGCTATGTTCACTATCTTAATTGTGGTAAAGATTTTGCAGTTGTATACATATGTCAAAACTTATCAGTGGAAGTGAATTTGGAAAAATAGGTGTGACCTCCACTGTGAAGGACTTTAATTGCTAAACTGAGTTTGGTCTTTATTCTAGAGACAAGGTATTAGCACATTTTTCTATAAAGGGCCAGATAGCATATATTTAAGGCTTTGCAAGCCAGTAGTCAAAATCAAAGATATCATGTACCTAGACCATGACTGGGGAGTAGATTTGAGCCGAAGCTGGCAGACCTGAGATAATTGCAGTACTACAAGATGTGTGGATTTACATAATAAAGCTGTAGAATTATAGATGGAAACTAAAAAATAGAATCACTGTAGATCTTCTTGATCCATGCATCTGTTGATGGACACTTAGGCTGCTTCCATATCTTGGCTATTGAGAATAAACATGGGAGTGCAAATATCTTGTTGATATCCTGTTTTCATTTCATTTGGCTACATACATAGAAGTGGGATTGCTGGATCATATGCAGTTATATTTTTAATTTTCTGAGGAACCTCTGTATATTTTGTATAGCAGCTGCACCAATTTACATCCCCAACGACTGTGCACGAGGGTTCCTTTTTCCTCCCATCCTCACCAACACTTGCTGTCTCTTGTCTTCTTAATGATCACCATTCAACAGGTGGGAGGTGATGTTATGGTTCCGATTCACGTTTCCCTGATGATTAGGATGGTGAGCATCTTTTCATGTACGTGTTGTTCACCTGTATGTCTTTTTTAGAGAAATTTCTGTTCACTTTCTCTGCCATTTTTAATTAAATTATTTGGGGTTTTGTTGTTGTTATGATTATTAAGTCACATGAGTTCTTTATTCATTTTGGATATTAACTCCTTATCAGATGTACGGTTTGCAAGTATATTCTCCCTTTCCATTGGTTGCCTTTGCTTTTTGGGGGAAGGGGGGTTGTTTCTTTGCTGAGCAGAAGCTTTTTAATTTGATGTAGTCCCACTTGTTTATTTTTACTCTTGTTGCTTGTGCTTTTGTTGTCATATTTTTAAAAAATTATTGCCAAGATGAATGTCAAAGAGCTTTTCCCTTATCTTTTCTTTTAGGAGTTTTACAGGTTTAGGTCTTATGTTTAAGTCTTAAAACTCAGGTGAGCACTCACAGAGAACCTCTACATTTCAAGTTGATTTTTGTGAGTGGAGTAAGGTAGGGGATTCAATTTCATTTTTCTATACAGAGTTATCCAGGTTTCCCAGTACCATTTATTGAAGAGATTATCCTTCCCACCTGGTTATTCTTGGCTCCCTTGTCAAATACTAGTTGAGTATTCATGTAGGAGTTTATTTCTGGGTTCTCCATTCTATTCTAGTAGTCGACATGTCTAACTTTTTTATTTTCTATAACTTTGTGTAGTATAGCTTAAAATCAAGAAATGTGATGCCTCCAGCTTTATTCTTCTTTCTGGTGATTGTTTTGGCTATTTTAAGTCTTGTGTTTCCATACAAATTTTAGGATTTTTCCCCCCCTATTTCTGTAAAAAATGCCATTGGAATTTTGCTAGGGATTGCATTGAATCTATAGATTGCTTTGGGTAATATGAACAGTTTAACAATATTAATTCTTCGAGTCCATGAACACAGGATACCTTTCCATTTGTTTGTTACCTTTTCAATTTTTTCATCAAAATCGTTCAGTTTCCATTGTATTGATCTTTCACTTCCTTGGTTAAATTTATCCCTAATTACTTTCTTGCTTTTGATGCTAGGCATTGGATTGTTTTCTTGTTGTTTTGTTTTATTGATCTTAGAGTGAAAGAGAGGGAGGGAGGGAGGGAGAGAGAGAGAGAGAGAAACATTGATGTGAGAGAGAAACATCGATAGACTGTCTCCCACACGTGCCCCAACCGGGGATTGAACCTGTAACCTGGGTATGTGCCCTGACCGGGAATTGAACCTGCCACCTTCTGGTGTTTGAATCAACACTCCAGCCAACTGAGCCATGCTGGCCAGGGCCGAGATTGTTTTCTTTACATTTTTATGAACAAAATCAATATAAAACTGATAGAAAAATATGTATAATAAAAAATGACAAATATAACATTAATATTGCTAATGAACCGCTCTTATGAATTAATAGAAAAGACAGGCAATCAATAGAAAAAGGTGAAAGGCTGTAAAAGGCAGTTTATACACAACTGTAACCAAATGGCCAATGAAAATATGAAAAAATATGCAACATTAGTAGCAATCAGGCAACTTCAATTAAACTAATAATGGTATTTAATTTCACATATTGTTAAAAGATTAAAGAAGGATTAATATTGATTACAGTGTAGTTGGATGAAAGGTTAGGGTACTCTCTTACATTATTGTGACTTTTTAGAAATGTTTAGGAGTGCAGCATGGAAATATGTGTTAAAACAAATAATAAACATACCCTGAGCCAGAGCTCCTACTCTTGGGAACTGAAATATAAATGTCATTACAAAGATGTTTATTTCAGCATAGTTTAGAAAGTATTTCTCTCAACTGGGAGATTGTTGTTAGAAATACTACACGCATATTACAAAGATATAATTGGTAATTGAGAAAAATAGCCTAAAGTTTATTGATATTATTTGTATTGTAGAATTAACAATAATAAATCCTTCTGAATATATATATATATACACACACACATATATATGCAGCAGTGTGTTGGCAGTTTAGGAAAGTGATATTTGAAGAGGAAAAGAGAAAGGACAGGTGAAAATAAGTCAAATTTTTAAATGGCATTTTAAAATAAATGTTTATACAAACAGGTAATACATGTTATGATCTCATTTATATAAACATAAATGTCTTTAATATATAAATAAAAAGACACTAAAAAAATCATTGTAGAAATGAAGATTTCCCTTGAAGTCCTATATATGTATAGGTTTTTCTAAAAGAAAATGGTATAAACCACCGAATCAGATAATCGTTAGCATTCCAACTGTATTTTTTGCAGTATTGACAAATGTTGGAAAAATATTCTTGTCTTGGGTGGTTTGTTTTTTGGAAATGAAACTTATATACCCTAGAAACAGAGACATAAGGAAGAAGAAGAGAAAGAAGAAGGAATATGCAAGAAAGCAGTTTAAAAGTTCTCAAGGCATAGGTACTGATATCCCATTTTTAATAAAAATGCAAGGAAAACATAAACCCACTAACTGAAAAGGTGTATAGAATAATCATTTCACTCACAGCTCTAGTAACCTCATATTAGATGTTAGTGAATTAATCATTTATTCATACACATTCAATTTTTTCAAGCATTTATAAAAACTAAATACATACTTGAAATATGCTAAGCATTATGGGTATAATATATTGGGGGTTTTGGGTTTTTTTTTAATGTATCTTTATTGATTTCAGAGAGAGGAAGGCAGAGGGGGAGAGAGAGAGAAACATCAATGATGAGAGAGTCATTGATCGGCTGCCTCCTGCACGCCCCCGACTGGGGATGGAGCCCGCAACCTGGGCATGTGCCCTGACCGGGAATCGAACCCCGGTCGCCTGGATCCTAGGTCCACGCTCAACCGCTGAGCCACACCCAGCCGGGCTAATATATTGTTTATATATTAAAATGATAATTTGGAGTTATTGGGTTGAAATATATTATTAATTTTACCTGTTTCTTTTTAGTTTTTAATGTGGCTACTACAGTATCTATATGGCTCATTTTATATTACTGTTGGACAGAGCAGGTTTAGAAGATTACTCTGTCCTCAGAATATACTAAAGTGTGCAAAAATGGGTGCTGAGAGATCAATTTTCAGGCTGTTCTCAAGAACAGTTTGACTATCACTGAGCTGTTCTAAAGTATTTTAAGAGATGTCTTAAGCATTTTAAGAGGATTCTGAAAGGAATTGATAAATTAGCTGAAAACTCTTTAGATAAAAATTATTTAACTTCTTGTTTTAGTTAACCAAAGAAAATAAATAAAAGATAACAATGTTTTGCTCCACAAAATTAAGTTGTAAGCAGCTACCTCATATGCTAAACAGTGTTTATGGATGAGACTTGAATGGCTGATAACAGAAAGAAAACAAAATGTTTATAGCTTTTGTCTATGTGTCTAATAGGTTTTATATCTGTACTTATAATAAACTTTTATTTATTTTTTATTTTTCTAGTTTTATTGAGAAATAATTCACATACATTACTGTATAAGTTTTAAAGTGTATAGCATGATGGCTTTACTTGCATAAATTGTGAAATGGTTACCTCAAGAGGTTTAGTTAACATCCAACATCTCATACAGATACAATTAAAAAAATTCTTTTGTAAGAACTCTCAGGATCTACTCTCTCAACAACTTTCCTTTAGGTCATATTAGCAGTGTTAGCTATTCATCATGCTGTCATCCCTAGTAATTATTTATTTTATAACTGGAAGTTTGTACCTTTTGATCTCCATCTTCCAATATTCCTTCACTCCACCCTTCCTTCTGGTAACCACAAATCTGATCTCTTTTTCCGTGAATTTAGTGTTTATTGTTTGTTTTTTAGATTCTACATATAAGTTAGATCAAACAGTATTTGTCTCCACTGAGTTTTTACTGTAGTCCTATAGCATACATATTCCTAATAAATTTATTTTTTTAAATGGTCTTTTTCAAAAAGTGACTTAAAGGACCTTTATGATATTTAAATTATATTTAAAATAGCACTGGAACACACGGATGCAAGCTCCCCTTTTCAATTTGCATATTCTCTATAAATTGGTATATTATATTTATAAATACTGTAATAAATATGTTATTTAAATTTATAGTTGGCTTCGACATTTTAAATTATTTAGCAAAGTGTTACAAGTGTATACTATAAAATATATTATTTTGAACTACATAATTAAGTAGAAAATAATTTTACTGATAATATGTATATAAACTGGATTTATTGAATAGCTAGTGATACATTGTCTTACAACTACCACATAAGATTACATTAAGAAATTAAATATTTACTAAAGAATATTTTATTTATGAAAATGTTAGTGGGGTAACTGTATTGTATTTATGTACTCCACATTTTGACAGGTTTAGAGAATTTTTTTCTTTTTCTTTTATTTAAAGACATTTTTAAGTCAACCCATAGCTTCGGGTGATTCTAATGTGCAGCCAGAATTAAGATCCAGGGTTGCAGACTGGAGCTCCTCAAATCCAGTGTGCATGCTGCTGGCTGGGAATCCCGCGTGGCTGCGGAGTCTGAGGCCCCGGCCTGCAGGCCCCGAGGCTGCGTGGAGAGCAGGAGGTGCTGCTGCTGCTGGTCCAGGGAGCGGACTTTGAGTGCTGAGGTCTGTCCAAGACAAGAGTCCCTTGAAATACCAAAAGGATTACCAAGCAGATAGAAGCTCTTTGCCCAGTTTCTCTAGTGGAAAGGGCTGCTTATTGTATTTTTATTTTTTAAACCTCTGAGTGCGCAAGAAAAATGACTGCCAGTAGAGCTCTAGGTCCTTCGTGCCTGTTCCAGAGGGAGCAGCCTGGGGTGGGAAGAAAGGATGGGGCTCCCAAACTCTGGAAAAAGCTTCCCTTATTCCCCTTCCCCCTACCCCCACCTTTGCTCTGTTTAATGTTACATATTCGGGGTTATTTTGCTGTTCCTGTTCTGTGCTGTCCCTGCCGCCCCCTCGCCCTTCCCTGCTCCCCCACCCCAACACCACCACCTGCTGACCCGCCCAGCCTGAGCTTGGCTAGGGGCAGCTGGCTCGCACCAGTGACTGCAGCCTGATCTCCTGCCCGGGTGACTGCATCCACAGTGGGGCAGGCCTGGCCAGGCACAAAGATGACCCCTGCACTGCAGGGCTCGCAAGGCCTCAGCCAGAGGGGCAGCCTCCTGCCTAGAGAAATGTTTTGATGATAGTGTTTTTAATGATTAGTTGTAATAGTGTTAATTAACTTATCAAGTTATAGAAGAGACTATGTTATTTATGTACCACTCACAGTTCCATAGATTCTGAATAACCAACCATTTAATAGTAATTTTACTGTATAGAATTGACTATTTCAATTTTCTTGAATTATTAGATCATTTATAAGGAGCATTTTTATAAAAGCAAACATAAACTATCAAAAAGAACACAGTTATAACATGTGTGTGTGTTTGTGTTCATGCCTGGTGCATAGTATACTTCTAGTATCAATAGAATTGCATTCATTTAGATTTGTACAAATATTCATCAACAGATGTACCTAAACAAAGATAGTTATTTATTTGGACTTACTTAGGTTGGAATTAAATTTACTTCAAAACATTCAATGGCCCTGACCAGGTAGTTCAGTTGGCTAGAGCATTGTCCTGATATGCCAAGGTTTCAGGTTTGATCCTGAGTCAGGGCACATACAAAAAGGAATCAGTGAATGCATAAATAAGTGGAGCAACAAATCAGTGTCTCTCTCTTTCTCTCCCCCCTTCCTCTCTCTTTCTAATATCAATCAATAAATAAAAAATTAAAAAACACACACATTAAATGGCAATTATTTTTTCTGTCCTAAATGCATAAGCAGAAGTCTTATGCATAGATTTATTATTGTTAAATTAGGATTTTTTGTATATTTTTAAATAGAGTATTTTGTGAAAATATATTGAATTTTTAAGTAGTTTGTTAAAACATGTGTTAAGATAATATATGTCACTGGAAGATTACTTTAATTTTGTATAATAGTGTTAATTTAGAAAGTGGCCAGCAGTGGTTTTTTTAAGACCAGAAACAACTAAGCTCTGTACCATTCTTGACCTTGGATGCACACCTAGCATAGGATCCTATTTTCTGGGTCTTCCATTCCTGTAAAAATTTACACCGAAAATGACAATATGGATTTAAGCAAAGAGAAAATGAGGTTCCATAAAACTTTTCATCATATAACTTCACTCATTGACATTTTATGTTCATGATTTTTTTGTGAAAATTTAGTCATTTGCATTCCATTTTCATGATTTCTGCCATACATATATAGCACATATACCTTATTTCCTCAATATTTATCTACCCATTTGTTACCTGATTTAAAATTTTAAAGTAAATGTATTTCAGTATAATAAATAGAAAAGTTATGTGAACAAAAAACCATCACTGCCGATTCAACCTGGACAGGATTCCCAGATTTGGGGTTCAGTGAATGGGGAGACTTTAATCAATCAGAACGAATCAGTTGTGAAACAGTGCGGCTGTGAAACGGGTTATCTGTTTAACCGCATGGATGTGGAACAGTTTGGGCGAGGTGGCCCAGGCAAGGAGGCTCCGGGGCCCCAGCGGCCACGTCACAGCTCAGCTCCGGCGGGACAGCTCCGCTCCAGTGCTACGGCTTCTGCCGATGGAAACTGACAGCGCGCTGCGAGAGACCTCACCACACCTGGCCCCTGATTGGCCCATTTCTATGCAAATAAGGACTCCAAGTCCTCACAGCTCACTGGGACCGAACTGCAGCATCCTGATTGGTCAGAATGGAGCCGCCTGATTGGTCGGGGAAGTGCAAATGCGGGGCGGTAGCTGCAGCGCTCTAGTTGGAGGGGGAAAGTCGCAATCTGATTGGTAGGATTCTGATCCCAGGCGCTCTCGGAAACAGCGTCCTCGGCGGGCGGGCGGGAGCGCAGCGCCGCGGGCGTGCGGTTTACTCTGCGGCTCGTCACTGCGCGTGAGAGGCCTCTGAACAGTGGCCCCTGGACTCTGGTTATAGACTTGGGCTTGATTAACCATAAGGCATCCTTCTTGACAGGTATGTTTTCTCGGGGTCCACAATTGTTTGCCCTAATAAATAAAAATGATTAAAAATAAAGCAATGTGGTTATCAAACTGTAGCTGAATCTTGCTTGCTAAGGTCTGTCAGTGTAAGGCCAGCTCTCATTTTGTTAAAAAAAAAAAATTGTTTTAGCCCTTAAGAAAGGCATTAAAGATTCCCAAGCACCACACTGGGACTTTCTCCTTGAGTGCTCCGAAGGACTGAGGAAGAAATGGAACATAAAGACATTTTGAACAGTGTGAGTCAATGTTACTTCACGCCGTCTCTCAGACTACACAAAATGATTGCCTTTTCGGCTGGTTTTGGACATCCCCACACTTCGATAAGCATTGCCATTTTGTGTGTGTGTGTGTGTTTCAGGTATGCTTCTAAAAAGTAGCTACCTTGAGTAAAATGTGAAGTCACTGTTGTATTACTAATTTTGAATAATTTAATTCATGAATATTAACGTATATTGACTTCTCTGTGTACGTGTGACACTGAACTCTGATGTGCAAAGTGTGTTTAAATTAAAATATGTTATACAGGTGCAAATAAAGGCACTCTAGCAATAATAACCCAAAAAAATGTTTTTTTCTATTTTTGCAGCTTGTAGACCAGGATTCTATAAAGCATTTGCTGGGAACACAAAATGCTCTAAATGCCCTCCACATAGTTTAACCTACATGGAAGCAACTTCTGTCTGTCAGTGTGAAAAGGGTTACTTCCGAGCTGAAAAAGACCCACCTTCCATGGCATGTACCAGTAAGTCTATATATTTTGCATTTGGAAATCTTATTTCAGACCCCTTTGGTCTCTTTATTCTAATTTTTCTTTAAATGTAGATATACAAAATCCTGTACCATCAATGTTATTTGTCTTTGATAATAGTCCAGGAAAAGTTTCTCTTTGTTCTCAGCAGTTTTCAACTGTTTGTAAAGTGTGTGTTTACTCCTCAAAATTCACATTGATCTTTGACATGCAAATACTAAACACTGGTTTGAAGACCTGCACATTTTCCCTAACCATAATCTATAGGAAATTAAAGTAGTTTAAGGCTACCTAAGAATCTATAAGCAAAGCTTTTCTCCTTTGCTCGAACCCTTGACCATTTTTTAGGCGCTTAAAGTAAGACTATCAAGTTTACAATGTGAGGAAACCCCTTCCCTATGAAACAATAGCCATTGTGCTATTGTTATATGGAAAAGTTTTGGGTTTTCTCTGACATTTTTCTTTAAAGGAAGATATTTTTGAGTTTGTTTACATTTCATTTCTCTCCAGTTTGGAGGTTGGAACCAATAGAATATTAAATCTAAATGTTAAGGTCACTTTAATGCATGCACAAAGAATTTTAAAGTATTTGTATTCTCTTATTATTAAAGTATTGTGAAATACCTGTACATTTTAAAAATAAAAGTGAATATATTAATGCATTGCTAGGCTATGCAAAAGTAAAATGTCACCTCTTAGATAGTTATAAAAATCTTGTTAAATACATGAATAAGATATTATAGTGAAATTTTGCCCATCTTTTTGATGAATTGGTGCCCAAATATTGCTTATCTTATATAATTCCTTAGAGGCAAAAATAGATTGAGATTATGTAGTGCCCCATATTCCTTGGGGACAGTGGAGATGTCCCATTTTTTTTAAAGGGATGCAGTTTTTGAATTTGTCTGCATTACTACAGACTTTAACATAAAATATTTTTTGAACACACTCAGTAAAAATGCAACACATTCATTAGTAGATGTAATTTTTGCTTTTGGGTTGTAAATGCTGGGACACTATTTTATTCAGAAATTTGTAGCCTGGGAAATTACTACCTAGATATTTTTTTCCCTAAGAAAATATTTTAAGTTTATAAATAGGAAAAGGAAAATTCTGAATATAATTTCTCAGCTGATGTGGAAATAGTTTTGAACAGGAAGAGCTTGAGATTACTACACACAGGTAATCTTTCTTGCACAGTTGCTGTATATCATATTGTGGACAAAACACTCCAGCTTAGGTAGATGGTGGAGTTTCAAATGGCTACGGTACTGCCAGGCAAGTATCCCTCAAATCCCGTATCAGAAACTGAATGGAGCTTCCTAAGAGAATGATAGAGGAGAATCTCTTTCTTTTATTTTCTTAGGTCATAAACAGACAGTTGACAAGTTAAAGGAATACATTGGGTCTTATCACTATAACCCTTTAGTGAGGTAGCAGCATAGGTAGTTGACAAGGCTTATAGTTGTTTGGAAGGAGACACTAGTTAAGGAAATAAATATGGGATACAACAAGTTCTGTGAACTAGTTAGTCACTGTTGAATCAGATATGTCTACTTACCAGGTTAATGTTTTGTGTTTCTTAGATTTTCTTTCTTTTTAAAAAAAATTTATTTTTTTATGCTTGGTATTATAAATTGTGTTTTTAAAATGCTTTCCTGCCTTAGTTATACTAAGTACAATTCAAAAAAAGTTTAATTCTGGTCATTGTTGGACAGTGCCTTAGACAGGGAACAGCATTCTATGTTGCTATCAGGGATTAAGAGAGAGAACCCCCAAAGAAAGCTGAAAGCTTTTGTCAGGTCTCCCAGGCTCCCCTCTCAAGGCTTCTCCCTACTACTTCCTTGAGGACTTCTTTGCCTTGTTTTAGCAAAGACTTAGCACAGTATGTCAGTAATTTATTATCTTTTAGAGTCAAATTATCTGAGCATAAATCTTGGTTTTGGTGCTTACTAGGTATGTAACCTTGGACAAATTATTTAACCTCTGGTAGCCTCTTTGCACCATTTGTGGAGATAATAACAGTACTTATCTCATTCTTTTGTTATGAGGATTAAATAAGTTAATATTTGAAAAGTGCTAAGAACACCTAGCATGTAGCACATACTAGGTGCTACACAAATGTTTAATACAAAGAGCTGTTCTCATACAACTCATTTTGAAATAATTTTTGATAAGTTAGTATTTAAATATTTTATGTTGATACTATTATCCTGGGCTCACAGCTTCCATCACCTGCATTCCTACAAACTGAAAAAATAGTGTACTGAATTTTAAGGCACTTTTACAAAATACATAATGTCCTGTACCTCTTTACCTATCTGATGTAAGTAAAATTTTTGAATTACACTCTAGTTAGATGAGAGATCCTTGCAATTATTACAATATATTCAGGAAAAGCAAGGACCATAACTCCAAAGCATCATAGCTCAATAGTCCATTAGGTTATTGGCAAAGGAAAATGACAAGTCAGGAGGTCATTGAACAATTAGACAATTAGACCCTGGCCCTCCTTAAGAGGTAAGTTTACTAAGGTAAGTTTACCAGGGTAAGTTTACCAAGACATAGAACTTTTATAGCCGTGAATCAAACAAGTAGTCAACCTTTCCTATCTTTCATTAACCACAAATAATAGTCAAATTTTAATAGCTATAAGCTCCCTTAACTTCTAGATCATATATCTATGAATTAGCTATTCTTTAATGACTTTATTCCAATAGTGTATTATCTAAAGGTCAGAATTTGGGTCAGGTGAACAGTCGATCCCATCACTTTCTAGAGTTTTTGTCAGTGTAAGCATTTGAAACTGCTTTCAGAGACTCTTCCAGGGATTTAAAAGGAGGCATTTTGCCCGGCCGGGCATGGCTCAGTGGTTGAGCATCGGCCTAGGATCCAGGAGATAGTGGTTTGATTCCCGGTCAGGGCACACGCCCAGGTTGCGGGCTCGATCCCCAGTCGGGCGCATGCAGGAGGCAGCCAATAAGTGACTCTCTCATCATTGATGTTTTTCTCTCTCTCCCTCTCCTTTCCTCTCTCTGAAATCAGTAAAGATATATTTTTTAAAAAAAGGAGGCATTTTTTCTTAGTATCAGGGGCAGAGAGATTTTGAATATATGACTTTAAAAGAAAATAAAGGAGTAAAATATTGGAAAGGACTAACCAGGACTTTGGCCGATAAATGGCATAGTAAGGAAAGAGTTCGTATATGTATTGTGCATGATTATATAAATGATATGATTTTAAGGACTCCAAGAAGTCATTCCTGCCTCTTAGTGTCATCAATAACCCTTAAATTTCTGGTTCAACAATGCATGTGATTTCACCATTAATAGTTCTAATGAACAAAATAAACAAACAAACAAAATAAAAACAGACTCATAGATACAGAGAACAGACTAACATTTGTCAGAGGGGAATGGGGCTGGGGGGCTGGGTGAAAAAGGTCAAGGGATTAAGCAGTACAAATTGGTACTCTGTAAAGTACATGATTTTCTAACCACTTTGCTATACATTTGTAACTAATACAGAATAATATTGAATGTAAACTGTAATTGAAAAAATAAATAAATATGTGTATAAACATATATATATATAAAAATTTTTATAGAGTTTTATAGCCCTGGCCAGTGTAGCTCAGTTGGTTGGAACGTTGGCCCCTACACCAAGGGATGGCAGGTTTGATTCCTGGTCAAGGCACATATGAGTTCCCTGGTTGAGGCACTGTCAGAACATGTGCGAGAGGCAACAGATGGATGTTTCTCTCTCACATCAATGTTTCTTACTCTCTCGCTTGCTTTTGAAACATATAACATGCATAATTTATTTAAATAGATGTTTTTTGTTAATATTGTATTCTTTTAGAGCAGTTTTAGATTCACAGCAAAATTAGGAGACAGTATAGAGATTTCCCACCTACCTTCCTACCCCAGAGGTGCATAGCCTTCCTCCTTGTCAACATCCTCCATCAGAATGATACATTGGCTACAACTGATGGACCCGCATTACACACCACAATCACTCAAAGTCCATGGTTTACATTAGGGGTCACTCTTGGTTTGTACATTCTATGGATTTAATGTATAACGACATGTATCCCTCATATATTATCATACAGAGTACTTTCACTGCCACAAAATCTGTGCCCCGCCTATTCTTCCTTCCCTCCCACCAACCCTTGGCAACCACTTATCTTTTTACTGTGTCACTTTTGCCTCTCTGAGTACCATATAGTTGGAATAATATAGTATGTAGCCTTTTTAGTAATATTTATTTAAGATTTTTCCATGTTTTTGCTGTGGCTGGATAGGTTATTTGTTTTTTAGTGCTGAATAAGTTTCCATTGTCTGGATGTAGCACAGTTCATATGTCCATTTTCCTACTGAAGGACAGCTTGGCTGCTATCCAGCCTTGGCAGTTATGAATAAGCTGCTAAACATGAATGTGTAGGTTTTTGGGTGGACATAAGCTTTTGACTCTTTTGAGTAAATATCAAGAAGTATGACTGCTGGATCATATGGTAAGAGTATGTTTAGTTTTGTGAGAAACCACTAAATTACTATTTTTCATTCCCACCAACAATGAATGAGAGTTCCTGTGACCCCACATCCTTGCCAGCATTTGGTGTTGTCAGTGTCATGGATTTTGTCTATCTCTAATAGGTGCATAGTGGTATATCGTTGTTTTAATTTGCATTTCCCTGATGATATGCGACGTGGAGTGTCTTTTCATATGCTCATTTTCCATCTATATATCATTTTTGGTGAGGTATCTACATAAAGATTTTTAGGTGTTTCAGATGGCTATAGTAGGGAAAAAAAAAGTCCCATATTCAGAGCTAATCCCTTGAACAGTTGTGTTGTTGTGATGGGGTAATCTGATCCTTGAACCTACTGGCCTGACTATTATTTTTAATTTCCTCTTTTGACATTTTGTTTTCACTAACTTCCTGCTCACAGCCTCTAAGTATACTCAAACTCCTATCATTAAAAAAATGCTCCCAGTCCAGTATTTTTTCTCCTCCACAAAAACACCTTGGAAAAGGAGTCTTCATTGGCTGTGGCTACTTCTTCACGTTTAATTTAGTTTTTATTCTACTGCATTCATATTTTTGCTCTTCACTCTACTGCAATCAGATTTTTCTCCCACTACTTTAAGTAAACTATATAAGAAAAATTAACCAATGATCATATTTGCTATTTTGCATTAGAAACACTTTTGTCCTGTTATGACATTTAATTTTTCTGATTACTCCCTTTTTCTTGAAGCCATCTGTTCCCTTTCAGTCTAAGACATTGCAGTCTTCCCATTCACCCTCTTAGTTTTCTCACCATTGTGTTTGTCGCTATTGCTGGGTTCTTTTCTTTTGCTCACCCATTAAATGTTAATTTTTCTCACATTTCTTTCTTTACCTTTTTGTCTTTTCACATATTCTCTGCCTCATGGTTTCAAACAGCACCTGTAAATAGATGATGCCTATATTTTATTATTATCGCAGTCTTCTCTCCTAAGGCCCAAAGTGTTCTGGACCTGACAACCTATTTGTCCTATGGAAACCTGCATGTATGTCCCTCCTTCTACCATATCACACTCCCCTTGGTTATTAAACTCATGGACTTCCAAGATGTTGAGCGTGTTCTCATTCTTAGCGCCAGAACTTTCTTCTACTTGAAATGCCCTGTAGGTCTGCCTAGGCCTATCTTCTTTTTGCCTTTCAGGCTCAAATATCAGTTCTTAGGACAGGCTTTTCCTGACCACCCATTCAAAAATAGGATCCCTCCCAGTTACTCTTTGAAAATATCAGATTTATTTGTATAATTGCTTCCTTGTTTATTGTCATTCAACCCATACTAGATCCAAAGGTCCATGGGATCATGGATATTCTTTCTTTACTGTATCTCTTATACTGATAATAGTACCTTGCAGATACTAGGCACTAAATAAATATTTGATGAAAAAGTAAACTAATAATTTCAAGCTTAACCTGCAAAAGGCAATTTTATTTCTTTCTACCCCAACGTGCTCATATACCCCAGCTTGTTTTCTTATCCAGGTGAATCTTTACCTCGCCATCCAAGCCAGAAAGTTTAGATTCATAAATCTTCCCCAACCTCAGCATGTTCAAGTGGTCACAGTCCTATCAATTCTACCTCTTAACATTTCTTCAATTCATTCCTTCCTATCAGTTCCTGGCCCTATCCTTTTAGTGAAGGCCCTTCAACTATCCCTTGGATTAATTTAATAATAACTCAGCAAGCCCCCTTCCTTTTCTTTCATTCCTCAAAATATTCCAAACTATTAGAAAATATTATTGCTAAACCAAAACAAAACCTTGATCATATTTCCATTTCTTCTACCTAAAGTCTTTCAAAACCCAAAATTGTAAGAGTTAATTCAAGGACATACAAAGTCCAGCTCTGGCCTGTCTCTCCCTCTCCAATTGTAACTATATTAGAGTCTCTCAAACGGTCCTAATACACAGTTGTACCAGCAGGATACTTCAAAGTTTGGGTCTTCTTGATTTTAAAAAAATTCATTGTCTTTTTTGCATAAACTACAAAATATATAAAGAAATTATGAATGAAAATTTTAAAATGAAATACTGAAATGTTTTCTGTATTTCTTAATCTACTTTACCAACTCTTAACTTTATTTCTCAGGTGACTCATTAATGTATGGTCTATGCTTTAAAGTATGAGCTGTGGGGGACACTCCACAATATCAAGTCTGAGTCAGTTAAGGCTAAGTACAGGAGACCCTACTGCCTGCCAAGTCTGTTACCAAAATAACTGTCTAAGGCTTTTCCAGGCCAGAAGGGAAATTGATCACTGAGGTTGAAGAAACAAAGGAAAAAAGACTTACTAAGAAAGTGCTTGTCAAGCAGGAAAGATAGAAAGCATGGAAAGGTCAAGAGAAATGAAATGAGGGTCTGCATATATATATATGGATGCATGAAAAGTTAGATAAAATATCATTCCACACTCATAGCACTTGTACTTTGATGTTTCTCATGTGTTTAAATCAGTAGGATTTTTTTTAAAGCTACTCAACAGATTCTGGAAGATTAATAGATTCAACAAACATTTGTGTTACCTGTTTAGAAAAATTTAAAACATAAAATGTAAGTTATATATGTAGATAATTCTAATGCACATCAGAGTTTCTTTTTTATTGTTCATTTAAATACACAGTCAAGTACCTTGTGTGTAAAACAGTATTTTCAAACTTCAAACTTTATTCTTAACACAAGACAAATATCATGTCTCTGTCTCTTTGTATTTGACATACAATAACAGTGATTGGGATAAAAGTGCAAAAGGTGGATTTACTTTTGCTCTAAGGCTAACATTGTAAAACATGGCTTCCTGATTGCTGGAATAATTGGCCACCTGAGAAAGTCATTATTCTGTCACTCTTATTTTGAGTTAGAACAAATAATGTGCTGGGATGCAGCAGGAGAGATGCTCTTCATTTCTGCTTCCCTTCTCCAGAATGCCCCTCCTGGGTGGGTGCAGGATGCTCACATCCAGGTACCCCTGCTCTGTTTGCTATATCTTCTTTTCCCCCCATCTCTTAGTGATTTTTCCCCCGTCTCTCCTAAGCGTGTTTTGTTTTTCCATCTCACAACTGAAATACAAAAGGGCAACTGATTGGTTAGGTGGCTCATTGCAAACCCAGTGTAGCAGCCACAATTTTATAAAGGCCAAAATAGAAGTTGTAAAGATGGATTTTATTACTTCTAGCAGGCTGTGCTATATTCTTGACTTGTCTTTTTATAGAAAATAACTCTAAATATTCACTCCATGTATTGCAATGGTATATTTTTAAAATTAAAATGACCTTTCCATTACAGAATAGATACCTGTATGTAATGAATCCTAGTTTCCCCAATACAGATCACTCATGTAAAATATCATTTGAGGTTCATGAAGTTTCCTAAGCACAAATACTTTAATTTTTATTTCAGCGGAGGTTCTTATACCAAATCACCTGGGAGAGGTTCCTCTATAGGAAGAGAATATTAAACAGTCCTTCTGCTGATTCTGAGAATGGAGTTACCACTTGCTTCCAGGGTGAATCTCTCCCTGCCCTCTCCTGTTGGCACTCAGAGAGCATTGTCCCACTCACTGTCATCGACTTATACACAGTAGACCATCTACAAATAAGCACCCATATCTGGAAAGAGAGTGTTCACAAGTATCCCCACAATGTTACACATTTTGAGAAAGGTTTATTTATTTGCTTTCATTTAGTCACTTATTGTTTTGCTTTTTCCTCCCAAATCATGGCCGTGCTTAGACTCTTCATATTTCTCTTTTCTCTTCCTAATGCATGATTAACTCGAACAGAAATTGCTGTATGTAAGTGTGCATGATTTCTCTTGTTTCATGATGTTATGGAAACTGGATCATTTTAAACTGAGAAGACACAAGGCCAGCCTTCTCATTATTTCATTTGTATTTTAGTGTGCTTTAATCATACCTGTGGTTTTGCCTTTTAACTCCTGATCTGCACAGCTACAATACATTTCTGTTGTTCTTACAATTAGTTATTCTATGGGTTTGGTGTTCTTTTCTGCATTGATGAGGATGGTTGATAACTGTTTTTTGGAATTTTCCAAAGGTAAAGTTATACCCATTCTCTCAATAGCATAGACATTTGGGGCCAAAATATTTACTTTTAAAGTTTTCGAGTGTCCACAGAACAGCATTTTAAAAAGTTTTTATTCCTTCCCAATGGATAGAGATGGGTGACTGCCCATGTGGTTATGAGTCTTTATTAGTTAATCTCAAATGTGACCATATAAATATTTCCTCTCACTTCTCAAGTCATGTGGATCAGGCTCTTGCAAAGATTATAACCTTGAACTCTGATCTCCAATATTTGTTAAATGTTGCCCTATGTAAAACATAATTCTTGAAAGATTGCACAAAATCATGCAGTTTGTTCATCCCCTTAGTTAAAGCACATGTTGCCTTTGGATCAAGCTGGACCACAGTAGACTTGTATACACAAATATAGATATGTCAGTGTAATATGTACATTTGGTAAGCATCAGTCCCCTCTTCTATAAAATAGGGATACTAATAACTACCTTATGGGTTTATTGTATAATTGAATGAAATAAATCATGTGAAATATTAAGTACACTTCTTAGGGGAGGAAAGTGCTTAAAAATGTTGAATGTATTTCTGAATGCATATCTATCAGGTATAAAAGTGGTCAGTTCTGCCTGAGGACAGAGGGTGTCCCAAAGGGGTAACACCTAAATAGAGCCATGTAGGAGTAGGAGTTTTCCAGAAAGCAAAAGGAGGTAAAGAAACAGCATGTGCAAAGGCATTGAGAGTGCAGCAAAGGGAGCGCGAGGCTAAGGGATGGGCCTGGTTATGAAGACATTTGTAGATAAGGTTGAGTTTAGGTTTTATTCTGAAGTAAATGGTATTTGGTCTATTGGGTTTATTTTTTTAATTTTTCTTTTCTTTAACTATGACTTTTATTTAGAACAGAGACCCTAAAAAGATTTATCAAAGTCATCATTTACAGTACTATGAAAACATTAATGGGAAACAAAGTCTTCATTTTAGACATCAGTTTAGTGACTGAAGAGCGTGCAGAACATTGAGAAAATGAGAACAAGTAGAATAGAAAGAATCCGAAGCACACGCACTGCTGCTATATTTTTGAGCATATTTATCTTAGAGATTTAATTTTCACTTGCTCTTCTACATATGAAATTATTTTAAATGCTCTAAAATAATATTGTTAAAAGAAATATTTTGTAACAAGGCAATAAATTGCTCGCTAATTTGCATGTCTTCAAAATTTGTATTGAACAATGCTTTCTAAACAAAGCACTATAAAACACTCTGTATTTACTAGACCTCCTCTGTCTCTAGGTTGAATGCAGTGTGGTAGAGCTAAAAAAGAAAAGAATCTAAACATAAAAATCCTAGCTATTATCCTACCCCTAATGCACTGCCTGACCTTGACCTAATTATAGCACTTATCCGGGCCTCATTTCCTTATCTGAATTAATTGTGATTTGGTTTCTTTCTCCCCCATGGTGAGGTTGAAGCCCCAGTTTTGTGATTACTTGTCATCCATTTCCAAATATACAAACATTTTATGAACAAAATTTATCAATAGAGCACAAATTGGTTTAGAGGAGGCGAATATAAAATTCTGTTTACAGATGTTCCTATTAAATATATTCTTCAAAAATTATATGGAAAGGACATTAGATTAGCAATATGGATATTGATAAAAGTTAAATTAATGGGGGTAATACAAAGGATGAGACAACTGTTAGAGTTTTAAATTACATTTATATGCAAATCTGACAATATATTTTTAGTACATTATTACAGTAGCAATGTACTTTTTCATTTGTTCCTATGTATTTGTTTTTCTTTAGTGAATTCTACAATTTACTCATTTGCAAAAGCATTTACCTAAATATTTCTAGATGGTTCAATGTTTTTTATTGTTCTCTCTGACATACATTAACATAGAACTATTTTCCTCTCATTTGTAAACTCATAGATATGAAAAAATTTGCTTTTTATTAGGAAACTGTACTACTACCTTCTTGGTAGTCATTAAATTAACAAACACATTTAAATTATTGCCAGGTGGTAACTTAAGAACTGGTAAAATTCGGCTTAATAGGTGAAAGCCTTTCATGACTTGATATCCCGTTATTTGGATCAAATTTTCATTTGGATCAATTTTTTTTTTTTTTAATATATCTTTATTGATTTCAGAGAGAGGAAAGGAGAGGGAGAGAGAGAGATAGAAACATCAATGATGAGAGAGTCATTGATCAAGCCCACAACCCGGGCATGTGCCCTGACCGGGAATCGAACCCCAAGCGCCTGGATCCCAGGTCGGCGCTCAACCACTGAGCCACGCCCAGCTGGGCAGATTTTTATTGTTTTTAAGGTTAAAAAAATGCATCTGCAAAACCACAGTTAGCTATAGAGTTAATGGGCAAATAGTCACTCTCCAGTCATTGTGAAAAAAGCCCTGTTTGTTTATGAGTTAATATATTTCTATAATTATAAACATGAAATATGTATCTACAGCAGTTGATGTAGTAACTGAAATATGACACTTAAGTTTATCTCCCTCTGTTTCAGCCTTTGTTTAAGGGTGTTCTGCCAAATGCTAAGGTTTCTCCAGATGCTTCTTGGAAAATGAGGCTCTAAGTGAAGCAAATTGTTTTACATTTGTTTCATTATCAATCTGCCGGAAGAATCTTAATTTGAGCACTGAGCTCATTTTTATGTGTAACATCTCATGGGACTAAAGACGTTGCACAGGATATATTTTGGGAAATACCCATTCTATTTAAAAACACTTTACATGGAAAAATTTTAAATGAAAGCAAAACAGAATCGTAGTCCACCTGCCCTCTGCTGCTGTAGGAGGAAGGTGGGGCCTGAGGCCAAGGGCTTTTCTGAGAACAGAGGAGACAGCACTGCCACAGTCTTCTCATCGCTTTACTAGTAGAGCTCTATTCCTTTTTTCCTTTCTAAAAATATATACATTTTTATTGATTTCAGAGAGAAGAAGGGAGAGGGAGAGAGATAAAAACATCAATGATGAGAGAAATCATCAATCAGCTGCCTCCTGCACACCCCCTACTGGGGATCGAGCCCGCAACCCAGGCACATGCCCTGACCGGGAATCGAACCTTGACCTCCAGGTTCATGAGCCGATGCTCAACCGCTGAGTCACACCAGCCGGGCTATTCCTTAAAAGAATAAAGGGAAATCCAGATTGAAGCAAAAAATTAATTAATTTAAAAAGGAAGAAGATTGAAAATATATTTTCTAGTTACTAGTAGAAATAAAATTGCAGTTTTTATGTAAGGTTTATTATATGATGAGCTTGGAAAACAGCTATTTGCAAATCAGAATAATTGCCCTTTTCCTGTGAAGTCATTCTGGAGGGTGAAGCGTGGAGATTGCTTTTCTTCTATGTAGATTACTTGGTTTGTTTTAAAGAAGAAACATCAACATAAGGAAATCCCTGAGAATTTTCAATACAGATGTCACCAAAAGGGTTATTGTGCCGACGGTATTTCTCCTCCCAAAGTGTCATGTAATCTTTGTGTAACTTGTAAATGATAACAAAGCAATCAGGCCACATTCATAAAAGCCCAGTGACACATAATTTAGTTGAATCTGAGAATGAGAATTAATTGTCTCTCTTTGTTCCAAGTTCTAAATCTTAGTAAATGATTCACTGCGTGTCATTACAGCTTAATATTTGCATGAAATCACAGTTTAACTGGCATAATTTAACAGCAATTAAAAAGCTATTTAATCGTCATGCAAATTGATATGAGAGCCCTTGAGTAAGAAGGGTGTCTGCCTTTTTTTTTAAAGTATCTCCAAGAGGACAGTTACATACTTGCAGACACCCATAACACAATTGATAACATTTTTCATATTTGTGGAAATATAAGTGAATATTAATTCATGTTTTCCATTATAAATAAGACAATAGAGCAACAATATGAACGTGCCATTCTGTGGGAAGACATTATAGTAATGAACATATATCTTTATTCCCCAGGCATAAGTCTAGGTTGGAGGTAAATGCTACACTTGTCCCTGTGCTCTAGTTTATAATCCCGGCCATATCTTCCTTTCTGAAGGCAGACATTCCTGTGTTTAGTGAATGAATGACTGTAATCCAAAAGGAGCATATATCAAAGCTTGAATTTCTTTCCAAGGAGAGAGTGTTGCAGAAAAATTCCTTCCTACCTTCTAAGCAAATTTTCGTAATAGCAGAAATTTTAAAAATTGGTATAGATTTCTTAAAAATAAGCCTTCTGAAAATAAGCAGAAATGTTATTTCATTAGTTATTTGTTCAGTGAGTTATTTTTCAAAATATATATTATAAGCGTAATCTCACAAAAAAGAATTCTTTGGTATTTCACATATAACACAGTGCAGTGTCTGGCATCTAGTAGACTTTCAGTTAATATTTGTTCAATAAATTACATGATACTGAAGTCTGAAGGTCTCAGATAAGTGTAAAAGATTATTGACAGAATTTTAAGAGAAGGATTTAAGTATGGAAAAAACAGAAAGAACACTAAAGGAACATGCTCTTGCACTCCTTGAGACCAACTTGTTTTTTGCAGTCTTGATGACAAATAAGAAGATCATGTGGGTCTCTTTATGAGCTTATAAGAAGACACTTACTGGTGCTTAGTAAAGTTAGTCTCAGTAAAAGTCTAGTCACCGTATCTTATGTGCCTTTTATGTCTTCCATATAATGCTTTTATCCCATGACGTTGACAAGGCCCTAATAAAAACCTTTCTCGTGCCTCCAGTTCCCCTTGCTCTTCCTATTCTTCCAAATTCTCTTTTCACCCTAACTTTATGGTCATTTATTTTCAACCTGTGAGAAACAGATACTTAGAGATTGTCAAAGGTAATAAATGGTCATTTTATCTACACACCAAGCATAGTATGAAGACTGAATACGTGAACATATATGTATTGTTATAACATATATATATGTGTATTATTCCTTTTTCAAATTTTAAAAATGGTGAAGTAAGTATTAAGATATAATTAAAATCATAACATAATTTATAATAATGTTTGGTTATTATATATTTTCAGTCACCAAATATTTAAACAGTATAATTATCATGTCTTTTGGAGATCTGCAGCTTTTGATATTAAATATTGAAATTCATATACCAAAAAATTAGATTATAGACTATCTTCACCCCTAAAGACTGCTTTCTTACTAGACTTATTTAAATGTTATTAATCATACGTCCTTTATGTTCCCATCCAAAGAAAGAGCTTGGACTATTATGAAAGACCAACAAGTGTTTATTGATGAAGTTTTCAAGTTAGCCCTGTAATTCATGGTCCTATACATATATATTTGTTTTTAATTGCTTTTCTCTAGGGCCCCCTTCAGCTCCTAGGAATGTGGTTTTTAACATCAATGAAACGGCCCTTATTTTGGAATGGAGTCCACCAAGTGACACAGGAGGGAGAAAAGACCTCACATACAGTGTAATCTGTAAGAAATGTGGCCTAGACACCAGCCAGTGTGAGGACTGTGGTGGAGGACTCCGCTTCGTCCCAAGACACACTGGCCTGATCAACAATTCCGTGATAGTTCTTGACTTTGTGTCTCACGTGAACTACACCTTTGAAATAGAAGCCATGAACGGAGTATCTGAGCTGAGTTTTTCTCCCAAGCCATTCACAGCTATTACAGTGACCACAGATCAAGACGGTAAGTTCCACCCCTGTTCTCTCAAAAAGGACCCATAATTCCCTTTTGATGCATAATATCCTTGGTGGATCGATATTCACTAAGGTGCAATCCTATATTCTGTGCACTACAGAGGTGATATTCTGGTGGTTGTTTCTTATTGTTTCCTAAGGTTCAGAAAGATATTTTTGTTATTCCTTTTTAGTAGTATGCTGAATTAGATACAATGCTTCTCTCTGTTGTCTAAGCATTTATGTTTCTTTATATAATTCTACATAATCCAATATATCTTAATGAGTAAGTTCATATTACTTACTAATGAATGTTAGACATAAATGAAACGTTGTTAAATGAATTGAAATTGTTGCCCCACTACACTGCTGTCCCTTTTCCATATCAAACAAAGCAAATTGTAAGAATTCTTTAATTATAATTCATACCTATATTGTGAAAATATTTTTGGCCAACATACTTAATCATGATCCTCTGTGAAAAGAAATAGCAAAAAAATCCAGGAATATGTCCAAATGCTATTGTTTAGGTGCAGTTTGTAAAAAGTAGTTAAACTGTCTTTTTTTAAAAATCTAATTGCTTTCAGTTAAGTGTTCCTTTTATAATGCTATAGATTTTTACTGCAATATAGTTAGGCACAAATACACCTATGATTTTTTTATAAGCATATATTCTCTTTAATTCTTCCCTAATGACTTATTGCAGAGCACAATACAGGAAAAGCTTCAGAGCTTTTAAAAACTCCCTTTGAGAAGCATTCATAAATCATGTGGATACACAAATGATTGTCTTATGGAAGAAAGTGTTGTATATGAACACACACATATATATATAACATATTTATAAGGATAAAACTATTTTTATACACTGCATTTGTTTGCTGGGTCTGCTATAACAAATGCCACAGACTAGGTGACTTGAACACAGAAATTTATTTTCTCACAATTCTGGAGGCTAGAAGTCCAAGATAAAGGTATCATCAGGGTTGAATTTATTCCGAAGCCTCTCTCCTTGGCTTGTAGATAGCTGTTTCCTCTGTGTTTTCCCATGGTCTTTGCTCTGTGTGTGTCTGTATCCTAATCTCTTCTTCTTATAAGGTTATTGTCATATTGGATAAGACCCCACCCATATGACTTCATTTTACCTTCATGACCCCTTTAAAGACCCTGTCCCCAAATACAGTCATATTCTGAGATGCTAAGGTTAGGACTTCAGCATATAAATTTTGGGAGGATGCAGTTCATTCAACCCCTAACAGATACTTAGAGCAGCATATGATGATATTTTTAAATATAAATATATCGAAAGTGTTGGAATACAACTAAGCAATAGAAAGGAACAAACTAGTGATACAAGCTCTTGGATTAACTTTGAGGGCACTGTGGTGAGTGTAAAAGTCAATCTCAAAAGTCGTCATACTGCATGATTCACTTGTATAACATTCTCGAAATATCACAATTAAAGATAAGGAGAACTGATTAGTGGTGGCCAGGGCCTAGGGATTAGGGGTAGAGCGATGGGTTGTGAATAGGTAGCAGGAGGGAGCCTTGTGGTAGTAATATAGTAATATAGTTGACTCTTAATTGCAGTGGCAGTTACCTGAAGATACAGGAGCCCTGGGGATTTTACCAAGGTCCGTTTCCTGGTTTAGATGTTGTACTAAAGTTACGCAGGTAGTTGACATTGGGAAAGATTGGGTAAAGGATGTATGGAACCTCACTATACTTTTTTGGCAAATTTCTGTGAATCTATAATTATTGGAAAAGAAAAAGTTAAAAACATTGCTAAACCTGTAAACTGTGCAGGAAGAAAACTTTAATATTCTACTAAAGCATGTTTGAAATGGTTGTGACTATTTTATTCAAAATATTATACATAAGTTCACTTTGCAGATATCTCCAGACATGCACCTGCCCTGGCCCGTGTGGCTCAGTTGGTTGGGCGTCATCCCGGGCACTGAGGGGCTGCCTGTTCGATTCCCCGTCAGAGCACGTTCCCAGGTTGCGGGCACGCTCCCTGGTAGGGAGTGTGCAGGAGGCAGGCGATCAATGTGCTGCTCTCAAATCTGTTTCTCTCTCCCTTCCTCTCTCTATAAAAATCAACAAAAAATCTTAAAAAAAAGAAAAGAAGAAATGCACCTAATAAATAAAGCAAAGACTAATAGTATTACACAATCACCATTTTTGTATTTACTATGCAATCCCCCCTTTATTTAACAAATAGCTCTACATCATAATATTTGCTTTTTAAGTTTGTTCAAAATGGAATTCTTAATTTTTCTTTTTTTTCTTCTTCCCCATCAATGAAATCTTGTCAAATGTACTTTCAGGATAGAACAGATTAAGGCCTTCTGTTTCTCTTTGCTTTAGCAGATTATTTCTAAGGCTTTTTTGCTGCTCCCTAATCAAAAAATACATCCCAGTATAACCATTCTTAACTACAGTGTATAAATAATTGTGTTAGAGTAAAAACAATACATCTCTTTAAATAAAATATATATTAATATGCTTCATAATTTCATACATACATACAGCAGCCTTTCATTCTAGGATTAGAAGAAAGATTATTTCATCTACTTTTCTAGTTAGCAGAAGGATGAAATATAAATTGTTTCTCACTTTAAAAATTTAGGAAATTCATTAAAAGTGTATTGGTGTAAGTGTAAAAGGGTATTGGAATAAGATGTAGTATCCATATATTGAGACTATACATTTTGGAAGGATGATATTATTAAGCAGTCTTCCCTAATAAGTGTATCTTTGTTGAAGAATGTTAAGAAACAATTATTGCTAATTTAATTTAACTTTTTTCAGATACAGTTAGTAATAAAAAAATTAACATGTATTTAAATTTTATTTGGAAAATATGTAAAGGTCCTAAACTGAACTCAAATATTACCACATATATACTTAAAATATTATGACCCGCCTTATGTACATGAGTGACTATCTCCATGTCATAATTTTTAGACACACCAAGAAGCCCCTCTCTCCTTGTGCCTAAAGTTCTGATATTAGAGAATCACATCTTTAAAAGTACAGATACTTCAGGTAAGGGTGGCATTATGAAGTAATTCACCTGTGGATGTATCATTTACTCTTTTTATATCAAAAGGGGTCAGATTCTAGTGTTGGGTAAAAGGATAACTTATAGAAACTGGAGTGTCCAAGAACCAAACTTCAGCTGCCATCATTGTAGCCAATATTTAAAAAGATAGTACTTTTACTGCTGCAGGGCAAGGGAGGGATTTCTGACCATTTCACCTGGTAGTCTTGGAAATTCTCTTTGAAGTGCCTGAGAGGCACTTTTCCAAAGCTATCTGATAACACATTGCAATTTGATTGGACTGGAGGGACCACAGTAAATGATTTGTTTCATTATGTGTAGGTTACATATTACTGTTTTTATACTAAAACATAAAAGCAATATGTGCTATTCACAAACCTTTAATTTATTCAACATATGAACGAACAATGGCGAGTGAGCCCTTATAAACCTTACCCGCTGGTGGGGAGGTAGATAATACACAGTAACTTGACA
Organism: Miniopterus natalensis; assembly: GCF_054644295.1. Taxonomy (NCBI): domain Eukaryota; kingdom Metazoa; phylum Chordata; class Mammalia; order Chiroptera; family Miniopteridae; genus Miniopterus; species Miniopterus natalensis. The sequence goes on from NC_142086.1 coordinate 25,965,301, forward strand.
ACTGTGTAATTAGTGCTGTGGTTAAGTCCCACAAAGTAGAGCAGCTCAGGATGCTCTAACAGCGTGTATCCCCCAGGTCTGCAGGCTAAGGGCTGCTGTTCCTGAGGAAACAGCGTTTAAATGAAGCTCTGTTCTGAGAGATGACTAGAACGTGACTAGGCAAAATGATGCTGGGAGGAGGGAGAGAATTCTGAGTAGAAGGACCCAAGAAAAGGTTGAGCAGCTGAGGGATGAGGCACTGATGACTAATATATCAAGAGCACCTACGTAGCTGGTCTTTTTCAGAGGTACAGAAGGATTTGAGGAAGAAACTGGAGATGTAACCTAAACTTCGGAGAAATGAGTGGGTGTCTTCAAATTAGCCAAGACAAGTTAGAGAATCAGCATCTATCAGAAAATTCTGTTATATTAGGGCTACAAGTAGGGAAAAGAAAATCAGCAGAATAATACTGTTCATGAGGTAACACTTGTATGAATAAGGAAATAAAATATTAGAGACCAAAAGGCTTAGACAGTTGTATTAATTATGCTTTCACTGCTTCGCGTATGCACAGTGTGGAGCATGAGGATAAAGAGGGAGTTTGTACTGAATTGCCTTTTCTTTCATGTAATCTTTTCTCATATTTAAGAAGTATTAGGACAACTACATTAAACAACCTTCACTTAATTGTTTGCTCTCTGTTTACAGTTAAACAAATGTAAAAAAAATTTTCCCCCCCAAATCACTTACAACCACTTAGCTGTAGTTATGGGAAACATTCCTTGATTATTCTGATTCTAGTTGGATAAATAAGATTAGAGATTTAAGACTATGACTCTCATAATTAGAAATCTTTGCAATAAACCTTAATTAACTGACTTCTATAACCCCAAGAGCTATATTTGTAACCTATTTTCATAGTTTATTTAAATAATCTTTAAAGGTGTTTCATTTAGAGAGCAAAACAAGAAAGCAACACATAGAAAATATTTGGTTTTAATCTTCAGTTCATGATGGGAAAACTAAGGTGTGTACTTCAGTAAAAGCAATTGTCCTGGTCAGAGACAGTACAGAAAAATGTTAATCATGGAGAATCAACCTGAAACAAATTGTGTTTGTAGATATTCTGACATGTGCAAAAACCTTTAGAAACCATGTTCAAAGTGAAAGACTTTCTAAATTACAAACCAATTCTGCTGATATTTGCTAAAGGGTCTTTAAAGCAATTATTGTCAGAAGCAAGTTGTCCAGTTCATTGGCTTCTTAAAATATATGTTCAGTGCTCTTACCTGTGCCATTGGGTGACTGTTCTGTATAGGTCTTGCCTTGGGCTCATCTGTTGATTACACATTTCATATACTTGCTCATGAATTAATTGAACTGACATTGAAAATAGATTTAAATCAACAAAGTTATTCATATATTTATAAATTTGAGATGTGTATGTAATTTACAGTTCACTACCTTTAGGAAATATAGTCTATTTCAATTGCCAACATTTTGTACATTGCTGGAGTAGGTAATTAGGGACACTCTAAACATTCATTCATCTTTATATCTGTACTTTAATGTATTTCATGTCTGAATCTCTCTCACAGTTCTCACTGTGTTTTCAAAATTTTTGACAGCAATTATTGTTTTCTAAAATCTGTACGTCTACTCAAAGTAAACAAAAAAAATAGTATAAAAGTTTTGAAATGCTTACGAAAGTACACTGAATACAAGCCAGTGGCATAATAAGTTGAAAAAGGCAACAACCATAATTTAAAGTAACAGATATGCTGTACTATTTATATTTTTCATAGCTCTTAAACATAAGAAAATTACATATTTTAAAATTACGGGCACCTTACATTGAAGGGTAAAATTTTCCTGTCTCCTCGGGTAAAGTGTTTCTCTTCTGAAAGGTACACTGAATGTTTCATTTATGGAAGATAATTGAAATGTCAATCTAGTTAATCATAACTAAATAACTCTATGGTCCATCCCAATATTAAATTGTAATAGAGTCTGCATGATACTAAGCTTTGTTTTTACTCCTGAGAAACATTAAATTACTTCCAAGTCGGGTATGGTTTGTGGCATGCATCTATTGAAGAAATGAATGACATAGAAGAGTTCCCTAGACCTTAGCAGTTAATTCCCTTAGGTTCCAGTGTCTCAGCTCTTGGTCAAGTACAGAAATTAAACTGCTCCCAGTCAGCTATGTCCACATGTTTCTCCCTCCCTGCACTGTAATCATATTTTGTAATACTTTGCTTTCTTAATCAATATGTAAGCTTCTTGTAACAAGAATGATGTATTATTTGACTAAGAATATCCTCAGCCTACATTGTCTGTAACTTGATGTACCTCTGTTGATTGCATTAACAGAAATTGGAGATGGTTTAAGTTAATTTTTATTCATTCATTCATTCATTCGTTCAAAAATATTTATTGAATATTTACTATCTGGAATTTTTCTATGTGCTAGGGTTATAGCAATAAAGAAGAAACAAATAAATGGTTAACAGTGTCCCTGCCTTCATGGACATTATATTTTAATGTTGAATAATGATATATCTCATGAAGAAGAATTAAGCAAAAAAATAAATACATAAACAAGACTTGGAAGTAATAGGGAGATGGGCATTTTTACATAGGAAAACCAAAAACACCTCTCTTGATAATATAATAATTGAGCAGATCATAAATGAAAGAGAAAACTCTGTGAATGTATAAAAGAACACTACTCCAGGCAGTGGGAATAAAAAGGGAAGAGCCTTAAATTTAACAAGGAATTTTTGTCTAGAAAGTAACGGGAAAATATTATTGCATATGTATTCTTTAGCATGTATTAAGTTTCATGCTCACTAAATCCTCTGATACTATACTTACAGAATTTGCAACAAAGGTTTTAATCAACACTAAGCCATTCTTTAATAGCAATCATATCTTTTTTTGTTGATCATACATTGTTAGAGAGAAATTTGTTTAACCCTAAACATGATTTTAAACAGTTGGCCTTTAGCCATCAGCTGTTTCTCTGAGGAATTCTCGTTTGCACATTTTGCAGGAAAGGTGACTATTTTCTTTAGTATAAAATAATATGATCTTATTGTTCTTTTGATGGCTCTACTTCAAAATCAACAATTTTAATAAAAAATAGTAATAGAGATGACTTATTAGATATGTTAAATCCTGTAAAAATAAATCTGGTTAGCAGTGAAAATAAGTATAAATGATCATATTTTGTATGATCCATATCACAGAATGTAAGACTCTACTTCATAGTTAGACAAATGTCTAGCAAATTGTTTGCCTATTTTCATTGTTGTTCTTTGTTTTGAAAATGGAAGCCACTTTAATTTGTTAACTAAATTCTTCCTACAAAACAATTTGACTGATTTGGATAACTGATTCATATGTGGTTACTATTAAATACTAGGGTTTTAAAAAATATTCTCTAAAAGCCTCTTTTACTTTAAATTAAATACTAGTAAGAGTTGAAATCACAATGTGTAAGAATAAAACTAAAAGATTTTCAATGTTGACAGCTTATTCTGATCATTATTAAAATGTGAAATGTCTTCAAACTGAAAAAACTGTAATTTATATAGATTGAAACTAATTGCTGACCTTTTAATTGGACAGATTCCATTTCGCATCTTTAGATTAAGTAGCTCTTTTTTCCTTCCATGTATTCCTCAGCACTTTTCTGTTTGGTTTGGATTCTTAAACAGTGAGTTCCAGCTACATAATTTGTGATGCCCAGTGAACAATGAAACTGCAGAAACCTTTGTTCAAAAAGCAGGAAAAAAGGGCCATGAAAGGTACTAAAATCTAAAGCTTTTTCCTTCCACAATTTCTCTCTCAAGTTGTCATTATGCTTTTTAATTGCCATTTAACATCCTTCTAAGTGAAGAAAAACTAAATTTCAAATTATTAGCATAAACTTTACCATCCATCTTTATATTGTTTAATGCTACTTTTAAATGTAAATATACGAGCATTTAATTCATACTTGGAGTCATGGAAATCACACAATTAGTTTTCTGTAGTCCCACCTCCACCCCATTCCCAGCCCCCAAGGGTGTCTCAAGAAAACCAGAGCAGGTAAGTATAAGCCAGACCCGGAGGATGGAAAGAGGAAGAAAGGGTGCCCTGCAGGCACTGAGCCAGCCAGAAAGCACTCTCTCTGCACTGAGATGCTTATAGGAAGGATGGAGATATCCCAGGGCTCCAGGGCCGTCCAAACCCGCAGTGGAAGAGAGGACTCCAGGGGTCTTTAAACCTCCTAACCAGGAACTATTGGCTATTTGCATGTGGTGGGCAAGAAGCTTGTCCTCCTAAATGTGGCCTCTGCAGAACAGAAATAGCAAACACACACACACACACACACACACACACACACCTCTACACTCCTCAGGGCTTACCTAGCTCCTCCCTGTGCACATGTTCAGAGCCCCACTGGAGACAAGAGACAGCCCAGGAATGTAATCCTCGGTCCTCAGAGGTCAGCCCAGTCACCTTCCGCAGGTGGAGGGTGGCAGCCATCAAGAAGTGGAGCAGGGATTGCAAGACTGTTTGGTGGAGAGCAGGAAAGCTCCTAGGAAGACACACCCCAGGAATGTGGGGAGGCTGCCAGAGGCTGGACCTTGCTTAGATCTGTGGCTTTAAGCTCCTAGTGTATGCTTCACTGTCCCATCAGACTTCACTTACAAAACATGAGCTTAAAGATAAAATTATTACAAATTTCAAGATGGCAGTAGGTGAGCATTTAACCCTAAGCAGGGTCAGGGAGGTGTGTAATTGCCAAGTCACACACTCATCAAGCCAGTTATGAAGACATTTTATGAAATAGTAATGTCATTGTTTTTCCCATTTATTTCTATGTCTTAGTCAGCAAATAGATATAATCTGTGACCAAGATGTGCCAAGTACTGTGCTGTATGCCACGTATTGAAAATAAAATGTGTGGTTGAGTGTTTGAGACGTGGTGCTTACTGTGGAGCAGCCAACAGTCATGCATTCTGTAAGACTTAGAAGTGAGAGCTTGCCTAATTAAACGACTAAATTAAATATGATATGATTCAATATTCACATTCAAGAACTGAGTGCCTGGTATGTTACTTACTACAGAAGTCCTTGAAATACATATAAAGTAATAAATGATTAAATAGTGATATGATAGGCAGTGAGTGTTGATATTTAATTTATCTAGTTTTATGAAAGAGACCCTAGTTGTCTGACCACACACTTATTCTGTTAAGCAGTGAGCAAAGTTTTTAGCAATTAAAGACTAAACACAAAAAAGTGAACTGTAGTTCCCTAATTTGCCTAATACTAGCTTAATTATTTTGATATCCCAATAGATCTTTGGGTAGATTTCATAGCTATTGATACCTTTGTGTTCTGCTACATATTGTTGTACTGAGTCACTTTCAATGTAATTATTTGACTTTTCCTCAAATTATGGCATGACTCATTAAATAATTTGTGTCCATTCTTTTAAATTGTGGTCCATATTACATATCTCTTAAGTAATCTTTCATAAACATGTAAAGAATTTATCAAGGATGATAAATATATCTATATGAGTCAAAATGTACTTTTCATTCCCTTTCATTTTGTCTTTAAAAACTTATTTTACTCTTCTGCTGAATCACTAAATGTCTAAGATATGTGCTACATTTTATTTTAAAGGCTTGTGCGAATGGATGAATGGATTCCCTCTCTTTCTGACATCCTATTTCAATGCTGCTTTATATAAATAGTGGATAGTTGGCTGTTTTCTGTCTATGAATTTAATTATATTTGCATAAGTTTATTTGCAAGTTATGTCCTATCTCATAATTTGCCATTTTAAAGTTTTTTATTGCTTTTCATAAAGATAAATGTGTTGGTCAATTGTAGATATGACTTGCACATTCAGATTTCTAGAAATAGGGAATAGGTTCCTATAAATGTTTAATGTGCTGCATATTTTTGAGTATTTAAAATGTTCAACTGCTGTTTTAATTTATTTTTGAAAACGTGAGATACTTGTGAGATACTATAAGCAGAACAATTAAACACTATTTGAAATTCTACTTAATTTATACTTAAATTTAAACTATAACTGACATGCAAAATTATTTCCTAAAAAAAAATTATTTTCAACCATCTGAATGTTATTAACTGAACTGCTGCCAACTTGTGTTAGTTTTACACTTATAATGTGTTAATTTTCAGATGCCTTAAAGGATCTCAAAAGAATATAAACTTTAGCTATGAGACATTAGGCAGGATGCACATATAAATGTTATAAATAACATGAAATGAATAAATATATTTTTATGTTATAAATAAATGTTATTTTTATCCCAATTCAAAGGTATATGTGAAAGATTTCCCATCCTCTTGCACCTTTTTAAATGACCTTTTTAGGATGGCCTTTCATGTATTTCACCTACAATACTCCTATTGCCTGTGGAAATGTTAGCCTATTTAAGAAGAAAATGGAAAAATTAAATTGTAGTTTAGGAAATGGAAGGTCACCGTTCTTTGAATCATCACTCTTAATGGATGGATAGACCATCAGTAGAACATTCCAGTTACATTATTCTTATTTATTTCATTTCCAATTTGTAAGTTTTATCAGCCACAACCCAACTTCAACTGTTCACCAATTTTATATTTCTAGTAGTCTGGAGAAGTTTTATGCATTCATGGTCATAAATCTTAAAAGAGCCATAGGAGTGACATATCAGATTAAGGTTCTTCTCAAGAAGTACCCCTTGAATACATTTCAGGGTAATCTGAGAGCCTCTCAGTTCTCTTAAATGGCTGCAATGGCAATAGTGGGCTCCAGAGAAGACTCCTCTTTAAAAGGAGAATGAGAGTCATTGAATCAAGAAAGCTTTTCAAAATCTGAATGCTTCCACCATCCCTTCTGGTACAGTAATGATGCCTCCAAGGAGCATTCCTGCAAGAACAAAAGAAAAAAAAACTACCCTATTGTGCAGTTACTGGTGATGAAAAAACATTTTTAAATTCACTTTTACATCTCAGACTCTTAACTTTTGCAACTCAGATCCTCAAAATAAGGAAGTGTTTGTTTTGTAAAAAAGATTAATTTTTATAAATAATTTTTGTAGAATCCACTTAATGAAATACCATGTTAAAATATTACACAATGCTTGAAGCTTCTTTTTTTAAATTTATCTTTATTGTTGGAAGTTTACAGATATACCCTTTTTTCCCCCCATCGATCCCCTCCACCCCGCATCCACCCCCCCCCCCAGGCCTTCACCACACTATTATCTGTGTCCATGGGTTATGCGTATATGCATAGAAGTTCTTTGATTAATCTCTCCCCACCCACTCCCCCACCCCCACCTTCTCCCTGAGATTCCTCAGTCTGTTCTATGCTTCTGTGTCTCTGGATCTATTTTGTTCCTCAGTCTATTTTGTTTATTAGATTCCACATATGAGTGAGATCATATAAAACTGAATCAGGCAGAATGAGAAAACCTGAATAGACTAATAACAACTGATGAAATCGAAGCAACGATTAAAAAAAGTCCCAGCAAACAAAAGCCCTAGTCCTGAAGGCTTCACAGGGGAGCTTTCTAATTCTTTAAGTTGTAGGATTAGATAGTTTATTAAAAATTTTTCTTGCTTTTTGAGGTAGGCCTGTAGTGCTATGAACTTCCCTCTCAGGACTGCTTTCACTGTGTCACATAGATTTTGGGTTGTTGTGTGTTCATTTTCATTTGTTTCCAGGAAGTTTTTGAGTTCTTTCTTGATCTTATTGGTAACCCATTCATTGTTTAATAACATGCTATTTAGCCTCCATGTGTTTGAATGTTTTTGAGTGTTCACTGTAGTTGATTTCTAATTTCATGCCCTTGTGTTCTGAGATGCTTGATATGATTTCAATCTTCTTGAACTTGTAGAGACTTGTTTTGTGTCCTAACATATGGTCTGTCTTTGAGAATGACCCATGTGCACTTGAAAGGAATGTATATTCTGCAGCTTTGGGGTGAAATGTTCTGTAATTATCAATTAAATCCATCTGATCTAGCATGCCATTTAGAGTCACTGTTTCTGTGTTGAATTTTTGTCTGGAAGATCTATCCAGTGAAGTTAGTGGGGTGTTAAAGTCCACGACTATGACTGTATTGCTGTTGATCTCTCCCTTAAAGTCCTTAAGGTTATTATTATTGATAGGTCCTTATTTATTGCCATTTTAATTCTTTATGCCTATATTTTTCTCTATTTCTTATTATTATACCAGTCCCTTTAACATTTCCTGCAATGCTGGTTTGATGGTGATAAATTCCTTTAGCCTTTTTTTGTCTGGGAAGGCCTTTATTTCACCATCTATTTTGAATGATAACCGTGCTGGATAGAGTAGTCTTGGTTTCAGATCCTTGTTCTGCATTACCTTGAATACTTCATGCCATTCCCTTCTGGCCTGTGGAGTTTTTGTGAGAAGTCAGCTGACAGCCTTAGGTAACAGCTTGTAGGTAACAGCTTGCTTTTCTCTTGCTGTCTTTAAGATTCTCTCTTTGTCTTGAATTTTTGGCATTTTAATTATGTTGTGTCTGGGTGTGGCCCTCTTTGGGTTCTTCTTGCTTGAGACTCTTTTCTGCCTCCTGAACTTGTCTGGCTTTTTCCTTGACCAGGTTAAGAAGTTTTCTGCCATTATTTTTTCAAACAAATTCTCTATTCCTTGCTTATTCCTTCCTATGATGTGAATATTGTTACATTTCATGTTGTCCCACAGCTCCCTCAAACTGTCCTCCTGTTTTTTAATTGTTTTTCTTTTTTGGATTTCTGATTGAGTGATTATTTCTGCCCTGTTTTCTGATTCACTGATCTGATCCTCAGCTTTCTCTAATCTGCTGTTTATTCCTTCCAATGTATTCTTTATTTCTGCTATGTCATTCCTCATTTCTGACTCATCATTTTTCATACTTTCTATATCTTTTCTCATGCTGTTGACCATCCTTACAGTCAGTATTCTGAACTTTGTATCTAATAGATTACTTATCTCCATTTCATTTAGCTCTTTTTCTGGAAACTTCTCTTGTTCTTTCATTCCCGGCTTGTTTTATTATCTCCCCATTTTGACTTCCTATTAGGGTCATCTTTATGTATTAGGTGGATCTGCTAGGACTCTCAGTCTTTTTGGAGGATCTCTGGTGCAGGCCAATGTCAGACGCTGTTTGTGACTGGCCTTGAGTACCCCGTTTGGAGCTATCAACAACCCAGGCTTGTGGTTCCCTCTGATGGGCTGGCTTGTTTCCTCTGCTGGGAATGGGTGCCTTTGGACAGGACCAAGATGCACACCAAAGTCTGCTTTTCCAAGGCCCCGGTCCAGAAGCAGATCAGGCAAAGTCTCAAAGCTCCCAGAGGTCTACTTCTGCCTGCAAGCTGATTGATCTTAGTCTCTTAATGAGCCTCAGGCTGTAGACCACAGCAAGGTTTAAACTCCACAGGATGAGGCAAGAGGTTTTCCAGTGGGTGGGGCAATTGCTTCCCCCCAGCAAAAGTTGCCTGGCTGACAAAGGTCTGCCTGAGAAAGGTGTCCTCTGCAGTATGAAAGAATGACTCCGCACAAGAGTCCTGTTGGCCACCCTCTGAGCTCTGTCTCCAGAGCCTGAAACCCCAGATTCTTCTCATTCCGCTCTAGTCCACTCTGCCCTCTCTCTGCCGGAGCCCGAGGAGAGTAGCTGCACACTAAACTTTGTACATTGGCCCTTGAAGAGGGTGCCTGCCTTTCCAGCCGTCTTTCCCTGGCAGAAAGAAACCCAGCTGCTTTTCAGAGCCAGATGTCGTGTGGGCACCTTTCTCAGTTCTGGTGCTCTTGGCTGGGAAGCCCAGGCTGGGTTGTAGGCCCCAGAGTCCTCTGTGGGAACCCCCCACAGCTAGGCTATCCCTCCAGACCTTCAGCTGCTGCCTGTGGGAGCCCAGCCAGCCCTCTTGTGCCTCTGCACTTCCTACCAGTCTCTATGCAGTCTCCACATTTCTTCCTTGGCTATGAGGGTGCTGTCCAGCACTTCTCTAGTTGCAGTTGATTATTCAGGATGGTTTTTCTCTATTTAGTTGCAATTCCAATTTGGTCCTGGGAGAGTGTCAGTGTAGCTTCCACTCAAACCGTCACCATCTTGGAATCCTCCCTAAGCTTTTTTAATATGATTAAACCGAACTGAAACCAGCCATACTAAAAGCATATAAAACAGTTCAATATATTCAAATAATTGGCACTTTAAATGTAGCATACTTTAAACTTATTTATGTCAAATTTAAACAAAATATAATGGGAAAAAGGCTTAAAGATCTTTCTTGCCAGATAGTATTTGCTTAAATTTTGGTTTAATAAAACTACTTATAAGAATAGTCTTTAGTAAATATCATGCACAAAATTTACTGATACTTGAAAAGTAAATGTTAGATATAGCTAACCTATGGGAAAATAATTAATTTCCCTTTTAGAAATAAAAAATAAATTGTTACTATAACATTTCTTTTTATTCTAATTTTCTCAATATAAAAGAACCCATAATGGTCGATGAAATACAGATAGTAACCAAATTGCGTTAGTTTTTTGATAGACTCTTTTATGATACCTCCTTGATATATCCTCTTCATTCATGAAGAATTAAAGTTTTAATGGCGTTTCAAGGCAGAAATCCTCATTCTTGTACTATGATCTAGAACTAAATTATCTTTCAGTTGCCCTCTACAAGTGTTCCATCTTTTTCCATTTCTCTAATTAATTCCAGTTTCATTCTCTACTTCCATAAATCCTGCCCCAACCCCCTGGTGGCTCACAGCCAGAGGAGGGAATGAAGTCACATACCTGTGGTTTTTAATCTTATTCTAGCTTGTGAAGGTGTCAGAAGCCCCATAGGCAGAGTATGGGAAGAATCACCGTTTACTTGACAAAAATTTGGCCAATAAGGACTTGATTCTGTAGGAAAACAGTAATTTAGAGTCAAAGGAGGCTATAATTATTGTTGCCTATTTATTAGATAGCTAAGAAGAATAAATATGCTTAGGGTTTAAAACAACCAAACCAATAGATTCTGCACTGCCTAAAGTTAACTTGAAAACATGGCAAACAGATGGTATCACTATACTGTATTTTGCATAAAAAGCCCTTTATTTTCAAATTCTCACTTTTTAAGAACTAATTGCTTTTCTTATGATTTCATTTCTTCACTCAAATTTTGCTTAAGTTTCTGTGTAAAAGTTTTCTTAGACAGTGTGGCAGGAGGTTTCCATAATACTTTCCAACAATTCAGTGCATTTTGTATGTCATCTGTTTTTGTATATTTAAAATGTCATCTGTTGCTAGGATAATGAAGGTGTTACATAAATGCAAATGTAGTGCTGCTCCATTTGGATACGACATTTAAAAATGGATTCTCATCCAAGAATATCCCCTTAAAACATAAAAAGTATATTAAATCAAAATCAACTAATGAATATTTAACTCACATTTCAGGAATTTGTTTTTCCAAGGTAAAGATAAAAATAGTTTCTGATCAAAGGAATAGAAGAAATAGCCTTCAAAAAAGTTCTTAATAGGCCAAGAGATTTAATATAGGATAAAAATACATCTAAAATCCATGGGGAAAGTATACATCATTGAATAAAATTTGTTGAGGAAAAAATCATTATTTAAAATATTTCAAGTTATCCTTAACTAAGAAAATACCTTAAAACAAATTCCAAGGTATTAAACAGATAGATGTTAAAGGTAAAATTTTAATTAGAAGTAAATATAAATACATAACTAAATAGTGAATGGAGAAACATAAAAAAATAAATTGCAAAGCAAAAGACAGCTGAGTTTAATAGAAATTTCATACATCAAAGTTATTCTAAGTAAGATGAAAATAAGTGGTAAGTTATATGGTAATATGTATCTAGTACACTAAAATCATCACTCTCTTTGAGTTCACTACTATATATTAATATCTGAGAAAGGTAGGACATTGAAAAAAACTATATGTGTGTATAAACATGCATTATTTATAATAAGGAAATGTGTAAATGTCCTAAATGACCTAAAAATAAATAGCAAGTAATATGTATTATGTCTGTAAGACAAACTGTTAAGCTTAATGAATGAAATTAATGCTACCAATATTGTAAGTGCCGTAGGATTGGAAACTCTTTATACATAATGACCCAATTATATATACAATTGTTGTGTACATATAGTCATAAGAAAACGAATAGCAGAAATTTCAAATGTTGACACATTTATGTGTGGTGGATTATGGTGGATTATTTCTCTAAAGTGACTCGCAGGTCCTTCATGATCTGGCCTCCATTATCATTTTATAGCTTTTTTTATCCGTCACCATGCTTACCATGTTCTGCATTTCAATTGTATGTTAGTTGTTTTTTCTATTGGATTTTTTCCCCCTAAATTTATTTGGTTAATAAAATTATATAGGTTTCAGGTAGACAATTCTATAGTATGTATATTGTGTTGTATGTTTACTACCCCAAGTCAAGTCTTGTTCCATCTATTGGATTTTTGATAAATGTTTATATCCCAAGGCCAAATATCCAAACATAGCACCTTTCACATAAAATTTATGCATTAAATATTTACTAGATAAATGTGTGAATTAAGTGTGTGGCTATACATACATATATACATATCCCCTCCACACACACACACTCACACACACACACATGCATATGCGAACATCTGCCAGACTCAAAGTGAACCTTTTAAAAAGCTTTAAAGCCATGATACTTTTGTCTCTTAGTAGTAAAGTGCTCACTTAGAACAGCAACAGTGAGCACTCTATTTATAGACCCATCCTCCTGTAATAGACCTGCAGAAGGCATAGTGTTCAGTTGTATAAACCTTAGCAGGAATGCCCTGAAAATGTACAGGAGAGATTATTGCCTATTTAGTTTTATGGATCTCTAGGGCCCAAATTTCATATCCTGCGTACGTAATTTAGTCTGCTATTTACCATCTGCGTGGCCATGAATTTATAGCTTATAATGCCATTCTTTTTTTTTTTTTCTCTTGAAATATCCAGTAGTTTAGTCATATGTACAGACAGAAAACAGCTGGTCCAAATCTGATCAACTCTGAGTTCTGGTCCCTAAACTGCTGCTATCCAGCTATGTAAATTCAGGCAAATTATTTAATCTTTCTGCTGGACTGCAAGTTCTTCATTTGCAAAATGAGTAGATTACACTGGATAACATGATGAGCATTCTAATATTCAGTAATTGCATTAATATGAACATTCTATGCACACAGTCTTTTCATATTTAAAACAGTTTTTTTAGAATTCCAAAGACTTCCTCTAATAAAAATAAGAAAATAACAGTTTAGAGATATGAAATAGTCTTTTGACACCTCCATTACCAATGTCACCCCAATAAATTCAATGAAAAAGACATCTCCCCCTAAAATTTATTATAACTTTCCATGCATACAGAAACTACTTTAGGCCATACATAGTAATATTTTGAGGTATTTTTGAAAGTTTGCCTTGGTGACCTCAAGTTGTGCAATTGTTTTCAGAGGGTAAAGCAGAAGAATCTCAGTAATATTTCCTCCCATATTGAAGTCCATATCTTTTTATTTTCAGAAAGAAAAAAGTTAAAAATGTATTACATTAAAAATCTAATGATATAAAATAGAAAAAATTTTCATTGAGCAAAACAATAAGAATGTCTTTTTTTCACACTCAGCTCTCTGTCACTTTCAAACTTACTTTTTTTTTTTTTTTTGGTTTATCACTTGTTTTGATTCTGTTTATTTCCCAAGATTGTACCTAAGTCACTTTCTTCGAAGTGATTTGGGTTTGTTATTTATTCCATCACTTAATTTCATTTTGTAATGAATTCCAAATATAATTTGGTCTTTCAACAATAGCATTTAAACTCTATGAGATCTGGACTTTTTCACTATATTTTATTGGTTGGTTCACTTTATCTACACAGCCTTGAACAGTATTAGGTATAAAGTAGCTGCTCAGTAAATAATTATTTAATACATGAATGAACAAGCATTTATTAAGACATAATGTGTGATCAGTACTATGTTTCACCAGAGTACAGGTAAGGAAAGAAGCAGCTAGCATGGCTTGCTCAAAGGCTTTACTTACTCTAATTGGGGCGACAAAGTTAGGCTTTAAAGTGACTAGCAAAGAATAAAAGGAAGCATATTTCTAAGCTAAGTGCTTATAACTGAGCTTGAATCCTTCCTGGAGGAGCTTGACCCTAAAGGAAGAAGAGCATTTGGATTGGCCAGACAAGCAGTGTTGAGCCCTGAGATTATGAAGCCCTTCAGCAGGAACAAATGTTCACAATCTGTGTCTGGCGGGGTTGTAGAAAAGCCTAATTCTTCATGTATGTATCTGAAGAAATCTTCACCGAATCAAGATTTACTCCAGTCAGTCTTCGATAAGAAATTTACAGAATCATACTCATTGAGTTTAGGAAATAATTTTGCATGCAATAGTATGGACTAGGTCTTAGTAAGAATATTACAGTCTGCTTCCTCAAATAGGAGCAATGCTGGATTCAGAGATTTGAATATCAAAGATGAAATTTGCCAGAGAGAGAAGCCTACTATTGGAGGGAGATTTCTTTTAAGGAAGCAGGCTTAGCGAAAATAAATTCCATCTGGTAGCACATTTACATGACACTGTTACAAGATGCATAGTTTTGATAGTGATTTATAAACAGCCATTAGAGTGGCGCACTGGCCTTCCCACAGCAACAGCTCTGAGCACTAAGCACTTTTTGGTCAAGCCTCTAGGATTCAACTGCAGGGTGTTCAGTTTTTAAAACGGTTTTTCATCGATCTGAGCTGTTGAGTTCTTAACTGTAGCTTATTTTCACTTTGATTTTGAAATCCATAAATGCCAGTCACAGCATTTAGGAACTAAAATCATTGGCACAGGAATTTAAATGAAGAGCGATAAATCAAGGCTGCCCATGGCTACTGCCCCAGCCAGATGCAAACACCACGACCACCGTTTTTAATAGCCTTTGCGTGCCTAATTTCAAATTAAGCGTGACAAATTAAGCAGGAAGTTAATTACTATCTGGAAACAAATAGCCTGTTGTTGACTGGAAAGGGCATCACAAAGCTGTGTTTTACCTTAACAGAATACCCTGAGGAAATATTAGAAAATAAAGAGGTACAAATAATGATTAGTTCAGGTGTAAAAAAAATAAAATAAAGGAGGGGGAAGTGGTATTATGATTCTGGTTAGATGAGTCCAGGTACATGGAAGGGGTCTTTCTCTGAGCATAGCTTTACTAGCCTAAAACCAGGCAGCGAATCCCCAGATGCCGCAGAATCTTGGTACCTACGTGGGGGTGCAGGAGGGGCAGGCTGGGGTACGTTTACCTCTACCCCTGCTGCCCGCAAATTAGAATGTCTGCCCACACCTCACATAGCTCCAAGGAACTTTAAGTGAATGTGACCTTAAAAGCTTAAAGATGCTATAAATCACACAATTGTTAACTAGTCTTCCCTTTATTTTTCTGTACCTGCTCTTCATGGCCCTTGTTGTCTTTAGACATTTATTGGACAGCAGCTTCTTTAAGTGACTTCCTGCTTGACAATGATTTTTCATAGTGTTTGAGGACATGCTTCAAGAACGAATATGTTTTTTGGAGTTTAAGTGGATTTTAGTATGATATAATTCAAAGTTCCTTTAACGTGATAGTTACAGATTGCTTACTGTGCCAGACACTGTTCCTAGCACTTACATTAAATCATAAAATAAATCAACCCAATAAGGCATTATTATAAATGTTTCCCAGAGGAGGAAACTGACACACACAGAGACTAAGCAAAATGTCAGTATCGCCAGTGACGACAGGACAAACCAGAATTTGTGCAAGGCAGTCTGGCACCATTAGGACACACCGCCTTTTGAAACCTGGGCCTGGAGAGAGCAGCAGTAGTTCTAAAACTCTAGTTATTTAGTCCCAAATTATTCACACCGGTCTTTTTGCTTCCCTACCTATGTATTGAAAATTGAGAACATACCCTTATTGGAAGATAAAGATTAAACACAAAGATTAAGATACCTCTTTTAGTAGTAATATGGTGAGCCACCAGACTAAATTTATAGACTTTAGGGTGGCTTTTGAGCTATCCTTGAAGTTCACGAGCTTTGCCAGCCTCTCACCACAATATCTTGCCTAAATAGAAGACTGTAAATCAAAGGACAGTTTTGAAACTCAAAATTATCCTCTCCCCTTAAAAAGTAAATGTCCATATGTCTTTCAAGATACTTGATCTTATTCTTGAAATAAGTATGTTTGCTATTTGTTAATACCCATTTGACATATTTTATAAATTTCAGAGAAAGAAGCAAAATTAAAAGATGTGTTTTATAAAGAAATGGTTCAAATTTAAAATGCATATATTCTCTGATATACATTTACACATATGTGTATTTTGTCAATTCCAAAAGGAACATATTTAATAAAACTCCACCCACTCCACCTAGCCATGCTTGCTAGTCTTTTGGATGCTGCCCTGAGACCCAGGCACATTCCTGCCTTATGGCCTCTCCTTTTTGTTACTTCCTTCAGATCTTTGTTGAACTAGCACTTTGTCACAAAAAACTTCCATAGCCACTTTATTTAAAACTCTAATTTTTCATGTCCACCACTCCTAACTAGCGCCATTCTCTGCCTTCCTTTTGTTATAACACTTATCACCATTTCCCATTTTACTCAAAAGTTTTCTGTCTCCCACCAACTTTAATGTGAATTCCATGTAAGCAAAAGCTTCTCTCATGTTTATTTGCTGTATTTCAGAACCTGGCTCATACGAGGCACCCAGGACATGTTTACTGAGTGGATGGATGGCTTGAAAGTTATCATTTCATGATAATTTATTAACCACTTTCTAACTGGTCTACATATATCGATAAATTAGAATTGATATAAAATTCGATAGAAAAACTAGTATTTACGGTTCAGCTATCTCTTTTATTTTGACATTTTAACTCTAATCAATTATTAAAATACTCTGCATAATCAGCATTTTGTTTTTAAAGCCAATTTTAACTGCTAAGCAGAATCAATTTATATTTAATCATGACCATACCTCCACTGTGAGCATGGCTTATAGGTTTGTTTCTGGGGAAATATAAAACATGTCAAAATTATTTTAAAGAACAAATGTTTAAAGGTGTCGTCACAGCCAATCTAAAGGATTTCTACTTTGTAAGTAGAAATAAGTCCAATTCATTACTGTATTCTCAAGGTCTAGTACAGTGCCTAGCAACTAGGGGATATTAGTAAATATTTATTGAATAAAGGAATACATGATTAAATAAAGGAATGCACTTTTAAGTTAAACTGTCATAATACTTTACTAAATGTCTTCTACTTAAAGGGAATATGTATACCAAGGCAAATAAGGTTTGTAAAGCACACATTCAGAGTACAACTACACTTCTTTATTTTTAATAACTAAAACATATAAAGATATAAAACAATTGTTATACTTAGGAAGTAATTTCAATAAGGAAGTTGACTAAAGTTATTTATTAATATGTTTATAAAAGATATAGAACAAAAATATCTTTAAGTTACAGAATTTTTGCATGACTACATCAAAGTTGTTTTCCATTTTTTGGTTATAAAGTTATAACTTTTGGTATAATTGTGACACACAAAGTTAAAAGAAGGAAAATATAAGATGGCGTGTGTGTTGCTAGAGCGAGAATATAATCTGGTAGACAGACGTAAGACTGAAGGTCTAGAAATCCTGCTTCTCATTATGATTCTGGACACAAATTTGAGTAAAATGCAATATCATTGTAGTTTTCTGTACCAAAAGTTTTCCATGACATATAAACAGGACAGTTTTCAATATTCCAAATTAAAAATCTACATACATAGATTCCAGATCCAGTCACATATCCCCCTATAATCTAACATTTTTTCTGTAAAGGGCCAGATAGTAAATATTTTCAGCTGTATGGGCCATATACTCTCTGTCAGGCTACTCGGCTCTGTCCTTGTAACAGGAAAGCAGCCCTAGATAACACATAAATGAAAGATCATGGCTGTGTGCTAATAAAACTTTATTTATAAAAACTGGTATTGGAGTGGATTCTACCCATGTTCCATAGCTATCAACCCCTGCCCCAAATGATAAAGTTTTATGTTCTTAGATAAAGTAATTAGATGCTTTTGCTTAATATACCTATAACTTAAAATCTAAAAAAAGGAAAAGGAAAG
The DNA here is from genome assembly GCF_054644295.1 of Miniopterus natalensis. NCBI lineage: Eukaryota > Metazoa > Chordata > Mammalia > Chiroptera > Miniopteridae > Miniopterus > Miniopterus natalensis. The sequence continues at coordinate 25,983,518 of NC_142086.1, forward strand.
ATTCCCCAAAGGACTAGGAAAGTTTTTCATGTAGAAATAAACATTTTGAAGTAGGTAGCTGGTAGTTTTATTTAAGAAAAAATTTAAAGGGGCATAAAGAAGGGTATTTAAGGCTTTCATCTTCATAAAATAGTATGAGACATTGATAATATGAACTAATGCAAAAATGAAAACATGATCAGTTTTTATGGAAATGCATACACATAGTTAAAATAATGTGAATTATTGGAGAATATTATGCTAAATGAAGTAAGCCAGTCAGAGAATGACAAGTATCACATGGTCTCACTCATATATGGAATCTAATGAACAAAATAAACTAATGAACAAAATAGGTCCAGAGACATAGAATCATGGAACAGTTTAATGAATTTCAGAGGGAAGGCAAGAGTGGAGGGGGGGGAGATTAATCAAAGAACTTACATGAATAAATGCATAACCCATAGATGTAGACAATAGTGTGGTGAAGGCCTGGAGGGGGGAAGGAGGTGGGTTCTGGATAGAGGGGATCGGGGGGGGGGGGAACATCTGTAATACTTTCAACAGTAAAGATAAAATTTTTTAAAGAAAAATAAATGAAAGGGGGAAAAAAACAAATTTTAGTATTACCCAAAAATATCCTCTCAACTAGCATAGGTAATGATCACATTTTAAATTTCTTCAGTTCCTCCAATTTCAGGATTCATTTGAAGATGAGCAAAATAAAACTAAAAATAATTTAATGGAGATAAGTAAAATGCTAAAATTTTGTGTTAACAGGAATCACTTCAACATGAGTATTATTTACAGAAGTTCCATGTTTTTTTAAAAATAAAACTGGGCTTTTGTGGAGATTTCACTATCACTAACAAATGCAACTTATTCCAGCTGTTTAGCTTCAGTTTATTTCTTGCTTTAAAACTTCTTAAAATCAGTACAAAAGATACTGGCAAAAGCCTGGGTCAACTGCTACAGTATGAGAGGACTATAACATTGAACTGATTCAAGCCATCAAGATAGAAAGACTGACCTTTATCCATATAACATTTTTCTTAACCTTGTCTTGATGAACTAACTACACAAACCCTTAGAAAACTAGTCAGAGTGAACTTAAAATGTCATACAAATATAATACAAAGAAGAGGAAGGATTACAATTTTGATATTTGGCATTTTTTTTTAAGTAGGCCTGTACATAAGTCTTTCACCAGAGATTTCCATGAGATGATTTACATATGAAGTCACTCATGGAAAGGTCAGTTTATACTTCACTCTCTGTTAGAAATAAGTAGGAATAAGTAGGTGTTGTCATGAAATAGACCCAGAGGCAGAATGGAGGGATCTGTAGCTCGTGTATTAAAACTACAGCAATTTGCTATTTTAATGCTGAAAGATGAGTTTACTCTGCTTGTTGTGAAAATTAGATCTCTACATTTTTGTTGTCCTATCTGTTCGCTTACTCAAGTGGTGGATATGAGTTTCTGTGCCTGTGAACATCCTGTTGACTTGAAAAAGTGTTAAATAGGAAACAATTCCACAGGTCGATGTAAACAAATGCAGGGTTTGCCCTCTTTTTCTTTTATTATTATTTTTTCTATAGGCTCTGTATCGGTGGGAGTTGCTTTATGCTTTTCTGAACACAGATGAATGGTCCTCTGATCTGAGACACGTGTGCCCACTAAAATGGAGAGCCATAGCCCAATTTAGATTTGCCTTCGTGCTGCCTGACAGAGTCCAGCGCCTACTAGAATAATAATTTAAGATCAATGGAAAGGAAGGAAGGAAATAACACAAAAATATCACTCACCACATCTTTCCTGAAACACAGTAGGCGTCATGTAACAGACCCTCAGATTAACATTGGTTGACTGGACTAAATTGGTGAATGAGTAGATGCAAAAGAATAAACTTGCACTTATATTTACTTTGTCTTCTCATTTCACATTTTAAATTAGAAGTTTTCTTACTTTGGCTCAGGCAGTTTTTTTCTTTTTTCCTCTCTTGACCCAAGTGGAAGAAGATAAAGATATTTAAGTCTAAAAAGTTGCGAAACGTGATCACAGTGAGGTAAGGTTAAGGTGGGGAAATTCTAGGCCCGAGAAACAGTAGTGTAAGTGTTCCTTTTTCCTTTTATAAGCAGGACAGACATTCAGAGCTGTCCTGGTTTTCTTAGCAACAGAGAGGTTCCTGGAGAATTATGTCTGAAAGTGGAGAGAAGAAAGATGAGTGAATAATTCTACCAATCAGGAATGCATTTGGCTAAAAGAAGCACAAAATCTGATTGTTTTCCTTAAACAAAAAAGAATCTATTTTTCTCAGATAACAAGAGCAGAGGTAGAGTCTTGCTGGAGGTGGTGAAGCTACTCAGTGATCATTCATAGCTTCAGGATCTGTCGGTTTTTCTGCTCCGTCGTACACGGAGTGTTGGTTTCTTCCCTCCTGGTTACAGCTGTCCATCTGGGCAGGATATCTGTGTTCAAGGCAGAGAAAAGTGTGTACAAGAAAATGGCAATAATAGCCCTGTCTGTCTCTTTTTATTGGGAAAGAAAAGGCTTTTAGCAAACCATAACCAACAAATTTCTCCTTATATTTCATTAGTCAGAACTTGGCCCCATAGCTACTCCTAACTGAAAGGCAGGCTGGAAAAGTCAAGTTTCGTGCATTTCATTTCCTATAGGAGAAAACTGCATCCAAGACCACGCTTGAAAATGGGTGTTGAGTTAGGACAACCTATAGTGTCTGGCACAGTAATCTTTAGCAAGTTTGTTCATTGGACTATATAATAGAGTCTGAGAAAAATCACCAATATGAACATTTAAATGTTACAAACAGTATTTAGATCTTAATTCTATTTCTAAGTTGGTAGAAGGCAGATGGAAGGCTAAACACTAAAACTTTTAGAAGTGGTTATTTTGGGCTGTGGGATGTATTTTAAAAATAGTTTACAATAAGTTTTTATTTTCTTATAAGAATGAAGAACAGATTTTTCTAGGATAATGATGATAAATCAGTAAGTTGTCTATATTTTATGTTTTTTAAGTAGATAGTTCTACTTTGTAAAATATTTGCAACTTATTAAACCGTACTGTGTGATTAGTACTAAACACTATCAAATGGTAAAGTATAGGTAACAAAAGCATAAAGTATGGTTGCCTGCCTCAAATAACTACTCTGGCTGGGGAGATCTTTACATGTTTTTAAATCTGAAATACGCAGTTGAATTAATCCATACATTGTTGTGCCCTGGTGATAATAAATCTTTTTCAAATTCACAAAAGACAAGGAATAACTATTTGAACTTGCTTTGTATGTTTTTGGATAGAAATTCACTTTAGGTAGAATTTACCTCTGCGTCACATTGGGAAGCCATGTTATTTTTATTGTACTTTAAACTTGTGAGACTAATTATTTCCTCCTCATAACCATGTTTCAAACTAGGGTCCATGGAATTAAAAGTGTTCTTGCACCCTCTCTCTCTCTCGTGTATCTATTATACATAAATGTGTTACTCATATCATACTTAAATGTTCACATAAAAACATTAAATAATTTTGAAGGACATATAGGCAAGTTTTGTCTCATCAAAATATAGTAAATATTTAGTAATCCAAAAAGCAATAGAAAAAATTTTGGAAGCAAAGATCAGGTGTTACACACACACACACACACATATACACACATACGCATGATTTAAATTCTCAATGTATCTAAAATAACAAACTAAAAGCACTAAAACCACAATTTTAAAAAGAAATCAAAGTTACTTATAACTTACTAAAACAATTATATTAGTAAAAGAATGCAAAAATTAGAAGTGGGAACTTTTACCTTTCAAATTAGTAGTGATTGAAAAATATATAATATTTGATTCTGGTTGAGGGTATTGCAAAATAAAACATTCATATACTGTTGGTGAGTTTAAATGCATTTAAGCTGTTCAAAAGGCATGTTAACAGTATTTATTAAGGTGCTTTAAATATTTACACCCTTTGCCCGGCCAGGCGTGGCTCAGCGGTTGAGCATCGACTTAGAATCCAGGAGATCGGGGTGCGATTCCCGGTCAGGGCACATGCCCGGGTTGCGGGCTTGATCCCCAGTCAGGAGCGTGCAGGGGGCAGCCGATCAGTGACTCTCTCATCATTGATGTTTCTCTCTCTCTCTCACTCTCTCTCTCTGAAATCAATAAAAAAAGATATATATTAAAAAAATGTTTATACCCTTTGACCCAGTAATTTTATTACTAATTAAAAATCACAGAAGGGCCCATCCAGTGTGGCTCAGTAGTTGAGCCCCAACCTATGAACCAGAAGGTCACAGTTCAATTCCCGGTCAGGGCACATGCCCCAGTGGCAGGTTGAGGGTTCGGACCACTGTTGGGGGCATGCAGGAGGCAGCCAATCAATGACTCTCTCATCATCGAAGTTTCTAACTCTCTCTCCCTCTCCCTTCCTCTCTCTGAAATCAATAAAAACATATTTTTTTTAAACTTTTAAATAAAAAATAAAATAAATAAAAATCAGAAAAGGTAGAAAAATAAATTTAAAAATAAATATATAATAAAAACAGTATTGTTTAATAAATTATGAACACTTTTGAAATAAATAGTTATGTAATATACAAGAGGAAAAATTTCCCCTTTTTCCCTTCAGCTGGTCTACTGATTAAATTGAAATACTACAGGAGAAAAACCAATTTAAATTTAATTTTGTATGTATGGGAGCCCCATAAAAATATAACTCAAAGAAGTGAACAAAGCAGGAAGTTTTTATATCTATTATGCAAAGAAACAATAAATTTGTTAAGAATTGACAAGACAAAGGGGTTTATCCTTGGGATAGTAAATTGGTAAAGAAGTAACAAGGCTTGTTTATGCAGCCTTCAGCCCTAAATTTCTTGTCTCTGATGATAAGGGTGCCTTCTACCCTCCTGGTACAGTGAGGATGACTTTCACGTGGACTGTTTATCTCCTGCTTTCAGGGGTGACAAAAGAGGGTCAGAATGTCCTCTTGCACTGTCTGTTTCTTAAGTACCTTTAATTCAAAATAATAATATGCCAAATAATAATATGACATGTTTTAGTGTGGCATATTCTGTCTCCTTTCACAACAAAGTCAAAGTTTACCAAATATAGAAACCAAATATATTTGTATAATTGTATTTTTCACACATCTTGGTAGATAAATGAAGCAAAATATACAAGAAAGAAATGACATAAGAAAGAAGGAAATCTTACCACTTTCGACAGCATGGATAGACCTGGAGAATATTATGCTAAGTGAAATCAGTCAGTCAGAGAAAGACAAATGCCATGTGATTTCACTTACATGTGGAACCTAAACAAAAAAATAAACAGACAAAATTGAAACCAGCTCATAGATACAGAGAACAGACTGATGGTGGCCAGAGGGGAGGGTATTAGGGGACTGAGTGAAAGGTGAAAGGATTAAGTACAAATTGGTAGTTACAAAGTAGTCACGGGGATATAAAGTACAACATAGGAAATATAGTCAATAATATTGTAATAATTATGTAGGGTGCCAGGTGGGTACTGGAATTATCATGGGAAACACTTGTGAAGTATATGATTGTCTACTCACTATGCTATATACCTTAAACTAATATAAAATAATATTGAATGTAAACTGTAATTGAAAAGTTAATTTAAAAAAAATAAATGACAGATATTTATTCATGTGGTTCAAATGATAGTGGAAACTAAATAAACAAGGATATTACTTTACAAGTTACCTGGCAATTAAATTATTTTTATAATATAATTTGGTTTTTTATTATTTTTGTAAATGTATTTTATAATTAAAACACTCAGCTTATAGATCCTTAAATTCACTGCTAATTTCACAACCTAGTATGACATGTACATAGAATATACTTTATTATTTTTTGACAGTTTGTTTTGATTGCCTAAGTCATTGTTAATAGGAGTATAATTTTTAGAAAAGGCTAAAAATAATGATAGAATTTAGAAGTGTCAATAATTAAAGTGACTCCACATTTAGAGAAAGCAAAACTACTCTAAAAATAGTTTGAAAAATAATGAAAAGATTTTGCAAAAGCCTTTCTTCCTATTGACACTCCTACAAATGCTACCAATACTGTTTCTACCTCTCTAGCTCTAGAATATAAAAAAGGAGCCCAAGAATATGTTGATAAAAAATCTCCTTCAGGGATTTACTTTCATCATTTTTTTTCTCTTATAGGTTAAGAAATCTTTTTATTCACCTAAGACTTCTTTCTGTGCTTAAAGCATGTTAACACAAAAATTAATATGTGTGTTCTTGACTTGCTATAGGGTATATTATTGCATTTGTAGTTTTTCATGCTAAAAGAAAATGTATTTCCTCTTTTTAAGCAATTCAGATTTGCCTTAGACAACATAATTTTCTGAGCAACTCCATTCTGCCTTTATGACGGATACGCATTCAAAGTTTCATAGCTTAACTGAATTAGGTTATCTTACTTCAGCCAAAACACGGCAGAAATGCAGCAAGACTGACTGCCTTTCTTCAGTTTTCCTAATTATTTGAATGCAGTAGCAGAGTTGCCAAGTTTTGACAGTCTTCACAATACTCTCCAGTGCAAAGCCTATAAAGAATGTCTCCAGTGCAGACTCAGAATGGCTTTTTTTAAACTCACTCATTGACAAGTGCACAATATTACAAACATATACAGTAATTATCATTGCACCACAGAGAGCCTATAGGTCATTCCCTGAATTCCCAGAGTCAAAAAATAGTCTATTGCTAATGGTTTAATTTCCCCAAGCCTCCCAGTGCCTAAGTACAGGGGCCATTGAGGATTCAAAAGACATATATAGCCCTTCTAGAGCACATCTCACATTTGGGAATTCAGCCACTCATTACCCTCCTCACTTGTGACAGAGTGTAATGGCCAGATGAAGGGTGATCAAGAACTAAATTGACCAATATAATTTACATTCAAACTGGGACATTTTTGCAATAAAATAGGAAGCTATTTATAATTACATCAGTACCCCAGGCATTAACATAGATTGTCTCAGGAAAAGCTAGATGTATATAGTTTGATATGCTGATAGAATGAATGAGCTTTTGTATGGACACATTTCTAAATGTGCAACCATTCTCATCAAATCTGTGACTTCTCCCCTGTGTGTATTATAATACATAAATATTACTTCATACTAAATACTTTTACTGAATTTTTATCTGCTTTATGTTTTAAATTCCTTCAAAGGTTTTTTTCCTTTTTAAAATTTATTTTTCAATTATAGTAGACATACAATATTACATGAGTTTCAGGTATACAACATAGTGATTAGACATTTATCTTACAAAGGGATCACCAGGATAAGTCTAGTACCCATCTAGTACCATATGTAGTTATTAAAATATTATTGACTATATCCCCTATGCTGTACTTTACATCTCATTGACTATTGTTATAACTTGCAGTTTGTACTTCTAAACCCCTTTCATCTCTTTTCACCCATACCTTCATCCCTCCCCCATCTGGCAATCATTAATTTGTTCTCTGTATCAATGAGTTTCTTTCTGTTTTGTTTGTTCATCTATTTTTGTGTTTTATATTTCACACATAAGTGAAATCATATGGCATTTCTTTCTCCGTGTGACTTTTTTTACTTAGCACAATATCCTCTAGGTCCATCCATGTTGTTACAAATGGCAAGGTTGTATTCATTTTTATGTCTGAGTAATGTCCCACTGTATATATACATATTCCACCTCTTCTTTATTCATCATCTATTGATGGACACTGAGAATGCTTCCATATCTTGGCTATTGTAAATAATACTGCAATAAATATAGGTGTGCATACCTCTTTTCAAATTAGTATTTTCAGTTTCTTTGGATAAATACCCAGAGCTGAATTGCTGGATCATATGTAGTTCTATTTTTAATTTTTTTGCGGGAACTTCACTGTTTTCTATAGTGGCTATACCAGTTTACAATCCCAGCAACAGTACATGAGGGTTCTTTTTCTCCAAATCTTCTACAACACTTGTTATTTGTTGATTTATTGATGCTAGCCAGTCTGAAAGATGTGTGGCGATATCTCATTGTGGTTTTGGTTAGCATTTCCCTGATGATGAGTGATGCTGACCATCTTTTCATGTGCGTGTTGGCCAGTGAATGTCCTCTTTGGAGAAATGTCTATTCAGGTCCTCTACCCATTTTTAATTGGAATTTTTGCCTGCCTTTTGTCTTTAAATTTTTTCAAAGTTTTTTAAAGATAGAAAAGTCCTATGGAGTAACTCTTATAATTTATACAGTATTTAATTTTTTATACAATTTAGGCCATAATTAATGTCATGTACATTTTCAATTTTTCATCAGTAACAGAAAATCAGTAGCCGCTTCTTAAAGGGTGTTCATTAAGAATTAATTGCTTTACCTGTCTTATTTTGATTTCCAATAAATTTCGTTAAAGCAAATATAGTGAAAATTAAAATCAAAGTTTAGTCCCAATGGATGCTAGTTTTTTATTGTATTAAATATTATCTCTTTTGTTTGAAAGAATAACACTACTTTGAATTTAGGACTAGTGATTTTATGCTACAACATTAGACATAAAGCTGTGTCCAAGACAAAAGGTGACCCTTTAATTGATAATTTAGCATATATAGGTAATTCTATAATTTTTACAAAAGAAGATGCCTGAAAATATGCTTTAAAGTTTATATTGAACTCAAATTTAACTTTAAAGTTAATAAAGGGATTTCCCGAGAGCTACATATTATAAAATATTAAACTATTTTTTATAGATGTGGTTTCCTTGAGCCCACTCATATCAGGCAACCGTCCATACTGGTGGGTGAAATTGCCGAAAGGATAGTCAGGCAGCCAAGTTTCCAATCTTCAAATAGAGGATTCCGGCACTCACTAAGTTCATGGGGTATGGGTGGAAAGAGGTCTATGTATTTTTACTACCAGAAGGGCCTCCACATGATTTTCTGAGTATTCTCACTTACCTACCTATCAGCACCCAGGACACTCAGCCACTGTCTAAAAATGCTAAATTAGGATGGATGGTTGGGGAAGAAAGGCAAAGGATTGAGGAATGGGCGCCCACTAGAGGTCTTGCAATCATAGATTTGCCAGGGCCTGCTGTCAGAGACTCCTGATGAGAGAAAATGTGGGTTGGAGAGTTGGGGAAAAGCAACAGAGAATCCTTAGCATGCAAGTATATGGATGATGTTTTATTATACAGTATTAACAGCCACTAACACCTACAATCAGACCAAAAAATACTCCTCTCATTTACCTTGGTGACCCCCCAGTCTTTGGCCCCAGCAGCATTCATGGAGTCACTAGGAATTAGGTATCAAAATACAAAGAAAGTCAAATTTGGCTCAATCATGCTTTGTTTCCAGTGCTTAGTAGGTATTCTAAGAAATGGGAACTATGAATCACTACAAGGTTGTGTTTCTTTCTAATCCTAGGAAATATTCCAATCACTAATTAAACGGTTTGAGAACAGAAATATTAAGATAAGCACACTTTAATAGTTTGTTGTTCATTTTCCATGAACATGTGATCAATAAGTCATTTTTGTTCCTTGATGGGGAAATCTGAGTGATTCTAAAATGGTTGAATTTTAATGCACTATTATAATCTATATTGCATCTACAAACTTATTAGTCGATCTTTTTCAGATATTTTAGAATGTTTCTTATATTGTCAGGTAAGAAAAAGGCCAGAACGTCTGTCTATTCCTGGTTTTGTCATTACCTTCAATATAGCCTAAAAATACTTGGTTGGACAGAGATATGTGTTATTGTTAATCTATTGATATTGTTTATAATTTATTAATAGTTTTGCTACTGTGAATGTTAGAAAAATATTTTTTAAAAACGTATGAAGTATTATTGAGTCGTACACTTGAAACTTGTGTGGTTTTGTGAATCTATGTTACCCCAATAAGTTCGATTTTAAAAATATTATTAGAACTCCCCTACCAAAAGTATGCTAAATTATGAAAAGAATATGTCACTCTAACAAATATGATTAAGAAAAAAAACAAAGAACCGTTATAAGCACCTTTTGAGTGCTATCAGATTGCTCAAGTGTGGAGAGTAGGGAGGCCTATAAAGCAGAGTGGGTCAGAGCAGGGGAAGTACAAATTACAATCATACAATCAGGTGAGGCTTAAGTGAAACAAAAGAGCACGTTACAAGAAAGTCCAAATCTAGTTACACAATATATCATAGGAAGCCAAGCAGAGAGTAAATGAAAACTAGCTACTATCAAGGTGGAGTCAAGGATGGAAGGTAACAAACTGTAAATGTTTAACGTTGGTTTTTACTGAAGACATGAGTGACATTTTCACTCCCAAATTTCCTTTAGAAGAAGAAAGGTCAGAGATATTAGATGAAACACTATCTAGCTTATAGGTGCTGTTAATCCTGTTAAAGTATAGAAATAACCACAAACAAATTATATTTATTGAAAACTCCAGAGCATTTTGAAATAAAGATGAAGTAGCTTAACTGCTGACTTTCTTTATCTGTAAAATAAGGGTTGATAACAGGGTTCCTTGAAGAATTGTTGTGAAGTTTAAATGCAATGACATAAAAAAATTTCAGAGCAGTTCCTGGCATGTTATAAGTGCTCTAATAACATTATTGTTTTTGTTATTTAGCAAACCAAAGGAATCTTAAATACACACACACACACAGGATTAGCGAGTAAACAAATGTTGAAATACAATAAACGTAAGACTCACTGATCTCTTAATCACAGCCTTTACTCTGCCATCTGCAGAACCTTTCTGAAAGCACTTCATTGGGGGTGGAGTGAGCCTTTACCCTTTATTTATTTATAAAATCCAGACACTGAACTAGATCATCCCTACTGTGTCTCCTAGCACATGTGTGATTTTTAGGATCTTATGCATCAGTAATGTTAACATTTTTATAGAGTTTAGTTCTATCATATATACATATTCTTAAATAATTGTAATATGTATATTTTCCTCATGTATCTCTTCATAAGTGTGAATTTCATACATTGTACAAACATGAAGGCAAGTTCTAATACTAAAAAATTGCTGGGAATCACTCTCTAAGGTGGAATCTTGAGTTACATTTCTAAAACTCTTTGATAATTAGCTGTGAGTACCTTAAACATGTTCTACAAGCTTAATAATTGGACTCTGTTTCCCTGTTTCAAGCAATAAACTTAACAGATGATATAGTCCAGATCTGGCAATTACTGCTCTGAATATTAGAGAACGGTTGTCTTTCATCAGTATATCTTTACATAATTCAAGCACTTGGCAATTTCTGTACTATTTTAAAATTTAGTAAACCTTTTTATCAGGGTTTTCTGTAAACAAAAGTAATTGACTTTGATTAACTTAAGTTTCCAAAGGGATCTCACAGAAATTTTAAAAGAAAATTGAACTATAGATTTAGGAAAGTGTGTGAGTTAAAGCACCCTCGGCTCTAGGAAACTTGGTGTTCTTCAGAGCCTTATTGTTGAGATGACTCAGGCCCAACCATTTTTGTTCTTTGTCAATACTACCGGAGTTCAAATAAACAAAATTAAGCCCTGCCATTCCTATAATGTGCCCCATACTTTTCTTTGGCAGTGGAGGGGAAGGCATTTAGCAAACTGCTCCATGAATACCATACACAGTCAGGGAAAAGGTCTCCTAGGAAAAATGAGATGGGTGACAAAAGTCAGGTGTTATCATGTAACTCTAGGGAGGTGTCATTAAAACAGAGGAAGAGTTTTGTTTTCAGTTCGTAAAGCTGCAATCTAAATCACAGTCATTAATTCAAAAAGTGTGTGTGTGCGTGTGTTTGTGTTTTAAGGTCACTGCTTTATTAGAATTATCCATTTAAATACAATTAACTTACAACTTCTCTTGTGGAAAAGGAAGCATGTATGCCAAACAGAAGGATGGGTCTGATTTTAATTTACATTATTTTTATTTGTATTTGTATTTGTATTTCTATGAGTAAATTTAGACAATTTTTCACATTGCTAAAGAAAAGCATATTATCAGTCTCCTTAATCAAGTGTGCCTATTGCGCCGATCAAGCTCTAGCTCTGATTCCAGTCATTTTCACTCCACACTATAGAATATACATAGAATATCCAAAAAGAAGCCTGAAGGGACTCAGAGCTTAAGGCAAATGAAGTAAATTGAGGTTGTAATAACAACATTATCAACATCATTATTATGAGTTAGATTTACTCAGTGCATCAGTGGGCCAGGTACTGTTCTAAACGCTTAACCTGTATTAAGACATGGAATCTTTACAACCTTCCTGAATGTAGTAACATTTCTCGTGATTTCACAGGTGAAAAAATTGTGGCACAAAGGAGTTCTTAAGTAACTTGTATTGTGGACAGGAAGCCAATGTAAGGTCAGAACATGGAGAGACAGAATGGTCTCCTATAGACAAAGGTGCCAGACGGGGTGCATTTTATCTCCCCATTTGTTTAATCTGTATGCAGAGCAAATCATGAAAAACTGGGCTAGACTTAGAGGAAGGAGGAGCAAAAATTGGTGGAAAAAATATCAATAACGTAAGGCATACAGATAACGGCTCCTTACAAAAGTGAAATAGAGCGCTAAAGCAGGACTGCATTTGAATATCACGAAGACAACAATCATGACTAGAGAAGAAATACACAGCTTTAACGTAGACAGTGAAAATATTAAAATTGTGAAGTATTTTGCTTGCCTCGGTTCATATAAATGCAAATGGAGACTGCAGCCAAGAAATCAAGAGAAGGCTGATGCTCAGGAGGGCAGCCAGGGAAGAATTAGGAAAGATCCCCAAGAGCAAAATGACTCATTAGAGACCAAGGCTAAGACCATCCACAGCCTCATATTCCCAAATACTATGTATGGACGTGAAAGGTGACAGTGAAGAAGGCTAATAGGGGGAAAACCTATTCCTTTGAAATAGGGTGTGGAGGAGAGCTCTTCAGATCCGCTGGACCGCCAGAGAGGTGAACAAGTGTGTCCTCGAGCAAATTAAGCCTGAAACACAGCTGGAGGTAAAAACCACACTACTGTAGCTGTCCTACTTTGGGCGTATCATGAGAAGGCAGGGTTCTTTGGAAAAGACAATAACGCTGGGTAAAAAGAAGGCAGCAGGAACAGAAGACCAAATGTGGGATGGATTGATTCTGTGAAAGAAGCCTTAGGCTTGAGTCTACAGGGGCTGAGCAGGGCTGTTGAGGACAGGACTCTGTGGGCACCACTCATTCATGGGGTTGCCGGGAGTCGGAGCCAGCTCAGTGGCATGTATCATACTCAAGGGTTCTGGCAAGATCCAGGTGGTACACTCAATGGGAGTTGGTTAAAAAGAATTTAATGAAGGGACTGTTTATGGAGAGATAGCCCAGGTTAGTGAAGGGGCAGAGATGAGGCGGTCTGAGGCACTCGCATGGCAGGGAACTATTGCCTTTGGGAGCCTGAAGGAGGAAGGGGAAGAGCTCTGTTCTGCAGACTGCAACTATAGCAAGGGAGTTGTAACCATGGAGACGCAGCCACTGAAAGTAACCAAAGGGCCAAGAATGGAGCAAAGATGAACAAATACAGGTATCTTTAACTGACTCTCCTCTTGCCCCCTACCTATGTTTTCCATAGGTCAGACTCACCAGAAATCCAGAAGTAACTCAGCTAGTGTGGTTCACATGGGTCAGCTTTCTGGGGCATCGAACAGGGCATGGATGGGTGAAGAAAGGGTGCGGGGAAACCAGCCTAACAAGCACATCTTAGTTATGTGACCTGAATTACGTAGCTGGTGAGCATGGAAGCTGGGCTTAAGTTCATGTTCTGAGAAACTGTCTGCCAGGGCATTCCCATAAGGACCCTTATGACAGTTCGCATATAAAAGGATCCCATCAACTCCCACTTTCTAGTAAATGGCCAGCCACAGAAAGCCCTCACCTCTAACACAGAACAGTCTTTCCTCATCTGAAATATTCTCAGACTTGCTCTTTCATACCCTTGAAGCCAAGGACTACTGAATGTACTTACCTACCAAAGACCACTTCCAAAAATCCCTCTGTAATAGAACGCTTGCCAGTACGAGGCTGTCTCTGGAGTTCCTCCTTTATTCCACAGCACTTATTCTCTCTTCTGACACCTTTAGGAGCCTCGTTGAAATCCAGCAAATAGGTTCACTTGCTGAAAGTTTATGAATAAATAGCCTGTGTGTAGTTCCAACTTAGTTTTTTGCCTTTGACAATGTTTAACTACTACCTTATACTGCTTTTTCCGAATAGCACTACTACACAACTAATAATTAGGAAGAACAAAGAACAGAAATATGCACAGGTACATGCTGTACCTTCCAATTATGGCATTAATTTGAACATGAAAATAGATAAGATGAGTAATAGATGATTACCTATTGAACACAGTAAGAATTGTGGAATCTGTACTGACAAAGTAAACAAACAAGCAAGTAAGTAAGTAAATAAAATAAGGGGAACAGGAAACTCATACAGCATAATGCCTTCTACGAAGGACTTAGAAAATCATTATTTTGCAATTATAATAGCAAAAGTATATCCAGGCTTGAATTATCAGTGAATAAAATCTGGGGGATAGGAGTGATTTGATGGGGAACAAGGTACTTACTTATTCACAAAGAAGATTTTCTCAAATTAGTTATTAATTAAAAATGGAAAAATTGAAACTATAAAGTGGATAAAACAACTGTACCTCAACAAAGTGATTAAAATTGTATCACCAATCAAGGATAAATTGTGTGCCTTGGGATGTGAGAATTCATAATTGCTTTTTAATGTTGAGATTTTAATATCACTTATGTTTTATTTCAAACAGAAATACATAACCTAGACGCATAACCTGAGGGAGTGATCAAGTAAAAATTGAGAGCATTAAACTCAAAAAGCTAGAAAAAAAGAACAAGAAATATATATAAGCAAGGAATTAAATAGGACAAAAAACAAATAATACATTTGAAAACTGAAGAAACTGATGTGTATAAATCAATTCTATGACAGATTATTCCTTATTATTGACTTGGAATGTGAATTTTCAAGTTAATAGCCAATAATATTAAAGAGAGAAAAAGCATACCTGTAGGTCAGTCTACGGTCTGTAAAAAACTGACAAATCAAATTAATTTAAAAATATTTTAGTCCTATCTTATACATTACTATTTTAAATATAAGATTTAAATATAAGATTTAAAATAGCCTGTATTTTTTTTATTTTGTGGACATTAAGACAAATAGGAAAAATATCTCATAAATTATGACAAATGTTCATTGAATACTTATGCCAATCTTTACTGTACGTTTGCTTTTGCTTTTTAAAATTAACGCTGAATTGTGAATAAATTGCCAAAGGAAATGATACAATGTAGTTTTCTCAAAAAGCCTATTATATGTTCAGAATGGTTTAGCAATCCAAGCTTCACGTATTTAAAAATAGTAATTAAAATTATTAAGTAATAACATTTGAACACACTGTGATAAATAATTTTTTTCGAGACTAAGAATAACTTCTAAAAATGACAAAGCATCAGGTTTCAATCTAAGCAATCAACTAGAGACACAAAATAAAGCAAATTTAGTTGTCTCTAAGATTATATTCCAAACTATAATCTTTACTTAGAAATGTAATAAATTCCAGTATCTCATAATCCTATTCTTCTAATCTTAAAACAATATATTCTTTCAAGGGCTGTTTTATACTTTTCTGTCGCTCATTGCATAACTCAGTGACTAGCATTCAACAGACGACGTGTGAGTGAATGAATAAATCCTTAAAACTGCAGATCCTTACAATTTTTTTTTTTTAATATATCTTTATTGATTTCAGAGAAAGGAAAGGAGAGGGAGAGAGAGGTAGAAACATCAATGATAAGAGAGTCATTGATTGAGCCCACAACCCAGCCATGTGCCCTGACCAGGAATTGAACCCCGATCGCCTGGATCCCAGGTCGACGCTCAACTGCTAAGCCACGCCCGGCCGGGCGATCCTTACAATTTTTAAAGAAATCTATTTCATATTTAGTCTTCATGACATTGTACACCTACTTTGCATAAAAGTAGAGTCAATACTTTGTCCCCAAATATATATTTAATCCTTATTTTCATACTAGCTTCTAAAATCTGTGTCCTTTTGTTACTTTTGAATAAAAAAATCTTTGCAAGTTTACTTGAAAAATTTAACCCCTTTTGCAGGGAGAAAGTCCTGTTAATTTAAGAACAGTCAGAGCTCTCCTTTCTCTTGTAATCTTTAATCTTCTGAAAACATCTCCCTTTAAACGTTTACAGATTTTTTCTTTTCTCTACCGACAAGTTCTATTTTGCATCTCCTCTCCCATTTTCTTTTGTTTATAAGTTTTAATTATGTGCTCCAGTTAATCCCTCTGTTCCTCTGCTGAACGAGCTTTTCTAAAAACATCTTCCAAATATGTGACTGTGGATTCCGTACTCGAAGGGGGCACTCATTTCCGAAGTGCAGGGTCAGCCCTATGGAGCAGAAGTACTAAATGACAAGACATGAAAAATAGTGGACTCTCCCAGATTTCACTCTGTTGTTATGATAGTGACTCAATACAGTTGTTACGAAATTGGGAGAAGCAGTTCCCCAAGGGCATTTCTTTCTCCACCCCATGAATACAGATATACCAAATCCTTAATTTGCTTACCAGAGCAGTAATTAGAGTGCTTGGTATACATTAATTATATAATTGCCATCTTTTATTCTGACATGGTTATGGTTTAAGTGCTTAGCATTTAAATGGTATTAGGTGAAGTCTAGGGGAATTTTTAACTATGTATCTCTTAAAAACTTGTCTGACCTGTTAGGATGTTACCATCTGGTAAACCACTGCTGGTAGGCATTGATCTGGCCACACAGTTGAAATTTAAAACACAAAACAAAATTCATCTTTTAAAGATAAACTTCTGAGACATAAATGATAGTTAAAGATCTCTGTTTTGTCAAATATTTAGTTAGAGAAAAACACGACTATAGTTAGGACATTGGATATGTAGGATATTTTGTTCAGGATGTTGGTGGTGTTTTTTCTTGGTTGTGCCATTATTTATAACAATAATAAATAATAAATATAATTAAACGTTCACTATACACATAAAATACCTTACACATTTACAAGACCAGATAAAGCGAAAATTAGGTATGACTAGATTTCAATCAGCAAACTTTAATAGTGATAGTTCCAAAAAGTAAAAACAAATTCTTAGGGATACCCCTTAAGAAGGACCTAGCAAGTATAATAAACAATGTCATTAGGTAAGTTGTAATCTTACTTTAAAATAGAATTCTTATTAATAAATTATGAATTATTAAGAAAAATCTGCAAAAGTAAGAGATAAACTTGTTTTTTAAATAAAAATAAGTTTATCACTCAAATTACTCAACTAAGTGAACCTGTTTCATTGATCTAAAATGTAACCACTAAACAATATATTACAATTGTTACATGTTCTAAAAATATTCCAAAAATAGATGTACATATATACTTATATATGGAATAAAATATATTCCAAATATATATATACATTTAATTTTGTTAAATATACTTGAAAAAACAACTTTTCTGCCTAATATTTGTAATCACTCTAATCAACACTAATAGTAAAAACTAAATTTTCCTTCTTCTAAAGTTGAGTTTTACTTTTCATATCAATTATTTAAGTGAATGTTTTTTCTAGTTATGAATTTAAAAATGAAAATGCTTTTTTAAAATTGTAATTGTATAAAATAAAGGGAGTTTAAAAGCAAGAGTCCACATAATACTACTATGAAGTCACCACGGGAATGTAGCGAACAGTAGTAAAGTTCGCTTTTTGTGTCCATATGCTGAGAGGGATTAACTATAAGGCAGCGCTACAACAGCATCTCAGTGTATTTATATTTCAACATTCTTGTTGATATATAAGCAATTATTTTAAAGGAGTTTAAAGACAACTGTATTCTATTTTTATTCCTTTCTCAAATGACTGGACAGATTTTGTATTTATCTTAATTCTAGATTTGCCTAATCTGATAGCTCAGGGTTGTACCAAAGCATTTTATTTCCATTCCTGTCCCCCGAATTTGCCCTAGTAATGGGAGTTTCAAACAGAGAGACAGGCTTTGCTTCAGTTTTATGGCTAATTTCCATAAGGCGCAACAAGGTTAAGACTCCCACACATCAATCTTAGTGCGGCTATGACAGCGCTTTTTCTTGAGCATAAGCATTAGATAACAATTATCACAATACCAAAAGAATCACAGCATTTCGTTTCATTCTTAGTTGCTTGTTTCTAGGATATGGGAAGCACTAGTAAATAATTATAATGTGAAGGTTCCTCCCTCACTTGATAATTCCTTTTGAAAATGAATTGTACTCTTAGGTCCCTCTTTAAATAACTTTCTTAATTTTGACACACATCTGAATTGCCTATAATGTACTAGGAATGCATGATTCAATCCTAGTTACCAAATATATAAAATAAAAGCAAATATTCTGTTAATCACAGATAACATAAAGATTATTTAATTAGCGTTTATTATTTACTAGTAACTAACCATTATTCACAACAATCTACACATATATATTGAAATAGTTTAGGATTGATTTGCTTCAATGCACTCTCTTCACCAAAGTTCAAAAAAATACACGTATAACCATTAATTTTTTTCTGAATGTCAGGAAAGAAAAAAATAATGCATGTACCCCACCTAAATATATAGAACCTAGGGATTTGAATTTTAAATTCTCACTTTATTGCAGGCTTCCTGATTAACTTGGGAAAATCACTCACTGCATTTTTTTCTGTTTTCTGATTTTGAAATGGTTATGTTCATTTCTTTAACATGCATTTTTAAAACACTGCCAACTGATGATCTTATAAAAATTTTCTCAATGCTTACAGAACAGAATGTTTTTTGGAACAAAAGTTTACAGAATTTGGTTTTATTATTAACAAAAAAACTTACTACATATACCACCAAACTTCATTTTCTCTTAAAATCCTAACTGTCATTTGACTGGATTGTTTTTCAGTCCTGATCAGAGTGCGTGTATCTGAGTGCCTGTGTTTGTGTTGTAGATCCCATATTTTTCTATTCAAGGAATATGCAGCTATATGCAAGCATATTCTTTTATTTGGGTAAGCTGTCCCTTTCAAAACTCATGAAAAAACAACCACCACCACCTACTATTTTGGAGCCAGATGCCCCAAGGGTTGAAAAGCATTATTTTGCCTAGAACCAGCACAAAAGAGAAATAAATGAAGAAAGCTTAGTTAATTTTTAAGTTGGAAGATCTTTTCATATTAAAAAGCATCCTAGGATGCCTGAAGCCACCCTTTGTAAAGAGTAGGTATTTTTCACAGTGTTTATTTTTATCTGAAAGAAAGTTTTAAGAGCACTGACTGTCCATCAGCATTGCTTTCACCACTAGACCCCAGAACCAGAAACCTAGGATTCATCTTTAACTCCTTTTATTTATTCTTGCTACCTACAACCCATCAGTCTCCACCTCTTAATAACTGTCACAGTGGCACAGTGCACTTAGGTACAATCTCATACGTGCCATTGTGATTCTTTTGAGTTAACAAACTATTGTAATCATCATAAGTCCATGTCTTTTTCCATATGAACAATGGTAAACCTACTTTTGTCCACCCCTGTATATTTATAGGCACTGCAATAAATTATTATATTTTATTTTAAAGTTATTAGTATTTTAAAGAAGAAAACATAATGGTTTTATATTTATCCATGTATTTAAATTTTGCAGAGCTCTGGATTCTTTTCTAAAGATCTAGGTTTCATGTGGGATTATTTCCCTTCAGCTCGAGGTGCTTCCTTGAACAGTTCTTAGAGGGCACGTCTGTTGCTGACAAACTCTCTTAGCCTTATTTCATCTGAAAATGTTTCACTTCACCTTCATTTGAAAAAGACAATTTCCTAGTTATATAATTCTATGACTTTTTCCCTTTCAATACTTTGAATATATTATTCTATTTTCTACATATCGTACCTTCGCTATTTTCTGATACAACCGTCATTATTGGGTCTGTTGTTGTAGGTGATATGTTGGCTCCTCTAGGTAGTTTCCGCTTATCATTGGCTTCCAACAATTTGGCTAAGATTATGCTTAGTTATAGGATCCTGCTAAGGATTTATGAACTTCTTGGATTTGTGGATTAAAATTGTCATAAATTTTGAAAAATTTTTTACTGTTGTCTCTGATATTTCTTCTGCCCAATTCTCTCGCTTTTCTCTTGCTTGGCTTCAGTTACACGTTATGCTAGAGTAGATCATACTGTTCCACAGGTCTCAGTGTTGTGTTCTGAATCATTATTGTCATCTTCACTGTGTGCTGAGGTTTTGGTAATTTCTATGATCTGTCTTTAATTTCACAATCCTTTCTTTTCTTCAACCTACAGATTCAATAAATCTTCATTTTATATATTATATTTTTAGTTCTAGAATTTTCACTTGGCTCTCTCCCTCCCTCCCTCCCTCCCTCTCTCTTTCTCTTTTTCATCTAAATAGTTTTACCTGTATTACTCATTTTCTTTCTAATTTTTTTACATATTTTTATTAGCTCTTTGTAAACATTTGTCTGAGAACTTGAATGTCTGAAACACCTGTGACTTGCTTATATTAATTTTTTTCTCTTGATTTATTGGTTACTTTCCCTGCTTTCCATGTCTTGTCATTTTCAATTGCATGCAAAACATTATCTTTCAAATTTATTCTTGAATGAACTCTTTGTGTGTGTGTGTCTGGCAACCAGTGTGAGGGGCTAATTCGTTGATCTTTTTAATAATTAAACTAGATGGGGACTTAGTTACATTTTTAGTTAATTTTAGTCCATCTATGGTTTCGTAAGTTTTGAAGTGGATTTTGGCATCTGAGCACTGCAAGACTAGGAAACCTGTCTTTGTTTTCAAGCTCTATTCTCATCTTCTTATATTGTCATTTACTTGGCAAAAAGTTCCATGGGACAATTGACAAGCAAAAAGGTCTAACTTGGTTTATAAGGCTCTCCAAAATTCTACTATAAGCCATGCCAGCTATATGTGGTTGTCAAAAGTTTGCCTGTTTTCTCTATTGGAAAACAGAGTCTTTTGATTGTCAAAAAAAAAGTTTCTTTGTCTGTGGAAAGCTTGTTTTTCCACTGATCATGAAAACTAGCTAAGTTACCCTTGGGATAGAAATGGCCCCTGGTTCTTAGTCATCTTGAAAGGGCTTGTTTCCCTTTGGAATTTAGTTTATTTGAACTATTTTGTGCCCTACCAAACTTCAATGACCTTAAGTACACATATTAAAATTGTGATTTTATCTTGTGTTTTCTCATTATTACAGTGAAAGTGATAGCCTTTTATGACTTTCTATATCTAACTAGTAGTGGAAGATCTTATAATATGCTTTCAAAAACATGATGTGATATGATTCAGAGTGGCATTGTTTCTCTTTATTTTCAAAACATTTTGTACTTTACGTGAACGTTCCTTCTTGTTTTCCGAGTCATCATCTATATTGTGATTTCAAGTTCTTCTATTTCAACACCTGAAATAACCAACTCCAGGTCTCTAGTTGAATGTAAGGCCTTGCTAACCATTCTCATGTCCTGCTGAATGGTATTGTTTATTTAGAATTTCCCCCATGCAAAGTTAAATAAAAGAGTATCTAAAACCTTATGCACACACAGTTTCATGAACTTCTCTTCTTTTACGCTTTTAATATCCATCTTTATAATATCCCAAATACACTGTATGATGTACAGTGGAAACTCCCAATTTAATGTATATTTGTACCTGATGACATTCCTTTTGATACTTAATAGTTTGTTTTCTCTAATTCTGAGTCACTTAAGCAGTACAAGAACAATAAAAATATAGTAACTGGTCTTATAGCATCATTTCTACTTTTATGTAACCAGGAGTGTACGTAGAAACAGGAGAATGTTAGAATTCACTAGTAGAGAGCAATTAGATAGTGAATCTTGATTCTCTAGAAATTATGGTAAGTATGAGAACTAACGACTCATGTTTTCCCTGTGGATCTTTAATTCATGCTGAGTTGTGCTGCTTGCTTCAGTATACAAAAGCCGAATAGCTGAGACCGCCTGCATGCACTGCAAATCTCCATGCTGAGTCACAAGCTGAAATATGAGTTAAAGATTGCTTATTTTTTATAAGTAAGATAGTAATAAATCTAAAGTGTTTGTTAAAAGTTGGAGAGAAGGAAGAAACTGAGTAGAAGAAAGAAATTAAGTAGACATTAGGTTAGTGTTAGAAGTAGGAGGGAAAACAAAAGTTAATTTAGAAGATGGTTAAAACTAGGAGATGAAAGGTTGATGTGACAAGCTTGGAACCCTAGCCCAGACTTACTGGCATGCACTGGTAACCAGTATCACGTCTGCACACAACAAACCTTTAAGTCAATCACTAATTGCCTCTTTATCAAGAGCTATTTCATTGGATGCTTAAAGAAAATTATCTCATATATCCAAAGCATCCTATTATGACTAAAATAATCATTTTGAAAGACAAAAAAGTTGTAACATTTGGATGCATACCTACCACAAAAGAAATAGATAAACTCGAGTGGATCAAACTAATTGTATTCTTCCAAGGAGGAAACAATTCTCTCTGTAGGAGATTGCAGATACAACAGATCGACTATAATTCCAATGATCTCTTGTAGATGTTATGAATGAAACCTATAGATTCAGATTAGATTTTTTTTTTTAAATAATATATGTTGCCCTCTAAGCAACTGACACCAAGATATAGCACAACATCCATTTCCACTTCATTTTTTGCTGACCATTAAGTAGGAGTCAGAGGATGGAAAATTTATGTAAACAAAGTAAAGATCAGGAAAAAAATAGGCACAACCACTTGCCTATGGAATTTATTAATTGCTTGGCATTAATAATTGTTATGACATTATAACATAAGAAACAGCTACATACTTAAATTTTTTGCCCTTCCCAAATGAAATCACTTTCATATATCTTCACTGGTCTCCATAAATACATATAAAGAAGTGTGGTCCACTGTGTCCAAAAACTTGTCTATAAAAAAAAAGGATAATAGACAAAGGGCAGAAGTAGAATAAAAAAAGGTGCAATATAGAAGATAAAAAACTTAGATATCATATAATGAACTTTATTTGTATGTAATATTTCTTAAAAGTGACTTTGAAAATGAGGGGGGTAACAGTGAAATTTTATTATTGGTATAATGTCATATGCATACAGTGGTTTAGAGCATTAAAAAGTTTTAGCAGATATATCATTTAATCCTTTTAACAACCCTATTAAATATTTGTCACTCCCATTTCACAGATTAGAAAGCTTGAGGTTCATACACTGAAAAGTGCCAGAGCCAGTATTGATCCCAGGCCTTTCTAGTTCACATCCTATGTTCTTTCCATCATCATTTGTATCTTCTGTAAGTCTGTATAAAATTTTAAAGCAAGCTACAATCATAATGCTATTCCATGAGGCTATATTTCACTAAACTTAGACTTACTAGAACTGGTTCTACATTAAGAATCCTTATGGAAATTTCCTTGCTTAAATATATTGCTAATTGGTTGTATATAATTAATCATTTTCATGTATCTTTTAGAATTCTAAGTTACTGGTTCATATTCTATAATTGCTGTAAAATTATTTACTATTACAGTGACTGACTAAGTTTTATTGAATACACTTTCCTACAGATACGGAAAAATATTAAGCAGTCTTTCTAGCTATTTTACATAAACCAAAAAGACAGATGAAGACTTACATAATAATTGAGCCAAAATCATTATTTGTTTTCTGAATTAAAAGTAAATTAATATTGACAAGTTTCATTCCCTAACATTAAAAACATGTTAAAGTAAAAACACCCTCTGATCAGATGCACTTGTATGCATTATGCCCCCAGCCTCCTGAGCACGAATCAAGAGGAAATAAACAAGTTGTGTGGTAGCTAGAAGGAAAAACTTACAAGTAAAGTGTCTTTCCAGAGACTGTTGCATTTTCTAAAGTGCCATGTGCTATATATTCTGATGGCCCTTTAAAAGTGTAGTGTTATAATCTATACCCTGATGCTATAAAACATATTTTATCATCCAGATTCAGGTATATATATATTGGAATAGCCTTGTAAATTTATGTCACTTATCTTTAGATTCATATTTCTTTACCCATATTAGAACATTTCACATTTTTCAGCTAAAATATCAACTCTACTATGGAACCAACTTTTTTCTTAGTTTAATTCCACAAGTAGCATTATATTAAGAATTGGAGAAGATAGGAAATGGGAATTACTCAAATGTTTGGGAGGTTTTCAATAAGACTAATTGGATTGAAAATGTTTACAATTTAAAAAACCCAACAGATTCTTAATGGATGCCAAAAGACAATAGCCCAGATGTTGTTGTTATTTATTTGTGTGATCCTGGATATTACAGTACACTTTCCAGCCCTCAGTTGTTTTTATTTATAAAATGAAAGAAATATACTAAATAAACTCTAAAAAGACTGTTTTTTGCCTCCAGATTTTAACTACATGACTCATTAATATTTTTAACTAATTTAACATAACACAAAGTTGTAATACCTAAAAAATCAATGCATATGTAAGTTGTAAAAGAGAATAGTACTTAGCGGTGACTTCTTAGGACAGGGAGAGTCTGTCTTCCATGAAAGACCAACAAAATCCCTAAAGCTATTTGTTAGAATTCTTGGAGCTGACCAGTTTTGATTATAAGAAATACCCCATATTTTGCTCTCCTGTGTAATGCGATCACATGGATGTTTTAATATACTACAAAAAATGTATTTACTGTTAATTCCATGATAATTATATTAATCACAATAGAGTAATAAAATTTTCCTGCAAGTTATTTTAAGGTTAATAGTTTTCTATTTATTTTTCTTAGAGCCACCCCTTTGATTGAACTCATACTACATTCTTTTACAAATTCATAACTTTGGGCTCCTTTTTATACTTATCATATTGGAGGGTTTTTTTATTAACTAATTTCTGCCCTCGATAAAACTAAATTCCTAATAATCCTAGCTATTCCTAATGTACAGTGTCTGACATTCATCTGAAGAATCCTTCAGGACAAGCAGCAGCAAGTGGTGGTTGTGGGAGATGAGATTACTAGGCATAGAAACCACTTCATCTGTGATGATTCCTAGAGCTGCTTGGAGATGGTCCTGCCCATTGCAAGAGGAGGAGAGGAGAGACAAGGTACAAGGCAATACGGAACCCTAAGAAGCAACACACGTAGAAACTGGAAAAGAACTGTTGGTTATAATGTAAATAGGAAGGATCACATTTGGTTTGCCAGTGAGACTTGAATTCAAGACTTGTAAAACGTTCTGAAAATTATCTCCTCTTATATCTTGACTCTCTTGCATTTAAAGTTTTTAAAATCCTATTTCATAAAAATGGATTGGTATCCCAGAGTCATCAGAAGTTTTCAAGTGATTCATTGCTTGTGCAAATACCTAAACAACCCCTAAAATCATGGTATAATTAGTAGCTTCACATTTTGTATTTTATGTTTAAAAGTTTTAATTGTATCATTTAATTTTACTCTTTAAATGCAAGAGAGTCAAGAGCCAGAGTTCTAGGTATCAGTATAGGCATACATAATTGAGAGTTTTGAATCATCAGGAGCTAAGGTCTGTTTAAGGGAAATACATAAATCTATACAAAATCACAGGCTTCAACTGAAGCAAAATAATACCATCATGGGGCATTACAATGTTGAAGTCCTGAATAGTTTTAAAACTCAAAATGGAGAGACGACAAATATAAGAGGACAGGGACATGGAATTGAAAGGGCTTTAACTAACTAGAAGGAACTATTATTCCATTTCATTGATGAGGAAAATTAATCTTAGACTGTATGAAGGACTCACTTAAAATTAGTAATTTAGAGTCAGAGATCCAATCACATAACTGAGCTCTCCTAAACTTTAATTCATTTGAAAATAAAATATTCTCTGACACCCCAATTCTAGTTGGAACTCAGCTCTGGTGCCCATCCATCCAAAACTAAATGATTGAACGTTGGTGTTAGTCTATTCCTTTATATTTAGATTAGAGTTCTTAACAGAGAAGTTCTCTTACAGTGTCAGTCGCATATTTATCATTACAGAGACCTCTTAGTGTGTAACTTATCTAACTTTTAGTTCAATTTAAACCACTCATCTAGTTGTATCCTTTTTGAAAAAAGAGAATTCTTTCTTCAAAATAAAACACCAGTTAAAAGGCAATTTTAAATTTAAATGAAATTCTATATTATACATTATAAAATATAAAAAATAACTTCTAATTTTCATTATTTAACCATTTGAGTATTCTAGACCCTTTCAGCATTTCCATGATACTTTTCTTCCTTTCAAATATGGAATAATATATATACATATATATATATAAAATTTCACTTTTTAAAAACAAGAAAAGAATTTATTTTATATATAAAGTCTATAATTTTTTCTTAATATTATCCTAGTATTTCTATATCCTGTTTCAGTTTAAAGACAAACTATTAGGTAAATTTAAATGATATCATTAAACTTTTAAACAGACAATGCAAAATGTGACTCCACCAGTTATGTCATGGTTTTAGGGATTGTTTGCACAAGTAATGAATTACTTGAAAACTTCTGATGACTCTGGGATATCAATCCACTTTTATG
This sequence comes from Miniopterus natalensis, assembly GCF_054644295.1. NCBI lineage: Eukaryota > Metazoa > Chordata > Mammalia > Chiroptera > Miniopteridae > Miniopterus > Miniopterus natalensis. The sequence goes on from NC_142086.1 coordinate 26,010,212, forward strand.
AAATCTCAGTTTAAAACCTTTTTCTAAAATCAAGAATAAATGATGTGCTTAGTCCCTCCCACCCGTCTCCTTTTCTATTTCTTCTCCTCTCTCATCAACGTTTTATTTCAAAACAGGCATGGGTTTATAATCTCACTAAACACTCTCAGAAAATAAAATGTTATCTTGTTTTAGGCCATAGGATATAGGAACATTTAGTGTGACACAGTAAGTTTCATTAGTAAACTAAATCTCTAGATTATCCAGGAATGGGGCATTTTTAATGATTTCAATACTCCATCACACCCTGCAATGATACAAAGAGGTGCATTAAAGCAAAAACATAGAGGTAGATTTTGGATTGCAGGGGTTTTTTCTTTCTCTGTTGTAAAACCTTAACACATTTTTACAAAATAGAAAGCAAATCATGAAGAAATGTAATGTGGCATCTGAAATCCACTAAATTACTAATCTTCCATTGGCCCATTTATTCTGTATTCTCTGGAATGAAGTAAAGGCTTAAATTTTTTCCTTAAAGGCAATAAGCAAAATGATAGCTGGAAAGAAACGTGTTATCTCACTTCCCATCCTTTTTCAAAAACTCAGTAAGAAAAGGTCTCTTCACCCAAAACTTGTATTGTTTTCAAATGCATAGCTCCCCTCCCTTCCTTCCACCCCCCAAGTACATAAGCTTGTGGGAAGTTTCAAGAGGATCCAGCACAGTCTGTGATTCTGTGGGCGGCACATAGCCCAGAACTAAAGGGAGAGAAGTGACACTCCTTTGGACCCAAGGGCTGCTTCTCCTTTTCTGGACTTAGAAACCTAACATATTTCTGACCTTGAAGGGGCAGCTTATTTACTACATCCTTGTGTGTTCTCAGGGAGAAAAGAAAAAAAAAGTATGAATTTAATTATATCCTTGTCAAGAGGTAATTCCATCTCAAAAAATTAATTTTCAGTGCTTTGGAGTTATTGCACATTAAAAAATATTGCCACACAAAAAACATGGGTGGCCTGTCACAAACATTACAGACCTATTGACCTTACATAGCTTCATCTGCACAACTATTGATTTTTCTCTGTCTTTATTTTGACATTTCATATGATTTCATCTAAGATTCATCACTGTGGAAATGTCAGATTTAAGGGTGTGCTTTTATTGTTTGGAGAGAGCAATCTTAGAAATGGTTTACTACTTATCTGTTTGAGGCAGTAGGCTGGATTCATCAATGTTGAAATAATTCAACATCAAGTTATCACACTTATTTTGCCAGAGGTTTCCAGATTGCTATTTTTTCCCTTCTGAGAAGTGAATTGGGTCATCACTTTGGGTTTTAGATGTCAATAATTTCTTAACTGGGCTTTAAAACACTAAACCCATGAATACTTTTAATTTGAGGACTTCCTTGGGTATGATTAACACAACTGTTAATTCAATACAGTTTATGTTGGGAAAGCGATGGGACATTAATACATTTCTAAATACCAATTACTTAGGACACAGTAAGAAATCAATATTTTAATGCAGTTTTATCATATAAGTGTTTTGTCTTGTCCAAATTTTTAAACTAGATTCTTCATATTGTGTACCCTCAACCCCATGGGATATAAATGGAGTTTTAAAGACCTTGCCTGGGGTCTGTGACCATAATATATGAAAATATGTGTCTCTCTTTTGCTTGGCTAGCTTTTGTAAAATCATATTTGCAGTGTGTTAAAAAATAAACTGAGGACTTCAATTGAACAGTGAATAATTTATGTATAAATAGATTGACTTTTGTTAGTATAAAAATAGGAGGAAGAGTCAACAAATTATTTGTGTTACTACAGACTAGTTCCAAACCAGTCAACATCACGTAAAAATCAAATATCCAGGCAGAACCAGCTACATAATTTGCAAGGCTCAGTGCAAAATGAAAATGTGGAGGCCTTTGTTCAAAATTATTAAAAATTTCAACAACAGCAAACATTAAACTAAGTGCGAGCCCCTTGTAAGTACTGGACCGACTGCACAGGTTGCATGCCCATGGAGTCAGCCCTGTCTCCAGGGCCTGTCCATGAAAATTTAACTTTCTAATTCCACTTGCTAATGAAGAACTCAGTCTCTTTACACTGCCCTTTTCCTTTCTAAAGAAAGCAACCTCAAACTGCGATAATCTATATACACACCAAAATACCATTAGCTAACTAAAATTGAGAAAAAAGTGAAAGTATGCAAAATCTCCTTTTGCTTGACTATTTTTTTAAGGTCTCTGAATGAGAGAAGCGTTTAAATGTACTGCTAGCAAAACTAAAAATAAAATAAAACAAAAGTACATTGTACTTAATCATTTTTATGCTAACATTTCCTGTTTGTGGGAGGCAAATCCAAGAGCTTCAAGCATCTCTCCATCTGTAAGCAGATTTGCAGAGAAATGCAGTGTTAATGAAAGTGGCAGTACACACAAGGTGACCTTTAGAAATTACCCACTATTCTCAAAATGACACTGCTTTCCACAACAAATAAGGAACTATTATCTGGGTTTCATGTTCTCAGCCACTTGCTATCCAAGCAGTAGTAATTGATTTGAAAGGATAGAAAGCATTACAATATGACGATATCTTATTTATTAATGAAACATATTCCTGTTGGCCAGAAAGAAATGTTAATAGAAGAGATCTTATGCTATAAAATACATTGGGAGACTTATTCCATATGATTCTCGAATTATGAGTGTTTGCAGTGATTTAAAAGCAACTCACTGTACTAAACTGCAATTACATTTTTAGTGACATGTTTTTTTCTTTTAATTGAATGTAAAAGCTAAGTTTTTTAAATCTTTAATGTTTTAATTATGGTATTTGATTCAGTGAAGAACAGTTCTAATGAGACCTGGCCTACATAATGACATTGCTCAGCGTATTGTTTAACCAGGTTGTCTTTCAATCCCAGCATTTACAACTTTCTTTTACATATTCAAAGCAGGTGATGTTATGCTAGCATGTGTATTAATGTTAATTGAAGTTATTCAGGTGGATGACAAAGAAAATTAGACCCCTCAGGGTATCATCTTCCTTTGTGGTTTTTTTTTTTAAACAGCTTTCAAGAAAAGGGTATATAAATTTGGACAAAATACTCTACTCCGCATGCCATATAGATTTTCTAAACATTTGATCATGAATATCTCTGACAGGATATACTTCTTATAAAAAGAGTTCAAACAATGAAATGAGTTTATAAAACATTGTACATAAATTCAGAAATGTAATTTTGACTATGAAATTATAAGGAAAACATTTTAATAAGTTCATTAATTTTGTTGATAAAAGTTTTATTCTGACAGAAGAAGAAAATGCAAGGTAGGGAAAAGGTAGATGCATGTATGAAATGAAAAAATAATTAAATCTATAGTTTAAAACTCTTATTAACAAACTGATGTGAGTTATGTTTAAAATAAAGTGTATATACTTGAGAATGAGGGATGGAGGAAAGTCAGGAGGAAAAAATGCATTGATTTAATGTGTCAAATGGTCATTTTTATATACATCAATACCAAGATCTGTTTCTAACTCATGAGACTTTATTTTAAAAATATGTCCATGGAACTTGTGCTATGCTTAAAATCTTTTGTACTCTGTGGAAAAGAAAACTCTAGAAATCTGTCATCCAAAGCAAATACTTAATTTTATATTAAATCCACACATTAAAAAATACTTTAAGAAGAAGTCCGATAAAATTGCAAAATGTAAATGGTATCTGTTGACTTTGAGCAGAAAATAAAACTAAAAGAAAAGAAAATTCTGTCTTTCCCCAGCAGTATCATAGGGAGAAAGACATAGAGTTTCAAAACACAAGAGAAAATACAGAGAGCAATATTTTAACTGAAATGTTCAAAGCTGAATAGAACTGAGAAAGTGTAGCAGCTGAAAAATAATTTGCTGTCTGCTAATCTAAGAATTATGAACTTTTAAAAATATATCTTTATTGGCTTCAGAGAGAGGAAGGGAGAGAGAGACAGAAACATCAATGAATTGAACCCCAGTCTTCTGGATCCTAGGTCAATGCTCAACCGCTGAGCCATGCCCTGCCAGGCTAAATTTTTTATTTTATTACATCTAACTGAAATTTTAAGCTCTCAGAAAATCCTATTTTCTCAACTGTGGTTATTAAAATTTTTGGTGTATGTGTTTTAAGTTGCAAAGCATTCTCCATTACTCCAGAAATTCAAGAGATAGGGATGACTGAAATATAAGAGATTGAAGCAGTGTGAAACTAAGTTGTATAAAATATACATATGTATTGCATGTACCTTATACTGTATGAGAAAGACTGTTACCGATTTGAGCTGAAAGTGAAATATGAAATCTCTGATGAGATTTCTAAGAAATATGATTTGCCTCATTGCAGGTCTTCTGAAATTAAACATGAAAAATGTCTTAATTTGCATTAAAATGGCCTGACCAAGCCACTAGTGCTGTGTATCAATGTTTTATGAATTCAAACAAGGACTCATACCATAATGTCCCTATTACAGAGCAGCTTCTCAGTGGCGGGTGGAGAGTTCAGTCTCCCAAACACTGCGAACAACGCTCTTGCCATTGAGGATGTCAGACTTTGTTTTACCCGAGAGTTACTATATTCAGAATAATTTATCACTCTTAGAGAATTCCAGATGGCACAATGGACATATTGTGATCTAGAAATATTCACATGAAATTTCCTTCAGCTATAACTGTGTCCAATAACTGAGTTTTATTTACTGTACAGACAGGAAAAGGCAACTGCTGCTAGTAGCTTTTTACAGAATTGTATGCAATATTTAGAGTGCTCTGTCTTTGACACTGTAAATCAGCTCGCCCTTCTTCTTATTTCCAGCCTATCGCTTTAAACAATATAACTTTCATTTTTATCCTGAGTAAATGTTTCTAGCTAGCTCAGTAGTGACCATCAAGGGGAAAAAAGAATTAATCAGGAAAATAATGTAACCAAGATGTGAAAATTACTCCATCTGCAGAGATTTAACTGCCCACAACCCATTTCTGAGAAAAAGTGAATTAAGGAGACTCCCTTAGAAACCACTTAGAACTTAAGAAGCATAAACTTTTATAACTTCAGGTAATACGCTCTTTAAAGAAGTTTCAGTTTTTTCGTCGTTAGTCAAGCATTTGGAAGCACACACATCAGGACACAGAAAAACCTTTTCCACAGCAAAGGACAAAGTAATTTTAAACAAACTGTTGAACTGCTGTAATTGTGGTGGGAAGTACTGAAAATCTGATGAGATTTCTAAGAAGTATGATTTGCCTCATTGCAGGTCTTCTGAAATTAAACGTGAGAAATGTCTTAATTTGCATTAAAATGGCCTGACCAAGCCACTAGTGCTCCTTAGCACAATGTTGTGTATCAATGTTTTATGAATTCAAACAAGGACTTATACCAATAATGTCCTTATTACAGAGCAGCTTCTCGGTGGCCGGTGGAGAGTTCAGTCTCCCAAACACAGAGAGCAGCGCTCTTGCCATCGAGGACGTCAGACTTTGTTTCATCAGGAAGGTTGAGCCTAGGATGCTCCTTGTTGTCACTTTTAAATTCAGCTACATTTTTAAAGAACCAGCAAAGTTTTCTGCTAGAAGTAATAAGCGGTAAATTACATTATAAAATATAGGAATACTTTATAATGCAACTGGTCCTCATCTGTTTTATATATTTACTAACTGTAAGTTTGCATATTAAGTTTTCTTAAGTGCAATTTTTCTATACCGTCCTAGGAAAATAATTCAGCAATTGCCTTTTTAGAAAAGCACTTTAAGGTTCACTTTGCATATATTCACTTAAGTAAAGGTTCTGTTTTTAGTAAAAGATATTTTTTTGTTTTGAGGACATGAAAATACACATGAATTACTTTAAATCTGCATGCAGTATGTCTTAGTGTAAACAGAGAAGGAAGGAAATGATGAATAAGAGGATTTCCAAGTTTATTTTTAAAATATTTATAAGTTCATTGAATAACAACAGTGAGTTCATTACATGCTAACATAAATAACATCTTTATGAAAGCCTAAATATATTCTCCAAAACAAAACAATATTTCCTGAGAAGAGTAGTCTTGGTTTATATTTTTAATTGATATTTTTAGTGAAACGATTGTAGATTCAAATGCTGTTGTAAGAAATAACAGAGTGAGATCCTGTACACTTCTTATAGACTCCGTCCAATTTCTTACTCAGTGGAAACATTTTGCAAAACTATATAGTACAATATCACAACTAAGACACTGGCATTGAAATAACGTACCAGTTTTATAATTTTATTCAGCTTTCCCCACTTTTAACTGTCCTCTTTGGGGAGTGTATGTGTATATGTTAAGTTATATAAAATTTTATCTCCTGTGTAGGTTTGTTTATCTATGAGGTGGTTTTATTTTGTGTGTTTTGTTTGTGTTGCCTTTTGTTTTACATCCCAAATCTAAGTGAAATGGTACGGTTTCTGTTCTTTTCCATCTACTTCTTCGCTTAGCACAGTGCTCTGAAAATCCAGCCGCGTGGTTGCCGAGGGCAGCACTTGGCCTTTGCTGTGGCTGAGCGGGCTTCGGGGGGCGCGTGGGCCACAGCGGTATTCAGTTGTCCCCCAAGATGTCAACTATCGCTACCACCACGAGGGCCCCACTGCTGCCCTCCACATCCCCTTTCCTTTGACAAACATTAATTTCTCTTCCATTTCTAAAATTGTGTTGTTTAAAAAAACACAGCAGTGAAAAAGATTTTAAATATATATTATATAACTGGAATCATACAATACGTAGCCTTCTGAGACTGGCTCTCCCACTCAGCGTAGTTCACCCTGGAGATTCATCCAAGTCGTATCAATACTATATTCCTTTTTCTTACCGAGAAGGGTTACGTGGTATATGTATCTCAGTTTGTTTAACCATTCACCTGTTGAAGAACATCTTGGGTGATCCATTTTTTAGCTATTACACATAAAACTGCCAAGCACATTCATGCATAGGTTTCTGTGTGAACATGAGTTTTCAATTCTCTGGGATAAATGCCCGGAGTGAAGTTGTGGGGCCCTATGGTAACTGCACATTTAGGTGCACAGAAACTGCCAAACTGATTTTTAGAGTGCCCGTACCATTTGGCTTTCTCACAAGCAAAATATGAGGGATCCAGTGTTTCTGCACCTTGTGTCTGAGTTCACCCCTATTTTTTATTTTAGCCACTATGTTACATGTGCACCTATGTATCACTGTAGTTTAAATGTTTATTTTCCTAGCGGTTCATAATGTTGCACGTTGTTTCATGTGCCTATTTGCCATCTGCATGCCCTCTTTAGTGAGATGTCTCTTGATGTCCTTTTCCCGCTTTCTGTTTTGATTGCTTTTTTTACTGTTGAGTTTTGAAAGTTCTTTATATATTCTAAATACTACTCCTTTAGCAGACATGTAGTCTGCAAATATTTTCTGCCAATCTGTAGCTTGTCTTTTTATCTACGTGACATGGGCTTTCACAGAGTAAATGATTTTAATTTCTTTGAGGTCTAATTTATCAGTTTTCCTTTTCTGGGTCATACTTTGATGTCAAGTCTGAGAATTAATTGCTGAGCCCTCTCCCCTAAATGTGTGCTTCGATGCTTTTTTCCTAAAATTTTTATGTTTTACATTTTACATAAAATTTACAATCTACATAAATTTACATGTAGATTGTAATTCACTTTGAGTTGGTATTAGGTTTATGTTGAGTTTCACTTATTATTATTATTATTTATTATTATTATTATTGCCTATGGATGTCCACCTGTTCCAGTGTCATTTTTTCTAAAGGCTATATACTTCCTCCATTGAATTGCTTTTCAGCCTCATCAAAAATAACTTGATCATATTTACATGGTTCTATTTCTGGATCCCCTATTCTGTTTTATGGATTTATATATCTATATGTTCTCCAATACTACACACAGTCTTAATGACGTTAGCTATAGATTAAGCCTTAATATCAGAGTTTCTACTCTCCTTATTCTTCTTTGTCAAGATTATTTTAGCTCTTCTAGAGTCAGTATCTTTCCATATGAATATTTAAAAAAACTTGTCTATGTCTACAAAAAGAGTTTTCTGGGGTTTTGATAGGAATTGCATGAATCCTATAGATTAATTTAGGGAGAATTGGTATTTTTACCATGCTTGGTCTTCCTGTCCATGAACAGTATAGCTCAAATAAGACCACTTATTTTGGTCTTATTTGATTTGTTTTTTCAACACTCTCTGATTTTTAACATTCAAATCTTAGATTTGTACTGTTAAATACATATGTTGCTATTTTATTTGGAACAATTATAAATGGTATTGAGTTTTTAATTTGGTTTTCACACTTATTGTTAATATATAGATATGTAATTGATTTTTATGTGTTGATGTTGTAACCTGCAATCTCGATGAACTCACTAATTAGTTATAGAGGGGTTTTTTGGGTAATTTTTCAGGGGGTTTTCTCTGAGGACAATCATGTCATCTGAAACCAGAAATAGTTGTATTTCTTCCTTTCCACTCTGTATGCTTTTTGTCTCTTTTTTGTTACCTTACTGCAGTGGCAAGAATGTCCACTACTGTGGTGGTGAGAGTAGACATCCTTGCTTTGTCTCTGACTTAGGTGAAAACATTTTTTTTCACCTTTAAGCATAATGTTACCTACATGGTTTCATATATGACCCTTATCATGTAGAGGTAAATACACTCGATTCCTATCTTGCTGTTTTTATCATGAGTGGGTATTGGTTTGGGAAAATGCTTTTTTGTCAGTTGTTTGATCAGATGGTTTTTATTCTTTAGCCTGTTGATGTAATGGATTACTTTCATTGTTTTTCAAATGTTTAACCAGTCTTACATACGTAGAATAAATCACACTTGGTCATGGTCTATAATTACTTTTATACATTTGCTGATATGTTGAACATTTTTGCATTTAAGTTCATGAGAGATATTGGGTTTTGTTTTTATGTGTGTGTTTTTATAGTTTTGGTATTAGGGTAACTGGTTTTAAAAAAATGAGTTGGGATGTGTTCCCTCCTCTTCTGGAAGGAGAGATTTTTCTGAAAGAGATTGTGTAAAATTATTGTTAGTTATTTAATTTTTCATAGAACTCCTCAGTGAAACCATCTGGGCCTGGACAGTTCTCTTAGGGATATTTTCATTTATGAATTCAACCATTTTAATGGTTAAAGGGCTATTCAGATTGTCCACTTCATCCTGGTTGATTTTGGGAATTTGTCATCATTGAAAAATTGGTCCCTTTTTCTAAGCTGTCAAATTTATAATTTTATTTTTTTCTTCAAAGAACCAAATTTTTGCTGAACTGTTTTTCTCTATTGTTTTTCTGTTTTCATTTTAATTGATTTCTGCTTTATCTTTCTATTTCCTTCTTGTTTTGTGTTTATTTTACTCTCATAGTTTCTTAAGGTGAAAACTTAAAATATTTTTTGAAACCTTTACTCATTTATAACTATTTTAGTGCTATACTCTAACTATATCACTTCTGTAGCTGCATCCAAATATTTTGACATGTGTTTTTGTTTCCATTCAGTTGTGCATTTATCTTGATTTTCTTTGAGACTTTCTCTTTGACCCATAGATTATTTAGCAGCGTGTTATTTAATTTCCATGTATTTTGAGATTTTTTTTGTTGTCCTTATTTTATAAATTTCTTGTTTGATTTCAATATGGCTATCAAACACACTCTATGTGATTTCAGTTCTTTTAAATTTGTAGGAGTCTATTTTACGGCCAATGGTAATAGTTTGTCTCTTTGAATGATCTATGGAATGTATTAGTCAGCTTGGAGTACTAAAACGAAATACTATAAATGAGTGGCTTAAACAACAGATATTTATTTCTCACAGTTCTGGAAGCTAGGAAGCTTAAAATCAAGGTGCCAACAGATTCAGTTCTTGGTCAAGGTCCTCTTTCTGCCTTCTCTATGCTGTATCTTCACATGAGGAAAGGAGGAGGAAGGGAGGGAGGGAGAGAGAGAGAGAGAGAAAGTTCTCTGATCTTTTCTTATAAGGGTAATAATCACATCATGAGGACCTTATCCTCATGACCCCATCTACACCTAACTACCTCCCAAAGACCTTATCTCCAAATACCGCCACATTGACAGTTAGGCCTTCAACACATGAAAATGTCGGGGGAACACAGTTCAGGCCACAGCAAAGTGCTTGAATAAGGAGTATCCTGCTGTTTTTGATGCAGTTCTGTATATCTCCAAGTTTTGTTTTGAATCATTAATATATATGACGGAAAACGGCAGAACTAAGAAATATGCCTTACATTTTATCCTTGTTGGACTTACATCCTATGTTTAATATAGGACTTATGTATGCCTATATAAATTATTTTATTCTAACAGACGTCAGACAGGCTACTGCATTCTTTCTTTGGGGGAGGGGGCGGAATTTTTATTTCTTCTGTTTATTCTTTCAAAGTACTTACAAAAGCTTTATTTTAGTATTTATTACAGAAGAAAGAGATCCAGGAATTATAATTCAATTGCATTTTTCTTGTCTAAGAGAGTTCAGTGTCTCAGAGACCTTTTACCATATGATCTACATGGAATGATAACCATTTATAGGCAGGGAAATTAATGCACAAAGGATGAGCATATTCCCCATTGCCACGTAGTCAGGCAGCAAAGCCCACATGTGTAACTCAGGTCTAGGAAATAGGTTGGTGCTTATTGTGCGTGGATTATCTAAGACTCAACTAAGTTCAACAGTTATTAAAAGGACACCAGCACCATAGGAAGAATGGAAGTAGTCAAAACAGAAATTTAACAAGATTTCTCATTAGACAGCATTCTTTCCTTATCTTATGTAATACTTTAAAACTGCCAGAATAGCTCAACATTTAAGAAACTTTTGTAAAACACAAAGAGAGCCCCTTATTGTGGATGTTTTAAATTGCAGATTGATGGCTGTTACTGGCCTTGCAGAGGGTGAAATAGGCAAATTGTGATGCTCTTCTTTTACCTGCAGGTGACGAGCCTCATCCCTGACTTATTATAAAGCAAATTTGCAATTTATTCAAAGCCACTGCTCGTTTCAAAGGAAGACTTTTAAATAGTAAATGACGTGTTCAGAGACCTACATGACCTTAATTTTTTTTTCCATTAGTCCCAGACACTCATTATTTTTAGGGTGCTAAACTTTAATTGGCCTGACCCATTTATTAAGTCATTCTGTTTCTCAATCATTCTCATTTTTTTACCCACCCCCCTACACATATTTCACAAGGCTAAAAGAATAAAAAGAAAGTAAGTGAATTCTACTTTTACTATGTCAGGGTTTATCTAGGAGATATTTCCAAAAAATACAGCCCAAAGGAGACATAACAAAACAGCATTTATCGCCACAAACACATTATTGGCATTTGTTCAACATTTGTGCTATAATTTTTTTCCATCTATGGTAGAAAGGGGTGAAATTAACTTTCAGGAATGCTCCATATTTGCTACTCTTGGACGACAATTGGGAAAAGGAGTCTGTCAGCCCTGAAAGCTATACCAGTTTCACTCAAAAAAGCATGAGAAACACAACATTCAAAAAAGTGAGTTTTATCAAAATAAAATAAAATTGATAGGCTTAGTTAATAAACCTATATGCACATCACAGTTAATACCATGAGAATTTACCTAGTCACTCTTAGAGGGTTTAGTTGCTCATGTCTGAATATACTACTCTGCTTGGGATAGCTCAACCATCTAAGAACTAAAAGGACCCAATGAATTGAATAAAGGATAGCGGGGTCAGACTGAAAGAGGAGTCAAGGATCACTCACAGATATTTGGCTTGAGCAACTGAGTGGGTGGATGATGTAGCCATTTTGTGAGAAAGGAAAGACCGACAGAGGAATGGTTTTATTTTGGCAATATTACATTTGAAATACCTCTCAGATTTCCAAGTGAAGGTGGATGAATGTATGAGTTTGGAGCTCAATGGAAACACCAGAACCATGGTAGTGTGAGGAAATCTCAGATAATAGTTGAGGCTTTTTTATTTTTTTATCCCACAAAGTAGTCTATTAGTCTTTAAAAGTCTATCCCCTAGGACCCTCTGCCTACATACCCTGCCACATTATGCAATTCTACATCTTTATCTAAGATTGGATCTATTGCCAGTCAGAACTAAACCTGGGTCATAAGTACAATTTCTGATTACAGTAGCTGTGTAATTAAAGCTTGATGAATGAAGCCATGCGCTATTTCTTTTTCTGTCACAAATCTGATATTTTTGTGCCTGATGTGAACTGCTTGACACCTGTGGTGTCTCTGAAATGTTTACCCTAACCTCTCTCTGAGTTAACTACCCAGATCACGTGACTAAATTTTTGCTTATTGTGTACCAATATAGCCCTTCACCTGTCCTGTTCACCTGTGGCCTTGCCCTGAGGACAATAGATTTCCATTCCAACTCAAGTGAATCATTCTCTGAATCTCAGAAACTAATATGCTGCCAACCCCATTATAACTGGCTCCAAGTATCATCACAACCTAGAAACTCTAGAAGACTTGCAAATACCTGAGATTTTTGTCATCTGTCCAGGCTGTAACTTTATCATGTTACTTTGGAAACTAGTTTAAGATCAGGGTGTTAGCTGTATTACTCAGCCCCTGAAGTCCACTATAGTCAATATTATTTTGATGCAAGTGACAGAAATGCAAAAAAATAGGTTACATGGCACTTAATGGAAAGGCATTAAAACATTTCACATAATCAAAAACCTTCCCATAAGAAATGAGTCTTCTCTGGGTATCTTAGGAAGTGGAACCAGGAACTAAGTTGCCACTAAGATTGACTCTCGATCTCTGGTTCTCTCATCTTTCTCTACCCATTCTCTACTATTGCATACAGGCCCTTTCTGAGAAGTTGGAAACATGGCTGTCTGCTAATGTAGACCTTCATCGTCTCTGCTTAATAATCTCAGAGACAGGAGAGGATTTACCTCTCACTGTCCTCAGTGAATTAACAATCTGTGATTGACTTGACTTGGGTAACATATCCACTCCTAAACCATCCACATAATCAGGAGAACAGAGTAATACGGTGGGCAGTCTTACCAGAATCACATAGAGGAAGCTAGAGTGTGCTAGCATAGGAGGAATGGGAGCAGATTCAAACAGTGGGAACCTCTCTTAAGTCCCAGCATGCTTCCTCTCTGGAACCCCCTGCAAGGGCCAACACACAGATCATCAAAGATTGCATTAGCCCGATGTTCATCCTGACCCCTCAGCCTCCATTTCTTCTTCACTCCTTCCTGTTCTCTCCTTTAAGGTCCTTTTTACCTTATCCTGGAGAGAAAAGAATAGTATCTGAGCATCGCCTCTGTCATGTAATATTTCACCCTGGCAATATGTTGAAATATTTAACAATACAGGCTTTGGGGCTGATCTGAGTTTATATCCTGATTCTGCCACTTATTCTCTTGATGACCTCAGACAAGTTACCTTATATCTCTGTTAAAAAGGATCCCAATACCAACCTTAGAATAATTGCTAGGATCAAAAGATATAGGAAGGGTCTCTGGCCAAGTAGCTCAGTTGGTTGGACCATTGTCTCATATACCAAAAGGTTGTGGGTTCGGTTCCAGTCAGGGCACATACCTAGGTTTTGGATTCGAACCGGTCAGGGTGCATGAAGGAGACAACCAAATGATGTTTCTCTCGCTCTCGCTCACTCTCCCTTCCTCTCCCTCTAAAATCAATAAAAATATATCCTCAGGTGAGAATTAAAAAAAAAAAAAAAGAGCCCGGCAGTGTGGCTTAGTCGGGTGAATGCTGTCCCTTGCACCAGTAGGTCACTGGTTCAATTCCTGGTCAGGGCACATGCCCAGGTTGTGGGCTCAGTCCCCAGTAGGGGACATGCAGGAGGCAGCCCAATCAATGTTTCTCTCTCATCTATGTTTCTAAGTCTCTCTCCCTCTCCCCTCCTCTCTCTGAAATTAGTAAAAACATATTTCTTTAAAGATATTAGAAGGGCTCTGGCCAGGTGTCTCAGTTGGTTGGAGCATCATCCCATACACCAAAAGGTGGTGGGTTTGATTCTTGGTCAGGGTACATACCTGAGTTGCAGGTTTGGTCCCCAGTAAGGGTGTGTAGGGGAGGCAACCAATTGATGTTTCTCACATCAGTGTTTCTCTCTCTGTTCCTCCCTCTCTAAAAATTAATACAAACATGTCCTTGGGTGAGGATTCAGAAAGTAAATAAAAGATATAAGAACTGCTTTTTATAGGGCCTAGGACCAAATCAAACATGTATTGCTATGGGCCCAGGCCACAAAACAGTAAAAGAACCAATACATAATGCAGAGGCAAATAGCAGCTCTCAGCTTGCCCCGGGCACACCAGTGCTCATGAGCCTGGCCGGCAGAAGTGGCTCACATCCTGGGCTGAACAGCAAGGACAGTGAGGTGGGCAGGCTGCCTTCACTGATGCCACGAAGGACATACGACAGCATGGAGCTCTGGTAGCTCCCATTGAGTTCTTCAAGAACCAAACCTCTTCTGTGCCAAGAAGGCACAGGCTGGGCTGGAGCCTGCTGGCTTGTCACAGGGCGTAGGACCTGTGTGAAATAGTGATAACCTAAATATTTTTTTCCAAATTAAATTTTAAAATAGATTAAAAAGTTATGAGATGGATATTTATACTCTATTAAGGGTAAGTGCTACCAAAGATAAGACTTATTCCAAACAGTGTAGTATGGAGTCTTTAGGTTAAATATTGAGGTGTTTTTCTGTGGTAAAAATTGTTGTTCAGGCAGTTCCTGACCAAAAGGCTTGGTGCATATATAGATGGTCTCTGTGGCTCCTGTACGACCATTCCCACCCACAGCTGGAGTCATTACTGTCACCATGATTGGAGCTCTGTCAGTTGAGATATAAGCAGATAGGAGTCCAACTAAGTGACAAGCTGGATGGGTGGGGAGAGGTAGGTTTGGTTTCTGCAGAAGTTTGTGACATCAAAGACTCAGATTCTTTCTCGCCACCTGATATCCTCAGCCTGTCAGCTTTTGCCCTCAGGCTTGTTCTTTCATAAACTCAAGATAACTATGGAAGCTCCAGTCAGCACCTTTTCACATAGCCATGTCCAAAGCCTGCAAAGAGAAAGTGGACGTTTCCCTCATGTATTAGGGCTGCCATAACAAAATAGCACAGACAGGATGACTGCAACAACAGATACTTATTTTCTCACAGTTCTGGAGGTTAGAAGTCTATGATCAAAGCACCGGTAAATTCGGTTTCTGGTGAGAGCTGTTCCTAGCTTGTAGACAACCACCTTCTCACTGCCTTCTCACATGGCATTTCCTTTATGCTAGTGTGAAGAGTTTGGTGTCTTCTTATAAGGACACTCGCCCTATTGGATTAAGACCCTGCCTTTATGACCTTATTAACCTTTATGACCTCATTATAGACTCTATTTACAAATACTATCATATTGGGGTATGGTTTTATATTAAATGGAGGGGTGCACAATTTAGTCCGTAACATCTTACTCATGTTCCTTTTAAAGTGTGAGGAAAGCCCGGCCAGGCATGGTTCAGCAGTTGAGCGTTGACCTAGGATCCAAGAGATTGGGGTTTGATTCACGGTCAAGGCACCATATCTGGGTTGCGGGTTCAGTCCCCAGTCGGGGTGTGCAGGAGGCAGCTGATCAATGACTGTCTTTCATCATCAGTGTTTCTATTTCTCTCTCTCTCCCTTCCTCTCTCTGAAATCAATAAAAAATATATATATAATATATATATAAAAAATATATAAAAAATATATATATATATATTTTTTTAAGTGTGAGGAAAATCTTTCCCAGAAACCCTAAGTTAACTTCTCCTCAATTAAACATCCACTGGTAAGGGAAATAAAATTACCGAGACTGTTTACCTGACAGGCAGAGTGGGCCCAGCCTCCCCTTAAGTACCTGAACACCCAAGGAGTGAATAAAATCTGACTTTGTTAGCAAAGAAGAGGGTGAAAATGCCTGTGCGGAGGTAACCAACAGCATTGAGTACAGTGTCTGTTATAAAAGCAATTTGGAACTTTAAGAGGTTTTGGTGCATTTAAAATTTAAGAGAAAAAGGGGCCTGAGCAAAGAGAAAACAGCTTCGAAGAGCTGGATCAACAACTGTGCTCTCAGACAAAAAGATTACTATTTTCTCTCTCATTGCCTGATTTTTATTTTTTAATATATCTTTATTGATTTTAGAGAAAGAAAGGGAGAGGGAGAGAGAGATAAAAACATCAGTGATGGGCAGGTCATTGATTGGCTGCCTCCTGCATGTCCCCCACTGGAGATTGAGCCCACAACCCAAGCATGTGCCCTGGCCGGGAATTGAACCACAATCTCCTGGATCATAGGTCGATGCTCAACCACTGAGCCACGCCAGCCAGGCTCATTGCCTGATTTTAATAAATATTAAATTTAATATATATGTAAAATTAATTTATATATATTTTTTATTGCTTTGACTTGCATTAATAACAGCAATTGAAAATTAATTTTTAAGACATATATTCTTTTCTCCAAAGTATCTCACTGTTCCATACCTTCATATTTACCTATATACATTGCTGAGAAAAAAATTCACTAAGAATTGGAGATTTCCTTTCAAGGATAGAGTGAGACAGTAGGCAATTGTAAAGAATGAAACATTGTAGGACAAAAAATATAGACATACATAGAGGACACACGTTGGAGCTAACAGTTTTGTAAGCTGGAGGGATTGTTACTGGTGAGACAAGTAGACCTCAGTTCTTGTCTTCTTAAAGGAAAGAGTTCAAGAGACAAAGGGTAGAAAATTAAGCAAGAATTTATTAACCATAGCAAAAATATACTTAGGACGGTGAAACAAGGAAAGATATAGAAAAAGCAACAGGAGAGCCCAGGCTGGTCTGCTCTGGATCACTGGGAAGTCAGGGAAAAGAGGGCCTTGCAGACAGCTTTAGGGGCTAGCCTGGTACAAGCTGCCGCTGCCCATTGCTCCCCTGGTTGCAGATCTCCTAGGGTCCCTTGGAGTTTAGGAGATATGTACCTGTGGGGGAAGAAGAGGGAGAAGGGAATGGCAGGGGCTCATGCTCCCTGGAGGGAGAGCATGCTGGGACCTTCATTTTCAGGGCGTTTAGGGGAGGTCTTAGGGGTGGATCAATAGAATATTCATCAGCTTTATGCCCCTGTACCAAAATGAGATTTATTCTCTTAATTTGTCTGTCCTTAGGTGTGGTCGACAAATGGCACTAATTGTATTTCTGTTACCTGTCTCCCTGAGTAGGGTGCTTTAAGCTATTTACCCTCTGGTTGGGGAGGAGAAATGCAAACCATTTACTCTCAAGTGCCCTTGGTTTAGGGAAGATAGGATTTACTAGGTGGCTATAAACTGCTGTTTAACTGCCTTAGTTTCCCTTTTCTGCTTGTCCTGGGAGATTTCCCCAGCTTCTTATTATCCTATAACAGGATGAGCAACAGGAAATAAAAGACATAAATAAAAGAAAAATGGTTGCAAATGTAACTGTGGCTCTTTCCAAAAAATTGGCTATAATTAACTTTAGGCAAAAAGCAGAGAAGTCTCTTTTTCTTTGTCCTACTTCCTAATCCATATAGCCCTGTGTTCGCAGAATCAGAACTCAGAGCATATGTAGTTTATGTGTGATTTTTAAAATAAATCTTACATCTGATACCTATTTTTAAAACTGAGGTATAATTTACCTATTTTATAGTTCGATAAGTCTTGACAAATGTATACAATTGTGTAACTGTGGTAGGCAGTTAGACAGACATGAGCAGAGCAAGGACTATGGGCCAGGTACAGAAGGTCACCAGGGCAGAAAGCCCCAGGGGCCTAGCAAAGGACAATTGTAGGGTGGGACCTCATCCCCAGGGTAACCTTTCCTCCCCTAACATATCTATGATCATTCATTTTGGACCCCCTGGCCTTTCCTCCCTAGAGATAACATTTAGGCCTCAGTTGTATTTCAGCTCCAGGCCCAGAAAAGCAGCAAAACCAGACAAGGGACACCAAGGCTGCCCTCAGGAACAGCTGTATTGCCCTGGCGCTGACCAGTCAATTAGTGGAGGCCCTGACTCCTAAAGGGAACATCTGAAAAGCTGATGAATATTCTATTAAGATCTTCCCCTGGGGCCTTCCCTAAAAGCTCCACCCTTAAAACCCTTAGGGCAGAAGGCCCAGAGCACTCTACCTCCCTGGAGCATGCCGCACCTTCCTCTTCCCCACCCCACCCCCAGGCATGTCACCTTTACCTTCCTCCGTCCCAAGCTCCTAAGGCCCTTCCTTTACCTCTATAACTTGTTTCCTAAGCCCATTTCTTCTAGGAATTACTTTTTCTATCTCTGTGATTTTCAAAGTAAATGTTCTCGTACAGTTTGAGTCTTCGCTCTGAATTCTTTCCTAGCCAAAACCAAAGTATCGAGGTTGCTGAACCCGAACCCCCAGGTCTGGTGTGACCTCACTGGTCTAACACCTGGTGCCATTCCCACCACCTACGACATAACCACTGCCACAACCAAGATACAAAACATTGCTACGAACTTAAACAAGTTTCCTCATGCCCCTTTGCAGTCAATATTCCACCCATAACCCAACCCTGGCCACCAATGTTTTGATTTCTGTCTCTATGGTGTTGCCTTTTCCAGAATGTCATTCAAGTGGAGTCAAACAGTGTGTAGCCTCTTAAGTCTGGCTATAATGCCTTTGAGATTCATCTATGTTGTTACATGTAGTAGTAGTTTGTTTTTATTGTTGAGTAGTATTCCATTGAATGAAATTTCTACAATTTGCCTTCTCTCCAGTTATTGGACACTTGGGTTTCCCCCCAATATTGGGTTATTTTTAATAATATTATTAATAGTATGAAAAGTATTATAATAAAACACTCAAATACAGTGTTTGTGCACAAGTTCTCAGTTCACTTGGGTAATACCTATAAGTGGAATCCCTGGGTTATATGGTAAATGTTTCTTTACCTTTAAAAGAAATTTCCAGATTGTTTTCAGAGTGGCTTTATCATTTTGCATTCTTATCAGCAGCCTATGGAAGTTCCATTTTCTTCATGTCATTGTCAACACTTGTCATTGTTTACCTTTTTTTATTTTAAATATTCTAACAGGGGTTTAATGATATCTCCTTATGGTTTTAGTTTTTATTCCTTAATGGTTTGAACAATGTTATATAGACCTTGGAAAGATTATCATGGGTTCTGAGACAGGGAGAGAAGGAGAGAGGAAAGGAAGGTTGGAAGGGGAAGGAGAGGAGAGAAGAAGAGGGAGAGGAAAGGGAGGAAGGAGAAAGAAAAGGATTGGATTTTGCCTGCCAAATGGTAAATTTGGAGTAAATGTTTGAAACCTAAGCAGGGTTATAAATTCTGGATTATTTACTACAGGGAAGTTAAAAAGCTAGGGAAAGAAAGGAGAAATGGACATGTTTGTTATCAATTGATACTAAGTATTGTCTTAGATAAGATAAAAATATTTCAGGTAAGAACTATGTTTGTTTTGTTCATTATTACATCTCCAGTGCCTATTATAGAGTACAAAAAATTTAATAAATGAATTTGATAAATAAATTCATACAGTGAACATTTTGAGTTTTTATTTTGGGTTCAGGAGGAAACAATGTACCCATTCACACAATAATTCTGACAAGGGTAATACAGTATATGAAACTTACTCAGAGGTACCAATGGAAATGAATTTGAGGCTGCCTCTACTAAATTCCCATTCCAGAAGCAGGTATTTGGAGGGGAAAATGGCCATTGTTAAGTAAGTCAAGCTTATAGATACTAGAGTAATAATTCTTAGAGAAAGTACAATTATTAGCTACTGCCTTTGACAGTGGTGGTGTTATTGGTGAAAGTGGGGTATCCCTTTCCCCACTGAGTACTGGGGGGGAGGGGGGGCTTATGATATCTTGAGAGGAAAAACATTCCAAAAGTCTCACAGGAGGATGAGTGATTTTTATCTGCATGGAATTATATCCCTGAGTTTCCAAAGTCCCATTTCCCTTAATCCAGTCCTGGAATAAGTATAACTGGGCTTCAGTAGAGCTAGAAGCAAAGCCAGTGCCTAGAGTTTCCTTTTCATATTGCAGCTGGGTCCAGTTCAGCATCAGGCTAGTTGCTGTCTATTAGTCCATTGTGTGTGGAGGGAATGCGGGGGAGCCAAGAGAGCACACCCCCTGCAACAAGAGTCCCAAGAGCACAAGGAGTGCAAGAGAAACCAAGAGAGCAAACTCCTTTGTTCAGGGACTTACGTATCCCAAATTTCACACCCTTGCATTGGCCATGCCCATTTTGGCCAATGACCTCTGTTCCCAGGTGTGACTGACAGCAAGCACCTTTGCGAGTCCCCCCAACTTTACTGGGCATGCTTCTGTCTTACCCCCTGTCCAGTCCCTTCCCCCAGTGATCTGCGGGGAATAGACCAGTGGCTCCCTGGGAGTGTAATGCTTTAGCTTGCTGGTGAAGCTGCCTAAATGACATGCCTATAACATTTGGCCTTACCCTTTACTCCTTTCCTGTTATTAATACCTAGGTTCATTACGATGGTATCATTGTGACAACTTCTTTCCTAAAACTTTACATGCTTTTTTGAAGTATATAATAGAAGTATACAATTCAAACCTATATGATCCTATTAACCAATGTCACCCCAATAAATTTAAATAAATAAAAAGAAAGGAGGGAGGGAGGGAGGGAGGGAGGGAGGGAGGGAGGGAGGGAGGGAGGGAGGGAGGGAGGGAGGGAGGGAGGAAAATACTCTTCCATAACATTCAGTATTTCGGAAATGAATTTCTATGTCAAGCACATTTTTAACACTTCAGAATTGAATTAAAAATTAAGTCTTTGTGGGAGCCATATGTCATAGGAAAATATTTTCAATTAGGGAAGAATCAACTTACAAACATCTACAGGTAATTAGTCTATGGTCTTATCTGATTTTCTAAAATGTTATAGTACCAACAAGACTGCTGGTTTTTGCTTAATACACTGATAAACATTTCAAACTTAATTTTGGGGCAATGATATTTTTCTGTTTACATATGAAAGAAAATTATTGTATATACATTCTTCCTGTGCTAATATTAAAGAGTAAAACAGTGTAAAATGGCAATGTAGAATAGAATAGTACGTGATTCCTTATAATGCACAGAATGCCACAGGCCAAGTATTGCTTCCAAAATTCTACATTCATCCTTGAAAAATATAACTCTGATAATAAAGATTACCCTGCTATTGTACTGCAAATTCAGTTGACTGTGATATCCACATGCTCACTCTGGTCTAATCATTTGATTTTATAAATTATTTTCTCTTATCTAACTTCAAAGTTTAAGACCAAGTGAATGTGCATGTGTATTAAAACTTGGCAGAAATAAATACCAGGTCTTTCTAGATTTGATCTTATTTTCTTCAAACATTTAAAGACAAGCTTGATTCCACATGTGAAGTAGAGTGGACTTTTTTCTTATGTACTAGCTTTTTCAGGTCACTTGAGAAACGTTATTAAACTTGAGAAGGTAATTTATCATTATCATACTCAAAAAGCATTTATTAAGCAACTAATTGTGCATAACAGAGCTACGTGAGCACAAAGGTAGTTACATAAATGAAATTTATGAAATGAAATAAATACAGGAAAATAAAAGATTGAGATAAAATATTAAATATATTAATATCAGAAAGGTATTTCACCATGTACCAATCTAAGATACATTCATTAAGTTTATCATAAAGTAGGGACAGTCTAGGAGCATATACAATTCAGATGAGACTCAAATGAGTAAACACAGGTGTTTTTTCTTTGATACATAAGGAAGTAGTATTTATGGAAATGATAGGACCTGGCAGTCCTTTTCAGGTTTAGTTTTAGTGGTAATAAAATTTTACTAATTGGACAATTATCAGAAATAATTAAAATACCTTAACAAATGAGTTAAACATTTCAGTAGCTTTTTAAATTATTATTGATTGTTTAGAGAGGGAGGAAGGGAGAGGGATAGAGAGATAGAAACATCAATCGGCTGCTCCCTGCACGCCCCTTACTGGGAATCGAGCCTGCAACCTGGGCATGTGCTCTAATGAGCAATTGAACCAGGAACCTCTTGGTTCATGGGTGGAAGCTCAACCACTGAGGTGCACCAGCCGGGCTTCAGTAGCTTTTTCTGGTACTTTCCTAATTCTAGTGCTTTTATACTGCCTATAAAAGAAGTTTATATATTCTAGCATTTATTTAGTACTTATCTGAGTATTGAAACATTTTCCACTAATGCTTCATGGAGTCTTAAAATTGATCTTGGTATAAGTTTTCATGCATTATTAAAATCCCCCTTCAATTTATTTTATATCAAACTTCCATTTTACTCTTATAAAAGTGAGGAATGTTATCCTTAGAGTTGTCTTTGATCAGGAATTTAATTTTTGAAAGCTTCAAAGGTCCATTATATGAAATGACAATCAAAGTTCAGGTCCATAGAAAAGCTTTTGCATGAAGCTAATTTCAAGTGTGTGAGTAATGCTTCAACTGTTGTAATCTCCAGTGTCTGTAAGAAAGGCGCAAACCTTTAGAGAATATTATTGAGTCAAGCTGACAATATGCTGGGAAGCAAGACCCCAGTTGCTCCAGAAAATGACAGTTTTGCCGTTCCTTTTATACATAAATAGGAAAATTATAAGAAGGTGGGAGAAAATAAGTCAGGGAAATCTCTAAGACTGGATTACAGGATAGTTAACAAGATTATGTGCTCCCTTGAGGGTGGTTACAGCTCCCAGGGGTTTGTAAAAGAGAATGGATTACTCTTGGCACATTCAAGGTGTGTTAACCTAGATGCACAGAACAATGCACAGGGCTTCTTAAGGCAAAAATAAACCTTTTATAGGCCTGGGGCATAACAATCCACCATGACCTGCCCAGTTAGGAATTTATGATCCCATCACCCTGTGAGGTTTCTTTCAGTCACTGAGTTTGTGGGATTTATCTAAGAGCCCCTTTCTTTGTTCACATCAGATATACTTATTTTTCCCCTCAGGTTAGTGTACCTCCCCTCACAAATGCCATTGCCAGCATTATCAACTAGTATTTGAGGCAGAAAGGTAGAGCACTATGCAAAACAACGGTGAGTCAGTATATATAATACATAGCTTCCCCAGGTGTCCAGTTTTTACACATGCATTCCCTTGTGGCTTCAGAGTTTCGTTAAAGGAATGAGTCACGGAGAGAAAGCAGAATTATGGCAGACACAATTGCTTGCCCGCCACAGCCCATTCTTTTTCTTCTTACCATCATCAGTGCAGTTTTGTGAAGGGAGAAATGTGCCCACCCCCAAGGGGAGGTGTTATTTTTGCCTAAATTAGTGCTTTCAATGAGACTTTTGAAGCGGAAAGTCTTCATTGAACACAGCTTTCTGCAGACAGCATTATGTTTACTATTTTCAGCTTTCACAACTCAAGTTCAGCTTAATGTCCCAGACACAGTGACAATTAAAAAACCCTCAAGGGTCTATGAATACCCCTTAGGGAGTAGTAGCACTCCTAGCTGAGAAACAATCTAAATTAATCACAGTAATCCTGTCCTCCTTTGTCAGTTTTTGTCTAAGAGCAGCCATGTGACATAGTTCTCATTGCCTTCATGTCAATGTCATTCTTTGGGCTGCTTTTAGGAAAATTTTCACTTCTTGACAAAGGATATAAGCATTGAGGAAAGAACTTTACCTT
The DNA here is from genome assembly GCF_054644295.1 of Miniopterus natalensis. NCBI lineage: Eukaryota > Metazoa > Chordata > Mammalia > Chiroptera > Miniopteridae > Miniopterus > Miniopterus natalensis. The sequence continues at coordinate 26,033,931 of NC_142086.1, forward strand.
GTCAATTGCACTCTTACAGCTTTGGGTGCTACTAAGAGAAGATGGGATAACTGGGGTGTTAGCAGCAGTTGTGTTGCTCTGAAGCAAAAGGGCTGATTAAAAAAGTCTTCCCAGTGAGAATGTGGAAGCAAAAGGATAAAAAGCCCCAGGCCCCCGAAGACATCATTGACGGAAACAAGCTGGGAAGATGTGTCCAGGCTTTTATTGTTTATGGCAAAATTAGGCAAGTTATCAGTTACTGCAGATTAGCAAAATGCAGAACAATTTAAAAGACCTATCCAATCCATTTGTTATATTAAATTTTTTTCTTACATACTTGATTTTTAGATTATTTTACAAATAAAAGCATAGCTCAGAAGTGTTGTAGCTTTAGTTCTAGACCGTTGCAATAAAGCAAAGATTGCAGTGTTTGAGTTGCACAAAATCTTTGGTTTCCCGGTGCACTATACTATAGTCTATTAAGTGTGCAATAGCACTATGTCTAAAAAAACAATGTGCATGCCTTAATTAAAAAATACTGTATTGCCAAAAAATGCCAATCATCATCTGAGCCTTCAGCATGTCAGTGGAGGCCAGCGGAGGATCTTGCCTCGATTTTTATGGCTTCTGATTGATCAGGGTGGCAGTTGCTAAAAATTTGGGGTGCCTGTGGCAATTTCATAAAATAAGACAACAATGAAGTTTGCCACATCAACTGACTCTTCCTTTATACAAATTCTCTGTCAATGCGGTGCTGTTTGATAGCCTTTACCCACTTTAGAATGTCTTTCAAAATTGGAGTCAGTCCTCTCAAAATGTGCCACTGCTTTATCAACTAAGTTTATGTAATATTCTAAATCTTTTGTTGTCATTTCAACAGTCTTCACAGCATCTTCACTAGACGTGGATTCCATCTCTAGAAACCACTTTCTTTGTTCATTCATAAGAAGCAATTCCTCATCTGTTAGTTTTAAAATGAGATTCCAGCAATTCAATCACATCTTCATACTCCACTTCTGATTCTGATTCCCTTGCTATTTTTATCACACCTTCAGTTACTTCCTCCACTGAAGTCTTGGACCCCTCAAAGCGATTCATGAGTCTAGAATCAGCTTCTTCCAAACTCGTGTTAATCTTGATATGTTGGCCTCTTCCCGTGAATCATGACTGTTCTTAATGGCATCTGTAATGGTGAATACTTTTAGAAGGTTTTCTTTTTCTAAAAAATTAATTTAATTGTTTTTATTTTATTTTCATAGAGAAGGTTTTCAATTGCCTTGTTCAGATTCATCAGAAGAATCACTACCTATGGCATTGATTGCCTTTTGAAATGTTTCTTGAATAATTAGACTTGAAAGTTAAAATGACTCAGTTCACGAGCTGTGGAGTGGATGTTGTGTTAGCAGGTATGAAAACAACATTAATCTCATTGTACATCTTCATCAGAGCTCTTGGGTCACCAGGCGCATTGTCAATGAGCAGTAATATTTTGAAAGGAATCTTTTTTCTGAGCAGTTGGTCTCAACAGTAGGCTTAAAATATTCAGTAAAGCATGTTGTAAACAGACATGCTGTTATCAGGATTTGCTCTTCCATTTATAGAGCACAGGCAGAGCAGATGTAGCATAATTCTTAAGGTCCTTAGGATTTGGGGAATGGTAAATGAGCATTAGTTTTAATTTAAAGTCACCAGTGCATTAGCCTCTAACCAGAAAAGTCAGCCTGTCCTTTGATGCTGTGAAGCCAGGCATTGACTTCTTTCTTGCTATGAACGTCTTAGATGGCATCTTCTTCCAATAGAAGGCTGTTTCATCTACATTGAACATCTGTTGTCTAGTGTAGCCACCTTTATTAATTATCTTGGCTAGACCTGGATAACTTGCTGCACCTTCTAAATGAGGACTCGCTGCTTCACCTGCACTTCTATGTGATAGACATGGCTTCTTTCCTTAAGCTTCATCAACCGACCTCTGCTAGCTTCAGACTTTTTTTCTGCAGCTTCCTCACCTCTCTCAGCCTTCACAGGACTGAAGAGAGTTAGGGCCTTGCTCTGGATTAGACTTTAGCTTAAGGGAATGTTGTGGCTGGTTTGATCTTCTATCCAGACCACTGAAACTTGCTCCATATCATGATAAGGCTGTTTTGCTTTATTGTTTGTGTGTTCACTGGAGGAGCACTTTTAATTTCCTTCAAGAATTTCTGCTTTGTATTCACAACTTGGATGACTTTCTGCAAAAGGCCTAGCTTTCAGCTTATCTTGGCTTTCCACACTCCTTCCTCAGTAAGCCTCATCATTTAGCTTTTGAGTTAAAGTGAGAGGTTCACAACTTCTCCTTTCACAACACTTAAAGGTCATTTTAGGGTTACTAATTGGTCTAATTTCAATATTGCTGTGTCTCAGGGAGTGGTGAGGCTGAAGGAGATGAAGAGAGATGGGGAAGCAGCCAGTCGGAGGAGTAATCAGAACACACATTTATTGATTAAGTTCACCATTTTATATGGGAATGGTTCATTGCACCCGGAAACAAATACAGTAGTAACATCAAAGATCACTGACTGCAGATAACCATAACAAATAGAATAAGGAAATTTTTTTAAATATTGTGAGAATTACCAATATGACACAGAGACACAAGGTGAGAAAATGCGATTAGAAAAATAGCACAGATAGATTTGCTCAGCTCAGGGTTGCCACAGACCTTCAATTTGTAAAAACGTAATATTTGCCGAAGCTCAGTAAAGCAAAGTGTGATAAATAAAATGTGGTATATGTAGTGACCCTAAGAAAAGTATTGTAGAAAGACCACAATCAAAAGAAGTAAATTGAAACTATTTATTTTAATGTTTTATGAAAATAATATCTTTGTATACAGTGGTTATACCTAAAAGGGCACCTTAGAAGAGACTTCATCATACATCTAGTTCAATACCCATCATTTGCTTAATTTTTTATTATAAAAGCCTCTTCAACTAGTATAGCTTCAACCTGAACACTTCCATGATATAGTAATAACCTCCAAGCCATCCCCTTTCATTTTTGGACACTTGTCATTAGAAAATGTGCCTCGGTCTATTCCAAATCAAGCTCCCTATTGTTTCCCCTACATTCGTTCCATGCTTAAAGCCCTATAGAAAAACATCTAATCTCTCCATTCTTGCTGACAGGTTCTAATTAGGCACGCTTAACAACAGGAAGGCAGTCATAACCTGTGGGATGAAACCAATGTCAGAGAAATCCAACGTGGTGCATATAGACCTTGCCAAGTGACCTTGTACATCTCCTGCTAAGCCTGTTTGTTCTTCAGCTCACCATCCATTCATTGTCCTTTTATTACCATTAAACCTGCCATCCTCAGGCTCTATAAATGAATAACACACTTCATAGTTTATAGTTATTTAACGGGGACAAAAAAAAATGTGGCAGAAGTCCATCCTTCTGTTCATGCCAGAGTGCAATTTGTCGATTGAAGGATGTTAGTTGATACAGTGGAAATGGGCCGAAAAACTCATTTGGCATGCCAACATAGCTCTTATACAATGATTTTAATTTTAAAAATAGACTGTGGCCAGAGGTGACCTAGATCAGGATATTTAATGCTTATGAAATAGCAACTAAACATATCATCAAAAAAATTCTAAATCCCGACCAATGTCCATGTGGTTTCCAGCTAAAAGATTCTATTTTTTGTTATGCTTTTGTTTCTTACGTTAGAAAATTATTAGCAATCCCAGAGAGTTTATATTATAACTCTTATCAATTTGAGAGAAAAATTGAAATCTTGTTTTATTGTGTGTAAATTTTTGGAAAGATGTACATTGAGGGAAATTAGTAATAAAAACAAAACTGTTAAAAACATTTTTTCCCATTTCTTAAATGACTTGGTTTTGAATGATTAATAGGAGCAACCTACTCTAAAGAGTATAAAGTTCAAAATAGAAATGGATCTTAATTTGAAATAATTGATATACCTATTTTGGGATTAGAAAATAACTCAATATCATTAGAAGATGATTCTATATGATACAAGTTGGCTTAGTTTTTGCTGAAAAGAATGTTAACCTGTAAGTGGTAGAAGGAAACTCTGTTTTTGTTCATGATGTCTGTGTGTTGGAGCTATGGGGTGCAGGACAATGGAATATGGGAGTAAATGTTTACCAATATAGTATAACTATTATCTCTGATATTTGTTTATATTTACAATTAAAAGCATATCATCACATTTCAAAAAATATTTAGTGATAAACATGTCCCCCATTATTGCTGAAACTTGTAGCATAAGTCATGAAAACAAGATTGACAAGAAGAAATTATATAAACCAGTACAAAGGTCTGGAATTCTGTGCTAGACTTAAGCTTTCAATGATGAGAAGCCCATTGGCCCACTGGACTAAGCAGGTCAATTTAATTTCTCTAAAGTGTTTAATACACCACAATTTTGTATAGTGCCTATCTTATTCAGTAGTTTACACATTTATGAGAATGGTTATTTTTTTAAATAACACTCTGTGTTTATTGAATGAAGAGATAAATAAACGAATGAATGGATCAGTGAATGAATAAGAAAAAAATGTGCATTAATAATGTGGATTTTAAATTAATAATAAGAGCACTGCCTTTCTTTAATACCTGAGTAGCTTCTATTTAACCAGTCGTTCTATAGATACCAACTATAAACTCCAGATAAAAGATTTTTCTAAGCCCAGCCAGGCGAGGCTCAGCGGTTGAACATGGACCTAGGATCCAGGAGATGGCAGTTTGATTCCCCGGCAGGGCACATGCCCAGGTTTTGGGCTCGATCCCCAACAGGGGGTGTGCAGGAGGCGGCTGATCAATGACTCTCTCATCATTGATGTTTCTCTCTCTCTCTCCCTCTCCCTTCCTCTCCCTGAAATCAATAAAGATATATTTAAATATATATATATATATATATTTAAAAACACTATCTGAAGTCTCTGCAGATCTACTGTAAGGAGGCAGACACTAGGGAAGGTTGACACCAGGGGGAAGAGTACTGCACAAGACAAATTTCCATCTTTACTGTTTCTGGTTGGGATCATTTCTAGCCTATTGCCATGCTGGGTATCTAAACTGGGAGAGAAACCCCCCATCGTACTAGCAGACCAGAGCAAGTATAGCAGCTGGAAATAACCAGAAAAGAGAACACCATGCAGGGGAAACCCTAAATTCTGTGTTTAAACTCCACCCTAATTTCTGGCTGATCCCCAAACTGCATATATCTGGAGCACATACCAAATAGCCATGCTAAGGCTAAAAGAACTGTGCTGAGATTTCAAATGATACCCACCACAAAGGAGAGCATTTTCAGTATGAATTCAACCAAGTTTTCTACTTCCAGAAAAGTAATATAACAGAACACAGAGTCTTACAATGTGTCATCCACAATGCCCAGGATACAATTCAAAATTACTTAATGTAAGAATAGCTCAATGTAACTCAAACTCAAAGGAAAATGCAAATAATGAATACATGCCAAATTACTCAGATTTTGAAATTAACAGATAATCATTTTAAAGCTATTATTATAACTATGTTCAAGGATGTAAAGAAAGCCCAATAGAAATTATAGGGCAGAAAAATATTATGTATGAATTGAATAATTTACTGAATGGGGCTTATTAGTGATTGGAAATGGCAGAAGAGTTAGTGAACTTGAAAATAGATTAATACATGTTATTCCAATCTAAAGAACAAAGATAAAATTAAAAGATTTAAAAAAAAAAAAAAAAGAACTGGTGCCTCAGGATTCATGGGACAGTATCAAAAGTACATTTGCATCTTGGGAATAAAAGAAAAAGAAAGTGAGACAAAAAAAATAAATGAAAAAACAAAGGCAAAAAATTCCCCAAATTTGATGAAAAACCTGAATTTAAAGGTTCACGATGGTCCACAAACCTCAAGCAGAATAAGCACAAAGAAATTCAAATCTTATCCAACTATGTAAAAAAGAAAAAAAGGAAAATTTTGGAATCACAGGAGAAAATAGGTCATGTGTCTGGCTACAAAACATGGATCAATACAGATAAGTGGATTGAAATAATGTAGCAGATATTCTCTGACTAAAATTAGACTAAATTAGAAATTGATAACAATAGAACACTTAGGGGGAAAAACTATGTGGAAATTATAAAACACATTTTAAATAATCCAAAGAAAAATTATCAAGAGAATTAAAAAATATTTGGAATTGAATAATTAAACAGATCAAACCAAAATTTGTGGGATACAACTAAAGCAGTGCTTAGAGGGAAATATGGAATTTTAAATGCTTATAGTATAGCCCTGGCAGGGTAGCTCAGTTGGTTAGAGCTCCATCCCGATACAGCAAGGTTGCGGGTTTGAGCCCAGATCAGGACACATACAAGAATCAACCAATGAATGTATAAATAAGTGGAACAACAAACTGATGTTTCTCTCTCTCTCTCTCTCTCTCATCAATCAATAAATAAAAAGGTTTTTTAAAAAAGTAAGTGCTTATAGTATAAAAGACGAAGTGTCTAAATCAATAACTTAAGAAGCTAGGAAAAGATCAAAATAAAGCCAATGCAAGTACAAAAAAGGAACAATAAACATGAGAGCACAAGTATGAAAGAGAAAACAGGCACATGATACAGAAAGTTAACAAAGCCAAAGCTGGTTCTTTGAAAGAGCGTACGAAATTGATGCACGACTAGCTAGGCAGAGAGCAAGAGTGAGAGAAGACACAAATTACCCAGATCACGAATGGAAGGGGTGTTGTCACTTACTGATCTGATAGGCACTAAACAGTTAATAACAAGGTAATATTATGAACAGTGTTATGTCAGTACCATTCAGCAACTTAATCGAAACGGAGCAGTATGTGAGAAATTGGGCAATTAACAGAGGACTGGCTACGCAAACATCAAAGAGTCAGGGTAAAACGGGCGGTAGCAGTAGCCGGGCACCGCATCTCAATGCCCGTCACTCACTTTCATCTCGTCAAGGTGTTTACCCTCTCACGTGGTCACAAGAAGAGTAGCGAGTATAGTACAGTAAGATATTTTGAGAGAGAGAGACCACATTCACATAACCTTCATTACAGTATATTAATTGTTTTATTTTATTAGTTGTTGATAATCTCTTGTAGGAAAGAACATCATATATATAGGGTTCTGCATTAACTGGTTTTTTAAATTTTTTCAAATATTGTCAGTGAAGATGGTCAGACATTTTGCAACACATTCAGAAAAGCGTGTGTGTGTGTGTATTGTTTGTATTTGTGTGTGATTGGAAGACAGGATGACGTCCTGTGGCTTTGTTTCACATTGTGAATGTAATAAGATCCTGACCACATGAATTTTGCTCTGCCTTACCTCAACTGCATTTGGTTTATGTAACTTGAGAAAGTAAAATGTGTCCCTCTAAATGAGATCAGAGGAATCCCCAATAGAGGACATAATCTCAGATGGTATAATTTATAGGATAGGAGAAAAGTAATTAAATAAGCAAACAAAAACATTTAGTTTGCTTGTCCATTTTTACTGTCTCCCCCTTAGCTGTAACCCTTAGCTGGTGACCACACTAAAATGCTTCTATATAAGCTTATTTGTAAGGCCCTATTAGCTCAATGAAACTCACTGAGGAAAGTGTCTCTGTAGGAGACATTACTCAGCTCCCGTCTGTCAATAAGATGTGCCCTTTTGGATGGTTTTCCCAATGCTGCAATTGTGATGCACCGTGCTGAGCCTTCCATCCAATGGGGAGCAAGGCTTGCTTTGTGGTCGTTATGTATCAAGTGGGAGCCTCATTCTTTTTTGTGTGAACAGCACAAAAATTTCATAGGTATGCATCATTTTTTGGCACAGACCAGGCAGCCTCCCTCATTAACGTGCACACCTACAGTTGCTGTAACTATCAGTAAGAAGAGATGTTAAATAAATGGCTTTGTTTTTTCACCTGCTAGGTTCTAATAGCATCCCCAAAGTAATCTTGGTCTAACAGCTTGAGTCTTTTGCAAAAGCGATCAAGTGATCAATTCTTTTTAACAGTAAGGGGTAAACTTCAGAGCTGTGCAGAGTGCCAGGTGCAGAAACAGTTGCCATGAATAGCAGCAGAAATTTAGTATGAGTGATGTAATTTAACTTGGGTACCCACGAACAGATTTTCTTTTAAGTTGTTACACTGTGTCTGAAAGAAATGCTGCAGTGGGCCTAAAGGAAATCAGGCAGTTAATCTAAAAGCATGTTTTTTTTATTCATAAAATACTTCTTAAACATCTAAGATTCCCCAGGGTATTGGTTGCATGTAATGTACAGTTTGGTTAAGGAGAGAAATAAATACATGCAAATATGATTTAAGTACAATTTGAAAGGAAACGATACAATAGATTACTTCAATGTGCAATGACAGCAAACACCTTGGAGATTTAGGAGTGTCTTCTTTTCACAGAAATTAATGGTTTTGAATAACTTACGATTGAATTTGATAGAGATTGATGCATTCAATTTTATTATTCAGTATTGCCAATCAGCATATCTATTTTTGAACATGCCCACATGTATTTTTAAATAATTTCTTTAAACCGTGTACCTATGATAAACCACAATACATTCATTATAGCTTGAAAGTCTTTGTTATTACAAATAAAACCCTTTACGTGCAGCATTGGTAATTAAAACTCAGAAAATGAAAAAGTTAAGGTTTTTATAATATCTAATTATCATTTCACATTCAATATTTATTTACATATTTTTAGGCCAAATAGTAATTTAAGAATGTGATTTGTATATTATGTTTATGAGCTAATGAGACAAGATTTCACTTTTACTATTTCTGATTTTTTCCTTTAGTTTTGTAATCTAAATATATTTTGTTAATTTCATTTAAAAGAGTTGTATCTAGGCGTTGAAAACAATGTGGGTATATCCTGTTTCATGCTATTTTCTGAAAAATACAGCAACAAGAACCCTATGGGTTAATTGAATCCACAGTCAAGCATTCACACATTAATTAACTTGAAGGGAAGTCTATTGACGTATGCAAATTTCCAAGTCAAGGTGTCAATTTCATTTTTATTTTAATCAGATTGTCCAATCTGTGAAGGTGCTTATGGTCCTGGTTAATAAGGTAGAAGGACATGTGGAAGTTCATTAAAATTGCTGTAATTTTTCTGAAAAAAACAAACAAAAAAACCCTTATGTTTAAATTTGAAGTAATTTAATTATTTACTTCTAGGGTTCAAGGAAAATTCACTGCAGTAATAATTTGTAGATTTTGCTTTTTGAGCAAGTATAATTTATTTAGTATAGGAAGTAATTTGGAGGCGTTAATCCTAAAGTTAATCCTCTACAAACAACAACAGTACTTAAACTGGTGCCAGGTTTTTTAGTAGAAGATATCAAAAGCAATAAATGCCTCATATTGCCCCTGAACTATATATTTTAAAAGTCTCTGATGCTACAAAGACAAAAATAAATTATTTCTTTAGGTATCCAAACTTACGTTTTCTCCGAAAATTATAACATTTTAAGCATCAAATTGAAGTATTGGTATATGGGACAACCATTGGCCTAGAAATCAGAAATAGGTTAAAACTTAACCTCAAGGCTCTTTTAGCATGAAATTCTACAATCTACAGTGAGCATACAAACTTCTTTTTTTTTTTTAATTTTAAATTTCTTCAATTTACTTTTTTTTTAAAAGCTCTGGATTAGCTATGCGAACAGTGTGGCAGTTTTCTAAAGATTAGAATTACTTTATGATGCAGCAATTCCACTTCTAAATATATAGGCAAAAGAATTGAAAGCAGGGACTCAAACAGATATTTATACATCAGTGTTCATAGCTGCATTATTTACAATAGCCAAAAGATGGAAGCGACCAAAGTACCTACCAACAGATGAATGGATAAACAAAATGTGATATATATATTTACAATAGAATATTATTCAGCCCTAAAATGGAAAAAAATTCTGACACATGCTACAACATCAATGAACCTTGAGGACATTATGCTAAGTGAAATAAGCCAGTGACAAAGGGACAAATATTGAACGATTCCACTTATATAAGGGACCTAGGGCTGTCAAATTCATAGAAAGATAGTAGAATGGTGGTGGCCAGGGGCTGGGGAGAGAAGAAGTGGGAAGTTACTATTTAATGAGTAAATAGCTTCAGTTTGAGAAGGTGAAAGGTTCTAGAGATGAATGGTGGTGATGGCTGCAGCACCACGTGAATGTACTTAATGTCACTGAACTTTACATTTAAAAATGGTTTACACAGTGACCCATTTAAAAATGGTTAAAACAAAGTCCTGAATTAATGGAAATTTTTGGAGAAATTATGAGGAAGATTATGAAGGGATCAAATATCCAGCATTATTCTTTTGAGGGGGCGGGGAGGTTTGTGTTTTAGTATGATAGACCCTGGTTAATGTTACCTTAATCAATTTTTTGAAGTTTTAGTCTGTTTTCTTTCACAGTTGGCCTAAACTATAGTGTTCGCCCCATTCTGTTATAAATATTTTAGGGGAGGTATCAAGAAGGCACGGTGAATGAGCTGTGGAAAAGAATAGGACACAGGACTATTTTTCCTGTGACTGAGCCCCCTGTATTTATGCCATTAGTAGCAAAATTTCAAAAAACTGAATCTTCATGATTAGGATCATGTTTTAAAGTAATATGCAGAACAGTTACTAAAAACAATTTATTACTATGCAACTCTGGAGTCTGAAATTTATAGAATATTAACTTATACCAGCAAATGATAATTATTTTAATTATTTGCTCTTAGCAAAAATCAAAAGTCACTGATTTCTCAAAAGAAGATAGAAAGAAAAGAAAGAAGAGAGAGAGAGAGTGAGAGAAGAAAAGAGAAAGAAGAAAGAAAAGAAAGAGAAAGAAAAAGGAGAGGCCCTTTTAAATAATGTATAATTTATTTTGGAATTTGTTTGGTGATCACTTTTGAAATAAATTGGCCTGATTTTTTTGAAAACCACTTCAAAAGATTAATGAAGCACAAATTGAAGACTAGCTTGGGATGTCCATCTTAAACTATCATGAACAACTTTTCTAATCCAAGAAAACACCTTCTCTCGGGTTGACGTAGGCTTTAAACAGAAGGTGAAGGTGACATGTTAGGTTTCAAAGGGCTCCACTAAATACACAGAAAAAAAGAAAATTATATCTTAGCAAACCAAGATATTCTTGATATGTAGAATGTATTCATGGAAAATAAAAGGTTTAGATACTGTATATCCATTTTACAATAATTTGAAAGGCAAACAACTTGCTTAAATTTTGTGTTAAAAATCATAAAATATCAGCACTTTATATCAACAAATATTTGTTAAGCAGTTATTATTTACCAAGCAGTTAGCTAGTTCCAGGGATACAAATCTGCACAAGCTAGACACTGTCTAAATACCATTGAAGGACATAGGCCGTTCAGTGTATTATGTTCAGGGCACTACAAGAGCCTGTGAGACAGAAGGGGAACCTAATCCATCTTTGTAAGGTCCACGAATTTTTTCAGAAGAGTGAAATCAAAAACATAAACCTTTTAAGGAATAGATGAGGGCTTACATAAAAACTAATAAAGGTAGGGAGGTGATAAAGGTATTAAGGAACAGAAAAGAGATAACTGCTTTAAAATCCATAATTTAAGTCACATGTCCAGGGTGGGGTGGAAGTAGGTTTACAGTTGTGAATACAGGAAACAGTTTGCTCCTGTATTACTATTTATTAATTATTGTATTATTTTCTATATGAACAACTGTAAACCTACTTTCGCCCCACCCTGTATATAACCAAAACTTGTTTAGTATTTATTTAGAACTGCTACAATATGATAATTGAGTTTATTAGAGACATTTTGTTTTAAATATGTTTTTATTGATTTCAGAGAGAAGAAAGGAGAGGGGGAGAGAGAGAAGCATCAATGATGAGAGTCATTGATCAGCTGCCTCCTGCACGCCCCCGACTGGGGATCGAGCCCGAAACCCGGGCATGTGCCCTGACCGGGAATCGAACCCTGACCTCCCGGATGCTCAACCACTGAGTCACGCCGGCTGGGCACTTAGAGACATTTGAAAGACATTTCTTTATTTCAGCAATTTTCAACTGTTGTGCCACAAGAATTTTTTAAAACATGCAGCACCTGACTATTTAGTCAGGAGCACTGACCTCTTTTCCCTTAGCTGGTCAAATACAAAAATAACGGCAGCCAACACAATAGCCATCTGGTGTGTATGAATCAAAATTATACCTATGTTTTTTTGTGAGATTGAAAAAAGTTATATTTTTTGGTGTACCTCAGAATTTTAGTAGTTACTTTTTGTGTGCCATCAGATGAAAAAGGTTGAAAATCTCTGCTTTATTTGAAATATATTCCAAAGCAATTGAAGTCTTTGCTGTAGGTGAACCTCAGGTTCTATAGTGTTCTATTTTATTTCTTCTAAACACTACTGTAGCCACCATTAGCAAACATTTAAAATATCGTGATAGAAAATATGAAGACATTTCAGTAGATTATATTTCTCACTCCTCTACTTCTAGGAGTGGACACAAGCTCCCTCCTTAGAGCTCCGTGGTTTTCATAGAAAGAATCCATGGCCAAATTGAAATAAAAGGCTGTTTGGGGTTTGTCTGGTTTGGGTTTTGTTGTGCCCCTACTCCCAGTCAATCTGTTCTGCTTTAATCATCCTTAGGTGAGGGGTTTAACTTTGTTTTGTTTTTCAAAAACTATGCTTTGTAATGCAAAAAAGAATCTTACTCTCTGTGAGGAGTCAGATTCATTTACTCAATAGAATAAAACTCTCATTTGCTATAATCTGAATTCAAAGCCTACCTTTACACCATCAACATTTCTCCCTCAAAACAGTTATGGAAGATACTGAAATTTCAGCAGGCTCTTTCTAAACTGGCCTGAGAAGATTCAGCATGTGGTGCTGTTTGGCTAATACTGAAAGGCCACATTGAGTAGAACCTCCACACTGTGGTTTATTGATTTTCTCTGCATTTCTATCTAAATCTAGGCATTTCCGTTTTCCTGGTCTTAGTACTCTAGGCAGTTTCTTTTCTCACATGCCAATATATTAGATGGAGCATTTTTATTAACTAGTTAATTCAAAAAATATTTGTTCAGCACCTACTGTGTACCAGGCAGTAGTTGTGGTGCTCACATCAATGCACTGAATAAATCCTGTTGGCAACAGTTTAAAATTTTCCAGTTGTTGGATACTTAAAGAGCCCTCTTTTAAAATTAAGCATTAGATTGAATCACTTAGCTGACTAATGAAGAGGGCACTGTGGTTATATGCACATGTATGAAAATGGTATTTCTGAGTAGGTTTATCATTAGTAGAGTAACTAATCTCTGACTGGAATTAATAGCCCACAGTCATAGAAACACCTTTGTTTCCCTTCTCACTACTCTGTGGTGATAAGCAATTATTGGACATGATAGTGAGCAAAACCAACAAAAAGTGTATGTTGGAAAAAGTAGATAATAGATCATCATTATGTGATTATGCAAAATACGGAGAGCATTATATTGTAAGTCAGAAAACTTGTGTCATGTGCTACCCCTCACCAGTGACCTTAAACCCCTACAGTTCGTTGAACTTCATTCCTGCTGGTGTGAAAAGAGCAAGCACTTACCAAGTACCGCACACTATGTAGTATTCTGGGTGCTTTGAATGTATGATTCATTGAATTCTCACAACACCCCAGAAGAAGACATTGGCACTATTCCCTTTTCACAAATGAAAAAATGATGGTACATAAATTAAAAACTTGTCCAAAGTCACATAACTGATTAACCCAGGATCCGTGCTCTCTACCTGGGAGTGCTTTTATGATGCCACATCTGAGATAATAAAAATGAAAGAGCTTTGTAATCTACTGTGTTACATACAGTGAAGCGTAGAAATATTATTATTAAAGTGTGAATGATTAATACATATCCTGTTTTTTGTTGTTTTGTGTGTGTGTGAACTCATCTTTAAAGTAAATAGAATTAGTTTACCTTCCAAGTCAGCTAAAGTACTGACGTGTGCAGAATTGGCCCCCTAAGAAACTATATGGGAGAGCTGTAAGGAGGGTGAGATCCTGGTATTTATTTCCCTGGCTCCCTTCCTGCAGGGCTGTTTCTGGCAAGCCGTGATCCTGGCTGGCTGGCAGGTGACTGCTCCTTTCTAGGCAGCTCCTTTATAACTCTTTCCTTTAGCTTTTTTCTGGTTAACTGCCACTCTTTTCCATTAGACACAAAGATTGGAAGGGGTGAAATGTGGAAGGAAAAATATCAGGAGTTTTTCATTAGTTTAGCTAAGACATAAAGGTGGCTTGGACTGGTGTGGTGGCAGTGGAGATGAGAGAAGTGAATAGAGTCTAGATATATTTTGAAAGTAGAGGTAACAGGACTTGCTGACTATGGTTTGCATATGTGGGGTCAAGGAAAATGGTGGAGTCATGGTTGACTCTCAAGTTTTCAGCTGTAGCAACTGACTAAATGTTTCCAGTTACTGATGTGAGAAGGACTGAGGACCATTGGATAAAGGCCAACCGGCCTAGGTGGCTGGCATCATCTTCTTGCCTTAAGTGTGATATGATTCTTATCTTGGCTTCCATTTCGTGTTCCTTGTTTTATACGATCCATGAGTCCTACTGATTGATACAGTGATACTTTTTATGGCTGTTATTTAATTTCTATGTCTTTATATCATTTATATACTAATAATCAGTATGTGCCCTTCCTATATTTTATAGGTTGTAAATAATATCTGGAGTTACAGCTCCACTTATTTACCATCTTGGAGTATTTACTTTTATTTTCAGGCTGCTAATAAATAACAAGCTACTAGGTGAAAAAAAAAATCCAATTTTTCAGTATTCTGTTTTCTCCATAAGGATGGTAGATTTATGAAAGTACTGAACCATATGTAACATTTAGTCCCCACAGTGCCTAACCATAAGAAACAAATAACTGTTGATTTGGAATTGACAACAAAGCATTAGAGTGATCCTTTCCCCCACCCCATTTCCCTCTCCACCACCTCCCGTTTCATCCATATGGCATTTGCAGCTGGCATGGTAGGGAGCTCCAACCAGTTTGAGGTTTGGAACTTATAATTTGCTACTTATGATAACTGACTGGTGCACGAACAGAGACTTTAGTGCTTCTAATTATGAAGAAGGTTTGATTCTGCCAAGGAATACTTTCCATCTCAAAATTCTCACATTTCCTGAACATTAACACAAGACTATTACTAATTGTTTTTATTCATTCATTTATCCATTCATCATATAAGAATGCTATGTGCCAGTCTTACGAATGTAAATATGAATGAGAAAATTCCTAACCCCAAACAGTTCATAGTATAACAGGAAAAAAGTATAGTCCCAACATATTTATCAGATACTTTTTTCTCTCACCCTCTTATAAATAGTGTTGCTATATTATGGATTGTCCAGCAACTTAGCTGTACTTTATAATTTGCATACCACATAAAGTGAAAGCATATATTTGGGGTTCTTGTTAGACAATATTTATTAAATGCTAATTAATATCATGGTATTAGTTTAAATGCTATGGAATCTAAATGAGAAGAGGAAATCTATAGTGGCTATTATATGTTAAAGGGCTATTATATGTTAAACCCTTTAATATGTATTATTTTATTACCTTTAACATGACAGTTTTTCTAACTCCATACAGGATGACAAATGAATATTTTCTAGCACTTACTCTGTGCTAAGCACTGTGCTTTGTGTATTAAAAAATGTTATCTGATTTATATCTTTGAAGCAATATTGTGAGGCAGCAATTCCAGTCACCATTTTTCAGAGAAGAATCTGAAGTTCAGAGAGTTTGATTAAGTTGTGGAAGATTATGCAGCTAATGAGAGATGGAGCTGGGATGTAAGGCAGTCATCTGATTTATTTCTTCTCTTAGGTACTAGAGAATTCAATTCCTTCTTTTCTGGGGATCATGAGTAAGGGTGGAGAGGAAGAGCCTGTTCCTGTCAACAGCTGAATTCTACTGTAAATATGTTTAATCCATGCAAGAAGATCCACAATTATTTGAAGGATCTATGGTTAATAAAATTATATAGGTATCAGGTATACAGTTCTATAATACATCGTCTGTATATTGTACTGTGTGTTCACCACCCCAAGTCAAGTCTCCTTCTGTTACCATTTATCCCCTTTTACCCTCTTCTATCTCCCCCACCCCCCTTTTCCTCTGGTAATTGCCATACTGTTGTCTGTGTCTATGAGATTTTTTTTTTTTTTCTCAATACCTTCACCTTTATGGCCCAGCCTGGCAACCCCCTCTCCAACACCCCCCCCAACAGCTGTCAGCCTGCTCTCTATCTGAGTCTGTCTCTATTTTGCTCATATGGTACCTGTCTTTCTCTGGCTGGCTTATTTCACTTAGCATAATACTCTCCAAGTCCATCCATGCTGTCACAGAAGGTAAGATTTCCTTCTTTTTTTATGGCCAAGTAATATTACTCTGTTATATAAATGTTCCACAGCTTTTTTTATCCACTCATCTAACTAATGGACACTTGGGCTGCTTCCAAATCTTGGCTATTGTAAATAATGCTGCAATGAACATAGGGGAGCATATATTCTTTCAAATTAGTGTTTCTGGTTTCTTTGGATATATTGCCAGAAGTAGAATTGCTGGGTTATAAGTCAGTTCCATTTTTAATTTTTTAAGATATCTCCATACTGCTTTCCACAGTGGCTGCACCAGCCTGCATTCCCAGCAGCAGTGTACTAGGGTTCCTTTTCTCCACACCCTCACCAACACTTGTCGTTTGTTGATTTATTGATGATAGCCATTCTGACAAGCATGAAGTGATATCTCATTGTGGTTTTAATTTCCATTTCTCTGATGATTAGTGAGCATCTTTTCATATGTCTATTGGCCATCTGTATGTCTTCTTTGGAGAAGTGTCTATTCAAACTATACTACAAGGCCATAGTAATCAAAACAGCATGGTACTGGCATAAAGACAGACATATAGATCAGTGGAACAGAATAGAGAGCCCAGAAATAAACCCACAACTTTATGGTCAATTAATATTTGACAAAGGAGGCAAAAATATACAATGGGGTAAAGACAGTCTATTCAATAAATGGTGTTGGGAAAATTGGACGGATACATACAAAAAATGAAGCTAGATTACTTCCTTACACCATACACAAAAATAAACTTAAAATGGATCAAAAACTTAAAATGTTGGATTCGAACCATAAAAATCCTAGAAGAACACATAGGCAATAAAATCTCAGACATTTCTCATAGCAGTATTTTTTCTGATATATTGCCTAGGGCAAGAGAAACAAAAGAGCAACAAACAATGGGGCTACACTAAACTAACAAGTTTTTGCACAGCAAAGAAAACCATCAATAAAATGAAAAGACAGCTCACTGAATGGGAGAACATATTTGCCAATGATACATCCGATAAGGGGTTAACATTGAAAATTTATACAGAACTGGTGATATTACTCTTTTCTGATGAGACAAGTGGTTGAAAAATTTTTAAGTTCCCGGCTACTGTGATCACATCTATTTTTTTGTTAATAAGAAAAGTAAGTTGTTTTAAAAGATAAGGTAAAAATAGAATATTATTTCACAAGTCATTTATTTTTGAAGTAAAAAAATTGATCCAAGAATGACTTGTTATTTGAATTCATCAGCTGCAAAGTCAGTAACTATTCAACCTTTTAGAAAGTAGAATCAGTAATAAGAAATACTGCTTTTGAGATATTATAATGTGATTTGAAAGGCAGAGATGATCAGTTTTAAAAGAAAATGCTGCTTGATTCTGAACTTATCTTTTATTGCTCTCTAGCTTTATATCACTAAGACTTCCTATGTTGTGGTCAATTTTAAAAGCCGTACAGCTATGTCATTTCATACTCTGGATAACAAACTTTATATTCTCTAAAAAAAATTATTTTGCCTGTTTTTATCCCCAAATAAATCAGTTGTTTCTACAGTGTAAAATTATCCAAAAAAAAATTCATATGAAGCATTTGTTGGATACCTAATTTCTAAAACAAAAGAAAATTCTTTTTTTTTAAGGGTGTTGTTTTACTGTTAGAGCCTTGGCTTTTGATTTTCACTAGAAATAAAACTTTTTAAAACCTTTTAAGAGACCCAAATATGTTCCCCAATTTTATTTTCCTTACTGAAGTAATAGCTATTTAAACTTCTGTTTCTCTCAATACTTCCTATATTCTAGGCTCATTTTATACTTTAAAGGACTAAAGTAAAAGTTAAGATAAAATTCCAAATTTCGTATACCTCCCACTCTTATTTCCAAATTAATTCCTACTTCCAGCTTCCCAGATTCACAAGTGCTGTCTTACTTCCCCAGTCATCCAGACTCAAGACCTTTTCTCTCCTATGCATTTTCCTCTTTCACCTTTTTTTAAAAAATTTATCTTTATTGTTGAAAGCACTCAGGTATCCCATTTCCCCCCCCCCAATTGACCCCCTCTCCCTCTTTCCCACCTCCTCCCTAGGCCTTCACTCCATCATTGCCCATGTCCATGGGTTATGCATATGTGTGTATAACTTCTTTGGTTAATCTCCCACCCTCCACCCCTTTCCCTCTTCCCTCTGAAATATGATCATCCATTGCATGCGTCAATGTCTCTGGATCCATTTAGTTTGTCAGATTCTTTTGTTCATTTGCTTCTTCTTAAAGATGACCCTTCAACATTTCACTTAGTAATGGTCTGGTGGTGATGAACTCCTTTAGTTTTCCTTGTCTGAGAAGCTCTTTGAAGGTCAGATAGCTTTGCTGGGTAGAGCAGTCTTGGTGGCTCTAAATGATTGCTTTGCTGGGTAGAGCAATCTTGGTTGTAGTTCCATGTTTTTCATCACTTTGAGTATTTCTTGCCACTCCCTTCTGGCCTGCAAAGTTTCTGCTGAGAAATCAGCTGACAGTTGTATGGGTGCTCCCTTGTAGGTAACTAACTGCTTTTCTCTTGCCGCTTTTAAGATTCTCTCTTTGTCTTTAACCTTTGGCAGTTTAATTATGATGTGTCTTGCTGTGGGCCTCTTTGGGTTCCTCTTGTTTGGGACTCTCTGTGCTTCCTGGACTTGTAAGTCTTTTTCTTTCCCCAGGTAGGGGAAATTTTCGGTAATTATTTTTTCAAATAGGTTTTCAATTTCTTGCTCTCTCTCTTCTCCTTCTGGCACCCCAATAATACAAATGTTGGGCCTCTTAAAGTTGTCCCAGAGGCTGCTTATACTATCTTCAAATTTCCAGATTCTTTTTTCTTTTTGCTCTTCTAGTTGGGTGTTTTTTGTTTCCTCATGTTCCAAATTGCTGATTTGATTCTCAGCGTCCTCTATTCTACTGTTGACTCCCTGTAAATTATTCATTTCAGTTCATGTAGCCTTCATTTCAAATTGGTACTTTATTATGTTATTGATTTTCTCAGTTATTTCCCTGATAGTCTGCTTAAACATCCTTATAAACAAAATTCTGAACTCAGTGTCTCTGTTAGCTTGCTTGGATCTATTTCATTTAGTTCGTCTTCTAGAGATTTCTTCTGTCCTTTCCTTTGTGACATGTTTCTTTGCCTCCACATTTTGGCTGATTCCAGGTATTTGTTTCTATGTATTAGGTAGAGCTGCTATGTCTCCTGGAATTGGTAGAGTGGCTTTGTGTAGTAGGTGTCCTGTAGGGTTCAGTGGCTCAGCCTCCCCATTGACCTGAGCTGGGCCTTCTAGGTGCTCCCCTATGTGGGCTGTGTGCACTGTCCTGTTGTAGTTGAGCCTTGGTTGCTGTTGGCGTCACTGGGAGGAACTGACCCCTGGCCAATCAGCTGTGATAACCAGCTGCAACTACAGCCAAAGAGCTGCTGTGCTGGAGACACCCCTATGGAGCAGTATTTACTTCAGAGGGGCTTTGGTGTTCACCAAGTGCGCCCCTTGAGTGTGTCACTCATGGATGTGGTAGGGTTGTAATCCAGCGTGGTCAAGTCTGACCACCAGGTGCACTGTCTCTGAGGCCTCCTGGGAGGTGCAAAGTCAGCCTGTGCCAAGTGCCTTGCCCAGGGCCACCCAGCATGAGCTACATAGCAAACCACAGTTGGCTGCTACTTGTGCTGGGCTTGGCGGTGCCCAGGAGAGGCCAAGCTATGAACCAGTGCAGACTGCCGCTAGTGCCAGGCCTGGGGCTGCTTATCAAGCCGTATGCTGCTGCTTCTTTGAGAGATTTTAGGAAAGTCCTAAGCATGAGGCTCGAGAGGCCACTTGCACAGAAAAGCCCCTGGAAATGGCCTGGATGAGCTGCAGGTGGGGAGGGGCGGGGCCTCCGGGAATCACGGGGCGGGGCCAAAGGTGTGAGTCAGGTGCTGGCGACTCAAATATGGCGCCTGCCTGCCGGCTGTGTGCAGGGAGGATTTGCCAAAGGAGCAATGGCCTCTGCCAGCCCTTCTGCCTGGGAGGAAGCCGCCCCTCCACCTCTTGCCTGGATCTCAGGCAGGTTAGTTCCTCCCCGCGTGTCCCGGGTCCTTTCAGGCTGCTGCCCGGCGCTGGGCTCAGAGGGAGCGTCCGAGTGAGTCCGTGCCGGGCCCTTTAGGAGGTGCCGCTGGGGCTCCCGCAGCCTCCACGACCCTCAGCAACAGTCGGAGCTGGTTTCACAGCCCGGAGTTGTGGGGACGTCTCTTCCTGGCCCTGGAGCCCTGGGCTGGGGGCCTGCTGTGGGGCTGGGACCCCTCACTCCTCCGGGAAAACTCTCTGTTTTTTCCCCGGGTTTAAACTGCGGCACCGGGTATAGGCCCGCGGTGAGTCTCTGATTCAGCCCCAATCCGCCCGCGTCTCCGCCCCTCCTGGTTGTGGGGCTTCTGTGCAGCCAGGTCTCAGGAGGGTCTGAGTGACGGTGGTTCTGTATTTTAGTTGTAATTTTGATGTGGTTGTGGGAGGCGGCGGGTGCAGCTGCTACCTACCCGCCATCTTGTTTCTCCCTGCCTCTTTCATCTTTAAGATCCTCACTCTTACCTAGCAATCAGGAATCAGTTACCAAATTAACCATCGTTTTTTGGTATCTCTTATTACCACTCTTGCCCACGCCCCCATTGCCTCAAGCCTGGATTACTGTAAGTCTTCTAAATGTTCTCTTTGATGCTGTTCTTCCTTCGTCTTGACAATATGCCTAGATCCACTGCTTTTTTCCTACACTTTTCACTACTGAATTTAAATATTTACCCTGTTCTCTGATGATATTTATAACTTCTTATTTTCTTATTTTTGAAACTTTGCAACACTTCTTACAAGACCTAATTCTTTTATAGGACAGATATTTATTGAACATCTACTGTGTTAAGCTCTTGCAGGCACTGGGTACACAATAGTAAATCAGGCAAAACAATTTTTTTACCGTACCACCCTTTTTAGTCGATTTTTTCTCTTTCTCCACAAATTAAAAGGCATCTTTTATCCCCACCTAACAAAACCTAACTGTTCATGAGGTTTGGAAAACAGTTACTATGCTTTCTAGACACACTGGTCATGCAGTTCTATAGGCCTTTATTTTTCTCATTGCATGATAAACAGAGGGTATTTTTGAAAAAATATTTGTTTTAATCATTAAACTACCTCCTCCAACTTTTGTTGCTTCTGATTTAAGTTTAGTCTCTTTCACATCACAGAAAATACCAGGGAGAAGAATGCAGTGAATTCCATAATTATTAGTGTGTTAAACTATGTAGCTAAATGGTAACTTTACCACATTCTATTCCCATCAACTCCTGGGTAAGGAAGAGAAAGAAGAGGGGACTGAGGTGGCAAAAACTATTAAGTAAAATTTCCTGAATATACATTTTCTTCTCCCTTTTATTAATGTAAGCCACAAAACAAATTAATCAGTTTTCCCTAACTTTAACTATGGAGAATTAAGGACATTGTTTATTTTAAGAAAAGATGATTTGATGCATATCCTAGATAATATTTTTTTGCTTAATTTCCTGAGAAAATTTAAGTATAATATTAATAAATGAATTGTTTTAACTATTTGAACGCTTACTACAGATATAAAATTAATGCTTGAAAAAATTAATAATGGAATACTACTCAGCAGCTAAAAGGAATGAACTACTAATACATGCACCAATGTGGATGAATCCCCATTTACTATGCTGAAAGAAAGAATCCATACAAAGAAAGATTACATATCGTATGATTCATTTATATAAATTATAAGAAATGCAAACTAACCTATAGTGAGATAAAGCTGATCAATAGCTGTCTGGGGACAATAGTGGAGAAGGAATGGATTCCAAATGTGCAAGAGGACTCTTTTGCTGATAATAAAAATGTTTAGTGCCTCCACTGCAGTGATGGCTTCACAAGTGTATATATCTGCCAAAACAGCAAATTGTGCAATTTAAATACATACAGTTAATTAAATATAACGTATACTTCAATAAAGTAAGAGGAAAAAATTTGAATAACGGAGGTACCAAGATAAATGCAATCCAGTTTTCCCCTACCAAAGTACTCATTTTAATAAAACAAAAGTATAGAATTACTTTAGAAAGGTAAATTCACCAAAAGTAGAAATATTCAAAATAAAATAGCAGGCTTCTGAGTGGAAGGTCATCTGGCTAGTAGAACTAGTTGGTCTGGTGTTCGTTTCTCTTTTAACTGTCCATGAGGCACATATAAAAGCAAAATGAAAAAGCAGGACTATACCAGGTGTCTAGACAGTGAGAAACAATAGCATGTCGGCAGAATCTGAAAGGATTCTCTCAGTCTCTAAGGCAGAAAGAACTGGATTGAATAATTATCATTGATTTACTTTACTGAAAGGAAAGGGAGCTTTCAGCTTTTTCCACTCACTGTCTTTAATCCACTCTGCCAATCTGTGTCTTTTTTTAATCTCTGTCTTTTATTTGCTGCATAGATCATTCTCATTCAAAACAATTATTAGTACAATTGGATTAATATCTACCATATTTGTTACTGTTTTATATTTACTGTTACATATATCTTCCATTCTTTTGTTGTTTGCTTTTGCCTTTTGTGGTTTCAATTAGCATTTTATATAATTCCATTCTCCTTCTTTTTTTGGCATATTTGTTATACTTCTTTTTTATAACTTATTTTTTTAGTGGTTGTCCTAGAGTTTGCACTATACATTACAGCTAATCCAAGTCCATTTTCAAATAACGTTGTAGCACTTCATGGGTAGTGTCAGTACCTTAGAATAACAAAATCTTAATTCCTCCCTTTCATCTCTTATATCATTGTTATCATTCATTTCTCTTATATATAAGCATACATAAGCATATATGTGATATCTACACAAGCATATATATACATATACATAAGATGTATACATAAATTTATTTAAGCATACATAATTGAATACTTTGTTACTATTATTTTGAACAAACTGTACTGTTAGATCAATTAAGAATAAGAAAAATAAAAGTTTTTATTTAGCCTTCTATTAGTTTTTCTTCAATATTCTTCCTTTATGTAGTTATGAGTTTCTGACCTATGCTATTTCCCTTCTCTCTAAACAACTTCTTTTAACATTTGTTGTAACACAGGTCTGGCAACAAACTTCCAAAATTTTTGTTTGTCTGATCAAGTCATCACTTCTTCACTTTTGAGAGAAACTTTTGCAGGGTACAGAATTCTTGGTTGGTGGGTTTTATTCTCTAAACACTTTAAATATTTCAGACCACTCCCTTCCTGCTTGCATGGTTTCTGAGGAAAAAAAATCAGACATAATTCTTATCTTTGTTCATCTATAGGTAAGGCATTTCTTTTTTCTGGCTTTTGAAATTTTTTTGTTTGCTTTTGATTTTCCATAGTTTGAAAATGACATACCTTGGTGTCATTTTGGAGGCATTTATATTGCTTGGTGTTCTCTGAGCTTCCTGGATCTGTGGTTTGGTGGCTGACATTAATTTGGGGAAATTCTCAGTCCTTATTGTTTCAGATATTTCTTCTGTTCCTTTCTCTCTTTCTTCTTCTGGTATTCTCAGTAAGCATATGTTATACTTTTTGTAATTTTCCACACTTCTTAGATATTTGAGTGATTTTTTTTCTAGTCTTTGTTCTATTTTCTTTTTGGTTTTCAAGGTTTCGATTGACACATTCTCTAGCTCAGAATTTTTGTTTTTTCTCAGCTGTGTTCAGTTTACTTCTAAAGCCCATCAAAGGCATTCATTATGTCTGTTACAATGTTTTTTCTCTCTCATATTTACTTTAGATTCTTAGGATTTCCAGTTCTCTGCTTACATTGCCCATCTGTTCTTGCATACTATCTATCTATCCAGTAAAGCCATTAACATACTAATCATAGCTGTTTTAAAGTCCTAGTCTGATCATTTCAATATCCCCACCATGTCTGATTCTGATGCTTGCTTTACCTTTTTAAATTGTGTTTTTTTCCTTTGGGCATGTCTTGTGATTTTTTTATTAATAGCTAGACATGTTGTATTAGGTAAATGGAACTGTTGTAAATAAGCCTTTAGAAATGTGTTGATGAGGTATGAAAAAAGGGCAAGCATTTTATAGTCCTGTGATTAGGTCTCAGTCTTTTAGGGAGGCTATGCTTCTGGACTGTGAACTTCACATTGACATTGTTTCTCAGGTGTTTTTTCCCTCCCACTCAAGTAGAGCATGAGGAGTAGAGTGGGCTAGAATTATGTATTTCCCTTCCCCAGGCCAGTTAGGCTCTATAATACACTAGCAGGTTAGTTTCCTCTGAGGGAAGACTTTGTTAAGAAAAGAATGCCCTTGGATATTTCAAAATGGTTTTCCTCCTACTCCTGCCTGAATGTGAGGGCATTTTTCCCCCACTATTTAATATGAGAACCTGGTCAAGCTCCTAGAGATAAAACTCACAAAGTATGGTAAAACCCCCCTGGAGTTTTTAACTCTCAGAGTTGTCTGCAATGAGCCTCCAGCAATTTGTCAATTACAGTTCATGTTTTCCTTTCCTGGAACTGGTTCCAGTAGTGATTTCCACTCATAAGTTTCTCCAATTCTCAGGCAGAGGATTCCTGTGTGACCTCACCTCTTTCATGGATCCAAGAAGAGTTGTTGAATTTTTAGTCTGTTCAGGTTTCTACTTGTTATTTGGATGGAGTGGTGACTTCCAGGCTCCTTACATGTAGAACCAGGTCCACTGTCTTCATTTTGATTCAGAAATGTAAGCTCTGAACCAGAACTTTGGATAATTGCTTCTGCACTAGTAGATGCTTTTTTTTTTGAGACAGTGAGACTTCTTTCCAGCACTATTACTGTCTACAATCATGGATGGATTTATACTCATCAAAAAAATCAGGAAGTAAGGGGAACAATGCTAAGAAATGATGAACTATACTGGAGGTGGGTTTGGGGAAATAAGAATATAAGTAACAGTTTATGATATAGATTCCATATTATCAGGCTGCCAGACTCAAGTAATGAGGATAGGAGAATATTTAATAGAATTACATTTGGTAAAAACCATCTAGAATCTGAAAATTCAGGCACATATGCCTGTTGTCAAGCTCTGGGTCTAAGTATATGAGACCTGGCTCCACATGGACAAAAGTAGAGAAACAAGAATGATCCCCCTGTACTATGTTGCCAAAGTGCAGACTGGAGGGATTTCTTTCATTTGAAAGATAATTAACAGCAACAACAAAAGCCACCATGTGACCAGTTGAAAACACTTCAGAACCAAGGAAGAGAACATAATATAAACAATTAGGAGAAAGTTTGAACTTCTGAAAAAATCTTTTTTACTGTAAAAAGTAGAAACATAATGATTTTCAAAAGGATGTGTTTTGGTCTCATAGAGGAAGAATGCATAAAGTGAAAAGAAGTTGGATATGAAATGAGAGCTAGGCACTAATTAGAATTATCAGAAAAACAATATGTGATTTAAAAAATAATAATTTTGTGCTCACAAATTAGGGAGAGTCACAGTCTACCTGAAGGACATACATGGACCTTCTTAGCTATTGATGGTGTTGATGGGGAAATATTGTGACACAGACTTTTATGCCCAGATAAGAAGTACTTCTTATATGAAGAAAATGAAGAGCCTAAGATATTCAATGGCTACCCATGTACTTTTATAGGAAAAAGTATTCATGATACATTTTAGCTATGAAGTGAATCAAATATAAAAACTCAAATGGGCTAGTCACAGAATATTTTTTAAAGTGTAACTTGCCTAGGAATTTATTAAAAATAAATAATTCAAATTTATTTACATAGCAAAATACCCATCTTAGTAATATTGTCATAGTGAAAATTTTTTAATTTTCTTTTTAAATGAACTGTCTGAAATCTCCCATCATTAAAGCAACATCTTCATAATTTATTGCAATTTCAGAGATTACTACCTACAGTGTGTTTTATTTTGACATAATTTTATTTTATTCATGATTATAAAGGCAACCTCCTCTTCATAAAGATACTTTTTCTCTTCAGTCTAGTCAGTTGTCCTTTCAAGACTATGGCATTTTTTTCCTGACCTTTACTAATTATTTTAAACTATGTTGGCTTAATATGACAGGAATTCTAATAATTTTCAAGGCTTTCCAATTCTCCTGTAATACAAATATTTTAGTTAGCTTATATTTTCCAAATCAAAATAAATAAAACAAAACAAATTTTCTACTGGAAATATACCTGAAAGTGTTTGAGGTAAATGAAATAAACACCAAAAATGTTTTCCCTCAAAATATAGCTATTATATAAAGAATCTGGAAAAATTAATTAGCATAATAATGAAATTAATAGGCTATTTCTTTATTACTGATGCCTATTATATCCTACATACTGAGCTAGTCACTTTGTAGATATTAACTCTCTAAAGTCCCACAACAACCCTATTAGGTAGATGCTATCAGTATTCCCAGCTTATCAATGAGAAAATGAGGTATAGAAAAAAATAAGTGAATTCCCAAGAATTAATTAAGCTGCTGAGCCAGAATTCAATGTCCAGGAAATCTAACTCCAGATTTGACTTTTTAAAGTCCTACATTATACACCCCTATTAATAAGGCCACATCACACTGATGGAAAATGAATGTTAAATGGAGAAAGTTAAAGAGGCAGTCATCTGACTTTCACTTGATTCCTGTATCTCACTCATGAGAACAGTCATATGAATACTCAGAAACATTTTCTGATGTTCAGCAACTGAGAATATTAGTAGATTTAGTGGTTTTGCTGATGTGTATATTTTTATATGCAAATTCAATATTTTATTAAGACTTAGAAATGTTAGACGTATTCTGGAACATCAAATAATCATGCCTTATTAAATTAAACTTTAGTTTGTTGTGAGCTGTGGTTATTTTTTGGTCGACCAATTTAAGATCCCTACACCATTTGGGACCCAAGAGACTGCTTAGCACTAAGCCTAAACATTGGAAGCATTTATAAAGACATTTGGTTTATCTCTCAGATAAAGAAAATTAAGTCACTCATTGTTTTATTGTTATTTTTCCAGTAGACTGTCAGATTTCTATTAGAACAAAAAATATGTGCTTACAAATAAAGTAGATTCTGATTTATATTCTGTAATATAAATGTCTACAATGTTAACTATTTAGAAATGTATGTTTTACATGATCTACTATATGGATGATGAGAATATTGTAAATGAAAGTCTGATAAGCATATTAGCAAACGATTTAAATTACAGTAACTGATTCTGACATCCGTAGTAAATGCCAAGAACCATAGCTTTTCCAGCAGGTTCATGGAAATGTTCAGATAAAATATTCATGAATTCTCTACCAAAAGAAAAGCTTTTTATAGTCTTGTTTGACAGAGAATGACCTTTGCTTCAATAAGCTCCCATCTTTGCTCTAACTTAGTGTTTAGATGCCCTGCTTAGATGAATAAAACATACCATTTTTTTCTTTGTGTTTTCTAGTATATGTGATAATTAATAGAAAGAAAGACTTTGAAGTTTTAAATGTAGTAAATGGGTTTAAAATGAAAGGCATTAAGAAATCTTTGAAGATCAATTTCCCAGCAGGAAATTTGTCAAAGCAATTAGGATCCACTCTGACTTGGGCAAACACAGTAGTGCTCAATTGATGTGCTCTTTCGAATAACTAAAGCACTTTTAACTTTAGTGATCTGCACTAGTCATATGGTCAACCACCTGATGGTTCGTACAAAGATGGATCAATGGTTCAGTTATGTATACACACAAAAAAAACTTTATGAAGACAAAATCAGTCAAATACACTACAGTTGCTAATATGACAACAAAACAAACAGGGAACCATGAATTGGGTAATTTTCAACCAAATATACTATAGATTCAATCTAGGTCAATTTTATTATTTGTTCTTCTACCTTTAGTTCTTGTATTTCTTGAGAAGAAAGATGGTATTATTGCTACTGAGGTGTATTCAGAAAAGAATAGCAGTTAAGGTAAACAGAAAACCATCTATTCATATCCTGAAGATCTGAAAATGTGCTAAAACAGCCCTCTGTCCCACCACACCCTTTTAGCAAATAAGGTATCATCTGACACAAAGGAAAGTGCCACATTAATTTTTTAGTCATAGGACACCATTGATGCATTTAATCAGTAATATACTTACTGACCTAACCCAGTGGTAGTAGTGTATTCTATGGTATTGAAAGATTAATTAGGACCTCAGTATGTAGAGGTAGGGAATAAAGTGTGGAGTAATTAGTATTTCTTATATCCACCTCTGTATGTAAAGTCATGTGAAGATTTAATTTTAATAGAGACACTTACGTAACATGTTCCCAGACAAGGAATAATTGTGTCTCTGTTGTGGAAATTATAGATATAGATATAGATATAGATATATAGATATAGATATAGATATATAGATAGATATAGATATAGATATATAGATATATAGATATCTTCTGCCAAAACTCTCTGACATATACTGGACACTCCAGAAACATTGGAAGAAGGGCATTATCCATATTTGTTAACAACTTCTTAAAGAATTAAAACAAGTAAAATGCCAGATTTATATTATTGAAATGGTTCATTGAAAACACATGCCCTTAAAATTATCTAGCATATTGGCATGATTTCTAGCCTAGGGTTTTCAATTAATCAAGTACCAGTTGGTGACATGAGATTTATGTATGTTTACTGATCTGGAGAAATCCAAAAAAGTGTATTTGTTTGAATAAATGTTTGAATTTCCTGGACTTATCGTCTAGATCAGCAGTCCTCAAAGGATTTCAACAGAGTCCTATGACAAATTTTCAAAAAAGTGGTTCCTCGACCAATTAAGTTATGGAAATGTGCACATTATGTACCTTCTTCAGTACAGGTGGTCCCTGACTTAATGGTTTGACAAGATTTTTTAACTTTATGATAATGCAAAAGCAATATGCGTTCAGTAGAAACTATAGTTCAAATTTTGAATTTTGATCTTTTCCTGGGCTAGCGATATGCAACTAAAGGCTACCAAGACAAATATACACAAATTAATATATACATAGTAAAAAAACAAAAATCTGTCAATTGAAATAGATCTCTCAAGGCAAAGCAGAAGACCATGATAAGAATTACAGTAAATCACATAGTTCTAAAATTATTGGGGACATTAGTGTATACATTCAGAATGACACTCAACATATTTAAAATTTTATGGCATAGGAATTAACCACATGGAAGAGTGCTGGCTGTAAACCATAGATAGGTCCAGAGAGAGAGTGTCAGCTAAATGTCAGCATTACAACATGAGCTCTTTCTATTTCCTTGTTTTTCTATCACTATTCTTATACTTTCCTAATGTAATTTGAATATTCAGAAATTGTATGTTCCTGAATTCCAATATTTAGGGTTTTTTTAAAATTAACATTACCTTTTATGCATTTTTCACATATACTGTATAATTAATTATAAGTTTATGCTAAGAAAACAAATACTACTTGGTTACATAAACTCACCTTGCAAATGTGTAGATTAAACTTATTGAGCTTTATCCTTATACCTTTTTCCCTAGAAAGAGAATTTAAGGGAAAAAACCACAAAATTATTCAGCACAACATCTTACACTTTAAATGAAGTATAATAGTGTGGCAAAGATTTGCATTATGCATTATGAATAATAATTCTTAGATTATTTTAGTTTTAAAAAACCTATGTAATCCTATTAACTCCTGCAATAAATATGGAGCAATGCCATTTGGCTTGTTTAAAAGTAGTCCCAAAACTCAGAGAGAAAAAGTATAACCTACACATTGAATGCCTTTGAAGCTACTGTGAGAACATGTAGAAATTACGAACTAGCAGCCAATACGAGGAAACACAAGCTCTTTCTCTGCGTGTAGTCAGTGATTTGTAAACAACAATTACTAACAAGAGAAAATGAGAGGAAAGCACAGGGCCCAGCCAGGTGTTATTTTACGACGGTGATTTACTCTGCTGTTTGATCAATGATGAGAACAAAATCACCCACATCCTCAGGAAGCCGTGCCTGGTGCAGGGCAGCTGTGGGAGCACCTGGCCACTTGTCCTCTGCAAAGACAGCCTCCATCGAGGAAGAATCAAGATTCATTCCTCTTGGCTTAACTAGAAACAGTGCCAATGAACCTGCTGCTGCATTTCATTATTTCTTTAAAGAATGAACACAAGCAGTTTTCCAGCTCCATTTCTGGTGAATTGTCAGGGATACACTTGCATCCTCCTGAATCAGTGTGGCAGGATCAACACTCTCTGGAGTGGCCAGCAGTAGGACTCTCCCTTGCTGTACTTTCAGGAAACATACACAAAATTGTGACTATAGCTTTTGCTACCAAAAAGTAATAGAGAAAAAAACCCTAAAATGCAACTTTTTTTTTTTTAGTTTTATTGATTTCTAGAGAGAAGAAGGGAGAGAGAGAAACATCAATCGGCTGCCTCCTGCATGCCCCCCACCGGGAATTGAACCAGCAAACCCTTCAGCACACGGGACTATGCCCAACCAACTGAGCCACATCAGCCAGACCTAAAACACAGCCTTTAAAATATTTTACACCTGGATTATATAGAAAACATACAATCTTAGGGTTATATCCTGCAAACTCTGTTGAATCCAGCAGACTTTTACTGATGAAGAGATGTTACACTGTGGCTAGGGAAAGCGAGAGCACAGCTTATGGGGTGGAGCAGATGCGGGAATGAAGAAATGGATTTAGAATTAATGAAAAGGAGAATTGGGAGCACTCTCACTCAATAATCAAATAACTCAGAATATTTTTTGTTTTGCTTTTATTTCTCAATCCAAATACTTTTTAAATGAGACAGTTAAGTAATGGAAATATTGAAAATTCAAGAAACTAACTCAAGATGGATTTTAATAATATACACTTAAGTTATAGCATCATGTCCATTTTCATCAGTACCATATGCTCAAACTCTTATCATTTGGCAATCATCTTTCCTTATTTCATGATTTATTATTATTATATCATTAAATTATATATTATTATTTTCTTACATTACTTCTACTCTCATAAAATGATGGTCATGTACATGGAGTGTATGAATCAATTGGACAGTGCTCATATAGTGCCATAAATGATTTACCAAACAAAATCATGGAGAGCAGGACAACTGTCTGATAAGCCTTGTAATAAGATTTAAACAAGTTTTGAATTAAAGATATTCACATTAAAGTTTCCTAATGTATTTGTGTGGCACTGTACTAGGTTCTATGGGAGGTGCATATCCCAAAATGTGCCACAGTCACTGGGGTATAGCCTGTCAGTGCTAGTCTTAGTCTGAAATGTGCCTTTCACCTCTTAAATGTAAATCCTTTCCAGTCTGGCCCCATTTTTTAAATGAGAATAACTGTACCTACAAAGTTACAGTGTATATTAGGTGATTTAATGCATGTTAAAGAGTGTGGGAAGTTGAAAAGTTAAGTACAATATCTTATTATATATCCTATTAAAAAATAATTTGAAGAGCTTAAGACAGATAGTCAATTGCTAGATGTCATGAGAAATAGACAATGAATGTTTTAGGAATTCAGACATCAAAATAAATTCCATCTGAAGTGATCAAAGAAGTCTTAAGCTAGTTCGGGTTCTATCTTAAGGGGGAAAAATGGTAATTGCTGCTATTTATCTTATATTATGAATGGAAGTACTTAAATGTGAATCTCTCTTCTGTAACCCCCAAGGTTATTCATGGGTTATTTCACAGCCCCAAATGTGACTGAAATTTTCTTGTCTGTTTATCCTCCCTAGGGGCGCAGCAGTACAGAAAAAGATTTTTTTTCCTTCTTGAGACATCCAATAAGCAAATCCATAATACTTAAAAGGCTAATTTTTGTAAAGCTTCTTGGTTTTAAATACTATTGAATTTAATGGTCTTTCAGCTGCCTTTATCTGCAATTTTGTATCATCACAGAAATTCAAGGATGACAAAAATACAGGGCAAGACTAAGATTTAGTGACTCTTCCATGTGCCATATGTATTACTTTATGGTCATAGCTTATAAATAAATTCATGTGTAGGTTTAACTTGTTAGAATTAATTAACATTTTGAATTACATGTTTTGAAATTGAAACAAATTTCAAAATATCACTTGAGCTAAGTTAGTTCGTCTCTTTGAAATAAACTCGAATTCCTTTAAAAATTATGGATAATATAATCATTTGTTAATGTAATTTAAAATCACTAACTATTGGACAATTATTAGATTTATTTATGTTTTATTTTTGTTAGATCTAGTTTTACTAGGCTAGCATGGTAGCATAATGTACATAATTAGATAGATGATAGATGATGATGATGATGATGATAGATAGATGATAGATAGATAGATGATAGATAGATAGATAGATAGATAGATAGATAGATAGATAGATATAGATGATAGATGATAGATAGATAGATAGATAGATAGATAGATAGATAGATAGATGATAGATAGATAGATAGATAGATAGATAGATAGATAGATAGATAGATAGATAGATAGATAACCCACACCCACAGTTTAGTTTTATTCAGAGCAAAGAAAATCAAAACTTAATATTACACAAGAAGAAATTTAGCCATAAGTTTGGAATCTGTACTCAAACTACACATGCAAAGGGGACAGTATTCTGCTCATACAATTGATTTGCTGCCACATTTGTCTACTGTTTGTCTAATATTTTTAAATTTATTTAAATTGTTGACACTGTTACAGATGTCTCCCATTTTCTCACCCTTTACCCCACTCCACCCAGCCTTTGCCACATTATTGTCTGAGTCTATGGGCTATGCTGTATGCATATATATTCTTTGGTTAATCTCTTCCAGTACCTCCCAGCTCCCTCCCCTCTGAGATATGTCACTCTGTTCCATGTCTCCATGCCTGTGGTCCAATATTGTTTGTCATTTTATTTTGTTCATTAGATTACACATATAAGTGAGATCATGTGATATTTGCCTTTCTCTGACTGGCTTATTTTGCTTAGCATAATCCTCTCCAGGTACATTCATGCTGTCTCAAAGGGTAAGAGTTCCTTCTTTTTTACAGCCACATAGTATTCCATTGTATAAATGCACCACAGCTTTTTTATCCACTCATCTACTGATGGGCACTTGGGCTGTTTCCAGATCTTAGCTATTATAAATAATGCCTCTATGGACCTAGGGGTGCATATATTCATTCTGATTGGTGTTTCAGGCTTCTTAGACTATATGCCCAGAAGTGGGATTGCTGGGTCAAACAGAGTTCCATTTTTAATTTTTTGAGTTAACTCCATACTGTTTTCCACAGTGGGTGCACTAGTCTGCATTCCCATCAACAGTGCACAAGGGTTCCTTTTTCTCCACACCCTCGCCAGCACTTGTTATTTGTTGATTTATTCTGACAGGTGTAAGGTGATACCTCATTGTGGTTTTAATTTGCATCTCTCTGATGATCAGTGACATTGAGCATTTTTTTCATATGTTTATTGGCCATCTGTATGTGCTCTTTGGGGAAGTGTCTATTGAGGTTCTTGTACCATTTTTTTAATTGGATTGTTTGTCTTCCTGGTGTTGAGTTGTGTAAGTTCTTTATATATTTTAGATATTAATCCCTTATCAGATGTATCACTGGCAAATATGTTCTCCCATACAGTGGGTTCCCTTTTTGTGTTGTTGATAATTTCTTTTGCAGTGCAGAAGCTTTTTAGATAGATATAGTTCCATTTGTTTATATTTTCTTTTGTTTCCCTTTCCCTAGGAGATGTATTGGCAAAAATATTGCTACATAAGATGTTTGAAATTTTACTGCAGATGTTCTTTTTTAGGATTTTTATGGCTCCACAACTTAAATTTAAGTCTTTTATCTATTTTGAGTTTATTCTTGTATATGGTGTAAGTTGGTGGTCTAGTTTCATTTTTTCACATGTATCTGTCCAATTTTCCCAACACCATTTATTGAAGAGACTTTATTTACTCCATTGTCAAATATTAATTGTCCATAAAGATTCGAGTTGATTTCTGGGCTCTCTGTTCTGTTCCATTGACCTGTATGCCCATTCCTGTGCCAGTATCACGCTGTTTTGATTACAGTGTCTTTGTAGTATAGTTTTATATCCAGTACTGTGATCCCTCCAGCTTTGTTCTTTTTTTCAAGATTGCTAAGGCTATTCAGGTCTTTTATGGTTCCATATAAATTTTTGGAATATTTGTTCTAGATCTGTGAAATACATCATTGGTATTTTAATAGGAATTCCATTGAATGTATAGATTGCTTTGGATAGTATGGACATTTTAATGATGTTAATTCTTCCAATCCAGGAACATGATATATGCTTCCACTTGTTTATATCTTCCTCTGTTTAATTTTTGCAATGTCCTATAGTTTTCCCTGTATAGGTCTACTACCTTCTTGGTTAAGTTTATAACTAGGTACCTTATTTTTTGTTGTTGCAATGGTAAATAGGATTGTTTTTTCAGTTTCTCTGTCTGATAGTTCATTATTGCTATATAAAAATACCATGGATTTCTGCATATTAATTGTGTATCCTGCTACTCTGTTAAATTCATTTACTAGATTCTAGTAGTTTTTTGGTGGAGTCTTTAGGGTTTTCTATGTGCAGTGTCACATCATCTGTGAATAATGACAGTTTTACTTCCTCCTTTGCAATTTAGATGCCTTATATTTTCTCTTCTTGTCTGATTACTGTAGCTAGGACTTAAAGTATTATGTTGAATAAGGGTGGTGAAAGCGGACATCCCTGTCTTATTCCTGATCTTAAGGGAAAAGCTTTTTGTTTTTTCTCATTGAATATGATGTTGGCTGTAAGTTTTTCATATATGGCTTTTATTATGTTGAGGTATGATAACTCTATTCTCACTTTGCTGAAAGTTTTTATCATATATGAGTGGTGGATTTTGTCTAATGATTTTTCTGCATCTAATTTTTTTCAATTTTAAATTCATTTATTTTGTATTTGATTACTGTATACCACATTCTAAAGCTCATGGTCATATGAGAAATAAGTATGTTTTTTTCTGCATCTCTTGATGTGATCGTTTGATTTGTATCATCATTTTGTTTATGTGATGTACCACATTTATTGATTTGCAAATATTGTACCAACTTGCATCCCCAGAATAAGTTCCACTTGGTATGATCTTTTTAATGTATTGCTAAATACGATTTGCTAATATTTTGTTCAGGATTTTCGCTCTATGTTCGTCAGGGATACTGGTCTATAATGTTCTTTCTTTGTAATGCCTTTTTCTGATTTTGGAATTAGAATAATGCTTGCCTCATAAAGAGAGCTTTGTAGTCTACCCTCCTCTTGAATTTTTTTGAATAGTTTCTGAGATTTTGGTGACTAGTGTGTTAAATTCCTAGAAAATACTGGCACAACATATTTTTTAACTGCAACTTGACAGGTAATAATAAGGTCAGCAGAATCTCAGACTGGTCTAATTTGAGGGTACTTTCCTCCCCTTATATTTGAAAGAAACTGTACTATATAGCATCTGTCACATAAACTGTCTCAAATCCCTCTGGAATGATATAATCACCAGTAGAGGTGTACTGAAAACAGCAGCCTAGAGACAAGCTTAACAGTGAGCACATTAAATCAGCCAGTCATAAAACTAATAAAATAGAAATCAAAAAGGCACAGATTATGCTGAAAAGAGCTTTAAAGATAATGCTTCAGGTCTTACTCTATAATTAAATGCTGACAGTGCTGTGTCATTTTGACTCATCATTAATAAAGCGATTTTTCACTCTGGCCTCCACAAGTAGAGTTTTCTGTGCAAATATTTCCACATATTTTTCACTAATGTCTTGTTCAGCTAACTGCTTGCATCATATTGGCATGGCAGAAAAGGAGAGTGAGCAAGCTTTGTGTTACCCGATGTTAATATTGCATTGGGAGAGACACTGGAAATTCAAAGCTAAAGGCTTTTCAAAAAATAGAATAACATTAGCTCTAAGGAAAGACTGAAAAAAATTAATCCTGTATCACCTATAACTTAATCAGAAAGAGAAAAATCCTTTTTTTCCCTAATAAGAAAGGCAGAAAAGAAAAAATCTGATAGATTGTAGATTTAATAAAAAAATCTGTGAGAGCAGGATATTTAAAATATTTTTTTAAACAAAAGGAATGAATACTTTTTAAAAGTAATAAATACATTAAATGAATCATGTAATTAAATAGGTGTTTTTATTGCTGCTTTAAAAACTTATTTTTTTAAAACTTACCCACTTTCCCTGCTGAGCCATAAATGTATTCATAATTAAAGTATTTAAAGATAAATCAGTTGAACTGTTGTAAATTTCCTGTTGCTACTATGGCAAATTACCACAAACTTGTCTCGAAACAACATGTTTATTACCTTGCAGTTCTGGATGTCAAAAGACCAAAATCAGTCTTACAGGACTAAAATAAAGGTGACAGGAGGGCTTCTTCCTTCCAGAAGCTCCGGGGGAAATCTTCCCTTTTCCAGCTTCTGCACTCCTTGGCTCACAGCCTTCTCTTCAGTAGACAGGTTTCCTCCTGCCTCCCTCTTTTCAGTACACCTGTGATTACATTGGGTCCACCTGGAGAATCCAGGTTAATCTGCCCATCTGAAAATCCTTAATTTAAAAATTGCCAAATCCCTTTTACCATAGAAGAACATTCACAGGCTCTGGGGATTACAGTGTGTACATGTTGGTGGCCATTGTCCACACTACCATGGCCATCACGGGGCTGAACATACCACAGTCTTATTCTTGGGTATAAAAAGAGGCAGAAATTACAAAGAAATAAAGCACCAATTCTGTATTTAAGTGTCACACATATATATTTCAAATTCAGAACCAGGTTTCAACCACATGGGAATAATAATTATATTACAATTATCTCTGATTATAGGGAAAAAAAACAAAGGAAAGGCACATGCGGCAGATATTTTAGGATATGTTATACTATCCAAAGCACAATATATTTAACGAACATGTCCAAAAACAAGGCACAGATCACAAATAGTTTAAAGTATACCCTTGGGTTTCAAAATGTCAATTCACATAAATAACACATTTACAAAATTTCACAGTAAAATTATGTTACTGATTATGGCATGTCTCCTTTTTAACGTCTGTGGACTGCAACATTGCTCCAGGTTCTTGCTTTTCAGTTATACCTGTTGGTTCATTATCAAAGAAAAGGGGAAAATCACGCAGTCTTAAAAGTCTGTTCTGGTTTGTCCATCCTGGTCCATATCATTTATTTATTACATTAGTGTTCTTTTTTGACGTTTCATCACGTTGTCGATTGTATTTCCCCTAAAACCCCGCCACCCCCCCCCCACACACACACACCCTTTCTGGACAGAGGCATGGAGTAAAAAGAAAGGAAAAGAATAAAAAAGACAGGGAAAAGCACTAAAAAAGACAGACGAGAGGAAGGAAGGAGCAGGAAGACCCGAGGAAAGGAAGGAAGGAGAAGAAAGGATGGGTGAGCAAAGTGGGGGCGCTCGTCCCCTTTACGCCGCGAGGCAGAACTAGGAATGCGGTGGGAGCTGCCGGAGGAGACGGTCATGTCCTAGGTCATGTCCTAGGAGGGCTTCCTAACAGGAGCGATTTGAAAAAGGGAGGGGCGACCCTGGGAAGCAGGCTCTCCGCTGCAGCTGCTCAAGGGAGACGGCGTGGTCGGCTCCCGGCGACGTGGCCAGGGATGTTCTGCGTGGCTGAAAAATCTATTAAATGGCTTATAAGGTTTACCTTAATACTGAGACTCTACTGTTTAACATTCACGATTCAAGTTTGCATTGTCACAGAAACCTGTGCGCGTGTCCTCTCATTCTGCCCCTTCAGTTTCTCTCTTTCTTACCCAAACACACACGTCCCCACACGCGTACATACACCCAGTGTATAATCCGTGCCATGCCCTTGTGCTCAGTAGAGGATGGAGTATTAGCAATGTTTGATGGACCTTTAGGACGATACACACCTCATGACCCATATGATAAGTCTTGATGACAGTCTCAAAATAAGACATATATGTAATAAGCCCAAGTGATTTGAATGTGTTATTGTTTGATATTAAGAACATAAAAAATATTCAAAGGCAAGAGGACATTTGTGACATTGCCTCATTCTTTGCTTCTAGTTTTGAACACATTTTAGTTTTGTACATATTACAACTCTAAATACAATTAATTTTAAGAGGAAATGCAGTAAGTATGTTAATTTTCCACTTTTTTCTTGACATTTTGAGTTAATATCACAATTTGCCTTCACATCTCATCACTAAACTATTGCTGGCTCCTCTAAGCTTTAGTTCCTCACCTTTAAAATGGAGACGGTCTCATGGATTAATGAGCAAAATAACAGAATAATTTAATATTTCTCTGGGTGTCTTCACATAAGCATAAGAAAATAATGATTGTCTAGGTGTGCATAAGATCTCTTTTGTTAACTAATTCTGTTACATGCTTTTCTTTTCACTTTTTATTATGTAGTTTTTGGTAAACTATTTGAGATTCAGAAAATGTAGTAGTCAGAAAGGTTTGCTTTAAAACCCTTTTAAAGAATGTGGCAATCTATTCAACAATCATTTATTTTGAAGGTCAAAGCTAAGATTTTGAAGGCCTGAGAAAGGATGTATATAAGAAATATAACTCTACTGAAAACCACACTGAATACATAATCTGTGCAGGAAACATTGCTCGAGTCTTCACGTCTTCCAGTAGCCTCTGATCTGATAGACTCCAGAAGATATTATTTCCTTGCTTATTTCTTTCTTTCTCTCACTTTTTAGAATCCTAAGTAATTACCAGTGGTTGTCCTTCTGTGTTCTAAAATTTGTTTTTTCTTATGTGGAAGAATATATGTATTTTCTTCTTTGTATTTATTGGTACTACAGTGTTGTGACAATATCCAAATTCAGATGTTACATAAACTTGGGTTATGAAGAAAACAAATTTATTAAATATAATCAAAACAAATGCTTGAGGTTTTATATATTGAAGCCTTGTTTTAAAATGAGATTTTGTATAATGTTAGCCTTCTTTGAAAATAGAAAAGGCAGCCTTTGGGGTATATATTGACCTATAAGTTGTTTCCCACACCCTCTGCTTTAACTCAATAACTATTTAAAATGCGTGCCTAGTGCGTATTGATACAGCTCTTTTCAAAAGCAATATGCTAATACATAGTATGGCTCACAAAACCCAAATTAATTGAAGCCATTTTTTTCTGTAAGATATTTAACAACATCAAAAATTTGTCCTAAAATGTGAAAACACTAATAGGACAATATTGGAAACTTCAACATCCAATATTAAAGGAAAGATAAAATATCAACACAATTTAATATTTTAGCTATTAAAGTAATAATTATGGAGACTATCAAAATATGAACTGGGATTTGCAAGATATAGTTAAAAATAGAATTATATAAATTATGTATGTTTTACAGCTATGTCAAATATGGATATTTACTTATGAAAAAAAGTGCAAAGGTAAAGATATTTTTTAGAGTTTGCATATTTTTTTTTTAATATATCTTTATTGATTTCAGAGAGAGGAAAGGAGAGGGAGAGAGAGATATAGAGACATCAATGATGAGAGAGTCATTGATCGAGCCCGCAACCTGGGCATGTGCCCTGACTGGGAATCGAACCCTGATCGCCTGGGTCCCAGGTCGACGCTCAACCACTGAGCCATGCCCGGCTGGGCTAGAGTTTACGTATTTCTTGGACCCTTAAATCTATGTATACCTTCCTAGTTAGATAATAGATTTTCTTTTTCCTATTTTATAGACATATAGGAGAGCACTCAGAAAACTTAGGTGATGTGGCTATACAACTAATTGACCACTGGAGAATTGGAAATAGAAAAGATAGTACCTATATTTGAATCAATAATTATCCTAATATGCTGCTGCTATAATGGAATTTCTTATATGTTTTGCAAGGATTAAATCATTTGACATTGAGTGCCAAATAATTATGAGGCAAAATGTGATACACTGGTAATATTGCTTTATGTTATTGTACATTAAATTGAAAATTAACAATTACATTGTATACGTATGCAAAGGACATTTTCAAAAAGTATGATGAATTGATGTACTTAAATCAACTTATAATTTGTATAATTCACGTGAGAGTTTTAATTTTTTCATAAAGCACCATTTAATAGAGCATTACACTATAATTCAAAATCATTAATGCAGTTTCCAACAGGAATAAATTTATTAATGGTAGCTTATTTGTACTGAATGTGACTCAATTAAATAGTGAATTATCTGAGCGCTTTTTAAAATTTACCAGATTATCCACATCTATTTTATCTTATATCGCAAACTTCTCTGTTTCTTAGCAATTTCTATAATTATTGCTCACGTTTAAGAATATGTTTTAGTCCAACAATAATGCCTTTACTGAACATCTGGAAAGAGTTTTAAATATAGTTTTTGAAGTATTCATTTCCTTAGGAGAGCCAAACATCATTCTCACAGTTACAAAAACACCTGTCCTTCAGATACAAAGGAAGCATTCAGACATAAAACACTGAACTTAATACTTGAGGTTTTCTTAGAAATTTAAAGTATATTAATCATAATCATAGAGAATAAATTTTTTTCAAATCCTATTCTCACCTGTGATTGGTACATTTAAATAGATTTCTGAAAATGAATTAGAACAATATCATGAGTTCATAAATTATATTTCTGATTTGAGTTTACCACGGTAAGGTTTTCACATACTTTTTTAAAATATATGATTTTATTGACACTATTACAGATGTCCCCCATTTACCACCCCCTTCCACCCAGTCCCTCCACCACCACCTCCAGGCCTTCACCACACTATTGTCTGTTTCCAGAAACTATGCGTCTAAATATATGAGTTCTTTGGTTTATTTCTTCTTGTCCCTGCCCCCTCATCACCCCCACCCGAGATATGTCAGTCTGTTCCATGCCTCTATACCTCGGGAGTTATTTTGTTAGTCAATTTATATTCATTAGATTCCACAAATAAGTGAGATCATGTGGTATTTGTCTTTCTCTGACTGGCTTATTTCACTTAGCATAATAAACTCCAGGTCTGTCCATGCTGTCTCAAAGGGTAAGAGATCCTTTATTTATTTATTTAATTTATCTAATTTATTTTTTTAAGAGATCCTTTTTTTAAAACTGCATAGTACTCCATTGTGTAAATGCACCACAGCTTTTTTATCTATTCATCTACTGATGGGCACTTAGACTGTTTCCAAATCTTAGCTATTGTAAATAACACCACTAAAAATATAGGGGTGCGTATATTCTTTCTAATTGGTATTCGGGGGTTTTAGGATATATTCCCAGAAGTGGGATCACTGGGTCAAATGGAGGTTCCATTTTAAATTTTTTGAGGAATCTCCATACTGTTTTCCATAGTGGCTACACCAATCTGCATTCCCAGCAACAGTGTACAAGAGAGTTCCCTTTTCTCCACACCCTCACCAGCACTTGTTTGTTGATTTGTTGATGGAGCCATTCTGACAGGTGTGAGGTGATATCTTATTGTCATTTTAATTTGCACTTCTCTGGTGATTAGTGTTGTAGAGAATTTTTTCATATGTCTCTTGGCCATCAGTATGTCCTCTTTGGAGAAGTGTCTATTGAGGTCCTTTGCCCATTTTTTAAATTGTTTGTCTTTTGTTGAGTTGTATACGTTCTTTATATACTTTGTAGATTAACCCCTTATCATATGAATCATTGGCAAGTATGTTCTCCTCTACAGTGTGTTCCTTTTTCATTTTGTTGATGATTTCTTTTGCTGTGGAGAAGCTTTCTAGTTTTATGTAGTACCATTTGTTTATTTATTTTTTTTCCTTTGTTTCTCTTGCCCTAGGAGATGTATCAGTGAAAATTCTGCTATGTGAGATGTCTGAGATTTTACTATTTTCTTCTAAGATTTTTATGGTTTCATGACTTTCATTTAAGTCTTTTATCTATTTTGAATTTATTCTTGTGTATAGTGTAAGTTAGTGGTCTAGTTTCATCTTTTTGCCTGTGCCTATCCAGTTTTCCCAACACCGTTTGTTAAAGAGACTGTCTTTACTCCATCGTATGTTCTTGCCTCCTTCATGAAATATTAATTCACCATAACGGTTTGGGCCAATTTCTGGGGGTCTCTGTTCTGTTTCATTGGTTTATATGCCTGTTCTTATGCCAGTACTAGGCTGTTCTGATTACAATGGCTTTGTAGTATAGTTTGATATTTGGTATTGTGATCCCTCCAACTTTGTTCTTCTTTCTCAAGATTGCTGCAGCTATTCAGGGTCTTTTTTTGGTTCCATACACATTTTTTAAGTATTTGCTCTAGATCTGTGAAATACATCATTGGTATTTTAATAGGAATTGCATTGAATCTATAGATTGCTTTGGGTAGAACGGACATTTTAATGCTGTTAATTCTTCCAATCCAGGAACATGATATATGCTTCCACTTGTTTATATCTTCCTCTATTTAATTTTTCAATATCCTATAGTTTTCTGAGTACAGGTCTTTTACCTCCTTGGTTAAGTTTATTCATTGGTATATTATTTTGTTGTTGTTGCAGTGGTAAATGGGATTATTT
This sequence comes from Miniopterus natalensis, assembly GCF_054644295.1. NCBI lineage: Eukaryota > Metazoa > Chordata > Mammalia > Chiroptera > Miniopteridae > Miniopterus > Miniopterus natalensis. The sequence continues at coordinate 26,076,955 of NC_142086.1, forward strand.
TTTAGTTTCTCTTTCTGAGAGTTCATTATTGGTGTATAAAATGCCATTGATTTCTGGATATTGATTTTGCATCCTGCCACTTTGCCAAATTCATTTATTAAATCTAGTAGTTTCTTGGTGGAGTCTTTAGGGTTTTCTATGTACAATATCATGTTATCTGGTAATAATGACATTTTTACTTCCTCCTTTCCAATTTGGATGCCTTTTATATTTTCTTCTTGCCTGATCGCTGTGGCTAGGACTTCCAGTACTATGTTGAATAAGAGTGATGAAAGTGTACACCCCTGTCTTGTTCCTGATCTTAAGGAAAACACTTTTAGATTTTGCCCATTGAGTGTAATGTTGGCTGTGGGTTTGTCATATATGGCCTTTACTATGTTGAGATATGACCCCTCTATTCCTACTCTGCTGAGAGTTTTTATCAAAAATGCGTGCTGGATTTTGTCAAATTCTTTTTCTGTGTCTATTGATGTAATTGTGATTTTATCCTTCGTTTTGTTTTTTACATACTTTATTGAACAGACACCTGTATTTCCTTTCTAGGGGAAAAGGCAAATCCTAGTTCTCAATAACCCCAACATAATTACTCGTTTGTTTTATTCCCTAATATATACCCATAGGTTCAGAATTACAATAACAATACTACCATCAACAATATCCTTAGTAAAAAATTTAATAATTTTTGCAGGTTTTTAAAAAATCTTTAAAATATAACCCATTGAGATGTATGTTAAAGTTACTGTGTTTTAAAGTCATTATAAGTAGTTCCTCTTGGAGTCTATGCCTCCAACTCAATATACAGGTTTCTTTTATTTTTCTTCTAATTTTTCAAAATTGCTTTTTTAAATGTTAATTTGACTTCTAATGTTTTAAAATATTTATAAGATTCCAAAATAAATCTTCAAGGGGAGGTATATTTTGAGATGTTTAGCTTTTAACCCTGTGGTGTCCATCCTATTTCCTCTCATCTCCTAGGGGTAACCATTGTTATTATTTTTTATTCATAGGTTTCTCCTTATATTGTATCTTATACATTTTTCTCTGCCTTAGTTTTTTCACTTAAAATATATATCCCGAAATAACTCCACTGTAGTACTTATAGACAGTCACAATTCCTTTTTACAACAACATAAATTCTCTGGTGAATATAGCATAGTTTTCAGCCAGTCCTGTATTGATGGACATTTAAACTGTTTCCAGTTGTCACAAACAATTCTCAGTGAGTAGTCTCGTAAAGATCTCACTTTATATTTGTGATGTATCTGTGGAATAAATTCCAAAAAGCCAAAATATAAATGAACATACAATTGGCCTTAAGTTGTTGAATTTTCTTTTATAAGAGCTTTATTATTTTGCATTCCCACCAACGATGCATTTAGGTTTTTTTTCACCACAGCCTTTCATCAGAGGCTGGTGTCAGATTTTTGGCTTTTTGCCATTTTGATAGATGAGGAGTGGTATCTCAGTGTATTTAATTTGTATTACTCTTTTTACGAGTTTTAACATCTATGTAAAAAAACTACTATTTTAAAAATTTTAAAAACTTAAAATGAGAAACATTTTTTATAGAAACAAATTTATGATGTGTATATTTTAGGTAAATTTTGAATGTTTAACACAAGATTGCTTTTGGCTGAAATTAGATTGTTAAAACAATGTTACATAGAGGGGAAAAATCATGATTCTGAAAATAAACTTCAGAAGTCAAATATTTCAATTTTATTCAAATGCAACAGAAACCATGCAAAAGAAATAATTCTTACAATGATAAGCAGTAATTTACTGTAGTTAAGAACTTTGTGATACAAACTTTTAGAAAGTACTAAGACTTCATAAAGCTCTAAGTGTTGAAGAGAAAGAAAAGCGTATAAATGATCTTGTAATTGCAGAGTATTTCTCTATAGAAAATTTAGATTTGATAAAATATAGCAGCCAAGTGTAACATACTTCATGTCAAAACCAAAGCCAGTTTAAAGAAAAATGTCCTCCTATAACAAAATCAAAGATGATGACTTCTGCCTCTTATTCTTGGACTATATAAAATTTTCCAATATTCCCTAGTAGTATTTCTAAATACATTTTAATTATTTATTTAGGCTGGATAAAATAGATCCTAAGGCTACCTTGTTAATCTGACACCTGTACTTGATGTCCTTCTCTGCAAGAATTATGTATTTTTGGAAGACAAATATTAAAGAAAGGATTATGGAATATAATTCCTGCCAATTAATTCTTAGTTATTTTCTTTCATTTCAGCACCTTCCCTGATAGGTATGGTAAGGAAGGACTGGGCATCCCAAAATAGCATTGCCCTATCATGGCAAGCACCTGCTTTTCCCAATGGAGCCATACTGGACTACGAGATCAAGTACTATGAGAAAGTAGGTCTTATCTGGAGCTTCCTAAAAAGTTTCATATACATATATATGAATATATGTATATACTGAGCATGTTATTATACTATATTATCTTACTTTAAAATCTGTTCTTCTTTGGTACATACCTCCTATGTCTTTGAATACTCTCTAATTTACTATTGTGGGTATAAATTCTTAATTAATTTGTCTTGTTTTATGTCATTAAAGTAGAAGATACAAGATATTTATCTCCACCATGACTTACTCTAGGGAATTATACAATAGACTAAGAAGCAGTAACTCCTGCAACTTAACAGTTTTATTGACATATTTTTTCTAAATACACTTGGGAAGAAATGGTAAAATGGAATTACTATAAACTAAAAAGAGTTTGTGTAGGTCATATTCTTTGCCAATGGATTTAAACTTCCGGAGTCCACTATAATTTGGAAAGGATGATTTAAGGGATAAATGGTAATACCTGATTATTTAAAAATTTTTCTTTACATTTGGTCAGCTGTTTTATTTTATAAGAAACTAGTTCAAGATAAATCTGGTCATTCAACTGGTAAGCTTAATTTCCATTTTTGTCATTTAAAATTTTTCTCAATTACTATATTTTCATGAATTATATATTTACTTTATTGTTTTCACACTCTTTCTTTAGCTCCCCCCTCCACCATTCCTCACCATTATGATAGTGTTCCTATAGCAGACCACATGGTCACTTTTGATAGTTTCATTGTGCTAACACTACTCTGGAATATTGATAAAGGGAACATTAAATTAAAAAATTAAATGTACTAATTGCATGTAATATGCAGTGCTATTCTACAATAAGCAAGAACTTCTTACATTTCTGTAACTTACTAGAAGCAAAGAAACATCATAAATGAATTTAGGTCTCCTCTGAAGAAACACAGGGCAAGAAGAGAAACAAACGTGGTTTTCTATTCTATTGCTTCTGAACAAATGTAAGTTTGAAAAAGGGAGAGGTAACTCAGTAGCATGGCTGTATCCGTTTTGACACTCTAGTGATTTCAGCATTATGTAGTCAATGAAAACTGTCACTATCATTAATTCACATGGATAAATTCATAGTCTAAGACAGGAGGAATTTACTGAGTTTAAATTGGATTATAGATTCTGCACATTAGCCAGGCCAGCATGTGTTTAGAAATCTTGTTAGGCTATCCTTTAAAATGTTGCAACCTATAGGATGCTGTCACAAGAACACACAGTATTCTGTTCCCTAATTTAATAGATCTTCATGTAATTCATAAATTATGACCATTTAAAGAGCAATGCACACACACACATAAGCAACTTTCAGAATGAAAATATTTCTTTGTGTTTTATAAAGGTTGTATCTCATACACAGCAAATCACTCTTATTTTATAATCCTTTCTACATCATGTTTGGAGATGATGATAACTTACAATATTTCCAGATTCCATAGAAAAGGAACCACATTCATCCAATCAGAATTTTAGAAATCAGCAAGATCTGAAAGATGGCAATTGACATAATAGTCATATTTTCATTATGGAATAAATAATATTCTGAAGGAGTTTATTTTGTAAGAACATGGCAATGATCTAATGCTAAAAAATTAAACATGGAGTTGGAAGTCAAAGATTTCTAATTTATTCCTGACTCTGACTCTTGTTATGTTTATGGACAGGAAAAAGTCAATTAATCTCCCTATGTCTCAGACTTTATATTTACAAAATGGAAATGAAGATATCAACCCTTCTAGTAGATTGTAAAAGTTAATTATAAACAGACCTGAAGATAAAAAGCACCCTAAATCAGTATTAAATACTATTTAAGTGAGCATTAGGGAAATATTAGTGTATAATATAATATAAAATCAGAACACAGTAGTATGGGAATGGTGTACAAACTAAATAAAAATATTATATTTTTATACATAAATACATAATGTATAGGCAACCAATCAAAGATGTTGGAATATAAACCTTTCAGAGAGAACATAAAATAATGGACAGCATTACAACTTCTCCCAGCTATGACTTCAAAGTCTAACTATACATTTTACATATCTGCATTTATAACATGGTTTCTCCTTCCAAGAAAATATTTTATAAAGATTATAACTAGGGCAAATTATAATAGCACTCTTAAAGATAATTACCTTTATTAGGAACCTAAATATTGTTCAGTAAGAAAATCAAGGCACAAGTATACAGGGGGGCCAAAAGTACATTTACAGTTGTTTGTATGGAAAATAATACAATAATTAATAAATTATAATATAAGAATAAACTCTGTGTTTCACACACTCACAACTGTAAACCTGCTTTTGCCCCACCCTATATATGCAAATGATCCCATTTTTGGAACACAAATATGCCTCTATACATGTATATTTGCATGTGATTATATGAGCATAGAGAATTATAGAATGGAATAGGGTGTACGCCACATGCTCTTTCAGGTATTGCTTATTGGGGTAAAATGGGGTGCAGAATGAAGGTGAGGCAAGGAAGAGAGAGGGAGGTAGCAGTATAGATAAATGGGAATGAATGAATCTAAATAGCTTCGGTAGTTGTCTTAGATGGTGTAACCCAAAAACAGTGCCTGAAACAGGAATTTGCATACAAAGGATTAAGAAGACTCCCAGGAGAACTGGTGAGAGAATGGAGGAAGGAGGGACTATGAAGAAAGATGCCAGCCAAAGTCAGAGTGACTAAGGGGAGCTCTGTCTAAACTACACCTCAGAGCTCCTACCATAGAAACAAGGAAGCTGAGCTTCCATACTCTGATTCCAGTATATCATTGGTGACAGGCCTTAATGGAGATGTACATTTGGTATGTAGAAGAAAATCATAGGCACTTCTGGTCCTCTGTAATAACTCATGTAGTCCAAATTTAGGTATCTAAAGGAGGTGACAGTTACAAGCCTTTAAAAGCAAAACTCATAGAATCTGGGGGATGGGAGCCAGAATAAGTAGAGATGACCTAAGGGAGTCTGGTGGTCCACCAGCTATCAGCTAAGATACCTCAGTGTTCAGAGAGCTATGAGAGAACCTTAATTCTCAGCTGGTTATAATATTAATATTCTACTAAGTTTTTATTTTTTTACTTTATCTTTGTTGTTGAAAGTATTACACATGTCCCCTTTTCCTCCCCTTTGATGCCCTCCACCTCGCATCCACCCCACCCCTTGGCCTTCACCACACTATTGTCTGTGTCCATGGGTTATGCATTTATGCATATAAATTCTTTGATTACTCTCTCCCCACCCACTCCCCCAACCCCCACCTTCCCTCTGAGATCCCTCAGTCTGATCCATTCTTCTATGTCTCTGGATCTGTTTTGTTCATCACTTTGTTTTGTTCATTATATTCCACATATGAGTGAGATCATGTTTTCAATATTGGTGCCTCAGTCTTTATGTTATTTGAACCTCCCATTTCCTTTTATTCAAAGTTACGCTGTATTGCTAATAAGTAATCTATGAACAATCAATATTTACACCATTCTCTGAGGAATTTATGCTGTTCTATCCAGTTCCCATTGTGTTAGGAACATTCGGTAAATTGGGAAATAAGTTCACTTGTTTAGAATGTAAAGTGTCTATAAATATCTGAGGTCAAAAAAACATACTATTATTACCAGGGACTTTTGCTCAGAGAATATGTAATATTAGAAGAAGACACTGACCTGGGAGTTCAAAAATTTGAGTTTGACTCTAACCTTAACTTTCTTAGTCCTGATTTATCTTCGATAAAATAAGGGTCCAGTGCCCGGCCAGCATGGCTCAGCAGTTGAGCATTAACCTGTGACCCAGGAGATGGAGGTTTGATTCCTAGTCAGGGCACGTGCCTAGGTTTCGGGCTCAATCCCCAGTGGGGGGCATGCAGGAGGCAGCTGATCAATGACTCTCATCATTGATATTTCTGTCTCTCTCCCTCTCCCTTCCTTTCTCTGAAATCAATAAAGACATATTAAAAATAATAATAAGGGTCCAGAAAGATAAACTCTTACATTTCTAGGTATTTCCAAATGCTAATATGTTTGTGTCTATACAGTCATACATATGTTATCCCATCTCTCAAATAACTATATATATATATGTATATATATACACACACACATATATATGTATATATTAATCCTCACCAGAGGATATTTTTTCACTGCTTTTCAGGGAAAGTGGAAGGGGGAGAGAGAGAGAGAGAGACGTCAATGTGAGAGAGACATGTTGATTGGTTGCCTCCCACATGTGCCTCAACTGAGACTGGGCATCGAGACCGCAACCGAGGTATACGTGCCCTTGGCCAGAACCGAACCAGGGACTCTTCTGTCCATGGGCCAGTACTCTAACTGCTGAGCCAAACTGGCTAGGGCTCAAATAACTATATTTTTTTCACTTTTGTCTACTGAAATTAAATACATAAACACATATTTAAATACTTTACCATAGGGAACAGTGCTCTTCACATCATAATTATGTATAAAAGTTAAGACCCTGCTGGCATTGTCGAGGGTGTGTGTGTGTAAGGTGGGTATAGAGAAAAAACATACTGCTTTTGGTCATAACTAATTAGATATTCTCCATTCAATTCATTATACTTCCCCAATTTTTAGATACTTTTTTCATACTCAAAAATTGTTTCATATTTTTAAAACTCAAATTAATGTAGTCTGAATATGAAAAGGTACTAAAATAACAAAGAAAGCCAAGTAAAAGTTACCAAAACAATTTCTATTTCATATTTACACGCTAACTGCGTAAACAGATCCTACCTGTAATGAGGATACTGTTTAAAAACAAAACAATTTAGGTGATACAAACAAACTTCGTTTAATTCTTCATGAAGCAGCCAGCCTCCTTGTGGAGAACTGCAAAATGGGGCAGAGGGCAGGAAGCTCTCATAGGATCAACAACAAAGAACAAGGGAGAGGAAAAGAGGAAACACCTGGCGGGCGGGCCACCTAGTCAGCCCTGTTTGGGGTGGGAAGCGGCAGGAGAGCACAGAGCCCACAGGCGGCCTGGCGGTCGGGACTGGCGGACTGGATATACTGGGGCTTTGGTCACGTGGAGCAATGACAGGGCCATGAAAGTCATCTAGGTTGGGTGTGCTGACATGGCACCCAGGTCGGAGGGCTCCATCTTGGGCTTTGAAAGTTATTTCAGCAGAGCTAAGACATGCTCTCAACCCTCCGTCTCCACCTTCAAAATGTTGCGAGCCCTAGTACAGTTAAATACAGTGGCACCTCGGTTTTCAAACGTCTCCGTTGACAAACATTTCGGTTGACTAACCCCATAAACCCGGAAGGAAATGCTCCAGTTTTCGAACTCGCCCCGGAAATGGAACATACCACCCGGCTTCCGCCAAGGGCAAGACCCTGAGGCCCAGCCGTGGGCTGTGGATCCCTCAGTTTTCCAGCGTTTCAGGACTCGAGTGGTCCCCCAGGACAGATGACATTCGAAACCCGAGGCACCCTGTATATCAAAAACCCCACTGAGTGTCCCAGTCTCCCCTTATCTCTACCCTTCCGTGCTCTTTACCCTTTGTGTTCACATTCTTAATTTTCACACTCCATTTTTTCTCTCTGCCCATGGCACCCTGTCTCTTGCTTCTCTGCTCTTTTGTTATACTTATGAAATTGGCCTTAATGAGAGCCATTGTTGTGTGTATCTGACTCCTTCCCTATTTTATGAGCTCTGAGACGAGATCATTTTTTGCTCTTTGTCACCCACCCTGCAGTCAGTGCCTAATACAGCTGTTTGCTTCTGAGCACATTGGAGAGAAATTAGTCAAGTCCTCTTTTTGTTAAGAGCTCATTCACAGGAAATTGAGAAGAGTCACCAGCCACTGTGAAGTGACTCCTCCTAGAAACTAAAAAAAAGAAAGAAAGCCTCCAAGACTTCCTCTTCCTACCTGTTCCTAAGAAAGGCAGACACAGATATCCACCAGCTGAGAGAATGTTCTGAGAATAACGAGAATGGGGCCCGGCCGGGCGTGGCTCAGCAGTCGAGCATCAACCTAGGATCCAGGCAATCGGGGTTCGATTCCTGGCCAGGGCACATGCCCAGGCTGTGGGCTCGATCCCCAGTCGGGGGTGTGCAGGAGGCAGCTGATCAATGACTCTTTCATCATTGATGTTTCTCTCTCTCTCCCTCTCCTTTCCTCTCTCTGAAATCAATAAAGATATATTTAAAAAATAATAATAACTAGAATGGAAACTCGTGAGGGTCATGAGGGCAGCAGTTTCATGTGGCCTTCACACCCCCAGTGCTCAGAACGACGCATAGCTAAGAATTCACAGACAGTGGCCAATCATATGCCAGGTACTTCTTAAAGTGTTTCACATTGATTAAATAATTCCATCCTAATAATCCTTTGAGGTAAATATTATCCCTCTTCCATTTAACAGATGAGGAAACTAAGGAAGCTAAGAAACTTTGCCAAAATCACACAGCCAGTAAGTGCTCGTTAACACCGGCCTTGGTACTTACATCACCATCGGACTTCTCAGAAAAGTCAGTGCTTTCTGCTGATGCAGATTTTCTAGGTTCCCTGAGGCCAAACACTTCATTACTCTCTAATGCCCATTTTACATCTGTAAAATGTCAGCAGTAAAACATACCTATCTCACTAGGGTGTTGTGCAGCTCCACTAATTACCAACTGGTCTCTCATTTTGAGACATGAATCCCCCACAACACTTCATTACTCTTGTCTCCAGTATTTAAAAACGCCGTGACTGGTAAGGTTTTTTCCTTAAAGTTCTCTTGTTAATTCTCATCACAGTCAGCAGTTTTTAGATTTTATACAAAACTCATCATGAGAAGGGAAGCCTTCTTATATCCAGGTGGTCGATAATCATCTGTGTAAAATACGGAATTAATGTAATCTGCTATTGTTTCACCTAGTCCACCAATTTCAGAATAAGGTATCTGCGAGTTTTATATAAATATTTTTCATGTTATGAGAACAGTGTATTGTTAAAAATGATGAGGAGATTCATGGGAAGCTTTTCATTATGGGAAGTGTTCTCATCATTCAGGAATGACTTAAAGTAGCCTCTTTTGAGGGAAGGTTGAATCCATGGTGTCCTTTGTGAAAGCCACATACTTCTCAGTGTCAAGCATCGCACAATAAGTCTCTTTCTTCCTTCGCTCCTGTCTTATTCTACTGTCTCAAGGTAGATTTTCCCCAGATAACAATTCAACGATATCAGTCACTTTTCTAAAGATATATAGCCCATAAATCTGCATCTTTATTTGATTAAAAATATATGAAACAGTTACTGTAAAAATAATCAACTGAAGAAAGAAAAAACATACTTCCTTATAAAATGGTCAAGATCCAGTCATTTTATTTTGTTGTTCAGTCTTCCCTGGAATCCCCTCAGATACCAAAACCCTCAGATACAAAACCTTCCGGTGCTGAAGTCCCTTATATGAGATGGTGTAGTATTTGCCCAAACTATGTACAACCTCCCTTATACTTTCAATTATCTCTAGATTACCTATAACACCTAATATAATGTAAATGCTATGCAAATAGTTGTTATACTGTATTGTTTAGGGAGTAATGACAAGAAAATAATTCTGTACATATTCAGTTCAGACACAACATTCATAGGCCTAAGGACACAGTACATGCCAGCAACAATGTAACTTTTTTTTCAAATAGTTTTGATCTTTGGTTGGTTGAATCTGAGGATACAGAACCCACAGATATTTCCTTCATATGTTAGCCCAAGGGAAGAAGAGAATTTTCTCTTCACTTCCAGGAATGCTACTCTTACTCCCATCTACTATTTAGGTACAGAAATATATCACCTTCATTCATCCCCGGAACCCTCCTTCCCCGATTACTATCTAACCATCTTAATAAGCTGCATCTGTAGATGTTACATCATTTGAATGATATTAGAAACTAATATATTCATCTGAATCAAAATATAGTCAATAAAAGAACACGTCTGTTTTAGAAATAATTGAGTGTAAATTCCTGAGCTGTGGTAAAATTTCGTGTTCTTTTTTTTCTTTTCTGTTCTTTTCATAATTCTTATTTGTTGCAGTGTCAAACACAGAGAAATTGAATATGAACATTTGGTACTAATTAAAACAATATTATCTGATAGAAAATGGGCAGCAAAGGGATTTACTGATACAGACACTCATGCCGATTACCACATTGTGCAGCAGACACCACTGTGTAGAAGCCTGTCCGGTTCGTGCACCCGGGGCGTCCTCCCGGGGCCTGGGGCCAGTGCGGGCACTGCGTTGGCAATAGCATCTGTGTGGATGCTGTGTGGATTGAATGTATCAAAACGGAAAGAAATTAGGAAGACATTTCCTTTGTTTCATCAAGCATAGAGTCTGCATGAAAATTACAATTATTGAGTAGCTACCGTGTGTGTCCTGTTTCATAAGAGTTAAACTGTCTTTTGTTTGATTTTAAAACTGATTTTTTAAATTATAGAAGCTGGATGTCAGAGATTTGCTGCATCTAAAAAAGGAAAAAAAATAAAGTTGGTAGAGCTAAGTACTCTAATTCATTCAAAGCTTTAGAATATACCCAAATTTATAGAATAAAAGGAAGGTTATAAACATAATGAGCATCAAAAGTTCACGTTCTGGTTTTTGAGAACAATAAAACAATATCGTCTGCCCCGTGTGCAAGTGGCCTAGGATTCTATTGGTGGTTCACAGTCCCCAGAAGTGCACTTGCAGCCCTGATGTTCTGCGTAATACTGCACGTGGATCGCACTTTCACCTGCTATATTTCAATCAGCCATGAATTCCACATTTTAATTCCATTTCACATCCTAAGGTCATAATCAGCTGCTTTCATATCCCTGGTCAGACTTTTCTTCAGTTGCTTCCTCACCACTTCCCTGACTTCGATGTTTTTATCTCTTTTTTGATGCAATTAGAATAAACTAAGTTGTTTTCCAATCCTGAAACTCCATGATTACAGAAACTTAATGTTTTCCTTATATCTCATCTTGCTATGCAAAGTGATAGGAAACAATCAAGTAAGAGAAATGAAGGAATGGTAGATTTGATGTTTCTAATGAAAATAGGAAATGTTAAAAAAATTACAGAAAATACCTAAAAACCCCTCAAGATGAAAGAGTAATTTAATTTCTTCAATAATCTGGAAATCTGTATACTCTACAACCGAGTTATGCATTTCTAAGGAAAGAGAAAAATATAAGGTTATTTTGAAGTGATTGGTTACATCAATTTTTCACTTCCTATTAAAATTATCATTTGGAGGTAGACATAATTCGGTATAATATATGGCTTAGAGTAGAGGCTATAGAACCCACGATATCAAGTTACCAGGAGATCACAGCATTCCTTTAAGTAGAGGGAGGTGGTGGGAAGGAATACTGGAAAGCATTCTAGGAAAAGTATTTGGAATAATGCCCACCAAGAATCAGTGTAGTCAGGGAGTATGCAAAATTAGTATTTTTCTGTTATATTTCCATTTCTTCAGAAAATTTCTTCTGGGAAGCACCAAGGACATAAATTCAAACTTCCTGTAAATTTCTGATCTAATTTGGTGAAAATCAGAGAGACAAAAATCCCAGGCATCAATTATTCAAATATAACATTGCGGTGGCTTCAGACTGCATTGTCAGCCTTCAAAGAACTATTCTTCCACTAATGGAAAGTGTGAATATAATGTTGCTACTTTTATTTACAAGTCAGACATCTAACTTGCTATCTTTAAATGATGTTAGAGTAAATACTTACTATGTAATGCCTGTAGGTAAATCTTGCCAGATTTTTTCGTATAAATTTCAAGCTAAACGCTGCAACTAGATTATGTTTTCTAACCCTGAGCAAGTTTTCTCTTGATCACGGGCCCTATTAAAGTGTTGACTGAGTCATACTCCTCAGGGAGAAATATAAGATTTTCTCATTTCAAATGCAGTTAAAAACACAACCACATGTTTGCCTGTTTTAAACAATTACCATTTGGGGCTAGAAATACAAACATAATTAGCAATTCATAAATTTAGTTTTTCTCTTCTGATACTGTACTGTTACTCTCTTTCATCTGGCACTTAACAGGACAAGCTATAAATTGAACGAAGATGCATTTATTTCTTCTGAGGATCTTTAAGCCTGTCATTGTATGAAAAATCATGTGAAGCTATCTTGAGAGATTTCTAATAAAAGATGAGGTGGCTGTTTACAGAATGCATTTTGGGGGCTCCATTTTCTTCCAGGGACTTATTAGGAGATGCTAATAAAGGAAATGTGGACCATATAGAGAGTATGGCAGAGTAGCAACTTTTTTCTACAGCCAATCAGGAATTTGGTGGGGTTTCCGTTTTGGAAATAGTTCACCCCAATAAATACTTTTGTGAAAGGTGTGTATGTGTTTTTAAACGGTTTCTATTAGGTTCAGATTTTAATTAGACTCTGTAGACTGAAAATATTATAATATTATAAAAAAAACTCAATCTTTCAATAAAAATTTCCCCTTAAGAAATATGAGAGCTATTCTGTGCCTTTGCTGCCTGACTTGATTTGCAGATTTCTTTTACAAGCAGAGGGATGTGTGACTTATCCAGAGTTAGGAAACCTGCCTTTTTGGAGCAGTACGACCCTTACTTACTGCAAGGCCAAGATTTGATTTTGTTGAAAAAAATTGAACAAGTAAAAATGAGTTGGAAGCTAAAATGTTTGCACATTTCTAATTCTTGACACTACTTTTGCAGTTTTGAATGAAGGTAGGGAACAAAATCTTGGTGCTGATACCTAAATACGATTATGAAAAAACACCTAAAAACTAACATTTACTAAGTGCACTTTGCCTGTATTAACTCATTCTAAGGCAAGTTAATTAGCTGATAGCTACTTGAGAGATACCTACCTATTCATGATTACCAACTTTACCTTCCAGCTGGCAACTTAACAAGAAACAGTAATAAAAATATACTTAGATATTGATTAAACATTAAAAATGACTAGACTGTTCTTATTTCATTTTTCTTCTGTTTCTTATTTAATTTTTGTGGCTCATTATCAGTTCACTATTTTACACATAAGAAAAAAGCACTGTAATTTAGAAATCATAAAGCAATTGTAATAAAACTAATAGTCCTGCTATCATCTGTGTTTCTAACTCGTTGTAGACCATAGACAAGCCTTTAAACCTCTTTGCTTCAATTTTCATCAACCAAATTGAAAATGACCTTATTATATTGTTTTTAAATTCCTTTTCAGCTCCTTGAGAATCAAGGAACTAATGCTCTATCTAGTCACAGTGGATTTTGATGGACCTGGGTTAGAATTCAGGCTTTAACACTATTCAGATGAGTGGCCATAGACAACTAGTTATATTCTTATTTTCCTCATCTGTTAGGAGAGAAATAATAACTGCATAAGCTGTTATGAGGAAAAGATTAAATGAGATTTCTAAATGTAAATCATTCGATACATATAACCTACTAAAATCGATATTAGTTTTAATATTGGTACCAGTTTTGGTTTTCATATGTCCCCACAGTGCAGATCCTCTAAATTTTGTTACCCAAACAGAACTGCATTTTATCCAAACTGTAAGCATGATCACCAGAAGAATTATTCTGTTCCATAGATGATACAATAAGTCAAACAGGTGTGAAGATAGTAACTAATATGTAAACTACAGAATAGAACCAGTTCCTACATTTTAAAACTACCATCCACATCAATATTAACTAATTGATACCATCCCATGATATTATTTATTTTATGGTCACTGAAGAAGTTTTAATATAAGTATGTGATAATATTCTAATTTGGAAATCACAGTTGATTTCTTAAAATATGAATTTCATAGTTTATGAACTAAAACATTTGACATTAAGAGGCCAATTATATATAAATGTTCAGTAGTATGGTCATAAACATGCAAAAATTATTTCATTATTATTGGACTTTCTAAGTACATATTAGATATGTTTATGATAAAACAGGCAATATTTTCTTTGATACAGGATTCTCACTCCTCTATTTAGGACAAGTTTTTTACATATAAGGACAGTTCATGAAGCATGATGTTCTACTTATTTTGACAGATTTATTATTTTATTAGTTGGAGTAAATTACTCTAATGTGCCCATCTTTCCATGTCTTCCTTCATGGTTTTTGTTTCCTCTTTGAATTTCTTTATACTTCTTAAAAGCCAGAGTAGATTATGCAGAGGATCTATAATAGCCAAACATTCCCTTTCTCTCATTTACCATTTTTGCAAATAACAGTCTTCTCTTTTCCAGCTATTGGTCTTTCACAAAATAGAGATCTATGGAAAAATAGCAGTGCTGTGGTAAATAATTAACCTAATCATTTACAAAGAAATTTCCCAAACTGAAAGCATGAGAACTCTCTTAGAATTCTAGAATTTAAAAATACAAATGGTCATTAGAGCAATTTAATCTCTGTGCTATGTTTTAGGAAACTAGACATAGATTATTTATGGCTTGTGTGATATTGGCCTTAACATGCAACATAGGTGTCCTGAATGCAAGGCCATTTCTCTTCTGATATGCAGTGTTGCCTCTTCTTAGAAAGCACTACCATTTGGAAAATGTTATTTAATAGACTAACCTTATAGGAAAAGATACTGATCTATAGATATACTGTATTTGTTTTTCATTGTTGCATAATGAGTTACCCCAAGATTTGACAGCTTAAAAAATGAATATGCATTATCTCACAAAGTATCTGAGAATCAGGAATCCAGGGGTAGCTCAGCTGCATGGTTTTAGCTCAAGGTCACCGTGGGGTTGCAGTCAAGCTATTGGGGAATCTTGTTTCAAGCCCACTCACATGACTATTGGCAGGAAGCTTCAGCTACTCATCACCTGCTCCTGATCACAGGCAGTGTCTTTTATATTCTAATCTTAGAAGTTGCTATCCCTTCTGTCATGTTCTATTGGTCACATAGACCAACCCTGGTGTGTTATGGGAGGGGATCGTGTAACAGTGTAATTACTAGAAGGGGTGAGGATCATTAGGGTCAATCTCGGAAGGTGACCACAATATCACAGTCCTTAGAATAATCTTTGGTACTTCAGTTTGACTTCAACGGAAAAACTATCTGTGAATAAATCCTATATGCCTGTTCTAAAATGCCTGTGGTTTTGTAAAAATACTCTAGATAGTTCAGTGACACAGCCAATTCATTTTTTAGAATTTCTCTGGAAAATGGACTATGTTGTCCAAAATTTAACATGCAAACCTTAACTTTATACACATAACATCTCTTTTTTTCCAAATAACTCAGTCCTGTCATTTGAATAGCCCTTAGAATTGTTTTTATGTCTCTAAAATAAAAGTAAATTTAAAAACACCAGCGTATTTCACAGATCTAGAAAAAACACTTCAAAAATTTATCTGGAACCAAAAAACACCACAAATAGCCCCAGTAATCTTGAGAAAGAAGAACAAAGTTGGAGGGATCACAATACCAGATATCAAGTTATACTACAAAGCCACTGTAATCAAAACAGCCTGGTACCTGCACAAGAACAGACATAGAGATCAGTGGAACAGAGCAGAGAACCCAGAAATTGATCCATGCCATTATGGTCAATTAATATTTGACAAAGGAGGAAACAACATACAATGGAGTAAAGACAGTCTTTTCAATAAATGGTGTTGAAAAAATTGGACAGATATATGCAAAAAAATGAAAGTACACCATACACAAAAGTAAATTAAAAATGGATAAAAGACTTAAATGTAAGGCCTGAAACCATAAAAATCTTAGAGGAAAACATAGGCAGTAAAATCTCAAACATCTGTCATAGCAATATGTTTGCTGATACATCTCCTAGGGCAAGAGAAACTAAGGAGAAAATAAACAAATGGAACTGCATCAAAATAAAAAGCTTCTGCACAGCAAAGGAAACCATCAACAAAACGAAAAGGGAGCCCACTGTATGGGAGAACATATTTGCCAATGACACATCGGATAAAGGGTTAATATCCAAAATATATAAGGAACTCATACAACTTAACAAAAGGAAGACAAACAGTCCAATTAAAAAATGGTCAATTGCCCGGCCGGGCGTGGCTCAGCGGTTGAGCGTCGACCTAGGATCCAGGAGATCGGGGTTTGATTCCCGGTCAGGGCACATGCCCTGATTGCAGGCTCATAGCCGATCAATGACTCTCTCATCATTGATGTTTCTATCCCTCCCTCTCCTTCTCCCTTTCTCTCTCTGAAATCAATAAAGATATATTTAAAAAAAAAAAAAAAAATGGTCAATGGACCTAAATAGATACTTCTCCAAAGAGGACACACAGATGGCCAAGAGACATATAAAAAAATGTTCAATGTTGCTAATCACCAGCGAGATGCAAATTAAAACCACAATGAGGTATCACCTCACACCTGTCAGAATGGCTCCATCAACAAGTCAACAAATGACAAGTGCTGGCGAGGGTGTGGGGAAAGGGGACCCTAGTGCACTGCTGGTGGGAATGCAGACTGGGGCAGCCACTGTGGAAAGCAGTATGGAGGTTCCTCAAAGATTAAAAATTGACCTGCCATTTGACCCAGTGATCCCACTTCTAGGAATATTTCCTAAGGAGCCCCAAACACCAGTCACAAAGAACTTACGCACCCCTATGTTCATAGCAGCACAATTCACAATAGCTAAGATCTGGAAACAGCCTAAATGCCCATCAGTAGATGAGTGGATAAAAAAGCTGTGGCACATTTACACCATGGAGTACTATGTGGCTGTGAAGAGGAAGGACCTTTATGCCTTTGGCACAGCATGGGGGGAACTGGAGAGTATTATGCTAAGTGAAATGAGCCAGTCAGAGAAGGACAAGTACCACATGATCTCACTCATATGTGGAATGTAATAAAATAAACTGATGAACAAAGTGGATCCATAGACATAGAAGCTTGGAACAAACTGAGGGATCTCAGAGGGAAGGCGGGGAGGGGGTGTGGGTGGGGAGAGATTAATCAGGGAACTTGTATGTTTATGGGCACAGCCCATGGACATGAACATTGGTGTGGGGAGGGCCTGGGGGTGGGATGGATGTGGGGTGGAGGGATCAGTACAGTTAAAAGGGGGAAATTTAAATATAAAAAATTTTTAAAAATTAAAAAAAAAAAGATGTATACTCCATCATGCCCTAAGTAGGATTATAAGACATTGAAATGGTCTGGCTTGCCCAGCTGGGTGTGGCTCAGCGGTTGAGCATCAACCTAGGATCTAGGAGATTGGGGTTCAATTCCCGTTCGGGCCACATGCCCGGGTTGTGGGCTGCAGCCGATCAATTACTCTCTCATCATTGATGTTTCTCTCTCTTTCTCCCTCCCCTTTCCTCTCTCTGAAATCAATAAAGGTATATTTAAAAAAAAAAAAAGAAAGAAAGAAAGAGAAAGAAAGAAAGAAAGAAAGAAAGAAAGAAAGAAAGAAAGAAAGAAAGAAAGAAAGAAAGAAAGAAAGAAAGAAAGAAAGAAAGAAAGAAAGAAATGGTCTAGCTTAAATTAAAGACATGGTGTTTTACAAAAAAATATAATTTTTGGAGGGGCATGATGGGTGGGCCCGTGATCTTTGTCCTGTGTAATAAAGTAATTGGAAAAAGCAAAAAAGACCCCAACAAAACAAAACAACCCCACCACATTTGCAACTACACAATCCTATGCATACTTTTTGTTATGAAGGTTAAACAGAAAAATGTACACCTTTGGCCTTATATTCAGCTATAACCAAGGATTTATGTTGCTCTGACTCTTGCAAGACCTTAAAAAATTTTGATAGTTAAAGTAGACCAGATCCCATGAGAGCACGATTCCTTGGCTGTACAAAAGATTAAAGCTACCTTTGGAAACAGCAGAAATCTTCTCTCCCTACATAATCACTCCTACACAGTAAGGATACACACGAAAGTAGTTAATAATAGTTAATATTGTGTAAATAAGTAAGATCGTTAAAAATAAAATATTTGAACTTTTTTCCAAATCGACATTCGTTACAGTATCAAAAACAAGTACTGCTGTGCCACACAGCTGTATAAAAAAATCACTGGAAGATTAATAGATCAACTCATAGTACAGAAAATTTCTCCAAAAATGTAGCATGAATTCCTGCGCCCGTGCTCGTGTGTGTGTGTGTGTAGAAAATTAAATCAAAAGAGGCCATTCTCCAAGAAATATGTATCTGGGTTTGTATTACCTAATATATTCAAATAAATATCTTAATAAAGGCATGGCTAAAACCCGAGGCATTTTCCTGCTTCAGCCAATCCTCTGCATTCTGCTATTTGGCTCATCTTTTCTAATTGTTCATAAGTACCTCTCTTTAAAAAGAAATTTCTTTGAGGAAGGAAATTTAGAAAGATACTTAACATCCTCAAGAAACGCATCAGACCTTTCAAATTGAGAAAAAAAATATAATTACTGCAAAAGTGGTCTGGGAGTTAAACTGTTGCAGCAAAACTCTCTTCGCTTATTCCCGCATAGTAAGCGAAGTGTAGGAAACGGCTTCATTTCCCGGCTCTGTTATTATTACCCTGATTCCCCAGGGGGAGGCTTAAGTGTCTTAGATTCTCAAGTGAGGGGGAAAAACTAAGTCTGTACTCTGCTTCAAATAAGTAGAAATAATTATGAGGCTTCTCTGACCAGTATAATTTTTGCCTTGGAGAGTAAAGCAAGGCTCCTCGCAACAGCCATTATTAATGACACTGATATAATTACTATTTGAAAAGAGGAAATCTGCCCAGAAAAATCAATTATAAACCACCAAATGTTCCTTGGACTTTTCAGATAGGTTCTATGCCTATTGTCCCTCATGACCTCTCCATTAAGAGACTGGTTGCCTGTCCTGCTAATGGTTGCCTTCATTTATTTAGAGGGGATTTCTAAGCTTTTGTGTGTCATATTAAAATGGCCTGAAGAGCATTTCCTTATTGTCTTTATCTCAGAACAGAAGGGTCACTCTGGGAAAAACAGAATAATCCAGGTGGCTTTGCTCTAAAAAGGTAACTCAGAATTCTCTCCAGTTAGCACTGTTTGCCATGTAAACCCTGATGCTCGGAACACAGAGCAAACCATGGGTGATGATGTCACTGTCTCTGAAAAGTTACGGGGGAAAAGTTAAGATTGTCATTAGCAGTAGTTGTCTAAGGCAAGCTAACTGGGTTTGAGCATCTGCATTTATCAGCTCCTTTGTTTCTAATTTATCCCGTGGTACTTCTCTTAACGTTAGTGGATGTGTACCATTATAATCATCCAATATTAATTAGGCTCCAGATGTGAGTGGTGTTTTGTAATTCTGTCTTATCTATTCTTTTGACACCTTGAAGCTCATAAAATTTTGTAGAAGAAAATACAGCTGAAGGCAAAATTTGAAAGGAAAACAAACTGTATGAAAGGGTATAAATTATCCCAGGCGACAATACATTTTGAGGTTAGGATATGAATTTGTAAAAGGGCCAAAACAAACTTAAACTGGTTTTGTGTAATGGTCACCAACTTGTCTATAAATGTGTGTGTATATAATTTATGTTTTAAAATTAGATTTGTTGGGGTGACACTGGTTAATAAGATTACATAGATTTTAAGTATACATTTCTATGGTACATGATCTGTATACATATATAAAATCTCCTACCAAGTTTTTGACAGTCTGTTGACAGGAAGTATTTTTCTTGGTTTTATTGGAGGCACTTATTAAGTAAGTGGTCTTTGAATTGAATGAATGACATCTGGGGCTTATAGGAAATCCATTTAAGGATTTCTTTGTAGCACATCACAAAATGGACATTTCAAACACATTCATGTACAGTCTCTGATTTCTATCCCTTTAAGTAAGATGGTTAGAAACAAGGTGTCTGCAAACCATTTTCTTAAACCCCTTGAAAAAAATTACTCCAATAATTGAAATTCAATAATATGGAACAGTTAGTCCATAAAAATTTGCAATGCTCAAATCAGTGCTTCTCTTCTTCACCCCCACCCCAGTCAGCTGTTAAAAAAAAAAAGGCCCAGCTGGGTGTGGCTCAGCGGTTGAGCGTGGACCTACGATTCAGGAGACCCCAGTTCGATTCCTGGTCCGGGAAGAAACTAAAGTATATTAAATACCCATTATATGCCAGGATCTGAGCTACGCAGTTTTGCTACCTGTCTGACAGCAAATCTAGAATTCTTTTTTTATCATCATGCTCTTCCCTAAAAATTAAATCCAAGATTTTTTTGCCATTTAAAGTTACGTTAGAATTTGGAGTTGAATGAATTTCTGTAATAAAAATCCTTTATAGATAGGACTTTTTAAAATGTATCTTTATTGTTGAAAGTATTACAGATGTGCCCATTTTTCCCCTATCGATCTCTTCTACCTGCACCCACCCCCCACCCCAGGCCTCCGCCACACTTTCTATGTCCATGGGTTATGCATATAAGCATATAAATTCTTTGATTAATCTCTCCCCACCCACTCCCCCATCCCCACCTTCCCTCTGAGATCCTTCAGTCTGTTCCATGCTTCTGTGTCTCTGGATCTACTTTGTTCATCAGTTTATTTTGTTCTTTAGATTCCACATACGAGTGAGACCATGGGATACTTGTCTTTCTCTGCCTGAGTTAGTTTGCTTAGCATAATACTCTCCAGGCTCCTCCATGCTGGCTCAAAGGGTAAGCAATCTGTTTTTACAGCTGCATAATATTCTGTGGTTTAAATGTACCACAGCTTTTTTATCCAAGGACTTTAAATAATTAAAGAGATAAAATATTTTCATTTTGGCTTAGGTACTAACCCATGATGGGGATATATTTAATATTAACCACTGTGGCAAAATAGGAAGACAAGAGCATTCCAGGCAAAGCGAATACTTGTGTGAAAACCCAAGACAGAAAGGAAGTTCAAGGAAGAGGCAGTTTCGCTTGAATATATAGTAAGGGAGAAAGAGTAGACGAGACTGAAATGGTCTGCAGAAGAAAGCCAAGCTTACCGTCCCTCCCTCCTTCCCTCTCACCCACCCACCCACCCTTCTTTTTTCTCCTCACTCAACAAATAGCTAATGAGCATTGACACGTATGCTGTTTAGTACTGCAGATTCATTTTGAGGATAATATTTAAAAATTTAAATAGCATATTTGGTTAAAAATATACTATTTTGGTACATTTGGTGAAGAATGCTTAAGATATGATTAACTTTAATTTAAAAAAATTTTGCCCTTCATGATTATAGAACATTTTCATGACTTTCATTAATACTATTTAAATTTGAATTACTTTTACCCAATTCATCATTCAGGAAACTGATCAATTTTATACCTCCTATTCACTGATTTTCCTTTTTAAATGCTCAAATCAAGATAGATGTTTACAAATATATTTCTTTAAAATGTTTGCAATCATAATAATACTACATTTGATTCCTAAATTTATTTCCCAAAATATTTAGTTTGAAATGAATCTAAAACAAAATATTACATTACTTCAAAATAGAAACATTTCAGATAATGTATGTTCATGATCAAGTGCATACTTAAAATAATTATAATCCCCATACATCTCTCATTGGAATTTTCTTTTCTTTTAAACATACATGGTAATTACTAAGTAAAAAAGATTTTCCAGGGACAAGTTTCTGCCGACGTTTCTGTGACCATGCTTGTTTCCCATGCCAGATTGTGAGTCTTCTTGTGATTCATCTTTGTACCTCCAGCAACTAGCGCTTTGCTGGACATAGTATAATAATTAACTAAAAATTGATAAATAAGTGATTGTATAAATGAATGATTTGGTGCTCCTAAACTTCCACTTTATTTCTCATGTATTTTTTTATTGAAAAAAAAAGTGCTACGTCAGGTAGTCTAGGTAAAAGTTGGCTAATTAGCTTTCAGAATGATGCCAGAGTAGGTATTCTGAAAGGCTCTTCTTCTGCAGAAATAAATAGGTATGGATAAGGCATACTCTTGATGGTAATTTTGGCCTCACAAAAGCTAAGGGAGAATTCAACCCACTCTTCCCTGTAAATAACAACAACAACAAATCTGTACGTAAAGGAGAAACACCCCTGATGCAGCTGCCTGTCGAGTACAGTGGGCTCTCTCTGAGAGTGGATTTCTCAATACTCTGGAAGCAGCATTGTAAAGATCAGAGCATTGGGCAACCAGCTAGTAAGGGGAACTGATCCTGGGACTCCAGTGCAGAGTTGAGGTGCTCAAGAAAAACTAAAGTGACCCCATTTCAACAGCAATCTCTGGCTATTTACAGACGAACCAGTAAATCCTCTCTGGAGAAAAGCTTTCAAAATTTAGGAGTCAAAGACACCACAGATTAAGATCAGACGGTAATATCACAATCAAAGAACACCAAGCACAGGAAAAAGCAGGACATAAATGAGTCAGCAGAAACAATCAGCAACAGATTTAGAATCTCAAAGACTGCATATATTAAAGAATCATACATAGAACAGTTATATGTAATGTTTAAAATAATAACAAATGCAATCACGAAAGTGGGGAGACTAGAACTAAAATGAAACAATGCCATTGTTATAAGGAAAAAAACCAATGGATTAAAGAGTCATATATTCTACACACACACACACACATATATGTACACATATGATAAATAATAATAAAAGGCATTTAGTAAACTTGAAAATGTATCTGAAAATATTGCCCAGAATTTCCGCACAAAGAGACAAGAAAAGGGAAAATACAAAAGAGGAATAAAGAAATGTGGAAGATATAATAACAAAATCTAACATAAACTGAGCTGGATTCTACAAAAGGAAAAAAAAGGAAGGGAGAGTATGCAATACTTACATGAAAAATGGCGATGAATTTTCTAGCACCAATGAATTCACAAAATATAACATATCCAAAATAGGAAAAACAAGAATTTATGTCTAGAAATTTATAGTAGAATTGCAGAATATAAAAGAGACTGAGAAAGGGGACAATTTTATAGTTAGACACATAGAATAGATCATTGACAAAGGAATGACAATTAGAATTAAAGTACTCCTTAGCACAACAGAAGGCACTAGCAGAATTACTAAGTAAAAAAGATTTGCAGTGACAAGTTCCTGCAGACCGTTCTGTGACCATGCTTGTCTCCCATGCCAGATTGTGAGTCGTCTTCTGCTGCATCTTTGTACCTCCAGCAACTAGCACTTTGCTGGACATAGTGTAATGATTAAGTAAAAATTGAGAAAAAAGTGATTGTATAAATGAATGATTTGGTGCTCCTAAACTTCCACTTTATTTCTCATGTATTTTTATTGAAAAAAAAGTGCTGCGTCAGGTAGGCTAGGTAAAAGTTGTATCTGAAAATATTGCCCAGAAGAGCGCCCTTCTGCCTGCAGGATTAAACACTATTTCGTTCAAATTTTTGATAACAAACATTTGTCAACCCCAAGTCCTCTACAAGCAAGGGTAAGATAAAAACTTTTAAATTTAAAAAAAGAGTTTGTCACCAAAAGACCCATAATAAATGAACCCCTAAAAGGAGAGCCTTCAGTAAGAAGGAAAATAATTACAAAAGAACAGTATATGAAGCAAGAAATGAATAAATTAAATAGTAAATTTGTTCATAAATCTAAATAAACATTACCTCTATAAAATATTTCCGAAAGTGAACTCAATGGATAAAAATAGCATCTATGGTTCAAAAAATAAGTCATAAAGGAAATTAAATTATTTCTAATTGAATGATAATGAAAATGTTACATAGCAAAAAGCATGCCATGTAGTATGAGCAGTTCATATGATAATGTATAAGTTTCCATATTATAAAATAATAAATTCCAAAAATTAATGAACTAAATATCCTTCTTATGAATTTAACAGAAGAAAAAAAGAATTAACCCAGGGATAGTAGAAGAAAGGAAATAATTACAAGAGCAGAATTTGGAAAATAGAAAACAAAGATATAACTGAGAAGATGAACAAAATTGAAAGTTGAAAAGTCAATCAATTATATCAAACTTTAGATAGACTGATCAAAATAAAAGAAACAAGAAACTAAAAATTAATGAGAATACATGTAGAAATCGAAAATGTGAGTTTGCCAAGGTCAATTTTATGCACTTAAATGTGAAACTTCACATGAACTAAGTAAAAGTTTCATAGTATATTATTAACTAAATATAACAGAAGTAGATAACTTGAATAGTTCTTTAAATAGTTGTTTAATAGTTATAATAGTTATTTAACTGATATTTGAATCAATGAATAAAAATTGTCCTAAAATTAAGAGGTTATGCAGTTTTAGAAGTCATTTTACCAAACTTTCAAGGAACACATTATTTCAAATATATGCAAACACTTTCTGAGAACTGAAAAAAAGAGAAATTCTCTGAAATGCATTCTATATGGCCACAATAACCTCCTAACTGAAATAGAACAGCAGAGTAAATAATACCTATAGTCAAATCTCACTCAGAAACATTGATACAAAATCCTAAATTAGACATTAGCTAACCTATTGCAGCAGATTATAAGAAAACAAACCAAAAAAATGACTAAATTAGATTTCTTTCAGGAATGCATGGGGGTTTTAACAGTAGTTAATTTATAACTGAAATTTACCATGTTAGCAGATTAGAGGAGAAAGCTCTCATAGGTGTAGAAAAGGCATTTGATATCTAACACTGATTAATATAATTTTTAGAAAACTAGAAACATAAGATTACTTCCTTACAGCAATTAAAATCAAGTAAATATCCTTCTTAGTGAAGAAATACAAAACTAAATCTCCTAAAAACAGGAACTACATGGCTGTTTTCATTGCTTCTCCTAATATTGTAGAACCTAGTCATTTCAATTGGATTAAAACAAAATAATAAAATGAAATTTTATGAGTTGTAAAAAGAAAATATACATTATCCCAGATGGTCTGAGTCCATTTATAGAAATTCTCAACAAATTTACATGCTAGTTTTTTTAAATAATAAGATTAGAGCAAGGTGGCTGGCTATAAAAATTCAGTTGCATTTCTGCACACACACAGCAAACAGAAAATACAATTTGCAAAGAAAATACATTTACAATAGCAACATAATCTGTAAGTATTTGGAAATAAATCAAAATATCTTTCAATATATGCAAAAGAATTTTAAAACTCTATAGAAAGACATTTTAAAAGTCTGAAATAAATGGAGAATTCACATTCATGAATAAGAGAGACTATTATAGAGAGATTGTTTCTCCCCCAAATTATATGTAGACTCAATGCAATTCTAATAAAAGTTCTAGCAGGTCTTTTTGTAGAAATTGACAAACTTATTCTAAAATTGATATGACAACCCTGTTCCCTCTGGCAACCACCACGCTGCTGTCTGTGTCCACAAATTTCAGTTTTATACCCCACATATGAGGGAAATCGTATGATTCTTAGCTTTTTTCTGACTCATTCATTTCGCTTAGCATAATATTCTCAAGGTCTACCCACATTGTCGCAAATGGCAGTGTTTCATCTTTTCTTATGGCTGAGGAGTATTCCATCGTGTACATGTCCCACATCTGTATCCAGTCCTCTATCAGAGGACACGCTGGTTGTCTCCATGCCTTGGCCACTATGAATAATACTGCAATGAACAGAGGGGTGCATATATCTTTGTGAATCCATGTTTTCGAGTTTTTCGGGTAGATACCCAAGAGAGGGATGATTGTTGGGTCATATGGTAGCTCTATCCTTAGTTGTTTGAGGAACCAAACTGTTTCCACAGTGGCTGTACCAGTTTCATCCCACCAGCAGTGAATGAGGGTTCCCTTTCCTCCACAACCTCGCCAGCACTTGTTATTGCTTGTCTTGTCTCTAATGGACAGTATTCTCTCAAATGCCTGGCAAAGACTTTCAGAATTGCCTTGTCATCTGAGGGTACTTTCTACCCAATTCTTTTTCTTCACTTCTCTTTTCAAAGAGTCAGACCTGTATTGTGCGTTGTGGTCCAAACACTCTCCTTGCCTACTTCATCTCTTTCCCATTTTATCTGCACAGATATTTCCCTCCATAAATATCTTCACTTTGAGCATCATTTTGGAATCTACTCCCCAGAAGACCCAAGCTTACACAATCATCAAGTTGTTTTCCCCCCCATAACAACATATTCCTTGGAAAACTCTCTGAGAAATGCTGTTTTAAGCCAAAGTTTATTGCTACCAATTGAGGAAATTATAAAAACATAAATGTTTACTTATTTGTTTTAGTTCATTCATACTTTTATACAGGGAAAATATTATAAAATGCTGTATGTATCCCTTTTCCTCTGAATCCTTTGTTCTTTACTTTTAGAATGAGGGCTATGGAAAAATAACCCTCAGTGCCAAAGTAAATGGCTATAATATTTTTTAAATAACTTTGCCATCCTGTTTACCACTTTTTTATTTCACTGAAGCATGAATTGAAGCAAGGGCTCTAAGGAAGGAAAAAAGTAAATATGTTTTGACATAATTTATTGTTTTAAATGTTATAGTTTTATATATAATCAAGTAATTCCTTATAACAATTTTAATGCAAACTGATGAAAAAATCTACAAAGTAGTTATTGCTTACTGGGCATCACAAAATATTCTATGCCTCACAATTAACATACAGCCAAAAACATTTTTAACAGCCTCATTCTTTTTAAATTTAAAGAAAATTTTAAGTAATTTAATGAGTGTGGCATCTTTGGAAGAAAATAGTCCAATAAACTAATAAAACCAAGGTCTCTCTGACTTTGAATCACATAACGAGAAGTAACCTCATGGGTATCAAATCACAAATAATTTTTCCAAGGTGAGCAAATAAAATGTCAACAACATATAAAATATCTTAGGAATTCATTCATTCATTCACTCATTCATTCATGCATTGAAATAGGCTTATTAAACTCTAAGATACCTATGCTAAGTAATATAGATTTTTGTGGAATTAGCCTCAAATCTTGGAGCTTGCAAAAATAATCTACCTTAGAACTCATTTTCAAGGTAGAAAATGTTCTCTACTTAAGAGAAGAACATATTTGGTTTCAAAATTATGATTTGATTTTTATTCAGAGTAATTAAATAATTCTTTTAAATGGGCATATTCAAGTCAAGATGACTAAATTCATTACTTTAATGAGATGAAGTTTAAATGAACCTCTCTTCATAAAGCATTCATATTGGATAGTTTTTAAAATGCATTTGTCTTAATGGCTTCAAAATGTCCTTCCTCGGTACTCTTGTAGGGGAGGCTGAGTTAACAGCCTATTATTGTGTACTCCTTACTGAGCTGTTAATAGCTTTACAGTCTTTCAAAGAATACACCTGCTGCTCATAAAAACATTTATTTTGCTACAGAATTTGGCTGTGTTTTAATATCACGTATTTGCAGTGACCTTGTAGAATCCATACCAGTCTGACATTTTTAGAGGAAATAAACAAGAATCTATTTACTTGGGTATATCTATGGAAAATTAGAAAATAATTTGATTACTATAAGGGTTCTAATATTTCAAAAGTTGTTTCTCTTTAATAGTTTAACTTTCTTGGTAATTTTTTACACTATTTGTGTTTAGATTTTTGTTCCTGAAGTTCTGTTTTCTCAATTTACACATGTTGAAAAATACATGTTTATAATCGTGTGTGTGTGTGTGTGTGTGTGTGTATTAGAACTGATGACACAATATTAGAAATCTCAGCACTTCCACAGAACAATTGAAAAAGTAAAACTGTTAGAATTAATTTAGATTCTCTTTAAACCTTTAACAATAGAAAGTCATACATCTATAATGAGAAAATGTAAAGTTCTAGTGAGGAAGTATTCTGCAGTTCTTCATAGTTGAGTGGAATATAAATTAATTGTTTTTGGCTAAGTTTCAGTTGGCAAAGGAAAATTGCTCCCAGAACCTGTGTTTGATCCTTCTGTTTCACACAAGGACATTTAAAGACAGCAAGCAGTGCAGTCATTACTTCCACATGCCCCTTGATTCTTGTGACTTCATGTGTAAATCACAGCAGATGGATGGATGAAATACTTCTGTCCTATCTAACTTAGTTGTACTGAAATGTTTATAGCTATTACAGCTGCTGTTATCAACAACTCCATGGTAATTTTCCTCCTATTTAGTGAATTACACATCCTAACATTTTTATCTTAGCATATTTAAAAGACCACCATATAGTTCTTCTGAACACTTAATTCAATTGCTGATTAGTTCAATCAGCTATCAGTAAAGATATTTTATTAATGTCATCTGCAGTATGGCAGACAGACAGAGGTAGCTGATAGGAGTACAGTCTGTCTTAGCTCCAGAAACATGCCACATGCGAGGATTATTAAAAACAACTATTTTTAACCCCAGAATGGCCCCATTGCACCTGTGAAGGCTACATTAACAACTAGTTAACTGTTCACGCCCACAGTACAAGTAACTGGTTGAAGAACAAGTAACTGACCCTAAAGGAGGTTCTGTCATCTAAAGAAACCTCTAGATATTGGTGTTATTCTCATATGTAGATCTCAACTGCACAGCTAATCATGTAAGGCTTCAGATGCCTGGGCATTTGGCTGATTTACCCTTTAATTTTCTTGACATGAAATTAAAAGAGGAAAGTTCCTGTGGTTCTGGGTGATTAATTTACTACATAACCAATTTAATTATAAATTATATAGTGTAATTATTTAATTAATGATGCAATTCCCATCCACTGACTCAGAATATAGTTTATTATTAAAATATTACGTCTTACTCTGACATATGCCTCCACAAACTACACAACAATAATCATTTTATCTCACATTTGAGGAGAATATTCTAGTTTAGAAATCACTTTCATATGCATTCATATTCGATCCATCACAACAATACTGGGAGGTGGATGGAGCTGAGGATTTTATGTTCATTTTTTACTTGAGGAGGCTGTGGCTCAGTAATGTTCAGACAAGCTTAAATTCACCTGTCTTGTGAGTTACGGAAGACAGCCTTGTTTCTTCAAATTCCAATCCAGTGCTTTAATTAATAAGGTCACTCAGTTTATCAGTAGATATAGAAGATCCTGTTGAAACTATATCATAATTTAAAACCTTGAAAAGCTCTTAGTTTTTGGATCAGCAGCAAAGATATCCTAAACACAAAATGATGGAAAAATTGAAATGAAAGTTAAAATAAAGGAAAATAGTTTATCTCATTCTTTCTAATTTGCCTTCATTGAAGAACTTAGATAATAATTTAATCACTGTTATAGAAGAAATAACCATTTCATTCTTCTTAATGAGCCTCTTTTCTTACATTGTAAAAAGAGGAGGCGAATAGGTTTCTTGATATCGGTGGTATTTGATAAGTACTCAAAATCCCATGAAATATAGCAAAATATAAATGTGTTTAAATCTTTGTCAGACTAAGTACTTTGAATTTCAGAGTTTCTTATACCGTAATTAAAATTGTGGATTATTTATATACTATAGAATCTACATTAACTTTTTTATATTTGTGTCTTTATGTAATAAAAGGGGAGTATAAAAATCTAACAATACATAAATTTCTAAGTGATATGTAACTGTATTGCATGCATATTTGGTATTAGAAGCTACATACTGTAATAAATAACAGTTCAGAATCCAGAGCTAAACTCCTTAGATTCAAATCCCAGCTCTACCACTAACTTTTTGGGTGACCTTGGGCAACTTACTTGACGTCTCTAAACCTGTTTTGTCACCTTTAAGACTTACTTTATAATGTAGCCTTGAGGAATTTTCTGGGTATTGGGAGCACTTATAGAGCCTGCAACATAGTAAGTACTATCAAAGTGTTAACAGTAAAAAAATGTTAACCATTATGTTCCATTAATACTTTCAAATCACTTGTTTTGGCTAATTTAACCTGCCACTTCAAGCTAAAAAAAAGTCAAAATCCTTCGAAATATCAGATAATTAGAATGTTTAAGTTGATTAAGTTTTATATGTTAAGACAGAATTTTCAAAATTCTATCAGCCAATCTAGTGACAAAAAATGGGATCAATTAACTATCCCATATTAGACTGGGGACTATGAATTGCAGATTAATGTTCAATCTATTTATTTCAGTTTCCTATGACTACATAACAAACTACCCCTCAAAATGTAGTGGCTTAAAAATAATGATTTATAAGTATTACATCTTATAAGTTTATGGGTCAGGTATTTGAACCAAACACAGCAGGGGCAGCTCACTTCTGTTCCACAATTTCTGGGGAGGGAGCAGAGCCCAACTTTTCAATGAGAAGTGTAAAAGAATTTACAACCATGTTTAATTTTCCATTCTACTTCATTTTAGACCTGTAAAATACTACATTATTTGCTTTGCTTCTAATTTTTACTAAATTAAAGATAACTATTTCTCAGTACTGGGCCAAAGCAAATTTATTATTTTTGAATATGTATATAATTCTAAAATTTCAGTCTATTTAAATAATTGTATCTGGAAAATAAGGTAAAAATAGTAAATTTCTAAAAAGCAAAGCAAAAGAAAAGAAAGAGAAACGTAAACTTTCTGTTGTCACAAATGGCAATATTTCATCTTTTTTGTGGCTGAGTAGTATTCTATTATGAATATTCACAATATATATATCACATCTTTTTATTCAATCATCCATGAAAGTACACTCAGGTTGTTTCCATGTCTTGGCTATTGCAAACAATGCTGAATGAACATAGGGGTGCATATATCTTTATGCATATATATTTTCAGAATTTTTCAGGTAAACATTCAGAAGAGGGATTGATGGGTCATATGGTAGCTCTTTTTTTTTTAATATATATTTTTTTATTAATTCAGAGAGAGGAAGGGAGAGGGAGAGAGAGAAACATCAATGATGAGAGTCATTAATCAGCTGCCTCCTGCACGCCCCCGACTGGGAATCGAGCCTGCAGCCCGGGCTTGTGTCCTGACTGGAAATCAAACCGTGATCTCCTGGATCATAGGTTGATGCTCAACCACTGAACCATGCAGGCTGGGCTGGTAGATCTATTCTTAATTCTTTGAGTAACCTCCATACTGTTTTCCGTAGTGGTTGTACCAACAGTGCACAAGGGTTCCCTTTTCTCCACATCCTTACCAACACATTTTGTTTGTTGATTTGTTTGTTTGTTTGATAGCCTTTCTGACAGGTGTGAGGTGATATCTCATTGTGGTTTAAATTGGCATTTCCCTGATAATTAGTGATGTTGGGCATCTTTTCATACGTCTATTGGTCATGTGGAGAAATGTCTATTCAGTTCCTCTGCTCATTTTTTATCGGAATTTTTGTTTTCTTGGTGTTAAGTTGTATGAGTTCCCTATATATTTTGGATATTAACCTTTTATCAGATGTATCATTAGTGAACATCTTCTCCTATTCAGTAGGTTATCTTGATTTTGTTGATGGCTGGCTTCCTTCACTGCACAAAAACTCTTTGGTTTGATGTAGTTCCGTATGTTTATTTTTTCCTTTGTCCCTTTTGCCTGAAAAAACATACCAATTAAAGAAATATTACTAAGAGCAATATCAGAGAGTTCACTACCTATGTCTTCTTTTAGGAGTTTTATGGTTTAGGTTTTACATTTAAGCCCCAAATTTAATCAGTTTTAAGTTTGGTCTTGTTTATGGTATAAGTGATCCAATTTGATACTTTTGCATGTGTCTGTCCAGTTTTCCAAACACCATTTACTGAAAAGACTGTCTTTACCCCATTGTATGTTCTTGCCTCCTTTGTCATAGATTAATTGACCATATAGATGTGGATTTATTTCTGGACTCTCTATTCTGTTCCATGATCTATGCTGTTTTGATTACTATAGCCTTGTAGTATGGTTTGATATCAGGTAGCATGATACCTGCATCTTTGTTCTTTCTCAAGATTGCTTTGGCTATTGGGGTCTTTTGTGGTTCCATATAAATTTTAGGATTATTTGTTCTAGTTCTGTAAAAAATGCCTTTGGTATTTTGATAGGGATTACATGGAATCTGTAGATTGGTGTGGGTATTTTGGACATTTTAACAATATTCTTCCTATCCATGAACACTGTATATGCTCCCACTTATTTGTATCTTCTTCCATTTATTTCTTCAATATCTTACAGTTTTCCAAACACAGGTCTTTTACTTCCTTGGTTAAATTTATTTGTGGGCACTTTACTTTTCTGATGCAATTGTAAATGGGATTATTTATTTATTTCTCTTTATGATAGTTCATTATTTGTATATGAAAATACAACCAATTTTATGAATATTAATTTTGTATCCTGATATTTTACTGAATTCATTTGTCAGTTCTAATAGTTTTTAGTAAAGTCTTAAGGGTTGTTTACATATAGCATCATGCTGCAAATAGCAGTTTTACTTCTTCCTTTCCAATTTGGATGCCTTTTATTTACTTTTTGTTTGATTGCTGTGGCTAGCACTTTCAATACAATGCTGACTAAAAGCGGTGAAAGCAGGTATCTTTGTCTCAAAGATATCCTTGTTCCTAGTCTTAAGAAAAATGCTTTTAGCTTTTCCCAGTTGAGTATGATGTTAGCTATGAGTTTGTCATATATGGCCTTTATTATATTGAGGTACCTTCCCTCTATTCCCATATTGCTGAGAGTTTTATCATAAATGGATGCTGGATTTTGTCAAGTGCTTTTTCTGCATCTATAGATATGATCAAATGATTTTTATACTTTTGTTTATGTGGTGTATCACATTAATTGATTTGTGGGTATTGAACCAACCTTGTATCCCAGGAATAAATCCTATTTGATTATAGTGTATGATCTTTTTAATGTATTGCTGAATTTGGTCTGCTAATATTTTGTTGAGGATTTTTGCATTTATATTCATCAGTGATATTTGCCTATAATTTTTTTTTTTTCTTTGTCTGGTTCTGGAATCAGGATTTTGCTAGCCTCGTAAAATAAGCCTGGGAGCCATTCCTCCTCTTCAGTTTTTTGGAATATTATGGAAGAATGTATTAATTTTTCTTTGAATGTTTGATAAAATTTAGCTGTGAAGCCATGTAGTCCAGGATATTTGTTTGTTGGGAGTTTTTGATTACTGATTCTATTTTGTTAGTATTGTCTGTTCAGAGAACAGACCTCTTCTCTGGGGTAGGATTACCTTTTCTTTTACCCTAAATTTAATTAGTACTTTATCACAGATAAATTTATTTCTTTCTAACTTTATTTCAAAACTAGCTTATGTTTATGAGTAAGTAAATAATAAATAGCCACAGTATGAAAATGAGAAAGATTAAAGTGATATTTCTGGAAAATGAGCTTGCTTTGCCTTGAATTCCTCTACTTTCATGTAACACTGTTTATTGTCACTTACGTATTTAAAAGTTTCTTTGGTTTCAAATACCCACATTGAACTAGAAGAACCTCATGCGTGTGTGTGTTGTGCACGCACGCACACGCACCCGTGGTCTGTGGAAAACTGTCAGTTACTGCAGTCTCTTTATTTTTATTATATTACTTATTTTCTTTCAATGATGAAGATATTCCTCAGTTTCTAGTCACAGTATCTTGATAAACCTATATTTTATTATAAATGTTGAAACACTCATTTTATGTACATTTAAATACTATATTACCAGTCCTCTGAGGACATTCAAAGTCAATGACTGAATTAGATTATTGACTGAAAATATTTAGTTATTCAGAGCATAATAGGATGCTTCTCAATTGAAGATGATATCACTTATAACGAAGGTTTAAAATCTCTCTTTTGGGGAGGTGGGTCTATGTGTCTTGAAACTTAAACCATGCACTGTAGCTTTACATGTTAATCTTAATGAATCTAGTTCTTTTGATTTTGAAGAAAACAAATATATCTATCATAAAGTAGATGTGGGTCACAATTAAGACTCATAGACAAATTTTAAAAATATTAAAGTTCCACCATGGTAACAAAATACATTTATTTGTTTTTTGTGTGTTTTTTTTTTAAATATCTCTTTATTGATTTCAGAGAGAGGAAAGGAGAAGGAGAGAGAGATAGAAACATCAGAGATGAGAGAGTCATTGATCAGCTGCAGCCCGCAACCTGGGCATGTGCCCTGGCGGGGAATCGAACACCGATCTCCTGGATCCTAGGTCAACGCTCAACTGCTGAGCTATGCCCTGCCGGGCACAAAATACATTTAAATGGGAAAGATAAAAAATAAATCTTCAGAAAGTGTGTGTTTTTTTCTGTTCTGAATGAAGCTAAGGAATTCTCTCATCCTTGTATACTGAAATACATTTCTGCTTCCTTTTCAATGCAAGAAGCAGCTCTTACATCACCATGTTTTGTGGCCAATTTGGACAAATGTAAGACTCTACTTGATATTCACAAATTGTACTGTTTTTCAGTGAAGACTTTTCTACAAAACATTTTCTCATATTCTACTGGCATTCTCACTTTAGTGAAATTCTACCCATCTTACCTTTCTTGTTAGTCATTTTAGTGTAATTTAATTTCTTAATCTATATTCCAGAGTTCATCAAAGCACCATGCACTGTTGCCTTTCCAGTTTATGCCACTTCGTTCAGCCCTTTGTTCTAATGATTTAACTTTGAAAATGTTTAGTTGAGCCCGGCCAGGCGTGGCTCAGTGGTTGAGCGTCGACCTAGCATCCAGGCGATCAGGGTTCGATTCCCGGTCAGGGCACATGCCCGGGTTGCGGGCTGCAGCTGATCAATGACTCTCTCATCATTGATGTTTCTATCTCTCCCTCTCCCTCTCCTCTCCTCTCTCTGAAATCAATAAAGATATATTTTTAAAAAAAAAATGTTTAGCTGATATTTGGAATGCTCTTTATATTTGAAGACATCCACATAGGTGTATAGATATTTCCAAAGATACATAGTGTGTCATTTCTTAGTGGCATTTATGGCTAACTTATCCTAATTTTTGTCATAAAAATTGTTCTAACTAGCCTTTATGTAGTTATATTACTTGACTTAAACTACTAACGTCAGCAGGAATTTGCAAAATTTTCTAAAAACGTTAAGTTTAAATTTTGTGTAATCCTGAAATTTTTGTAAGGATTATAATCTTTTTTTCATTTTCCCCCTTTTAGATAAAATAATTTACCCATCCTCAATATTCTGATAAATAGGAATTCCTTAAATGTTTCATTCTCTGCTGTGTACATTTTCTCCTTTTCAGTCTGTATGTTGTTACTGCTGTTACCAAATTTATAATTCTTATAAATTATTTTTAAAAAAACTTTAAAAATGAATGACAAGTTTAAAGTGGTTTTCTATGATATACTTTTAAGAAAATCTCTAAGAAATTTTGGGATGGAAGTACATTCTTCAGGGACAGACATCAGGCTTTAAACATTTAATTTTTGCTTGAACACCACTATAAATATAGAGCAATAAAACCCATAAGAAAAATCTATATCCCATCTATACCAAGGTAGGTTACACAAAAACAGATGGGAAAGTAAAAGCTGAATAAATATTAAGATATACACTTTAAAAGATATTTCAGCACAAATATGAGGCTTTTCTTAAGCATTCTGTCTTGTAAAATATTTTCTGGCAAGTAAACTCTTGGCTGTTCTCCACAATGTTCCTAAGCAAACAAGCCAGCGATACAGACATAATATTATTGCATTTTGATCACAGAAGCAGTAAAAGCTAGCAAAACAGTTTTTCTCACCTCTCATTTGAATTGTCATTAATAGTGCAAACTAATTTTAAATTGCTAAAACAATATATATAATTTAAAAACTAAACTTATAGAGCAATTAATTTGTTAATTTCTTTATTCAATCACTTGGCTAGTATATTATGAGAGCCTACAGTGTGCCACCCTGCATATAGAGGTTAACAGGCAAGCAAGTGACATACATTTTTTATATGTTTTTATTGATTTCTGAGAAAGG
Source organism: Miniopterus natalensis (assembly GCF_054644295.1). NCBI lineage: Eukaryota > Metazoa > Chordata > Mammalia > Chiroptera > Miniopteridae > Miniopterus > Miniopterus natalensis. The sequence continues at coordinate 26,113,132 of NC_142086.1, forward strand.
AAGGGAGAGGGGGAGAGAGAAATAGTAACATCAATGATGAGAGAGAGAATCATCAATGGGCTGCCTCCTGCACGCCCCCTACTGGGGATGAAGCCTGATACCTGGGCATGTGCCCTGACCAGGAATTCACCCGTGACCTCCTGATTCATGGGTCTGTGCTCAACCACTGAACCACATAGGCCAGGCAACATACAACATTTTTTTAAAGACTTCTCATAGCATCTGCAGTATTACTTAACGTGCAAACCTATCATTGCCCTGGATTAAATGCACCACCTATTGAGAATGGCTCCTCAAAGAAATATGCTCTTACACATCTGCTGAAGCCTGTAAAGTGTTTTACACATTACTTTGCTTTTTTCTTACAACAAGCCTGCCCCTTTGAGATGGTGTAGCCTTCTCAGTTCCCATAGATGAAAATTAGGATTCCATTGATCTTATCCTAGCATCAGTCTTTTCTAAAGGTCACACTGTATTAATTTAGTCATTTCCCTAACACTAAATTTACCCACTATTTCAAGCAGTTAATTATCTACATCTATGGCAACTGTTTTCTGAAAATCAATTATGAATGCTTAATTCCAGATCAATATTCTTCTACCATCCGGTGTACCTTGGTGCCATCTCCTATTCTTGCTCAACATTTAATATTCGAGGAATGCATTTTATTTTCATTTTGGGTGAAACAAGGTATACATCAGAAGGAATGTAAGAAAAAATCATGAATGCATTTCCAAGTGATTTAGGGTTATCTCCTACTTTGGATTACTGGGGATAATCAAGGGTTGATTGTAGTAAATTATAGCCATGGTATACTAAATGGCACTTCTCCACAAGTGCAGTCAGAAAGTCTTGCACTTAGAATGTGTACTTGTACATTTTTCTCACTTATGCATAATTTGACATTTTTTCATAAGAGTAGTCAATATTTACCTAAGAAAAATATTTCTGAGCATCTCATCCAATAGGTTACAACAACCCAGCTTCTTAACCCCTTCTCTCCCCAAATTAGACACTCCATTTGTGTACTTGAATGTAAAAAAGAATGCAACTCTCTTGGTTACCAGCAATAGAAGCAACCCTGAGGATTATTAAAGGATGCAGAACATAGAATCCAAGGCAGAGCAGAATGTCCCAGCTTCAGGAAAGCAACAACCAGAAGAGATTAGGTTCTTCAACCTCAGTGCAGTTTCTCCTTCTGAATCTCTTCATTGTGGATTTGGTCTCATTGGAGAAGAAATCTGTAATTACTGAAACTTGCTTTTCTCCCTGGGCAATAAGCTTTGTTGGGAAGTTTTCCTCTAATGGTGCTGTTAACTTAGATCTGGACGCAGGGGACTCTGTGTGAGCTGGAAGCCTTCCCCATCTGTGCTCCTACATTGGAGAAGCAGGTTAGTAGCCCAGCACCTGATGACATGTCACGTGAGCTGCACTAGATATTCCCTATGTTAAATGATCTAAGTATTCCTTTGTGGATATCAATCAATAGACATTTATTCAACACTGACTATGCATCCAACAAGAGTCATTTATGTCCACTTTTAATATTGTATTGTTTTCACAGGAATCTATAGTTTACTGTCTCCTAGCCAGTAAAACAAGAGCTTTATCATTGGCTTACATAGGACATTGCTTTAAAAAAATGATTGTGGTAGTAGAGTGCTAATTTTTAATAGCACTTTTCCCTATTCCTGATCATTTCAACTTGGTATGACTTAAAAGGATAAAGAAAAATCCAACAGTCCTTTAATTGTCCTCTTAGTACTGTTCTGTGAATAAAGCCATTCAGGGTACCTTTGTACATCAAAAATTCTAGAAGAAATTCCTAGACCTCATCAAGCAAATTCCATTCCCAGCCCCAAACAAGAATATATGTTCCATGAAAGACTGGGTGAGTTATAAGCCCACTGTGTTTTCTAGAATCTGTCCATATGACATAATATCAAAAGAGAATAAAAATAAATAAAAGCAGAATCCTTGGATATGTTAACCATAATAGAAAATAATTTTATCTTTGTAACAACAAGTTAAAATCCTTGATGTTGATATTTATATAAAAATATTTTAATGCCATCAAATCATTACTCTCTGGTTCACAGGCTATCTTAAATGTAAAGTTATTTCTTAGTGATTACAACACAAAGTATGAAATAAATAACATTGACACAAAGTCTAATGTATTTGCGTATTTGCACTGGACATACCTTCCTAAATTAGGTAATAATGAAAAAGCACAACTTGAGTGGAAGCCACTGATTAGCTTTGTGACTTGTTTTGGTAAATTACATATTCTTTCTGGACCAGTTTCATCACATGCTCAGTGAAAATAAAAATATTACCAGTTCTTTTTGCTTCACAAGATTATTATGAGTATTATATAAAGAATGGTTGCCAATATGTCTTTAGATATATATATCTGTAGGAAAAAAACAAAACAGAGTACAACATAATTTTTAACCACATGTATAATCCAATTAATTTAAAATTTAAAATATAAAACAAAGTGGTAACACATTATAGAAATTCAACTGGACCCAAAGACTTTAAGAGAAAGCAAACCAGCTAAAAGATGACTGCTATGCAGACCTACTGAATCTACTTCTATACTTTGGAATAGTAAACCCAAGAGAGTGAGATAAGGAATGATGAAAATAAGTCACAGCAGAGGAGGGGGGACTTGTATTTCTCACATGAAAACGTAGAATTTAATTGCTTAGGTAGAAATTTTGTGATTGCATAAGCAAAATCTACCAGAGCGCCCTAAAATCTTACACATAGTGAACATTCAGTGAATAAATAAATAAATGTGTGGAATAAAAAAATTTTCTCTATGAGTAAATCAAAGCCTTGAAGGTGACTTAGCAAGGTACATATAGAACGAGAACCAAGATCAGGACCAGGATAGAATTCCAACCCAGAATTCTCTCCGCTCTGCCTTCTTTTGTTACATGCCATGTTACCTCATTGCAGAAAGAGACAGCCGTAAGAACTGGGCACCTGAGCCTTTCTTTTCATTGTTACAATTTCAGGTTGAACGCTTACAGGGCCCAGACTCTAGTAAGAGCATTTCTTTTAGTTACTAGGACGAGCTGACACTTACAGAGATAAAGCTAGGTTCAGAATTTTAGGTAAAAGAAAAGTTCAATGTGACAGTAAGATTAGACTCCCATAAAAGCCTTGATTTCTATCAGTTGGGAAGGAGCAGTGAAATTAAGCCACAAGATCTGCCCACAGGAAGAGAACTGTAAGAAAAGGTGAACATCTCTAGACAGCAATACGTAGGCCATGTGTCTCCTGTTTGGCAATGCCCAATGTTGATAATGTTTGCTTCGGAACTATTTTTTAAAATATATTTGATACAAATATATAAAATAGGAATTGTATATGCATTTATGTTAGGAAACAATATAGATAACAATATATTAAAGTGCATTGTTACTAAATGTTTCCCCCCCCCCCCCCCCCCGCAACCAGTGCTATTATCTGTGTTTATCCAAGGAGAGGCAATACAAGCTGTTTCACTTTCAGCGAACAAGCATTAATGCAGAAGGCCACCAGTGCTCTCAGCAGTGAGCACCCACTGTTCTATCCCAATCTAGTGTGCTTTGAACTCATGAGGTTATGCCTTTGGAGCTTCATCTTATGCCACTTATTTACTGCCTGACCACCTGTCTCGACCCCTAAACCTGTTCAAATAATAATCCTGTATCTGCCACAAAATTAAAAATCAGAGATTTTGGAAATTAATAAATCCTTAGAAATGACTGCTAATATATCATATAAAAACTTAATGGAATGTAAGTAGTGTAGTACTTTGAAATTTGTAGACTTAAATTACATATTTGAAAAAGCATACACTTGACCCTTGAACAATGTGGGGGTTTGAGGTGCTGACTCTTGGACATTTGAAAATTCATGTACTATGTATTTTGACTCTCCAAAACTTAATTATAGTCAACTCTTGGTATCCACTAGGAACTGGTTCCAGGACCCCATAGATACCAAAATCTGCAGTTGCTCAGGTCCCATATATAAAATGCTATAGAACAATGCATTCTGGCCCTAGCCTGTTTGGCTCAGTGGTTAGAGCATTGACCCTCAGACTGAAGGGTCCTGGGTTCGATTTTGACCAAGGGCACATACCTAGGTTGCCGGCTCGATCCCCGGCGCCACTCCGGGCTCGTGTGGGAAGCAACCAATCGATGTGTCTCACATCAGTTTCTCTCTCACTCTCCCCTCCATTCTCTCTGAAAAGCAATGGAAAAAATATCCTTAGGTGGGGATTTTAAAAAAATAATAAAAAAATAACAATGCATTCTGTGGGCCCTCTAACTCCAAGGATTCTCAACTACAGATTGAAAATACTGTTTTCAGTCCATGGTTGGTTGAATCCACAGATGTGAAACCCAGGATATGAGAGCTGACTGTATACTTATTGAAAAAAAATCCAAGTGTAAGTGGACCTGCCCAGTGCAAATTCATACTGTTCAAGGGGCCACTGTACTGAAGATGAGTGAGTTTAGCATGAAACACAAGAAATTAGAAGACAACATAATTAACAAAAAGAAAGTAGAGGGAAGAAAAAATAATTTATAGTAGGAACAGATATTAAAAGTAGTTGAAAACAAAGAAACAATTAGATAAATAAAGCCAAAAGTTGATTCAAACCTCTGGAAAGTTTGATAAAGAAAAAATATACAAAAATAAATAATATTAACAGTGAGAAGAGGATTTTACTATGGATTAAGCAAAGATGAAAAACACGTAAGAAGAGTTTTATGAACAACGGAGTGTATTGCCTGGCAAAGTGGAAAATGTCCGTGCCATTCAACTAGCAATTCCATTACGGCGCAAGCTCCAGAAAGACTCACGCCCTGTTCTGGGTTCAGCCGGGTGAATGAGGCGATCTCGCGGCTCTGGCAAAGCACCGGCTCTACCTGGTGACAGCTGCACTGGACTGGAGTTGATGTGTCAGCAGCAAGGCAATTAGCCAAAGTTCTGGGACAGGAGTGCCTGTTCTTGTCGTGGGTAAGTGCCAGTTTGCTTTCCCCAGAGCCTGGGAACACCAGGAGAGAGGGCTGCTGCACATGGGAGGAGGAACTTCGTTCCTGCTGCTTTCTGGGCCCCTCCTCCGCTCGCTCAGAGGTGGCAAGATGCAAGACAAGGCAGTGCCCACCACGCTACTGGGATTTAGGCTGGGGAGCCACGTAGGCACGCTTCCTACCTGAGGATTTTTATTCCGGGGAAGTAGCTACCGATGCACTTTTGTATCTAACAGTAGAAATGTGAAAATGCCGTTTGCAAAAGGTGTCCTTTATTCCCTGTAACTTTACTGAGTAGGAAATTACTATTCAGCTGTTTTAGTGAAGCACAAAGATATAGCAGATCATTATTATGGGGCCATTCCAAGAGCAAATTTTTGAATTTGTATCTTCTCTTATTGAGGATAAGACTAAATTCTTTCTTCAGGGCTTTAAAATTCTCTCAGTCATCACTTCATATTGTGAAACAGCACTCAGAATACACCGGAACTCATGTTGCAGAGAATTCTGTGAAAGGTGGAATATTCTCTTCTGGTATGTGAGACTGAAAAATCCAAAAGGTTTGCAAATTTCTACCAGAAACAACATCATCTCTTCTATTAGTACACATTTTCCTCCTACAATATGGGTGTTGAACCCCTAATTGTAAAGGCCTTGATCTTAGAAAGCTCCTTCTGTAAGCCCTTAGCAGGTGATTATTGCCATCAGTGTTTTCATAGGTTTTATTTCCTTGGATTTTATGATAGGTGGATATTCATTTACTTTCTAATCTCAAAACTGCCTAGAGGTAAACATAAGTTGAAGTTTGTCTGTGTTGTCTTTTTTATTTAAAATTTGCTGTTATTAACTCATATTTTCTTTGTACTTCATGTTTAATAAACGGTCTTATCATTGGGGGAACAGATGCAAATTCAGTTCCTCAGCTAGACACAAAATAACAATGTAGCATATAAAATTCTGACAAATAAGGCCATAAAGTTTTTAAATGATCTTTAAGATAAGAATTTTTTTCTCTCAAAAGTAGCTTAAGGGAAATAATTTTTATAGTTCTAAATCTTAAAGCATCACAAGCAGATAAATGCAGTTTGATACATTCTACATATGTGTAGATTTTTATAACTTCATTTGTTAGTTTGGAAGATCTTCTGAACAAGAGATTTTCAGGCAAAGACTAAACCTTGATGGGCATATTATAGATAGAATTTAAGCATTAAATGAGTGAGTCAGTCAATGACCTCAAAAGTCACTTCCATCTCTGAGAGTCTCTATCTCTAGATTTATCATAAAAACAGTGGCTAATTAACTTAAGGACCTTGTGGCCTAATTTGACCTATGAATTTAGAAGAGTTGTTCATACAAATACTGTTTTTTTCAGCTACCCTATTAAAATATAAAAATATATATATCAGAAAGTTACTGAACAATAACACTACAAAAACAGTATTAAGTTGAATTTGTCCCCACCAGCAGCATATTGTTCGGTCACTTACATGCACAGGTAAACTGAAATACCCTGTTCTGAGGTCGGGCCACTTAAAACCCCTGACAGACTGGGTCGCTCAGTCCCGTTAGTGGGAGAGGTAGTTGGGCAGCCAAGCCTCCAGGCCCGCCTCTGATCCCCAAGGCCTGGTAAGTCTCTCACACTTTTCTGCGTCTTCGATGCTCCTTCATGGCCACACTATTTTTAAATCGACCTCACAGTCACTATGTAACTTGTACATCTTTAAAACTAAACTGTGGTACCTGGGACAGGAGTCAAGTTGCTCTCACATTTAATCGTTTCATGTTTTCAGTGGACTTAACCTGAGTTGCTTCCACTGGGGAATCACTGAGTTTTGGAACCAAGCAGTTGATTCAGGATAAAAGATTTCAAACTTTAAAAGCCAATTAGTTTATGTTTCCTTTCACCCACAGGCCTACCCACGGATAGCGCCGGCATTCTGGCACTGCCTGCGGGTAGAAGTGAGGAGCGGGCACTTGACTCCTCCACCCTTGCTCCGTGCTCGCTGCTGCTGGGTCTGATGGGATGTGCCCCTTGCCCGCAGGGCGCAGCTGCCATTCTGTGTAAACGTGCTCTCGCACCACCACCACCCCTCAGAGTTGGATCAGAAATCCAAATCACGGAGAACACAGTGCAGTTTATATACAACGGGTCATCTTTATTAAAAAATCTCCAAGCCAACACCATATCATATGCATCCTAGTGATAAATAGCTAAATGATAAATTGTGGAAAACGATGCTTAAACCTCCTTTTAATCGATACTTTTGATATTCTGGGCATAATTCCCTGGCTTAACTTTGGAATGTCTCTAGGAAAAAGTAGAATAACTCTGTTTCGTTTCTGTTTTCTTCTTTTCTGTCCCCAGGAGCATGAGCAGCTCACCTATTCCTCCACGAGGTCCAAGGCCCCCAGTGTCATCATCACCGGTCTCAAGCCAGCCACCAAGTACATATTTCACATCCGAGTGAGGACTACAACTGGATACAGTGGCTACAGTCAGAAGTTCGAATTTGAAACAGGAGATGAAAGTAAGTTTCAAAGTATATTAAAGTAAGATGTTAATTTAGTATCGTTCCAATACTTGAAAATCTAATGTCTTGATGGTTAAAAATCTGATGTCCTAAATTTTTAATAGTCTTATCAAGCAAGATTGTGTTCATGCCAGTGGTCATACGGTCATACCAGTTAATGTTTTAGTGTTATCCTTACATACTTACATACATGATGCAAGGAATGCCTTTACATTTGGGCCAGTTGTAAGGTGGCCCAAATGTGTCTCTTTATGCAGAATTCATCACTTACCCTGTAACACAGAGTCTCAGTGGGTGGTGCTAACCTAATTGTTCACCGGTGTGGCACCATAATATGATATGAAAGAAAACTTGGTAGAGAAGAAAGCCATGAGCAAATGACTTTAGCGGTTAGTTCAAAATTATGCAACTTTGGCTTCTTATCTCAGTTACACCAACAAAAACATTGGTCAGGAGACAGGCTCCACTGGAATGCACATTATAGGTTTATATATAGGTGCATGGGCTTAATTAGAAACTCAAATTAACTCCATAGCTTCAACACATTGCAAACCAAAATGGGAGATGAAAGGACTAAGGTATTTCAACATCATGTAACATAAGCTTTGAAACGCCTTAGTCATTCTGAATCCAGCTCTACCACTGAATTCTTTTTTGGCTTTCAAAGTTGTCTTTGTTAGGATAATATAGGTGGCTCTTGCAGTGTTCCTGATTAGAAAAATGTCTTAATATCTAATCATAATGAAATTATATTCCCATCATTGACAAAATACCTATATTCATATAAGAATTCAAGAATAGAAAATTTATTATAAAACTCTTTATGAATAATGGCAATAATAGCTACCATTTATTGAGCCTCTGAAAATACCAGAAATGATGTGAAGTATTTACATGTATTATCTCATTTAAACTTTTCAACATTCAATGAGACACATATTATTTTTCTAAGTTTACTTGTGAGAAAACAAAAGCCTAGAGAAGGTGAACCATTTGTTTAGATTGATGCAGCTGGCAAGAAGCTAAGCTGAAATTTGAGGGCCATGGTCTGTACTCTTTCATTCGAATTATTAATAATGCTCATGATAAGACTACTAAATAGGCCACAGTTTTTCTCTAGTTTGTCACTCTTTCAAAGTGAAGCTACTTGAGTTTCAAATTCTGTGACAGAACAAGTGTTTTGTTTTTTATTTTATATACTGATGAACAATATTGATCCATAAGAAATTCTTTGGTACAACTATATCTAATGAAAAAGTGAAAAGGCACTGACATATTTAATTAAGAAGGAACACAGCATAGGGAGAGAGAATAAATAAATGAATAAAAAGAATACTTATAACCTGGATGTTTTATATCAGTGATAATTATTTATAATCCTGCTGGAGATCATTTTTTTTAAGCTAGCGATAAAATTATTGGGATGAAATTATAATTATCACAAGCATAACTCCATAATCAAACCCAATATTAAAAAATACACAAAGAAGTGTTCCTGCTGTGTCCTATTGACTATTTTTTCCCCTGACCACATGTCAAGACTTAGGCTAGGTGCAGAGCAAGGATGCAACTCCAGGCCAGTTTGCTCTGGAGAAGTTTCATCATGGTCCTATCACAGCTGTATTTATTGCCTCCCGGCAACTCAGTTCTCTGACTTTATTTCACATATGAAGGAATTCACCAAACTTCTTAAAAGTATGACATTTTGATTATTTCATTGAGTTAGAAATGCATTCCCAGCCCCGGCCAGGGTGGCCCAGTGGTTAGAGGGTCAGCCTGTGCACCGGAGGGTCTCAGGTTCAATTCCTGGTCAAGGGCATGTCCCTGGGTTGCAGGTCCGATCCCTGTCCCCTGTCAGGGCGCGTGTGGGAGGCAACCATTTGATGTGTCTCTGTTACACTGATGTTTCCCTCTCTCCCCCTCTCTCTCTTCACTCCCTTTCCCCATCCCTTCCATTCTCTCTAAAATCAATGGAAAAAAATATCCTCACCCCTCAGATCATGATTAAAAAAAAGAAAAGAAACACACTCCCAGACTCAGGGGGCTACATCTAAATAAGGCACCTGTGTTCATCTGGGACTTCTAGACAAGGCAGTCTCATCTAATAAGAAAACAATAAGTTCTGATCTACATATCAAAAATGTATTTTGGTTTCAACTCTAAACTTCAACGCATGCTTTCAGATGTTATGTAAAAGAAAAGCACCTTGAAATTCCTTAGCAGAAAAGTCCCATCCTCACCAGTGACCCAGTGCAATATTTATTCTTTTGGCAAAAAATGTAGAGGACACTTAATATGCGCCATACTCTGAGGTTCTGCGGATAAAAATAATAATAAGAGCTGTTGCCTTCGCGTGATTTATAGTCTAGATTTGTGGGAGGGAAATGAAAATGTAAATGAAAAATGTAATATTGGATGACATGTACGATCATAAAGATATGTAAAAGGTGCTGTGAGAGCATAGAGAAGAGGCCCTAGTTCAGCACGAATGGTTCATGAGAGATTTCAGGAGGATGAGAATTGGGGGCCCATTCATGAAAGGGGAGTAGCAAAGAAATAGCAAAAGCACTGAGTCCTGAGACAGCAGGAAAAATTAAAGAAGAACAAATCATTTGGTGTGGTTACAGTGAGAGACATGGAAGGGAAACGGTGGGAGCTAAAGGTGGATGAAGGGGCTCTTCTGGCCGTGTGAAGGGCACGGGGTCCCCTGAAGACTGAGGAGCCGCAGGAGGTCAATCAGGGAGTAACATGACCAGTAACAGGTGTAAGACTCTGCTGAGCAATTGACACAAATGATCATTTTAATTCTCACAAGATTATATCTATTTTTAGAAACTTAAGTAGCTTTACCAAAATATGATAACCAATCAGTGGAGGTGCCGGATTAGACCCTTAGAACCATCTGATAATGTGAGCAGTGGACAGCAAAGGCAATGTTCTGAATTACTGATTTGTAAACGCCAGGAAAGTGACTTTTATTAGACCCTCGAAGAGACAAAGTGTCTGAGAAGTATCTGAAAACTGTTTGTCTAAACCTGGAGTTTGGGAACATAGAATGGCTCCCAAGTCAATTTATAGCCTAAGGCAAAGTCATTTAAAGGATCACTTTTTATCTGGTTAGCTTTAAATTGCATTTTCAGAGCGTGCTGTTTATATCCAGAAGAGAATTTCGATGAATAATGCCATAGTAGGATATGGATAGGTTTACTATAAATTCAGGAATATAATGATATGAATCCCAATCTACAACATCAGTCTTTTTCTCTTCAAACCCTCGGAGCTCATCTTTAAATTTTTATGGCTTTTGTTTCTCAAGTAGTGCCTGCCTATTGTAACATCAACTTTATTATTTCATTATCTCGTGTGTATTCTGTTTACTTAACTAACTTTATATATATGCATAGAGAGGGGTGTGAGTTGGGGAGGAGAGATTAGGTACACTCTCATTTAATGGCCTGGTTCAAATTTTTTAAATTAAGCAAAATGAAGTAGTTTACAATTTCATTCTCTTAGCTGTACCTATTTTATTTGTTTCAACTTTTAGTTTGCTCATAACAAGTAAGACAATAATATAAAATATGAATTAATTTCTTTTCACGTTTATAATGTTCTTAATCACTTGTGCTCTACAAACATAGTGACATCGAAGGAACAACCATGGTGACCTCTCTTGCTCTTCCAGACCAGTGGTTAGGGTTTTTTACAGAATCAGAATATGCTAGTGGAAACTGGCTAACAAATGGAAAGGTTACTAATTATGACTGCGAGCATTATTAAAAGAGCCACTTTAACACTATTGGTTTCCTTTCTCCCTAAGTCTGTAGAACAGCCTCATTTCATAAGTATATATGGAGATAGACATAGGTAGATAGATGCATAGGTAGGTAGGTAGGTAGGTAGGTAGGTAGGTAGGTAGGTAGATAATAGATGATGATAGGTAGTTGATGATAGATGATAGATAGATAGATGATGATAGATAGATAGATAGATAGATAGATAGATAGATAGATAGATAGATGATAGATATTTACTCATATACATTCACAAAATACTTTCTTTTTATATTTTAATGCTGATATTTCAAATATCCACTAATCTCTCAGTGGATTGAGTGTATAGCTAAATATTATGTCCACTAACATCATTCCTTAAATGCTAATTATGTACTGGTCTTTTTATTAGGTACTGTAATCAATTTCCTCACTTTCACAGAATAAATTTTTCAGGATTACAGTAAACTACAGAATCAGTAGTAAGAAAATAAGAATATATAAATATTCTATGTGGCTCTTCTTGAAAGATGGATGGAAGATAGGTGGTAGTTAGCAGTTGTCTAATATAAGAATTTTCTCAGAATTAAAATAAAATTCATATTATGCCACAAAGCATCAAACACACACATACATATATACATATTAAATACAGGCCTATATGGATGAAACAACAAGAAATTTTAATGGCCTCATATTTGTTATTTCTGTTCTTATTTTCTGGAGAAAATGCGATTCTTTTCAATGGAGAAAAGATAATAATTAAAGTTTAAAAGTTACCTACATAACCAATTATATCCATATCCTTATAAAGTGATTAAATTTTTAATAATCTATTGAAATTGCACTCCACATTTTTAAAAATGTAATGCAAACAATTTAAAGATAAGGAAGTCAGACATTTTTTCTTACTTAAAATACCACCAGATTTATCTAATATTCAAGTGTATTTTAGAATAAAAGAAAATAATTTTATGTGTGTATTTTTAAAACCAAAAGAAAATATATCCTGTTAGATTACTGCCAACTTTAACATTTTAGTTAAATACTGGAAAAGAGCTTGTGAAGCTTTCAAAAGAGTTGAATATATGGCTTAAAACCAATTTTTTAAAAGAAAACTGAAATTTTACACATAATTAACAATTTACCTCTTCCATTGCCTATCCAAATGATCCTGGAGAAATACATTGCCAACATATAAACAGTGCAATTTTTTTCTCTGAAAAGATTAATTATACCTTAAAATTTAGCAACATGTAAATTTAGGTTTTCACCTGAAGGTTACATAAAGCATTTGTCAGCACAAAAACCACATCTGTCAACATTTTAAAATGTATTTTTTACCAAAAGTAGTAACTATGGACTAGATTGATACCATGTAAAATAAATAACCACACAAAAATCATCATGGTCAACATTAAGTAACCAAACTGTGCATTACTGAATCATAGTACAGTGGCGCCTCGGTTTTCGTACGTCCCCGCTGACGAACATTTCGGTTGACGAACACTGTAAACCCTCAAGTCAATGCTTCGGCTTTCGAACCCTCCTGGGAAGTGGAACCTGCCACCCGGCTTCCGCTGAGGGCAAGATCCTGAGGCCCAGCTGTCTGCTGTGGATCCCTCAGTTTCCCAACGTTTCAGAGCTCAAATGGTCTCCAGAAGAGATCGCATTCGAAACCCGAGGGACCACTGTATTTCAAAATAGAATCGTATGCCATGTCTTGCACATTTATGCCAAAAAAACTTATTTAGATACAAATGAATGCATTTAATCATGTCATGATTTTGAAAACATTTATAATATTTAGCTATTTTTACTATGGTTTCATATTTAAGCAATTTGATTTATTTAAACAATTTATAGTTTGGAAATGATCCTGAAGATGAAGGAGCAAAATTGTCTCTGCATTTTCTATTTCCTAATCTATTCTTTATGTCTCTATTTAACTGGTATATTTATATCCCACTTTGTACACTTAAAAACCCCAAGTCATTGGGTATTTTCTGCTGAATAAAATGTGAATTTCTCAACAAATATTCAAGTCTCCCTTCAGTCTAATCCAAATTGGCATCGTTCCTGTCCTAGTTCTCTCTAGTTATCATATACTCTGGGAAAATGTGTGGACGCTTTTATGCAAAAAATTTTCCTAATCTTTACTTCTAAGCTGCTTTTATGGCTTCCAACTGGTACATTCAGAAACCCATCACATCACAGACATTTAGTCCAGCTTATACGCTGTCCCTCCTGAAGTATTCCTGATCAGTCCAGCAAGAGATCATTCCTCTTGCCAGGCCCGAGTGGCTCAAGGGTTGACCGCTGACCTGTGAACCAGGAGGCCGCGGTTCGAGGGCACGTGGCCAGGTTGCAGGCTGTGCCCGAGGACACTGATCAGTGACTCTCTCTCATCATGGATGTTTCTGCTTCTCTCTCTTCCTTCCTCTCTCTGAAATCAATAAAAACATAAAATTTTTTTTAAAAAGAGATCATTACTCTTCCCTCAGACTTTCTGTAGTGTTTTATTATGCAAGGGCTTTATTCTTTACTAAATTGTTAGCTCTTTGAGGTCAGGAGCTACAGCCTACTTATCTTTGTGTCTCAAAAGATTTCTTGCACATTAATAGTTTTCAATATGCATTTAATCAAATAAATGAAGAACATTTATTTGAACATTTTCAAAAGGCTAAAATATGAAGAAATAGCATGTTGCCTACAAGTGTAAAAAGAAAGATTAAAATATTTTTATTTGCCACAGATAAGTACTGTTGCTTGCTTTGTTTTGGGCAACAAGCTGTAACTGGCTTGAGTTATGTAGAAACATGATGTATGCAATTTTAATTGCAAATTAATTGTTAATTCTAAAATTGGGGGCCATTTTAGGTAGAGTTTAATTACATTTTTGTTGTTGTTTAACATATTTTTCTCCTTAAACTTCTTTTTAAAAAATCTCTCTTATGTTTGATCCAGCCCATTGGTTGAAATACAATCTGTACTGCTTCACTTACTTAGGATGAAATTAGCTACATCATTATTAACAGCAGTCAGAAGTTTTGGAATAATTATTAATGGTGAAGCATGAAGCAGAAAGAGAACCAGGTGACCCTGGTGGAGTAATAAAAAAGTTAATTAATCAAGCAGGAGGCAGATTTCATATTTATGAGTCTACCTAGAAGAGGAAGAATTCTAGAACATAAGAATTTAATCTGAAATAATCTCCAATCAATAGCACACTTTCGATGTTGGCAGCCATAGCCATCTAAATGCTAACATCAGTAGGAAAGAAGAATTTCCTAGCAGTTAGGTTGTTTGAATATAAATTAGCCTACCTTGTGAGGTAATGAAGGACCCTCATAATAAGAATTTGTGCTGACGTGAGGTGGATACTTATTCAGCATGTCATAAGGAAAATCTCTGCTTTTGTTTAGGAGTTTGTGGTAGAAGTTTCATATAACTAATAACATCAAGATTTCATAATAACAGATAACATTTATTAAGTTCTAATTATGATTCAAGCACTGTTCTGTTCTTTATATGGCTACTAGGGCACTTAACCTCTGAAGTGGGTACTGTTAGCATGTCCATTCTATGGATCAGAAAACTGAAGCACAGAGAAGTTTCGTAACTTACCAGTTTCCCACAGCTTGTAAGTGTCGAAATGGGGATATCACAGCTTCAGGCCCTTTTCATACTAATGCTCAGAACCAGGACTGAGTTCCCTTTCTACTCATTCATTGTTTTTACTTTTCTTGTTCAGCTTGGTCATTACTTCTAATTTTCTCCATGATTATTTTTTATTCTTACCTCCAGTTTTTTACTCTCCCTTAACAAATTATATTTCTTCTTAAAATAATGGGTGTTAAAATAATGGGTAACAGATTTTCAGAAGACCATAATTATTTATAAATCACCATGCATTATGTTCAGAAAACTATGTGTGTTTTAACTCAGATTTCTGGATTAATGCACATACAGAAGACCAAATATGACACTCTAAAGGGGCAAAATAATGCAGTTAGTCTGGTTGCCTTACATGTGCAGGGACTTGATGAAGAGTAACTATTTGCATAGAAAATGGAAGTCTCCTTTTTTGTGCATTGACATAAAAGACATTTTACTTCAGTTTTGCCTGAATCAAATAAAGATTTAAATTATGGGAACCAGGTTTATGTATTGTAAGACACAATGAAGGCCTTCATATGAAAAATATTAAAGACCATAACTTTGCTCAATGGTAAAAAATCATTAACTATTAACAGGTATTTAGACTTGTAAAATGTGAACATCAATGTGCAGTGTTGTAATTTGGCTCATATCTAAAAGGGAACTAACAAACAGCAGTGGATCTATTTCTTAAAACAGAATATAGGTTTATTTTATGTCAGTAATGTACAGCAACACATACAATAATATGATTTCTTTGGGATATAAGCCATTATCCCTTGGTTGGAAGATTTTTTGAAATCAGGAACCATTTCTTATTCGTTTTCAATCTCCTACATTGCTTTGCATGTGCCTGACAAATGGAGGCATTCAATAATATCAGTGAATTAATGTCTTCCAGTAAATATTCAATAAATGTACATCTGTTGTTTCAAACAAATTACATGTATTTTATTATTCTACCTATGTATTTTCATTACCTTGCTTTTATTTGTTTATTTTGGGCACATATTAATAACAACATGCTGAATGCTGGTCAAAGGGTACAAAGATTCAGTTATGCAGAATGAATAAATTCTGGAGATCTAATATACAGCGTGGGCACTATAGTTAACACTGTATTGTATGCTTGAAATTTGCTAAGAGTAGACCTCAATGTTCTCACCACACTTATACACACACACACACACACACACACACACACAATAACTATGTGGGGTGATGGATATGTTAATTAGTTTGATTGTGGTAATCATTTTACAATGTATACTTTGATCAAAACATCATGCTGTACAACATAAATATATATAATTATTATTTGTCAATTATACCTCAATAAGGCTGGAGGAAAAAAGCAAAGATAAGTAATACATGTTCTCTGTCTTCAAGAAATTCACCACTAAACCACACTAGAGACTCTCATAATAATCCTTTATTTATGTCATTCTCAAAGTCTAATTTTAAATTGACTTGATTTGAGATGAGATGGATTTTTTTCTATCAGGCATCATATAAATTGCCTGAAATTTTCTGTCAAGCTGTTTGACTTTACAACCTTGAATTCTTCTAGAGAGCAAAACTGTTTCTCAGACATTTCAAATTGCTCCAAATTTAGTGAAAAATATATTAGTGCTTGAGGATTAGAGAGAGCCATTCTCAAGATGACACAAATCAGCTTAATTGACTTATAATTTGAAGTGGCTTTTTTAATATCATATTTTAATTGTCAGAAAAGCATCAAAGTCAAGGTAGAAAACCTAACCTCAATATAATCGTATGGAGCCTTTCCGTAACTGCTGTTGATTCTTAACTATGCTTAACCTCTCACCTTCATCTGTTGCATGATCATGTACTAAGCTCAAGACAGGATTAGGAGTATTGTGTGGTCAGTAGTTACTTCTGAAACAGTATCTTAAAGCATTAGGGGAGTTCCAGCTAGCTGCAGAGTGGTGCTGGTGGAGATACATAGATTCTTATAAGAAAAGGGTAGAAACACATGGTGCTGGTATGAGATTGTCCTTTGAGAAGGCACAGACTGCCAGGATGACACATCAAGGGTCTTGGTTCCTTTGATAGCTTTATTTCATATTTCTCAATTGAATTCTATCCACATGGCAATCCATGATTTTTCAGAGCTGAAAATTTTGAGAGTTTGATGAAAGAGTTGTCAAAATTCCCAAGTCAGGTGAAAAGTATTTTATATAAAACATATAAATAGTAAATATTATCTGCTTATGTAAGACATAGATACAGTTTGAATTTTTTATTTCAACAATACAGTATGAAATAGAAATTAATTTATCTAATGTGACACCTTTAAAATTGGTATTAACCCAGTGCAAGGTGTCTGATTTTGCTGTATCTCATTGTGACGTCACAATACTGAATGGACAAATGTTTATAAAATATATCCAGCCAGCTCTACCAAGACCTGTGTGGAGAACTAAGAAGCAGAAGAATTAAGTTGCATTAAACTTTACTTTTTTAAGAGAAACAGTAGTTCAGTGAATTTAAGTTGAGTAACAAGAATTCTTGGCAAGATAGCAGGAGTCCTTTAAAAGATTTAGCTGTGTGTGCACAAACCAGAGCATGATATGCGTGAGCACATTACTGTACTATAAAGACAGGCAAAGTTGCAGAATATGGCAACCTTACCACCAGATATAAAATAGCTGATTCACACAAACTGAATTTTATATCCTTTATGCTTTTGAAAAACTGAGCATCCTTTAAAAAATACCCTTGCGCTACAGTTATTTTTAAAATAAGTACTTATCTTATATTTGCTGGATACAAAACCAAAGAAGACTAAATGTTTGTTTTTTTCAGCATCAATTTTAGCATTTCTGTAAACAGTAAACATTGCAACATTACTTAATGAAGTTAAAATACATTTGTTTACATATATCCATACATATACATAATACATATATCCTGTATTCATACACGCTTCCTATTCTCATTCCGAGATGACGAAATGAAAATGGCAATGTTTTCAATATTGTTGCATAAGTTGTTATCCTTGAGAGTTGACAGGGTTTATTTCCAAATTTGATGTGAAGTTTGTTCTGAAATTTGACATAACGAGAGAGAAAATGAAGGGCACTTGGGAGGAAGCAGCAAAAGTGAAAGCAAGCAGAAGAATGTTTAAGTGTTTAATTTACTTAATCCTTAACTCAATCAAAAATATTAATGGATGGGCCAGATATAGAGGCAGGCACTGGGGATTCACAGATGGAAAGGATACACTTATTTCCTGCTTTCACAATAGTTAATGAGAGGTTCAGAAAACTAAATAAGATTACAGTAAAGGGTTATGTTTGATGTTTCAGGGAATACAGGGAGAAAAACCCAAACAAACTAGCATCGAGGAAAGCTTTTAAAAAGAAGTGATGTATTAAAAGAGACTTTAAAGTTAAATAAAAGTTGGCCATGAGAATCATGGGGGTGGAGAGTGAGGTGGGGAGTGGGGTAAGAGTATTGGAGAGCTTTTGTCCCCTCCTGTGTGCATGTGTGAAGGTGCAGAGATGAAAGAGAGTATGGAACTTTCTAGTAACTGAAGGAATTCCAATAAGGCTAGATCCATGGTTCTCAAAATGTGGGCCCTGCACCAGAACCATCAGCAACACATTAGAAATGCAAATTTTCAGGCCCCACCCCAGACCTACTAAATCTGGGGTGGAACCCAGCATTCTGTTTGCATAAGCCCTCCAAGGACCTGATGCCCACTGTGGTTAGGGAACCAGCAGCTTCATCCAAGAGGACTAGGGCAGGTAGGGGTAAGGAGTGATGGGGTGATGATCTTGGTATAGGTAATATAAGATAAAGAGCTGGAGTCACAGGCAGGGGCCATGCCGTGCTGACCTTTGTCTTGCTACTGAGGCTAAACCCACCCACCCCCCCCCTCTCTCTCTTTGTTTTTTTACTGTTTTATCTTCTTTCAGTTATCTGTAGTTTTGGAGACAGGCAAGCAGTCAGTGAGTTTCCCATAACTGACTGCTCTGGAACCATCTAATTATTTCCTCACCTTCATTTTATTCACACTAAAAATAAAACCTTCCAAATATCTTTTTCATTGTCACGCCTATTGCTGTCATAACTTCCAAATTCCCTAGAGACAGTTTTGGCCTTAAGGATTCACCTACTGAAGGTGCTGGAACCTTGGGAATTATTAAATTCTAACACATGCTTGATCTCTGCCAGCATGTAAGCCTGCATATTTCTCCTTGACAGTTCATATTTGGTCTCTGGACTTCCAAGACTGTGAAAAAAATCCTGCTCACAGAGCCTCCTGAGAAAACTGGAGGTGAGCCATCCCATGCCAAACCCTCAACAAGAATTGCTCAGTTTCAGAAGTCCTCGAAATTAAGTTATCTGAGAAACTTCATGAATCTAGGTATAATAGAGGTAAAGGTGATATGTTAGCAAAGCAAACTTAGACACCAAGATGACTATACCACACAAAGAGGTCACAGACTCATCTCAGGCTAGGTTGTAGATGTCTGTTCTAACTGGCAAAGGCAAAATGATACATTCAGTTAGGTGATTCAATTGGCATGTTGGCTTAAGAGGATTCTTCACTCTATTAATTTGTCCTCAATAAAATAAAGGGAATGTGCTAAATGATCTTCCCTTGCTCTAAAAATGGGACACTTCCTAGTGAAGCAATTAAGGACTTGGGCCAGACCAAGCCCTGCCACTCCCTATGTAGTAAGACCTAAGGAAAGCAATTTAGTCTGTCTAGGCTTTGGTATCCTCATCAGAAAACTAGAAATTTATTCATTTGTGTGTTCACTGATTCATTCAACAAATATGTTTGAGAATCTACTCTGTACTAAGTGCTGTTCCACATGCTATGGATATAGCAGAAATAGACAAAGACCCTTCATATTCTAGAGAATACATTCTAGAGAGGAGAGAGGGAAGAAACAAACAATAAGTAAAATATTTAGAATGTCAGGTGATACAGATGGTATGTTACCTAGATCTTCCCTTCAGGACCCAGGTATTTATTCTCTTCACTAGTGGGAGTGCTGCCTGCTGAAGGCTCATAGATGAATTCTTTTCCAGACATTGCTTGGTCAAAAAAAAAGCTGCATGCCTCAGAGTCATTCCCTCTCCCCAGGGGCTAGGCAGAATCCAAGACTGCTCAATGTGAGGTACAAAGATTAGTCCTATTGTTCAATTCAGGGCGCCTCGAAGAGGCAGTCTCAGCTCAGAACTCCCTGATGTCTGCTGAGGGTTTGTAGCTATCATATCATAGTTCAGCTGCTCCACTTTTTCATTTCTGCTTCTCTCACTCCCCCACATGTCCATGCTGAGGTCACTCCTAGACAGACCTGCTGCATGCAAACCTCCCTTGCAGAATCTGCGTCCCTGAAGCCCCATCTAAGACAGGTGATGAGAGGTGCTCTGGAGAAGTGTGAAGCTGAGGAGGAGAGGGAGTGCCCACCTCCTAATGTGGCCATTAAACGTTAACTAGCACTATAATCCTAATTATTACTGTGAGCTAGGCAGCTGGCAAAACCTGCATGGAGGAGGGCCTTAAACTGGGCCTTGAAGAAAAGGAAGAATATAACTAAGCAGAGAGAACAAGAAAATTTTTTACGATAGCAATTGATTCATGCAATTCACTTTGGCAGATGCTCCGCAGATAAATAGACAGCTAAAGAGAACTAGTGAAGAAGAATTTTGGTTAAAAACTGAAGCTTTTGACTTAACCCTGGATTTAGACATTGACTCCATCACTTCCTAGGTATCAGACTTTGGACAAGTCTCATGTTGTTAGATCTCAGAAATGTTGATTATTGATACTGATATTATTGGTATTTATTTTCAACCCTAAAATTCCATTATACAATTTCAATTTTAAAAAATCACAAAATAATATTCCTTATTGTCTTCTTGCATGTAGAGACCCTACTATAGCAGTCAAGTCATTCCCTGATTCTGTACTTTGACATTTATCCTTCATGCCCATAAGCTCACCCTGGAGACTAGTTGGCTAGTCTTGGTGTTAGTTTTTGTTTAATTTTTATAGGTGATATATAAGGATGAGTGGGATTCTCCAAAAAGACTTGGCCTCCCGAGGCTTAAGCACTGGAGAACTGGATTCAGCCAAGGAAGTTCCACACTTGAACTTCTGAGACACCAGATCTTAACCAGCACAGTAGGCAAGTCAGGGAACCTCCATCAGCTCCATTACAGCATCATTTTGTGAACCCAGAGCCACTGTCCCCCCTGTTTCTATGGTAACCAAATTATTTATGGGTTGGGCCACTTTTCTTTTAAATACTTAAATCGACAAAGATCTCAGTGCCAACAGACAATATAGCAGAGCAGTTACAAACTCAAACACTGGAACTAGACTGTCTGTACTGAAATTCTGGTTCTGCCACTCCTGTCCACATAGCCATGGCAAGTTAATTAACCTCTCTGAGCCTCAGTTTCTCCATCTCCGAAGTAGAGATAATCCGACTATCCCACATGACTGTCGGGAAGATTTCAAAGTGAATACCTGGGAAGTGTCTAGAATTCCGGACGGCACGTGTAAGCGCTCTGAGAAGAGTGTGATTACAGCAACCCCCTTCTGAGGGAGACGCCTCCACAGCCCGTATGCTGTTTGCCCGAGCCGGTGCTGTGAATCAGCGGCCTCTCATCTCTGTAAAGGAGGGAGAAAAAAATTTAAAAGGCAGAGGAAGGATGTAATTCTGGCTAGAAAACCCCCTTACGGTACCTTCTTTGGAATCCTCTTCAGTTTTCAAGTAAAAATGACAAGACTTATGTTTACGTACCCCACTATAAATTTTTTTTAAATTCAGTAAATAACTATCTCACCGATTTGCACAGGAATAAGCAGTCCAAAGAAAAATCCAGCTTGGCTGTACATTGACAATTCTATTTTGGCTCAGAGTAGGTATTAGTTATGCTATTCTATAAGTAATATTCCCAGACTATCTTGTTTGAGGAAGGACTTTACTTTTTCAAATTATGGGGTAGATACAGTTTTGAGATTATTTAAACTTTTATAAAATTACATTTTTACCATGCATAATGCCTGGAAGAGGGCTACTCTATTCTTTTACAAATTAATCCAAGTTTCTTAGCAAAGGGAAGGAGGGAGGGAGGGAGGGGGGAGGAGGGAAAAAGCACCAAGTGGGAACATACCAAAAAGATTTGGGGTTATCTAATTGCCTTAGGAGTACATTCTTTTTTCTCTCATGTTCTGAACTGCAGCTCAAAATTCCTTTAGAATCATTCTAAACCTTTGAGAGCTAATTCTTAGAGACTCATATTCATTAGAGACTCATTTCTCACTGTATTTATCCATTTTAGGAGCTTCATGCACCTTTTCATAACTAGCTAGCTGTCTTTTTGTCTTTTTCTCTCTCTCTTCCTGATTAAATTACCTCTAGGATGATAGATTTGAAATTGTATTAAACAAAAACATGCAGTTAAGATATCCAATTAACACACTTTTTTAAAGTTATGTACCTTTAGATACATTTAAAAAAAAAAAAGGCCCAGCCGGGCATGGCTCAGTGGTTGAGCATCGACCTGGGATCCAGGCAATCGGGGTTCGATTTCTGGTCAGGGCACATGCCCGGGTTTCGGGCTCGATCAATGACTCTCTCATCATTGATGTTTCTCTCTCTCTCTTTCTCTCTCCCTCTCCCTTTCTCTCTCTGAAAATCAAAGAAGACATTTAAAAACAAACAAACAAACAAAACTTCTGTACATGAGACTGTGTCTATATCACCATTTTCCCCCAATGCTTTTACACTTAGGATGGGGCAGATGGGGGGTAGAGGGGATCAGTGGGCAGGAAAAGGGGGGACATCTGTAATACTTTCAACAATAAAGATTAATTTTTTTAAAAAAAGATGGAGAGAGAAATACTTTACTAGGAAAAAAAGGTAGAGGGAGTAAAAAAGAAATTGATGGGGTAATTCTACCTTTGCATTGATCACTGGCCTCTAGAGGTCTACAAGGCTCCAGGACTTGAATACATATGTAGAGATGGAGCATCTCACTTGGTCCATGACTGAGAACATAGCTAAGGAAATCACATATGCACCCTTCCCATAGCTTATACTGGAGAAATTGGGAGATCAGGACAGGTGAAGAATGGCAAAGCTCAATTTGGAAAATAACAATTAGAAAAATACTTTTTGTCAATCTACAGAAGAAAGCAATATAGAAAAACTCACTTGAAGCTACATAGATATACCTCATTTGCCAGAAAAAAAGAAAGTAATACATGAATTAGTCAATCTAGTAAGTATATAGAATTTAGAAATTTATGTGTTTTGTTTTTTTTGTTGTTATTGTTTTCGTTAATACTCACCCAAGAATTTTTTTCCATTGATTTTTTTTAGAGAGAGTGGGAGGGAAGGAGGGACAGAGGGAAGGGGAGAGAGAGAGAGACAGAAACATCAGTGTAAGAGGAACACATTGACCGATTGCCTCCCACACCCATCCAGCTGGGGCAGGGATCCTGCAACTCAGGTATGTGAGCTTGACCAGGAATCAAACCTGCAACCCCTTGGTCCATGGGCCGACGCTCTAACCACTCAGCCAAACTGGCCAGGGCAAAAAACTTATGTATTTTTAAAAGGAATATAAGAGACATCTATTACATTTTGTTAATCATCCAAAATTATTTAATCAAAAATTTTGTTTAATAAAACACACCAAACATATATATAACTAATCTAAGTCATTAATGTCACACACTAGAATTAAAGTATTACAAGTATTGTCAAATTTCATGTTCTAGGAAGAAAGCTGAATGTTTTAAGCAGTAAGTAGCATGACTTTTTCTATCTGTATGGGATGCTTTCTCAGAAAGCTTGACTAACTAGATGGATGTTGACTTTTACTTGCATTTCTATTTTTCCTAAAAACTCTTTGAGGCAGCTTAAAACACATATACAAAATGTTTAATAAGTTAGCACTAGAAGTAGAAAATTGACCCATAAAAACAAGAGGGAGCCCTGGCCAGTGTGGCTCAATTGATTGGGCATCATCTCATACACCAAAGGGTTGCTGGTTCAGTTCCAGTGAGGACACATGCCTGGGTAGAGGGCTTCATCCCCAGTAGGGGGGATGGTGGGGGAGGCAGCCAATCAATGTTTCACTCCCACATCAATGTTTCTCTCTATCTCCCTCTCCCTTCCTCTCTCTCTAAATATCAATTTTAAAACTCTTAAAAAGGATCAGAGGGAGAAGAGTGTCATTTGATAATTATTACCAGAGATGCAGCGCATGTGTGCCATCTCTGCCTCTGAGCCTTCTGTCAGCAGCCAGAGAGTGAAGAAGTGATCAGGCCCTCATCATATGAAGCACAAAGGCTGTAGGAAAGATAGGGGGCATTGAGGGTAACAGCCTCAGGTAGAGTTTTTCGACAAATGCATAAATTTGTTTGTTTCATATGGTATTTTCTGACCACAGCTTTTGATAGAAGCAGACACAAGGTAAAATGTCACTGATTGAAGATGATCTTTCCATGCTGGGAGGGAGAAAGGAAGGTTACTTAGTACATCACATGCATAAAGACTTTAGAAGAGAAAAATATAGTAAGTGAATAAAAAGAATCACCCTTCAAATTTCTTCTCTAAATATTTTGTCCTTTGGTCAGGAACTGAAAATTAGAATACTCTAAGTCCCTTTAATTGCAGGTATCAAATATATCATGAGCTAAGTTAAACAAAAGGAGATACAAGAACTTCCCAGGACTGCAGTGGAAATGTGTAATAAACCTAGGCTTCAAAAAGGACTGAAATAAGAAACTGGAAGGCTCTCAAAATGAAAGGCAGCCAATCTTTTTCTTGATCAACACAGCCATTCATTTCTGTTTCTCTAAAAACTAGTTTTACCTGGATCTATGTCCATTTAGAAAAAGATACCTACCTGCCCCATAGCTTGAAAGTTCACATGTCCCCTTCATTTCATCCATGTACCAAAAGCTTCAAACCGACTGTGAATCTTTATCCCAGATTCCTGAGGGACTGTGGTTGGCCTAATTTGAGTCAGTTCACCATCCCTAATCCAACTCTTAGGACTGGGACCCAGAGAAGAGAGAACAGTCTTCCAAGGCCCTACCCTGAGGGCGGAGACAGTTTCAGAGGTAGGACTAATGAGATATCTTAGAAGATGCTTACTCAGAATTTTGAGTTTAGTCTTAAATAAGACTTAGAATGTGAATTCTGTATTTTCACATTGGCAGATGATGCAAATGCTTTAAAAATAAGGTAAAGAGATACAGAAATCTACTATTGAAGCCAAGACGCCCAAACAATATTTTTGCCCATACAAAAATAAAACCTCCCCATATTTGCGCTGAAATAGGCTGGAGGCAAAGCAAAAATTGTCCTTAGGAAGCAGATTTGTATCTGCTCCCGCAATTAGGCATACTCTAGATGAAAGTGCTGAGTTCCACACCACAGGATACAGTGAGGAGAAAAAAAAAAGGTGATTGTGGCCTGGACAATTTCCGAGCAGGTGTTCCAAATCATCAAAAAGACGCCCGAGGAGTAATGCTCCCATGGAAAAAGTTATATTAAGCTGCAGAGTTCTACAACATGCTTTCCAGGATGAGCTATGGAAAAGTATACTTGCACAAAATGGAATAGGTTGTCTTGTTTTGTAGAGTTTTGATCAATTGCCTTTTGTCTCTGAGAAAATGATTTTAGTTTTGATAAAGCTGATAGCGCACAGCTCTTTCTGGCTGCAGTAGGATGCAGAATTATTTGTGCCCAGAAATCAATTCTTGTTGTTGGAAATTAAACCCAATCATCAGCATAGAAGGAGAGGCTTATTGTTCTCTCAAGATGGCACATACCCAGTTTGTCTATAATCAGCATCATATTGTAAAGGATATTAGTTTAAAAGATGAATAAATAAAACACCGCTGTTTTATATTACACAAAATAGGGAGTGGGTATGTCAGGAAGTTTTTCCCTTTGAGTTCATTTTTAGAGGGGCATTTACTCCAACATTTTCAGAATCATAATACTAAGCCTCACTTTTGAGTCAAAATTTAGTGAGAGATCAACATGCAAAACAATCTTATTTTCTTGAAAATAATAGTGGTAAGTAGTGATATAATACTGTTCCTAAAACACTCTTGAGATAGAAAACAACCAGCTTGAGCGACATAACAAGCAATGAGACATTATTAGTACCTAGTTTGGAAATATTAAGACCCACTTACCCTTCTTTCCCTCATACTAGGATATTAATGTGGATAAATACAGTCAAATCCTTTCTTCCCTGGTTCATCGTACTAAATAATACTCTCAGTATCAAGTGCCAGAACCCCAGCTGGCTTAAGGAAAAGTGGGACTTGATTGCTGTGTGTGAACTGCAGAGTCGTGAATAGCGTGAGATTCAGGTCAAATCCAGGCTCTGAACCATGTTCTCAACACTCTCCTGTCTGTTCTGCTTTCTTCTTTGTTGAATTGACCTTCAGACCTTCAGGTTCTTGCCACATGTTTACAAGAGTTTATATCTCCAATAAAAATTGAAATTCTGAGTAAACTCACATCTACTCTACTCCTGAACCTGCTAACTTGAGAAAAACCACTGGCATGCTGACTGACTGATGTCACATTAAATTTTCATGATTCTCCCCTTACCTCTCAATCCTGCTTCCTATTCTGCCTATTGATCTGTGTCTCAGATATCGAAAAGTACATAGAAACAACTGCTGAAGATGTTGTGCTGTTTTGTGTCTCCATATTTGTGGTGTTTCTTCCAACCAGAATGTCCCAGTACCTACTCACAACCTTAGTGACTTGCAGATTAGTTCTAATCATTCCAGATTTAGCTTAATAATCACCTCCTTCATTTCTTCCTATGGAGGTTATCCCATATCACCTTCACACATACCTCCATTTTAAAAACAATTTTACTCTAGTACAATTAAAGCTTACTTATCTATCTCCTCACTAAAGAGAAACTACAATGAGGACAGGAAGCCAAGCTTTAGTTTTCTTTGTCTCCCCAATCCCTGTGTAACAGCATACAGCATATTCTAAATAATTAATATTTTTGTTATTTTTGAATGACTAATAAGTTGATGAATGAGAATTTCCTCAAGAACTTTTCTAGAACTTTTTCTAAATAATCAATGTGTGTTTTGTTATCAGGATTATTTTCTTTAAACATTTTTTCTATGAAAAATAGATTCTAAATAAATCTTTGAGTTTCTAAGCCTTATGAAATTTGTGATCTCTAATGGTAATACATTTAATCACAAGCTATTTACCTCAAATCATTCTAATGGTTATATTAAGAAGCTATATCACCTCAGTGCATATATATGTCTACCAATGTGCAAATGCCCACTATTAATATGGTACATGTTGAATAGTATTTGAATTTGAGCATCATTGGTTCCCGATCAATGATCCAGGGAATTTGTGAAATTTGTAAGAAAATTATTCTACACTGGATCTTTAAAAAAAGGATGGGATATGTATGTATATATGAAAACATAAGTTCAATTGCAAAAAAAAAAAAAATGTTATCGAAGACCTCTCTATCTCAGCTGCCAGTAACAATATGAAATACAGACAGTTACAAATATTTGACATTTAAAATGTTAACAGTAGTTCCAGGTGTTTGAATGGCTCCGCCTCTTTCCCTTGTTCTTTGTTGTGTGTCACATGAAGCCTACCTGTAGCGAGGCATCTTAACTGTTTATTAGGGCACACAGGAATCTCACTTTAAAAAAGGCAGGGAGTGTTTCATCTCGCTGCTCTACTTGCCTGTGCTTCTGCCTCTCCATCAGGGTGTACCAAACTTACATTTTCCAATTATAGCTGTATCATTTGGCATTTTTATTTGACAAGTAAATTAAGGTCATCAAGAAGAATGAATCTTGAAACCTTGTGTGTCCCAAGGTAGCCACAGTGTGATGTGCCGTGTTGCATTGTTTCTGGAGAAGTGGCAGGACAGCTGTAAAATCACTTTTGGAAAAGGCGTAATCCCAGCCTAGGGTCCCTACTTCAGCAGAAATGATCCATGAGGTTTGTCTTCATCCATCTGGGAACTCAGTAACTGGCTTACTTGAGTAGAACAGCGAATTTCACACCCCCCTCCTCTGCCCTTGCCAATCTTAGAGGCATTTTCCCTGTTCATAGATGGCATCACATGTTGAAGAAAAGTAAAAGAAAAATGTTAATACAATACCATGCTGTTTAGTCTTATGGGGCCTTCTGTCCTAAAACTCCTTGATATTTATTAGCTGGAAATGATATAATCTTGTTTATTTTTACTGATTAATATGATTATGAATAATGCATATTTATAAAAAAATTTTAAAATACAATACCATGCCAATTTCTCTTCCTTTAAATATCTACTCCTTCAAAGCTTAGGCAGGAAGATATAAATAAAAATTTTAACTCACGCTATTTTCTATTAATTTATTTCTGAACATATTAAATGCCAAAATACAAATGTGTAAGGATCATCTTTGTAGCTAGGACAATTTTAAGCATTAATATTACCAAATATTGCCATTGCTCCATTGCATTCCACATAGTGGAAGTTATCATCTAGCTGAATTGAAATGTATGTAGTAAGATGATCATCTGAACTAAAAAAATAGCTGTGGTGATAGGGTAAAAAGGGGTTGAATCTAAGAAATACTTAAAATTTAAGAATGACGGGGTTGATGATGAACCTGAAGGCAAAGCCGAGAATTGTGTGAGGACTGAGTCTGAGCATTCAGGCCTGGACATCCCTAGGAATGGTGTGCCCGCTGCAGTGGGATGACTTTTACCCTCTAGACGATGGGGAAGACTCTGAATATGTCTATTTATTATTTCGAAGAAAAATTATTTGGCCACACAATGTGGGATGGATTGGGAAGAGACACTGTGGAAAGGCAATCTAATAGAAAATTATAAAACTGGCCTATTCGCATGAGGCTGATTCCTAAAATGAAGCCGTGCCCATGGTAATGACAAGATAATATAAGACATGATAAAGATTTGACTCTGGAGGTGAAGTTGTAGGGAAGGGTAAAACCAGTGAAGATCTCACTTTTCAAGCCTGGGTAGCCAAGAGAATAACATAATCTACAAAATCGCAAGATTATGTTCATC
Organism: Miniopterus natalensis; assembly: GCF_054644295.1. NCBI lineage: Eukaryota > Metazoa > Chordata > Mammalia > Chiroptera > Miniopteridae > Miniopterus > Miniopterus natalensis. The sequence continues at coordinate 26,142,255 of NC_142086.1, forward strand.
TAGGAGCAATATTTCCTCAGCTTTCACTCGTATCTCACACTCTTTTGTCTGCATTACCATACTTAGTGTTGAGATTTTACAGACTGGTTAGTCTTCATTATATATTGCTATGTCTTTCTATATGTGCCTCATTTCATAGGGTAACATCATTCCTGATTACAATAGATGACCTAAGAGGGGGATTTCTTTTCCTGAAAAAAAAAAGCATGCTAAAGATTTCCTGTATTGGTTGTCAAATACCTTAAGGTTAATTTAATTTATTGGGCACTGTCATTCCATTACTTTGTTGAGATTTCTGCTGTGCTTTAAAAAATCATTTTGGTGAAATGATGAGATAATATCCCTTGACTTTTTTACATTTCATCAAAATTTGGGAGTCATAAATAAAACATGTGCATATGAAGCAAATATACGCCATTTATTCACTGAATAGCATTTTGAGAAATATCTGCTGCCTTATTCTGACTCCCCACCAAAAAAAAAAAAAAAAAAGTAACTTCTGCCTTCCATTACTTTAAAAAGATGTTCATAACAGAAAAGAGCTAACTTTAAAAAACGATTCCACAGAAAATGACACAGAATACAAATGACAGATTTTACTTTGAAATGTAAATATAAACTAGAATAATCTTGATTACAGAGAGACAAAAATCTTATGCTTCCATAGAAGAAAACTCTTTGGTTAAAAATAGCCACAATGTTTTCACTCATACTTTCCTGGAGGCATGGAATCTATTTTTTATCTTTTTTTAAAGTATTTGGAATCCAAGTAAAGAACTTCACTTTTTTTTCCTTTTAAATAGAAATAACTAAAGTAAACCTCATTTAATGTCATCCTGGCCCGGCCGGGCGTGGCTCAGCGGTTGAGCATCGACCTAGGATTCAGGATTCAGATCAAGGTTCAATTCCCAGCCAGGGCACATGCCCAGGTTGTGGGCTCTGATCCCCAGTTGGGGGCGTGCAGGAGGCAGCAGATCAATGACAACTCTCTCTCTCCCTCTCCGTTCCTCTCTGAAATCAATAAGGATATATAAAAATAAAAATAAAAATAATGTTATGCTAATGTATGCCAAGCATTTGCTAGGTACAAAGTCTTTGTTCAGTAACAGTTTTGAACTCTTTTTGGAAATTGCTTCCTCTTACGGAAGTGTGCTTCTTTCCAAATCCATACAATGAAATATATCATTGTAATATATTTATATTTCTCTAATACTACAACTTTATTCCATTAAACAAAGGGACATTTTCTTTTTAAATATGTTTTTATTGATTTCAGAGAGAGAAAGGGAGAGGGAGAGATAGAAACATCAATGATGAGAGAGTCAGATTGGCTGCCTCCTCGAGCGCACACACACCCCACCCCAACCCAGCATGCGCCCTGACCAGGAATCGAACTGTAACCTCCTGGTTCGTAGGTCAACGCTCAAACACTGAGCCATGCTGGCAAGGTAGAAGGGGACATTTTCAATCAACCAGTCACAAATACATTTCTTTTCTTTTTTTTTTTTCTTTTTTTTTTTTAAATATCTTTATTGATTTCAGAGAGAGGAAAGGAGAGGGAGAGAGAGAGACAGAAACATCAACGATGAGAGAGTCATTGATCGGAGGCAGCCCTCAGCCCGGGCATGTGCCCTGACCAGGAATCGAACCCCAATCGCCTGGATCCTAGGTCAATGCTCAACCGCTGAGCCACACCCGGCCGGGCACAAATACATTTCTTAATATGGATTTCATTGTGTTCCTTTTTTTCAAAGGTTTGCTCTCTGTGGAGTAACTTAATGTGAGTAAATTATAGTATACATTTTCTCCTACAAAACTAATTAGAAATAATCTCCTCAGGATTAAAAAATGAATAGGTGGTGCTAACAGAAAAGTTTCCATCACAGAGGAATTTGTACTGTACTTCCATTTCGTAGATAATTTTATGGTTTATTTGTCTAAATGTCTGTTTAAATTAATCAAGTCTTTGAGGCCTCTAACCAAGGAACAACTCTTCCCTCGTCTTCCTCCTTCCAACACATTGTATTTCCAAATTCCCAGTGTGCTGACTCACTGCCGGGGGCTGTGTATTCTCTTCCAGAGCACCCCAAAATTTCCCTTTTGCGACAGTTCTTACACTTGTATTATTTGTTTGCTGTCCGTCTTCCCCAGGGAACTGTAAACCAGGAGAGCAGCAGCTGTCTTCATTCATCATCCTTGTATCCCCAGTGTCCGTCTCGGTGCCTGCCATGTCGTGGGTGCTCAGTAAAGAGCTGTTGAAGGAACTAAAAAGTTCTTAACCTTAGATTCACATTTCTAAGCTTAATCTGCTCAATTTGATTAAATGTAGAAATCTGTACTTTCTAGTAGCCCCTGCCTTCTGGGAAGCATTATCTTCAAGCATACAGAATAATTGGATTCTTCTGATTAAAATTATGTTGGGTAAACTGCCTTCACATACATAGTATAGTTACCTCCAGGGTAAGTCTTCTATACATATCAAGGGGAAAGAGAGGATACAGATTGCCCACAGGTTAACCTGAGCCTTTCTTACCAGAATCATCCAATGTAAACAATTACTCAATCCACTTACTCATGTGTCAGGCCCTATGGCTTGAATATTATATTAGTTTCTTAGGGCTACTATAGCAAATTACCACACACTTCATGGCTTAAAATGACAATTTTTTTTTTTTTCCATTTCATCAAAATTTGGGAGTCATAAATAAAACATGTGCATATGAAGAAAATTTATACCATTTATTCACTGAGGGACATTTTGAGAAATACTTTATTCTCACAGTTTTGGAGGCCAGAAGCACACTCTCTCCTGAAGCTCTAGGAAAGAATCCTTCCTTGTTTCTTCCAGCTGCTGGTGGCTCCAGGCATTGCTTGAGTTGTAGCTGCATAACTCCAGTCTCTGCCTCTGTCTTCACATGGACTTCTCCTCTTTCTCTTCTCTTCTTCTGTCCCTTATAGAATACTTGTTGTTGTATTTTGGCCCACCCAGTTAATGCAGAATGATTGATATTCTTGATTACATTGGGAGAGGGGTGATGGAGATGCCATTATTTTACTTACTACAGATACTATAGGGAATAAAGTCCCTAATAAAAAAGATAGATTACAAAAATAGCAATTTCCAAAAAACATGATCGAAATTTATTGGTAGAAATAGTACAAGGGTCTGTGGGAATACATGGCTTGAGGACCTAACCAAATCCAAGCAACCAGAAAAAAAACTTCACAAATGATGCAATGTTCAGTAGGAAGACTGAATAGGAATTCACCATGAGAGCAAATTGGGCACATTCAAGGAACTGGAAGAATTCAGCATGGTTAGAGAATGATAAGAGATGAACCTGGAGATATATACTAGAGCTATTTGTGTAGAGCCTTGTTAACAAAGTGAAGGACTTTGGACTTTATCATGAGATAAAGACAGAGCTCTGTGACTGATCAACACCAGTACAATAAGAACGCAGAAATTATCCATCAGGACCGAGAGCTGCAGCAGGTCCTGAGTGTCCCTCTTATTTCTACATGGCAAACCTTATTCTTTTCACTATTTGATTGTAGCTTAATGTACAGCACTCTTTCAGGACATTTGGTCCTGCCCAAAACATCCACAGAGATATTTGGTTCATGCCAAAAGGCCCTTGAAATTCGGTCCTATCAAAAATGCTCATGAGTGTATTTGATACATGCGAAGTGGTCCTTGATATTTAGTCCTGTTGAAAACGACCACTCTTAAAATGTGAATTACAACAAAAATAACGTAAACAAAATTTTCACAAGTTAAATGTATTATTTTATGAATCATGGACAAATGTCTCCATGTACATTTTGGACAAGACCAAACATGACCAGATATTGAGGACCTTTTAGCATGGGCCAACTGTCTCAGGTGACATTTTGAACAGAACCAAATATCAAGTAGCAAGTCTGTAACACAGTATCATAGTAAAATTGCTCTGAAAGATTGTGATAAGGATATTTAATTCAACAATCTCATTTCACAGGCATAAAATCAAGGTCAAGCAAGGCTATGATTGTTCTGGGACATACAAAAGAGCTGGATCTAGCCAATTGTTGTGTTAGTGAAAATGGCCCTATAACATACTGTCAGTAGTATGGGCTGGGAGCCTGACGAAGCATGGTTGGGGTGCCAGCTTTCCTGTGTACAGGAAGTATGACCTTAGGCAAGTAATATACATAACCACTTAAACCAGGATCGATAATAGAACCTACCCATTAAGACGATTGTGCAGATAAATTGGATAATGGATTTGAAGCACTAAGCATAGTGCTAGAGGATAGTTTGCTATTAAATAAATAGTGGCTGTTGATGATGATGATAATGTTTTCATGATCATCTCAGCCTATCATTTATAGCTTTTTACTCCCAGTATATTAGTGCATCACATCATACACTCAAATTTTCGAATGACATTTACATATATATGTTATTCTCTACAAAGGAGATTAGGATTTAGGATTCCTAGTGCAGAGGGTTAAGAAATTAGATAGGACTATGCACTTTTCCTTGTCACAACTTTATGTTCTGTTACCTAATAAAAATTTTAATTAAAGCAAAGTTCATAAATATGTAATCACAAGAGTAGAAAAGAAGATATATTAGTAAAATGGGCAGTTTACCAAACTATTATTTAAATAAAACAACACGATTTTTCATAAGAGGCAATATGATTTTCAAAAGGCACCCAATTACATAATCTCCTCCATCTGAACTTTGAATACATGGTCTCAATAAATTACTTGCTATCTGGCTCCATGAAAATATATGCTCCAGGTTTAAAACTCTTGAACTATATTACGTATTTTACAAATACAGCAGTTGCTAAGTAAATAATGTTTTCTTTTTAAATGCCATTTTATCTTCAAAAGGTTAATGTTGTTTTCTATGATATCTGTTTCTTACAATTGTTATTCAATAATTTTTAGTAAGAAAATATGACCTTTTAAAGCATACATTAATTCCCATGATATCAATGCTAGTTTGAAGATTAGGAAATTCAGTCAGAACCTAATAAAAATCTTTCATACATTATATACTGGATAAGATGCAACCATTTCACTTGTCTCTGTACAAATTGAAAACTCAATATTCAAATAAATTGCCTGAAAATATCTTGATTAAATCATAGTGACTAAAATCTAATTCCAGCGTTTAATACATTTCTTACTGAAAACTAAACATAAATGACTATTGTTTTTATTTACATATAGGTTTCTTAAGAGGCATCTTAAGTGCTGTAACTGGTTTTTTACTGACTCAATAATAACATTTAAGGTTCAGATATTCTCTAGTAGAGATGCCATTTTTATGAGGAAGTTGTTCTGTTAATTGTTCTTGGGATATAAATTTGCATGTGATATACTGCGTACTTGATTCTCAGAGAGCTTTTCTGTTGAAGCCTTAAAGTACTCAAGTTTAATAAATTAATATGGTAGAGAATTAAGTAGTTTGCTTGTCAAACATATTCTTTCTTCGATTCAATTTGCTACTTATAACTGATTAGATTAGTGGATTTTTATAGTGATCAAAATAAAAATCAAGCTTTATTCAAGTTAAAGGATATTAAAAGGACTGATTGATTTAATATTTTGGAATATTGATAATTAACTGAATTATTATTGTGAGTTATAGCATAGGAAGGAAAAATGAAACAATTATCTAGAAGCCTGAATTCTGGTGGTAATCATATGTGAGCTTGGGCAAGTTCTTTAACTTCTCTGGGCTTCAGTTTTCTTATCACTGTTATTAAGCAATTGCCCATATCCTATCCCATAAAAATTATATCCAATTAAAATTTCAGTAGTACAAAGGAGAAGTGCTAATGAACTAATTGAACTAATATATTTTTAAAGGTTTCTAAAAGGCAGCCCATGCAGTTTTAAGAAATGATTTTGTCAGAGACAGGTAATATGTTGTTGCCTTATGTTATCTAGTCTTTTCATCAGTAAAGGAAGCTTTTAAATATCATTTTCTTAATTACTGCCAGATATCTGAGTACCAACTATTTATACCCTTGTGCTGTGAATTTATAACTTTAAACTTGAATTAAGCACTACTAAATATAAAAACAGTCATTTTTTTTTTAATCTGAGAAAAATATTTCTCCTTCACTTTTTAAATTAAATTTATTGGGGTGACACTAGTTAATAATATTATATAGGTTTCATGTATATAAGATGGTCATTCTTAAAATGAATTATACAATAGTTTTTCCACCTTGTAGAAAAAGACAACAAAACAGTGTGTGAAGCCCGGTTTGTTGGCAGAGTGTTTAAGGAAATAAATTAGCGCTTATATAAACAAAGCACTTTAGCCCATCTGCTGATTTGATTTTGCAGCACATACTCAATCTTAGGCGGTGCACCGCCCTGGCCAAGAGGCCGCGTCGCTTGAGCGCCGCCCAGGCACCGAGAAGTCCCGGGCTCAGTGCTTGCTTGGGGCGTGCTTGCTGTGGGCCAGGCCGGGTCCCCAGTAGGGGGCTGCAGGAGGCAGCCCATCCAGGACGTTTCTCTCTCCCTCTCCCTTCCTCCCTCTCTAAACTCAATAAAAACATTAAAAAAAAAAAAAAAAAAGAGGTGTGGTATTAAGAATCCCTCTACTTTATTAGTGTTTTTGTAAAAAAGAAGAAAGGGGTAGGCTGTGGGTTATGACCTTAATCTTCAGCCCTTCTTTGGGGTTTGCAGCCTGTGTGCCCAATAAAGGGCAAATATGATGGGGGTTTGGCATCCATTAGCACATTTTCAAGCATACACCAGTTGTGAAGTAATTTTGGTAATGAAATGTCCCCAGGAAATGTTCGCCTTGTGTCTGTTTCAGCTTCCGACATGGCGGTGGAGCAGGGCCAGATTCTCGTGATAGCCACCGCGGCCGTTGGGGGATTCACTCTCCTGGTCATTCTCACTCTGTTCTTCTTAATCACCGGCAGGTAACTGGCATCTACCAGGGTATTCCCAAGATTTGCGAATAACGGTTTTTTAACACTACACTGCGTATCCAAATGCTTTTAAGCGTAACAAAGCCCACCCGAGAGAAAAAGGGATCGGGTCCATTCTGCTCCGAGAGGGGACGTTGTGGGAGGAGACCACGGCTAGTTCTCTGTATCCACAGGCCTCGGAATGTGAGGCAGCCAGAGAGGTGATAGAAACACTTTGAAAGCTGTGAATGATGAAGTTCTACTTAATAAGTTAATTCTGAGTTTTCCCTTCACTACAGATTATGCCATAAAAGAGATTTAAAGAAAATTTATCAGAGAAATTGAACAATTTATATGAAAGTTCTTTATAAACTTAGTTACAGAAATATGTCATTTTTAATCCATTAAATATTGAAGGAATCTATATTGGAATTATATGAATTGGTTTTATAAATCCAATATTTCCTAACTTTAGAGCACTATGGATGAAAATTTAAAGTAACAATACATTTAATATAGCAGAAGACCCAGATCTGAATCCTGACTAGCTGACTAACTTCACCTATCTAAACCTTAGATTTCATGTATACGATCTTCATTCACATCTCTGTACTTCTGCTTGGTATTGACAATACAGAAATGTGAGTGAAGATAATATGTATGAAAGTATTTAAAAGAATAAGTGTTACTCCTTATTGAACCCTTGATCTTAGGCCCAGATTTTTGTCAGAAATTGTGAATATCTTCAGATCATCATATTTTCATTCCTTCTAGGAATACCTGGAGAATTTCCTAATAGTCTGAAACACACTCATCCTGAAAACTGCCAATGATTTAAAACTACAATAAGAATTTCAGTCCAGTCGTACATGTCCATGCTGACTCCAGCTAAAGTACACCATTTCTACTGGAAAACCCCAGTATTTAATAATGAGCCAAAATAACAAATAACTCCTTTCACGGCCAGTATTTCAGTGAACTAGAAACAACCCCTGTGTTACTCATTTTTAAAACTCTACTTATATACATAATTTATGTAAATTTATTGAAAATGACAGAGGATATGCATATGTGAAAAATTGTTATCTATACTTTTGACAGCAAATGAAAGTTTCAGATCTATAAACTGACAGTACTTAGAAGGCACTTATCCAGTGTAGGTTCCTGACAAAATATAACTGCTACCTGTTAAGAGTGTATCTGATTTAATTGTCACAAACCTACTTTTACAGAATTTATCAAGGAACAAAGAAACACATTAATATTCCAAGGTGGTTAAATTGAAATGGTGACTTCTTTAGGAAATTAACTGTAAAAGGGGCACATTTACCCTATGTTTACTTAAAAATTTAATGTGTATAAACAGGCATAGTATTACTCTTATAATTAACAGTGTCTTGTAATCTCCTGCTTTGGGGGCTGATTAGCTGATAGGAGAATGCTAACAACAATAAGAAAAATTATATACATATGAAAGAAAGCAGGAAATAATGATAAACTCACCCAATAAAAAGTACTAGTTTGGGCATGCCATGGCACCACCATCAGATATTGTTGGCCATCACTCTCCTGTTTCTCTCTCCCTTAACACTAGAGCTAACTAACCTCTCGCCATCATCAGCTTTAATACAATCGTCTTTTATAGTGGGCAGAAAACAAAGTTTGGTGTCTCTAAACCAACCAACTATTAGGTAGAAAACAAAATATTCAATACTATAGCCTTCAAATACCAAACATGACCTACAAAATTCTTAATGACTAACAGAGGACAACTGGCTATTTAAAGAAAAAACAAAACCCTCCACATCCTGGTGGAGATCTGAGTTTGTTTGCTTTAAAAAAAAAAAAAAAAGGTAAGATTTTTTTTTTCCCCCTGATCCTATCTAGTACTTTTTTGCAAGAAGAGGGATTGGAAGGCAACAATGCCTAGGACAGGAAAAAAAGATGCCAGAGGTTAATGTGGCAAGTCTGGAAAAAGGAAGGAAAGAAGAGAATGAAAGCATTTTAGTGCATGTAAAGTCACTGTGACAATTTGGTTGGGTTAAAAAAATTAAAATGCCAACATTTTGGGGGTAGCTACATGTTTAGTAAACTTTATTAGAAAAATGTTAAGTAGGAGAATAAACACTACTATATTTTCACTGCCATTTATAACATACGCACTGCCCATGCATTTGAATTTGGCGGCATTGATATCTTGATACTGCTCTATCATGAGTTGCACGTAACTTAAAGATAATCAGTTTGGAGCCTAGAAAGATTATTTAACTATTAAAGTTCCATGAAGTCCTACAAGGCGATCTTAATTCCAACTATATAAATTATATTATGTTAATTAGATTATAATAATTTATATGTGATGGTTAATTTGATTCAGAAAGACTATTTTTTTAGTTGAAAGTTTTTTTGAAGAAGCTTGGGGTACTTTCTTCAGTATAATTTTATTTAAACAGCAATGTCATTTTTCCCCAATTTAAAAAGAAATGACTCTAATTTCATAATGGAAATTGATTTAAATGACCTTTTTAATAGTAATTCCATATATGGCAAACTTGGATGTAATTCTTAAGTTAAATTCGTATGTATTTGTAGAACAGAGGTTAAGTCCTTATTTTCTCATAGAATACAGTATTTCTGCAAATGATATAAATAGCACATATATAATGATATAAACAGCAAATACCCATGTAGAAAAGCATTTCATTAAAATATCAGAAAGTATTTCCTTGGCATGAAAGCAGACTTATAGAACAGTGGGACAGAATAGAGAGCCCAGAAATAAACCTATGTGTATATGGTCAATTGTTATATGGCAAAGGAGGCAAAAACCTATGATGGGGTAAAGACAGTCTATTGAATAAATGGTGTTGGGAAAATTGGACAGATACATGCAAAAAAATGAAAGACCACCTTCTTAAACCATATATAAGAATAAACTCAAAATGGATTAAAGATTTAAGTGCAAGACTCAATACCATAAAAATCCTAGAATAAAACGTAAGGAGTAAAATCTCAGACATTTCTCATAGCAATATTTTTTCTGATATATCACCCCAGGCAAGGGAAACAAAAGAAAAAATGAAAAAATCGGACAGCAAAAGAAACATTAAACAAAATGAAAAGACAACCCACTGAATGGGAGAACACATTCACCAATGATACAACTGATGAAGGGCTAATATCCAAAATTTATAAAGAATTCATGCGACTCAACACCAAAAACAATCCAATTAAAAAATGGGCAAAGGACCTAAATAGACACTTTTCCAAAGAGGACATAAAGATGGCCAAGAGACACATGAAAAGATGCTTGAAGTTGCTAATCATTAGAAAAATGCAAATTAAAACCCCAATGAGATTATCACCTCACACCTGTCAGATTGACTATCATCAGTAAATCAACAAACAAGTGCTAGTGAGGGTGTGGAGAAAGGGAACCCTTGTGCACTGTTGGTGGGAATGCAGACTGGGGCAGCCACTGTGGAAGACAGTATGGAGTTTCCTCAAAAAATTAAAAATGGAACTCTGTTTGACCCAGTGATTCCACTTCTGGGGATATATCTAAAGGAACCCAAAACACTGATTTGAAAGAATACATGCACTCCTATGTTCATTGCAGCGTTATTTACAATAGCCAAGCTATGAGGCGAGCTAAGTGCCCATCAAAAGCTGTGGTACACTTAGGTAATAGCATACTACTTGACCATTAAAAAGATAGAAATCTTACCATTTGAGAAAGCATGGATGAACCTAGGGGTTATGGTAAGTGAAATAAGTCAGTCAGAGAAAAATAAATACCACACGATTTCACTTACATGTGGAATCTAAAGAATATAAATCAACAAACAAAACAGAAGCAGACTCCTGGATACAGAGAACAGACTGATGGTTGCCAGAGGGGAGGGGGGCTTGGGGGCTGGGTGCAAAGATGAAGGGATTGAGAAATATAGATTGGAAATTACCACACAGTCATGGGAATGTAAGTACAGCATAGGAAATATAGCCATTAATATTGTAATAACTACCATGCCTTTTGGTTACTGGAAATATCTGGGGGAAAGTATATGGTTGGCTAACCACTATGCTGCACAACTGAAACTAATACAAAATAATATTGAATGTAAACTGTAATTGAAAATTTTTTAAAATAAAAAAAAAAAAATTAAAAGAAAATATCACCCTAACACATAATAGGACAAACTTAAAAGAAGACATTACAGTCATTGTAGGTTACATATGTTTGGCCTAATAAACTTGCGAGAAGGACTGAAATGCTATCTTTTCCTGAAGCAGAATTTGAATACTACTTAGAGAGAATTTAATGATAAAGAAAAAATTTGTACTAAATTATTTTTAGCGTTCCATTTTCATGCTTGCCAATTTATATGACATCAGAAATTGCTTTAACATTCTACATGCTGGGGAAAACAATTTCAATTGCATAAGATAAAAATAACTCATTTTGAAATCTCTCTTAAGCACTTTGGTAGAGAAGCATTCGTTTGAGATTCTTCTATGAAAACTGTAAGACATTTCTGAATAAATACTGAATTTGCCATGGGATTTGAAGCAAAATTCATACTTAAAGAACAAATTGTGTGCCACAGATGTATTCTGTTTAACCATTTAGAATTAGCAACTTGATGAACTGTCAGATCATATGGCTGTTGATGAATTTATTCATGTTGAAGAAGTCATGGGAGATAAACACCTGCTTCTGTTCTTCAGAGCATGATTATCCCGAGAGAGAACAGACATGCTGCTACCAAATTTCTGACGTTAAAAAAAAATCATACCATTTAGCAGAAGATAGTTGTCTACATTTCTGAGATTCTGACTCAAAACCATTTTTTCATTTGACTTTTCATTTGTTGCACTAACTCTAGCTATTAGAAGTCATATAAGAAAGGACATGATAGTTATTGCTGATTATAAAATATTTTTCTAAGATTCCTATCATTTGGATCAATCAGCCCACTTGAGAGTGTTATTTTCTTATCTGGGGCTGATTTTGATGCATACAAAAAACTTTCTGTAGAGTATTTTCACATGTTATAAAGATGTTCTTAAAAGTGGTCTTTATGGTAAGGACTTTGCCCATGAGTGGTGTGTATTTTAATTGGCTTTGGTTCTCATCTAGCATAATTTGAAAAATTAGATTTTGTTTACTTTTTTTTAAAGGTGCCAATGGTACATTAAGGCAAAAATGAAGTCAGAAGAGAAGAGAAGAAACCACCTACAGAATGGGCACTGTAAGTAGTGGAGACTCTCTTCCATTGTTTTGTGCTGTTCCAGCAATTCAAGAGTTCCTTGTAAACCTGGATCGGTGAGTTAAGAAAGCCAAAAAATTTACTTCCAACCTTTCAGCATTAAAACTTTTCATCTGGTTTCCAGGTTTGTTGGTTGGAAGTGCACCTGCTTCTCATTAGATGATATTGCTTTTTTCCTAATTCTGCTTGCTGAAAAGCAAGACAGGCCGAATATGCTAAAAAGAAGACTGATTTATATCTAGCTATTTACCACTCAAAATGTCTCCAGTGTGTGAGTTGGTTTTATGTAGTGGAGCAGTGGCCACAGAAATATTATGGAATCCTTATTCCTTCTCGTAAGAACTGTCATTTAAACATACAACAAATCAATGTACAGTTTATTGACACTAAAGAAGAAAATCAGCTCCGTTACTCTGAGAATATGTATGAAATCCTTGAGCTGACTACAAGGTTATATCCATTTGAAGGATCTCTTCCCAAGCAAGCTGTAATTACCACTATAGTTGGTTTGATAGTTGCCACCCTCTCCTCCCCAACGCCTACTTCACCTCCATCTCCAAATGGCAAACTACTTTGTCAAGGCAGTTCCTCTGTAGTGAGACGCTGAATTAACAAGAAAGGGATGTTCTCTAATTAACCGCAGTGTAGAGATAATATGTGAGGCGAGTTGTTTAACTATTTAAGCTCATCTTCTACTTCAAATTGAGCCAAATGAATAAGGGACTTTTAAAACTATGTCACCATCCAGGGGAGGGAAGGGATTTAAGTGAGGAAATTACAAACTAGAGGGATGATTTAGGGCTATTTCTAAGGTTCACATGATTTCTCTGAGTGGTCTAAGGACCATGTGCATTGCAATATTCCACTCTCACTCACCTAAATTCTGATTCAGAAGGTCCAAGGTAGGGCCAAGACATGCATTTTCAGCAAGCTCTCCCAGGTTGTTCTTTTGTACAATAAGTTTGAGGCTCCCTGCCCTGGCAGGGAAGGGAGAGCTGAGACAGCCGATACCAGGCATGGAACAAGCTGGAAACGCTTTAAACAGATGCAGAAACATGGATCCAAACACCTGGACAGATAACTTATGCTGAGCAACCTTAAGATTCACTGGGGGGCCTTTAGAACTGAAATGCAGAAGAAAGAAATGTTCCTGAGGTATTTATTATCTGTTTTCCAACTAGCAGTTTAGCATAAACTAAACCAGATGGGCCCAGCAAGAAGCAACGAAAATAACCCGAGTTAGCCAAGGAGGCAGAAGAAAGATAAACCAATGTTTTAAAAGACCAGAGATAAGTTAAATGAGTAACCAATTAAAATCAGTACTAAATTGAGTTTTTTTCCCCATACGACATATATTGTGTGTACGAGAAAAACGTGATATTAACTAATCAGTTTATTCCTTAGAAATATGTATCATCTTGAATAATCGAATAGTTGAATCGTTAAAACACGTATTTGTTAATAAATAATACCTGCTTTCTGTGTCGAAAGCAGTATCAGTCCGATACCACTGGCCATCTAGTAGAAGCCACTGAACTTGAGTTTATAGTATTCAAACTGAAGTCAGAGCTCCTACTAAATTACAAAACTGTCATTCAGGATATATAAGAAATACAGGTTATCCATTCTCCTTTTCTCCCACCTGAACTTTGGGAAATCAAGAAAAGCATAGTAGCCCTGGCGGGTATACAGCTCAGTTGGTTGGAGCATCATTCCGTACCCCAAACGGTAGCGGGTTTGACTCCTGGGCAGGGCACACACCCAGGTTGCAGGTTGGATCCCTGGCAGGGGTGCATCCAGAAGGCAACTGATCAATGCTCCTCTCTCTATCTCTCCCCCCCTCCCTTGTTCTCCCCCTTTCCTCTCTCTAAAAAAAAAATCAATAATTTTTTTTTTAAAGCATAGCATTTCAGAATATTGTCAGGTCTAAGTATACCTAGAAATACGCTTCACTACTGCTGTTTTGAGAAGTACTAAATGTCTCATGGGTGCATATCCAGTACTAGAAGACAGCAGGCAAAAAAGGAATAAAAGAAATCAGCAGGCATGGAAGAACTCATGAAGCAAATTATTGCTAACAACGTTCATTTCATTACCTTTTCTAAACTCACTTAATTATCTGTTTGCTTACTTCTGAGATTTTTTTTCTTAAAAGAGCATGTTTCTAAGGAGACCTAGACGACACTTATGTGTTGATGGCTTTCAAAATCTAAGCCACAAAACCAAGTATCATCCACTACCCCACAAATTTCCATAGATCATTTCATCCCTACTAATTCATATTCAATAATAATTTATATTCAATATTATATCTATGCAAAGGCCAAACATTTTGCTGTGTGCTTATTACCTATAAAACCATACCTAAGGTATTTGGAAGTATACAGAGATGTATAAGAGAGGATCTCCTCTCCTCCAGGAGCTAGAAATCTAACATGGAAAACAACCCAAGGAGCAAAACGGAGGAGTGACCACAGGCAGTCTGTGATCTCTGCTGACACTGAAGAAGTTGCAGATGTATATGTAATGACATATTCAAGTTTTCCCAACCATCCCTGTCTTAACTGCCTGTGGGCAGTGAGCACTCCGTCCCCACCAGAAAAGTAGCCAGTGACCAGCTCTGTGCCTGGGATTCCTACCCTTCCCTCCCGGATTGACAGGGGGTCCTTTTCAGGATCATGTGCTTTCTGGCCATGGAAGCAACTACAGGAACACAGAGAAGGGCTATTATTGGTTGTCATCTTCTGACACTGTGCCTTGGGGTCTGTTCTTTACTGCCTAAGAGTATCTGGAAGCGGGGAGACCCCAGGACTGGGGCATAAGTTCAGGAAAATCCAGTGCCTTAGAGTACAAAGAGTCTAGGATGGACACAACAGGCTTGCTTGTTTGGGGGACAAGAGGTGGGTGGGAGAAGGCTCATGCCTCATTTCCTCCGTGCCCTGAGCTGGATCAGATGTGAAAGGTATGGGTTGTCAGTGGTAAGTGAGCTGATTAAACATTTTACAGAAATATAATTAAAAATGTGCTTTCTGGAACCTGTCAGCTCACTTTCTATTAAACCACCAGGTCATTTTACATTAGCAGCCAATAAAATTTTTATTCTAAGTACTCAAAGCTTTCATGGAGTGGGGGAGGATGGGGGGGAGGGGCAGAAAGAGAAAAAGAAATTTAAGTAATTAACAAGAATGAATATTTCAATAAGTGACTCCTCATTTTAAATATTCACAAGATGTGTAATTACTAAAAATATCTTTTAAACTAAAACACTCTTTTATTCTGTTTCAGTACGCTTCCCAGGAATTAAAACTTACATAGATCCAGATACATATGAAGATCCATCCCTAGCAGTCCATGAATTTGCCAAGGAGATTGATCCCTCAAGAATTCGCATTGAGAGAGTCATTGGGGCAGGTAAACATAAAGTCTACACTTTTGAAGATATAATTCCCTAATAGTTTAACTGGTTTATCAATATAATATTTTAAATCTTAGCAGTTTTAGTCATTGAAAATTTTTAAGAAATGAGAATTAAAGTTGTTATTTTTTTTTTAAGTATTTTAAGCGCCTTAATTCAGTTTCCAAACAATGAGAAAATTCAGAAAAGTTACTTTTAACATCTGTACTCTTCCTTCAGTATGGAGATAAATTACAATAAAACTAGAGTAATTCGGGAATTTATTTTTAAAAATGTAACTTCAGGAGTTTGTCACAGGTTATTATAGATTTACTCAAACCCCAACATCTATAGACATATACTATAATTACTACTAATATTGATGACCTTGAGGCTCTGCAAGATCCAGAAGTGTTCTGAGAATCATTAAGGGTAAAATTAGGATCAATATAGTTATACATTATTTTAATGTAAGTAATTTTCCCTATGTAGAATTTTCAAACACTCAGACCACTATATTATTAAGCTATTCTGGATAAGTACAAATTTATTGTGAATCAGCTTTCAAGAATTTATTCTATACATTACTTAGAGCACAGGCTAAGTCAATGTAATAAAGAGACCCCAGATTATTCATTCCTCTTTGAAGTCCTTGACACAAGGTGAATAATCCATGCTGGCCCAGGAGCTTTCATTCAGATCTTGAAAGGACTCGAGTTCCTTCTGTTCTTTGCTCTGCCTTCCCCTAGTGTATGTATCATCTCTGAATGGTCAAAGCTGGCTCACTAGCACCTCTCTTCCAGCCTGTGAAAAGATGGAAAGAGTTGTCTCTTTGGCTTTATTTTTAAGGCAATTACCTGGAAATTGCAAATATGTCTGTTCACATCTTAATGGTCCAAATACAGTAATGTGGACACACTTAAGTGCAAGAGAGTTTGGAAATATAATCTGTGACCAGCAACCATGCATGCAGCTAAAGTGGGGAGAGGGAATTAATTACTAAAGAGGGAGGAGAAACTGGATCCTGAAGGAGGGTATTGGTCTCCTCTAGATGCTGGATATCTGTGCAATACTTTGGACAGAGCAGAATATAGCAAGGCGTGGTCATTCCAGCCAGGTAGCATAGCTATGCAAAGGCCAAAATTATTCCTTATGCCTTTCAAAGCTTTTCTTCACCTGAAGGACCACCTAAATAATTAGCTGGGACCAGTGCAAAATGAAAATGTAGAGTTCCTTGTTAAAAAGTGATTAATGCCTGGCCAGCGTGGCCCAGTGGTTGATCACTGACCCATGAACCAGAGGTCACAGTTCAAATCCCAGTCAAGGCACATGCCCGGGTTGCAGGCTGGATCCCCAGTAGGGGAAGTGCAGGAGGCAACCAATCAATGACACTTATCATTGAGGTTTCTATCTCTCTCTTCCTCTCTCTGAAATCAATAAAAACAAAAAAAAAGTGATTAAGAATTTTAAGCCCTAGCCAGCTTTGCTCAGTGGTTAGAGCATCAGTCTGAGGACTAAAGGTTCCTGGGTTCGATACTAGGCAAGGACACATACCTCGATGGCAGACTCAATCTCAGGCCCCATGGCCATGTGTGGAAGGCAACCAATTGATGTGTCTTCTCACATTCGAAGTTTCTCTCTCTCTCACTGTCTCTGAAAAGCAATGGAAAAAATATCCTCAGGTGAGAATTTAAAAAAATTTTTTAAAGTGGTTAAGAATCTTAAGATAGCAACAAGAGCATTAAATAAATGGCAGGGCCCTTCTAAGCTCAAGGCTCTGCATGACGACTCCCATTGAACTGACTCTGTTTCCCAGGTACACAAAGAACTAGCACAGTCTCAAGAATTCCAGGGACAAGTGTAGAGAGTCCCTTGTGTCACTTGATTCCCTATGCACAGTGGATCATCTCATCTCTTATATAGCCAGGTCTCCCTCCAAAAGCTGACACAAGGGTCCTGTACATTTAATCCTAGTGCTTGCAGTCAAAAAGAGGCTGTCAAATCAGAAAGATTAAGAGCCTGGAATGTAGCCAGAGTCTCTGTCCATTTCTACTGAGCATAAAGAACATCAATAGGCAATAAAGGCATAATTGAAAAGAGTAATTGCATTATATTCATTTAGTTTGGTGGTTCGTTTTCTTGAGATAGCAGAAGAAGAGAGGAAGAAATGAAGTCGAATAACTCCGTCACACCGTGTCTGGCTTTCTTCTCTGACATGTTCTTTTATGCTGCAGTGTTCCATACTCTCATAGATACAGCAGAGCTTCTTCTCTCATAGCCCTCTGTGCAGAAATTAAACACCACTGTCTGAAATCATATTAAAAGATAAAATCAAATATCTAAAGTATAAACAAAGAAATTAAATTTTACTTCAGATTCAGGGTTTTTCCAGATCAAATATAGATTTTCCCCTGGAAAAAATGTGTAACAGACACTACCAAAGTAAACAATAAGTATTAATGGGACTGTTTTAATATCGTAGTCCCCCTGCTTCATCTAAACTCTGGTAAATTATAATGGGATTCCTCTCATTTGCCAAAGACAACATCTAAACCATGTAGTCAATCCTACATCAGTGTCTCCTTTTTATATTTATTCATCTTTGACTATTTCAACTTTCAGATAATATGATAGGCACCCTTTTACTGTTCATCTTCAGGAAAATCATAAAAGTAAAAATGTTTTATGAAACAAAATTGTTATAACTTTCCTCTTTGTGCTCCTGACCAGTACTACTCCGTTAATTAAATTCATTAGGTCATACTGGTCGAGTGGCTCAGTTGATGGAAGCATCATCCTGTACACCAAAAGGTTGAGGGTTTGATTTCTGAGCAGGGCACATACCCAGGTTGAAGGTTCGATCCCTGCCCTGGAAGCATACCAGAAGCAACCGATCAATGTTTCTCTCTCACCTCTCACATCGATGTTCCTCTCTCTCTCTCTTCCCCTTCCTCTCTCTCTAAAAAATAAACAAAACATATTATATCCTCAATGAGGATTAAAAACAATTTTTTTAAATGTATTAAGTTGCGTTTCTAAAACTCTAATTGCATGTGAAAAAAAGTTCATGAATGTGTGAACTTTTCCTACAGCAGCAGTGTGGAAAAGCATTGTTCAGTCAAACTAAATTAATAGAGTTATGTAACATCTATGACATAGTTGCACAATTGGTTATTTGCCCAATTTTTTACTGTAAATGCTTTCCTCAAGTTGTCTCATATCCTTTATTATTTCCCCCCACCTATTCGATTGTGTCTTCTTAGACTCCATTTCATCATCATCTGTAGGTGTTAGGTATTCCCCTGGGAATGTAAATTAAGGGACTTAAGTGGCTGTATAGGTGCTGGGCAGAGGTGGGGTAGAGTGGGGGACATGGGAGAACGAAACAAGATACCAGGTCTTAATAACTGTTAGGTAAAAGATAGTCAGGTCTGATAAAGGCAATGAGAGTAGCAATAGACTCACAATTCATTGCTGAGGGAAAATCTGCAAGACCTGCGTGATTTTTAACAAAGAAATAGGTGAGAATGTTTTCCAGGTTTCTAGTTGGGAGATGCAATGTGTGTTTATTAAATATTCCTTAAACGACTTATTAAAAAATGAACCCAAAAGAAACCACATTAAAATTTTAAGAAAGGAAAGAGCATGAAAAATTATAGCACACCTAACCCATAACACTTATTACCATGTCCACTGAAAATGTTTATTAGTTGGCCAATGTCTACTTATAAGAGGCACTGTGCCAATTATTTTTTTCATATTGAGTCATTATGCTCATCAAAGACATGTGTGCTCAACCTGTCTTCCACACACAGACTCTGTCCTGGGATTCTCAACTTTATAACTATCCAAATATTATGCGGCAAATCCTTAGAAAATTTAATTTGTCCTATATCTAGGCTATATACATATGTATTCTTAAAGTTTTTTATCTTTCACTATAAATTTTATTGTTTTTTAAAATGAGTTTTCTAGGATACTTTTTTTCTTTTTTTGTATATCGCTACTCTATTTAATAGTGGCAGATTATCTTTGCTCATCAATACAGGCCTGAATTTCCATGAAAATGCACATTTCCATTTGAATGAAGTGAGCAGCCCTGTTGCATAGGAGACTAACCAGATCATTTATCTCCTTTGACTTTTTGTATCATAAAATGAAATACTGTGGCCAGAGGACTATAAAACAGAAATTCCCAAGCTAAAAGAGCCAATTCAGATTAGGGTAGAATTATTATTTTATACATATCTTGAGATAATGAGGAAACTGGTAAACTGAATTTTAATCCTGAGCTGGAAAAGGTCATTGAAAGGCTGTCCCTTTTTCAGGGCAGTCCTGAACTTAGACCATTATAAGAAAAACCTACCAGCAGAGTATCTGTAATTTGGAAACATTATTCCATTGAAAAAATCATTTTTGTGTCTCTAAGCCCATAGGGCACCCTTCTTATTTTTGACCTTCCCTCTTTCCCTAGTCTCAGTGGAAATGCATAAAATCTCCCCGTCATTCATTCTATCCCTTTATCTATACAAAACTCATTATTGCCTCCACTATCAGCCTTATCTCCTCCTAGCTTAGTGTCACCGTATTTTTTCTCTCCCTAGAATAGCCCAGGAAGTTTTAACTGTTCGTTTCTCAGCAGTCATCTGCAGGTAACAGAAAGTCAAAAGGACAACAGAAAGGGTATAAAAGTGAGTGTCAAACCAGTGATTTATTCAGCCTAATATTTGGTTCTGGTATTGTCATCTTGTTTGAGGTCATAGTTGCCCGTTATGGTATATAAGGCAAACTATTTACTTTGTGTACCTCTCCTACTTCCCCTGTCATCCCCCAGCCAGCCTCTTATCTCTGCTCTAGAATCTATTATTTTTAAGTTATTTTTAAAACTCTCTTATTCTCTTTATTATTTGTGTTCCTCATCTGTAGCAGTATTTTTATACAATATGACAATAAGAAATGTAGGCAGTATGCCAGATGTGGTTTCACAATTTACTTTTTACAAGAAGAAAATTGTGTTTATGGATCATTTCCTCTATATTTAGATGAGATGATTTTATCAGATGCAGGTTTTCTCTTTGTCTTGCAACTTAAAGGATTTATGGTAGAGGCCAGATTAATTTTATTTTCTATTCTTAGAAACTCTTTTGTCCTATTAATAGACTAACAATAACATCAACAACAGATTCTGGCAAGATCTTTCTGCCTTTCACCGCAGAATTTCACAGGTTTCTAAATTAAATGATGTAATGAAAGATGGGCTTTATCCATTCCCCATGGATACGAATTAAAAAGACACAGACTGAAGTCAGACAGACCCCAACTTGTATCACAGTCTTGGTACTCATTCACTCTCTGACCTTCACAAATTTTGTAATCTTTCAGAAATTTGATTTGCTCATTTTATAATTAATTCATAATAATAATAGTTATCTTGCATAATTAATGCAAGAATTGGCAATGGCACATATTGATGAGTAATTTAGGAATGATATCTATGTTTTTCAGAGCTAGTTTAAAATTACTGATTAAAATGAAGTTTCAATTTTGTCAGTTATAATACTTGTTTAAGAAAGAAATAAATATATGGTTATCAACAAAAAAACAATATGGAGTGTAGGTTAAAGTACAACAAAATTAAAGTAATATAAAATCAAATGCATAATATGTACAAAATATAACTAAGCTAGAAGAATAAATTTATAGAGGACAGGTGTGAATTATAGTAGTTTATATTAATAATTTGCTTGATAAATTAAACTCAAATTATAGAACTTATTGTATACCTTACATTTACATAGTGAAATATAGAATCCTACAGAAAAGATTACATTGAGAGTTTATTTTGTATTGAGTTTTTATAGCAGGCAAGATAATCTTGAAGAGTTTTTTGAACTCTTACAGAAAATTTCCAATTTACAAAAAACATTAATTTTTCAAAAATTTTCCTTTGGCCTTTTTCTTTAATTTGTGTATTGCTAAAATAGTTGGTGTAATAAAGGATACTTATTTTCAAAAAAGTACTCCAAGGAGTTAGGGGAAGACTGGATATAGCTTATATAGAAAGAAAAATAATGATACATCCTCTTAAGGCTAACAGTCAAAAGAGGGGGGAAAAGATCCACATACCAACAGCAACAATGTAAGGAATTTTTATTCCTTACATTACTATAGTATATTAGTCACCTCTTGCTACATAACAAATTAGCCTTAAACTTAAAAGCAAGAACATTTACTATCTCAGTTTCTGTGGGTCAGAAATTCAGGCATGGTTTAGCTCCTGCAGGGTTCCTCACAAGATTGCAATTAAGGTGTCAGTGAGGGCTGGAGGGCTGAGTTCTCATCTGAAGGCTCAATTAGGCAAGAATCTACTTCCAAGCTCATTTATATGGCTGCTGTCACGATATAGTTCATTGAGGTTGTTGTAGTGAATGTCTTAATTCCTCACTGCTGGTTGGCTGGAGAACACTCAGATTCTTGTCACATGGGCCTCTCTAACATGGTAGCTTATTTCATTAAATCCAGCAAGAGTGTCTGCTAGCAAGATTGAAATCATAATCTGTTGTAATCTAATCATGAGAGTTACATCACATCACCTTTTCCATATTCTATTGGCTGTAAGAATATTAAGTTCAGACTGCACTGAAGAGGAGGCGGTCACACAATGGCATGAATGCAAAGATGCAGGGACCATTGCAGGCCATCTTAGAAGTCTGCCTACCACATATAGTAATTTTCTAAATTTGAGTTCATTTGGAGTTTTAAGGTTAATATGAATATAATAAAGATGGTAGGCTCTTATTTAAAACAAAATTTGGGGGATAAGATAAAAACTGTATACAATTCTGAATTTCTCTTTTGTAAAGAAGTAAAAGGTTGTTTATGCTCTATGATTATTCAATAATACCACACACTCATTAATGGTGCCTGAGAGGCCATGTGCATTCTACACTGGTGAACAGTAAGATGTGAATTAAGTCCATAAATCTGATTATATGATCTGAGTATCTCATATTATAGTTAGTCTAGCATGAGGTAATTAGTTGATTGCTCCCAGGTGGCACTTGTGTTCTCAGTCTAATTGTCTATTTATTTAACTAATGGCTTTTGTCTTTGTAGCCATTTTGGCTTATCCATTGCTATATAACCAATCATCCCAAAACTAAATGGCTTCAAATAATAATCATTTTCTTTACTTATAATTCTGTGGGTCAACAATTTGGGCTAGGCTCAGCTGGAGCTTTGAGTTTTGTCTTCCAGTCTCACGTGGGGTCACTCCTGTGAATGGTGGCTCAACTGAACAGTGTTGCTGTGAGGTGGTTGGTCTAGGCCAGGGGGTGGGGGGGCGGAGTCTGATCAAGGATAACTCATCTCTGCTC
Organism: Miniopterus natalensis; assembly: GCF_054644295.1. Lineage (NCBI taxonomy): Eukaryota > Metazoa > Chordata > Mammalia > Chiroptera > Miniopteridae > Miniopterus > Miniopterus natalensis. The sequence continues at coordinate 26,165,227 of NC_142086.1, forward strand.
CATCTTTCCTCTTCTCCAACAGGCTAGACTTGGCAGTCTCAAGGCACTGTTCTAAGCAGATGGGAGAAAGAGTTGTATAGCCTCTTTAAGCCTTGGCTCTGAACTCCTATGATGTAATTCTGATATTTTATCTTGTTCAAAGAAGTCTCAAGGCCAATCAGATCTAACAAGGTGGAGAAATAGCTTCTACCCCTTGATGAGAGGAGCAACAAAGCCCAGGAGCACATATACAAAGATGGGAGGAATTTGTGGTCATATTTTACAACTTTCTTTTGTAAAAAACAAATTGAATCATTACTTTTCAAGCCTGCTCTGGATAACAGAGTATTAATTTATTTGCAATTTTGTCTCTAAATTCATTTTTGCTTTGCACTTCTAATGAATAACATTCATGTTTTGCTTATTTAACAACTACTAGGTAATCTGCCTTGGATTACATACTACATGGTGTACAAGTAAAGGGGCTCAGGCTGAAGACAGAAGCTAAGGAAAGTATAATATATAAGGTTCAAAAAAGAAGTAGAAAGGAGATAGAAAGACAGGTAGAAGGAAGAAGCATTATAAGTGAACAAAGCATACATATAAATTGTTATTGAAATTTAGAGGATCTAGAGCTCTAGAGATCACTGCACACTAGGCGATCCGATTGCATCATAGAAATGTCATTTGAAAGCTAAGGGATGCCAAGATGAGGAAAACACAGTTTAGACAGAGGAAGAGAGAAGTGGTAAAATAAGAGGTGTGGAGATTGTGGAAAGGAATTTTGGACAATTTCAGGAGATTTTATAGTTCCATGACACTGGCTGTTTTTTATATCTAATTTTTCTTCAAAGTCTAGGCTTTTCCTTTTTCTTTATGTGAATATAACTCTAGCTTTGCTTCTTGGCTATTAGTAATGTTTAGTGTCTTTTTAGTTTGGGGAATTTTTAGTTTTTAATGACATGCAAACTTTAAAATAATTAAAGAAAAGAAGAATGAATTTTGCTTTTACTAGGCAAGTAATTAAAATTAAAAGTAAATACTTTTCCCACTTCATGGTTGTTATGAGAAGCAAATGAGATAAAGTAGGTGTAACTGACCATCCAGCCTTTATCAGAACACCACCAGTGAAAATGTTCACTACCTTACCAGGCAGCCCATTCCCTTGAGAACAGTTCCAGTAAATTGAGAATCTTTGCGAGCAAAAATGTGCTTCCATGTAACACTGGATATAACCTTATACCACTACCCACTAGTGCTTGTTCTGCGAAATTGAACTTATACAAAGCAAACCCAATCCTTCTTCTACACTACACCATGACCCTTCAATATTTGAAGACAACATGTGAACCTCATAAATCTTTCTTTTCAAGTCTAAATTGCTAAACCTTTCAACCATTTTCATCTGACATGATTTCTGGATACTTCATCATTCTGATAACATTCCTCTGGAAAACTAGAGGTTTTCTCTAAGTCTTTTCAGAATTGAACCCAATATTCCAAATCTGTTCTAATCAATGAAGAAAACACAAGGCTAGCACCTTTCCTGCTGTGCCTCAATTAATGCAGCCTGGGTTTGCATTTGCTTTTTGAACGGCTGCCACACACTGTTGGCATAGAGAATACACCAGTTTATCTAGTGTGGTCTTTCTCAGATGAGTTGCTATTAAGCCAGGCCTATTTCTATACTTGTCCAATTGACTTTATTATGCTAAGTACAAGGCTATATTTTATTTATACACCCAAACTATATATCTATATAAACCATATATATATTCTATAGCTATTCAAATATTTTCTCATATTCCCATTTAATAAAAATTTTATCAAGTTTCTATAGGTGAATTTTCTCAAACTTTCCATTTCCTTCTCCATCTCAATTAGATCAGCCAGTACAGTTATCATCTGAATCATCCCTGAGTTATTCTGCCTTGCAAGTCAGTTATGTGTCTTTATCATAACTGAGCTCAGAGCTCTCTGTACGGCATTTATTTAGAACACTCTTTCATTTTCTCCTTCATTGGAATAATTATGTTTGCATTGTTTAAAATCTATTTTTTTATGATCTCACTTTTTAAATTAAATGTATTGGGGTGACATTGGTTAATAAAATTATATAGGTTTCAAGTATACAATTCAATAATACATCATCTGGATATTGCATTCTGTTTTTATGAGCCAAAGTCAAATCTCTTTTTGTCACCATATAGTTGACCCCCTCTACCCTTTGCTACCCCCCCCCTTCCCTCTGGTAGCCACTGCACTGTTGTCTGTGTCTGTGAGTTTTTGTTTGTGTGTCTCGTTTGTTCATTTGTATTTTATAGACGCCTATCCCTTATCTATAGAATCTCTGATCATGAAATTGTACTCAACCCATGTACCTTTTTTTAAAGCAGCACCCTAAAGTTTAATATAAATTATGGCCGGGACTTTTTTCCTAGGCTGTTAGGTATCATTAAATGAAGATGGCCATTTTTTTCCCCCAAGTTTCCACCCCCTTACACTTCATAGGTCTTATTTCAGAATTAGGTCCAAATAACAGTTTCTGTTGATTCTTTTGAAAGATGGAAACAGCAGCAAGGCAAGTACTTATGATCTTTTATAGCTTCTCATTTGTGGCTTTCATGGTGAAATAAATATACTCACAGGTGGGAAGGTGTGTTATGTAAGGATTGTGTAGAGCTTGAAGCACATGGACTTTCCATGTGGTCTAATGCAGTTCCTTGTTGAACGGAAACTTCTGTTCCTACAAGAATCTTTTCTATGATTCCCTCTTTTGCTTCATCCTATCAGGAAAGGCAGTCTGTCTTTGATTTTAAAAGTAGGCAAGAGTTATTGTTTCCATGCTTGATATAATCTTTAGATGTGTTGTCTCTTTCAGTCCTCAGAACACTAAGAATCACAAGAATCACATATGTCCAGCCCTAGCCGGGTAGCTCTGTTGGTTAGAGCATCATCCCCATATGCCAGGGTTGTGGGTTCAATCCCTGGTCAGGGCCCATATAAGAATCAACCAATGAATGCATAAATAAGTGGAACAACAAATCTCTCTCTCTCTCTCTCTAAATTAATTAATTAATTATTTTAAAAATTAAATAAATTTAATTAAATAAAAGAATCACATATGTTCATTTTCTAGCCAAGGAAACTAAGACATAGATTAAAGTACTTGGTCAAAGTGACTAATAAATAATAAGTAATTATTATTATTATCACTTATTAAAATGCTGATTAGCTTGTGAAGCCAAATTCAACCCGAGTAGTCTGAGTTCAGAGCCATAATCTTTATTACAAATGGCCTTTATTTGTATACTTTATTACAAATTAATACTTTATTACAAATAACCTTTTATATTTGTGAATTTATTCTTTATATATAAAAGTATCTTCTTCTGGCACTTGTGCAATTGCTATTTCTTAAACCATCTTTCCTTACCACGGTCTCCACCTATTTTAGGTGAATCTGGCTGCATTTCTTCTTGCTTTCATTCTGGCCATTCGTCAGTCTATCTTTTAGTCATTCCCCAGCTTTATGATGTAAAGACTACATCCTAGTTGCTGATCTGTTTCAGTGATTTGTAATAGAGTGGATTGTCACTACTTAACTCTAAGTGTATTGATCCACAAAAAATCCAAGTGCCTTAGCAGACCAACATTAATTTGGACATTGACTGTTGTCATGAGGTCATTCTTTAGGGTGAGATTTTAAATTCCCATCATCGGAGGCATGGTTCACATGTTCTTATATGCCACATCAGTCCAGCAGCAAACCCTGTCAGCTCTGCCTTCAAAATACATCCCAGCATCCAACCAATTTTTACCACTTCACAGCTACAGCTCTGCCCCAGCCATCAACATCTCTCCTGGCCTCCTTTCTCCCACCTTTGTGCCTCTGTGATACACTCTCCACCCAAAGCACGAGAAGATTTCCTGAAATGTAAACCAGAGTGTATCACTCTATGTTCAAAACCCTCTGATCACTTCATGACTCATCCAAAGTAAAAGCCTGTCCACCTACCTAGCTACCTCTTCAGCTTCATCTCGCACAACCTCTCCCTTGCTCACTGCTCTTTGGAAACAGTGGCTTCCTTGTTATTCTTCAAACACGCCTCATGCGCTCCCATCTCAAGACGTTTGTACCCGATGCTCCAGCTGAATGCAAAGCTTCAGTAACACCATGGCTCTTAGCTTCAGTAGCACCATGGCTCCTTTCTCACCCACTTCCTCCAACCTCTAGGATGATGTTACCTTATCAAAATCAGGAGAGTAGCAACCTTCCTCTCACACTCCTTGCCCCCCTTACCCTACTTTTTCTCTGCATCAGTTACAACCAACGGAAATATATTTGTTCTGTTCATTTTTCTTACCATCTGTCTTCTTTGTTTCTCACACTCTCTGTGGCACCCTCAGCCCTTTAAACAACACTCAGCATGTAAATGGATATAGAATTCATAGTTTATAAAAATAATGAGACTACATATTCATTCATTAAATGACTTTTGTCTTTAAAAGACTTATAGCCTAGTGTAAAATTAAGGTGAGGGAAGTGAGCTAGTATTTCACCTTGTACATCCCCAAGGTTAAGGGTCATGATAGAGGCATAAGGACACTTCGGCCACTAGGAGAATAGCGTTAAATTGAGGGATCGAGGAAGGGCAGCCTAGGAGGTGGCTTAATCCTGAAGGGATTGAAGAGTAACTGAAGAATGTTAGGAGAATTACATAGATTTGTGATTAAAATGATCACTCTGCTGTCTTGTGGAGGAAGGAGTGCCATAAGCAATGACTGGCAGTAGAGAAACCAGTAAGATGCAGGGATTCATGAGACCAAGGCATACAAACAAGTCTCAGTTTCTGACCAGAATGACTGAGATAAAGAACTTGGGAATATTTAGGGAAATGACATGTTGCGGTCTATGTGGGAAAATCCAGTAGCTTTCAAGCCAAGAATGGAAATCTGGCTATTTTGTCGTTGTTTTTGTCTTTTGCTTGTGAATATAATCAGAATCCTCAATTTTACAGAGTTTTCAGTCCTAAGTACATTTAGATGTTATGGCAATGACCTCTACAAAAGGGTGAAAATCACTGTGTTCTTGATACGTTTCATAATATCTTTTTACCCCATTATCTATACTTCCTATGAAGACAAGAAATAACAGACATTATAAAGAGATTAGTTGCAGAGTAGAGTCATGCCCCAAGAGAAGCATATCCACAAAATACAGTGCTCATTTTCGACATATACATGACCAGGACAGTAAGAGAAAAGTGAGAAGTGAATTTGCCTTGCTCCACAAAGATGTAAGCGAAGTTCAGGTTTGCTCAGCTCCTTGTTGGGTAGGGAGTGGTCCAGTTACTGCAGAATCCAATACCTGGTTCAGCACAGAAAAATGAAGAGGTAAGGGAAAAGAGTTAAATTTTATTTTTTTTAAAGTAAATTTAAAGAAAGAATAAATGTAGTGTTGTCTTACATTTGATGTATTAGCCTGTTAAGGTTCACTTGTTGATTGATGGAGCAAACGCCCGTAGCCTAGGAGAGCAGGGCAGGCACCTTTTACTCTAGTTTAATAGCACGTTCCACAAAAGCACTGGTCAAAAAGAGAATGCCAGATTTCTGCCACGGTTATAAATACTTCTTTATTTCTTCCACCTTTTAAAAATTTTAATTTTTAAAATCAGAGTGACTTGCACCTAGCGAAAATTATTTTTTAAAATAGAAGGGCTTGTAAATGGAAGGCACAAGCCTACCACTCTCCCCTCGACTCCTCATCTAACGCTGAGTCCTATTCATTTGTGACAATACTTTTTAACTGATTTTCTTTTCAAATTTCAACGGTTACTTCCATATCCATTTCAACATTAGACATTATCTATTGACTTCCTGTTATCACAGATAAAAATTTAGCTCTCCAATAATACCCACCTCTCCTCTCAGTATAGCTGTTACCTTTGTAACTGCTGTTACCTTTATATCCTTAAATATTATACTTAGGTCTCTATATATTATTCTAACAAGTATAGACATTTTTTATACTTACAATCAAATTGGAAATGTAAAAACAGCTTATTTTCAAAGTGCTATACTGATGTTTATAAAAATATTTCTACTGTTTCTGCTAAGATTTCTAATACGGGAGCTTCTAGAAGGGTAGGCATCATTTTTTGCCAAGCTAGGGAAAGAGAAAGGCTTAGCCTTTCTTGACCTGACTGGTGAATTGGGTAGGTCCTTTTCAATGATGTCACCTTCTCCTTAATGAGTTTGCTCTTCTGATGTCCTATTGGTAATATTGCTGGAAATTCATGGCTGAGTTTTTCTAGAGCAGCGTTTGGCAAACTATGGCCCACAGATCAAATTACCTATTTTATTGGGACACGTCCATACCCATTTGTCTACTTATAGTCTATAGCTGCTCTTGTGCAGAAACTGCTAGATTAATTGTTGCAACACAGTCGGAATTTTCCACAAACCTAAAATATTTATTATCTGGCCCTTGGCAGAAAAAGCTTGCCAGCCCTGCTCTGGCTGCTTCAGTACATCCAGACGGCCACGTGGGCAGCTGCTTTCTGGGCTCTGCTCCCCTGCTGCCATGTGGACCGGTGCACGGGGCTCATCCTCTCCCCTGGTCACTTAACTAATTTGAAGCCATTATTTCCCGTATCCTATGATCTCCCTCTCTCTCGATACCATTTTCATTTTGTTGGAACAAATTCTCTACTGACTTTCTTACTAAGAGTGGAAAGTTTGCAGAGTAATTTTCTGGATTCTTTTATATCTGAAAATGTCTTTTTAATAAATAAAATAAATAGTCAGGGCCTAGAATTGTAAGTTAAAAATATTTTTTCCTCTGAATTTTAAAGGTAGTGCTCTACTGTCTTTTAACAGACAGCACTCCTGCTAACCAGTGAAGTACCTGGAGGATTCTACCCTGGAATTGCATGTTAATGTGCTGCACACACAGAGGCTTTTTCAATCTGGAAATGTTTGCTCTTCCTCGCTCTGGAAATATTTGCTCTTTGAAAATCTTTAGTATTATTTCTGTGTAGTTTTCTTCACCTGAGTTCTTTTTACCCTCTCTGGGATTCCTATTAGTTACTTATGGAACCCCCTGGATTGAGTTTTCACCATCTTCAACATTAGACTCATATATATGTTGTTTGGGTTTGTTCTTTGTAAATGCAGATTTGTTTTATTTCATAGCAGATTTCCTCAACTATATCTACATATGTTCCAAGACTTTTATTGAGTATTGTTTTCTGCTATCATTTTAGTTTTCAGATAGCTCTCTAATTTTCTTATTCTTTATTTCTTTTAGCATCCAGATTTTTCTTGATAGATTAACTATCTTGTCACACAGCATTGCTGTTTATTTTAGTTTCCCTCTTTCTCTTTTATTTCTTTTGCCCCTCTTTCCTATTGGGGATTCTTCTCACGTGCCTGATGGTCCTTGGCTTTTCATTCATATTCACACGTGAGGCACTGACTGGAGGCTCTCAGTGAGAATGGGGGAATGTCTGCATCAGCATCACTTTGGGTGGTGAGGGTCTGTTTTATTGGAGATAGTCAAATATCAATATGGGTTGTGAATTTTCCCTGGGAACATATATTTTCTTTCTAGATAAGAATCTTCTGATATTTTATAGGAATTACTAGTCAACTCTTTCTTGTGAAACTTTTAAACTCTACCCTTGCTCTTTTAGGGGCCCATGTCTCACTTCTGCCCTTTGCTATAACGGTGCATCTAAGCCAGGAGTCCATTGATGTTTTCAGCTCGTGAATTTCTCTCCTTTCAACAAAAGTAACCTCTTCTCTCCCTTTTTATGCCCAACTACACCCATTAAACTCCCCAGTCACCACCTTTAAAAAATGTGCTGAACTGTCATCCGCTGAAGTCCCATCTCTCGTCCTTTGTCCTTAAGGGTTTACACCTAATGTTTTCCTTTTTATTATTAGAGGGCCTCAGAGAGTGAAAAAAGGTTATGCTACCACCTTTAACCAAAGCCAGGGCTACTATGTCTTCAATGGTCTACAAAATGAGACAAGCCCGGGAGATCCTCAAAAATGAATATACTCTTCTAATATATTCTAATATGTATTGATTTCTGACTCTCTCCCCTATTTTTAACCACAAACCCTTTCCATGTCATTTTTCACATTATGAAATAAAACTACAAGAATTGTTTCCTATGTATCTTCCTAGATTAACTAAATCAATTACTAATCCATATTATTCAAAATATTTTACTTTGCTTACTTTGCATTAAATAAAGCAAAAGTGGGTGCTGGGTCAGGAAATAGTCTGATCAGTTTTTATCTCAAAATATCAGCTAGTGTGTGGAAATACCAGTTTTCTAATTTCTCTGTATTTCTGGACTAAATGCAATATATTTGACTCTTCAGTTGTGGATTTTTTTTTACTGTTGTTCTTTTCTAATCAAAAAGAAACATAGCATCCATGACAACTGACATGCAGCTTTCATTTATTCCACTAACATGAACATGAACACTGTCATATTTTCCCTGATTCATAACTTTCTCTTCAGTGAAACCCAAACAATCATCCGACCTCCAATTATTTTAAAAAAAAAAAAGACAACAAAAAATATTTAGCATCTCTCTCTGCTCTCCTTGCAGTTTTATATGCCTGCACAAAATGCTTTTTAAAAGTTCCTGAAAATCCTACTGTTTATTAATCTCAATTTCAGAGTTATAGGATATATATTCACATTATTACAAATGCATTTTTCTTCGTTGCTGTCTTCCATTGGCCTACTGAGTTTTTAAAAATGCGATGCTTTTTAATCCACTCATCTACTGATGGGCGCTTGGGTTGCTTCCAAATCTTAGCTACCGTAAATAATGCTGCAATGAACATACAGGTGCATATGTTCTTTAAATTAGTGTTTTGGGTTTCTTTGGAAATATACCCAGAATTGGAATCACTGGGTCATAAGGCAGTTCCATTTTTAATTTTTTGAGGAACCTTTATACTGCTTAACCCATGGATTATTTTTAATGTGAATAAATAACTCATGGGTTCTTTTAATGTAAACTAGAAAATCCCTAGAACTAAATCATAATGATAAAACTACATCTTAAAACTTATGAGGTACAGCTGGTGCAGTACTTTATAGGTGAATATATGGTCTTAAATTCCCTACTTTAGAAACAAAGACCTGCTAAAAATTAATGAGTTAAGCATCCAACTTATTTTTTTAAAAGAGAAATAGAATAAACAGAATAATCACAAATAATGTACAAGGAGGGAAGGAGTAAATAAAATATTAAAGCCAGTAAAATAGAAAACAAAAATTAAAGGTTGTTTTTTAATTTATATTTAAAATTTTTTTTACCACATGTAGAATGTGAAAAAACAAGGAAAAGAGACATGTTAGAAGTCAAATTACTAGTCAGTGAGTAAACACTACTCTCCCCTCCCCCTCCATATACATAACAGTACTTTTCTTGTGTTTCTGGATTTTTAGTCTTTTACTGCTCACCCCACCCCTCCCTTTGGCAGCCATCAGCTTGTTCTCTACATCTATGGGTCTGTTTCTGTTTTTGTTTACTTTATTCATTTATTTTGGGGTTTTTAGATTCCACATATAAGTGAGATTATTCAATATTTGTCTTTTTCTGATTTATTTTACTTGACATAGTACCCTCTAGGTTCATCCATGTTGTCACAAATGGGAAGATTTCATTCTTATATATTGCTGAACAATAGTACATTGGATTAAGGAAATAAGCACTGGGCTTTTTTTTTAGGTTCAATGTATCATTGAACAAAAATTGTTTGATCACTTCTTTCAGCTTTGTTTCAAATTGTTCAGCTAGTGCAGTGGAGTGAAACCATAACAAATTTTAAATTGCAAAAATGTTGCTCTATAATGCTTAGAGTAATAACTCATGTGATATTTGATGGTAAAAGCTTTTTTAAAAAATAATAAAGAAATGGTATTGATTTCAAAGCTCTTTAAAAAAAGGATTTGTTATCCCTGGCTGGTGTGGCTCAGTTGGTTGAGTGTAGTCCCGAGCACCATGAGGTCACCAGTTCAATTCTGGGTCGGGGCACATGCCCAGGTCGTGGGTTTGATCCCCAGTAGAGGGTGTGCAGGAGGCAGCTGATTGATGTTTCTCTCTCTCATGTTTCTCTCTTGCCCTCTCCCTTCCTCTCTCTCTAAAAATCAATAAAAAATATATTAATATAACTAAATAAAAAGGGATTTATTCAAATAAATGATGTTATATGTAAGAGCATGGAAACTGCATATGCCTTAATAGTAAGTGAATATAAAAGGGTCTTAAGTACATACAGAAAAATACTATGTAGTATGATTACAATTTTATGAATAAAAAATATAAACTTTATGCTTAGGAACTAGATTAGAAAGATAGACACCAAATGAGGTTGTATTCCAGTTATTTAGCCTATGAGTGATTTCTTCTCTTTTTTTCAAGTTTTGCTGTAGTAAATTTTCTTATTTTAATATCACTGAATTTAGGTTACTTTTTATAATTGACAGCATCCACAGTTTCATTGGCAGCAGTATTTTCTTCCTAGGAATACATATAATAATGGTTTATGTTGCAATCTAGGACTCAGTGAAAAACAATATTTTTGGATAAATAAAATAATAAAGCACAAATTTTTTAAAAAGATAACATATGATGAATGTCTTCTGAAAGACAAAATTAACTGAATAAAATTTTACCTAAAACAATGTTTACGTTAATGGAAATAGTACTTTAACATGAAAGCAAAGTGTTTAATGTTGATTTTATTAGAACATCTGCCTGTTATTATCCTTGGAGACTATATAAAATCAAATTAAAGCGCCTACAGTTCTGAATTATGGTTTAATTTAAAGAGGTGGTAGTGATTTTCTGTGCATATTTTCTTTAAGATAAAATGATCTAATATTATAATTTTATTTATAAACCTTTAGTATATTAAAATTATAGAGAGTCTTTATTGCTATTAAAGATTTGTATAATACCATCTTTAATAGTAATTCTTGACACTCATTTGCTTTTTTCATCAAAATAATTATGTACCTATCTATGTATTTTTGGAAAGATGCTTTTTCTTTCATTTTTGAAAACATTATGACCACTACAGCTGACAGTCCACTAAGCTTCTCTTAGTCATGCTTGTCTAAACACAAGCCCTCCTCTTCGAATGCTGATCATTTTTATTGCCTGACTGAATTCCCAAATGTTTTATTTGTGCTACTGCAGGAATTCACACATACTGGGTAAATGATATTCTCCCATGGTTGCCCTCTCAAATAACACTTGGAAAATGTTTACTGGATATTTTCACATAGAGAGTTAAATGCTGATGAAAGCTGTCTATCATGAGGAATTCTGCCCAGCCATGCATTCGGTAAATGTTAGTTACCCGTGGCGTTCACTGTGATAGGCACGGGATTAAAACTAAGACAAAATTCCTGTGCTCAAAATTTTCACAATGTAGTGGGAGAGATAAATGAACAGAAACTCTCAACTAATAGGAGAAGTGCTGTTCATAGAACACTGTGAAGAGGCACACTGGAGGGTAGTAAGAATTTACACTTAAAAGGAGAACATCACCCAGCCTATAGTGGAAACTAATGTTTCAGAACTCACCCTGTCCCAAGCCCTGTGTTAAGAGCCGTTGTGTACTATTACAAATCAGCGGCTTTAAAACACACACACACAACAAATGAATTGTTTTACAGTTCTGGAAGTCAGAAGGCCAAGCTCAGTCTCAGTGAGTTAAAGTCAGGGTGTTGACAGTACTGATTCATTCTGGGCACTTCCAGGAAGGTTCTCTTTCCTTTGAATTTTCCAGCTTCTAAAGGCTGCCTGCGTTCCTTGGCTTATGTTCCCTTTACCATATTCAAATCTCTCTCTCTCCTACCTGTGTTGCCATCATCCCATTGCCTTCTCTGGCTGTCTTGCCTCCCTTTTATAAGAACCTTGTAATTTCATTGGGCCCACCTGGATCATCCATGGCACTCATATGTCAAGATCATTAACTCAGTACATCTAAAAAGTCCCTTTGCTGTACAGGCACACCTCATTTTATTTCGCTTCACTTTATTGCACTTCACAGGTGTTGTGTGTTTTTACAAGCTGAAGGCAAGACCCCCCCACTAGCAAAAAGATTGCAACTTGCTTGATTGTGATACTTGCTTTATTACAGTAGTTTGGACCCAAACTGGCAATATCTCCAAGATATGCCCATATAAGTTAACATATTCACAGATTTTGTGCATTAGAATGTGGACATCTTTAGAGAGTCAATATTCAACCAACCAAAGCTACTAAATGAATTAAGGAATGGAGATGGGAAAGTGGGTTTTAAGAGATTCGATGGACTGAATTGTGCCCCTACCCACAAAATTCACATGTAACAACCTTAACCCCCAATATGAGTATATTTGGAAATAGGGCCTCTGGGTTTTAATTAAAGTTAAATGAGGTCATAAGTACGGAGTCCTAACCTGATAGGATGAGCGTCTTTATATGAAGAGGAGGGGAGGCCTCTCTCTCCCTGACCAAGGAAAGGCTGTGTGAGGACACAGTGAGAAGGTGGCTGTCTTCAAGCCAGGAAGAGGGCTCTCACCAGGAACTGAATCAGCTGGCACCTTGATCTTGAACTTCCCAGCCTCCAGAACTGTGAGCAATTAAATTTCTCTTGTTTAAGGCACCCAGTCAATGGTATTTTTTCACAGAAATCCAAGCCAACTAGTACAGAAGGTGGTAAGCCTGGAGTTTAAGAGACAAGTTTGAACTTTGTGTGTAGATTTGGAACTTAACAGCCTAAAGACAGCTAAGTAGTTGGTGGTAGTGAAAGACATTACCCCAAGATAGTATGTATACTGAAAAGGGAATATAGCTGAGCGAAGAACCATACATTTCTAGTAACACTGTTACCCGGTACTGAATGCTCAATGGCCTGATTGTGGGAGAAGAGACTGGCAGGTGATTGAACTCGTCCTAGGAGTCATTTGGGGGATAGGGGGTGGAAGGTGAGGGGAGCACAGGGGCGTTGACCAAGAGCAGAAGTTCCTGTAACAGTAATAGGAGCTGTCAGAGGCAGGGCTAGGTACTTTTCTTCCTGTATCTCTGCAAAACTGATAATTATGTTTTATAGGCAAGGAAACTGAGATGCAAAGACATTGAGTAAGTTTCCCTGGGTCAGAGAGATTTTTTAATTAGATTTTATTTCTAATGTGATTCTTCTGATGGCAGAGAAGAAAATCAATTTTGACAGAGCATCAAGCAGAATTTTGAAATGCAAATATTTTTTAGCCTAAAGAGGAGCTCTTTCAATATGCCTTGAGGCAAGAGAGCAGGTGGTCTGAGAGGCCATCTGGTAGAGGCTGATACTCTGAATTTTAAAAATGTTCTAGAGGTAGAAGTACCAGTGAGTTTTGAAAAGTCAAAATATTACAAATAAGACTATTCAATAAGGAAGTAATATACTGGACTTTGTGATATAAGATATAGAGGGAAATTTAACTCCTTGAGGACAGTCTTCATATGGGAACATGTTCTAGCAGAAGAGAGTAAAAAGGCTGTTTAATGTTTGGAATGGCTGTTTAATGGGGAAAATGTGACTAATATGTTACTTAACTCACTCATTGAAGAAATCCTTACCCATCTCTTCATACGGATGTTAAAAAACTCATTGTCAGCTCTTAAAGAAATCCTGCTTCCTAACCTAGACTTTAAGAAACTAGAAATAAAGTATAAATTACATATTAAACATATCCTCTGGTATCAGGATATTTTTAAATGACTCAGTGGTTACATGAAACTTCTCTAAGACTCAAAAAGCTTTGCAAATATTTATACATTAATCTTTATCTCTTAAGAAATAGATGGGTGGTAGGTATTTAACCCATCCATGATGATACCAAAGCAGGGAAAAGTACTGTGACTTCCTCTAATGCCACAAAACTAAACAGTGGTGAAGCCAGAATTAGAAGCTCTGACCTCTAAGAACCTGTCCTCTCTCAGGCCGTAGTCTGTTTTTCCTCCTGACAAGCCCTGTTAAACATTAGAAATCTCGCACCATGTTGAATCTTTCTGTGAAGTTCAATCAGAAGCATTCAAATATCATTTCAAAAGATGTGAGATTGTAAGTGCTCTGAAAAACACTGTCCTCTTTCATTCGTGGAAGGTATGCTGTGTATCAGGAAGAAATCAGACAGAATTAGTCATAGGATTCTGGTATTTCATCCTTGAATGACAGACAGAGAATAAAATCGGGGTGGGCGACCCTCCTGATCACCTTAATGGTAATGGAATTTACTTTAAGACCTCAAAAGACAAATACATCCCTCTAGCACTGAATTAAAAGTCTTAAGTTTTTCACCTTTGTCTCTTGTTTTTTAACTTTTTCTTTGCTTGATACTTAAATTTTTTTTCTTGTTGCCTTTACACCCAGGAAGGAAAGCAGGTTGTGCATAGTTAACTTTTTAAAAAAAAAAACTGAATATGGAAGATGTTGACGCATCTCCTAACTGCACACGAGGAAAGGAAAGCAAGTGAGACTGCAAATAAAAACAAGTTGGCATGTTGGAAAACTCCCCAACCTGTACCTCTGCTCTCGGGTATCCCAACTTCAGGTTTAGGGTTGTTGGTTTTCCCCCTCACTCATTCCTTTCATTCATACAACAGATGTTAAACAGTTGTTTTTGTGTATTAGGCACTGTGGCTACAACATAAAATAAAGATCCTCAAGGCCCATGCCTAATGGCTTAGATCAACGATTTTCAACTTTTCTCATCTCACGGCACATGTAGATTGCTAAAATTCTGCAGCACACCAAAAAATATACTTTTTGCCAACCTGACAAAAATAAAAATTTTTATTCATTCACACTGGATGGGCGGCTGTTGGTTGTGCTGTCTGTTGTCATTTTTTTATTTGACAATCTAAGGGAAAAGAGGCCAGTGCCCCTGACTAAACAATCAGGTATTGCGTGTTTTAAAATTTCTTGCTGCACGCGGGTTGAAAATCGCTGACTTAGATTGTGGTTAACAGGACAGGGTCAGAGGAGGTGCTGAAATGGAGCGATAATTAATAAGTGAGTAAATGAATTTCAAAGATAATTTCAAATGGTCCAAGTGCTAAAAAGCAAAAGTAACGAGACAAGAATAAACTCTGCTTCTCATACTCACCACAGTTGTATTAATTATTATTGCAGGTATTCGAAAGTGGAGACAATTGTAAACCTACTTTTGCCCCACCCTGTATGTTATGCTCACACTCTCAAGCCAAAGATCCCGGGAACACACTGCAGTTAAAACAGTTGAGTCCAGCCAGGAAGTCCCACAGAATGGGGAGTGGTGGTGTGTCAGTAAGAGGGTCTAGATGGAAGCTGTTACAGGATCTGGGCTTTGGCTGGGTGCTTTGGGAGGGGTCTGCTCCGCATTAAATGCCGTTAGAAAGCAGAGCCAGCTCTGCGACTGCGAATCTGTTTTCAGTGCCTCCTGCTCACCCTGTGGGTAAGGGAGGGATTCTCACCTTAGGGCTATGGGGTGGATGAGTGCCCAGCACCCTACATTAGACAGGGGAGACGGACAGATATTTGTTAACCGCGTATCCTGGCAGCGAGGGCGAGGGGGACACCACACGCCCCCACACAGGGCGCACAGGGGTTGCGCTGGGGAGCCGAGTGGGCACCAGGAGCTGGGGAAGCCCAGCTTCACGGTACCAAGGGGTGAGGCAGCCCTTGTCCCCTGGGAGCGTGCGATTGGCTTGCTTGAGTCACTGCCCAGGCCGGCAGGAAAGTGGAACGTGCTCCTCAGGAAAAGGAGGAGCTGTGCCTGACCCCTGGGGCCAGGAGGCTGGCCTGGCGGAGGACCTTCCCTGTGGGAGCAGAGCGGGGAGGGGAAGCTGTGGTGAGGCCACTTGAGGCCCTCTCGGTTCCCCCAGATATGAAAGCGGCACAGAATACTGGCCCTGAATTTTAGACTTTAACCACGGTATCTTAATTAATCATACCTAGAGGAAGGGGGCACAAAACCAAGGGTGAGGGAGGTTATCATTGGTAAGAGGGAGCAGTGGTTTATTTTAGCCAAGAGAGGAGGGGGCGTTTCGTATTTGGGGCACTGTGGCCTTGCCTCTGTGCTTGGGCAGTGGTCTCATTTTATCGTGGTCTCCGAGTCACCTTGCCAAGGTTGGTCTGATGTCTGGTGGGAGAGCTCGGCCAGCGTCTGACCGTAGAGCTGCTATTTTTTCTTTCTCGTTTGGAAGGACCTGGTGGTAGTGAGAGAGAAATCAGATGGGCTGATCAGAGAAAGTTCGCTGAAGGCGAGACCTCACATCTTAGCCTTTGCTGCTAATAAGAAGCCATCCACATAGAGAGCTAAGGAGGGTGGAGACGAGGGAGAGAGAAGGGAACCTGTGCAGGAGGGCAACCGCCTGAAGAAAGGAGACTCCTCACGGCGCCTGGCAGGCATGTTTAAAACAGCCATCAAGAGCCAGGCTCTTTGCGTCGGGGACTCTCAAGGCGCTGGAGGTAGTGGAAAAGCAGAATTTTGGAACACGGGGAGGGATATTGTGGAAAGCCTCCAGAAGACCATGATGTGACAGTTCCTCCAAGACGACTGTCCCTCACTGCCTCCACCGGCCTCCCACACTTTTAGTTCGATTATATAGGCTTTATGTGGAAAATCCAATGCTAGTTGATATTTTAATATGACTCTACATATTATACGATGGGATTGCTTGTCCAGAAACGTTTTACCACCATCCAGGGAGATAGACGGGGTTGGCAGCCAGTGAATGGGCTGTCAGTGGCAGAAGGTCAATTATCCTAGATATAATTTTCTTTGCTCACTTGAAACTAGATAGACTGTAGTTATTTTTCCCCCCAGACTGTCTAATATCCAACATATTCGAGCTAGGTCTCCATTTTTATTTTATCGTGAAAGGTTTTTAATATATGGTTTTATCATTCCATCCACCTGTGCATATGCAGTTGACGTGTTTGAACGCTACAGGGTAGTTGGTTTAAAGACACCGTTGTTACCAGTTGGAAATTTAGCGTACTAAAACACAAAAATAGGAACAATGATAAACATCTCAGACAGCAGAGAATGGTGGTTATAAGCCAGAACTCTGGAGCCAGACTGTCGGGGTTCAAATTACAGCTCTACCACTTTCTAGTCATGGCACTGTGGACAAGTTACTTAGCTCATATGCCTCAGTTTCCTCATCTGTGAAGTGGGGATAATAATGTTACCTACCTCAAAGATGTGTTGTTGAGATTAAATATATATATTTAGTTTTTAGACCTCATTCATGATAGGCACTCTATAAGCGCTTTACCTTTGTTAATAGTGATGGTGGCAAGGTATTAGAAAGAAAAAAAAAGTTAACACCACATTCCTATAGTCAGTGATAAACTAACCAGTATATGTAAATGTTAACTGACCTTATTGAGGAATTATCTTATGGTAATATACAGGGCTCCCCTCTTGCTACAGCACAGTCATATAATGGATCAGTCTTTGACACCATCTGAAAGTATACATTTAATCTAAAATATTTTTTCCTCTCTGCCTGATATGTCTGATACTTCCAGGCCTATACCGGATAGGGGCTTTTAATGCATTCTATGATTGAATTTTTTGGACTTTGCCTTAAGAATGCACTACAAGTCTCAGATCTTTAATTGGGGCAGCCAAACTTAGCGTCACCGAAATAAATGTGATAACAACTTGATCATGAAAAGCTTGACATAAAGAAATCACCTGCCTGGTGTTAATAAGATACATGAATTTCAGACAACAGAAAACCAAAGAAAATTACCACTCTGCCTGTCTTGATGAAATACCAACAGAGCTCTCTATTTATTTCACTATACTTAACAGTTTATTTGAATTACTATGAAATGTTATCAGAAAATCAATTGGATTATGGGGTCCTAGCAGGTGAAGAGTTTTAAAATACTGCTGAATCTTTATATGTACTAACAGATTTATTAAGGCAATATAAAAGAAAAAGAGTAGAAAAATATTTGTTTTGTTCTAGATATTTATTACAACAAACCAGAGTGATCTCAGAAGAAATTTCAAGTATCTTAGTAAACCTGGATGTATTGGACATTAACTTCAACATATGCACATTTCTTTTCCCTCAAGGTTCAGAGGCTTAATAGAAAATTTTGAAAATTTATATCAATTGCCATTTTTTATGCCCAAGAGAAAATCTTTTAAAAATTGAAAACATTATTACAAATAAAGCTGCAAGACCAGCCAGGTGGCTCAATTGGTTGAGTATAGTCTCATACACCAAAAAGGTTTCGAGTTTGATCTCCAGTCAGGGCAAGTGCAGGAGGCAACCAATCGACATTTTTCGCCCACATCGATGTTTCCCTCCCCCCGCCCCATAAAATCTATAAAAAGTATCCTTGAGTGAAGATTAAAAACAAAACAAAACTGAAACACTAAGGCTTCTTTTCCTTTGAACGTAAGAACATTTAACCCATAACAGATTGAAAGTACCATTAAGTTAAAAAAGATTATTCTGGTTTTGATGTTAAATGATGCAAAATTTGTAAAACACCAATATCATATGCACTGAACTTAGGGACACATTCTATCTAGTCAGTGTTTTTTGTTTGCTTGTTTGTTTAATATATATAGAATAAACTCTCTTGTTAGACTGCTATTTCTTTTTTTCTTTATTTTTTCAATGTTTCTTTATCTTTATTGTTGAGACCATTACAGATGTCCCCCTTTTAACCCCACTGATCCCCTCCACTCCACATCCATCCCACCCCCAGGCTCTCCCCATACCAATGTCCACGTCCATGGGCCATGCCCATAAATATGTAAGTTCTTTGATTAATCTCTCCCCACCCACACCCCCCTCCCCACCTTCCCTCTGAGATCCCTCAGTTTGTTCCAAGCTTCTATGTCTATGGATCCACTTTGTTCATCAGTTTATTTTGTTTATTATATTCCACATATAAGTGAGATCATGTGGTACTTGTCCTTCTCCGACTGGCTCATTTCACTTAGCATAATACTCTCCAGTTCCCTCCATGCTGTGCCAAAGGCTCAAAGGTCCTTCTTCTTTACAACTGCATAGTTCTCCATGGTGTAAATGTGCCACAGCTTTTTATCCACTCATCTACTGATGGCACTTGGGCTGTTTCCAGATCTTAGCTATTGTGAATTGCACTGCTATGAACATAGAGGTGCATAAGTTCTTTGTGATTGGTGTTTGGGGTTCCTTAGGATATATTCCTAGAAGTGGGATCACTGAGTCAAATGGCAGGTCAATTTTTAATCTTTGAGGAACCTCCATACTGCTTTCCACAGTGGCTGCCCCAGTCTGCATTCCCACCAGCGGTGCACTAGGGTCCCCTTTCCCCACACCCTCGCCAGCACCTGTAGTTTGTTGACTTGTTGATGGAGCCATTCTGACAGGGGTGAGGTGATACCTCATTGTGGTTTTAATTTGCATCTCGCTGGTGATTAGCAACATTGAGCATTTTTTCATATGTCTCTTAGCCATCTGTGTGTCCTCTTTGGAGAAGTGTCTATTTAGGTCCTTTGCCCATTTTTTAATTGGATTATTTGTCTTCCTTTTGTTAAGTTGTATGAGTTCCTTATATATTTTGGATATTAACCCTTTATCCGATGTGTCATTGGCAAATATGTTCTCCCATACAGTGGGCTCCCTTTTCGTTTTGTTGATGGTTTCTTTTGCTGTGTAGAAGCTTTTTATTTTGATGCAGTTCCATTTGTTTATTTTCTCCTAAGTTTCTCTTGCCCTAGGAGATGTATCAGCAAACATATTGCTATGACAGATGTCTGAGATTTTATTGCCTATGCTTTCCTCTAGGATTTTTATGGTTTCATGCCTTACATTTAAGTCTTTTATCCATTTTGAATTTACTTTTGTGTATGATGTAAGTTGGTGATCCAGTTTCATTTTTTTGCATGTATCCAATTTTTCTAACACCATTTATTGATGGGTGTGTTTATACATAATTTGGTAAGCAAAGCATTGTCCTGTTTCCTTCCTAGCTTTTTTTTTTTATGCTTAATGATCCCGGTTGGGGCACATTCAGGAGGCAGCCAATTGATGTCTCTCTCTCTCTCTCTCTCCCCCCCCCTAAAATCAATAAACATATCCTCAGATGAGGATTATATATATTATATACATATATATATATATATATATATATATATATATATATATATATATTATATATATACAACTACACTAAAAGTTAATTTTCACGTATAGCCAACCTTTAGTTGACTTCCGTGAAATGGTCCAGGGAAATTTGGATAATTGGAATTGATAGTACTGCAAAAATTTAATTTGATCTTCTACACTTCAGCTTACATTGCATCAGACTATTGGTCAGATCTGCCTGCTAGCAAGTCAACTGAAGATGTGTTAATGTTCATCCCTTGCACCCTTCCAAAGACTTGTATAACATAAAGCACATGTATAATACTTTACAGTTGATAAGCACTTTCACATGTATTACCACTATTGATCTTTCCAATATCTTTATAGGGAAGGGACATTATAGAATTATGGAAGGTTTTATTATTATCATCACTTTATATATGAATAATTTGGGGGTCAAGCATCATGCTTTTAAGTAAATGCAGGTAATCTGCCCAGGATAAATTGTCTTAAATTTCAAGCTTTATTGAATTTATTGTGTTGCGCTGAGAAAGCCTCAGTCTTTTCCACAATAACTCTTCTAGTCAGCCTTATATCCTTTATGTCCACATAATTTCTTTTTACTACTTCGAATCTTTAAATCTTTGACATCATTTCCCTCACTCCCTTCATAACCCCTGTCTGCAGTGTAGCTGCTTTTCTTGAAATTCCAAATCATCCTCATCATTCAAGGTCCAGCAAAACTTCCACCTCTCCTGGGAAGTCTTCCGGCTCTCACCATTCTTATATAATACAGCATTTTCAGGGATCAGTTCTTATATTCTTAAATTGTTTCATTTATGTTTATCAGATTCTCCTACTAGATTATAAACTCCTGAGAACAGAGACCAAGTCTTATACTTCTTTGAAATTCACAGCACCCTAGCACTGAATATATATGTAATAAATCCATGATAAGTATTTGGCTATTATTTAATCTGTCCAATGGAGTCATTGCTGAACTTACTGTATTTGTATTCCAAACATGTGACTTATAATTTACCCTGTGTAATGACTTATTATAGTTGAGTTTAGTATGGTTTTTTCAATATGTTCATATTGACCCTATGAACAAATTGACCCTAGCATTGATTTCTAATGGCAGTGAAGCCCAGGCATATGGCCTGTGGGATCAATTCAACTACGTATGCCTGATGAATTCCGGAATAGAGCAAACATTTGACCCATATATCAGTATTGAGAACAGGAACAGGAAATGTTATGCAGTGATTGCTTTTCCATAGAATTACATTAGCATCGCCCATTGAGCTATTCATAATTTCTCAGCAGATCAGGGGATATCTATCAATGGTAGTTCCTGTGGCACAGCATATGAAAATGCATTCTGCTATTCATTATAAATGATGCTGACCAAGCACACTGTCATTACAGACTTAATATTTTAAGAAAGAAATATCCATGTGGAAACAACACACTTGAGAGTCATTACATTAAAAAACAGAAAGTTGGGACTACATGACGACTCAGTTCTTCTGGAATGTAAGTATTCTGTTTAAACAAATAAATACTTTTGTTCATATTTTAAGGAGAATTTGGAGAAGTCTGTAGTGGGCGTTTGAAGACACCAGGGAAGAGAGAGATCCCAGTTGCCATCAAAACTTTGAAAGGTGGCCACATGGATCGGCAAAGAAGAGATTTTCTCAGAGAAGCTAGTATCATGGGTCAGTTTGACCACCCAAATATCATTCGACTAGAAGGAGTTGTCACAAAAAGTAAGTACTGATTTCTTTCATTACTGCTTTTATATATTTATCTCAGTTCTTTTTATTTATGTTTTTAAAAAGCTTAATAGTAATACTGCAGCCATTAAGGGGATAATTTTATTCCAATATCATCTGATATCGCCTGCAGAGTCTTGATATTATGACAGTATCAGAGTTTGCACTGGTCACCAAAGAGCTTTGAAATGGCATTTATTACCTGTAAATCATTTGCTAATTTAACTTGAAGTAATGAATCAAGAGGAAAGGGTTATATTTTTTTCTCTGATTTCTATAAGCTATTCACTTTTTCTAAAGCTGTCTAAATTTCAGTATTACTAGAAGAAACAGTTTAAATATTTTGGGTCACTGAGGTAAAATACTTCCGTTTGGAAATAAATTGCATATACAAATAGGAAATGCTTTATCTGAAATAAAACATTTAAACAGAAAGTTCTGTGTGGAACCCATCTACATAAATACCATTAGGACTAAATTATTTTAATTTATATAAAATGAAAATAGAGTTACAATTTCTGAAATAAAAATCCTGTTTTCAATAGAAATACTGGGATAAAAGCCATTCCTTTGAAAAGAAGTTTCTTAAAAATCCACAGTTAATCACATTTCTAAGAAGTAGATGGGTATATAGTCACTTTTATTTGAATGCTGACAGCGCATAAAGCCTAAGTGTGTTTCTCCTTATTTTATTCACTAATGAATTATAATATAGAAAACCCAATACAGAATGGCATTTTAAAAAATGGATAAAAACAATTTAAATCTTTGAGAGGCACTGTTCTTTTATAAAACTGAAATTTCCTTGAAAATCATTTATATAAAATTTTAATTTTATGTCATACTTGGAAGCAGAAAAGTGTAAAAAGTTTCTAACTCTATAATTGACTATGTCTGAAAGTCAAGTTCTTCTCACAAGGCATCGCCCAACATGCTGCCCTAGGGAGAGCAGAAGATTCCTGATAGCTGAGATAGTTTGGAGGCCTCAGAAGAGTGCCTTTAATGACAGCTGTTGCAGTGGGCTGCTCCTTTAGCAGCCTCAGTGGGCCTTCCAGTATTCATGCCCTGCGGTGTTCCCTCCCAGACTGACTCGGATTGTCCATGTGCCTAGCCTTGGCCAATGACTAGCAATGGTACCATTGAGAGCATCTCGCATGTCTGCATGTTGGAGCTTTTCCTCTTTCAGAACTCCTTCCTATGACCCAAGGTTCAATGCTAAGCAAAGCCAATCCATATGGAGAGGATACAAACAGTATTGCAAAGGGGGGGATACTGAGGCTCTCCAGTTGGCAGCTCTAGCTGAGCTCCCAGCAATCGGTCAGCACTGAATTCCACCCTGTGATGAACCATCTCAGACATTGCACCCCTCCCCTCCACCACCACCACATGCTGCAGCTGCAGTTGACATCTTGTGGGAGCAAAGAATCACCCCACTCAGTTCAGCCCACCCATAAAATCATGAGAGATAATAAAATGGTTATTGTTTAAAGCCACAGAATTCTGAGTAGTTTTTTACACAACCATAGCTAACCAAAGAGATGGACCCTGGTTAGAACGCTGCTCTCACCACTCAGCTGGCGCAGATTAGGGTACATTATCTAACACCTCTATCTTTTACTTCCACATCTCTAAAGTAGGGCCAAAGTAACTTCTGCTCCATAGGAATGCTTCTCACAATTCCATTTGTAAATGTGTAAAACGTTTAGCACAGTGTGTGGCTCACAGTAAGCCACATTAAGTGGTAACCATTATTGGTGCTCTGTGCAGGCACCTGACACGTAGAGGTTGCCATTTCATTCTCACAGCAACTCTTCTGAGTATCAGTACCCACTGAATCTCAGACAGTCTAAGTAACCTTCCCAAGGACCCCTAACTCACAGTAAGTAGCGTGACTAGTGTTCAAACTGAGGTCTGTCAGACTCTAAAACCCATGGTTTTTTTGTTTATTGTTTGTTTTTGCTGTATCACAGTGAATAAATTATAGTTTTACACTTTAATCATCTTATCTGAATTAAATAAATAATCTGGTATTACTTTTTAAACATATTACTTTTTTAAATAAGGAAAATATTTAGATGAGTAAAATCAATGACCTCTAAAATGTAAAATTTGGGACCATTTAGCTATGCCATAATACTTAGAAAAGATTATAATCTAAAAGAGAAGAAATAACATGTTAATCACTTCTTTTATAGTTTCTGACTTCCTTGTTATTAATACAACATGAGCATTTCAAGTTATTCCTTTTGTTTTACATCTCTCTGGAAGGAGAAAGATAAATTTAAAGTTGGGTTATGAATCTTTGCAAAACATTTAAAATAACAATTTAAGTATGATATTGAATTCCTCTTATGTGTATTTATGCATGAAATATCTGGAAATAAGTGTCCAACAATAAATTCACAGGCTGAAAAGTATCAGAAATTTATTTTCTCCCTTTTGATAAATCACATTATGTGACTTATTCATATATTCCTGTGTGTTTTATTTACATGTTATAAAAACATGAACGTATATGAATAGGAAAAAGATTTATTATCCCTATGAAGTAGTAGGAATTATTTATTCTAAATCAACTGAATGGGTTTAATAAGATAGTCTGTGGCACTTGTCTGCCAGTGTAAAATACTCAGTTTATCTCACATAAACATCTAAACGCCAACACAGTGATTACTTTACATCTCTAACAATCTTGGCTAAAAACGGGACCAGCAACTTCAATGCAGTCAAATTTATATGGTCCCAAAGTCAAGGTCCTTGTTTCACTTCAAGAAAAAGAAAAAGAGAAGGTTGAAGGGATAAAAGAAAGGATCATTGAGAAAGGATAGATTCAATATGCTTTGAGTGGCAATGGCAATAACCATTATAGTTTTGATATGAAGGCCGAGCCCCTTGTTAGAGTGTTGTGGTGCTGCTGGGATGGGTGGTGGAGATAGCGAAAGGAGTAATTCCCGTAGAGAGAAGTGGGCAATTTATACTATTATCTTCTTGACTCCAGTGCTATGGGATTTTTAGGAGAAAGGCAATAAATAAATGAATGCCTCATTCCCATAAATACATGGTAATTATTCCAAGATTGCCCGTAAGTAGCTAAGAGATAGCTAGCAATTAATGCTCCCTAAGCACTGCCATATTGCATAGAAGGTAATACTGGCAAAGACAAACATGTAATATAGGTTGATACGGTCATGTGAGTAGAGTGTCCTGGGGTTCTGAGAAATTAGTGCACAGACTCTCTGTTGAAATTAATGCAAAATTATGGATCAAAATCTTCATCAGATCCTTTTATAAGTTCTTAATATGCATATGTTTCATCTTATTGTTAGGTTTTATCTCTGAGAGACACATGTTACAAAGTTCTTAGGAACACTTTTACTCTTTCACATGTGTGCATGTAACTACTTTTATTTTAAAACTGAAAGTTAAATGAATAAAAACTGTATTATATAAAAAGTGTATCTGATAAAAGTTAAACCTATTTATTTGATACACATCTCAATTTCATTAACCTGTTAAGATACAACTGATATAAAAAGAGATTAAAAAGAGATTAATCGAGCTAAACTTTATGCTTAGCACATACTTTTTCTCCAAGAACAAATAGAAACCATCAGTTAGAGAACAGACTTATAGTCATTAGTAGCATGGATAGCAGCAATTTGTAACAGGTAATGTATACACCGGTCTCATGAACTACATAGCCAAAAGAGAAAGTGCTAACCTTCTCTAAAAATATAAGAATTGTGGTTACATTAAGAAATACCGTTCAGACACCTCACTCCAGGAGACGGGGCCATGCAGTTTGAAATGATGATGGAAGAACCGAAAGGAGAGGTAATGATGTTCCTAAATCCCAGTTAAGTAGGTCACCACTAAATGTAGATATACTGACTCAAATAAATTGTAAATCCATTAAGAAGGAACAGAAGCCAATCAGGATAGCAAACAAATTCCCAAACATAACATCTTTTCATCATGGAACATTCCTAAAGACTCCGTGGGATAATACAGAAAGTGTAACAGAAAGTGCTAGGCCTGCTCAAACCCTTTTAAAATATCCCAAAACTTCATGGGTCCTTTACAGACAATTTTGATGTCATATGGAATCAAAGTCAGGGAGTCAGTTCACACCAGTTAAATACTATGTACATTAAAGGCACAAGGACAGCCTCTCTGGTCCCAAAATTGCACTCTATTTGTCAAGTAACACATTCCCCCACCAATGTGACGCCCGCCTCCCCACCTGGTTGTAACATCCTGCTACCAGCCACAAGGACTGGACAAGTCACTCAGCACCTTTAGGCCTCAGTTTTTCCTTCCGCACAAAGGATTGAAAATTGCAGATTGGACTAGAAAACAATAAAGACCAAATGTAGCTCTAATATTTTTGTATTTCATTCCTTTGCCAAAGAAGAGAATTGAGATGTTAGTGAGAAAAATTTGTGCCATTGATAACATCACCCCACCTCCAACTTAACTTCAGGTTCCTATCAGTGGTCTAAGAATAAGACGGAGAGGTTCAGGAAGGAACAAAACGTGTCTTCAGCGAAGTTTTTATTCTAACAATTCATAAGGTAGAAAAGGTTAGATAAAATGTTTCTCTAAGCTTTATCAAGGTTTGAATATATAGACTATACATTGCAGGGGGTAAAATATGCTGCAAAACAGATTGTGATGGGAGAAATTAGATGGTTGCTTTCTTGTGGAACTCAGCTACTCTGCTAGTTAAGGTAGGTTAAGAGTTTTCTTTTGTTCGCTTTTCCAAGTAACAGTTACTGAGCACCACCAGGTGTTACATACTGTCGCTGATTAAAACCTAGAGATAGACACAGAAAAGAAGGCCCCAGTGTTCTCGAGAAGCTCATTTGTTGCAGACAGTCCACTGGGAACCTAAGTTAGTAGGCCAGTACTTCCCAGTATGGTGCGGCTTGTGCTACTTTGGATACAATTATTCATTAATTTATTCATTTATTCACTCGGCGAATGTTTATTGGCTGCCCACTCTTCTAGTCACTTGTAATTAAGTAATAAAAAAGACAGAGCTGCTACCTACTGGAGAAAAAAAAAGAAATGTAAATACGGGGTGGGCAAAAGTAGGTTTATAGTTGTGAGTATGTGAAACACAGAGTTTATTCTTGTATTATTATTTATTAATTATTGTATTATGGATTTATATTACAACTGTAAACCTACTTTTGCCCCACCCCGTGTAGATGTGTTATCTTAGGTAGAGAGGAGAAGAACCTAAGCGAAGTGGAGGCGTGAGCCGCGCCAAGCTTGGCTGGGAGAGCTCCCGGCAGGGGCAACACGGTCTAAACCCTGGTGCTGAGGAAGAAGCTGGGTGTTAGGGGCGCACCCAGGACAGCTGAAGCAAGGAGATAACAGGACAGAGTGCATGCTGAGGGAAAAAGCGAGAGGCGGCAAGCAGCAGTGAGGAAGGTAGTGTGGCAACCCAAGTGAAAAATAGTAATGATGAAACGGATTAAGATACAAAGAGGGAGTATATTTAAGAGATATTTGAGGTTAGACTGAGAGACTTTAGTGACCGTTTATGGGGATAGTTCAGATGACTTCCAAGTTTCTGGTTTACATAAGTAGGGAAATGGAGAGGAAATTCCGGAGAAATAACAGATTTGGAGGGGAAATGATGACTTCTGAATTGGACGTGATAAGTTGGATGCACCCGGGACATTTAGGACTTCAGGAAGCCTCTGGAGCCCGGGTGGCCATCTGGGCTGCAGGCACAAACTGAGGAAAGCTCCACAGATGAGAACCGCTGGTAGCTGAAGCCGTAGGAGGACGGGCTACCCTGAAGGTTGAGAAGTAACTTCAGCAGCAGCGGGCAGACAGAAAACGACAGACGGCACAGCCTGAGAGAGAAAGAGCAGATTTCTGAGAACGAGGGACAGGTCAATAGAATAAAATGACCTGAGAAGCCAAGTAAGGTAAGGACTGAGGCATCTGGCCTCTGCAGTCAGGAGGGCGCAGCCCATCCAGTGCAGGACGGAGGCCAGGCTGCGTGGACCGCAGAGCCAGCGAGGCGTGTGCACACTGCAGTCAGGCAGATGGGTTTAAAAAACAAATTAGATCGCGTTGACTTCTTACTTAAGTTCCAAATGCTTAGCGTTCTTTAAGTTATTCATTAGTTCAAGTCTTACCTCTTACGTCCCTAACTGCTCTGTGCCAGGCGCCTTTGGAAGCATTAGGCGTTCGGCACCGAGTAAGAAAGCTAGAACGTCCGCCCTCATGAGTTGGGTGCCTGCGTCTACCTCCTCTGGTTTTATTCTCTTGAATTCTAGATTGCATTCATACTAAATGAAAATCACCTCGGAACTTACACTCACTTCTCTCCTTTGTCTCTTCCTATTCAAAATCCTTGCAGAGCTGGAAGAAAATGCACCGTAGATAACTATGCTACGAAAAGGCTGCTGGTACCTAGAAGGCCTCGCTGCCTCTGGACGCACCAGCTTCCCTTTCACCAGTGATGTCAGAGACCAGAGCGTTTGCTGAGATGATGGGTGGGGGCTCGGGGTAGCTCCTGATAAAAGTGTGAAAGAAAACTGATGGGGAAAGGTTAGAAAGATTGTGAGCATCTCTGAGAACCCGAGAGAACCTGGAGATCGTGGCAAAAGTTGCCGCCCCGCAAAGCACTGTTGATAAATGAGGGAAAGAGCAATAGCATGAGATTGAGAAGAGATTCAGCCCAAGGGAAGAGGAAGGATGAGACGCAGTGCAAAGAGAAGGTGTCATGATCTTGTATATTCTCCCTCTCTTCCTGCCATCCTTACTATTTACTAATTCCCTGTTACTGAAAATAGTGATGAATTACTCTTGTGCAATTTCTAGAGTCTCAGTGGATTCTCGGGATATTTATGACAAAGCATTTGCCACTGGGTATTTTAATTGTATACATATTGATAAATGAAAAGTGAGCAAAGCGTGACTAACACACGGTCATGGGATGACATAGTCTGGTTGGCCCCGTGTATCACACTCGGTTCAAATAACACCGGCTAATTGGGATCACCAGCTTATTTTCTTTCTGCCAGTGTGCTTCTCTCTTTACAAGAGGGAACACACTCTGTAGTCAGGAGGAATTTATTCTTGTCCCCTCAGTGTTTAGGTATCTGGGTTTCTCAAGGTCATTCAGTCTAATCACCTCCCTAGATCTTCCTACTATCTTCTTCCTGTGATTCTCTCCATTCCTTAAACAGGCCTGATAATTATTGGGTAGAGAGTAATAAGTAGCAGGTTAAAAAATTCTAGTAACAAGCTGTTCGGTGTGAAGATAACACTGTCAACTGTAAAAACTAGGAGAGAAAGGGGAATATAGTTACAATTTTATGCACACACAATATTGCCTTTTAATAACTCTAAAACTGAATAGAGCCATCTAGAGGGTGAAATCTTACTCATTGTCAAAAATAAAAATTCCTTCCAAATCGTTCATGGTGCAATTCGTTCTGGTAAAGAGTTTGATGGCTCTGAATTTGAGAGGAGCAATAGAGAATCTTATATTATAGACATGAATCTGTATCTATTCGGTCAGAATGAGAGCTATCCTGCCAGGCTGCAAGGTAAAGCAATCACTTAGCCACTATCAGGAACTTTAATCCTGGTTCCTGGTGGTCTTATTAGGCTTGGATAAAGACAGTAGAAGTCATAATCACTGAAAATGACTGTCCCCCCCATCGCTGCCCTTGTGCATGGATTTCTAATAGAAAGAACCCGTAAAACTAATGAATGGAAATATAGCAAGCTCCTTATTTATCCCATGATTAATATTTTAATATTTATTTTATTGCTGTTAGAATATGTTACTGTGACTGTTCTTAAATTTTCATTTTGATATAATTTCAGACTTAGAGGAAAGTAGTGGAAATAATATAGTTCCCATGTAAATTTCACTCATTCTTCCTTGACATCAGTATTTTACATAACCGAAGGACTATTATGAAAGCTAAGAACTAAACATCAGTGCGGTGCCATGCCTCCTTTTCCACTAATACCTTTTTTGTGTTCCACAGTCCTGTCTAGGGTCCCACCTTCCATTCAGTTATCACATCTCCTTAGTATCCTCCAATCTGGGAAAATTCTTCAGTCTTTCCTTGTCTTTCATGACCTTGACACTTTTCAAGAATACCAGTCAGTTATTTTGTAGAATGTCCCTCTTTTGAGGTGTGTCTTTTGTTTTTCCACGATTTGATTTGTGGTCATGCATTTTGGGCAGGAATATCAGAAAAGGTGTGTTTCTCCTCAGTGCATTCCATCAGGGGGAACATGATGGCCACACGCCTTATTCCTGCTAGATTACTCCATTGTAAAGTTACTCTTCCCCTTTTGTATTTAATATATATTTTGGGTTTGACTATATATATATTTTGTATTTAATATATATTTTGGGTTTGTATTTAATATATATTTTGGGTATATCCTGTTTGTCCTCAAATTTTCACTGCTAATTTTATTCATAACAGACCTTGCCTGTAACAATTATTACTATTATATTCTAACGGCGATCATTCTGTTCACGTTTTTCTATATTTATTAATCAGAGTACTTCTTTAAGGAAGAGCTATATTTCAGAATATTCTATGGATGGACTTATACAATGCACAGCCTTTTCAGTGTAGCCTGTTACCCTTAACGGAATACACTTGAGATTCGTGCATGTTTGTTATTGTTGAGTAGTAGTCCTTTGTAGGGATGCCCCACAGTTTGGTTCTGCATTCAGTCGTTGAAGGACATCAGGGTTGTTTTCAATTTGGATGATTATTAATAAAACCTCTATGAAGGTTTTATTAGTGTGATTAATAAAAGTGATTGCTTTAATAAAACCTCTATTCATGTTAGGTTTTGGCATGAACATACATTTGCATTTATCTTGCGTAACTGCCTAGCTGTGGGATGTCTGGATCATATGGTAAATGTATGTTTTTGTAAGAAACTGCCAAACTGTTTTTTAAACTGGATGTACAGTCTTGCGTTCCCACTAGTGATTGTGAGAGCTGCATTTGCTCTACGTCATCTGTACCTGATATTGTCATTTTAAAAATATGTCAGCCATTCCAGTGAATTTATACTGGAATCTCATTATTTTAACTTGCATTTCCCTAATGTGTGTTGATTTTTGACTATCTTTTCATATGCTTATTTACTATCCATATTTCTTCTTTGGTGAAACGTGTCTTCAGATTTTCATCCATTTTTCTTTTATTAGGTTTTTTTCCTCAATGTTAAGTTTGAAAAGTTTTTAAAATATATTTTCTGGATACGATTCTTTGTCAGAAATGTGATCTATAGATACTTTCCTTTTATGGATGGTGCTTCTTGGTGTGGCATCCAAAAACTGTTTCCTTAACCCAAGGTCACAAAGATTTTCTCTTCTACTGTCCTCTAGAACTATTATAGTTTTATACTTTACCTATAGATCGATGATCCAGTTTGAGCTAATTTTTACATGAATTATGAGGTATGGTCCAAGGTTCATTTTTATTTTTTGCATATAGATCATTTTACCACCATTTATTGAATTGTTTATTAATATAAAACTGGGGAGGGGTTTCCTCATTTTTAAGTTCCCATCTTTATTTAAAATCCATTGAT
The DNA here is from genome assembly GCF_054644295.1 of Miniopterus natalensis. Taxonomy (NCBI): domain Eukaryota; kingdom Metazoa; phylum Chordata; class Mammalia; order Chiroptera; family Miniopteridae; genus Miniopterus; species Miniopterus natalensis. The sequence goes on from NC_142086.1 coordinate 26,196,747, forward strand.
GGCTTTCCTTCACCCACAGAACAAAATTCATGCTGCTGAATAGAGAAGCTCAAGGTTCCATATGCTCACAGCGTACCTTCTGTCTCCTCTTCTGGCTTATATTCTACTAACTGTGAATCATTAGTAATTTCCCCAAACATACCAGACTGCTTCTCACGTCACATATTGGATCATACGTGGCGCTGTTCTTGGAAAATCCTCCCTCTCCCCTTTCCCCATCACCCTTAACTCCACTCATAAGGGGTGACTGAGTTTATATGAAACAGTCTTTCTTAATCCCTCTACTGGGTTAGATACCGATGTTGCACTTAACCTGTTGAGCTATGATTACCGTGCATGGTGCAAAAGCCCGCTGTTTTCGTAGTCCTTACCCCATAGCATTAGGACCTCAGCACCCCTTTTCAATGCCCCTGTTTTTTCCCAGGACAGTCCCACCAGTGTGTGAGCTGAAGCAATGCAGCATCTAAACTGTCTTCTACCCCTGTTGGGGTCCCCTCTCCCCTACCCACTGCCTGCCATAGCCCTTGTGGAGGCTCCGCCAGCCCAGCCACTGCCCATCAATAGAACAAAAACTATCCTGCCACTTATGCATTTATCTGAGGTCTTTGAGGCCCCACAATTTTGCTGAGTCCTGCGCTGAGCAAAGTAAGGAGACAGGCTTTCTCTATCCACTTGGTGCCTCGGTTTTTCATTTAGTTACCAAAGCTGCGCTCATGGACTCAGGGCAGCCAGAATCTCTCTGGAACAGTTTCATTTGTTTTATGATGGTTCTTAATTTTCTGATCATAAAGGGCTAAATTCAGCGGGCTGGTCACCCCATTTTCTCCACTTAATCTTAGATTAATTTTCTCTTCTGCTCTAGCTTCACCTCATTGTTCCCTTAATCTCCCCAGTCCCAATATATTTAAATCTATTTGCTTTTAAATCGAGAAGGATATCTTGCATTATATTGCTGTGGGAGTTTGGCAAGGTTATCATCTGTTGAGAACTGTTTATTTTATTCATTGTGGTACCTAGCGTGGCGCTGAGCATGTATTGAGCATATGTTCATATGGATAAAGGAAAATGGCAACAAAAGGAAGGAAAAGGGGAAGGGAATGAAGTAAAGAAAGGACCTCATTTTCAAGGACTTCAAGCTCAGCTCTAAACATGAACATTCTCTTAAGTCAGTGACAGTCATACGAAATTGGCAGCTTTCTCATAATCGTGTTTCTCTGCACTTTTGCCATTTCTCCTTCCTCGGAAGAGCAACCGTAGTTAGCTGTTCTTTTCCCTCTGAAATTTTAACTGTCTATATCACATTATAATTATTTAGGTACGTACGTCTCTTTTTCTGTTATAGATAAAAATCAGCTTGAAAACAGCACCACCACTGGCCCTGGCTGGGGTGACTCAATCGGTTGAGTGGGTCGCATGCACTCAGAGGTCACAGGTTCGATTCCCTATCAGGGCACATGCCCGGGTTGCAGGCTCGATCCCCAGTCGGGGGCGTGCAGGAGGCAGCCGATCCACGTTTCTCTCTCTCTCTCTCCCCCTCCCTCTTTTTCTCTCTTTAAAATTAATAAAAACATATGTAAAGAAAAAGAAAATAGGACCACAGCTAGCTCATCTCCATATATACCCCCACATTACTTCATCCGTATCTCGTGTTATGCACCAAATCCCAGCTTTGAAACGGATAAAGAAATATATTATTGTGTTTTGTAGGCCTGATAAATAAAAGTACACACACCTTCATCCTCTGGCAATTGAGATACAGCAGCCGCATGATATGAATTTACTGACATTTGTATTATGTTACATCAATTACTGGGAGTGGATTTTATTCATTTTTCCACTCATCACAAATGTCAACCAAGACATCAGTGATTTTCTTTCTTTCAGAGGCAATGGTGGTTTCAGGATTCTTAGCCCTGAAAATAATGCATTGACCTTTCCCCTAAACATTAATGGTATGATTCTCTTGAAAGAAGCTCAGTTTTCACTTTGGTATAGCCATATATTCTATGGGACATGCTATTGGGACTGGTACAGCAACCCACAAATGCAAAAAGCTACAGGACCTCTGTGACATTGTCACTATTTCATATACTGAATCCCTGGAGTATTTCATTACATTGAAACGAAAGTATTAAAAAAAGGCCTTCCATTAGTTACTTTCTGTGATTTAATTTCTTTCATATAAATTATATTTTATTTTAGGAAGCTCAGGGATATTCCCTGGGGAAAACAGTTCAGGATAGGAAGTACACTGAAGGCTGCTGTTGAAACTTGGGGGGGGGGGGAGCTATGGGGAAGAAACGGGGAAGAAACGGGGTGAGCCTAATGGGATTTCTTAGTTTCTTCCCCAAAATGGAGAAACTAGTTCTTTGTTAAAAAGAATTTATAATTAATAAAATTACTTCTTACATGTTAGCTAAATAAATTCATTAAAATTAAAACTAAAACAAAGACTTCCCTTATGTCAACTCTCATGTTTAAGTTTTCCTACCAGAATGGCCATGGAGTCGATTGGTGACGGACTTAAAACATACTCCCACTAACTACCTCCAAGAGGAAAATATGGGAGACTTGTTATCAAATGAGGAAAGTTTTCATCGTACAGCATGTAAAGTTTAAAATTGCTATTTTTTTATAAGATGAAGCAAAGGAAACTGTTCCTATAACTAAAATACTGGTACCAGTCCTTAGGTATATTTCCCAGTTTTAGCTACAGGGAAGTTCTTAGTTGCTAAGGAGACCCACCCTTCAGTCTAATTATAGGGCGTGCCTTCTTACTAATTAAGAAATTGAGAGCTGGACCAGAAGACTGAAAGGAAAAAGGATTGTTAGGGAAGCCGGTAGGAATGAATGGACAAACCCCTTTCTAAGTCAAACTTGAATCCCTTCAGTGGTTTATGAAGAACCTAGTTGTAAATTTAATAGAATGAGGGGTATATTTTGCTTGTTAAATATGTCTCTGTCACAATAGGAAAAAAACAAAACACTTTTTAAAAGATACTATATTATTTAGAGACATTATGAGAAAAGCCACACTACAGTTTAGAGTCTTGACAAGTCAATCATGTAAAGACAAAATAAACACACTTCAAACATTAATCTCAGCATGTAGCATTAGAGGTAGGTAGTGTAATAAATACTAGTTTAGTAGTTTCTAAATTTTGTCCCAAAATACCTCTTCATTGATGTAGACATAATAAAATAACGATTATCAAGGTATAAATTCAGTATGCTCTGATTTTAAAAAGCTGTCGCTTCTTTTTGTGTGTTTTCTTAATGTCTCATAACCTTTGTCTTCCCCAAACTGAACCTTGTCCTACAAAACTTTGCTCACAATGGACACGCTAAATACAGTTAAAAGAACACATTAGAGAACCTGTTGAAGTCTACTTTGTGACCCTCTAATACCTTGAATTCTTTGAAAACAAATCCAATTGCCTCATAAACTGCTCTCTCTGCTTTTATACTCGCACAACCCTTTCTTCACACTCAGCTAGGGTGATTGTTGTAAAAATTGCACTTAGGGGAGAGAAAAAAATTCAGTCTTTACTTTGGCCTACAAGGTGGTTAATGATCTGGATCCTATTTCCTTCTCAGCTGTTATCTTCTACTCCTTTCCCCTCCTGACCCACCATGCTCCAGACCAAACCACCATGTGTCTTCAACACACCACACTCGGAGCTGCCCCAGGGCTCCCGTGTGTCCTCACTTACTGCCCTGACCTCAAACATCCTCGTGAGACTGGCTTCTGAACAGTGAACACCCTGCCTACATCCAAAGCAGCCCTCCGTACGTCTTTGTTCTGTTTTCTCCCCTTGGATATATAGTTCTGTGAAATCATGGAGGCTCAGGCTCTTCTGCACTGAGGAAAGTTCCAGCATATTCAGGAGTAAGCGCTTAACAGGTTGCTTTATAAAAGAATAAACCATTTTAACAGTGATATCATAAAAACACTACCATCCTAGCATTTCTGAAATTTCCAGTTTTACTCATGCCTTTATTTTGACACATTACCAACCATTAAAAATAAAATATTAAAATATTACATTTTTGTTTTTGATTTTTTGTTTGTTTTTAACCCTTACCTGAGGATATTTTTTCCATTGCTTTTCAGAGCAGTGGAAGGGGTGGGGGAAGAGAGAGAGACAGAGAGAGAGAGAAAGAGAAATATCGATGTGAGACTCGTCCATTGGTTGCCTCCTGCACGCACCCCAACCAGGGCTGGGGGGATCAAGGCTGCAACTGAGGTACCTGCCCTTGGTCAGAATCCAACCCAGGACCCTTCAGTCCACAGGCTGATGCTCCAACCGCTGAGCCAAAGCAGCCAGGGCTGAAGTTTAAATTTTAACTTTAAAAGTTTACATTTTAATAAAATGTAAACTGGAACAGGACTATGTGTTTCTATAATATATTGTTACAGCACCCCAAATTGGGTATGAGAGGATTCTTACCTTATTATAATTATTTATAAGTCGAATATATAGTTAATCTAAATACTTGGGAATTGGGATTATGTACTAAATAATGGAATTATCAAACACTACATATGTTAAGAATTATATAGTGAAGTCCTTCGAGTTTAGGTGAATTAGGCTGTTTGCAAATTAGTTAATGAAATAAACCTTAAAGAAAACTTAAAGCAAGACATTTTTTTAAAGTAAGTTAAATTTTACAAAGCAAGTTTATTGGAAAGCAAAGTGGATTTTTTAATTAAATGGATTCCTCCAAATAACAATAGTTTTTTAGTTCAATAAAATTATTTTCTAAACCAAGTTTTTTATTTGGGAGAGAATACACCAAGAATATTATTTTTTAATAGTGTTTATCTTTGGGTTAGAGCTTTGGAATAATTTTCTTTGTTTTTATCTTTGTACTTTTGCATGTTGTCTGTGTTTCCTATAGTAAATAAACATTGTGTTGGAATTTTGATTATACCCTAAAATGACACTTTTCTTTATATTAGCTTGAACATCCTTATTAAATTGCCACTTTTGTAGGTCAAAACTTGTTGAATATAAGGAATTTCATATGTTTCTACCTATGAGGTTTCATTTCTAATAAACTCAATTTTAGGTGCATTGGCCAACTAACAAGTAGAATCTTATGTGTATGCATATTTTTTTTGTAACTGAACCCTTGAAGCAATTGAGGGAAACATTTTACCAAATAAAATAATAAATTAACTAGTGACATAAACCCAAGTCATTCTAATTTAAGGAAAAACAAAAGTAATTTATTGGGTCACATACCTGAAATGTCCAATAGTAATCCAAGAAGAGCAAGATGCAGGGGCTTAAATGACTGTAAAATCATCCCCTCCCCCTGCTAAAAAAAAAAAAAATGGCCTCTACTTTTCTCTGCATGCTCTCTTTAGCTTCCTTTTTAGGCAGATTCTTTCCGCTTGTTGGGAAAATGGTTTGATGCAGACGTGATGACTAGGTTGTCCCTAGTAGGGCCACATGCCCATCTTTGACGTAATTGTATCACAGTGAATGGGATGGTCTAGCCAGACTATACCTCATACCAATCCACTCTGGAAGGCAAGACTGACAAGGACAGCTTGGAATCAGCAAGGGGCATTCCCCAAAATGAAAAACAACAAAGAAGTAACTGATGGCCACCAAACAGGTTTTTTTTTAAATTTTCTCAGAAAGTAATTTGTTTGATTTTTGTTTTTGTTTTAGTTTTTGTTTTTGATAGTTACAAACATAACTTTATGTTTGTATGTGTAATCTACATGTGACAATAATATACACAATAAAATTTTCAGGGTGAATAATAAAAGAACAAACTGTAAAGAAAGTCAGATATTTTAGGAAAAGAGATATATATATTGTTAACAGCAATAACTTAGTGTAGCTATGATTGAGCTGTTCATTAACTACAATTTATGTTTTCTTTCAATAGCTACTTATAAAGGAGTTAAGAAAATTAATAGATAGACTTTTTTCTTTTTATATTTATATTTGAACAAAACCAAAACTATAAAGTGAAAATAAATCATAAAATTTATGATTTAAAAAGTATTGCTAAATGTAAAATGTGACTGTCATTCTGCCACCCAGTCCCATGCCCTAGTGTTAACCCCTGAATTAAATGTATATAAATTCATCTAAATCTGTGCCAGTCTGTATATTGTTAACTGGAATCATGCTATCCAAGTTAGTTGTAATTTGTTTCTTAATTAGCAATTATGTTATTTAGGATTAGGTTTGACTATGAGTAACTGAAAGCTAGAATATGGTGGCCTAAACTAAGATGGAAATTTAATCCTCAGTGAAAGTTGTGCTGAGAACAGCTGCAAGAGAGGCTGGGAATTATAGTTCTTGTCTTGATGATCATGTTAACTGACTAGAATAATAAATTATTATTTGACATTAATTATTATTTAAAATACATAATTAATTATGTATTTTTCTGATGTTTTGACACCTGGGCCTTGCTAAGTCTGGAAAGACTACCTCTCCCACCTTCCACCACCTCCCACCCCCACAGGGCTAGCCAATTCCTAGAGCTAGTAGAGGACTCACCTGCAAGTGGGTCTTTTATATGCAAACCAACCAATCTAAATCCCAGTTCCCCACCTCCTTAATTGAGTACTCACATCCCAACCTATTATTCCTCTAATGGTAGACTTTCAGGGCTTCTGAGTAAACAGTATAGAAGGTTCACAAAATAGATTATTCCATATCAAGTAAAATAAAACAAACTATTAATATCACTAGCACTTCACAATACATATAACCAGTATCACCAGTATCTCCAGTATTACACAATACACATAACCATTAATAAGAGCAAGAAGAAAACTTGAGTTAACTTTTTACATTGCTCTCAAAATTCCACTGAAATGATAACAATGCACAAAGCGGGATAAATCTTAACGAATCAAGACTAATGGGAAGGATTTTTAAAGATTTTGATGAACATGTGGAAATGGAACAAGAGAATCGTTTTGAATAGGTACATGAATCAGAAAGGTGGGGTATACAGCTCAAAAAATCCCCAGGAAAATATGTCAGGAGCCATTTTTAAGAACAAAGAGGTGCTGAGTTGGCAAAGAGAGTGGAGATGGGAAGGCACTCAGAAATCAGGGCGACTGCAGAAATTCTACCAAACCTCTATTGCCCTCTGCCACACCCTGTTTCCACATTGCCTGGTATTCAGAGCCACTGGAAGTGGCAGCGTACACCCCGGGCTGCGGGAGACAGGCTTTCTAAAGAAGGAAAGCAAGGTAGCTGAAGAGCAGCAGAGCTCCCAGTGCGGGTGCTGCCACCCCGAGCAAAGCTTCCTGACGTTTTGCATGGGGCCAGGCGTGGGCAGCCTGGTCTGCTCATTGGTGATTAGTGCGTCCTGGGCCTAAACCTGCCGGGTGACAGCTTCGTCAGCTTTCTCGGAGGAACAGCCAGGTGTGCCAGAATTCGAGAAAAACCAGGGGTTCAAAAGAGAAGCAACAATAGGTAAAAGTGCAAATGGTGACCATAAAAATTATTCAGGAAACAGGAGAGAACCTTTTTCTAAATAGTCTATTTAATGTTCTCAGAGAGAGTGGAAAAGATGTTGCATTGATAAAATAAAGACAAGCTGCCACTGAAAAAGATAATCCAGCAAATTATCTGGTGTGAGGATCCAAAGCAGAGAATTGTTTAGACATGCAAGGAATAAGAGACTCTCTTGTTCTGAAATCATAATTGAAATTTTAAAAAAACAACAACACATGAAATAGAGTTGGATTCCAAAAAATAGTGGCACATGAACACAAAGAAAGAAATCCCATGAGGATAGCTACGCAGAATGCCTTGAGAACAATTACACTACATTAGAAGAGTAGTCCTAAATCGCCAAAAAAATATCTTTAAATATAAGAATGGTATGGATTTTGTGCAACAGTGTGATTGTGGCATTAGAGTATCTTAGTCACAAGTGACTAGCTACTAGTCACGTGCCTTCTAGCATTTAAATTTAAATTAACTATAAATAAATTGTAAAATTTGTTCCCTTAGTCACACAAGCCACATTTCCAGTGCTCAGTAGCCACATTTAGCTAGTGGCTCTAGATTGGACAGCACAGATTTGGAATATTTTCATCATCACTGAAAATACTGTTGAACAGCTTTGATCATGGTGATATGATGAGCATATCATTCATTTTTCAGCAGCTAGCCATTATCATTTGAGAAAATACCCATTGAGAAACTTCTTTTTGAAGAAGAGAAAAGACTGAGACTATAGCATTCATAACAAGATAACAAGTTTATATTTTAAAACCATCACTTTAGCTGTTTTGGTGTCAAATTAATTATAGAAATGCAAGTGCAGAAGCAAAATTTATCTAAAAACATCAGAAAAAGTACATGTATTCATAAGAAAGTTCCCTGGTTCACATATGAAGCAAACTGAAATGTGGAATGATCTATCCAATAAATAGAGCTTAACAATTAAGCTTTAATTTAATTTAACCTTGAGGTCTGCAACAATCTCCTTCAAAGTACACGCTTAGCGATAGAATTGTACTTCCTTCTCTACAAATGAATCGCAATAGTGGACTTTGCTAAGAATAATATTTATGTAAGCACACTATTATAAAGCTTATTTATTTGTATGAAATGTTTAGAATCAATCTATATGCAAAGAATGAAACAAAATCATATTAATAGTTATAGTTACAAGATTATGCAAACTTAAAAGTAATTGTATAGCTGACAATTCAGAAGGTGGAGGCTAATGTAGGGACATGAAATTTTTCATCTCACATACATAGTGAAATATTGATGAAACAATTAATAATAGAAATTTAAGTGATATCTAAAAGCATTGAGTTAATTAGTAGGGGAAAAACTAAAAACAACTAGCAGTAACTAACAAAACTCAGGAAGTCAATATCTTCCTAGGAAGTCATTGATTTTGTTTAAATAAGATAAATCAAGAAAACTAGTAAAAGCATATTACTTATAATTACTATAATCCTTAAAAGAACAAATAAAAAATATATAAAACATAGTTACCTCTGAGGAGCAAGAGGGTTATAAGAACTGGTAAACGTTTTGGTACTTGTTTAATACCATTTTAAAGTATTTATATTTTAACTGCATTGTGCTAAAAATAATGATAATATTATATTACTATATTATAATGTAAAATATTATACTTAATTTTTTCTCACCGAAAATTAAAATGCATTGGCAAAATTGCTGACTTTAGATGGTGTGCACTATGTATTACTGTAACCGCAACATACATTAAAAATAGCATTTCATAAACTTGGGCCATAGGATTGGTTCAGCTACAATAAAAGCAAACTTTTTTTATTTTATTAAATTTAATGGGGTGACATTGGTTAATAAAATTATAAAGATTTCAAGTGTACAATTCTATAATACATCATCTGTATATTGCATTGTGTGTTCTTTTCAAATTGTTCTCAGCACCTCCAGGCCCAGGACCCTGCATGGTTGACATTTAAAGAAAGAGTGAATAGATAAAAATTGCAAATCATATTGAGTATTAAAAACCATGATACATAGGTCATGACAAAAATCGCCATCCAACATTTTCTTTTCCCAAAAGGTAAATAATTCATACATAATGGATGGTGTACAAGGAAAAAAAGGAAGAAGAGAATAGTAACATTTTGTTGGATTGATCAATATAGAGATTTACTATTAAATGTGCAAGATCTCTGAGGCTAATGTCAAATCTGAAAAAGTTGTCGGCAGCTATTATACCCTTCAAGAGCAATTGCACATAATCAGAGGTCATAAGAGAATGAAAGCTTAGGCATGTTCCAAGTAAATGTCTGGCATATACAGCACCTTAGAGGCACAAAAAAACCTGAAAAATATCATTCCCAATGTCAGAAAAGAAGGTAGAAGTGAGGATAGAGGTGACTCTCATCAGCACAGAGATGATATTTACAATATCCAGTCCATATGCCAAGGGAGCAGTCGTTTACAGAGAGTAATAAAGACCAGAAGTGAGCCTAAGGGGTCTCCTGCCAAAATTCATTTTAAAAAATTAGACGTCGTTTCACATGCACATAAAAAAATCAATTGAATAAATATCAAAAGGAGTCAGCAGTCAAGAATAGCCCCTTGAAGCTCTCTGTATTAACCAGATGCCACAACCCATAAAGCACATTAAAAATATTCAAGGGAATGAGCTTAAGGAAAATAATTGAGTAATTGTGCATTTGTAGTAATATTATGAGTCTTGTTATTGCAGATGATCATTATAATCTATAATTGCAGCTTTTGAAGAGAGAGAATTCTCTGTTGGAATAACTATGTGTATGATTTACAAATTCTAAAGGGAAGTTTTTAAATTCTTCTTTCTAAATTATGCCTCCAACAAATCAGTCAGTAAGCTCTGTGTAACTATATATCAGAATATACTTGACTAGATTAGATATTGATGAAATAAAATATCATAATTCATAAATTATGAATACAAGTACATATATCCCCACATATTTATTAAAATTTTTAAACTTTCAAGTTCTTGCCACTGGAAGACCTCATAAAGAAAGGAAGAGTCCTTATGGAATTTACAAAGTATATACTGGAAGAGTGTCCCTATACTAAACCTATCAAACCCCCTCAATTTCTTTTTTATAATCATTTTTTTATTTTCAAGTACAGTTGACATACATTATTATATTAGTTTCAGCTGTACATTCCAGGGATGAGACATTACATACCTTAATAAGTGGTCGTCCCAATAAATCTCGCACCCACCTGGCACCATACATAGTTAGGAGAATATTATTGGCTATATTCCCTATGCTCTACTTTATATCCCCACGACTGTTCTGAAACAATCAATTTGTACTTCTTCATCCCTTCACCTTTTTTACCCATCCCCCAGCACCCCTCCCATCTGGCAACTGTCAGAACGTTTTCTGTGTATATGATTCTGTTTATTTTGTTTTTTAGATTCCATTATTGATAGATATGTATTTATTGCCATTTTATTGCTCATATTTTTGATCCCCTCCTCCTTCTTACAGAAGACCCTTTAAATTTCATGTAACATTGGTCTGGTGGTGATGAACTCCTTTACCTTTTTCTTGTCTGGGGAACTCTTTATCTATCCTTGGATTCCACATGATAGCTTTCCTGGGCAGAGTAATATTGGTTGTACGTTCTTGCTTTTCAACTCTTTGAATATTTCTTGCTACTCCCTTCTGGCCTGCAAGGTTTCTGTTGAGAAATCAGCTGAGTCTTGTATCAGGAGCTCCCTTGTAGGTAACTCGCTGCTTTTCTCTTGCTGCTTTTAAGATTTTTTTCTTTGCCTTTAACCTTTTGCATTTCAATTATAATGTGTCTTGGTGTGTTCATCTTGTTTGGGAATGTGTTTCATGGACTTATATGTCTATTTCATTCACCAAGTTAGGGAAGTTTTCTGTCATTATTTGCTCAAATAGATTTTCAATTTCTTGCTCTCTCTCTTCTCCTTCCATAATACCTATGAGCAAATGTTGGTACAGTTGAAGTTGTCACAGACGGTCCTTACACTTTCCTCATTTTTTGGATTCTTTTTTATTTTTGCTGTTCTTACTGTTTTTTTCTCCCTTATAGTCCAAATCGATAATTTGATTCTCTGCTTCATCTACTCTACTGTTGAGTCCCTGTAAATTATTCTTCATTTTAATTAGTGTATCCTTCATTTCTGACTGGTTCTTTTTTTATGCTGTTGGTCTTACTAAGTTCATTGAGCACCCTTATGACCAGTGTTTTGAATTCTATATCTAGTAGATTGCTTGTCTCCAATTTGTTTAGTTGCTTTAATGGAGTTTTGTTCTGTTCTTTTATTTGCACCTTGTTTCTTTGCCTCCTCATTTTGGGAGCAGCCTCCCTGTGTTTGTTTCTAATTAGGTAGAGCTGATATGTCTCCCAGGCTTGGTACAGTGGCCTTATGTAGTAGGTGTCCTGTAGGGTCCAGTGGCACAGCCTCCTGATCACCCAAGTTGAGTACTTGAGATGTGCCCCCTCCCCGCCCATGTGGACTATGTACACCCTTCTCTCGTAGTTGAGCCTTGATTGCTGTTGGCACCTCAGTGGGAGAGATTTACCCTCAGGCCAATCAGCTGCAAGAACTGACTGTAACCACTAACCACAGACTACCATGTAGAATCAGCTGTGCAGGGCCCATGCCACAGAGCAGGACTTACTTCAGAGGGGCTCTGGTGCCCACTGAGTCCACCCATAGAGTGTGGAGGTGGTTGGGTGGTGGTGCTTCAATGTGGTCTGAAGCTGTCCACTGGATGTGCTGGCTGTGGGCCTCCCAGGAGGTGTAGTCCAACGTCAGCCACCTCCTCTGTTCTGTCCATGGCCACCTGGCATAAGCTACAAAGTGATCTGCAGATAAATGCCACTTGTGCTGGGCTTGGAGGTGCCTAGGAGGGACCAAGCTGTGAACCAAGGCTGGCTGCCACTAGTGCCAGGCCTGGGGCCACTTAGTGAAGGTACAGGGCTTGCTGAGTCCAGATGCTGCTTGCTTGGGCAAATTTAAGAAAATCTGAAGCATGAGCCAAGACAAGCTGTTTATATGGAAAAGGCACTGGAAACAGCTTGAGTGGGCCCAAATGGGTGAGGCAGGGCCTCAGGGAATCACCAGGGCAGAGCAAACCGTGTGAGCCAGGTTAATGGATCTCAGATATGGCACCCACCTGCCAGCTCTGTGGGGGGAGGGCTCATCAAAGGAACAATGGCCTCTGCCAGCACTTCTCTCTGGGAGAAAGCTGCCCCTCCAGTTCTCTCCCTGATGCCAAACAAGTTTCTCCCCTATGTCTCTGGTGCCTTTCAAGCTGCGGCCCCTGCACTGGAGCTCAGAGTGGGGAGTGAGTCCCAGCAAGTCCTTTAAGAGGACTTGGGGCCTTTAAGAGGAACTGCCTAGGACTCTGACTCCATCTCACTCAGCCACAATCCCCACTGGTTTTTACAGCCAGAAGTTATGGGGACTTCTTCTTCTGGCACTGGAATCCTGGGCTGGGGGACCTGAGGTGGGGCTGGAATCCCTTGCTCCTCAGGAGGGACCTCCACAGCCAAGAAATCCCTCCCGAGTTTTTATCTGCCACACATGGTTGTGGTACCAGCCCATTCTGAGTCTCCACCCCTCCTACCAGTATCAGTGTGGCTTCTTCTTTAACCCCAAAGTTATAGGACTTCCGTTCAGCTAGATATCAGGTGGTTCTGAATGATAGTGGTTCTGTAATTTAGTTGTAATTTTGATGAGGTTGTGAGAAGAGGGAGTATCATGTTTACTTATGCTGACATCTTAGCCAGAAGTCCTAATCTTGCCCTCAGTTTCAATAAGAAACTGGAGAGTATAAAAAAATGATTCTGCTAAAGATCATACACTTAATATCACTAAAGCTAGGAGCATTGTTTTGAAATCCAATTTTGAACATGATTACTTGAAGTAAATTTATTACGTTGATTATCCAGGTTTATTTGCAAAATGTATTTGTCAGGGCATCTTTGGTGAGCAGTTATAGATATCCAAATCACATTATCTTAATTAATCCAAAGAGAATGTATTGACCTTTATAACTAGAAATCCAGGATATTTACCCACCAGTATGGGTGGACCTAAGATTTTATAAAGGGGAGGTGGGGGGTAAGTCTCTTGGCTATGCTTTCTTTATTCTGTAATGGCCTCACTCTCAGAGTGAGCTCTTACTATATGGCAGCCCATATATCTTGAGATGAGCCCCCACTACCTACTTCAATTCCAATGAATAATAGCCTTTATTCCCTAATAGTTTTAACAGAGGCTTGGAATTGAGCTTCACTAGCCTTACATGCCATAGGCTCACCTCTGGAGCTCGACAGGGCTATAGGGGTAGATTTAGTCCCCACAACTACCAAACAGAAACCACATGAAATGAGAGAAGGGAAAGGTGGTTTTTAAGGAAAATGAATGTGCTCTTCTAAGACTGAAGGAAAATGGATTGCAGATAAGCAAAAGCAGGAGATGTCCACTATTTTCAGTTGGGTTCATGTTTTTTTCTTAAGATGACACCACATCTGGCACATTTAATTGTAGTGTTGTAGAAGGAGCATTGGGAATGGAGGCAGGGAGATCTAATTGTTTGACCAAAGTATATTTATCAGTGTAATTCTATGAATGATTTGATGAAGGAAAAAGAACTTGGGTTCTTAGTTGGCTGGGTTCTTAGTTGGCTGGAGCATCATCCCATGCGCCAAAAGGTTGTGGGTTTGATTCACGGTCAGAGCATATACCTAGGTGTGGTTTCAGTCCCCAGCTGGGATGGCAACAGATCAATATTTCTCTCACCTTGATGTTTCTCTCTCTCTCTCTCTTCCCCTTCCCCTCTCTCTAAAAATCAATAAAAACATATCCTCAGGTGAGGATTTAAAAAAAAGGAACTTGGTAAGTGAAGGCTTATGTTTGAAAAATAAATCCAGGCCTGCTTTATTACACAACTTCAGAGGACTTCTTTCACACAGAAGACAATAGCAGAAACCCAGCAATGTTATCTATAAAATGGGACTAATCATACTTTTATCACATAGTGCTATGAATACTTAATATGACGTGTGTAAGTGTCCAGTGTGTGGGTTAAATTGCATCCCCCAAAAAGATACATTGATGTCCACCCCCCCCCAGTACCTCAGAATGTGACCTTATTTGGAAATAGAGTGGTCACAGATGCAATTAGTTAAGATGGAGTCACAATGGAGTAGGTTGGGCCTTAATTTAATAAGCCTGGTGTCATAAGAAGAGAGACACACAGGGAGGAGAATGCCATGTGACAACAGAGACTCATAGGGAGAAAGCAGCCATATGAAGATGGAAGCAGAGGTCAGAGTGAGGTAGGGGCAGTTCAAGGAGCACCACCTATTGCCAGAGCACCGCCTTAGCCTCTAGAGGCTGAGAGAGAGGCATGGACCCAGATTCTCCCTCAGAGCTCACAGGAGCAATCAACACTGCCAGGACCCTGAGTGCAGGCTTCCAGCACCCAGAGCTACCAGAGAGTAAATTTCTGTTGTTTTAAGCCACCCAGTTTGTGGTACTTTATTACAGCATCTCTAGGAAACTAACACAGCCAAACTGGAATCAGCCATGGAGAGTTAAATTTGGAAATATTTTAATTTTTTTTAAATACTGCATTACATATTTTAAGTCTACTGATATTTCAAAAATTAGGATATTCAACAGCTGTTGGATTCATATTGGTCATCTCATTGTATCTCTTTATAATGCTTGCTGCTTTTGCCTACTCCTGTCTAGAAAGTCTCTCTTGTCGAACTCCATACCTTTCTCTCCCAGCTCTCCTCCTATTCCTCTGACTGGCTATTTTCTGTGTTCTTTATGTCCTACTTTTCCTCTGGCCTTCAGTTTTGGTGGAGCCCAATGTTTGTCCTTCAACTCTCTCCTCTATTTACTGAAGGCATCGATGGCCACTCATGGATTACCAAATTCATAGTTACAGCCCAACATCACTCTTGGGAGCTCCAAATATGCAGGGGCTGGTTGCTCTCCTCCATTTAGATATCAAATGCACAGCACAAACAGAGTATGTCCAAAATGGAAACCAGACATTTCCCCCAAATATGCTTCTCCCCCAGCATAAACTCAGGAGTTATTACTCCATGTCTCTTCCGACACTTCGCATCTAACCAGGAACCAAGCTCTCTCATGTCTGCCTTCTTCATTCCCATTTCTGCCTCCCACTTTCATCTCCATTACAGGCTGATTTAAATCTCTCATCACTTTTTCCTGAATTAAAGAGAATCATATAACTTGTGTCGCTGCCAACATTTTTGCCTTCCTCCAATTCATCCTACCACTGCTGCAGGAGTGATCTTTATAAAAAGCAAAACAATAAACCACTCTGCTGTTTAAAAACCTTCAAGTTTTCCCACAGATTGATGGAGAGAATCTAAATTGTTTGGCAGAATGTTCGAGCCCCCATTGATCTGGCACTTGTCTCCTCTCTGGGTTCGTTTTTGCTCATCGCTGCGCTTCCCCAGTTTCTATTCAACCATGTAAAATAAAGCCCCAGAGCGCAGCAGGCTCCCCAGGGCGGCTCCTTCTGCAGGGAAAGCTTCCTTCCCCTTCTTCCCCTTCCCCTTCCCCTTCCCCTTCCCCTTCCCCTTCCCCTTCCCCTTCCCCAGTGGCAAACTCTTTTCCTCTTTAGATTCAAATCAAGGCTTCCCTCCTCCATATAGAATTGTGCCTTTCTTTTTGTCCCTGCTCAAATATATTATATTATTCATTTTTATTTTTATTCCTTTTATTTCCTACTCACATATCTTGCATAGCACCTGAAACACGGTGTTGCCCATATTATTTTATACACCTTTGTGTCCCCAAGTACTTCATGAGGACAGGGATTCTCCATGATGTATCTCAACATATAGCACATAATAAGTGATCAGTAAATGTCTGCTAAACTAATGAACAAAATAAGAAAATAAAGTCATAAATGGATGAACAAACATAAGAGTAAACATTGAATGAGCCCAGCAGTTTCCCAATGAAGTATTTCACTTGAGTAAATAAATGCTTGATGCTGTAGACATTGGCAGTAGTTAAAAGCACAGACTCTAGAGTCAAGTTGATTGGATTCTCTCCTTGGTCACTTATTGACTTGGGGCAAGTTACTTCATTTCTCTGAAAAACTTGGGATGTAATAGCTCTTCAATGGGTTGTTAGGAATATTAACTGAATATATGTATTATGAAGATTAAATAGTAATATAGTAAATGTTATACTTAATTTTATTTAAAAATCTTTTAGTGACATAAGATCAGAGGCAAGACTTTTAATTGGAAAGAATTCTTATTTTTTTTCTGTCTGTGTATATTGAAAACTCTTAAATTATTATAAACAGGGTTTCTGTAGCTCTCAGCACTTCCAATATACACACATAAATACACCCATTCATTGAAAATAACGAAGTTCTTTCTTTCCTGGTGCTTGTTGAGCAAATGTTTGCTGTGATCAGTCTTTACTCCCTAATGGCTTTTCTCTTTCTCTGTGCTGGGATGCAGGACCAGAAAGGAATGATATAAGTCATCAAGGCTTTTGTTGAGTCAAAAAGCCCTGTGGAATTAGACACGGAAAAAAAATCCCTTTAATGTGCAGAATTTATTGGCAGTGTTACTGGACTGCACTACCAATTTTTATCTTACCCCAGCTGCCAACAGCAGTTTTATGGTTTAAGTCCATAAGTAGAATAAAAAATTAAGTATAATAAAATAAATGTGTGATACAAATACAAATGTGAGGGATCCATAGATGTGATTGGTTAGGAAAACTTTATAGAGAAAAAAAGCCATGAATTGGGAGCTAAAGGATACATGGGACAGGACCAGGAAAGGGGGTGACATGGAGAGTGCTCCAGGTGGGCGAAGCAGCACCAGTAAAGGTACAAGATAAGAGCATCCCTGTTCCTTGAGGTGGGCCTGCCTCACCTGCCTTACGCGTTTGGTTTACATGGGGAGGAATCAGGGTATAAACCATTAGACCATCCTACGGAAAGCCTTCAATGCTAAACCATGATATTTTAACCCTACCCAAAATGTAATAGAAAGATTTTAAGGTCTGAAAGTTTGTGAAGATTAAGAAGTTTTGAAGAATACAAAGATGGCAGTTCTTCCGGAAGGGGAGAGCGTACAAAATTGCTGGAATAAGCTAGAGGTTGCAGTCAGGCCCCACCTCAAGGAAACAATCTCCTTCCACTAGCGATTGTAGAGTCTAGAAGCCAGGATATGGCAGCAGAGAAACCATCTTCAGATTCTGTTAAGAGCAGAAGGATCAGCAAGAGGAAAGTCAGGCTAAAATAGTTGACATAGAGCCAGGGGAAAAAAGTTTGAACCTAAAAGCCTAAACTCAGGGATAGAGTCTGGGATGGACAAAGTTGGGCAGGCAGAGCCCAGGACAGATTGTCACCAACATAAACGTGTCATAGTAAAAAGTTGTCAGTTGGGGACAGCAACCTCACTTGTTATAAAATATTGCTGCCAGGGTGGCCTGGGAACTCAATAAATCCTAACAGGGAAGAGTAGCAGCACAGGGACCAATTATTGCCGTAGTCAAAATTAAGGATGGTAAGGGCCAGAGGTAAGATGGTAGAAATGGGATTTTAGGGGTTGACACAAAGAAAATTTATAAGAAAAACACTCCTTTTTTAAAAAAAGTTCTAACCTGAGAAAAACCTTCCCTTGAAACCATTGCATATATCGGGTAATTTCTCCAAAATATAAGTGCTAATTGATAGATTCCGAAGGTGACTTGGAAGCTGAATTCTCGTACTTTTACAAAAGTCACCCTCTCAGTGACCTGGCTATTGCATTATCATCTCAAATGCCATTTTTTCCTTATTATTTTATTAATGATATAACCTTCAAAGGACAAAAGTTACATGTAAGTCATAAATCTTATTTCCCTAAGACCTAAAGAAAGTCAACCTTGAAACTCATGATAAAACTTTTTTCTCTATTTTACACCACACAACAGACACACGTTAAACCCCAATTTTTCTGTTACTCTGATTCCCTAATGAATTTGATATTCAAATATCTCTTTATTAAGATCGAAAATTAAGAACCTACAAAGAAGTGAATTCTCAGTTCACAGAAGACTAATTTCCAAGCCCTGGCAGTATTTATAAGCATCAAGGTCAACGTAAAATGTAGAAGGTCAATGCAACGTGCTTGCAAACAAGCTCTGGAGTCAGAACCACCATTGCCATGTATAGCACACTAGTAGTTTTCCTCGTATCCCTACTGCCACTTTCTGTTCCTAAAACTGTAAGGTTATTTTGACCCAGTTTTACATTTCCCCTCAGTCAGCATTTTATGCATACTTATATGCAAGCTACCCTTTTTAATCTTGGCAATTTATCTAAAGGAGAAACTTTCTTGGACCAGAAATCTATATGGTCCTGATTAATGACTGTGTCACCTTAAACACTAATTCCTTAGTTGCTCCTTTTTTCTGTTTTCTGATTTTGTTTTATGTTGCTATTTTAACATGCTTATTGGGTTATATGGCAGCCATGGTAATAGAAGACCTTAGCCAGGTAACAGAATATAATCATAATAAAGGATACTTCACATAATCCTTAGCCTTCTGGTTCCCAGGCTTTAAGTCTTATGTATGAGATATTTTTTATTTTTGGATTCTTATGTGATGTTGTATAGCTGGCTCAGAAGAGACAAGTTTTCCTGATGTGATATCTTTCTCATTTGCCTCTTGTAGGCCTACTATGTGCCAGATACTATGCAATACATTTTTCAAATCTAGTTTTACCAATCCTAATGAACACTACAGAACTAATTATTATTTTTCCTATTTCACAAATAAGGAGATTCTTGCAAAGATGTTAAGTAAGTTGTTCAATATCACCCAGTTTGTAGGTAGCAAAGTCAGGATGTGATCCATGTCTGTCTGACTCCAAAGCTCATGTTCCTTTATGTTAGGTGAAATCTACCTTGTGTCTCCACCTTCATAAGAAAATCCATATAGGTTATATTGCACTACTATGTGTATGATACTGCCAGCTTAATTATAAGGTGAGAAAGGTTGAGTTTCTTAATAAAGAATAATAACTATTTTTAATATTTTTTTAATTTTTCAATTACAGTTGACATACAATATTATATTTGTTTCAGGTGTGTACAACATAGTTATTAAACATTTATGTAACTTACAAAGTGATCACCCCATAAGTCTAGTACCCATCTGACACGATACATAGTTATTATGATATTATTGACTGTATTCCCTAAGCTGTACTCTACATCCCAGTTACTGTTTTTATAATTGGCAATTTGCACATCTTAATCCCTTCCTCTTTTTCACCCATCCCTCCAACCCCCATCCCCTGGGCAACCATCAAAATGTTCTCTGTATCTATGAGTTTTTTTCTGTTTTGGTTGGTTGGTTGGTTGGTTGGTTGGTTGGTTGGTTGGTTGGTTGGTTGGTTTTTTAGATTCTACATATAAGTGAAATCATATGGCATTTGTCTTTCCCTGTCTGACATTTCTTACTGCAACTTTTCAGTAACAACTGTGTCTATGTTGAATAACTGTGCCTCTCAAGGACTTGTTTTGGAAATTGTTGCACTATTTAAAAAGTAGAGAGTACTAATGAGATTCTTAATCTTTTTCTTACTTGCGTACAAGGAATTCAGTATGCCTTCCAAGGCCCAAAACAAGCAAGAGAAACTTAAAGGAATAAATATAAGACAGTGTGCTTTTTTCTTATATTAAGTAGAGTAAGGCTGCGATACTGGTCATCTGAAAAACACTAATGGATTTCAGTTGACCACAGGTTCAGTAATAGATAGCAGTGTGATGTCGCTATTATAAAAAAGCCAACTACATCTTAGGTTCCACTGATGTAAGAAAAGGACCTTTTTTAAGGGGTGAAAGACTCCTTTTATAGTCTACATCTGGTGATCAGTTCCAGATGACACATTTTGAAGATAATTGACAAAGGATTTTTCTTCCAAAAGTAGAGTAACCAGGATAGTGAGATTTTAAAACAAAGTGTCTGATAGATCAAGATACTATCCACACTGTATATTCCACAGTCAAAAATATAAGGAAAAAATGGAAGCAAAAATAATAGGTCTCTATAGGTATCATTTGTGTTGTCACATGCAGCTGTTCAGACTAATAAATGGAAGTGGCATAAAGGCAAATTTTGTGTTGATTTTGTATTAATTAGGAAAGCCTAGCAATAAATATAACTGACACACAGAGCATAGTCACAGAAATGCAAATAAAATAGTAAAAGAATCTCCAGATGTTTAGGCTCTTCTCAATTCTAAGATGCCTTGCCTGAAAAATAGCCATGATATTTTTCTTTCATTTTATTTATTAACCTATCATGTATTGTGTTCCAAGCCACTTTTACCCATCTTAATTTAAGCAACTTAGAAGAAAGCATTTATTTAATTACTTTGAGAAAGAATTATGCATTCCTCTTGGAGAAATCCATATTTCGTTACCCAATACAGGAATGCTTTTAATAATCTATAATAAAGGTTGAACTGATAGAGTCATTCAAATAACAAACATATATTGAGCAGCTAATAGGATGCTAATACAAATAAGGCTCAGTCTCTACTCCCAAGGAGTATGTATGTCCAGCAGAAGTGACAGAGAAGTAGAGGATTAATACCTGGGCACACTGATATGTGACAGACTAGAGAAGGAGGTTTCGAGTGAGCATGGTGCATCTATATAAACAAGATTGGGAATAAAAGAAAATCCTCTAAAGGAAGTAACACTTAAGCAGAGTCTTGAAGAATGGATAGGAGTCAATCAACTTGGTTATAAAGATGAGGAAAGGATATATTATTAGCACAAACAGCATGTAAAAAGATGCTATGGAAGTGTGAAACAGGTTAACAGGTTTACAAACCTACAAGCCTTTTCTTTTTCTGGGAGCAAGAGATGTATTAAACCAATTTTGGTAGATGTGGCCAGAGAGATTGACAAGTTGAAAAGTAACTAACAGAAAAACAGTACTATTCATTAACAAAGGATTAATATGGAAATTATATGATAAATTCCTACAGGTCTTTTTTTTTTAAATCCCATGATACAAAATGGGGCAAAAAGTATGGACAGCCAGTTTGCAAAAAATATATATATATATGATGGTAGGTAAAAATCAGAAAATATATTCAATTTCACTAATATCCAGTAATATGCAAATTAAAACAAAAATTAAATTACTTTTTACTTATATAACTAGTAAAAATTGAAGCAATTGATATCAGTGCTGGGGAGGGGAGAGGGAAATAAGAACATACTTGTCCTTCACTATTGGTAGGAGCGTAAATTTACGCAGACTTCTGGTGGACTATGTGGAAGTCTATCCTATTTCAAAATGAACATATTGTTTAAATGTGAAGCTCTATAACTGTGTAACTAGGTATATACACAGTACCCTAAATTGTCACAGGAAGAAAATGGTTAGATAAGTGATGTATTTGAAGAGTGAGTATTATGATGCAATTCAAGTTTAAACATGAAAAAGTAAGTTCAGAAAAAGATCTATTGTATAATCTCATTTATTTTAAATATTTACTAAACAAAACTATCTATATATATATATATATAAACTTACATGGCATACAAAAACATCTGAGAAGACACACGTCAAAACGATAGAAGTAAGGGGCTGGGATTCGATGAATGATGAAAGAGAACTTTCATTGTTCTAAATTGTTTAAATTTTAATAAGAATATATTTTTATATTATAGCATAATTTAAATTGTAAGCGTTATTCTCAAATCCGTGGGGAGCCGTTGAAAGGGCTTATAAAGGGAAATCACGTAAATGCATTCACATCTTGGTAATAGCCTTCTGCCAGCTGAATACCAGGGTATTGGAGAGAAGTTAAACTGGAGGTAAGGAAGTCAGTTAAAGTGATGGCATTCTGTTTAGAGAAAAAGTTATCATTTTGGGGGGGCGGGGAGGATTAGGGGCTGGGTGAGAAAGACGAAGGGATTGAGAAGTACAAACTGGTAGTTACAAAGTAGGCCCTGGGATGTAAAGTACAGCATAGAGAATATAGTCAATAATATTGTAATAACTATGTAGGGTGCCAGGTGAGTACTAGACTTACCGGGGGATCACTTTGTAAGTTATATAAGAATGTCTAACCACTGTGCTGTGCACCTGAAACTAATATAATATTGAGGGTCAACTGTAACTGAAAAATAAAGATATGGCAATAATCCAGAGTAGAAAGTAATAGTGGACTTAAATAAGGTTGCACAATTGCAGTGAAGAGGGAAAGGAGATGACTAAGAAAAATATTACTATGTAGAATGCATAGAACACCACCTCTTGGGATAGGAGGGTGATTGTGGGAAAGAATTCTAAATGCCCCGTGCTTCAGAAGGGGGAAAGGGTAGACATGGTCATACTTCCTCCATTTAGGGACATTTCCCCTTATACTCATTGATCAGAACTTAATCCCATAGCTTCATCTGGAAGCATAAGAAAGCCAGAGAATATAGTCTTCATTCTGGCCAGCATGTGCCTGCTCAAAGTAAGGGCTTCTGAAAGTGGAAGAAGGGAAGAGAGATTTATGGGCCACTGTCAGTCTCTGCCACCATGAGGTCAGCTCGTGACTAGAGATTTAGGACCTTCCTACGTCACCAAGTATGAACTGAGGTTGTTCCTTTAGTGGGATACCCAGCATGTGCTGTAAGCATGTTAGTCTCCAAACGCTGTTTCAGATGGGATATTTTCAGATAATGGCGATTATGCTTAAGTTTTTTCATAAAATACACATTGTAAGTCAAAGAAAAAAATCTCAGGAAAATAATGTTTCCTTCAAGACTGAATGTTTGAAAAAGCCTTATACATTTATACATTTATGGTATGAAATCATGCTAAAAGTTTGGTAAATCAATACTTCATAAACATACCCACACATACACATATCAACCCACAAATTTATCTTTATGCAACCACTTTTCTTTGATCTATATATGTCATTTACCATAAAAAAAAACTTTGTCTCATCTTTATTGTTTATTTCTTGACAAGCTATTCCACTATCCAGTATTTATCTTTGCCAGCACTTCTTTTCTATAAATAAAGTTTGCTAGATTATGGCTACGTCTATGCCTGAACGCAAACTTTCTGGGACTCTCTCCAAACTCATAGTTCGTGATTACAGTTAAGCAAGGATATTATGACTTGTTTTTTTCCTTTCCTGAAAATACTTCATTTCCTTAGGTCCCTGCCATTCAGTGCTGTGAAAATGTGATTTGAAGTTTAAATAGGGCTTTCTAATTAGGCCATGCTCGCTGATATTTTTCCAACCCTGTACCCAGGCTACCTTGGAGTTATATACACACAATTAAAGAACATCCAATTTGAGATCCATATGCCTTTGAGTATGAATGGGTCACTCTCAGTGATTGCGTTTGATCCAACTGCTCATTCAGCTGAAGTGAATTAAGTTTTCCAGGGCACCCGGGTGCCATTTAGTAAATTACCTCATCCAGCACACTAAATGTGCCTCACATGGGTGAATAGCTTTCTTCCAGGGAGTAGTTTCGTCACCTCAGTTCTCCACTGGCCCAACCTCGTTGATGCTAAAGGGTGATTCACATGACACAGTACTTACCCACAGCCTCAGACAAGACTGCACAATGATCTGCTCCATTTAAGAGCACACATGCCAGTATTTAAAGGATAAAAGAGAGAACTATTTTGTTTGGATTTTTTATAAATCAAATATAGGCAAAAGTGCATTATTGCTCCCTAAACTCTGAAACTAAAATTTTGGTGGTAAATTCACCACCATATAGTAAAATTATTTGGCCCCTTAAAAATATCAATAAACAACACTGGCCGGTGTGGCTCAGTTGTTTGGGCGTCATCCGGTGCACCTAAAGGTTGCCAGTTCAGTTCCCAGTCAGGGCACATGCCCGACTTGTGGGCTTATCCTTGGTACGGGGCATGCAGGAGGCAATCGTTCTATGTTCTGCTCTTACATCGATGTTTCTCTCTCCCTCTCCCTTCTTCTCTCTCTAAAAATCAAAAACTATTCTTTAATATATATATATATGTCAATAAACAGGCATCTTTCTCTTAAACTAGTAAACATCTACAGAGATGAGTGTGCTTATATAGCAATAAATTTCAATGTAAGTTATTTTTCACGTGCAAATATAAATGTTCTTTTAATTTTAATGCAACTCTGTTCTTCTCATAGATATTAACTCCAGACATTTATGGGTTCCTCTTCTGAAAACTAACATCCGGAGCATAAAATACTTTTCTGTGGTGCATTCATTTGTTAAATAATGCTTTGAAAGTGGCTGGGTGCCCAAAGAGCCCACGCAGAAATAAAATGCACTCAGACTGCTTCCAAATGTTTTCGCCTCCACATATGCATGTCAGGAGCTGCTGTTTCTCTTACACTGTCACTACATCCAAGAATCTATAATCATTCACCACCACTAGCAGAACATTTTAGCAAACTACCCAAATTTACATCCAAGCCAATACTTAAAATGTAATAAAAAGCATGTATGTTAAGTGAACCAGTAATCTAACGATACAAGAGCCCAAAATTGTCTTAGAACTAGCTCTGAAGAATACATTAATAGCGTTTTCAACAGTGAATAACACCTGCTAGCTCCCTTTTTCCCTTTGTAAAATCCATGAGTTTCCTTCCACAGTTTTCATGGAACAGGA
Source organism: Miniopterus natalensis (assembly GCF_054644295.1). Lineage (NCBI taxonomy): Eukaryota > Metazoa > Chordata > Mammalia > Chiroptera > Miniopteridae > Miniopterus > Miniopterus natalensis. The sequence goes on from NC_142086.1 coordinate 26,221,959, forward strand.
GGTACTTGGGTCCTGTTTTGAACCCCGTCTAATGGCCTGCCAGGCAGCTAATGGTAAACAGTAGTGAAGTGGTGGCTCAGCAAGGGGCCGGAAGGTTGTCAATGGAGGTATTATTTCACATATTCTCCACAGGCCCAGTTCATGTAGCTCAAGAGCAATAAAATCAGGCTTCTTAGAGTCTGTTTCCATTTTCTCCCTTATTATCAGGAATGAGTGTTACCTCAGATTAACACCAGAAAGTTAAACTAATATAGGCCTGAAGGGTATCAAGCTTAAAAAAGAAAGTAATAGCTTCAATAAAAAATTAAAAGAAACAGTAAACTGGATAATGCCTGCCTCTCTTCAAGCCCATTACACACTTACGATTTTACTTGAAAATAGAGCCCAACACACTGTTATTAGTTTGCTTTAGGCCAGCAATTTTCAACCTTTTTCATCTCATAGCACATAAACTAATTACTAAAATTCTGCAGCACACCAAAAAATATATTTTTTGCTGACCTGACCAAAAATAAGCATAATTTTGATTCATTCACATCAGACAACTATTGTTGTGTTGGCTGTTGTCATTTTTTCTGACCATCTAAGGGAAAAGGCGTCAGTGCCCCTTACTAAATAGTCAGGTATTGCATGTTTTAAAAATTCTTGCAGCACACTAGTTGACAGTTGCTGCTTTAGGCCAAGGCTGGATTTGCTGGATCATATCTAGGAGAGTGAACCCACAGAGAATTAATTCTGAGTTAGTGCTCCCCTCACAGAATATCACCTCTATTCTGTGCCTCCCTTCTCCCTTGGACTTAAATGGTTCAGATTGCTCTGCCCTCAAGATCTTCTTAAATATGTAAATGATGCAAAACTGAAAAAAAATGGAGAGGATATGTGCGGAGGTCTTGTGTCTGGCTGTTAGTGTTCATCTATCTGTTAAAGAACATGAGCTAGTGAGAGTGGCTTTTTATGCCCCAGTATTATGACTCTAATGATATTTTGACTAACTTGCTAAACCAGTTGCATGAACCTTGTCATTTCACCTCAGAAGCTGCTATCAGAACCATCGATAACGTTGTCATGAGTAAGGAAGGCACAGACAGGCTTTACAGTTCCTGTTTTTAAAAGTTACCTTCACATTTGACCCCCATAAGCAACCTACCATGCCAAGGTCTGTTGGAAAGATAAAAATGAGAAACTTGTCAAGGAACTTACTCCACGACTTGTCAAGAACAGAATTATACTACAAGGGAAGTGTGTTATAAGTGCAGGAGGAGGAGCCAAGTAAGGTTGGTAGTGACTTTCTGCCAGTGTTTATTATCTAAACACTGTCTTGAATCTTTGTACTCAGAACAGACTATTGCCACGTTACCAAATGGAAACTGAGGCTCAGGGAGGTGAAGTGACTTGTACACAGTCATTCAGGACACTTGGGTTTAGCAAAGTTTGAAGCAGGATCCCGCGGACTCCAGCGCCCGTGAGCCGCTACTGGCGGCTCCGCCGCCCGCCGAGGAAGCGCAGGTGAGGCAAGATCATCCCGGGAGCGGCAGGACGGAAGGCCCCTGGCGGGGTGGCACTTGGCGGGCACTTAGAGTGGGCCGGGCTCAGGCCAGCCATTCTCACTCTGGGCTGGAAAGGAGGAACGACACATTCGAATAACAGTGAATATTCTATTATGTTTGGAGTAAAAGTGAAAGATTTTGAAATCATTCTTATACCTTGGGTTTGTGCCCAACAGTGCGGGAGATTTTGAAAATGTTTAACTGAGGAGTGGCCTGATCTGAACAAGAAGGACTCAGGGAGGTGTCCCCTTTACTGTTTCCAGCATGCGTGGTTACAGGCGGGGACATGGGAGGAAATCTCACGCACCTCCCTCGAGCAAGAAGTGGTACCGGGAAGAATGGGGGTGTGTTTGCCACCGCTGCCATCATGGTGCCACCCCAGCCATACATTTATGGTGTCAGAACTGAGGTGAAGTCACTAGGGTCTTGATTAGTTTTGTTCTGTTTGCTACTCTCAGTTATTTTCAAGACTAATTGTGTTCCCAAATTATTTTCAAGACCAATCAAATTTCAAACTGGTAATTACTAAACCAGATTATCCTGCCATCTAGTCTCTACCACATGGACGCCAAATGAGTACCATTCTGACCTGAAAAAGCGAACAGAACTTGGAAAGCAATTGAAATATCTTAGCCTTAAATGAAAAATGCTTGGTATGCATTAACACATTTGTTTGTCTGTGGCCCTGCCAAGGTTGTTGTCAGTATCTGGAAATGAAACTAAATCCAGAACATTCTCTTTCATACTTTGTATAAGGGCAGCGGCGATGTGACGGACCTGACAGCAGTAGCCACGCTGGCAGCAAATGGCCGGACTGGCCCATGGGCAGCCTTGCCAGATCACCAACGATCAGGTGCAGACTGTCTCACGCCCACCTCCTCAAGTGAGCTGAAGGACAAACCTCCCTTAAATAATGTGATGGGTAAACCCACGGTTCATAAATATTAAATAAATAGCACACTTTGGCTGTGGAGCTGAATGGATCGAGCTCAGAAACACATTGATAAATGCCGCTTAACAGCTCCTTAGCTGACTCCTTGGCACCTGAGGTGTAAAAGCATTTTTTATGGAACATATAGCTTAAAAGTCTGGCCTCAGAAAGAAGAGGCTGGGTAGGAATCCACTGACCAAGGCGCTGCGTGGTGGCTTAGTTGGGAGGGCATGCTTTTCAAGTTTAGTTCACACCTGTACCGCTTCTTACATAAAAAAAAAAGTCTAGAATTTCAGAAATTTTAGAATTTTAGTCTGTCCCTAGTTCCTAAACTGGCTCTTTATAAGCATTTAAAGTAGAAAGTCGTAAATCTCATTGAACTTTATAATTACACAGTTTTGAGAATAGGGTATTTATATTATTAAAATATACATGGTTGTTATGTTCTAACTCAGTCTAAAGTCAAACTGCCTTTTAACTATTCATATGAAGATAATTTTAATTCAACTCAGTAAATATTACATTGATATTTACTGGGATAGCTGTGTAGAGAAGACGTGCGTCGCTCATCTCTGCTTGTAAGGGATCACAACCTAGTGGGGAAGACACGCGTGTGAGCCAGAAGTCACCAGCTGGCAGCCCACAGGCTGAGGTCAGCTAAGAGGTGTTGTATTCTATTTCTACACTGTTCTTTTAAAACATTTGAATTCATTGTCCTTAGTCAGAACATTTATCCTTTAGTTTGACTTAATGCCTTTGTCACCAACCTGATGTACTTATTTATTGCACCTGATGGGCCCCTACAGGTTTTTGAGTTTGGTATCACAAAATTGTAAATAAATATACACTACCTATGATAGTGTTCTACCATTATTATAGCTGCTAAGATTATCCAGGAGCACAGAGGAGGGAATAGCAAGTTCTCCCAGGTATGCCGGGCATGTTTAGACAGAGGCCAGAGACCAGAGGGCCTTCCAGGCAGGAGAAATATCATGGAGGCTTGGAGGCATGAAATGGTAGGTCAAGTTTAGAAAGTTAAGATGGGGAAGGAGGGGCAATATTTATTCCTCACTTATTGAACACTACTGTCAGCCACTGATAACACGCTTCCTATATGATCCACAGTAATATGTGATATGTATAGTATTAACTCCATTTTTTAAATAAAAAATTGAGTGTCAGAATAGGTAAATAAATTATCCAAGATTAATGAGCCAGTGGATGGTAGAGTCTGAATTCAAAGTTCTGCCTGGCCTCAAGCCCAGGCATTTTCACTGTTAACCCTGATGGATATATTAGCAGATTGCCAATTTTCTCAGGACACTTTTTTTGGTAGTTAAAGATTCCAAGTCCCACTGAATCTAAAAATAGGTAAGACCACCGGACATAGCCCACACTGGGAGAAATAGAGGTTGAATTCAATGCAGCAAATGAAATAAAAATTATGTGTAAAAAAATTATAGAGCTAAAAGGAAATTTGGGGAAGTTCTAGTCCAAGTTCATCATTTCACAGGTGAGGAAACTCAGACATTTGAAATAGTTGCTTTAAAAATGTCAAAGAGCCTCTATTTTAAATATAAATTCAAATATATTTTTCGATAAATGTTTTATTCTTAATCAGTTTCAAAATATTTTAATTCTCTTTGTTAATGCTCTGGTTTCAAAAAATAATTTAGAGCAACCATAATTTTATTATGCCTCTACAAGTTTAAAAATAACTCAGGCAAAGCTGAAAATTTCTTTCTAGCACTGAAGAAATAACTCATAAAATGTAGCCATGAAACTGCTCTTTTTACTTCAATACTTTTATTACAACCTACTGAACAACAACAGGATAAGAAATCTATAAAATTCATATTGCAGTGACCTGAAGGATCAAAAAAAATCAGAAACAAAACAGTGATGGTACCATGATCTTTCATTGTGTTTGGTGCTTGAAGAATGTGCCTTGAGATTAGCTGTGCCGGTAGTTAAGGAGGAAAATACTAATTTAATTGTAGGCATATTTTGATTTATAAGAATTTAGGAAATGAACAAAATTATGTAACTGCATCTTTGGCTTAGCCTGGTTAGAATCATTTCCTGAAAATGATAGTGTCGTATCAAAAATTGTTTGATTTCCTATTTTTGTACTGGAAATGCGTATCGTGGGACCAGGTTAAAAAAAATAGGTGTCTTAATAAATATTTACTGAATAAATGAAAATGTCCACGAATGACTAAAAGGATAAATGAGTTATTCATGAGTAGAATAGTCTCTTTCACATTCCAAGCCTAATAGAAAATTAGCTGTCTTCTAGTCATTAGAAAGTGGCTATTGGTCTAGGAAGCATTTGAACAGGCAGAGCACTTCCTTAGATCCTACTGAAATACTTGGTTAAGGAGCAATTTGGCACCTTTCATTTAATCACTTATTTACTACCTTATTCAACTTGCATTTATTGAAACCCTACTCTGGGCATGTTCTGACCAAGTTAGAAGAGACCATGTTAGGCTTCCAGCTGGCCCACCTCATCTACCACAATGGGGCAGGAATATTTTCTCTACCATACCAGACAGAGTGGCTTAGTTTCTCCTAGACTGCCAGGCTATTATGTAAAGAGGCCCAAAGGGAGGTCTCCATGGAGTAAAACGTGCATTCTCCCAATGCCTTACATGAAAATGGCTCTTCTTACTGTTGTTGGTCTTCCTCTCTGGTGATGTAGCTGTTAGAGTCTGAGGCTTCATCCGCCAGCATAGAAAACTAGGAAGCATATGCTCAAACAAATATAATGGGATTATGGTTTTCTTCCCTCAGTGGAGGAACAAATATAGAAGAGAGAGACACTAAGGAGAGAAAACATGAGATACACAGGAATGGAGAGAAACACACAGTCTGACAAAGAAAGGACAAGTGAAATTAATAGGTAGATAGATCAACTGGTAGAGAAAGAGATGGAAAGGTAGAAAAGCTTTGAAGGTTCAGAAGTGAACATTCCTGGGGGGAAACAGCCCTTGGCATAGCATTTGGTTTAACAGACTGTTTTCATTGAACTTTGAAGTTACTCATACTGTAGCTCAGAAGTACCACTATTAACCTCAACCACACAGTTATGGAGTGGCTACTATGTACCAGTTACAGAACTCAGTGTGGATACTTAAGAATGAAGAAAGGATCTCCCCACTGAATGCATACATGCTCAATTCTCAGCTTTTCAAATTTTTGGCCATGCCCCCATAGTAAACATTTTGAGCCAAACTCTCTACTATATAAATACTAATTTTTTATGTCATATATATCTTCTGTCTTACTGTACTATATTTTTGTACTTATTATAAAACACAAATATAAAATACAAGTAATTAAAATATTTTGAATATTAGTTTTATATATTAGTGCAAAATGTATTAATATAGTGTCTGATTGTAAGTTCAGTTTATTTCAATACTTGACTTCAAATAATATATACACCACACACAGGCATAATATGCATGAAATGCTACATATGTAGGGCCTGGTTAGTTATGATATTAGTGTAAATCCATATTTTTTAATACTGTTCACAGTTACTTTTTGTGATCTCTTTTTATATCAGACTAGATCATCCTCACACTTCATATTGTAGTTGATAAAGAACTCATTATAGGAGTTGAAGACATGGAATTTCCATATTTTATGTGCTTGCTTGGGCCTTTATTACAAATTTTCTAATTATATCCACTACATAAGGAACAACATGGTCTTCTAGAATCACTGCCTTGTGTCAGACGAAATCAAGGCTCTGTCCTAAATGTTCAAGCCCTTGAAATAAATTTACTTCATGAATACTTTGGCATCTTTCTCACCATTTTATTGTTTAAGCACATGGTCTACAATATTCTTTGATCACACACCTCTAACAGTAAAAATTTTGCACACCCTCCACGGAAGTATTATGAGTATTATAATTTATTTAATATACATGCGTGCATGTATTTTAAGTTTTCAATTCTAAATTGTTTGTCTTTAATTAAGCCTGTGTATTCTCTGTCCTCACGTAGATCAAAATGAGTATCTCCAAAAATACAACCTAATGGGAACAACAGGAAAGAGTCATATCTTAAAAGTTCATATTATAGGGATATTGCTCTTATTAAACTTTTTTGCATCAAAATTAAATTATTGATATGGCATCTTCAAAGAAGGGATTTCTTCTGTTAGGGATTTGTGTGCTTACATGAGGGGGATAGTTCTGCATTAGAAAATCTGATCAATCTTTATCTCAATTTTTCACCTAAATAGGTGGAGTTTTTTAAATTACCACTATTTAATAATATTGTCTTATACTTATGATCTTTTACTTTCATTTAATTCTCACAAAGAGTCCCATGCGGTAGGGTCAGTTATTTTCATTTTATAGATGAGGAAATTGAGGCACAAGGTCACAGTTTGTCTTCTTTACACAAATCCTTAATATCTAATTTCCAGTGTAAAGTTATTTCAGGGAGATTGCTGCAATATCAAATTTAAAATGGAATTTTGTTTCATTAAGTTTAAGTGTTAAATATATTTTATTATAATTCTTTGAAAACTGGTTACAGGCCAGATTATTTTCAGGTAATCTAAGTAATCAATATCCTCCACTAATTGATCAAGCCAGATGTGAGAGGATAGGCCATATCAATTTCTGCTTTTTTCACATGGTGGTCTCTTGATATGACCTATTGACTAGCAATTTTTTTTAATATATTCTTTACTCTTGTACAATGTTTCTCAGTAGATGCTACTAGCATTTTGAGAGAGAATTCTCCTTTGTGCAAGTGGTATACCACTTTTTGCAATGCCTTTAGCATCCATCCTGACCCTTACCCACTGAACAGCAGTAATGTCTTTCCCCACTCACAATCTGTAATGCTCCGGAAGGGGCATGAGAGCCACTGAGCTAATGAAAGACAGACAAATCACTGACCCATGCAGCCAGTGACTTGCATCAACTTACCTTACACCACTAGTTAATAGTGTCTGTTGTCCATCTGATATCTGTAACTTTGAAATTTTATCATAGTAGGATTGCCAGATTTAGCAAATAAAAATTCAGGATACCCAGTTATCTGGGAACTCTATATTAAAAAAAATGCAATTAATGTCACATTCTGGTCTCTCTTTAACCCACCAACTCAGAATCAGTAGCAAACTGGAAACTCAAGTATTTGAGATTTAGAAAAATTTGTTAAGTGACACATCTTATATTTCAAGCTTGTAATGGCTAAAGGAATTCTCTCATCACATAAAAATCTAATTTATATTAGCAAACAATTACTCTACTGAATGTAACTAAAAACAAAATACTCATGAAAATTTACATTTCTCCTGCTATAGATATTAGACATTGTATATTCTTCAGCTACAGTATAATTACTTAAGAAAAAAACCAAAGAGAGTCAGCGACTTAAGCAATAGGGCAAACCAGACTCAAATTATCTCATATCCAATCTGAAAAAGGTTCATGAACTTAAATTCTTGTGGAATAAGAGATAAGGGAATTATAACAAAGAATAATTTCAGTTTTCCTGACTGAATTGTGAAAACTCAGCGCTGTAGTGTTTCATACAATCTCTATTGACATGACTGACCTTGAGAAAAATGATAAGGCATTATTATCACATAACATGATATCTCAACTGAATATGTACTCATGTGCACTAGTCTTTCTGTTTCTTTGTTTGTTTGTTTTAGATATTTTTTAAAAAGTGACAGTTCCTTAAGGAAGATAGGCCACAATGAATGAAAGATCTTTTAACCCATAGTAAAGAAACATAGCAAAACTATTATGAATAATGCAGCGAGTTTTTTTCTGAAAATGAAAGCTGCTATTAAATATGACAGGCTGTCACAACTAAAAAAAAAACAAGTCAGCAATGTAATCATAGCAATAGCATTATATTTGTATTTAGTTTCTTTCAAGGACTTAAAATAATGGAAATCTTTTCTAAGTTAACAGTTTAAAATAATGTTGGCAAAAATAGCAAAAACTCAGATTTAAAAAATCTCTAAATGTGAAGCATATTAACATTATTTAGAGTCCCTGCTCTCCATGCTTTTGTTTTTCTCCAAATTTCCTTTAAGATAATTACATTTATATCCCTTTTGGTTTCCTGTGCATGATTATATTATTCTTTTTCTTTGTGATTTAGTATTTTTAACCAGGCTTCCTATTACTTGGCTTCAATAAATCCATAATCAGCTAAAATTGGATTATTTTTGCTTTTCACAGCCTCTAATAAAACCTGGATTTCCTGTAATTATTCTCCCTGTTGTAAAATCACCATTTCTTTTGTGACTTTAAATAAGAACGCTGTATAAATGTGTGATACAATTATCTCCACCTGGTGCTCAGTGAAGTTCCTTCATTATGAGCATTTTCTCAGACAGTGACGAAGCGTTGCACATGGACACGTATTAACTTTGTGCTCAGTGATAAATATCCCATCAGTAACAAAGGAGAAATTCGTTTCCCTATTGGTGGAAAGTTAACCCTGAGCAATTTCTTGCCTGCTGCTTGGCACTTTGGCCGCACCTCTTGACGTTCAAGGGGCTCCAGCCCTGCTGTACAATTTTACTAAAAAAACCAGTGAAATCAACCCCAAAGCCAGTTTATTCACAGCACATGATTTTCTTTCAGTGGTTTCTTTTTTTTAAAGAAATATATCTTTTCTTGATTTCAGAGAGAGGAAGGGAGAGAAAGAGTTGAAACATCAGTGATGAGAGAGTCATTGATCGGCTGCCTCCTACTCACCCCCGACTGGGGATCGAGCCCGCAACCCGGGCCTGTGCCCTGACCGGGAACCAAACCGCGATCTCCTGGATCCTAGGTCGGTGCTCAAGCACTGAGCCACGCCCAGCTGGGTTTTCAGTGGTTTCTTTAACCCAGTGTACAGTGCATAGTACTCACCCATTAAAACATACTTGGTAACTTTGCTCTTTCCTAAAAATATCAAGAAACGCTAGCCTTTTTTTAGGAACAAGTTTCTCCATAGAAGCAAGATATACAGAGCATGGTATATTAGGTCCCTTTAATACTGGTCAGAGTTTAAAGAAGCCTCAAATTTTAACTTATTTTAGGTGAAAAATGTGTGTCAAGAAACAGAGTGAAGGCTCTTAAACACAAAGGACTTGCTAAATCTGAGTGTGGGAGGAGAGATCGTAGGTCTCTACAAATGAAAACTGCTGGACCTGGTGGTGTTTCGTAGGCCCAAATGAGATGCATTTCTCACAACAACCAGGGTAACTGGTGTTTAGGGTATTATTTTGATTTAAACTTAGATATGCCATATCTTACCAGTGCTCCCCATGCGCTGGTACTGCATATATATTAAATTTTATTCTGAATGACTTTAGCGGCGTTAAGGTCACTGAAACACCAAAATAATAAGCCCTCTACGATTCCAAAGTGCAGGGTTTCTCATTCATATTCAGACCAGAGCAATCTCCCAAACAGGAAGTGGCTCCTTATTTATCGTGGAAATAAATATAGTTCCACTATAGTGGAAACTTTGTGTCCTGGGAGTCTGTCAGTGACCTGATAGCACTTCCTCTCTACAACAGGCCTCAATTTGCTGGTCTATAAGATGAGAATTTTTTGACCGGATGATCTCTAAAGTCCTACTTTGCTCTGACATTCCTTTATTCTATAATTCATTATATAATTTTATGGGTAAATTTCCAGGTAGTTGACCTTTTTTTCTCTTCATAATTGCCTTCTTATAAATGGAAAAGCATATGGGTTCTACCTTTGCAAACTCTGATGTCTTGTCTGAAATAGAAAAGTGTAACATATTAAGAGTGGTATATGTTGTTTTTCTTCCCACTCTTTCAAAAACGTGTAATTACTGTAAAGTACAAAAGTTTTCCTCATTTGAAACACTGATTCTAACAAACCTGAAGTAAAGCACTGTTCCTTCTGGTGTAGCACAGACCTCAGACACTATTGTGACTATTTCTGCATGTCTGTAAATCACGTGGACATGAATTCTGCAAACAGACAATGTCAATACCATGCATTTATATCCCCTTTGTCAAATGTAGGTTTGGAGATTTTATCTTAGCATTCTGATGCTTCTAAACACTTCTTAATTGTAACTAGTTAAAGTAGTTTTCTTTTTAAAAAACTAGGTTGATTTTTAAAATTTATGAATAAGAATATTTTCCATTCCTTTGAATTTCATAGCTTCCTCGTATGGTTTGATGTCTTTGTTGATTATAGGTTTTATTCCACTTAAATGATCAACAACTTTTCCACAAAGAAGACTTTGATTAATGTCAATTTTTTAATCTCTTAAAAGGATCCTTCCCGGCCATTGGGATGGAGACGTTCTGCCCCAGCTTCCTGAGGGCAGGGTTTTTAAGTAGCATCCAGGCTCCGAATCCAGTGCCCGCGGGAGGATCGTTGCCCCCCAGGATTCCTGCTGGTAGGTATTTCAGGTGAAATTTTCTGTCGCCATATGCAACAGTGGGACTGTGGTCACACTTGATAGGCCACCATACAAAAATAAGTATTTCTAAAGAACATTGTTGAAAGAAATGCAAGTGACTATCATAAATGCACGAACCACATTTATGATACCCAATGCTGGGAAAATGGTATAAAGGAAGCGGAAGGGAGGGCTGTCACCTGAGCGCCCAGTTAGCAGAGTGCTGCCTCGTCTTTAGGGGAAGTTTTTACGTAAATAAAAACTACAGCTTCAGCTCCCAAATGTGTAACTCTAGAATAAAACAGGGATGGACTTACTCTGCTTTGCCATTTGGAATAGGCTAGAAAAGAGAATTAAATACTGACTGTTATTAACAGAAAAAGTAATTCCATACCTGGTAAGTTTATAGAGATTTAACTAAAATTCCATTTCACTAAAGAAAAACAATTTGGGGAAAAGCCAGAAAGTTAACAAAATTGAAATTTTTGGAAAGAAAATTAATGTGCACTTCTCCCTACAAATAACAAGCTGATCTAAGCCATATTCTATCAATGAGAGAAACAAACTATTGGATATTGAACATTTTAAAATGCAGTTTTAAAGTTTAGTAAATCAAAGTTTAGTGTGGATTATCCATTATTATAATCGCAAACTGTGTTTCCTCTGTCATTTTGTAAAATATCCAGCTGCCTTCTTCCCTTGTTCCTGAAGGATGCAATCCACCTTTATATTTTATATGTGTCTTAACAAAATAGCATTAGGATGTTGATTCTTGGAGTTTTTTAATCATAATTCTTGTCTTTTTATCATAATTAATAATTATGCTACAAATTATGATGATGACCATATGTATTCAAGAGGCTGGCCCAGCCAGCAATATACTGGGAACATTTTAAAAGACTGGGAAATCCAACAAAAACAAAATCCCAACATGCATATTTCTTGCATTTCTTAGCAAAATTATACCAACAAAGCCCGAGATTATTATATTGCCATTTTTCTTTTGCCTTTTAATTACACTTGCCTACTTAATTAAAACATACAAAGACTAACAAGCTATAAACATGCTCTGATGTCTTTTGGTTTTATCACTGGATATTTACTGATGTGGTTGGATACTTTGTGACCAGAAATGCCATACTGATAGAGTAAGAACCAAAAAAATTATGTGAATTCAAAATTAGCATTTTAGTTCTGATGAGCGTGCCACCTTTTTCTCTCCCTAAAAACAAAAAGGCTATCAGTTGCACAGGAATGTTCTTGTTGTTGTTGCAAATATAGAAATGTAACTTTCATAAATATTCTTAGTATCTCAGTGATTGGAATTAGGAGATGAAGGAATAATTTGTATTTTAATGGCTTAATTCTTAACTCAATGACAGCTCTTGGTGGATATAGGTATGTTTGGCAGAAATGACATAACAAAGTTCAGTAGTGACTTAAATTATCCAACATCACTGATGAAAAGTAAATAAATAACCCTTGTATAGCCAGTGAGGATGACAGAAGCAAGACGAGGTTTCTGTAGCACATACACAGAACCAGCTTTCCAGAGAGGAGCCTAAGAGAATGCTCTAGCATTTCTGTTCTTTTAGGCTTTAAGCCAAATTTGCCTCTAGCTTTCATAGGAGAGAAAACTCACTTCAGTTTTTCATGACTTAAACATAAATCAGGTGTAACAAAATTGCTTCATAAAAAGTTTATAGATCTAAACTTGTTTCTGTTCCCTCAAACAAATTTGCTCAACTCACTTCTCCTAGCTTCTGTATCTCTGGTAAGTGATCCTTGTACACTGTCTCTGCTACTTTCCAGCAGTGGCTGCTGTGATTTCCAAGGTAATTTCCTTCCTCTTCCATTTAACTATAGCTTATTTCCCAAGAATTTTCATTATAATTTTGTGTAAAGAAGAATGAAGCTGCTATCATTAGTTTTTATTGTTTCATTTTAAAAAAAAACACAAAAAACTAAAGTATCTCTTTGCCATACAATAGCTGAACTGATGACCCTTGAAGTCCCTACGCGGGCAGGGAGCAATTCCTCCCTTGACCTAAACCATGGCACTGTAAAAGGCTGGCCAAGGGTTGATGTCCTCTGGGCAGTAATTAATTTGCTTTCTACCAATTGACAGTACTTTGAGGGTCCATGAAGACTTTTGCTGTGTCCTTCAAAGAATCACAAAACTTGTCCTGATGATGATGCTAATTAAGTTTCTCAGTTACTTATGTTAATCAGATTTAAATGAGATACATGTCTTCTATAAACTCATTTCTTTGCATTCATGTCACACTGTGCTACCAAGGAGCGCTATTTTATAGCACTTAACTTATTTTTACGTTAACTTCAATAATAGAATTATTGAATCATGAGACCCAGAAAGCAGACAAGCCTGAAATTAGTATTTATGTAACAATTGTCAGTTATCTACATTGTTTACATTTGCCCCTCTATATCCAAGGGTTTCCCATCCATGAATTCAACTCACCACAGATGGAAAGTATTCAAGAAAAAAATCTCAGAAAGTTCCAAAAAGCAAAACTTGAATTTGTCACACACCGACCACTATGCTGAATTCATGCAAATGAAGTTATGTGCAGGCCTAGCCTGCTGTAGCCCATGTGGTATATATAGGTTAGATATATATAGGTATATATATCAGGGACTTGAGCATCCTTGGATTTTGATATCCTGGCTGGAGGGGGACTACAATTAATCCAGTGTGTATACCAAGGGATGGCTGTTTATAAACTTTCTCATTTCTAGAAAGGTCTAGTAAAGGCTTATTAATCTTAGTTTCAAACACCAGGAAGTAACTGGCTGAAAGTTGAATAGCAAGTATATTCATATATTTAATGCAGTGTCTTCCATATAGTAGTCACCCAATGAAGTATGAAAATCACAGGAGAGAAAAAGAGAGGAGAGCGAAGGTAGGAAGAGAGGGGAGAAGAGAGGAGAGAAGACAAGGAGATGGGGAAAGAAAGGAGTTAGAATGACATAACCGAATTTATATTCTTTAATATCAAAGCCTTTCCCATTGTGTTCCTTCCTATTCAAATTCTGCTCCTTGAAAAGAATGGATGTACCTATTCCAAACATGTTATTGGGCATGTACTCTAAAATGATAATAAGCTTGCTCTCTTTGCTATATCTAGTTATTTTTTTTAATTGAATTCTATAGTCAAACAGTACTTGGAAATGGGATAGAACATTTTACACAGGGTCTTAGACTAGTAGCTCACCTTATGACAGACTACCTCTACCAAAGCCTTTTATATTATTGAGGGTTTCACGTGCTTGACATACATAAATGAAAGCATGGTAATGAAGTCATGGAGAAATAAAACTATGCAGTGACAATAATGGAGTAACATGGAGGTTTCACGGATTTGGTTTTCTCTGTCACTTCACAATAACCATCTGACATCAAGTGGTATCTTAAATTTATGTAAAATCCAAATATCACTATGTGTCTTAAAAACAAAACTTATTTATAAAATGTAAAGGGGTATTTATTATCTGATGATTACTTAGAAAATAATACCCCAGATTGAGTAGGATTTGGATCAACACACTTCTAGCTTGCATTTTTCTGTCAGTTGTCTGTCACTTGCAGGAGACTGGAAAATAATGTTTTTCACTAATGAAGTAACTCATACATATATATAGATAGATTGGATTCTAGGCCAAACCGAAATGTATGCCTTAAACTAACAAGCTTTGCCGATTGTAAGTGAAGCCTATGAAAGAGGAAACGATGAAAACACGCCGCATGTGGGATTTAGAAATGGATAGATGCTAGAAAAAGAAAGTCCGTGTCGAAGGTCTCCCTAAGGCTTCCTTTGTGGTTAATCTTGGAGACTCTAGTTACTGAGGAAACACCACGTCAGTCTGTCTGCCTGTGCTCTAAATACAGGGCGATATATATGACCCCCTTTTGACGTTTTTCCCGGAGCTGCTTCTCGTTGCACGACGTGTTAGGTGACTGTCAGCACCTAAGATGCAGCAGGATGGAGCCAGTGGTTGTCTTCCCCTCATTGACTCCTGTGCCTCTGAATCAAATCACAGCAGGAATGTGAACACGTGGGGCTCAAAAACGAGATTGTCATCATTAATAACGAAGTTTAGTATCATTTCTTTCTTTACCCTTTGGAAAGAGATTTGGATGAGCCGTCAACTCGAATAGCCAGACCCTCTCATACCCTCATCCCTGTGCCCCGCCTGGCAGCCTTAGGAAGGGAGTCCGCAGTCCACTTCGCTCTAAACCAGTAGCAGATCCATCCTAATCCATCCTAATCCATTTCTACAGCAAAGGTCCCCAGTGCTGAGCCACTACTAAAATGCCTTCAAAGTCCATTAACAACGATTAGCAATACTTCCCTTTTTATAGTTCATGTGAAATCCCATCTCTGTGGAGTCAGAGCAAGTATTGCATGCGTTCTTCTTGAGTCAAGGAAAAGTTTTTATTCGGAAGGCATATCGTTTAGATGTTAGAAATAAGCTGGGAATGACAAATAGGGTTGGAGCTGCAGAGAATCTCGGATCTCGTGACTGTGGTATTATCGGGTTTCGATGCAGAAAAGCAGTCACACGAATATGTAAGACTAGGTGGCAGACTTCAGAGGAATGTACAGTGAGTTAAGGAAAATTGGCATGGACTCGATATGTCGAGGGAAATCAACAGTGGAAAAGTGTATACCTTTTAAATACAATCAAGTACAGAAAAATCGAGGCAAACCATTTTATTTCTTCATATGTTCAGGCATCCTAGAGAAAGTAACCTTGTGTTGGGTTCACAATTTGACATTTCAAAATTAGTCACTTTTGACAAGACAATTTCTGGTGACTGTAGCTCTGCTGAGGAGGGTTATTCTTTTTATATTTTTTGTAGTATTTATGACAATTTACCTATTTTATCTTTGACAAAATGTTGTTCCAATAAATATACATAAAAGATAAGAGACAGTGGTTTACTTTTTTTAGTAAGAAATCTTCAGGGGGAACACAATCTTCTTTGATTGAAAGGTATATGTTTTGCACATTTCTGCAGTTGAGAATGTTGCCAATTGCCCGAATGAGGTGAATGTGAATGAGTGTTTGCATGTACCTACTTAAAGCAAAAGCTAACTGTAAAAGGAATAGGAAAACTGGATTAAACTTGCAAAGTAAAATCCTCAGTAAGTGACTCAAAATGTAAACTGTGGTAAAAAGAAATACCTTCATCTGGATTCCTAACTCCTGATTTCCTAATTCCTTGTCATTTGTGTGGTGTCAAGACCCAATAGGTCCTTCAGTACCCACCGGCCACTTATCCCCTAGAGAACTCTCCTTTTCGAAAGTTTGTGCAGCCACAGGTTTCAGAAGGAAACCCTGAAGAACTGCAATGACTAGAAACTAGATTGGGGACCTGGGGCAGGACTGGGCAGGAGACCAAGATTGTTCTATTTCAGGACTCAGCAGAGACTAGAGAAGAGAGGGCCACCGATGCTGACAAAAAGAACACACCAGCCAACAGAAGCACAAGGAAGGTGACAGGAGTGTATTTAGTCATATACCCATAAGCCACCCCTTTAAAATATTTGCAACACTGTTAGTTACAGGTTAGACAGTCATTTAAGAACACATCGGGGGGTATATTGATAGCTTCTAAAACCAGCACAAGAGGGGCTAGCTAGGTCGTGTCAAGGTTGCACTCAATCTCTATGGCTTAAAGTCAGTGAGTTTATAGTCCAGAAAGATTATACAGCATCCTTTGGTTCTTTGCCTTACTTGAGGAGAAATACAAAGGTCACAAAATGACTTAAGACAACTTGAAGATACCACTTGGAATAAGAAAATTCAGGATGGGAACATCTACAGAATTGAAGGTATAATTTGAACCTTCAAATAACATTCAGTTCATAAAAATTGTATTGCAGAGTTTTATGAGTTTAAGCACTCCTCTGGACAGATGGCCCTGATGTTGGAGTACAGGTCACGAAGTCAGATTCCTTACGGATTATGCTTTCTTTCTTGGCCAAAAATAACATAGACTCTTCCCCTGAGAAAATGGATATGAAAAAAGACATGAAAAATCTTAAAAGAGTCTTAGAGTAACCTCCCAATTTTTACTAGTTCTTTTTGGTTCTCTATCACCAGATTCTTTAAGCAGTTTTGGCCTCTGACCTCAGCCGTGCCTTCTTATTGGCATAAATGCTTCTTTTCTCTTACTGTCATATGACTCTTTTCTAAATGTTTGCATAGAAACAGGAGGTTTCTGGAACCCTGAAATCCATAAATGAAGACTCTCAAGTTCTTAAAAAGTCAATGTTCTACATATAAAATTATATTTAACTGACATAGTGAGAAGCAGCATCTTTATGTAAGGCCAAGAGTGCATTAAAAAGAAAAAGTATACAGAGCTACAGGATGCATTTGATATCAAAGTCTGGAACATTTACAAAGAGAATCTCTTTCTTTTTTTTTTTTTTTACTGCCAAAAAGACATGAAAAATCTTAAAAGAGCCTTTGAGTGATCTCCCAATGTTTTCTAGCTCTTTTTACTTCTCTTTTCAGATTCTTTAAATAGTTTTAGCCTTTGACCTTAGTTATGCCTTCTTACTAGTACAAGTGCTTCTTTTATCTTACTATCATTTGAATAAGCTTGAATCTTAAAAAATCTGGATCTTATGTATATAATTCCTTAAATTCTCAGTTGAGAACATAACCTATCCCCTAGAGTTCTTCTTGCTTTATCATAAATTGTGCCATCTATTTTGGTCCTATTCAAAGGAACTACCAATGCTTTCAAAAGATTCACCCAAGAATGTTTTTCTCACAAAAAAATATTCTGAAAAGCTTTACACAGCTTGCTAAATTAGCTGGGTTTCCACGTGAATCAGTGTTTAATCTTTGTGTCATTGGGTTTTCACTTTAATTGGAAACATGACAAGAAACAGCTGCTCCAATGCCTCTTCCCCTTCGGAGAACCACACTGATTCCCACAGGGCAGCACTCGTGCCCTTGCGAGCCGCTGGGCCACTTAAGAACATGCGTAAGGTGGGGCTAGACCAGCCCTGCTACAGAAGGCGTCTCATCTCAGCGTTCATTCTTTTACTTTATAGGACAAAGCACAGTGGAAGTTGCCCTGTGGCACAATGTTGGCTTTTCATAGTTCTGTTCACAGAGGTCTTACAGGGAGTGTATTTAGCAAAATTGAATTAAAAAATAAAAATTAAACCTCTTTCAAGAGTTGCAGAAAACATTTAAAAATAACATTTTCCATGGAAGGAAGAAAAGGAAAGTGGTTAGTAGTTTAATTTATGTCATATATATAATTTATGTAACAAATGTTTTCTTCGTTATAATTAAAGTCTCGCCATAAATAACCCCTGTCGTTAATGTACATTCAATATATCCTGTCTAGAGTTTTTTATTTTTAAATTTTCTTTTGATTGGTGAATGATACAAAACACCTAAAAGTTGAATATTTTATCATTTCTGTAACTATAAGACACTTTTTTAAAAATTTATCTTTATTGTTGAAAGTATTACAGAATTCCCCCTTGCTTTTCCTGCACTGATCCCCTCCATCACCACCCCCCTCCCCCACCCCCTGCACACCCCCAGGCCTTCTCCACACTATTGTCTGTGTCCATGGGACCATAAGACACTTTTTTTTTTTAATCCTCACCAGGGGATATTTTTTCCATTGCTTTTCAGAGTGAGTGGAAGGGAGAGAGAGAGAGAGAGAGAGAGAGAGAGAGAGAGAGAAACATTGATGTGAGAAAGACACATCAGTTGGTTGCTTCCCACACTTGCCCCAACCCCAACAGGGGCCAGGGATCCAGCCTGAAACCAAAGTACGTGCCCTTAACTGGGAATCAAATCCGAGACCCTTTGGTCCCTGGGCCAATGCTCTAACCACTGAGGCACTGGCCAGGGCCATAAGACACTTTTGAAGGTAAAAGCACAGAGCATTTGAAACACTTTTGGAAAGTGATGATACTTTTACTTTCTCCAAAGGTTTCAGAACTCTTCTTAAATATTCAGGATGTGGGCCTTGGCCAGGTGGTTCAGTTGGTTAGAGCTGTGTCCTGGGACAACAAGGTTGCGGGTTTGAGACTGATCAGGGCACATACAACAACCAACCAATGAATGCACAGATTGATGTTTCTCTCTCTCTCTGAAAATTAATTTTTTTAAAAAATTAGGATATTTTAATAGTTTTTCTAGTGTCTTTTCCAGAGGTTTTACAGAAACATATCACATACTACTTCTGAATGTTCTCATGTATGCCTTTTACAACTGAAATTTCAACTGGTCAAGCTCTGTCCTTTTAATCCATATATAAATATTAAGAAAATTTAAAATAAATTGATTTGTAAAGGAAACTTAAAATCATTATCATAAGCTGATGCTGAGAGATGGGGGAAGCAAATTTCCTTAGCACATATTTCCTGTTTATGGAGAATACTATAGGGTTTTATGGATCTTTAAGATCCTAGAACTTCCCAAGGACAAAACATATCTGGGAACAGCACCGTGCCCAGTCCATAATGCCTTTCCAGGATGCATTTTTAAGTTGAGGCAGTGAGATGTAGGGTAATACTTCATGTTCTCCAGATTACTAATGGAGACCCAAGCATTACTTGGGGGATAGCAAGTTGGCCAAGCACTCAGACTCAAGCCAGAGCGCCTGGGTCAAGCCCCCGCTCTGCCCACTGTGTGTCTGGACAAGTTGTTTGAACGCTCAGTACATCGGCAGTCTTATCTGTTAAATTGAACTAGTAATTATACTCACCACGGGGTGGTATGAGAACTAAATGAGTTAGAACCGAGCCTAGCACATTGAAGAACTTGGTTTTTTAAAGTCAGTTATTATTATGCCTGTGCTGATTTAAATGTATCTATTTTTAAATTATCTACACAAAAGGTTTTCACAGGAAGAAATCAGGAACAAAGGCAGCCTAAAATTATTTATTTGACACAAGTTTAACTTGGTTTTGAACTTAGATATGATATAGTTTTTCAAGTCCTGAGAAGTCTCTGATGTGTTTTGTTCACTATCACCTAATGGTGATTAAACTATCGATTATTACATATAAATCAATTATATCTTCTATAATAATTGGGAAGCAAAAAGTCATAAATCAAATAATTTTAAAATGTTTTTAATTTTATCATTATCATTTTATTACTTTTATAAATATAGATGTAATACAAAATCAAGAAAGACATTTTTCAAAATGCATATGTTATTTAGAATTTTGCAGTGTGGTTAGTGTCTTATAGTGAAGACACGTTCTAACAGGAGGCATCTTTGGCAATGACTGTCTTTGTCAATGAGACACTTTAATTAAGAAGAAATCTTTAGCCCAGATGGTATTTTCAGTAGAAAGAAAGACAGTACTGAGTATTACTGCAGCAGTGGATGCAGAGGGTATGCTTTGTTTCTTTACCCTCACACCTTCTATTTGCTCTAGAACAAATCTAGATTAAGAAGCGCTAGCGCTTTCATAAAGCAGATCACTCCTCCCAATTCCTGCTCAGCAGTTTTATCACCAAATAAAATAATTTATTCTTCAGCATTTCTCCAAGGACATTGGAATAACCTCTAAATTTAAAAAAGCAAAATAAAGAAATTAAGAGAATCAAGTCAACATAGTTATACAGATTTAGGG
This sequence comes from Miniopterus natalensis, assembly GCF_054644295.1. Lineage (NCBI taxonomy): Eukaryota > Metazoa > Chordata > Mammalia > Chiroptera > Miniopteridae > Miniopterus > Miniopterus natalensis. Next base: position 26,242,522 of record NC_142086.1, read on the forward strand.
GCTTCCAATAGCTCTAAGGTTAAATCAATTCCAGATTTACCACAAGACCTGTTGTTACAGGAACAAATCTGTACATGGAGTACAGCATAGCTTGTTAGAAATAAGACTCTACTTCCTCTAAATGCTATTCCTAAAAAACTATGTATTATGTTATTTATAGTAATAAAATATGCATTTTGATTATTTTACTCTAGGAGAAACCATCTTGTTCATTAAAGCAACTTCAAACCTGTTGATTTCAGGTTTTGGGATTTAAAATGACCTTTAAGAGCATCAGGAAAGCTCCTAAACATATTGACCTTAGTCATTTTTAGTAATGAACCTTTTTAACTCTGAAAGCAACTTTCTAGTTTAGGATAAACATCTGTCTAGTCATGAAATATAAACAATATTCCCATGTATCCATTCATTCTTTAGGCTGCTGTTGGGTGATTTACAATTTAGTATCAGGAAGTATTCCCTGTATTTTAAATACATTCCATTTCATTTCACCTCATACCTCAGGCAATGAAGGAGGTGTTAATTCACCTCATGTTATTATGTAATAACATGCAATATTACCAGTATACAAAGCAGGACTATATAGCCTACAAATGGGGAGACTGAGGCAGTGAGACGATAATTATGTAAGTTCACTGGCCCGAAGTGAAAAAGTCTTCCATAGCCTCCCATCTCACTCTAATCCCACAACTTCTAACCCCACTCTGCTGAGCACACAAGGAATAAGGTGGCCGGCCACCCCAATTTGTCTGGGACGTGAGAATTGCAGTGCTAAAACCTGGGATTTACTGTATCGTATAAAATATAACTAGCAGTCACTTTTACTTTGCTATAGGATATAAAAAAGTTCATGTCCATACCATACTACAGTAAAGCATAGAAATGATCCATTTTTAGAAACTATCTTTTGCTGCAGAGTAAACAAATATAATAAAAAGAGGGAAGCAGATAATTATGCACACAAGGGAAAGAAAGTGAACGTACGAACACTTTTGAGTGTCAACTACTGCCAGACACTTCACTAACCACATGCTTTCTCACTAAGCCTTTGAAAATCATACGTATCTTCATTTTATAGATGCAGAAACTGAGGGAGCTAAAAGAGCTGGCCCAGATCATGCATCTAATAGGTATCAGAGCTGAAATTTTAATTCTGCTTTTTCTCCAAAACCACCTATTTTACAATGCAAGTAATTTAGGATGTATTCATTTGTCACTCAGTTACTTCAGTACCTCTTTCTTGGTCTAGAATTATCCTTAGAGAACACCTTTATGTGTGTGTTTCTTCTGCATTTCATTCAAAAGAATGTAATTGAGTACCTACTCTTGAGACTAGCTCTTGTGCTCAATTGTGAACTTACCAAGAATTAGGCCCAAGTCCAACCTCGACTGCATTTCAGAGTGGGAGGCAGACACCCACCTAGTTAACCTTAACACCACGCCACAAGCTTCATAAAATCGTGTGGTTAAGTTGTAAAGGAAGGAGAAAGTAAACAGTCGAGTGTTTGCAAATGGGCAAGTGTTCGTGGGAGAATTGGTGATGGGGGTGGTATTGAAGCTGCGCTCTTTTTTTAAAGTGTGTGATCTTACCAGGTGGAGACGGTGAGGAGGCGGCACATAAAGCCATGCTTAGGGAATCATGAGTTACCTAGAGAACTGGAAAAACAGGAGTTAGGGGAACTGGGGGACATGAAAGATGACACTAGAAGCAGAGATAAAGGAGAGATTGTGAAGGAACCTAATTGCCAAGCCCTTGACTTTGATCCTGCAACAAACAATACAATAAGTAAAACTGTCTTTAAAGTAGGGTGGGACATTAACCCTCTAAAAATAAGCTGTTTTCTTATTTTTATCTCTCTTTCCACCATGCACTGTATGAGAGCAGGGATTTTGTATTGATTGAGGATGTTTCTCCAGAAACCAGAAATGATACATAGTAGGTAGGCATTCAAAAATATAATATTTGATATATCACTGAATGTTCAAAATAATCGTTGTACAAGCATTAGCAAGGAAAACTAGTAAATGATTTTTGCAGTAAGTTAAGCACACACACAAAAAATGTCAGAATCAGGGCAGTGATGATTTTCTATGGAATCAGCACAACTTAATAACTTCTGGACTAACAGGAGTTTACTAAAGTGAGAAGTTCAATATTACAATAGGGTTTCAAACTTGGGTAACAGGATGGATGGTAATGTTTTAATCAAAACAGGAATATGGGAGGAAAAGAAACTTCTGGAGAAATATTAAAAGTTTGCACTGAACTCACTGAGGATAAGACTTGTTTGGGACATGATCTGATAATCACCAGGCAATAGTATAAGAGAAAACAATTTCCCAGTTTTAGCACTTATCTTGTGAATAAAAGTAATTGTCTAATATATTACAATGTTGAAATATACATCACATATATCTTTTGAATGCCTTAGAGGAGTAAGAAAATCATTTCATTTATTATCAAATCCATCTGAGATTATAATTTTCTCTCTCTACTGCAGAAACGGGAGGTAGAAATAGATCAAATAACTGGCTTTAAAAGTACTGAACTGCAACCGGGGGGCAGGGAACACGGGCAACCTGTCAATCCAAGATACGAATGCAAATTTTATTATCTGGTAGACAAAATGTAGACATGATATAATGTTAAATAAACTAGAATTGATTTAAATCTGAAATAGAGTTTTGGGATTGTTGAGTTTTGTTTTGATTCTTTACATTACTGACTGCACATTAGAAATTGCCAAACTGATACAGAACACTACGTTCAGCACAAACTCATTACTTCTATGAAAATGTTAAATCTCTATAATCCCCTTCTTTCATAAATCATCACTGAAGCAAAAAAGAAAAAAGTATTTCACTTGGAAAGTATTTTCCCCTAGATTTAAAGAATGCCTTTCTTTTGTTTTCTGTAACAATAGCACAAGTATAGTCTCTTCATCACATGGTTTCTTAACACCACCTACAATTCATCTTAAGTATTAGGAAGCCGCCAATTTGAAAATATTTATTAGTCAATAGTTCATAAAAGTTCCAATTAAAACAATTGGTCTTCACAACAGAAAAAAATGACATGGGATCTTACGATCCACTGTGTTCAGATATCAATACGTGATTTGTTGCAGGACCTCAGTTCCAATGCAGTTTAAAATATCTGTAACCTTTTCTGGGCTATTTATGAAGAAACACCAAGGAAATTCACTTTTTGTGTGACTTGTAGAAATATTTTTGAAAATCTCTTAAATCAAACTGATGAGGCTTCAAAAAAGGATCTGTGGATTTGGAGACTTGACTGATTCAAGAATCTGGAGTCTGTCCATTGATTTCAGTACAATGCAAATACCAAGTTAATTCAGTGATGCTAGGCACTGAGTAAGTGGTTAAAATTGTAAAAAAAAAAAAAAAAAGGAAATAAAGTGAAATATTTTGAAAATGTAAAATGAGGATTAATCACCTCCAAATACATTTTCCAAGAGCAATAGTGCAATATATAACTTTTACATATTAAAAAATAAGACACAAGAAGCACTGCTACCGATGACTTCTCTCACCTAATCAGGAATTTGAAGAGTACTGTCGTAACTTCCTTAATTTCCCTTCAACTTACCTATTTTCTTGACTATAAAATGTAATCATGAACTGTAAAGTTGCTTGCAACCTTCGTAGTGTATCTAACTTCCCTATGGAAAACCACTGGGAAACACCAGCAGTGTTCTAAAAACAGCGCCTTAGTTCAGTGACAGCTGCTCTGGTTGATGCTATTGGACAAAATACAAAGATAGGGAGTTCAGGTGTGAAACTTCTAATTCGTAAGAAACCTAGGGAGTCTCCATCCAACTCTTTATTACCTTTAACGAGAAGATTAAACTGGTCACTGATGAATTTTAGGGTTGCATCAAGTATCTCCCTAGGAGTTATTAGAGAGAACTACTTTCAAAGCACTTTGTATTCATGTAGATCAGGGTCTTGCTGAAAGGCCTCAGGGCTGCTCTCAGGACCCATGGAACTGCGGAGGAACTCAGCGTGTTTCCCTGAAGCACCTGCTCCGCCCGGCCACGGAGCGGCCCTGAGACCCGGGGCCAGGGCCGGAGGCCGGCTATGGGAGGATGAAGGACAGCAGCCTGGCACGAAGCAGACGAAGGTGTGATGGGAATGCGACTGCGGGACACTCAAGGAGCAGGCGCACTCTCCATTCGGGGAGCTGTGCGGGGAGCTTGGTAGGGAGAGAGCGAGTTGGGGGTTCTCCTGGCAGGGGAGCCCCGACAGGGACGGCAGAGAGAGACAGGAATGAACAAGTGCAGGCGAGAACGACAGTGATGGCTCAGGAAGCGACAAGGCTGGCTGGGAGCGAGGAGAGTGGGCTTAGCAGGGCCTGGGGCAGAGCTGTGCTCTGTGAGGAGCGCCCGAGAGGCCCCAGGCCCCGAGGGAGGGCGCGGGCTCCGAGGCGGCCGCCTGGCACCACCGCTTACCCGCTGCTCGGCTCGGGCAGGGCGCTCAACGTGCTACCCTCCACCTCCTCGCCTGTGTAACAGGGATATGGATAGTATGTAGCAGTGTAAGTGAAGGGCTGGCAAGCTCTTTCTATTCTAGTAAGGCTGACATTCCTAAGGAGATAATAAATATTTGTAAAGTAACATGTTTAAAAAATTAAATGTGTTTCAGTAGCAGCAGTGGTCAAGGTAGATTGAAAAGTTGTGACTCCGGGCAGAAGAACCCAGGTAGTCATTGTAGTAACTCAGCATTTTCCCTCAACATGCATACTCCTTTATACATCAAACTGGAATATTGGTCACAGAATTTTTATATTTAAGTATTAAGATGACCCTTTATTTTTCCCTACCTTGCTAACCAAGTGTTTGCATCAGGCTCCTAATCTCTTGAGTTCTTTGAAACCAATGGCCAAATAAAAGATTTCATAACAAACTTTCAGATTTAAAGCCTGATTTTCTGGGTCACTGCCTGCAATAGTGCTGACAGTTCCTTTGACCTCAATATTTTCTGATAAAGTTCTTTATCTGTATGTGGGTGAAATTAATGGCTTTAAGGAACATTATAGAAATCCAACAAAATGGATGTCTTCTTTGGGTTCTCATTCTATGCATGATAAATTGGAAACTTTATTATTACATTTAACCTTTAGCACATCTTTCTTTAAAATATAGATTCAACTGTAAAAATCTAGCATTTGCTGACATTGTACTAATTTGTTACCGTCACCCTTTCTAACCCACAAGCCTTTGACTTCATAAAAGGGGCATGAATTACAACATGAGACCTAATATTTCCATGATCGGTACACATAATTTCTTCCCAGATCTTTGTACTCATGAGGAAAGACTCTGGGCACAGTGCAGATGAAATTGCTAAAAATTCCAACGAGAAGCAAGAAATATAGAAGTAAAAAGGAAATATGTCGTACATGTTTGTTTCAGATAAATAACATTCTCCCTTCATCTGAAATGAGTTTATCTTTTAAACTTGGGAAATTGAGCAGAACAAATAGATTCTTTCCTTTGAAACAAACCAAAGTTACTTATGTCAAATATGTTTCCTAAAAGAGGTATTAGGAACTGTAACAATTGCAAATAGATATGATAAAAAAGAAATGATGTTCAGTTTCTGATTTTAGCTTCTGCACTAGACTATGAAATCAGAGTTACTTATGTTTCATATGCAGCCTTCATTGTTCCGTTGATCTAATCTGTGTCCAATAAAGAGTTGATCAAGAATTATTACAGATCCCACCAACTTGGTAGCATTCATCAATCTACTGACATTTTTCTACTTAAAAGCCCTTAAAAGCAGACTATGACCGATGGTGTATCATTTCTTAGAGAGAATTTATGAATTTCTCTTTTCTGCTTTGCCTGAGGAATATTTCGGAAATGCTCAGTCCGATGTGATTCAGCCGTAATTACTGCACCAGTCTGGAAATTGTTCCACTACTGGCAAAGCAGCTACAGTAAATGTGTAAACCCTGACTTCAGCTTCTTTTAAGGAAAAGCTCAGGACAGAAAGAACATCATCTAAACAAACCAGCGATCGCGGGGCTCTAGAAAAGGAAGTGCTTAATTCCTTTGTAATTTGTGTTCTTTTTATGAACTCAAAAGAAATAATGCTATAAAGAAATGGAGAGATATCTATGTATAGTATGAGTACTTTCACAGAAGCACGCTGGAAAGTGAAATTCCTATCAATAAAAAACAAATAATTTAGCTGCCACAGCTGGAAATCTCTAACTGCAGCTCCTGTTTCTGTAATTGCTCTAATCCTGTGTGTTCCCTTGCTCTGTTTGCAGGCCGACCAGTTATGATTGTGGTGGAATATATGGAGAATGGATCCCTAGACTCCTTTTTGCGGGTGAGGCATTTTTTTTCTGATGGCATTTAAGTAAGCTATTCTGAGTTCTAGATTTAAATCATTTATCATCAATTAATTGTTGCATCATGTGACTCATGGATTTTTCTGTGAAGAACAGCAGCATTTTCTCTAGGGTGCATTTCTCTGATACTGTGATATATTAGAGCGTTACTAAGGGGGCGGCATATACATGTAATAATATAATTGATTTCTCTTATAAATTCACTTGCCATGTTAATATACATATATTTGAAATAATGTTATAAAGAAAGAGATTAAATGAAACTCAGTTACTTCACACAGCCATTCATTTTGCTTTATCACATTTAACTACTTAATGCTGAACCCCTTAAATTGATGTATATTGATCAATAATGAATTGAATTGATATCAGAAAACTGGTTTAATCAACTTTGTCCCTCTCAATTTCATTTGGACAACTATTCAGAAAGCAAAATTAAAAGAAATAAGAGAACAGCAGAGATTAGTTCTAGTACAAAAAAAATTTTAAGTACTCTTTTAAAGTGACTGTTCCTTAACAGTATGGTATGTAAAAAAATCGCAGGTTCCATTCCTGGTCAAAGAGACGTAGGTGGGCTGCAGGGTACATCCCCTCCCCAGTCAGGGGGTGTGCAGGAGGCAAGCAACCGGTGTGTCTCTCATATTCATGTTTCTCTCTTTCTCTCTTCCCCTCCCTCCCTTCTACTCTCTCTAAAAATCAATGGGGGAAAAATATCCTCATGTGAGGATTAACAACAACAACAAAAATTGTTTGTTTTATCTATATGCATACCTCAGAGGTATTGTGGATTCGGTTCCAGATCATCACAATAAAGCATATATCGCAATAAAGGAAATCACACGAATTTTTTTTGTTTCTGAGTGCATATAAAAGTTATGTTTACACTGTACTGCAGTCTATTTAGTAGGCAATATATGTTTATAAAAACAATGTGCATGCCTTCAGAGCCATAATCTTTTTGCTGGTAGAAGGACTTGCCCCGATGTTGATGGCTGCTGACTGGTCAGGGTGGTGGTTTCTGTAGGTTGGGATGACTGTGGCAGTTTCTTAAAATAATAACACAGCAATAAAGTCTGTCACATCGATTGACTCTTCCTTTCACAAATGATTTCTCTGTAGCGTACAATGCTGTTTGATAGCATTTTACCCACAGTAGAACTTCTTTCAAAACTGGAGTCAGTCCTCTCAAACCCTGCCACTGCTTCACCAACTAAGTTTATGTACTATTTTAAATCCTTTGTTGTCATTTCAACAATCTTCACAGAATCTTCACCTGGAGTAGATTCCATCTCAAGAAACCACTTTCTTTGCTCATCCATAAAGAGGAACTCCTCATGCATTTATAAAAGTTTTATCATGAGATTCCAGCAATCCAGTCACATCTTCCGTCTCCACTCCTGATTCTAGTTCCCTTGCTGTTCCCTTGCTATTTCCACCACATCTGCAGTAACTGTCTCCGCTGAAGTCTTGAACCCCTCAAAGTCATCCACGAGGGTTGTAATAAACTTCTTCCGAATCCCTATTAATGTTGATATTTCGATGTCTTCCCATGATTCATGAGTGATCTTAATGGCACCTGCAATGGTGAATCCTTTCCAAAAGGTTTTCAATTGACTTTTCCCATATATATCATAGTAATCACTAGCTATGGCAGCTATAGCCATATGAAATGTGTTTCTTAAATAATAAGACTTGAAACTCAAAATGACTTTTTGAACCATGAGTGGTTCAAACTACAGAATGGATGTTGTGTTAGCAGGCATGAAAACAACATTAATCTCATTATACATCTTCATCAGAGCTCTTGGGTGATCCTGTATATTGTCAATGAACAGTAATATTTTAAATGAGATCTTTTTTTTCTGAGCAGCAGGTCTCCACAGTGGGCTTAAAATATTCAGTAAGCCATGTTGTAAACAGATGTGCTCTCTTCCAGGCTTTGCTGTTCCGTTTATAAAGCACAGTCAGGGTGGATTTAGCATAATTAATGCTAAATCTACCTTCTTAAGGACCGTAGGGTTTGTGGCATGGCAAATGAGCGCTGGCTTCAACTTGAAGTGGCCAGCACATCAGCCCCTACAAGAGAGTCAGCCTGTCCTTCTCTCTAGCTATGAAAGTTGTAGAAGGCCATCTGTTGTCTAGTGTGGCACCTTCATTAAGCATCTTGGCTAGATCGTCTCCATAACCTGCAGACTCGCTGCCTCAGTACTCCCTGCTTCACCTGCACTTACATGTTGTGGAGACAGCTTCTTTCCTTAAACCTCGTGAACCGTCCTCTGCTAGCTTCAAACTTACCTTCTGCGGCTCCCTCGCCTCTCTCAGCCTTCGGAGAACTGAAGACAGTCAGAGCCTTGCCCGGGGTTAGGCTTTGGTTAAGGGGCTGCTGTGGCTGCTTTGGTCTTTCGCCCAGCCCACTAGCACGTCTCCAAGTCAGCAGTAAGGCCGTTTCGCTTTCTCCTTATTGGTGTGTTCACCGGAGGAGCACATTTCATTTCCTTCAAGAGCTTTCCCTTTGTATTCACAGCCTGTATAACTGGCACAAGAGGCCTGGCTTTCCGCCTGTCTCTGCCTTTGACACGCCTTCCTCACTAAGCCTAATCGTTTCTAGCTTTTAAGTGAGAGACGCACGACTCTTCCTTTCACTTGAACACTGACGAGGCCATCGGAGGGTTACTGATTGGCCTAATTCTAATATTCTTGTGTCAAAAGGAATAGGGAGGCCCAAGGAGAGAGAGACAGACAGAGAGACAGACAGAGAGACAGGGGAACAGCTGGTCAAAGGAGCAGTCGGAACACACACAGCATTTATTGGTTAAGTTTGCTCATCACGACACCCCAAAACAGTTACAGTAGTGACATCAAAGCTCACTGATCACAGATCACCATAAGAAATATAATAATAATGAAAATGTTTGAAATATTGCAAGAATTACCAATATGTGACACAGAGACACGAAGTGAGCAAATGCTGCTGGGAAAATGGAGCCGATAGACCCGCTCGTCGAAGGGTTGCCACGCACTTCAATCTGTAAAAAGCGGCGTCTGTGAAGCCTGATCAAATGCGGGGTGCCCGTAGCGGAACAGGGTAACGGAGCCGAGACGGCTCCATGAAGCTACATTTTAAAGTGTGTTCATAATATCTGTAATGTTTCAAAAGCCATCATATGCAACAAAAAATGTTCCTTAATAGCAACAAAACAAAAAAAAGGAATATGAAAAATATAATCCCTAGAGGAAACATTTTCACCCACAGCAGAGGTCACATGTGACTGTCACTGTGTTCTTCAAAGCACGCCCATGTACAGAGACATGGCCACTTTCCTAGCCTGTAAACCTCCTGCGCTTTGGCTACCTGAAATGCGCTGTTATTTTTCTTCTTTATTTTCATGAGACTAAACAGTCGCAAGCACAGCTTCTTCACTTGTCCATGTTATTTGGACACGTTCTGTGTATACCTCACCTTTTCCTCTTGATCTCATTTTTATCTATTTCTTTCTTGATTCCATGCCCCATTCTTTCAACTGCTCTCAGTATTAGCAGAGATGACACATTTATTCTGTGACTGGATGTCCAGATTGAATGCCAGAAGCTGAATTCGGCAAAATCATCAAGTTATCAAGGAGCAGTACTCCTCACATGACGCAAAATGAAATTCATAGGTGTGTGGGGACGTGAGCTATTTGTTTTTTCTGAAGCCATTCTCAGCTATAAAATAACTTTATATCTTGTATTCATTTGTCCCATAAAGGGGCCAAATTATTTTAGAATAATTTATCAGGATCGCCTGTGGTACTTGAAATGCAGATATACTTATGTCCTTTCATTATATTTATTCAAAAACTCATTTTTATCAGATAGATATTATTACATAATGATGCTTGGAAGAAGTTTTTATGTTTGGATCAGCTATATCCTAGAGCTGAATATAAAGGCAAGTAATGTAGCACATACCCAGTCTCAAATTGCTACTGGAAATTGGATCAAATGACTGCCACAAGCAAATTAAGAGAGAAATATTAGCTTCAGATACACTTTTTACCCTGCCAAATCATGAATCAATTAGAATATGTTCTAAAGAAAAGATAATATGTTATAAATGAAATATTTACTCATAAACATTCTACTACATATTTATGAGTGGTATATTTCATGATTTAAAATTTAAAACCTAATACTTTTCAGCTCTTATGCACCATGTAAGACATCATAGAGTCTGGGAAAGTAAATATTTCCAATTGGTGGTGGCTACCATTACTACTACTATCAGAACTTTAACATATTTCTCAACTCATCTTGGCTCTGCCACTTGCTGGCTGTGTGACCTTGTGACTTAAGCAAGTGACTAACTTCTCTGTGCCTCTCTTTGCCCATCTCTAAAATAGGAATATTAACAGTCTCTACCTCATACAAGTGTTATAAGGATATATTAGTTGATTATTGTAAAGTTTATAGAAAAATGTGTGACACGTTGTAAATGTTAGACTGTGAGGAGTCAAACTTAAGTCTTTGACTCAAAATGCCATGTTCTCATACAGCATGAATTCTACCTTTTTATTAAATTACTTACTACTTCTTCTTATAAGTCCACTGCCATCTCCCTTCTATGTGTCTTCTCTGCACATAGAATTTCTATTAAAATAAAAATGAGTTGGGAAATAGGGCCAAATAGTCTCTTTTTGACCTTTTTTAATATTCTTATACTTCTTTGTAATCATCTCTTTTATCCCAGAGCCTCAAAGTGCTTTATAAACTTTATGTCAATAGCAGACACTCAATCCCCATGGCAAGCAGAAATAAAATATATATATCCCACGCATTCTCAAAAGCGAAGTCATTTTTCAAACTCCTGCTGTAGAATGTGATCATCGCAGCTTCTGTGAACAAGAAGAAGGAGCTGGCTAAGTGCCCTGTGTAGCGGGAAGGCATCTGTGGCTCCCTAGTAGCACCCTCTGCTTGCCGGAGGCAGAAGAGATTTCCCTCTGGTCCCCCACACTGTTTGAAAAGGAGTGGTAGCAACACTAAGTACAAGATTTCAACCCAGGCCAGTGGCGGTGACTGTCTGTGTGTGATATTGCAGTGGATTCATAATTCTTACACTGTTTGGGATCCGTATGGACATTCCTGCAGATATTTATTGTATGAATAAGTGTGCATGTTTGTGAGCAATTGTGTGTGTGTGCGCGTGCATGCAAGTGCATGTGTGTGAAGGGGTGTGGGTGGGGATGTCACCATGTGTTTGCTTTTCATTTTAAAATTAAGTGGAATATCAGGCTGGCTGCCTGGAAAATATGACCTCACTGATATGCAGATTTTTCTAACTTTTCCAATTGCACTTAATTCCTAGTGTGAATTAAGTATAATGTTGACCACCATCCCTGGTTGGTTTTTCTCCTCTGTACATACGTATTTCATAAACACCTTTTGTGACACTTCTCTAACAACTGCTTGTCCCTAAATCTTTTAACTTCCATTTTAATAACAAAGTTAACTAGCAATCAGTTATAAAAATAGTCATAAAATATTTTGAAACTTTGAGATATCATATGTCAACTATAAAAGAGTATTCCTTTTATAACATTCGTCGAATATGGATTTGTTTATCATATTATAAAATTCAGTTATTCAAAAATATAATACCACTGTTTTTAGTTCAAGATGGTATATTATGTTCATGCTACAGCCTCCTGCTCCCACTCAAATCCTTTGACATGAGAGAAAAGACACACATACATTATTTACAAAGCACAATCACATGAGCAAACAATGAGTGTCACCCATAAATAACAAATATAGGAAGGGAGAAATTAATTAAGACAAAAGCAGACAAGATCAGATTGCATAAGGAAACCATAGCTCAGGACATGCTCGGAAAGGATGCTTGAGAGCAAAAAGCACGTGTGGAAGCTGGTGCTGCGCTGAAATGGAGATGCAGGCGGGGAGCACGGGCTGGGAGCTGGGAGACGATGATGACTTTCATCTGTGTCGTGTTGCAGTTGGGACGCCTGTGGAACATGCAGCGAAAATGTTCAGGCAGCAATTAGAAATATAATTCTGAAACTCAGTGGAAAAATCTTTGCTAAAATTAAAGATCTGGGAGTCAGTAACATAAACATAGTTATTAAAGCCAAACCATGATATTTCCCAGGAAGAAATGGGGAAAAGGAAAGGAGTTGAGCAAGGTTTTCACTCTGTGGCATGTCAACCTGAGGTGGCAGCAGGGTGGCATCCCCCAAGGTAACTAAGAATGAGATGTCAGAGAGGAGCAAGGAGGGAGAGGAGTGCACCTAAGAATAGAGCATTTCAGGCAGGAGCAAATAAGCAGTTGTATCAAATGCAGTAAAGAAATTTTGAAAGACAGAAACTGAAAAGCATCCAAGGGATTTAGCACTTAAGGGGACCTCAGTGATCTCAATAAGGGCGCTTTTAATGGGTTGATTTCAGACAGAAGCCACATTGCAGAAGGCAAAATGAGAGTGAAAGATAAATGGGACCTGGTAGGTGGAGACCATTTTTAGGGAAGAAGTGGGTGAGATAGCAAGGCGAGAGAAATCAGATGCTAGTAGACAATAAAAGAAAAATCAACAATCTTTTAAGATGGAAAAAAATTCAGACAATTTATCCCCTGAGGGGTAGGGAATCAAAAGAGAATACATTGGTACGGTAAAGTATCTCAGGAGATGGAAGGTACCATACCAAGGACCCTGGTGGAGAATTGACCTTGAGTAGCAGAGGCCTGCACACACCTGCCAAGGCCGAAGGGACTCTGTGTGGATCTAGAGAGATGTATGAGCAGAAAGTATTAAATCGAAAGAAGTGAGAGCTGATGATGTTTCATTTCTGCCTCAAGTAGGAGGACAGTGTGTGTGTGGGAGTCTGAGGACAAACTTTCATTTAAAGTGAATGTTCAGAGTAATTGCTGAAGTTAAAAAAAAAAAAGTAGCTGAATGGAAACAAAAAAGCAGGGTCATCATGAGCAGGTTCTACTCCAAGGAAACAGGTTTTTTTCTGGGCCCTAGAAAGGGCAACTAAAAGTCTTTACCAAGGTTTTTAGTGATATGACCTCACCCTTGGTCATGGAGAAAGTAACATAATTAACCGGCCGTGCTGACATCAGCTGATGCTGGCGAGCATGAGCGTGTCCCGGTCGTGGTGGGCATGCCTCTGTGGATTTTTGCAGAAACACTCAACCCCCAGCTGTCAGATGGAAACAGTAGACAGTATTGTTTATAGAGCAGGTAAAACAGCAAAACAAGGGTCCCACAGGGGAGTTGGGGTGCTGGCAAAGGAATCTTTATCTAGCGATATCCAGGCTAGATAAATCGGGGGTGGGGGCTTTATTGTGTAAAAGAGGAAGGATAGTTGTGTGCGAGGGTGAGAGGATGGAAGGGAAAGAAGACTGTGGCCAGCAAGTGGGACATTGGCAATGGTTTGTCAGAGCCAGGTCATACCAGCTTGCAGGAGGTGATGATTAAATAGCTGGAAATTTGGGGAGCTGTTTGTTAAACTGTTAGTAACTTGAAATTGGTCTTGATGGGAGTCCTTGCACCACAGAAACTGGCAGATGCTACCAATCAGAAACAGTTTACTAACACACTAGACTGACATTTAAAATTTCTGAAGTGAGGCAGTTTTAGAGATGACAGTTTCCAGGTGTGGGCCTAGGAATCTGTGACTAAAGTAAAAATGAAGATGAATATCTTTAATTAACTAACAGAGATAACATTTATGTGTTCTCTATGAGTCAGGCATTATTCCAATCCCATGCATTAACTCACCCAGTGCTTATGAAGGCGGTACGTGGTAGGTGTTACTACTATCCCCATTTTACCAATGTGAAAACTGAGGCAAAGCAAATTAGGTAACTTGCCCGATGTCAAACTACTGGTAAATCATTTATTCTTTTTTTGCACAAATATACGTTCATAGAATATAGTGGACAAGGCAATGTTCTTTAGTTTGGAATACAAAAGTGAACAAAATAAAAATTAAAAATCTAATGGGAGTAGAAATAAAGAATTGAGCAAAATATATGTGGTACATCAGAGGCGTAGAGGCCAAGGGGCATAGAGGTGGGCGTGAGAGTAGGTTTCAGTATTGAATTTAGTGGTCAGGGAAGGTCTCGTGAAAAGTAGCAGGTGAGTTAAGATGGGAAAAGGTAAGGGAGCAAGCCGAGTGGGCACCTGGGGGATAGATTCCAGAGTTAGAGCAGCAAGGGCCAAGGCCCTGAGTGGGAGCATTTGATACCCACAGAACTGTAAACTAAGTCCTTATGCTCTAACACCGTCTGCCTGCTGCCTAGGACAGTGCTGATTCGTGCCCATCATCTCTTCATAATTAATAGTGATCCTTTCACTGTGCAGTTAGCATAATAAAATATGTAGTCACCCTGTCATTATGGGTAGAGGAGCGTACCTAAGGGGAAGGGTGGTAGAAGATTAAGTCAGAGAGTGGAAGGGAGCAGAAAGGGACTCAGACCTTGGAGGGAAATGGTCTCACACTTGGCTGCACATTATAATCATTTAATTTAGAGTGTTTAACAATCCCAAGTTCCAGGCTGCACCCCTGACGAGTTAAATCAGAATCTCTTGGGGTGGGATACAGGCATCAATATTTGTTCAAAGCCCTCTCAGTTGAGTCTGTTATGCAACCATGTTGTAAAACTGCTGAAGTGGGACCTTGCAGGTTATTGCAGTGACTTTGAGTTTTCTCTGGATAAGATAAGAAGCTATTATAGGGTTTGGAGAAGAGACACAACATAATCTGTATTTTAAAAGGATTGCTCTGGTTGCTGTGTTGAGAATAGACTTTAGTGAGGTACAGTTGGGTGCAGGGACATTAGGAGGCTTTTGCAGTAATCCAGGTAAGAAGATGACAGTGGCTTAGATGAGGATAGTTGCAGTTGACTTGAAGGAAACCGGTGGATTCTGCGTTGCATTTTGAAATTTGAGCCAATAGGATTTGCCAGTGGATTGCATAAAGTATATAAGTGAAAGAGAAGATTCAAGGGCAAATGTTATCCACAAAATAAGGTCAATAATAGGCAATAACTACTTCCTACAGGTATTGTGATTATTATAGTGTTAAATGGCTAATAGGCCCAAAAATCCTAGAATACTGTCTGGCATATATGAAGGTCTCCATAATGTTATCTATTGTTTTTATTATATGCTTCAGAAGATGTCACTAAGAGTTTTAAATTAGTTTTTCTGTTACTTCCTGGTCTGTTTTTTTCTACTGGCTAAAAATACTTTTAATTTTCATAATTTAAAAAAAATCTAGATATACCTCATGAATGAGTATTTAAATAATACATGTAACTGCATATTATCATTTCAAAAGCAATGTGAGTCATTTGAAGAGTTTCCCTGAACAAATGAAAAGCAAATATTAATTTAAAAAATTAAAGGGATCTTTTAAATATTTATGTACTCAAATTATAAATCTAGTAAAGATGGCATTTTACCTTATGCTAGTTATATATTAATAATGAGAGCTGTATTTTATTAGCACACTTTTCTTGTAAATTGTGTCGTATGGAGTTATGTTTGTGCTGGTACATAAGAGTGAAATTAAGCTACAATAAATTCACTTTCTATTCAACAGTTAAAAATGTGAAGTTGCATTTATCCACCAATACCTATTTTTAAAACATAAAACTTATAGTTGAATTACCTCCCCCTAATCACATTTTTCAGAAGAAAATGTGAAACTTCATGTAGACTATTATTTATCATGCTTGTGCCAGCTTAATGCCAAGTACTATTCTAAAAATAATGTGACAGTACACATTTAAATATATGAAAGCAAGGTGTGCTTGGAACCCAACATAGGGTTGGCTGAACTTTTCATTTTAAATTAGAAGTTATAGCACCAACTTTCAATAGCCTGAATTTATCTCTTTAAGCATTTTAGTACTGTGAATGTATTATATCATTTGTAGTACCTGGTACCATGAAATTGTAGTTTATAATTTTCTTTATTAATTCTCCTTTTGTATACAGGACTTTACATTGATTTTTTTTCTTTTTTTTTAATCTTTATTGTTGACAGTATTACAGATGTCCCTCTTTTTCCCCTGTTGACCCCCTCCACCCCACATCCACCCCACGCCCAAGCCTTCCCCATACCAATGTCTGTGTCCATAGGTTATGCATGTGAGCATATAAGTTCTTTGATTAATCTCTCCCCACCCACTCCCCCACCCTGCCTTCCCTCTAAGATCCCTCAGCCTGGTCCATGCTTCTACGTCTCTGGATCTATTTTGTTCATCTGTTTATTTTGTTTATTATATTCCACATATAAGTGAGATCATGTGGTACATGTCTTTCTCTGCCTGGCTTATTTCGCTTAGTATAATACTCTTCAGTTCCATCCATGCTGTCCCAAAGGGTAAGAGGTCCTCCTTCTTTATAGCTGCATAGTATTCCATGGTGTGAATGTCCCACAGCTTTTTTATCCACTCATCTACTGATGGGCACTTGGGCTGTTTCCAGATCTTAGCTATTGTGAATTGCGCTGCTATGAACATAGGGGTGCATAAGTTCTTTCTGATTAGTGTTTCAGGATTCTTAGGATATATTCCTAGAAGTGGGATCACTGGGTCAAATGGCAGGTCAATTTTTAATTTTTTGAGGAACCTCCATACTATTTTCCATAGTGGCTGCCCCAGTCTGCATTCCCACCAGCAGTGCACTAGGGTTCCCCCTTCCCCACACCCTCGCCAGCACTTGTCGTTTGTTGATTCGTTGATGGAGCCATTCTGACAGGGGTGAGGTGATACCTCATTGTGGTTTTAATTTGCATCTCTCTGATGATTAGCGACGTTGAGCATTTTTTCATATGTCTGTTAGCCATCTGTGTGTCCTCTTTGGAGACATGCCTATTTAGGTCCTTTGCCCATTTTTTTATTGGATTGTTTGCCTTCCTTTTGTTAAGTTATATGAGTTCTTTATATATTTTGGATATTAACCCTTTATCAGATGTGTAATTGGCAAATATGTTCTCCCATTCAGGGATCCCTTTTTGTTTTGTCAATGGTTTCTTTTGCTCTTTTGCTGTGCAGAAGCTTTTTATTTTTATGTAGTCCCATTTGTTTATTTTCTCCTTAGTTTCTCTTGCCCTAGGACATGTATCAGCAAACATATTGCTACAAGAAATGTCTGAGATTTTGCTGCCTATGTTTTCTTCTAGGATTTTTATGGCTTCATGTCTTACATTTAAGTCTTTTATCCATTTTGAGTTTATTTTTGTGTATGGTCTAAGTTGGTGGTCTAGTTTCATTTTTTGCATGTACCTGTCCAGTTATCCCAACACCATTTATTGAAGAGACTGTCTTTACTCCATTGTATGCTCTTCCCTCCTTTGTCAAATATTAATTGAGCGTAATGGCTTGGGTCAATTTCTGTTCTATTCCATGGATCTGTATGACTGTTCTTGTGCTAGTACCAGGCTGTTTTGATTACAGTGGCTTTGTAGTATAACTTGATATCTGATGTTGTCATCCCACCAACTTTGTTCTTCCTTCTCAAGATTGCCATGGCTATAAATTTTTTAAGATACTTAGGAATAAACTTAACCAAGGAGGTAAAAGATCTGTACTTGGAAAACTACAGAACGTTGCAAAAAGAGGCAGAGGAAGATATAAACAAGTGGAAGAATATACCGTGTTCATGGATTGGAAGAATCAACATCATTAAAATGTCCATTCTGCCCAAAGCAATCTATAAATTCAATGCAATCCCTATTAAAATACCAACAGCATATTTCACAGATTTACATTGATTTTTATTGGTGTGTAATTTGTAATTATAGTGATATGTAGAGAAATTCCATTTTCCTGAACTCGTCTGTAGTTAGTCCTATATCCCCTTATGGCCATACTAGAGATTTTGAATTTACAGAACTAAATATTAGACTTAAAACTTACAGTTCTCAGCCATGTCTGCCAATCAGAATCACAATCCTAGAGAGATTTTAGAAAAGAGATATGTAGACCGAAGCAGGTCTGTTTTTTAAAAACTTCCACAGGTAACTGATGCACTCCAACTATAATTTACCATAACCATGGTGCTATGTGACACCCTGGCCCAAATGCCACACGAAACAATTTATATTTTTCTGGCTTTATTTAAGTGCAGCACATAGTAGCTAGTGTAGATTATCTTCATACAAATCTAAGCAAAATAAAATAAAATTCAGTAGTAAGCTTTGCAAGCTAAAGCTATATTGTATACAGATTCACTTTAAGCTCTTAAAATGCAATTCTGAAATCCAACTGGCATGATTCACAAATCCATATCTACTTTTCTTCCTAGATTTTTTTAAGTATATTAGTAATGACATTTTTTTAGTTTCCTCATGATTGAAATTTCTGATTTTATTCTTGGTGGCATCTCCCTTCTATAACTAAAAATGTAACTCTGCCAAGTTTAAGTCCAAATCCATGATCACTGCAAAAGAAAAAGCCTTGAAGGACTTAGTAAATATTCTAGAGGAAATTATAATAAGATTTTCAATGGGGGAGGCCACAAGAACCAAGACTTTGGTAAAAAAAAAAAAAAAAAGAGAGAGAGAGATTGAGTCTTCCTTGTACACGATTATTTTAAAACAAGAATGATTTGGTCTTTTCAAGTCCATAAATAACCTTAGCCATTGCTTTTTCAAATTTAGGAGCATTTTCAAGTCATGGCATGGACAACTTTCTGATTTAGAAACAGAAAAACTGAATTTTAACTTTAAACTTAAGTTATGCAAGTAATCGTCCAAGGACTGTTTTCCTCAAAGTCACTTATAAATCAATTGTTGAGAACTCAGAATGTATTTTCCTATAAATATTTATTTTAAAGATATTACTTAAGTCCCTAGGCAGACCTATAAAAGCCTCTTTAACACAGACTACAGTAAAGGACGTAGCTTCCAATACGAAAGGGGCCAGGAATTATCTTCAAAAGAGAATAAAAGGTGTGTTTTCCTCTGCTCTACATGACTTCCTTGAGCGAAAATTTTTAAAGGCCATTTTTCTGTGGCATTCACTCCTTTCGTGTTCTCTTGTGGCACCCTCCCCATCCCTTATCCCCAGGCTCGGCCTTTCTCCATCTGATAGAATTACCTGCAACCTGGACCCTCACCCACCCTTAATCTAAGCTTCCATTCTTTAGTTACCATAGATCTTAGCTGGATATAAGGTTAGACTAATTCATACTAGTGTGTGATTCACAAATACTATTTTAATGTCTTCATATTATTTTGCATCTTTTACATGAACTTACAAACCCAAATGTAATTTATTTTATTTTATTCTGGTAGTAACATGTAACATAAAATCTACTCTCTCGACAAATTTTCAGATGTACAATACAGTATTGTTGAATATAGGTGAGGTGTTGTACAACAGATTTCTAGAGCTTACTCATCTTGCAAAACTAAAGCTATCCTCATTTATTAGTAACCATATCCCCCTCCGCATAGCCTTTGATTTTATGAATTTGGCCCAATTAAAATTTTAATAATGGAATTTCAGGTGGCAAAACAAAAAAGTGAGAACAAGCAGACAGTGTGGGTGAGGATATTTTTGCACGAAGGGAACACAGAAGTTAACTCCTCTCTGTTTTTGTAGCTTTTCATAGATTCTCATCTTTTGTCCCTTACAAACCAATTGCATTTCAGACAAAATCTAGTTTTCTCAGAAAGGCCTCTGGTAACACAAAATTAGAGGAGACAAGAGGCTTTAAAAAGTGTCCACTGTTTGTATACCTTGATCTTTTGTAAACCGCTTAGTAAGTCACATTTCCTGCATAGCCATTTTATAGCTCAAGTCAGCGTTTTGGAAGGAGTAATTTTACAAGGCTTCAGATAACCCTTCTATTTTTGTCATTCTGTTTTGAAAAGCCGGTGCCATTTCTTATAACTTGTGGTTAGTAAACTAAAAATCTTTTGACACACATCTGAACCAAACTTTCATTCTTCATTTTGGAGCATAAATTGTCATTTTCCACTAGTGTTTATTGCACCAGATTTGTGAGGAATCTTTGGAAAGTCATTTATTTATTGCAACCAAGACACTGTATAATGAATTGTATTCTCTGTAAATGTTTGTTAAATGATGATGTGCGATTTTTATTAATTCTACTCTAGAATAGCAGCTTACCATCTACTAGGTATAGTTTTGTTTATCACTCATTTTCAACATTTCAAAACACTGAGTCACACTAATTATTTACTCGATACAAAGAAGCAATGCACATTTTTCAACCAGAAACTCTGAAGGCTATGATTTAAATTGTGGTCCACAGACTTTTCATACTTCGTAAGGCTGTTCTGTTGGTGGGCTCAACATTACTGTGATTCTCCAGTGAAGACCTAGAAAGAAATACAGCCGAAATCTGTGTAACATACTTAGCCCCCTTTTCCTCACTCTGCGGCAAAAATACAAGAATTTGGTGGTCAAAATCAGTCACACCAGAGTCTTGCCCTTACAGGTGAAGAAGGCTGCACGTGTAACAAATCCTTCTCATTTACTCATGATTTTCTCAGAGCATCTCTTATCTTACTTGCCATGGAAAATACTTCAAGAATATCTTACTACTGACTAAAAGCTTGAAGTATTTCCCTGCACTAAGAGAAAAATAAATTTAGCGCCATTCAATCCAGTGAGTATCAGTCTAATACCTACTGTGTGCCAAGCATGGTGCCAGGCCCTGAGATTTCCGAGACGAACAAGACTAGGTGCGCTCATTGCCCTAGGTGAGATTATGTTCAAGACCGTGGGAGAGACGGGCACACACATATGGTTTTAGCCAGTGTTGGTGTAGACAGGATGCTTTGAGAGCAGTGAAGAGAGAAACTTGGTCCATCTTTATTTCTCCACTTTCCTGACCCATCTCCCCCTCCATCCAATCCATTGCAGGTCTTGTTGGCTATGCCTCTAAAACAGATCTCAGACCTGGTTTAAGCCACCAGCTCCTCTCTCCCGTGTTAGTCTAGTAGCTTTCAATTTATCTCTCTGCTTCCATTCTCCATACACAAGTCATACACACACACATGTGAGCAAAAGTAGATTTACAGTTGTGAGTATGTGAAACAATTTATTTAGCAAGTAGACTACAAGAATGTGTAAATAATGAAGGCCAGCAATTTGAGCACTTAAGAGACTATGCCTGAATGCACTGTGCCATTGTGACATTCTTTTGAGTTAAAGCTATTGTAATAATCATAGCCTACATGTCTTTTTCCCTATGAACTGTAAACCTACTTTTGCCCGCCCCTGTATGTATATGTATATATATCATTCTCCAACTAAAATTCTTGTCTAACTTCTCATTACTTTTAGAGATTTCAAACTCTTCACCTTGGCTTACAAGACCCTGCCTGATTTTCCTCTGCCTGACTCTTCAGCCTCCCTCTCCTGCCTCTTCTCTCTCAACAAGCTCCAGCCCCATTGGCTTTCATTTCTTCAGCACAAACTCATCTTTGACTTAAGTCATCTGTACATGCTGGAAACTAGTCACGGGCTCCAACATGTCACTGTCTTTCATACACATGTTCTATATTTTGTAGTTCCTCATTATTTAAAAGCATCTCATTTATTTTTTACCTCTTTGTTTTCTGTCTCCCTGCCTCCAATTAAATGTAAGTACAACTGGAGCAGGCACCTTTCTCTTCTGCTTCCCACTTTGACTCCAGCAATTAGGGCAATAACTCGCCTGTAGTATAGCTGCTCAAAGAGTACTGTTGGGAAAAACGACTTGGGGATTCAGCAAGGACCTCCTAGAAGAGATGATACTTACCATGGGAAACTCAGATGACAAAAGACTAGAGGAGTATTCCTGGAGGAGGGAACTGTACAAGCAAAGCACATCAGATATGAAATAACATGTTGTAGGGGTGAAGTAAACACCAAAAAAATGAATCAGGACAAGGTTATAAAACTAGTGATAGGAGCAAGGATCTTAACTTTGTATTGAATACTGTACTTTATTCTGTCATTGAAAGGTCTTAAGCAAATGAGGGGCAGGGTGATATTTGTGTTTCGTAGAATACATTTGTTAAATATATTTATTATGTTGAAAAAATATATGTATTTTTAATATTGTCAGATAATAGTGTGATGACAGGAGAACAGCATAGCACTCAAACCCTACATCTGCCCAAAGCACAGGCTAAGTACTTGAGGTCAACCTAAGATGAATGGATGCGGAGAGACTGGAAGTGTCCGTGGGGGACAACCTGGAAGGCAGGGCCTTGAACACCATCGTCAGGAGCTTGCCTTACTGCGACTCGCTCGGATCCGGCGGGTGTTGTGCTCTGGGGTCTTAGACAGGGTCTGGGAGCGCTCTGCAGACGTTGTAATGTAGAGCTTCCAGGAAACACCTTCCAGTCAGGCTCACCCTCTCTGTCGCTTAGAGGTTAAGCTCCAGGTTTCTCAGCAGTCGGGTTGAGAGCGCAAAGAAAAAAAATGAAGACAAACCGAATTCTAGCTACTAAGCTCTGAGATGCAGTGTGTAAATATGCCACATTCGCTCTCTTTCATTTGAATCTGCCTTCCCGGGAAAATAACCCTATGTCATTAAAATATTCATAGTTTCTTTCTGATTAATCTCTAGTAGGAAGCCCAAAGATATTAAATCTCGGTGCTCTCACATTTTTCTCCTCCCCTCATAAACAATTCAATTCCATTTGAATTAATATTTATCAAGTGCTGACACAAGGCATGGCAGTCCAGTGGGTGCTGTGATAGAACCGCTGCCTAGAAGGGAGAAAACGCGTATCCAGCCTTAAGAAAACAACTCTTTTTTGTACAAGACTATGGGAATAATACAGCAATAGCAGCCAGTGCTCTACAAGATGGTATCAAAGACTATTTAATTCACTCACCATTTATTAACCACACACCATATTCAAGAAAACCAGTGTGTTCTAAAGCACACTTGAGGAGGCTATGCTGACAGGACTAGTGAAAAGAATATAGATTTTGTCTGCAGGAGAGAGTTGCATCTTCTGTAGAGAAATAGATTCGAGCCATACCTCAAGTTTGAATAAACGGGGCTGCTCCTCTCAGCCAGGCATAGACAGATAAATCCTCGCTTGTCGGCTTATCTGGAGTGTTCCAGTTTGTCTGTTTGTTTTTTGTTTCATAGTGTAGTCTCAGAGCCCTTTTATTCCGTGCTTTATTAAGCCAAATTATACTTCCCAGGCTAGCCTAGACTGGGTCATTATGGCAAAGTTTAGGCCAGCTCTTTTTCAGACAACTCCAATTGATAAGAATAGAGGCTCTGGAATTAGATTGCCTGGATCTGAATCCTCACTTGACCCTTTACCAGGTTATTAAATCTTGTTGTCCTTCGGTTTGACTATAAGATGAAGATAATAACTGCACTTATATCACAGAGTTGTTGGCAAGGATTAAATGAGACAATACCTGTAAAGAGCTCGTAACTCACTGCTTTGTAGTGTTTAATGAGTGTTAGCTATTTTCCCCTAGAATGATGTGGTAACAACTGAGGTATGAGTTTCCAAAAAATATATAGAACCATTTTTTGAGCTTCTTTTTCATCAAGGCCACATTTTATAGACAATATAGATGATAGACAGATAGATGATGATAGATGACAGATGATGATAGATGATAGATAGATAGATAGATAGATAGATAGATAGATGATAGATAGATAGATAGATAGATAGACAGACAGATAGATAGATGATGATAGATAGATAGATAGATAGATGATAGATAGATAGATAGATAGATAGATAGATAGATAGATAGATAGATAGATAGATAGATATAGATAGATAGATAGATAGATAGATAGATAGATAGATAGATAGATAGATAGATAGATGATAGATAGATGATGATAGATGATGATAGATAGATAGATAGATAATGATAGATAGATAGATAGATAGATAGATAGATAGATAGATAGATAGATAGATAGATGATAGGTAGATAGATAGATAGATAGATAGATAGATAGATAGATAGATAGATGATAGATAGATAGATAGATAGATAGATAGATAGATAGATAGATAGATAGATAGATAGATAGATGATAGATAGATGATAGAGAGATGAGAGATTTTTTACATCTGTGTAAAGACAGGTTGTGTTCCCCGGGAAACAGATCCTTTAAAGATTTTCATGAAGGAACTTTCCTGAGGACAAGTCTCAGGATCAACTCCCTTATTCCTTTAGCTTCTGGAATTTTAGAAGCTAAAACTGAGTTCTTAGCTCAGCTCCCCTCTGGGAAATGCCCTTGACTAGAGAAAGCCACCTCACCCAAGGCCATGACACGTTTACAGAGACAGCCTGCCTCCAGTGATTGATCCATGTGGAGTGTAAGACCCAGCTCCTTTTCCTCAATTTGGACCAACTCTGAAGAGTTATCCCAGATCCAGACCGTTTCATGGGCCATGCCCAGGCCGCCGTTGCGAATGCTCTGCACTTGAACTTCCTGCCGCCCAGTCTTGTTCTCTTCTATCCCTCACAGATGTTGATCCTGAGCATGTGTAATCAAGGACCAACATTCAGCAAACCTCATGAGTTTTACTGCTTCACTAGCTACATTCTGATATAAAACTACCCTTTTTCGTTTGTGTGGCAGAGAAGCATATGGGAATACTAGTACAGTTTGGTTTGGTGCTACTGCCTTGATTTATGTTTAGGCTTCTGCAGTTTCAACTCACAGAGTTTGGTTTTTGTGGTTTGGTTTTGTTAAGCCTCACTGAGGATAATTTTTCCATTGATTTTTAGAGAGAGTGGAAGGGGAGGGGAGAGAGAGAGAGAGAGAAACATCTATCAGTTGCCTCCCACACACTCCCTGACCAGGGCCAGGGAAACAACCTGCAACCCAGATACTTGCCCTTGACCAGGAATAGAGCCTGCGACCCTTTGATGCCTGTGCCGGCGCTCTAACCACTGAACCACACCAGCCATGGCTACCTTACAGAGTTTTATATGAGTGGAAATATCAACACAGTGAAAAAGGGCAGATGCATGTCTTAGTGCTGTTATAAAAATAGTTTTGACCTCATGAACCTCTGAAAAGATGTGGCGTCTACGGCCATACCACCCTGAACCGGCCCGATCTCGTCTGAGAAGATGTGGCGATGTGAATTAGAAATAAATATACTACATCGTATAGTCCCATGAAAGAACATAGAGAAAGTGGTTTATATTATTTTCAGACACTAAACATTCATTTTATAATGATGCCATTTATTGTTATAAGAACCGTGACTGCTATGTTGCTGATAAGAAAGCAGTTAATTCAAGTCTTTTCAAATATTGGTAATGAGAATAGTAAAAACAATTTTAAAATAACTTAAAAAATAGAAGAGGGACTACTCCCAAACTTATTTTACAAAGCCAGATAACAAGGCCAGACAAGGATCCTACAAGGAAAGAAAACCACAAGCCAATATCCCTGGTGAACATAGATGCAAAAATCCTCAGCAAGACATTAGCAAATCAAATTCAACAGTACATTAAATGTATCATACAGCATGACCAAGCGGAAGCTATTCTAGGGATGCAAGGGTGGTTCAACATCCACAAATCAACTCATGTGATACACATTAACAAAACGAAAGATGATAATCATATGATCATCTCAATAGATACACAAAAAGCATTTGACAAAATTCGGTATCCACTTATGATTTTTAAAAACCTCTCAACAATGTGGGTATAGAGGGAACATATTCAACATAATAAAGGCCATAGATGAGAAGCCCACAGCTAATATCATACTCAACTGTGACAAGCTGAAAGTTTTTCCTCTAAGATTAGGAATAAGGCATGGATACCTACTCTCACCACTTTTATTCAACATAGTATTGGAAGACCGAGCCAGAGCAGGTTGGCAAGAAAAAGAAAGTAGATCGATGGAACAGAAAAGAGAGCCTGTAATAGACATAGTCAACTGGTTTGTGGCAAAGGAGCAAATGCAATACCATGGAGCAAAAACCTGTCTTTTCAACAAATGGTGCTGGAACAATTAGGCGTCCACATGCAAAAAAAAGTCTAGACACAGAGCCTTAACGCTCTTCACAAAAATTAACTCAAAATGTATCACAGGCCTAAATGTAAAAGGCAAAATCATAAAACTTCCAGAAGATAACGTAGAAGAAAACCTAGATGACATTGGATATGGCAGTGACTTTTTAGATAAAACACCAAAGGCACAACCCAAGAAAGGAAGAATTAATAAGCTGGACTTCATTAAAATTTAAAACTCCTGCTCTGCAAAAGACAATGTCAAGAAAATGAGGAGACAGAACACAGACTGGAAGAAAATATTTGCAGAGGACACATTGATAAAATACAGTAACCCAAAATATACAAAGAACACTTAAAACTCAAAATAAGAAAACAGCCAGATTAAAAAATGGACCCCGAAGACCTTAACAGACACCTCACAAAATAAGATATATGGATGGCAAATAAGTGCATGAAAAGATGCTCCACATCATGTGTCATCAGGGAAATGCAAATTAAAACGAGACAGCACTATGCACCTATTAGAATGGCCAAGGTCAGTAACTCTGACCCAAAGGCCGGTGAGAATGTGAAGAGCAGAAACTCTCCCTCATTGCTGGTGGGAATACAGAATGGAAGGTAGGTTGGCAGTTTCTCACAAACCTAAACATTCCCTTACCATACAATCCAGCTATTGCCCTCTTTGGCGTTTACCCAAAGAAGTTGAAAACTTATATGCACATAAAAGTTTGTAGCCATAAACTGCTATATATATGCTATAACCACAGGTGTTGGTAGAAGCTTTATCTATCATTGCCAAATGTGGAAGCAACCAAGATGTCCTTCAGTAGGTGAGTGATAATCTGTGGTAGATTCAGACAATGGAATATCATTCAGATTCGTCACTAAAAAAAAAAAAAAAAAAAATCAAGCCATGAGGAGACATAGAAAAACCTTAAATGCACATTACTAGGTGAAAGAAGCCAATCTGAAAAGGCTACATACTATATAATTCCAACTATATAACATTCTAGAAAAGGGAAAACTATGGAGACAATAAAAAGCATCAGTGGTTCCCAGGGTTGGGAGTGGACACAACAGATTTTAGGGCAGTGAAAATACTCTGTATGATGCTATAATTGTGGATACATGTCATACATTTGTCCAAACCCATAGAATGAATGTTGAACACCAAGAATGAAGCCTAATGTCAACTTTGGGTGATTATAATGTGTCAGTGTATGTTCATCAATTGTAATAAATGTACCACTGAGTGAGAGATGTTGATAATGGGGGAGGCTATACATGTGTGTGAGCAGAAAGTATGGGAGAAATCCCTCACTCTTAATTTTGCAGTTAACCTAAACTTGCTCTTAAAATAGTTGTGTTTAAGAAAAGAAATAACTTGGTGCTGTGTGCCACCCTCAGAATAAATAGGAAATTAAATTTCAACCTGGTGTTAAATAACTATTTCTCTTTATGCTATAAGAGTTTATGTTACCAATTGGTTTTTCAGGAAAGTGAGAGAATTGTCTGACTCATATTAAAATTACAAAACCTACATATAATTATAACAACAAGGCTTTATTAAATAGTAACTATTATTAAATTAAGTCAGGGGCTGCTCTGTGTTTGTATGTGATTCTCACTACAGCTCTGACTTACTCTATTCTCATTGTACAGATAAGGAAACTGAGGCATTCCTTAGTTTTCAAATGGTTCATTAACGTTTCCTACTATGTAGCAATTCTCCATTCACAAGAACTGTGACACCAGGCAGCTTCATTTTCTAAAAGGTATAAGAGCGGCCTCTTTAAATTTAGCGTAAGCCTTTCTTGGCCAAAAGAATTTATGCTTTCAATTCTACTCAAAGGCTTTGAGGTTCCTAATAGAGGAGAGGTATGTAGAGCACAGGATAAAAGAGGCAAATTTCATCTAATAGTACACTGTCTAAGAAGATGGATTGGAAACATAAAGAGCTAATAACACCAAAGATTTTCTTTGCTGGATTATCTTTTATACATTAATTATACAGAAGACCCTGCTCAAATGGGTACTCTCGCCGTAGAATATTTCTTTTAAGAGAGGATTCTTTTTTTCCTTACTCTGCACTTGAGTTGGGTGATGCTGTCAGAGGGCTGTCAGGGAGATAAGTTGATATAGTAAGACAAAGTTTATTTCATTTGTATAAGCCTGTTCTTCAACTGACCAATGAATCATCGTTGCATGGGAGACTGTGTCACTGTGGTCTGGTCAAATCATCGCCATGTCTCAGCTGCTCTATAGTTTTAAGTCAGATATCCATGAAAACTGCTTAACTTTGCAAAATTTAAGATACTCTTATTTATGCTTCTCCCACACTGTATAAGGTAATATGACCCTATAATTTCTCACTGGAAATTCATTTTTAATATCATTCATAAATAAATGTTACCTGATGTGTAAAACCAACTTGAGAATTTTTTGTTTCTCTATGTCTTCATCAAAGACAACAATCTCCAAATAACTACATAGAACAATATGAATTATTTTCCGAACTTACAATATTTTTTATTTTCATTTTCTCTCATTTCTAGGGTACTATTTGTATCTAGTCTTATTGGTGTACACATCTTGCATGGATGACAGTTGCATGTTTTTTCTTTTTTAAAAAATTCTGTGTTGTTTTTTAATTAAGGTGAGAGGAGTAAGTATCCAAGGGAGTGACTACTACACAGCAGTGCTGTGCCTGGCTTGTTACTCATATTTCATTTAATCTTTCCAACTGGGAGCTAAAAGAGTCCAGTTTTCGGTCAATTCCCAACAACTTCCAATTTGCTGCATTCAATAAAAGATGGGAAAATCCGGTTATTTTCTCTTTGCGTGTTTTTTTCTTTCTCCTGCAGCTTTCCTAAACTTGTTTCTTGTTTATGCAATCAGTTTTTCTTTTTCCTGAGTGATTTTTTTTACCATATTTCCAGTTATCACGCAGCTTTCATCCTATCCTCGGTTCTGCTGCCCCTTCTGCCCACCCGTATGACTGGTTCGGCGCTCACAGCTGTGAAAAGTGGATTCTGTCTCCTTGATAGTCAATGCTATGACCTTATTGATTTTACTTTCCTCTTACAGTTTTTGAAATTATTTTTTCGGAACTTAATTTGGTTGGTTCCCTTCTGTCTTTTATTTGTTATCCTTCATCACTTCCAGCTAGATTTTTCTTTCCTTTAATGTCAAACAAATACTTACATTTTGTTATAAACATAGTCAGTGGTCAGCAACTTGATGCTCACATTCATCGGACCCAGTAAAATAAGTTCAAAGATTTTATCTATTACCACACACACACACACACACACTACACTAAATAAATCAGTGTGATTCTCTTTCAGAAACATGACGGCCACTTCACAGTCATCCAGCTGGTCGGCATGCTTCGGGGCATCGCGTCGGGAATGAAGTACCTCTCTGACATGGGCTACGTGCATCGGGACCTCGCAGCTAGGAACATACTGGTCAACAGCAACCTCGTGTGCAAAGTCTCTGACTTTGGTCTCTCCCGGGTGCTGGAAGATGATCCAGAAGCCGCGTATACAACAACCGTAAGTTTACATGTTCTTTCCCAGTAAAGCTTGTTTGCTTTCATTGTTTGTCATGTCATTAGAATAATTCTGGTTTTGTTTTTCTAATTTTCTGCTCCCGTTCGTCATTTTCCCAATTTAACATCATTATTTAGTTGAAAAATACAGTGGTACCTCAGGTTTTTGAATGTCCCCATGGATGAACATTTCGGGTTAGGAACGTGGTAAACCCGGAAGGAAACGCTTCGGTTTTCGAACTCGCCCCGGAAGTGGAACATGCCGCCCGGCTTCCGCTCAGGGCAAGACCCTGAGGCCCAGCTGTGGGCTTTCGATCCCTCGGTTTCCCAACGTTTCAGAACTCGAATGGTCTCCAGAATGGATTACATTCGAAACGCGAGGGACCGCTGTATTTACTCTATGTGAGTGCCTGATTTAAAACGAAACAAAGCCTTCTTATATTTAACTGTTATATTTCTTCCATTGTCCTGGCACTTTATTTTAACACGTTCTTGAGGCCCATGCCTTCCCGCAAATCTGCCTTTGCCTGAGGTATTTTTGACACTTCGTTAATTACCTCCTTTCAGTGAAGCTGTGCACACTGAAGACGGTGCGATCAGTTAAGCCAGAGACGGTGACGAGCCAGTGGCTGTGAAACGGCTCTGTTCTGTCCTCAGAGCAAATGTTGAGGAATGATCTGATCCTACTGAAAAATGAACAACCCAGGCTTCTCCGGAGATATATAAGCACACTCTACACCTTTATTTGAATGATTCTTGGGGGAAATGGGAGCAAGAGTAAAATTAACTAAAACTTTAGAGCCAGACTCTCATATGTAAGCTGTGCGATCGAAGCTTAACTCAAGAACACGTTGTTAGCGCGCTGAGCGCCTCAGCCGGTCGGCTGCGGATCGCTGTGGCCATTGTCTTGAGGAGTTCAGTCACAGAGTCTCTCTGCTCCTATTTTAAAGCTAATAATTTGTAAAATTATACCATATTCTGTTACTTTTAAACAAAACCCTTACCGTTGACTCATTTGATAGTCAACTTCAATGAGAAATAAGTCAGTAAAATTATTCAAGAGGTTTTATTCTCTTTTCTACCTTACACGTTATTTTAAAAGAGGCAAATCCATTATTTAGTTCCCTTTTATTTCATTTTCTCCGAGGTTTTTTTTGAAACTTCACTGTAAAAAATTACTTCAGATTGGATGCAAGCTTAATATTATGAATGAAACAGGTTATGCCCTTACGTGTTTGCTTTGTAGAATGCTCTCTATTCATTTATCAATGATATTTTCATTAATTTCTCCAACAAAGAAATACAGTTCTAAGGAAAATAAATTAATCTCTCAGAGTCTGATGTCTAAGTTAGCAGCATCTATTGATCTTTTAATTTGACCTAAAAAGCTCCATAAAAAATAAGTCTATGAAGTCTGAAAATAAAGTATTTATTTTAGAAGAAACATTATTTTCAACTCCATTTTCTTACTGGAAATGTCATGATTATTTTCTTTTTCTTCAAGGACTTTATTTTTGTCTCTTTTATTTTTATAATTGTATAACTTGAAGCAACTTTTCAAGTTATAGAATAATGCATACAAGATTTTTCTCTTAAGCATATTATCTCCAACCTTGGAGAATAGTGTTTAAAGTTTTATATATATATTATATATATATATATATATAATATATATATAAAACATAATACTTACTAACACTGCAACAAATACTACCTGCAAAAAGAATAAGATAGGAAATAAAGAATAAATAGGAAATAACTACTAGACTCTGACTGTATGCTGCTATAGGTATACTTGAAATCTTATTAAATAATATTTCAACTGATTTTTAAAAGAGGAAGCTCATAACTAAATTTAAGATACTAATAAAATTAGCAGGGTAGCCCAAATCTTCAAGTATATGTATGTTTTATTAGGTCAGGTTTGACATAAATTCTAGGCATATTCTCTGTCTGACATGATTCCAAAGGCTGAGAGGCCTCAAGTGCTATTTTAATTTAAATCTGACTACAGAATTAAACATCAAATTAAGTAACCAGAATATGAACACTCCAAAGAGTGCCTCTTAAAAGCTATAAATTATGTCTCAATTAAGAAATGTCTCTGAATTTAACACGTACCAACTAAATGATAAATAATGTAACAAGCACATTTTTAAAAATCTCAGAAATAGCTAACTTCTCAGGGGATCCTGGGGTACAAAATATCATACGCCGATTACTTGACTTTATAATGAACATGGACATTCACTGCTTAAAATGGCAGAGCTCTTGCTTCCAAGAGCTTACCCTTTGACAGGTGGACAAACTGATGCTTCCTTGAATTAAGTGTGTCCTAAAGGTCTGAAAAGAAATATCGAAGTACCAAAAAAGCAGAGATCTGGAGAAGACTTCACAAAAAAGATAAAACTTTAACCAAATATTATAAGATTTCATTAGGCAGAGAGTTGGGGGACAGGTCCGGATAGAGGAAACAGAAAGGTAAAGAGATATGGAAATATGAGGAAGTGAGTGGTCCCACTGATGAAACTGTAGACAGTTTGGAATTGGGGTGAGGACCAGTGGAGGGTCCAGGTTGTGAGGGTAGTTGGATGGTACTTCAAGAAATATGGAGGTTTTTATATAGCAACTAAAAAATGGGCATGGATTGATTTAAATAGGTAAATAACAAAGTGCATGCATGTCTTAGAAGATATTATTGACAACAGTGTAAAGGAAGGGGAAGGGAGGGGACTCGGACAGGAGGACTGGTAACCTGGAGACCAGTTAGACCATTACTGCTATAGATCAGAAAGGTTATGTGGCTTTAGGTCACAAATACTGTGTCTCAAAGTCAACATAATGCCAGATTGAGCGTTGGCATTCTGCTGAAATTTTGTGTAAAATTTTCAGGACTTCATATAAATATACTTAGGCCCCAAATACTTTTATTTCCTGTTAAAAATAAAATGAGATGGCTAGAAAACTGCCTAGTGAAGATATATCTCAATTCAAGCAAACCCTGAATAATAAAATACAGAAGAAGAAAGGTCATTTATTTGAAAATGGTTCTTTGTTTTATAAAAACATTTATATGGGAATAACTTTCAAGAGCAAGCTCCCTTGATACATGTTTTTTAAAGTATAACTTCATTTTTTGAAGAATGCTTCTTGGAATATATCTGTTATCCTAAATGATTTTGATTTTTTTCTCTTGCTGTGTAAGTATAATTGCTATTTCCTCATTATTTATAAATGGTTCTATAATCTGTGTTAAGAAGGGTTAGGAGGAAAGGGAGGAATGTGGAGGGTTTTAAAATCAGGAAGACATGGATAAAGATTTTTTTTGTAATCTTCAAGAAAGTAACCCTTAGAACAGTATGCAATATGGACGTTTTCCATTAAGATGACTTCACCAATTTAGAGAGCCACTTATCACAGAAAAGAGCAGTAAGAACTGGCTAAAAGACACACTGGAGGTGCCTCTTCCTCCCAGGAACATGCCCATGCCTTTCCTCTCTCCCCACCCCACTTCTTCCCCACAGGCATGTGTCTCCTAAACTCTAAGGGAGCCCATGAGGCTTGCAACCAGGGAGCAAGGGGCAGCAGCAGCTCGTCCTGGGCTAACCCCTGATCCTGTCCCCAAGGCCTCCTTTTCTCCGATTCTTAGTGAGCCAAACAGACCAGCCTAGGCTCATTTCCCCAGCCCTTTCTTATTTCATGTCCCCAGCTTTAAAAAATGTCCTCTAAAATTAAAAAAAAAAAAAAAGACAGGCTGGAAAGATGGAGTGACTAGTGTGATTCCAGCACTGGTTATTGTACTGAACTGGTCAGTCAGCACGTGTCAGATGAACAGAATGGTCACTGGAGCCAGAGGGGCCAGACCAGAAAGAGATGTGACAGAACAGATTACCCTGCCAAACTCTGCTAATATGAGTGCATCAGCGCCCTATTTAGAAGATGCATACATGTAATATATAAGAACGTATTATTTACATTATAAAATACACTAAAGTAAATAAAAGGGTGAGATTTATGACTACACATAAAAGAATTTCTTCCTACAGCTTGATTGTTTTGCAGGCCCTACTTTAGGTCTAAGACCTCTTCATTCAACATGGACATAACACAGTTTATCATGGAGCAATTGTATTTAAGGCCCTAATCCTTGGAAAGCCAATAACCAAAAATAAAGGGATTCCTTATTTTGAAGTTTTTAATTAAATTTATGGGGTGACATTAGTTAATAAGACTATCTAGGTTTCAAGCGGACAATTCTGTGATACGTGATCTGTATATTACATTGTGTGCCCACCACCCAAAATCAAACCGTCTTCCATCACCATATATCTGACCCCTTTTCCCTATATACTCCCCACCCCTCTTCCCTCTGGGAACCACCATACTGTTGTCTGTGTCTATGAGTTTTGTCATAAAGGGATTCTTGAGAGCAGATAAATGACTATTCAGAGAGAGGACCAAGAGTAACCAAGTACAGTTAAGCCAACAGATGTGCAAACACCAAAGCAGCATGGTGGCTACACCAGTAAGAGCAGATTTCCCTGGTAAGCCCTGTACTGAAATACATGGAGCCTTTGCAAAGGGAACCTAAGAACTGGCCATAACATGAAAACTAAGAAATGTGCATTGTGGGCTAAAGTTAGAAAAAAAAAAAAATTCACAAAAATAGGATGTAGATGAAAGCGTACCGGGCACCTAGTGAGGGGAGGCTGGCGACTGATGATGAGCACAGCTAAGGATACGTATACAATTAGCGGCACGGGGCCAACTTAATCTGCATGATATTTGCTGAGTTTGGATTGTTCTCATTTGATTACATGGTTTCCTATCTGATTATAATTTAGATGCTAAGAAATCTCTTCCTTTTCTGAATTTATTACACATTTACATGGACAACTGCTTTATATCCTGCTGCAGAGCAGGGACTCTCTCATTGGACTGGTGCTGAGTAACCAGTCCTAAACTTCCGTTGAAATGTTAAGCTTTTTTGCTCTCAAGTAAGAAAATTAGGTCTTATTTACCTAAAAATTACACTGAAAGATATGTATGGCTCACACTTATTCATTTGAAGGGATAAGTTTTATTTCAAACATAATGCCAGCGACTGTTCAGATTTTTAATTGTAGTGAATAACTCCTTATATTTTGAAGATCAAAACAAAATGGAAGAATTAGTTTATCACAATATCTGCTAAAAATCAAGATTTGCCTCTAACTTTCAATTGTGTTCATTTTGTGTTATCAAAGGCAGATTTTGCTTCTTAGTTTGACAACAATAATTCCATACGGGTACTTTCTTAGCTGAAACACAGAGCCTCATATTGACAACACATAATCTGTGTAATCACAATTCTGTTAACATGTTAATTCTCTTTACTTTGCATTCATAAGACCTTTTCCAAGTTCCAACTCTTAACCTCCTCTATACTACATAAAATATGAGAAAAGTCAAATCTCCTATCAGTCTAAGAAGGCACAGTCTATACTCCACATGGAGATAATTATAGCAAATAATGGAGCAGCAAGAGGGGAACATATTTACATGTGTATTTTAAAGTTGGAGAAAGACCTGAGCAACCTTCTTCACTTACCTAATTCAAGTGTTTATAAATCGGCTTGACTTTTGACATAAATTTTTAAATCTTGAGACATGCCCAGGTTGAAAAATAAATATTTTTAATATAAGTGAGATAAAAATTATTTTATTTAATTTAAATATTTCTTTATTGATTTCAGAGAGAGGAGTGAGAGGGGGAGAGAAAGAAACATCAGTGATGAGAGTCATTGATCAGCTGCCTCCTGCATGACCCCTACTGGGGAATCAAGCCCACAACCCAGGCATGTGCCCTGACCGGGAATTGAACCTTGATCTCCTGTATCATACATAGGTCGATGCTCAACTACTGACCCACGCCAGCCAGGCAATAAAAAATTATTTTAGATCATTCACTATTCTGCCTTTAAGTACCTTAACATAAATAATTGAGATTTGCCCTAGAGATCACACTTAACCTGCTAATAGAACATACTCAGAAGTTTCACTCATTTTTGTCTCTTTTAAATAAAAGAATTAACTGTAAAAAGTTATACAGTAAGAAAAAATTGTAAGTGCTTTCATTTAAAATCATATAATAACAGATTCACTGAATAAAAGGACTTATACTGAGAAATATTTCTAATTTCTTGGATTTTAAAAAATAAAATTTTATTCTTTGAAATTATTAACAGAGAATATATTATAGGATTCTCTGTCCATTGGGTCATTGATGGTGGAGGTGACACTGTGCTAACATATAACATTTCATCAAATGCAGCTTACACCACGTCTACCCTAGGTGAACCAGGCCCAACCTGAAGAGTAATTTTTACTTCAATTGTTTTTAAGATTTACCCAAGCTAAAAATGGAGAGCAGACCCTTAAATAGAGGACCATGAAACCTACTAGCCCCCAAAGAGCTACATATCATAGCACAAACAGAATTCACTAAAAAAAGTAAAGGAAATGACAGCTTCTTCTTGGCAAATGTAAATTCAGTAGCCTGAGCATAATGAAAAAAAAAAAGTGAGAAAAATAGCAATGTTATCAGAATACTGTAATGTGAAGATTTAAATAACTTTCTTTTTAATAAAAAGGAAGGTTCAATATAAACTTTGGAAGAATGAAAAAATAAATAAAATACTGGTCAGACAAACCAAATTCATGTCTAAGAAAGGGACTGTGCCATTTGGGAAATACAACAAAATTATTCCTCAAAAAAACAAACAAAAAAAAACAGTTCTCACTTGACAGAGACCATGATAGCTATCAGTCAAAGTCAGTCAAATGTATAGACCATTATAATTAGCTGAAGAGGAAGAGATTGATGTGCGAATATTAGATTTCCTAATTTCAAAGGAAAAAAGTGCCCTTGAACCAGCAAGTAATTGATGGATTAATTCATGAGAAGAAAACTGACAGTTTTTATTTATCTCTGTCAATATAAACTTTTTTAAAGGAAATTCTAATGATTTAATGTATAAAAGCTATATTCTCAGAAATTAATGTCTCTACACACTTTGAGTGCAAAGGCCAGAAAACAGACTCACAACAATAGAGATGAAAGGGTAACAAAGCTTTGTACTAAACCAGAGAAAGCATGTGTTAAATGCAAAGCAAGAGTCATCTTCAATTACTGTTCAAGAGGTAAATAGCATACACACCAGCTTGGATCACAGGCTGAAGGACCCAAAATCTTAATGGTAGATGTTTGGGATGGTAGTATCAAACGGGCACAAACCTTCTTTGAAATGTACTACTTGGGTGAATTGACAATGGCAGATCTTGAGCATAAGAGGGAAATGAGAATCCACAATGTCAGAGGAAATTAATATATAAAGAATCATTTCCTGAAAAAAAACTCATCTCCAGTGCTTAGAAAACAATGATTT
Source organism: Miniopterus natalensis (assembly GCF_054644295.1). Taxonomy (NCBI): domain Eukaryota; kingdom Metazoa; phylum Chordata; class Mammalia; order Chiroptera; family Miniopteridae; genus Miniopterus; species Miniopterus natalensis. Next base: position 26,279,895 of record NC_142086.1, read on the forward strand.
GTGATCACCTCAGAACTCTCTGTAGTAAAACAAATGAAGAAGATATGGAGACTGCTATGCACAGAGGAGAAGGGGATTGAAGAAACGGATAGCTCTATCAGAAACCTGGAAGCTAGGGAGGACTCTCGAGCTCAGTCATACACACCGTGAAGAAGCCAAGCCAAGTAAGCACGGCACTCGGAACCCCATACAACCACATCAGAATGACAACGAAACTACAGAACAACCATCATTCTGAACCACCTGAAATCTAACAGAATGGAAATCCTACAACAAAGGATATAAAGGAGGAGCCACATCGAGACTGCTAGAGGGGCAGAGACACAGAACGGGGCTGGTCCCTCACCCACGTGTGGTGGTTGAAAACAGAGAGGGATATCTCAGCGGCAGAGGTCTCCACTAAGGAGCAAGGGGTCCCAGCCCCACATCAAAACCCCCAGCCCAGTGTTCCAGTGCTGTAAGGACAAGTCCCCATAACTTCTGGCTGGTAAAACCAGCGGGGATTGTGGCTTAGGAGACAGAGGCTCATGGAGTCCTAGGCATTCCTCTCACAGGGCCAACACACAGACTTACTCAGACTCACTGGCTCTGATCTCCAGCGCTGGGGAGGCACAGGGAGTCCCGAGCAAAAGGAATCCAAAGAGGCCCACACCCAGACACATCATCATTAAAATGGAAAAGATTAAAGACAAAGAGGAGTCTTAAAAGCAGTCAGAGAAAAGCAGTTAGTTACCTAAAAGGGATCTCACGTAAGACTGTCAACAGAATTCCCAGCAGAAACCTTGCAGGCCAGAAGGGAGTGGCACAAAATATTCTAAGTGATGAAAAGCAAGGACCTACACCCAGCAAAGCTATCGTTTAGAATTAAAGGTCAGATAAAGAGCTTCCCAGACAAGAAAAAGCTAAAGGAGTTCATCACCACCTAACCAGTATAACATGAAATGTTAAAGGGTCTTCTGTAAGAAGGAGGAGGGGGGAAGAAGATAAAAAAATAAAAATATGGATAAAAAAGTGGCAATAAATACATATCTGTCAATAATTACTTTAAATGCAAGTGGATTAAATTGTTCAATCAAAAGGCATATGATGATTGAATGGATAACAAAACAAGACCCTCAAATATGCTGTCTGCAGGAGGCTCACTTCAGATCAAAAGACACACACAGACTGAAAGCAACAGAATGGAAAACGACATTTCATTAAAGTGGAAACAAAACAAAAGAAAAAAGCTGGGGTAGCAATACTTATACCGGACAAAATAGACTTTAAAACAGAGTCTATAGCAAGAGGCAAAGAAGGACCCAGCAACTCCACTTCTGGGTAGTTATCAAAAGAAACCCAAAACAGTAAATCGAAAAGAAATATATATCCAAATATTTTTTGTAGCATTATTTACAATAGCCAATGTACAGCAACCTACTTGTCTTTATCTATGTGAATGAATATAGATGAGTGAATAATGAAGTGGTGCATGTATACAATGGAATATGACTCAGTCATAAAAAAGAAGGAAGCCTTGCCATCTGCATCAACACGGATGGACCTAGAGGGTATTATGCGAAGTGAAAAAAGTCAGAGAAAGACAAATGCCAGATGATTTCACTTATATGTGGAATCTAAAAAACAAAATAAACAAACAAGCAAACCGGAAACAGACTCCTACAGGGAACATTTTGACAGTTGCCGGAAGAGCGTCTGAGGGGATGGGTGACAAGGCGAAGGGATTTAGGAGTACAAATTGGTAATCACAGAATAGTCGTGGGGCTATAGAGTACAGCTTATGGACTATAGTCAATAATATTATAATAACTGTATATGGTGTCAGGTGGGTACTCTATTTATCTGATCATTTCGTAAGTTATATAAGTGTCTAATCACGGGGTTGTACACCTGAATTAATGTGATATTGTACATCAACTATAATTTTTAAATAAAAAATAAATAAATAACTTTTTTAAAAGAAAGTGAACAAACAAAAAGACAAGCCATGCTTTGGGAACCCCTCCATTTGTCATTTATGCAAAGCATGTACAAAAACAAACCCTTTGTCGGTACATGTAAGCCCTGTGTCTCTGCCATGCGTTCTAAAGCAAGGACCCTAAGGCCTGTACCTGGGGAGGCGTCACTGAAGACAAGAAACCACTGAGAAACTCTAACTTTCTATTCAGCACTGAAGGTTTGGTTTGTGACTTACCAGTAGTTGTTTTTTTGTTGTTTTTTCTAAAAATCATGAATCCCTTTAGATTTGTGTAAAATTTTGGAGAGCACGAGATTTATCTTTTACATTTTTTAAAGCTTCCAAGCACCTAGAAAAATATACTACTTAATGGCAGCTTAATTGCTGGTAATTAAACCAAAATAAAATCGTTAGAAAAAGAATGATTGAAACTAAAAACATTGTTTTCACTGAAGTCACATTTATTTCTTCTCTGACATCACTGTTAATCACAACCTACCAATGAGTGAGTCTAAAATAATCCTTAATGCTTGGTAAAGAGATGAAAGAAATGCAATAGAAAGCAGCAAGTGAAACAAACATTGAAGCACTTGTGACAACCAGTCCCGGTATGAACAAACAGGGAAATTAGTCCGGATGTTCACAGAGGTGGAAACTCTGTTTTAAAGTCTCTGAACACATTCTACCAAATGCTTTGAGCACAAAACAGATGCCTAGAGCATAGATAAGATCCAAGACAAATGGTTCACAAAAATCACATAGTACATATTATTGTAATACCTACAAATATCCGAAATACATCCTAAGTGCCAGTCGATGATAGATAATCACATGCCAGTCACATTCTCAGGACATTTGGCATACGCCCTGATGATTAACCAAGAACCACTGGAAACACCAAGGGCTTTTGGTTTTGTGTTCACAACATCCAACACTGTGTAATTCAGTTACTCTTCCTGCCCCCAGTGACTTTAGAACGAACCCAGAGTAAATGGATGTACTGGGAAGAGGCTCAGCAAGCAGAAAGTGCAGTGCTCATTGGCCCATCTCACTTGCACAGAAAAAAGACAAAGTGAGACAATGAACACAAAGCTACTGACTTTGGACCTAGAATTTCAAAGATATCACCTGAAGAAACAAAATCATTACTAATGCTAAATTGTGAGCTTTATCTCTGATGTCGAAAGAATGCTTTTTTCCATTGACAATAAAAAACTGGAAAGGAAAAGATAATAAATTCAGGCTAAATTGCATGAAAACTCTATGGAAAACTAACGTTTTCCTGGTGTAAACAGATTTACATCAATGGCAAGTAAATTGGAAAAGGTTATTTGTTATTTATGCTGTTTGTTGCAGACCATGTTAGCTGCCTGCCCAACTTCTCTTGTCACCTCTTCCTTGTTAATAAAATCTTTAAATTTAGATATTTGTAATGAGCTCAGGTCCAAGAAATAAATCATGACTTCTATAAGCCAGTTACATCTATACCATTCTCTTTTGCCACTTAAATTTTAAACTTTGGTCATTTAAATATAAAGGGAGGTGTGATTGGTGACTCTGGAAAAATTTCTAGTTGAGGTCTACTAGACATAGACTTGAGTGGAGAGCTTCCTAGTACTGGCCCTTTCTTTTCTTTATTTCCTTGGATATAGTTTTGGAAGGACGGAGTGTTGGAGCTGTGACAGACATCTTAAGGCAATAAGGCTAAGGCGACAAACACAATGCAGAGGACCACCAAGTAGGAAGATCAAAGAGCCTGGTTCTCTGATGAAATTGTTGAGCTTCTGTGTCAACAGAAACCATTTACTCCAGTTATTTGATTTAATTAAATGTCTTATTTGCTTGATAATTGGGTGTTGTATGACTCCATGACTTGTAACTGAAGACATTTTGATGTATAATCAACATATTAAAAACCTTCAAAGCTCGGCTGGGCGTGGCTCAGCGGTTGAACATCGACCTAGGATCTAGGAGATCAGGGTTCAATTCCTGATCAGGGCACATGCCTGGGGTTGCAGGTTCGATCCCCAATTGGGGGCGTGCAGGAGGCAGCCAATCAATGACTCTCTCATCATTGATGTTTCAGCTCTCTCCCTCCCTCTCCTTCTCTCTGAAATCAATAAAAATATATTTTAAATAATTAAAAACCTTCATATTAATAGATAATATAAATAGGAAAATGACAAAATGAAGAGTTTAAGTAAAATATCACCTCAGTCATACAAACTGACTAGATTACATAAGCAAACTATATAGTTTGAGGATGCAGTAATTATAATTTATTCATTTAATGTGCATTCCTTAATGTTATTAAGCAACCAGTTAGACAATAGAGATAAAAGTGCTTAGAAACTGGGGAGAAGACATCGGAAACAATGTCAATTAACCATTGCAGTAATAACAATGTTAAGGGAAAGTGTCGGTCCCATAATTGAATTCTCCCCCTCCTCTTCCAATAGGTCCCCCTGCAAATTTTCTTCTTTCATACACAAATTCCTTCTACCTCTCATCTCTGACACCCATGCAGAAGGCTATGGACAGCAGTAGGTGAAAGTCTTTGAAGACCCAGAAATAAAGAGAATGATCTCTTAGTGTTTGGTGATACATATTACAAATGCGGACATATCTCAAAATGTCTGTTTCCTTTTGCTTATCGAACTTTTTAAGTTATTCTGCAATGAATATTTTACTTTTATGATAAGAATAAAAACACTATGTGTTACAAAAATAGAGAAAGAAATAGCTCCTGTCAAAGTTCCGAGATATCTTTCTGACCAGTTGATTTAAAATGTCTTCTTCCTGGTATTAGTCAGTGACTAAACAACAAACTTGTTTCATTGTCTTAATGTGACTTGTCTAATCAAAAAGATGGCTAGGAGTCACTTCACTGGGCAACATTTATTTTTAAATGAGAAATAAGGAGATTAAGGAAATGGACATTACCATTACTGATTTTTTAAATGGAATTCTGGGCAATATTCCAAGAAACCTCAGAGTCTCCCAAAGAGTTTCAAATTCAGGACCCATTCCCCGTTGCCACCCCAGGGCCTGTTAATAAGCCCTTCCATCATCAACTTTTCCAAGCCCGAGATGGAAAGCTAGAGAAAGCGCTACAGAATCTTGAACTGTGCTTTTAAAAGACATAAAATTGCATTTCAAACATTATAAAAATTCCCCAGCATCCTTGTTAAGAAATAAATAAAATACTTTTCCCTCCATTCTCCATTTACTCTATTTTCTCACCTGGTTCTCCTGTGGTTGGATTATGCTAGTGATTTACCAATCACGTTCTCATAGGGCAAACACTGCAGCCATAGTTCATTACAGGAAAGCACTGGAAAGGCGGCTGCAAAGAGGTCTCCCCGAACCCTCCCTTGGGCCTCTCTCTCTCTGCAAGGACAGCTCTGAATGTGTCCGTGACCCAGCGATATATTCATATATTCAAATCATGACTTCTTCCAATTAACATGAACACACAAAATTGTACTGTACCTAGTTTTGCTTCTTTAGACGTGCAGTAAGAACAGGGCGTTATTATATGAAGCACACACATTACTCAGTTGTTTAACCATGCTCTTAATCAGTGTATAATAAGTGTCACAAATAGGCAGCTGCTAAATGAATTAAACATAAAGATAATGTTTTTTAGATTACTTTTGCTTCTATATATTGCATAATTTAGGTCCTAACACATTCTGGTCCTCAATTCTCTTCTTTTTATAGAAACTGAATCATTACCTCCTTTTACAGAGTTTGAAAATTTGTTTTTCATGTATGCTATAAAAGTAAATCTCTTTAAGGGAAGACAAAATTTTTAATTTAAGTGTTTATAACATATATTTTTAGAAAGGCTACAATTTCTTCCTTTTTAGAAAAGTTTTCTGGCTATGGCTCTTAGTGAAGTTGCAAATACATTTGCTTTTTAAAATGATTGCTACTAAAAGAAAGGCATAAATTCAACTAAGTTGTGCTCTTCCATAAAGTAATAACTAACAAGTCAAAGGGTCAGCTATGTCCTTATTTTCACCCCACCCTCCAGAGCTTCGTAATCAAGGCATTTCAACAGCCCAATATGAATATGGACCTGTTAAGTAATGGAGAAAACGTTATTTACCCAAGTGAGCAAGAATGAACTGTTTCGCTTACTCACAACTGTAAACCTACTCTTGTCCACCCCTGTATATAATATTAATATGGTAGACAAAGCAATGGTTTATAAATTTAGAGCTATAATTTTAATCTTAGCTTTGCCATAATTCGGTGAATAAACATGGATCATTAATTTAAAATCCTTGTGACTCAATTTCCATATCTTTAATAGAATTAGTATGAAAGCTGTTCACTCTCTACCAAAATGATGTGACAACCATTAAGATAAGCTAAGGTATGGATTATAGCCGCTATTGAGATGAACATTTTAGAATCACCTAAGGTATTTATCTAAAACGTAGAATCCCACCCGGCCTGGCGTGGCTCAGCAGTTGAGCGTCAACCTGGGATACAGGTGATCAGGGTTCGATTCCCGATCAGGGCACATGCCCGGGGTGTGGGGTCAGTCCCCAGTCGGGGGCGTGCAGGAGGCAGCCGATCAATGACTCTCTCATCATTGATGTTTCTATGTCTCTCTCTCCCTCTCCCTTCCTCTCTCTGAAATCAATAAAAACATACTTTTTTAAAAAAAGATATCTGGAGGAAAAAAGATCTCTAATGATAATTTTTCTTCAATATTGACTGATGTAGAAATGTATGCCCTCTCCAGGCACTTATTGAACTCCTGTGAAATTTTGTGAAAATACTTTAAACTCTGATATAACTATAACCTCTGGCCAAAATACAAACAACTTGTCTCAAAGAACAAAGTCATTTAGTTGCCCCAGTTGCTGAATTTTATCTCAGTCTTAAAACAATTATGTATAAATACAGATTATGCCATTGAATATTTAATATCTCTAAAGTTGATAGGGTTTCAGGACACGTGGAAATGGTTAGATTTTGCTTGAACTTCAATCTGCTTTATGGGAAAGAGAAGAAACTGCCAGAATTGTCATTTCTAGGGTATTGACCTAGAATATCTCTTCTGGTTCTAAAGGGAAATTCACTCTCCACATTCAACATTAGAAACTACAGTAGTCTTAGGATCACTTTGTAAAAACTACTGACGCTGAGAAGAAAAGAAAAAAAGACATAAAAGCGTGAGAAAACAAAACAAAACCTTCATGAAATCATCATCAAATGATGCTACCAAAGGTCAGGATGCGTTCGTACAGATTCGCCCCCTTGTGGTGAATGAATGGGACAGGACATTTGAAAGGTTTCTGGAAATAAGAGTGACTGTTTTTCTTAGTTCACTGAGATAGAAGATGTACATGCAAGGATTTTACTTATGTGTCATTTATTAAAGCTTAGTAACTCTGAACTGTTTTCCCATAAGAAGGGAGGAGGGATCAGAGAAAACTGTTTTCTAATTATTTAACTGAGAAGTTTCTGAGATTTAAATTGGGATTCCAAAATTGTACTTTAAAAAGGTTTACTCATTGTTTTTACCTCTTAAGATGTAAGGTATAAGTAGAAACATAATCTTGGTGAAAATATCAAGTGGAAAATCAGAAAAAGGAATTGTTAAAGTAAATGAATGCAAGTGTGTGTTTAAAACAAATCAGGTGAAAGATAGAAATAGAGAGAAACTTAATGAAAAAGAAAATCAAGCATGCAGACTTTTTACTGACATTTTTCATTTTTAAGTGCCAATGCTAAGTTTTTTTGTATATGAGTGCAACTCGGAGTTTCAGAATATTTAAGAGACCATGATGATGTCTCAGAGGGCAAGAGGGAAACCATGATTTTAGGAGAAGATTTAAGACAATGAGAGATTCTACAGATTTGGGCTTAGTAGCTTATATCTAATTAACATACATAAGGGGGGAAAGGAAAGATTAAAAACCCAACAACCTGATTAATCCCTAATTAATGAAGACAGAAGCAGTCAATGGTTAAATCAGAAATGAATATGAAAATATACTACTCCAGCGGGTTTTCTGTTGTATTGGGAAAATTACCGGAAATAATAATAGCAATTATAGGCACTACTTTGAAAAAAAAAGTATTTATTTTATGAATATGTTTTTCCAAATTTATTTTGGATATGAGGATAATAATACATGAATTAATTTTTAATAAAATAATTCTAAATTATTTTCCTGCATTGCCAGAGATCATACTTTAGATTATATAAATAAAGACTTTAGACCACATTTGTTCAAGTGAGATTTTCCCCATCCTACCAACACTATTACAGTTCATTCAAGTACTGGAAATAGCCCATAAAAAATAAGCTGTTTTAGCACCTAGTAAGATCACATGGAACACTATTTGTAAATGGTTATTTTCCTTACCCTGAAACAAGGAAATAGAAGGAAGTCTCGAGAACGCAGCAGGACTTTTTGAATTCTGTTTCTTCTAAATATTCCTCTTTTTTAAATTCCTACCCTTGAAAAGTTATAAAACGTTGGCAGAAAGAGGATTATAACAATCTTAAAATATAATACCATTCATTATGCTCCCTTTGGTATTTTGCACTGTTTTTCTGGATTTTTAAAAACATTACTATCTGTTAATATTTATTATTTTTCTAACTTTGCATTTTTGAGGTTAATCTAGGTCACATTTCAGCCAATACAGTTTCTAATGAAAGTTAAAAACAAAACAACAACAAACTCCTCCTGTCCCTCTACTCCCTAAATTGCAGCACTGTCCCCATTCACACTGGCAGGAAATGCAGTACAGCTGGACCTAGACTTTGGAATTTGAAAGGTGTTGGGACCAGACTGTAAAGTCCCTTGTCCCTCACTGTACATAGATTGAATTTAACTTACCTAGAACAATGCAAGATAAAAGAGAGGATAAGCTAAGTAGGCTACAGTTTACAAGAGATAACCAAACAAGAATATAAACAAAAATGAAATATGAATGTGGCACAATGTGACAGAAACATGTCCCATTAACACAGCATTCTGTGAGGTGTACTCCCTCCCTGATTTTGCCTGCACTGGCCCAGAATCTTAGCTGTCATTGTCAGAGTGCCTGCCAGTAAAAGCATCTGTAACGGCAATATCTGGAGAGTATTCTTCAATTCGGGATTTGTTGGGATGACAAAAGGATTACTTAAAATAGCCTGAACATATGAACATATGTTATGAAAATAAAATATATTTTACCATATATTAAATTAACCATGGCTCTACTCAGCGTGCAAGAAAATGGCATCCTAATATTAAATCCCAATTTTTTCTCAGTAAAAATTTGTAAAAAGGTATCCAAAGCATCTGTTTTGGTTTAATCAGACTTTGTCTAGTTTTTTATGACTCCTTTCTACATCTTGTCATTTCCATCAGTACATTTGCTCAAAGTTCACCTTAGTTGCAGCTTTTTTCACTGTATTTCTAAGGTGAGTTGCTTCCTATAATAAAGTGGAAAATACAAATTCCCTGCTGTCTTTAGAAATCCAGAATCTCTTTGTGTGGTGCCATGGCACTGCCAGCCTCTTTCTGAGTCATGCTACATACAGCATTTTTTCATGTAAATGGAAAATATTGATAAAGAAATTTTTTGGTATAATATTATCAAAGGAAGTTCAGAGAGAAAAGAATTATAGTTAAGATTGTGCTCCCTAATGTTGGTCAGCTTACCTGATGGTGTCTCTAGCCCCATGTTCATCTTAACAAATATATTAACATAGTCCAAGTGTGCCTCCACTGGCTTCAAATTCCCAAGAAATTCTATAGAACATTGGAGCTTATGATGGATGGGGCACTGTTACTGAGACACTTTATAGTTCATAAATCTTTGATTTTCAAGCTGCAAATTCTATAAATTTTAAGTAGTATAATAAGGTTTGTGGGCATCCAGCCTGAAATCCCTATCGGGAACTCTTTCAACCTAATTCTTAGCTTGGGCTGCCATAACAAAATGCCATAGACTTTGTGGCTTAAACAACAGCAGTTTATTTCTCACAGTTCTGGAAGCTGGAGGTCCAACATCAGTTGGACTATTATTATTCAGTTCCCAGGTGAGGGCTCTCTTCCTGGCTTGCAGACAGCCACCCTCTCACTGTGTCTTTATGTGGTTGAAACAAAGGACTAGTCTCCCTTTTTCTTTTTTTCTTATAAGGACACTAATCCCATCATATTGTCCCCACCCTCATGATTTCATCTACAGCTAGTCACCGCCCAAAGGCCCCACTTCTGAATACCATCACATTGAGGGTTAAGGTTCTGACATATGAGTTTTTGGAAGATACAGATATTTAAGCCATAATATTAACCAACTAATTAAGAGCTAAAAACTGGAAGTATAAAATTTTCCCTTGAAAGGAGATTAGGTTGTGTTTTCTGTGGTGATGGTTATAATTTGGTTAGTTACTCTTAAACCAGGCCATTAAAAGGTAAATTCTAACATTTCAGTAAAAGAATCCTACAATTAAAGTTGTTTTGAGATTTGCTTTCGTTTTAGGAATTCTCCTTAAGCATTACTACTATCCAATCACATTCTTTAAAATTTCTCTTTTGGGTTTAGACAAATTACAAACAAGTTGGAGGTTTTCACAGTTCGATTTCCACTCATTGATGTCCTCATAGTCTTTGTATACACAGGGCATGAGCTGCAGTACAAAATCAGCACTGCTCTGAGACTGCTCCTTGGCAGAGCTGTGAAAAGTACTTGCTCTTCAGATGGAAAACTACTTATCCCCATAATGTATGTCGAAATGTCAAAAGCATTGTTTATGTATGACTTAGGCAGCAAACATTCCACAGAGCTTCTCCTTAGGTCCTGGAAACCATCTGGAACTCAAATAGGAAACAGAGATCTTTTTAGCATCTCAAAATCTAAGAGCTGAGAGAGTAGAGAGGGGAGGGAGATGAGGAGAGAGAAACAGATAGTAGGCCTCTTGCTCTGGGCTTGGATAGTCAGCCTGTTCTTTTATGCAAATATCTCCTGATGCCCACTTTAAAAAAACAAAAAACAAAAAAGTTTAAGAAATAAATATTAATTAAACAAGTGAGAAAAAAAGACTGTAAAGATGAAACATGTTTTAAAACATAATAACCAATGATAAAACGAGATATGCAATGGAAGGTTAAAAAGGGTTTGGAAGGACTTTAGGAAATGGAGAGGGGATTCTTCTTTGATGAGGATCTCTTAGGAGGCCAGGATACAAGCCCTGTCCCCTACTGCAGCAAAGAGCCCTCACCTACAGCATCCAAACTAAGGCATCAAAATAAGCTGCCCTCTGTGAAAAGGAGTTCTGGCTCATCTCCCAGCTCACTTCATCTCTAACAATCCAGAAAAAACAGTCTTTCACCCTTCAGCTGATTTCTCAGGGAACTTTATGGGGGATATTATTTCTTAAAGTGCAACATAAAATAAATCTTTAGGGAATGCTTAAAGATGCCTATTTTTATAGCATACTCTTAGCATCACCTGTTAAAAACTAGAATAAATATATACTTGAATTAAATGTCCTCCAACAAGAAAATAGGTAAAGTGTGGTGTATCCATATGATGAAACATGTGTACTTCCCATATTTCTCATCTCCCTTTACCATTTTTTAAAAAAAATATGTCTTTATTGATTTCAGAGAGAGGAAAGGAGACAGAGAGATAGAAACATCAATGATGAGAGAGTTGTCATTGATCAGCTGCCTCCTGCAGGCCCCCTACTGGGGATCAAGCCTGAAACCCGGCTATGTGCCTTGACTGTGAATTGAACCTTGATCTCCTGGATCTTAGACCAATGCTCTACCGCTGAGCTACACCTGGCCGAGCTCCCTTTACCATTTTTAAGTACACAGGCTCCCAAGATGGATGATAATTAGATAGATAGATGATAGATGATGATAGATAGATAGATAGATAGATAGATAGATAGATAGATAGATAGATAGATAGATAGATAGATAGATAGATAGATAGATGATAATAATGATGATGATGATAGATAGATAGATAGATAGATAGATAGATAGATAGATAGATAGATGATAGATAGATAGATAGATAGATAGATAGATAGATAGATAGATAGATAGATAGATAGATAGATAGATAGATGATAGATGATGATAGATAGATAGATAGATAGATAGATAGATAGATAGATAGATAGATAGATAGATAGATAGATGATAGATAGATGATAGATGATAAATAGACATAGACATAGAGATGATAGAGATAGATTAGAGATAGAGAGATAGAGAGATAGAGGAGAGAGAGAGAGAGAGAGAGAGAGAGAGATGATATAGATCGCAACTTTTTTATCCTTTCATCCATTAATGGACACTTAGGTTGTTTTCATGTCTTGACTATTGGAAATAATGTTGCTGTGAACATGGGAGTGCATATATCTTTTCAAGTTAGTGTTTTCATTTTCTTAGTTTGTATTGCCAGAAGTAGAATTGCTAGATTGAATAATATTTCTAGTTTTAGTTTTTTGAGAATCCTCCATACTGTTTTCTATAGTGGCTGTACCAATTTACAGTCCCACCATCAGTGCACAGGGGTTCCCTCTTCTCCACATCCATGACGGCATTTGTTATCTCTCATCTTTTTTATTAAGGCCATTCTAACTTGTATGAGGTGATATCTCATTCTGGTTTTAATTGGCATTTCCCTAATGACTAGTGATGTTAAGCATCTTTTCACGTACCTGTTGACCTTTCATGTATCTTCTTTGGAGCAATGCCTATTCAAGTCCTTTGCCCATTTTTTAATTGGGTTATTTGGTTTTTTGCTATTGAGTTGTATGAATTCTTTTTATATTTTGGATATTTACCTTTTATCAGATGCATGGTTTACAAATATTTTTCCCCAATCTGTAGGTTTTCTTTTCACTTTGTTGATGGTTTATTTTGCTGTGCAAAAGATACTTATTTTGATGTAGTCCCACTTATTTATTTTTTGTCACTTGTGCTTTAGATGTCATATCCAAAAAAATCATTACCAAGACCCATGTCAAGGAGCTTTCTTCCTATGTTTTTTCCTAGGAGCTTCATGGTTTCAGGTCTTACATTTAAGTTTTTAATCCATTTTGACTACATTTTTGTGACTGATGTAAGATAGGAATCCAGTTTCATTCTTTTACATGTGACTATCCAGTTATCCCAGTACCATTTATTGAAGAAACTCTCTTTTCTCCATTGAGTATGCTTGACTCTTTTGTCAAATATTAGTTGAACATATATGCTTCGGTTTATTTCTGGGCTTTTGGTTCTGTTCCATTGGTCTGTTTGTTTGTGTGTGTGTCAGTACCATACTGTTTTGATGCCTAAAGCTTTTTACTCTAAAGTTTATAGTATAGTTTGAAATCAAGAAGTGTGATGCTCCCTGTTTTGTTCTCTGTTTTTTGTTTTTTTCTTTTTCTTTAGCTATTGAGGTATTTTATGGTTCCATATGAATTTTAAGAGTATTTTTTTCTGCTTCTATAAAAAAGAAATTCCACTGGAATCTTGATAGGGATTGCATTGAATCTATAGATGACTTTTGGTAGTATTAACATTTTAACAATATTAATTCTAATCCATGAACATGGGCTACCTTTCCATTTATTTGTATCTTTTATTTCTTTCATCAATTTCTTATAATTTTGAGAGTAGAGATTTTTCACCTTTTCAGTTAAATTTATTTCTACGCATTTTATTGTTTTTGATACCATTGTAAATGGGATTGATGGATTTCTTTTTCAGAAAATTCATTGTTAGTGTATGTTAATTTTGTATTCTGCAACTTTACTGAATTCATTTATTTAATCCAACATTTTTTTGATGTTGAGTCTTTAGAATTTTTTATATATAAAATCATACAAATAGAAGTAAAATACAAATTTTACTTCTTCCTTTCCAATCCTTGGTGGTCATTTTGTTGGGAGATTTCTGATTGCTGATTCAATCTCTTTAATAGTTAATTGGTCTGTTTCTTCTTGATTCAGTCTTGACAATTTGTATGTTTCTCAGATTTTTTTTTTATTTCTTCTAGGTTGTCCAGGTGATCAGTGTACAGTTGTTCATGGAAGATATGGAGAGTGAACTGTCTAGCTACCTCTACTTTTTTTGTCTTTTTTGTTACCATTTGCTAGAAATGTCTTTTTCCATCCCTTCACCTCTTAGTCTTTAAGTGTGTCTTTAAGGCAAAAATGAATCTCTTACAGGCAGAAATATTGTTGGATCTTATTTTTTTTATTCAGCCAAATAATGTCTTTCAACTGGAGAATTTAATCTGTTTACATATAAAGTAATTATTGATAGGTAAAGACTTACTGTAGCCATTTTGTTCATTGTTTTCCAGTTGTTTTATAGAGTAGTGGTTCATTGTTTCTTATCCTGCTACCTTTTTGTGCATTTTGATGTCTTTTGGTATCAATATGCTTAGACTTCTCCATCATGTTCTTTTGTGTAATTACTACAGGATTTTGCCCTATGATTACAATGAGACTTACATAATATATCTTAAACTTAACGCACCCTATTTTAAACTGATAACTTAACTGAAATGGAATTTGTAAATCTACTTCTCCTCCCCCCTCACATTTTAGATTATTGCTGTTACAATTTACATGTTTTTATATTGTGTAACTAATAACAGATTATTATAGTATGGTTATATTTACTACTTTTGGATTTTTTTACTTTTAAACTAGAATTGTAAGTGAATTATGCACCACTATTACCCTATTGCATAATCTGATTATAACTATATATTTACCATTTACAGTGCAATTTACACTACCTTTTGGTGTTTTTATGATATTAATTCGCATTCTCTTACTTCCACTCAAAGGTTTCCTTTGGCATTTCTTATAAGGCAGGTATGGTGGTATGAACCTCATCAGCTTTGGTTTGTTCAGAAAAGTCTTTATTCCTCTTGGTTCTGAGCTTCTCTGGGTATAGAATTTTTGGTTGACAGTTAATTTCTTTCAATATTTTGAATATGTCATCCAATTCTCTCCTGGCCTGAAAAGTTTATATTGTCTTTGACTTTTGACAGTTTAATTATAATGTGTCTTACTGTAACCCTATTCAAGTTCAAACTATTTGGAGTCCTTTGGGCTTTATGGATCTGGATGTCCATTTCTCTCCCCAGGTTTCTCTCCCCAGGTTCAAGCAATAATGGTTAAATAAAATTTGCAACCATTATGGCTTTAAATATACTTTCTGTCCCTCTCTTTCTCATTTCCTCTGGAATTCACATAATGTGAATATGTTTGTTTGATGATTTCTATTTCCTTGTCAAACTTCTTGTTTTGTTCATGCGGCCCTTTCCTAATTTCATATAATTGTCATATAATTGTGACAATTTCATATAATTGTCATATAATTTCATATAATTGTGTTCTTATAGTTCACTAAAATTCCTTAAGAGGATTATTCCAAATTGTTTGTCTGACAGTTCATAGATCACCATTTCTTTTGGATCAGTTGTTGGAACTTTATTAATTTCCTTTGGTGGTGTCATATTTACCTGATTTTCCATGATCCTTCATTCCTTACATTGGTATCTCCACATTTGAGTAGTTGGGCCCCTCTTCCACACTACAGGTTTGCTTTGTCAGAGATGCATCTTCACTACTCAGCTCTGTTTGGGTTTCTGGGTGTGACTGCTGGTAATATCCTTGAGCAGGTGGGGCCTACCATTATGGTCTTTTGGGGGCTAGGCAACTATTTGAGCTCTGAAAACAGGTCTGGGTATGGGTGCCACCTGCTGAGAAAGTCTGGATAGGACTGCTGGCTTGGTTACCTATCCAAGTGAGGCTATAGGATAGGCTGTGTGGGTTGCCGGGATCCACTGGTCAGGCTTATTAGCTGGTCAGGACTGGATTATACTCAATAGTAGATGGAGCTATGAATTAGCTTCCCTGCCCTGGCAATGCAGCAGGATGGGACCCAGGGCCTGTACAGCTCTTTGTTTGGTGACCCACATCAGGCCAGAGTGTGTACTGAATTCCCTGGTCAGATGAGGCCACCAGTTTTGCTCTAAAGACAGGAGAAGCCATGGGCTGTGCTCTTTGCAAGTGCCACTATGCATAGGGCTATTGCAGCTTTCCATGCTCCCTGGTAAGGTTCTTTGGTTGGACAAGATGAATACTGTATTCAGCAATGAGTAGGACTATGGATTATATCCCCTGCCCGGCACAGCAGGAGAAGCAGCTCTAAGGCCAGTAATGTTCTTTGTTTTCTTAAGTCAAGCTGAGCACAACCCAAGTTCCCTGACCAAACAGGGCCACTGGCTTTTCTCTGGGGACTATCAGCTCTGCCCACCTCCCTATCAGTTCAAGTGCTGGTGGCCGCACTGCTTCCAGGAGTTGTCACCAGCCCTTCTGGTCAGATGTGGACAGAAGACACTCTGCACAGCAGATGGGGCTGTGATCCAACTCCTTGCCTGAGAGAAGCAGGCTTTAGGGCCAGCAAATCTCCTTGTTTGAACATCAGAATTGGGCAGATCTGTATCCTGTCTATTTCCCTGGTCAGAATGAATGCCTGACTTGGTTGTGCAGATGAGCAAATCCATGGGTTGGGATTACTACCTGGGCACTACAAGCACGAATTTGGTCTGCCAAGCTCTGTGTGCTGGTTTTTGCCAGCCCCTCCTCCCTTCTCAGTGACAGTCAGATTCCCAGTGGTTGAGCCCCACAGATTCCTTTGCAATCTCCATGGTGCTCTGACAGAGTGACCCACAATGTTCTTTTTCCCTCCAGAGTCACAGGAAGTTCAGGAGAAACCTTTCTAAGTGGTGCTGTGCTGGCCTTGGGGAGGAGCAATGTGCCAGCATGCAGCTGCTTCTCTTACCCTTGAATGCAGTCTGTCTTGGTCTCTGCAATACAGGGAGTGCTTCGGCTTCACCCCTGTGTTCTAGGACTCTCTCAGCAGTGCTTGTTCCTCGATAGTTATTAGCTATTCTTCGTGTGAGAGGGAGCAAAGTCAGGAACAATTTATGTCACCTCCTTGGTAATGTCACTCTCCAGTTTTCCTGTTCTTGATGTAGCTCATCAGCACACACACCCCTCTCCACATTGTTTCCCCTCGCTTGCCTTCCCAGACTTGATCCAATGGCCACCCATTTCAAGAATGTGCTTTAATGCCTTGAATCATCTGTCCCCTTCATCTTCAACCTTGTCAGCCCTGAGTCACATACATTTTTCCTTTTATCTGTTTCTGTTTTCAGGCTTCTGAACGTTGCAATTTCAGTGACAAAGCTCTGCTGATAGGATTCTCTACTTTTACATTAGAACAACTGTTTGTGGGCATTTTGAGGATAGAGACTGTGTCTTCATTATTATTTCTATCCCTATATTAGTTAGATAGGGCTGGCAAAACAAAGCATCACAAATTGGGTGGCTTAAACAGCAGAATTTACTGACTCACAGGTCTGGAGGCTAGAAGCCCGAGATCAAGGACAGAGTAGGTCCTTCGAAGGGCTAAGAGAGGGAAAATGTCTCATGCCTCTCTCCTAGCTCCTGGTGGTTTACTGGCAATATTTGATGCTCCTTGGCTTGTAGAAACATTATCCCTATTTCTGCCTTAATGTTCACATGGTGTTCTCCTTGAGTACATGCCTTGGTATCCAAATTTCCTCTTTTTATATGGACACCAGCTATATTAGGTTGGAGGCCCGCCCTACTCCAGTATGATCTCATCTTAACTAATTAGACCTGCAATGACCCTATTTCCAAGTACGTTCCTATTCTGAGATCCTGGGGCTTAAAACTTGAACATAGGGATTTGGGGCAGACACAATTTAACCCATAACAGTCTCCTATGTCTGAGATCAGAAGCAATGAGAGGTTATCTTTCCTTGAACTAGAAACAGCCCTTGGAGAAGAGGTTTTTGTTTGTTACCCAACAATTATTTCTTGAACTCAACTGAAAGGAATTGAAAACATGACCCTTTCTCTTTCAGCTTGAGCACGTTTCTTCAGTGTGTGCCCTGATGTCATATGCAATATTCCAACTAGTTTATCTTTTAAGTATTCTCTTAAGTACCTCTTTCCATTAAACAGGAGAGCACTTTTTTTTTTCTTTCATACAATGTAGCCTTGGGACACTATCATATTAGTTTCCCTAATGGGTTCTTCTGACTTATAATGCCAAGTTTATTTAGGCTTGCATATGAAGTTTGATTGCATGCATTCATAACTAAGTTTCCTTTTTTATTTATTAATCAGAACCATCATATCTCAAAATTATAATTAGCTGGCAAGTTGTGGCAAACATATGCAAAGTTATTTATAGATAGCTCCTACCTTTTCTCTGAATGTTAACATTGTCTAATAAATCATGGATCTATAAAAGTGAGAGAATATCCAAACTAAATCTCTTACTTTTATTGAAAGCGTGACATTTTAGAGTAGCATTCTTAAACATTCACAGTATCTATAGTTTAATTAATCTGCTGCTCTAGAATTTGAGTCTTTGCAATTTTGAAATGACTCATAGGTGCTTTTACTATTCAACGCAGAGGGGTGTTGGGTTACATGTTCTAAATTTGTTTTATACAATATCACCTGAGAAAAGATGTTGCTTTAGATATATATAGGTAGGTACATTTCCATTTTCCCATTTAAATTTTCCCTTATACTGTAACAGGTAGAAAAACAAATTATCATGAAACACCTTTAGACATTTTCATATGAGTGCCTATATATAAATAAATGTGAAAGGTATTAACTGATATGGCTTCTTTTCTAAGCAGATATGATGAAAGCATCTGATTACTTCAAAATATTTAAGCAGGGAAAATTTAGGAACATACAACTAGAGCTTTCTGATTAGCTTTTCTCTTTTTTTCTTTTTTTTACCAGTAATTACTTAGGGAGAGGGAGGGATTGAGATAATCAAAACAAGAACAAATAAATGTATCTTTTGTAAAGAACACCCTGGGTAAGATCTGAAATAATATGGAAATCATGGCCAGTAGAGAGCTCAGTGGCCAGTGTCTGAAATGTCAGAATTCTTGTCCCATTTCTCACATTTGCCCTTTTTCACGGAGCAGACTAGAGAAGTGAATTACCCAGCGGAAGCTGAAAGGCTTTGGAAGCCGCTTCCACTCAAGCCTCTGTTCACCCTCCCATATCTTCTTGGGACCAAAAGATCAGGACAGTGAATACAGCAACCTTACAGAGAGAGCATAAAAACTGGATTTTCTCACAACAGAAAGATCGCAAAGAGAAGGTTCGCCAGATTTCTCTCCCAACTGAAGTGTTATCGTTTTACATTTGTGTTGTGAACCGGTCTATGCCTATGGGGTCATGACAACTTCTAAAGTATTTTTAGTAGGTAGCTTCCGATGCAAAGCACTTAAGGTGACTGAGAATGAACAAACGCCCTCAGGAACTTGCTTGAAGTTAAAATTAGAGCAAGTCAGGACAACTCTGCCTTGTGTATCGACAGTTACCATGCAAATATTTATAACAGACAAGTGCAGGACATTTCTATAATTTGTTCTGTAAGATCAATGAAGTCCCAGCTCTCCAGATGCCTAAACATATTGCCAGACAAAATATCATTCAAGGAAACTTAAATAACATCCCAAAGCCAAGGTTCTGTAACGTTACAGGCCAGGCAATCAGACATCTTCAGATTCACTGTCCAAACCATTTTAAGGATTATTGAGAGATCAGAATTCATCCTTCAGGTGAAGGGGAGCTATAGGCTTTTCTGTATCCCCCTACCCTGACTATACAAGAGGAGGAAGTTATCCCTAAAATATTTTAGCCGGTCCACATATGAATGCCACTAACTTCACCAATGAAACCCTACGTCTAACACCCTTTATGCTGGCTAACAACCCACCACCAGTTTAACCAGTGGGATTCCTTTTCCTGACATTCATTACGCTAATTATTGAAGTTTCTGGTATTGTTGCAGTACATAGAGCTGAATTAGTTACATCAGCCCCCCTGGAGCCCGGGCTTCCTTTTAGAGTGCTAGTGAGCTGTGGCTGAGCTGTGAGGTCCCAGTACCTGCTCACACCCAAAGTGTAACATACACTAGCTGTCAGTAACTTAGTAAATTACAGGTGGCATAGTGTTATAGCAAATCTCTCGACCCTGAGATCTTTTATGACCCATTATTTTATTATCTATCTGTCTCTTTCTGTTTCCTTTATGCCCACGCCCTCCTTTCTGCTGATGAGCCTTCCCTTTGGGCTTCTTCTCTTTCTTCCATTCACATGTCGGTGTATCTCTGTTTCTTCTCTTTATGCTCCTAGGAAATAAACATTTTCTGCCACTGCCCACATGGATATTTTCTTCAAGAGAAGTCTCTAGACCACCTGATTCAGAATCATCCAGGGTAAACTGTTAGAAAGAGATTCCTGAGCAGCACCTCTAAACTTCAGCTAGAAATCTGCAATTTTAACAGACACGCCCCTCCTCGTGATTGTCATACACACTTATATTTGAAAACACATTCTATTCTGTGTTCCGGTCAAGTGTAAGAGCCATAGTAAGCATACACTGTGCACAGGTTGGTTTTATTTGGTATTTTTACTTGGTGCATCTCCTTCTCAGCACATTGTGGAACCTTCATAAATATTTAATGTTAAGCACACTCTCAATTATTCAGGTGTGAATTAACTAGCTGATGGATATCCAGACTCTCAGTTCCTTCTGCCTTCTCTTTAATGCCTCTTGGCTATTTCTCTGGGGAACAAATCACTCATCTGTTGCAACTTGTTAGCAAGTTTGATGAAAGGCCTAGTGTCCAGGCAAATTGAAATGTGGTTGAGGGATTTTCTGTGCAATAAATATCCTACCCAAAAGGATCATCCCTTCTACAGGTAATAAAGAGCTAACTATAATATCCACCAATCAAACAAGCAGAAACAACCGACTTTACCCAATCACTGAGAAATAAAATACTTCATAATTAGCCTTACAGTTTACAATGCATATTGCAAAAATATCCATGTCAAATGCCATAAAGACAGCTAAATTATTGGGTAATTAAGCAGTAAAAAAAATTGTTTTCCATAAGGTTTTGAAAATGCCATTGATTGGTATTCTTAGCCAAAACTGGGAAGAAATTAGACAAAAGGGGACAAAGGCAGCTCTTTCTTCTCAGATACAACCACACAAATACAGTAGAAAGTAGAATATTTGGCCATCTCTAGTACCCAGGTTAAAAAGACTTAACTACTTCACCAACTTTTCCCTCACCTTTCTTTCCGAGGGGTTTTCTCAGACTTCCTAGGATATTATTGCCATGTGATGCGGTTATAAGCATACCAAGTTTTAGGACCTTTCTTACCCAGGGGCAGGTTCTTGCGTACCTGCAACTGTCTGGTCATGCAACACACAGGGTTGTATCACTCACTTTCAAGTAATTTCAGGACAACTCGACATGGGGATTCACAATGCCTTTAAACAGGGAAAAAAACAAAAAAAAACCTCTTAGTATTTGGCATAGTCATCGCACACTAATATATTCACTGTCCAGAGTCTCCTTATGACTCACCACCACCTCCCTCACACACAAGCTTCTGTTTCTTTCTTCAAAACAGATACTGTGAAGGATTCTCTAGTGTTCTCACTACACTGCTGCTATTCATTGACTAGGGATTCCTAGGTCTTTCGGGAATGAGGGTTTCACTCATCAATTCGAAGCCCTATAGGATGGCAAAGGACCTCTAGCATGGCACCTAAGTTTAAATTGTCATAGAGGATCTTCCAGAAGGTCTATATTAGTTTCTTTCAGGGTCCTGGGTGGCCCCTATGTGGTGTCAACTCAGTCACTGGCCACACATTTTTCAGTGTATCACCATAGTCTCAGTTTTTCCCTCTGTAACAGTGTAAGTGATACCACTTATGGGATTCATTCTAAACTTGGCCTTGGCTATATCACAGATGGCTTCCTGAGAACAGAAAGCCGGCTGAGTCCAGGAGACGTGGGGTTTAAGAGCAAGTTCACAAATAGCCATTCGATTCAATCATCGCCTGTCCCTCTCTCAATTCTGTCATTCCAGAAGGGACAGGTGAGGTAGGGAAGAAAGGGAACATTGACAGACAACATGGGGACTTCTCTATATGTCACAAGGAAGAAGCAGGTGATATGAATTCTTATCTGGTCACTGTAATGGCTTCTTAAGAAGCCTGCTTCAGTCTGTTGTTGCTTGATTGCAGAGCCGCATGTGAGAACTATGTGTTGGAAAGTGTAGGCTTATGAGAACATAAATGGATTATGCACATGGCAGAGTCCTTGGCGGAAGTCAAATATAATATGCTTAATTCACACAGTGCCTAATTATTCTTTAATATCGAGTCTCCTTGCTGTAATCTTGGTATTGTTTGCATGAAAGATAGGACTTTAAAATGCCTTTGACTTTGGATAGACTCGGACCAAAATCACTTAGTGTTTTTGTTTGAAAGTGCCCTGTGCACGCAGGAATTGTTAAGAAACTGTTGCAGGAGACTTGGGGCAAAAGGTGAAATTCTTGCACAGATTTCAATGCCAAAAAATTTTCAAGGTAGAAATAGGAGCTATGATTGTGATCATTTTATATCCAAAAGGTTTAACCTCCTTCGCTATGCACATTACCAAGCTGTTGAGATTCTCATTTCGGTTGGAACACCTTTGGCCGCCCCATGGTGGCTGCTGAGAACTTGATTTAGGATACACTGTGCACTATTGGGTGTGCCATCCATCACTGTTCCTGAAAGGATGAGCACTTTGTGCTCTCCACATGAAAAATGGAAAAGCTTCCAAGAATCTAGTTAAATCCCAATTAAATTTAGATTCAAAATTGTATTGTTCCTTTCCTGGCCAAAGGGACCAAATTATATAATAAGTCTTTTTCAATTCCAATTTCAAGTTCTGGTGCTTACCTATTAAATCACCTAAAGTGCTTTTGCAGGTCTACCAAATAATACTCCGACTTCCAGCTCTAAAGAATGCTACTTTCTGCTGCATATTTCTTGCCTTTATAATGAAAATCCCATGCTTTTCTCCCCGCATCTCTTCCCTGAACAGTATTTTAGTCTGGCCAGTCCTTTTTCCAAACTATTCTTATTCCTGCAAATTAGGTGGTTTTGTTGGCTTTCAGGAACAGGGATTTATTTACTGTAATTCTTTTTACACGTTAGGGGGTAGTTAGGGGAAGTTTAGATGGCAAAGAAGAATTGCACTATCAATGAAAACAGTGACGGTCGCATGGAGGGAAAAGCCAAATGCCTGGAGGAAAGTGGAAATACACTATTGCGTTCCTGGCCTACTGTTCTTTAGTTTTAAAAGAAAGCAGAAAAGAAGGAAGGAGAAAGAATGAAAGAAAAAGAAAGGGAGAGGGAGGAAGGAAGAAGGGAGAAGGAGTCCTCTATGGGAGGGAGGGAGGGAGGGAGGGAGGGAGGGAGGGAGGGAGGGAGGGAGGGAGGGAGGGAGGGAGGGAGGGAGGGAGGGAGGAATACCTTTGACCTTGTAGAAAAAGACCTCCTCAAATCCTGGTAAGACTGATTTCATTGTTACCATTTTATATAAGCTCCTACTCTCAGGGTCATGTGAAGGCAGGAACATTCTTTACTTTAAAAAACCTAACTACATATATTTTTCCTTAAAACCAATTTTGCTGAAATGGACTTTTCCTATGGAAACCTCAGCTTTGATGCATTCATATACCAAAGTGAAAATGATCTGGGTAGTGAGAAGGAAATGGAAATTTCACCAGGTAAAACTTCCCCATACCTCTGAGTAGAGTGTGTAGTACAGAGTCTCTGTAAATCAAATGCCTGTATCTAACCACAAACAAAGTCCCCAGGGAAACTGGCTATTAACAGAACCCTGTCTTCGTAAAAAGAATTCTTTTTTTAAATGAAGAAACCTCTTCGGAGATTAATTATCTTCGCACCACTTCCCCAACACTAATTTCTGTTTCTTTTTTTTAAAGTCAGAATTGCATATATTTGGTCTGCAAAAAAACATTTCTGAGATATCCTTTCAATAATTTTCATGTGAAAAAAACTTAAGGAAAGAAGGAAAACATAAAGACAGAAGGGGGAGAAAGAGAAAGAGAGAAATGATTGGTGTTACTCAGGAAGGGGAGTGGCATGAATATTTCTGCAAATTTCAGACATAGGTCAGGGGAGGAGATAAAACTATTGTTTTGAGTGAGTCGAATTCCCATTCACTTTTCACTGATGTCAGATGAGCTAAATTAGCAGTTATTAGAGCAGAAAGCTCCTCTGTGATTATCAGACAAGGGTTGTCATGTCTTGCCAGCAGCCCCACCTGATCTCATGGAAGACAGGTTAGGACCAGGCTGAGGCTATTGACTGGGGCTGGAGGCCGTATGTAAGCACAGGTTTACTACAACTCAGGGTCCTCAAAACAAGCTTTCTCAGGAAAAGACGCCAGAACAGAGTGAACCTTGTTTCATAGGCATGTATAGACCGGGCCCATTGATCGAGCCCATCTTCTTCAGAATCTCTTTGCTCAGGATTTGAAGCACTTCAGGCTGCACGGAGAAGCCAAGGACTCGCACCCCAGCAGGGCGGGCCTAGGCCATCATAACTGACATCAGCCTCATGTGTGTCTGACTGCTCTACCAAAGCACCTCCTGCTTCCTGCAGTCGTTTTTTAAATTATAGCTTTGTCTACTATTAACAAGAATGCATTTTACCCTTGATTTAGGTGATATAACTTTATGTAGGAGTAGGGTATAAACGCTTTTCCAGAAGTTGTTTCAAAATATTCTAAAGGAAAATGGCATTTTTTAAGAAAGAGCCAGCTATGCTTAAAAGGATGTGTATGCAGAAAAGCAGAAAGAAACCTAAAAGCTAAGCACAACACTATACCAAGAAAATAAAAACCTAGATGATTAGGTAGTGATTCATTGCCCAAGAAATAACGTCTATGTGAATGGCAATGGAAGCATATTAGCAGCACTGTGTTTCTTTTTTAAGTACCTGGAACTGCCTTTCCAACCAAGTGCACATATTGTCTCAATTCTACTACCCACCTGAGGATTTTAATAAGGCTACATTGATTCACACCAGCTCATTTACTAATGCTTCATAACACACTCTGGCAAGAACAGTTGCAACGTACTTCTTTCCAGCAATTCAGTTTTGTCTGAACTGAGCATGCAGTTTTTAAGAATATGTGGGCACTTCTTGCTATACAAAACAATTTTCTTTTTTAGGCAATAAAATGAGTTACCTAATCATTTTATTAATTAATAGACCCATATTCTGCATTTCAACCCAAAAAATAATGAAAACAAATTTTCTCTAGACAAGACCAGCTCCTGCTGGTGGCTGCTAGTGTTGTAGCCCTTGTGACTTAGAGGAATCAGGAAAATTTAATTACTGAGTTTGAATCAAGTCCTTGAAAGTACAGTACAATGGCTTGGGCTTATTGCAACCACTTTAGGAAATGGTTATTGGAGTCTAATAACTGACTGATTCAATTAAAAGGAGACAGGAAAACCATTTACTGAAGCAGGCACTGTGTTATTCACTGCTGTCACCTAAAGCACATCTCTGAAACCACAAGCTGGCAAGCCAGTGGTCCTTCATCTTGTTCCATCCTGGTCAATGTGAAAGGTATGGCACAACCCATTTTTTATTCACTTCATCAGGAATTCTCAGCCCGGAGGTAGGGTGTGCATCGGAATTCAGGGTGAGATTACATGAGCAATTAGAACCTTGGAAGATTCTGACGTATCAAGATACACAGTCATCAGGGGATTCTTGCTCCCAATCAGATGAAAATCTCATCGCTGGAGCTTGTGCTTTGCAGGAGACAAACTAAGAAGTAGCAGAGCACTGCTATTCATTTAATTCACAATAAGAACAGCAGAAAGCAATCAGGGACCTGCTTCAATTCTGGTTTCACTGTTAAACAAAATCCACAGGTGTTGGATGGGAAGAGCAATGAAGACCCAATAAAAAGTGACATCCAAAGACTCTACGTAGCATCACTCTTATTTTAGACCCTAGAAGACCAAAACCTAACTTCATCAGTATAACCTTGAAATTCCTTTTATGATTGATAGACAGGATGATGACCTTATCTGAAACATAATCTCTGTAGTCTCTGAACATGCATTTATACACCTTATATGGACAAAAACTAATTTTCTCCATCAGATCTTTTAATTGAACTTCAGGAATGCTTACATAGATAAATTGAATCTTACATCAAAAATGGACTATTGTTATAATGGATGTCAGTCTGTAGTCTTTTAACTTACAAGACAAAAGAATGACTGCCTTCTCTAAATTCTAAAATGTATGCAAGAGTGAAAAAAAAACATTGGAGGTGGTTAAAGGGGATCCAGCTCTGGGCAAATTCTTAAGGTAAAGCCAACAGCATTCCTGCTGCACTGGATATAAGAAAAAAAATAAAGGCATAAAGGAAAGTTCTGAGGCTTCCTAGGAACCTCAAAGGAAAGAATGACTGGAGGAGCATTTGGAGAGGGGGTGAATATTGCTTGATTTGGGATGTGTTAAGTTTAATGTGCCAATTAAATATCCAAGTGAAGATGCTGAGCAGAAACGTATATAAGGGTGGAGTTCAGGAAAGAGGTCCAGGCTGGAAATACAGTTTTGGGAGTCATTGGCATATAAATGGAATTTAAAACCGTGAGGATGGGTGGGATTGTCAAGAAAGGATAAGAATCCTGGGGCGCTCAGAGCTCAGCTCTGAGAGGTTGAGAAGAGCATGAGGAGTATACTCAACAGGGTAGAAAAAGTGAAGAGCAAGTGGTGTCCTGGGACCACGTGAAAGAAATAGCTCAAGGAGGGAGCTACCAAGGCAGGTGGGCACTGAGAGCTGGCCATTTGGTTAGCAACAAGGAGGGCCATTGGTGTCTTTGAAAGAGTCGTGTCAGTGAAGTGGTTGGGCAGAGGTTTGACTGGAGTGGGTTTAAAGGAAATGAGGGTGGAAACACTGAAGCCAGGAAGCACAGATAACTCTTCCAAGGAGTTTTGCTGCAGAGGGAAGCAGAGAAATGGGGCACAGAAGGGGAATCGAGATCAATAGACCTTTTTTAAGATGCCTGCATGATTATGAGAAGCAAAAATAGATGTTGCGGGAAAGGGTGGATTTCCTGAAGTTGTGTCCTTGAGTAGACAAGAGGAAATAGAATGTAGTGCTCAAGAGGAATGACTGGCTTTAGATGGGAGTGCAAACTGTTTATCTCTAATGCTAGAAAGAAATCAGATTACTTGAGTCTAAAGGTGGTCTCGCCAGTTTGCAGAAGGTCTCCTCGGATAGTTGTTTTCTCAGTCAAGTTGGAAATGTAATCAGCTGAAATTGAGGGTGAGGGAGGAGGTGTTAGCAGTTTAAGAAGAAAGGATAAGGTACGGAATAATCACCTAGGAGAGTAGGAAATTAAATTTTCTAGGGTTTTTGCCAGCCAAAGTGGCAGCGCCTAGCCACATATATCTACTGGACACTGACATATGACTTGTGTGACTGAGGAAATTAATTTTTAATTGTATTTAATTCTGATTATTTTAATTTTGATTTTAAAATTGATGCTATTCAATTCCTTTGAAAACTTTTAAGAATATTTGGGAAAGCTTGAGTATGTAACTAGCTCTATAGTTTCAATCATAAATTTTCTGAAATTTAAATACAGATCCTGCATTTTCTATGAACATTTAACATCCAAATGGAGAGGTGCTATATGTGTCAAATACACACCAGATTTCATAGAATGAAAAAAGTAAAACAACTCATTTATATTTTATATTGATTATATATTGAAATAATAATATTTAAATATATTACATTAAGTAAAATATATTGCTGTTCATTTAATCTTTTTATTCTATTTTTAATATGCCTTCTAGAAAATTTTTAAATTATACATATGGTTTGCATTATATTTTTATTGGAAAATGTGGACTGAGGAAAATGAAATATGATCGCAGGGCAATCTTAAAGGCTCAGTGGTCATGAATTTAAAGTGAAACCAGTCAACAGGGTTTTATGATTTTCTCCATCCATAGTCAATGGTATGTGTGGAGTGGGTGTGGAGCAAGGCAGGTGGTTGGATTTAAGCAAGGTTGGGCTCTTGTCAAGTGTAACAAAGCAAAAGAGGGTCAAAGTGCTTTCAAGAGAACTATTAAAATGATTGTGAAATTTAAGCTAAGTAGTAAAATAAGGACATGAAAGAGTTAAGAGAAATGAAAAAAGTAGGATCAATGGATTCCTGGACTTGGTGAATTTGACAGATTATTGAAGATAAGCTACTAGAGGAATGAGAAAGATAAGGTATGGTGGTTAGAGTATGAGCTGCTTGAAATTGAGATTATGGTGCAGTTTTGATAACAATGAGGTCTAGGATATGATCATAAGAGTGAATGACTGATGCAAGGTGGTGAAGAAGAGGAATTAAAAGGACTGAGAGGCCAGGAATTGAATTACAATGGATAAATAAAATTAACAATTAAAAAAGGAATAATATTGAGTGAGGGACCGTAATCCAGAAGCAAAAACCTTCAGGAAATGAGGAGGGATGACTTGGGGTATTGATAAATTATTGCAGCAAATGAGGGTGGTAAGTAGAAAGTCTTGGGAGTTGAGGTAGCAAGTTGGACGTTTTGAGGTAAGGTGATGAAACTACCTATCCCAGCCCAGTGACACGTGGCACTTACGACTAGAAAAACCATTCATGACATGAAAGCTGTACAGAGGATGATGTGTTCTCAAGCAAAATTCAGTTTTTAGTTAACAAGAAACAGATGAGGCATCAGAGAAGAGACTGATAATGGACCACAAGGCCCAGAAGGCACAGTGGAAGGTTTTCAGAGTGGAAGACCAGAATGGATGAAGTGAGGGTTGGCCAGGGAGACTGGTGTTTCTGTGGTAAATGACATAGGAGGAGTAAAGGGCCAGTGAGGTTGGTCCTGTGGTTTTCACAGCAGATTGTGGAGGTAAAACTGTGAATACTAGGGTTGTCTGGGGCCTCCCTTCACTCCTGCTATGTAGGTAAAGTATCCCAGGAAGGTGATTAATTTTTGCTTTACTAGCCTTTGACCCTGAAAGCTTAGCATTGAAACTGAGAGAAGTAAAATCTTCCATATGATTGTGTTTTTGTCCAGGACTCTAATAGTTTTGCTTTATATATTTTGGTGTTGGCTATTTTATATACAAAATTTTATAACTATTATTTTTTATCTTTTTTATATGAATAGTACAAACCTTGATCTCACTTTTGTTTCAGTTGACCCAGAATATTTTTTATAAATTCTTTATATTTATCCTTAGTGAGTCAATTTTGTTTCAGATATAGGTCTTATAAATAACAGGTAGGTGAATGTATACATGAGAAACAATCTAAGAGTCTCTATCTTTTAATGAAGAATTTAAACCATCTCCATTTATTGTGGTAACTAATATGTTTAGTGTTACTTTTGCCATATTAGTTTTCCAAATCATTTTTTATTTTCCTATAATAATCAATAACTCTGCTTATTTATTATTCATTAGTGATTTAGAAATTTTCTACTAGTTGTTACCTTTAAATTGTTTTTAAAACATATGTTGTGTACCTACCAACTCTCAAAAAGGAATTTTGCCTGGCTTTTACTTCTCTTGCCCCACCACTTCCAATATGTTAGCAATTACATGTAATCTGGAATCTATTCAATCCCTTTCTCATTTCAGTGGAAATTTGGAATGTGGAGGGCTTAGAGTTCCACACTCATGGAACTCTATGTGTAGTAGTAGACAAAGTCTATTGGTTCCCCAAAGTGCATAAAACAGTAAATCACTGCTCTTAATATGTGAAACACATCCTGTGGTACTGGTGAGCATGATAAACAAGGTTGTAGGAAGCTATTTAAAAGTAACACTATCTCATGCCTGATTAATGTGCTATAATATGGCACATGCTTAATGAGAGATTCATTAACTGGGATATAATTAGATGTTTAAATCAGTCCCTAGTCAATCATTTGCTTTTAAATACACCTAGGAGTAAATAACCTCAACTATTTTGGTTTTCACCTTCAGCTTATCTTCAACATAAACAGAGGGGATCCTGTAGCATGTTCATAGAGGTACCAGACCCCTCAATATGCCAAAGCATCTCTCTTTGAGAAATGCTTCCCTGGAATACAGCAAACAGGATGTGTTTTTAAGTTATTTTGAGTTCTGTGTTTCTCTGTCACGGATTCACCACAGCACGTACTTATTAAAAGCTCTTGGTAGGCTCAATATTAAGACACCTGTTTAACCCTTTGTGACCTACACAAAGTTATTTGACCATACGATCTTTTGCTTGCCTAACATTGGCAATTTATTTTCAATGGAACTTATTTGGGAAATTCTACTACATGATATTCTGTTGTGAAATAGTTAGAAAAGTCACTTTCACTTCTTTAGGGTTATATCTGATTACAGAGCTCCTAAGGAATTTCTTGTATCTTTGATATCTTCCAGAATTTTAATGAAATATCTCTGTCAATTTTGACTTTCAGCTCCCTCTTTCTCCTTCCCTGCTCAGGTCTGTAAAACACTCAACTATAAACCCAGTGGTGGAAATGGACCAAGAAACTACTGCCACAGGCACATATACTCAGACTTACCTCTGTTCTTTTATGTTCGAGGATTCGGTAACATGTCAAGCTCATAATATTCACTCCCTTAACCCCTTAGTGTGCCTTTCTGAGAGAGTTCCCTTGTGGAAACAGACTTCTGGCAGGCCAGGCCCACAAGTGTCCCACGTAAATACACACAGCCATAGCCCATATTCCCTGGGATCTCTCTACAGGTGTGTACATGTCTGTCTGTCTAGTTAGACTCTCTAGTCTAAAGCATATTTATTTTTATATCTGTACTACTTGTAATATAAATACTTGAGTATTGCTAAATTAGTGAGCCACACAACAAAAGTGAAAAGTGGTTGGGTTTCCCAACTTCTCAATTTCTGATACAGACATTCAACCTAAAGTTGCCAAGATATTACTTTAACTGTATTGTCATGGTTTTTTTATACATCAGTCTCCAAATATTTGGCACACTGAAGTGTTTTATTCTATTTTGGTTTTTATTTTTATTGAATTAATTAGGGTGACATTGGTTAATAAAATAATATATGTTTCAAGTGTATAATTCTATAACACATCATCTGAATATTGTATTGTGTGTTCACCACCCAAAGTCAAGTCTCCTTCCATCACCATTTATCCCCCTTTACCCTCTCCTACCTCCCCCCATCCCCTTTCCTTTGGTAATCACCAGAAGGAAATACTCTTGTCTGTGGCTATGAGTTTATTTAGTTTTTGCTTCATCCTTTCACCTTTCTCACCCATCTCCCCAACACCCCTCCCCTCTGACAGCTGTCAGTCTATTCTTTGTATCTACGAGTCTATTTCTATTTGTCTGTTAATCCACTTTGTTTATTAGACTCCACATATAAGTGAAATCACATGGTGCTTGTCTTTCTCTGACTGGTTTATTTCACTCAGCATAATACTCTCCAGGTCCATCCATGCTGTCACAAAAGGTAAGATTTCCTTCTTTTCTTATGGCTGAGTAGTATTCCGTTGTTTAAATGCACCACAGGACACATGAAATTAAAAGCACTTTCTTTTTTTTCTTTTTTTTAATTTTATTTTTGTTTAAAATATTACAGATTTCCCTTTTTCTCCCCAATGACCCGTTCCACCCCATCCCATCCCCCTCCCCAGTCCCTCTCCCCACCATTGTCCTTGTCCTTGGGTTGTGCATATATGCATATAAATTCTTTGGTTACTGTCTCCCCCTCCACCCACCCGTCCTCCTCCATCCCTCTGACATTCGTCAGTCTCATCTATGCTTCCATGTGATTGAATCTATTCTGCTCGTCAGTTTATTAAGTTCTTTAGATTCCACGTATAAGCGAAATCATGTGATATTTGTCTTTCGCTGCCTGGCTTATTTCACTTAGCATAATATTCTCCAGGTCCCTCCATGCTGTCCCAAAGGATACGAGATTCTTCTTCTTTACAGCTGCATAGTATTCCATGGTGTAAATGTCCCACAGCTTTTTTATCCACTCATCTACTGATGGGCACTTGGGCTGTTTCCAGATCTTAGCTATTGTAAATTGCAGTGCTATGATCATAGGGGTGCATATATTCTTTCTGATGAATGTTTCAGGATTCTTAGGATACATTCCTAGGAGTGGAATCACTGGGTCAAACGGTAGCTCCATTTCTAATTTTTTGAGGAACCTCCATACTGTTTCCACAATGGCTTCCCCAGTCTGCATTCCTACCAGCAGTGTACTAGGGTTCCCCTTTCTCCACACCCCCGCCAGCACTTGTGGTTTGTTGATTTGTTGATGGAGCCATTCTGACAGGTGTGAAGTGATACCTCATTGTGGTTTTAATTTGCATCTCTCTGATGATTAGCGACCTCGAGCATTTTCTCATGTGGCTCTTGGCCATCCGTATGTCCTCTTTGGGGAAGTGTCTATTTAAGTCCTTTGCCCATTTCTTAATTGGGTTGTTTGTCTTCCTCTTGCTGAGTGCTATGAGTTCTTTGTACACTTTGGAAATTAGCCCCTTATCAGATACATCCTTGGCAAATATGTTTTCCCAGACCGTGGGGTTCCTTTGTATTTTGAGGCTGTTTTCTTTTGCTGTGCAGAAGCTTTTTAGTTTGATGTAGTCCCATATGTTTATTTTTTCTTTTGTTTCTCTTGCCCTAGGAGTTGTATCAGTGAAAAGTTCACTACGTGGGATGTCTGTGACTTTACTGCCTATGTTTTCTTCCAGGGTTTTTATGGTTTCATGACTTACATTTAATTTAAGCCTTTTATCCATTTTGAGTTTATTTTTGTGTATGGTGAAAGTTAGTGGTCTAGTTTCATTCTTTTGCATGTATCTGTCCAATTTTCCCAGCACCACTTATTGAAGAGACTGTCTTTACTCCATTGGATACTCTTGCCTCCTTTGTCAAATATTAACTGACCATAATGGCGTGGGTCTATTTCTGGGGTCTCTGTTCTGTTCCATTGATCTATAGGCCTGTTGTTGTACTAATACCAGGCCGTTTTGATTACAGTGGCTTTGTAATACAGTTTGAAGTCTGGTAATGTGATCCCTCCCACTCCGTTCTTTTTTCTCAAGATGGCTAAAGCTATTCCGGGTCTTTTTTGGTTCCATATAAATTTTCAAAATGTTTGTTCTAAGTCTGTGAAATATGCTGTTGGTATTTTAATAGGAATTGCATTAAATTTATAAATTGCTTTGGGTAGTATGGACATTTAAATGATATTAATTCTTCCAATCCATGAGCATGGTATATTCTTCCACTTGTTTAAATCTTCCTCTCTTTCTTTTTTCAGTGTCACGTAGTTTTCCAAGTACAGGTCTTTTACATCCTTGGTTAAGTTTATTCCTAGGAATCTTATTTTTTTAGTTGCAATGGTAAATGGTATTGCTTTTTTAGTCTCTCTCTCTGAAAGTTCATTGTTGCTGTATAAGAATGCCATTGATTTCCGGATGTTGATTTTATATCCAGCTACCTTGCTAAATTCATTTATCAAATCTAGTAGTACTTTGATGGAGTCTTTAGGGCTTTCTATGTACAGTATCATGTCATCTGCAAATAATGACAGTTTTACTTCCTCCTTTCCAATTTGGATACCTTTTATGTTTTCTTCCTGTCTGATGGCTATGGCGAGAACTTCCAGTACTATGTTGAATAAGAGTGGTGAAAGTGGACATCCCTGTCTTGTTCCGGTTTTTTATGGAAATGGTTTTAGTTTTTGCCCATTGAGTATGATGTTGGCTGTAGGTCTGTCATATATGGCCTTTATTATGTTGAGGTATGATCCCTCTATTCCCACTTTGTTGAGAGTTTTTATGAGAAATGGGTGCTGGATTTTGTCGAATGCTTTTTCTGCATCTATTGATATGATCATGTGATTTTTGTCCTTCATTTTGTTTATGTGATGTATCACATTTATTGATTTGCGGATGTTGTACCAGCCTTGCATCCCCGGAATAAATCCCACTTGGTCATGATGTATGATCTTTTTAATGTATTGCTGGACCTGGTTTGCTAGTATTTTAGTGAGGTATCTATGTTCATCAGGGATATTGGCCTGTAATTTTCTTTCTTTGTAGTATCTTTATCTGGTTTTGGGATTAGGATGATGCTGGCCTCATAAAAAGAGTTTGGGTGTTTTCCCTCCTCTTGAATTTTCTGGAATAGTTTGAATAGAATAGGTGTTAATTCTTTGAATGTTTGGTAAAACTCACCTGTAAATCCATCTGGTCCAAGACTTTCGTTTGCTGGGAGTTTTTTGATTACTGCTTCAATTTCATTAGTTGTTATCGGCCTATTCAGGTTTTCTGCCTCTTCTTGATTCAGCTTTGGAAGGTTTTATGCTTCTAGGAATTTGTCCATTTCCCCCGTGTTGTCCAATTTGTTGGCATATAGTTGCTCATAATATTTTCTTACAATCCTTTGTATTTCTGTTGGGTCAGTTGTTATATCGCCTCTTTCATTTCTGATTTTATTTATTTGTAAAAGCACTTTCTACAAAAGTGAAATAAAAAGTCTTTATATTTTTACTTTTGTAATGAAAATTCATTAAGCTTTTTAAGTAATGGCTCTACCACACACATGCATAAGAAAATATACAGAATTAGCATCATTACCTTAACAAAGGCAAAGGTAAGTAGATAAAGACAAAAATGATAAGACGTTAGGTTAATGCATGAATAAGAAACAGTGAATAGCCATATAGAAGATATGGGGCAAAGGATCAATTCACCCAAGATAAAATACAAATTACAGTAAACAGGCAACGCTGCTCAGCCTCACTAGTAATCAGAAAAATGTAAACTAAAATAACAAGACTGTATTTTCAACCATCAGACTGGCAGGAATTTAAAAGATTTATAATATCCAGAGCTGACAGTGATAAATGGAAATAAGCACTTTCATACACTGTTGGTGGGAGTATAAATTGATAAACCTGTTTTGAAGAGCATTTGGCAGTCTCTCAAAATTGCAATTTGCAACTTTTAGCCAGCTAGGACTCTCTTCTAAAGAACTACTTTCACATGAAAACAAAGACTTATTGCAGGGTATTTATAGCAGCATTGTTTATGATAGAAAAAAAGCTGAAAACAAATATCCTCCAATACAAGAATTTTAAATTAATAATTATACACTCATGCTATGAAATACTAGGCAGACAGTATTTGAATAATAAATAATGAGGAGTAATGAAGCAGACTTTCATGCATTGACTTGGAAAGACCTCCAAAACATATTGTTAAATGAAAAATTTAAAGCATATTGGAAATTTAAAATTTGAGCATAATGCTATTTATATAAATGTGTGTATGTTGTTGAATGAATGAATCTGTGACTTGCAAAGGTTCTTTCAGCTACTCAAATACCTGGTGCACTGATCTGTTTTGAACGAAATGCTACATTACAAATGAAGGGGACAAATGTGCTGAAACACAGTTACTGTGATACCGAACTCAACAGTTATTACTAATTGAGAGAGGGTTGGGAAGTAGCTAACATGTTTTATACTATATAGTTCTGTATAATTTGAATCACTTGTAAAAAAACTGCATTGCACATGTAATTTTAAAAATACATTTACCCTCTAGTAATAATAAGGTTTGTTAAAGCCTGCCTGGCTTAGTATTTATATGCCAAGCAGTTAAAAGTTTATAATAACTGATTACAGACATGTGAGCAGCATTACATACTGACTCTTAGGAGCGAAAAGCCCCCAAATTGTTTCTTATCAGCCCATCTAATATAATAATTTAAATTAATTAAGTCTATTCCTTTTCTTCTTGTGTAGACTACTTTTCAGATCACCTGGTAGGCAATGAGCCCTCATATACAACTCTAGTCTGTCAGAGGAAGGTGAGTGATGTGATAAAAACCATCATGACTTTAAACAGGTCAGAGGAGTGGAGATGATGCTGAAATGTCTCAACTCTGATCCCTCAGTAGTTCACTTTTCAAAGTACCATTGAAAGCTAAAATTAAGATCATTCAAGGAAAGTAAATCATCCCTAGGGATTAATAAAGATATGGTATATGGAACTGTTAGTATTTACAACCCACCTGAAGCATGCCTTTTTTTATTGACCCTGTACTCGTTGACACAGAGAACAGACAGTGTCTGCCTGTGCGCCATACACTTTTACAATGCTTAGCAAGTAACGTCTCAGTTTCCATTGTAGACTATGATTCCTCACTGCTCATCTTGAAAATCCTTTGGCAGAAGTAATGATCTGCCTATTAAATTGTGGCTGAATCATTTGTGCTCAATAGAGGGTGCATTTAGTTCAAGCAATACATTTTCCAGCGGCGTGAACTCTAACTCAGGAGCCCACTGTGCACAGTGCACGTGTCCCATGGCTATTTTTCCAGTGAAGGACGCCGAAAAACTATTTAAGAACTCATTTTCCTCTTGATCTGTCATCTGTATACTCCATGGGCAGCTTATCTGTCACTACTCAATTGTTCAAAACAAAATGCATTCTCTCCTATTGGACTGTAAGAATTTATAAACACAGAGATGACCCATCTAGTTACAACTGAAATGTAACAAATGTCAGCAGCTGGCTGTAACCTCACTACATCTTTAATAACAAACAGCAAAACCTTCCCTTCCATTTTCAGTGCATTCTTGTAAGATTTATAGAAACCTTTTACAGTGCTTTCCGAATATCATTTTTTTTAATTTATCTTTGTTGTTGAAAGTATTACAAATGTCCCCTTTTTTTCCCCCTCACTTACCCCCTCCACCCAGCCCCCACCCACCCCAGGCCTTCACCACACTATTGTCTGTGTCCATGGGTTACACATATATGCATATAAGTTCTTTGGTTAATCTCTCCCCCTCCTACCCCCCACTACCCTCCCATTTCCTCTAAGATATCATTTTTATTGGATGTATCTGCCTTTTTGAGTCAGGAACCTTTAGAAATACCTGTTTCTCCTTTAAGTAAAAAAAGAGGTCTTTGAACACTTTCAAATTAAAATTTTTAATTAAGTTAAAGTCTCCTAATGTTAGATAACTCAGCCCTTATTGACACCGTGCTCTTGTGACTATGTACAACTTTAATTGCATTAGGTGATTTTTTTCCCCTGACCAATGTATTAAAAAAAGGCCTTTTCTGTAGTTGTCTGCCTTACGTTCCCACATGTCCTCTGATGTATGCAGCAACACTCACTCAACAAAGATAGCTCCTGGCAATAAGCCTTAACTGGGGAAAATTATAGAAAATAAACAGCATCATCACCCCCAATGCATTACTGCAGATGTAGTAACTATAAAAAGGGTAATCAAGTCACCCTCTGAGGTTTTCAATTGCTTTTCATATTTGGATCAGAATTAAAGTCATGAAAAATGAAACTTTATAATTTTACAGAGAGGAGAGGAGCTGGCAAAAATAGCTTGTCACAGTTTAATTTGAAGGTTTCTAGCTTATTAAAATTTTTCTTTTTGAGTTCTAAATTCCCTGAAGCATTGTCATCCAGGGACAGGGTACTGGCGGGCTGATTGAGTCCGCTGCTCACCAGCTCTGCAGAAGGCCTGTGAACTCTCCATGTCTCCGCCCTGCCCTGCTGTGCTTCGCTGAGCTTCCTTTCTGGCTGCAGGAGAACTGCAGCAGTTCCACTCGTCCCATCCAGGCTCACTTTCAGAGGGAAAAAGGAATTGTTCCCTGAGCCTTTCCAGAAGCCCCTCGGCTGACTGCTCGTATTCCAGTGGCCAGTGCCAGCTCCTAAATCAGTCACAGCAAAGGGGAGAGAATTACCGACGGTAGTTTAGGGAACATGACTATGTGGAATGGTGTGGGTCACCCAACAGAGTTCAAGTCCTGCCGAAAAGGAAGAAATCGTTGGGTGAATGTTTATTGGGTAGACGTTCAACAGCACCTGCTGTCCTCTGAGTTTATTGCTTGTGTGTACACATGTCCACCTCGCTGTGAGAACATGTGCTCACTGAGAAGGAGTGCTAGCTCATGTGCACATCTGTATCTTCAGTGCATGTTACGTACTCAGAAAATACTTTTCAATTAATGAATGGATGAATGAATGAATGAATGAATGAATATGAGAACTATTACCTAATCCATAAGAATAGGAAAAAAAACTTTACTGTGAAGTTAACAAAGCTTAAGTTTTGAGGTTCCTTGTAAGAACCTAAGGAGAGCTACAGAAATGTGTTGCTATGAGCATCTGTTATTGCAAAATTTGCAAATTTTAACTGCAATTGGTTAAAATTGCTGATTCTACTCTGAGTGACTGACCCTCTGTGACATGTCTCCCAGTGTTAGAGTGACCATGAGCATTTGGGGAATTGATCTATCAGAAAGTTGAGATGAGGATCCATTATTTTATTTCAGTGGGATATAGTCA
This sequence comes from Miniopterus natalensis, assembly GCF_054644295.1. Classification (NCBI taxonomy): domain Eukaryota; kingdom Metazoa; phylum Chordata; class Mammalia; order Chiroptera; family Miniopteridae; genus Miniopterus; species Miniopterus natalensis. The sequence goes on from NC_142086.1 coordinate 26,318,244, forward strand.
TGTGTTTCTCAGTCATTTGCATGTATAGTGATTTTGTTGCAGGCCACCTGGTATAGGAATGGTTTCCAGAAATATACCTTCATTCACCATGCTGAGTCATTACAGTGATACTAGGGCACAGGGTCAGAGACAGTGTCGAGATTGAACATGCCTTACTGTACCCAGTCCCAAAAGAATGCCAATAGCAACGGAAAAACAAGCATTGAAAGGGAGGGAGTCAGAAACTAGTCTGTTCAATTTTTTTTCAATTATCAAATATGTAAAATTATAAGTAGAGGAGTCAGTTCTTATCAAGGTTCAATCAATATATCTCTCCTGTCAAAAACATATTTAATAGTGCAGTGTATACAATTTTAAACCACCATACCTTTTTATCACTTTTAACGGATATTGTAGGAAACAGAATTTATCAGAATTCCTGGGTCTGTAGAGCACAAATCTGTAGCAGTACTGCAAACAGCAACTTTGTCTATAAAGAAACTTGATAGGTTTTCCCAAATTTAGCAACCATCATAAAAATTTACATGACATCACCCATAAAAATTATGAAACCCAAAACAATTTTTCTATACCACTATTAATAAAACCAAATTTCGACCAACAATCTAGAGGAAAGACTGAATACCCTTTGTATTCTCTTTATAAAAATAATTGTATTATAAAACTTTTGTCAAATGCAGTGGGCAAAGTTATGCAATCAAAAAATAGCCAATAGGTGTGCAGTTCCGGTGCAGCAACAGCCTAAAATAAGAATGACAGCAAATTTCCACTGAATGTCTTCTAAGGATGCTGCACGTGTTTACTTCTTTAAATGTATTCACAACAAATCAAAGAAACTACTGTATCAGCAGGATGGGCTATGTTATACAGTAGGGGCTTAATAAAATAAAGGTTTATTTCTGGCTTACTCTTCATATCCTGTAGCTAGAAATTGTGCTCTCCATGGTTGTCACTTAGATACTTAGCATGACAGAGCTTCCTCCATCTGGAATATCTCCAGTCACTGTAACAAGGAGAAAGGTAATGACAAATAGCACATTGACTCTTAAAAGTTTTGACTAGAAGTGACACCCATCATTTCTACTTACATTTTATTGACCAAGTCACATGGCCATGCCTAACTTCAAAGGAGTGGGCAAAAACCATCTCTTCATTTACTTGGAAGGAGAAGAACAGATACTTGTAAGCAACCAATCATTACTCCAGGTACTAATATCACTAGTTGACACATAGGGAAACTGAAGCACACACAAAATAAACTAGCCAGAAATTGCACAAATAATAAAATGTGAGGCTAAGATTCAAAGCCAGGCTCCAGAGCCCACAAGCTTGGCTGCTATACAGTTACCTCCTTTGATGTAATTCATTTGGTAAATTCCTAAACCCTGGAATAGCAAATGGCACTACCCCCAAGCATTGCATTCTAGCTGAGAAATTATGACAAATACTACAAACAAGATCCACACATTTTCTAGCTTAATAAGCAATATAGCTTAAGCTCTCAATCATTCTGTTCATTCAACAAACATTTCTAAAGCACATTTAGAAATTATAAATGATTATAGTTATTTATTATTTATTTGTTTATGATGTGTTGTTGCATCAGTTTCATCGAGGGAGCTAAGAGGAGGAACTCACCCAACACTGACTGGAGGAAGGAATTATCTAGAGATTAAAGGGTCATCCATTGAACATCTAACTAAAATTACTCGTTGCCAGTGATTGATTGCCTGCCTGCTCTTCTGTCCTTCTCTTTCTTTCCTTCCTTCTTCCCTTCCTTCTCTCCTTTGTACCATCTTCTCTTTCGTAATAATTTCTTGCATTCCTGGTAGATGGCAGGAATTGGAGGGATTAGAAGTCACAATCACAGCCATAAACGAGACGCACAAATGCACTGTAAGATTCAACGAGATACACTGAAAGTCTTCTGAAATTCAAACTCTACCCATATGCCAGATTTTATAGGGGCAGGACCGGGCTATAATTTGCCAGGATATGTTTATTACAGCTCTCAACCTGTGAATTTATTAGCATCCTCTCTAACGCATAAGACCTTTGCTTTCATTCACTGATGTGTTTACAGCTGACGTGCACTATCTATCTTTCCGGGCTTTTGTGCCCATATTTGTTTATACTGACAAATGGTGCTATAGCTTTATGCCTAGATAAGATTTCAAGTGTTTTTACTGAAATCACTCAGAATTCTGGTAAAAAGAAGCCTTCATAACCATCAGAGAACCCCCGATCTCGGATTCTGTGTTCTTTGGCACCTGTTAGTAAATACCTTACTACCTTCACTGGCTTAGGATATATTGTTTACTTGTGGCACAGAAAAAAAATATCTCCCATATTTTGTGGGGAAAATTCTGTGTCTGACTCTCAGGGTTCTGAGAGTTGTTTACAGCCATCTGGCAGAAAGCCTGACTTGTGCTTCACCTGCAATGATTTGTGTGTCAGGCTTTCTGTCTCTTACGGTGCATGAGAAGGACAAATGGAAGTCCTTTCCTCTGCAGTACCTCCCTGCTCATGAAAGTTACTTTGCCAAACTTTAACTACTCACATGATATCCTGTCTCCATTCTTAGTGTCAGAGGTCTCATTTTGCTTTCTTTCCCAATTAAATCTTTTTCAAGAACAAAGACATCTGTGCTGTGTTACAACTGGCAAGTGTCTTACCTCAAACTGCATCTTCAGTTCTCTGTATAGAAGAACAGGTGGTTGTATTGTTGACGCGGTGGCTATAATGGTCTATTCAAAAATGCTAGTGTTTTGCAAGAAGCTCAAACCGGAAGCAAGTGTTTTGTTTCATTTTAAATTGCCAGAGATTGTAGTATGATGAAACACAACAAGAATATTCCCTATTTCAATATGACTGAGAAGTTGTGAGAAAGGATCCCGATTTATTTTGTACCATATTTTCATTTCTGGGCATGAGGTACATATACCTTTCCACATAGTTTCTTTTACAGCAGGTGCTAGAATTTTGTTGAAACCATTAATATTTGTAGTATGATTATAAAAAGCTTGGGGAAACAAAACAAACAAATAAACAAAGAGCTATTTTTGTAGTAATGCTGCAAAAATAAGCAGCCCTCCCCCAAGTCTTCCCCTAGCCTCTGTTTCTCACTCATGAGCCTACAGGTCAGCCGTGGCAGCTCTGTTTGAAATGTCAGTGAGGTTCAGGTCTGTTCCACAGTTCTCTGGGACCCAGGTGGCAGGAGCTGCAGCTCTCTGGAGCATGTCCTTCTTGTGGTGTAGGGCAGGAGTGACAGCCAAACAATGCATGCTCATTGAAGCCCTGGTTGGATGTGACATGTGACCTCACTCACATTACACTGGCCAAGCAGGTCTTCTGCCAAACTCAGGTCAGTGAGGCAGGGAAGTGCACTGCACTCACAGTGGTCAGTGCCAGGGCGGGAGGAAAGGGAGACCCGTGACCAAATGACACAGTTTACCAGAAGCATCAGTTATCACTCTCTGGCTTCCCCAAATGGAATGTGGTAATTGCCACTGCAGATTTCTAATCATGTATTGCAGTGTACTTCAAGAAAAGCTACCTTTATTGGAGTATAGCTCTTCCATTATTTGATATGTAGTTTTCTACTTCTATTTATCTTTCATGACTTCAGTTTGGGTCAAACATATGATTCTATCACAATTCATTGGAATTGATATAAAACCACCTAGTAATACGGTTCTTTTTAAATGTCACATGTACTTCTACCCACTTCTCTAAATTGGATTATAGCTTTTTAAAAAACTAACTTGAGCTGTAGCCCACTTCTAAATATAAGAAAGAAATAATTATTTCAGTAGAAGAGTAAACCTCCTCTTATCTGTAATAGAGCCATACCTTCTATCCTAAATGAAGATTTTAAAATGTTTTCCGTATATTTACATTTATCATTATTCACTGAGTAAACCATAGATTATACTGTTTTAAATGCTCGATATAGTTTTACCTTTATTTCCTCAAAGTCCTCCTTTCCTGTGAACCTTGACATGCCTTTTTAATTGCTATAATGCTTCATAACTTGAAATAGTTTAAATATTTAAATATCTTTGGTTTAGTTTTTACACACATTAAATTCATAACAACCGCTATCATGTGAAGTAAATGCATTTTTGCCAAATTATACCATCTGCAGATAATGGGGACTTCTGAAATCATATGAAAGTTCACAGAATAAATAGTAAACTTTGGTATTTGTATTAAAGATTGGCCAAATGGTGTGTGTTCAAACATCTGTGCTGTTCGGCTTGTCACAAGTCCCAGGAAATACAGCACAGCCAACCATTTGTCCTTTCAGTGTCATAGGAAGATGCATGTTCAACTTCCTTAAGTTGATGGGCTGAAAAATATGTTTGATCTAGGCCAGATATATAAAATTTCATTTTCTTCTGGGAGCTAATTTTTGTTTGTTTGCTTGCTATTGTCTTTTATTTTTTCATTCCAGCTTTGAGAGATGAGGCCTACACAGGAGGTGAGCAGAGTTTTCATAGCTAAGACTCCAGGCAAAGGTGCAGCCTCCAGGAAAGGGTGCGGCCTCTCCTGGCAGCTAAGCCTGGGCTGCAACTGAGCAGCTGGAAACTCAGACCCTTGTTCCAGCAGCTGAGTGAGCCAGCCTTTGTATTGCTCTTTTGTTTATAACAACTTTATTGATATATAATTTGTAAATAACAAAGCTCGCTCAGTTAAGGAGTACAATTCAATAATTTTTCATATATTTACAGAGTTGTGCAACTATCACTATAATCTAATCTTAGAACATTTTCACCATGTATAAAAGAAACTCCTCTACTCCTTGGCTCCTTCCCACTGCTCTACAACCTTAGACAACCACGAATCTACTTTCTATCTCTATATATTTGCCAATTTGGACATTTTATATAAATGGCATGATATCCTGTCTCCATTCTTAGTATCAGAGATACAATCTGTGGTCTTTATGGCTGGCATCTTTTGTTAAATATAATGTTTTCAAAGTTCATCTGTGTTGTAGCATGTATCAATTCTTCACTCCTTTTTATTGCCAAGTAATATTCCATTGCATGGATATACCACTGTTTTGTTTATCCATTCATCATGAATGGACATTCAAGTTCTTTCTGCATTGGAGCTATTAAGGATAATTCTGCTATAAACTTTTGTGTACAAGTTTTTCATATCTTTTGGCTATATACCTAAAAGAGAAATTGTTGGGTCATGGTAGACTTAGACATGGTAACTCTGTGCTTAACTTTTTGTGAAGCTGCCAAATTGTTTTCCGAAGTGGCTACACCATTTTACAATTTCACCATCAGTGAATGAAGATTCTAATTTCTACACATCCTCGCCAACATTGTATTTGTCAGTCTTTTTAATTACAGCTGTTCTAGTGGGGGTGAAGTGGTATCCCATTATGGCTTTGACTTGCATTTCCCTAATTACTAATGATATTAAGCATCTTTTCATGTGCTCATTCGTCAATTATCTATTTTCTTTGGAATGATGTCTACTCAGATCCTTTGCCTATTTTTAAAATTAAGTTGTTCTTTTTTTATTGAGTTACAAGTTCTTTATATATTCTGGATACAGGTCCCTTATCAGATATGCAATTTACAAATATTATCTCACATTCTCTTGGCTGTCTTATCACTTTCTTGATGGTGACACTTGAAACTTAAAGTTTTAAGTCAATTTTGTTGATTTTTTTCTTTGATCACTTGTCCTTTTAGAGTCATGTTTAAGAAGTTATTGCCTAACCCACTACTACTACCCATTTACTACTGTGTTTTCTTCTAAGGTTTTAAAGTTTTGGCTCTTACATTTAGATCTCTCATCGACTTTGTTAATTTGTGTGTGGTATAAAATAGATGTCTAATTTTATTTTTTACATGTGGATATTCAGTTGCTCCATGCCACTTATTGAAAGACTATTTTCCCTCATTGAATTGTTTTGACCCTTTTGTCTAAAATCAATTAACCATACGTATTTATTTTTGACCATTTATTTTTGGACACTCAGTGCTATTCCATTGTCCTCTGTCTATTCTTATGATAGTACCACACTGTCTTGGTTCTTGAAGCTTTGTAGTTAGTTACAATCCAGTAGTGTGAGTCCACTAACTTTGTTCTTCTTTTTCCAAAATGTTTTGGGCATTGGGGATTCCTTGCAAGTCAGCTCAGTTTTTAAAGTCAAAATAGAAAGTTCTTCTTAGCCCACTTTCTCTTTTTGTTGCTTTGTTTGCTTTTTGCCTGAATTATACATAGAAAGCCTAGTAAATTACCTCAAAAAGTAAATAATATGGTTGTGATTGAGGGAAAGGTTCTTGAATTTTATAAATATACATATATTCATATACTAAAATATCTCTGAACTTTAGATATTAATCATAAAATTCTTGTTTAACAAATAGTATGTATTTGAATTTCTTACTTTAGTAACCCTAAGAGCCAATTCATAGAGTAACTTATTTATCCCCTTGCACAAAAATATCTGCTGAAGCAATAGCTGTACATTAATATTAATATGAACATGATTAGGTTTGGAAGGGCACAAACCACATGACATTCAGAGCAGAAAAAGGGGGAAATCCACTTGTAGCCCCTTCTGATATTCTCGATTTGAACTTTTAACCATAGAAACTTGTTTTGTGAAGAGAAGGGATCATTTCCTCAAAAACAGGGAAGAGCAGTCATAGAAAGGATTCATGGAACTGGAAAAATGGTTGCTGGTTTCAATGCTTTGCCCAGCAACCATGGCCTTTCCTTGGATCTGAGTTTATTTGGTAGCAAGAGTAATAAAGAGAGGCTTCCATAGCTGGCAGCCTCTACAATTTTAATGGACTCACCTCTTTATTTCCAAAGTTAGAGAATTTCTACTATAAAACTTGAAGTTCACAGTAAACACCTTCTTTATTGCATAGGACTTTTTTATTTTTCTACAGCTGAGTTTGTTAAAATAGATTATTTTCATGTGTCTTCCCTCTTCTTTTCTTAGCAGTTATGCAAAGGTTCTCTGACCGAATATAATTAACTTCCGTTTTCCTTATGTAAGACACTCTTAGTGATAGATTATTAAGAAGTACTTCTGGCATATATAGCAAACTTTTTGCAAATAATCTGTATTTGATCAGAATTTGTAAGGTGGATGTTTGGAGGGCATTTCAAGAACAAGGTTTTTCTGACTCAGGCCTTTTTATGGTAGAGTTGCCAGAAATGCCACAAATCTCAAAAAGGCCATTCTCCTAAACCAATTGACCCTTCAGTACTGAGTCCTCAGCTAGCTCAGGCATCCACTGGACCTCACTGCCACATTCTGAATAATTTATGTGATTTACAGTGCCTTGTAAAAAGCACTGGAACGTCTCTGCATGTGACCTGTTTGCTTTTGATTTACAGTGACATCTTTTCATAGCAGTGGAAAGTTGCTGAGAAACTTTGCTGAAATGTTATGTTTTTCTATTCATACTGATATCACTGTGGCTCAGTTATCAATGGCCTCAATTTTCTGCCCTGTTGTTTTTCAAATTAAAAAAATACATGTGGGCAGTCTGTTCACAAAGTCACACATTAAACAGCATTACCCAATAGATCATTAGCCTGTGTGCACTCTGCCGTTACCAGTGGTTACCTGACCTCTAGAAGCAAGGAGAGCATTATGAGCATCTATTAAGATATTAAAAGCTGTAATTTTATTAACGTTCCTTAGGGTTAGCTGGAATGCTTACATTGCAGCTCTGATGTTGACTCAGAGTGACGTGTAGTTGGTAAGTGGTCCTTGTCAAGGCTTCATGATGGCCTGATAATAATAAAGATAAATGAGGAAAATACTGTCTCGTTCAGTGAGACAGACATTTGTAAAGAAGACTGAGCACGTAGGAAGTGCTCTGCCCTGCACAGGACACAAGGAGATTCAGAGGACCTGCCAGTGAGCGCCTCGTCATTTAAATCAGGCAGCCAGGGAAAATGCTGAAGAGCACCAACCATGCAGGGAGAAGCATATAAATTGTTGGCAGAGAAATTCAGATGTCTGGATCAGCAGCACCACTACATGTTTAAAAGAAACCATTTTCTTAATAAAAACCTGGAATAAATAAAACAAATCATGTCTAGTCTTCTGAGGAACAATTGCTTCTACTATTTAGAGAATATAATTAGGGTGATTTCGTGGATGCAGTTATCAGCGAAAGTGATTGCATCAAAGACATATGAACTTTGTGTGTTTCACTGTTGAACAAGGATTTTGTATAGAGGGAGAAATGATGTTGATAAGATTGTGTATGGGATTTAAGACCATTGTTTTCTGGAATCTGTGTCTCAGAGCAAGTGTTTAGGCAAATTGAAAAGGCAAAATACAATAATATTAGCAAACTGTCTCTCAAATGGTCCAGTATGCGCTCAGTAAGTGTTGGCTGTTATCATCAGCATCATTATCATAATCACCATTTTCTTCTAGTGGATGGTTGTCATTGTGCTCAGTCGAGTAGACATCGGTTTTCATGAAGGTCTTCATCAAAGACAACATAAAGAACTCTTTTGTACTCTGCAAATTATCCCCATTGTACCCTATGTTAGCTATTTAATTTACAAATGGTCTACAATTAACTTTGATTATTTTATATCAAGCCCTGGAACAGTTACCAAAAAACCTAGTTTATGTTCCTACTCTACTCTCACTATTGTGTGACCTAGAGTAAGTCCTGTTCTCTCTAGGCTAGTTATAATAGATGATATCTATGAGTCCTTTTCATATGTAATATTCTATGGGGTAGCTCAAGGGACAGAATTTCAGGAAAAGTATTATAATCTGTCACTGGAAGTCAACTCACTTCTGCCCCAAGCAAGCTCCACATCTTGCGTAAGAGTGTCATTTCATTGGATGGAATCAATCACAGGCTGCGGAGACTTCTATCGCACAGTGTCAGCGCTTTGGGTATTAAATATTTACTAGGGATAAAAACCTGCCTTAACCTACTCGGAACCCAAAATTGAACTTTTAGAAACTATTCTATATCAGAGAGACAGATACCTTTTGTCTTCAAACTATCTTTTACTATTTGTAGTGCCTTTGACCTTCATGGGAATTCTATAGCAAATGAAGTCAAACTTTTTCAACTGTTTATCCCTGGGCAGTACCATCTGATATAAATAGTATTCCATCAAAATGTGTTTTTTCCTGAGGAAGTCTTGCTGTAATGCATCATCAGAGTGACAGCCAGTGTATTATACATTACAATAAAACATCCCAGAGCAAAGGTACATGTGATGATAAATTATGCTAATATGTTATTGTCATCATGCTATCAGCACTCTGAGAGTGATTTGGCGAGATACATCATCAGCGAGAGTATCTGATTTCATATTACTCAAAGAATGACACCATCATGGAAAACCACAAGCAGATTCAGTTGATTAATCGGGGTGGTGATATCCCAGTGCCAGAATTCACGTAGAGTGGTATATTAAAATGTCCTTTAAAAGTGAAAACAAGTTAAAGGGAGGGGAGTCCACGAGGTGAGGTTATAAAAGCACTGTCAATTTTAATACTATTACTGTAGACAGAGTGCATAGTTAACTCTAAACCAAGATTCGGCCTTTGTCCTTTATTCAGACATTTGACAATGATTTAGTTCTACTTAATTATCTTTAAGAAACCTGAGAACTTCTTATAAGAAGCTGTCTGTTGCAGGACCATGGGTTATCTTATCTATCTACAGTCTACAGGTGACACTTTGTGATGATGTATGCATTATGCTCCAAGTCACTGAACCAACCAGACATATCATGAAACCGTAGTTGGGTGACAGCTAATATATTCAGGACACAAGTTGATCGCTTTTGTTACGGCATCTTCCTTTCAACCGAACCTTGCACACATTAGGCACTAAAGAGACTTGATAAATTGAATGAATGATTTTCTTATAACTATTTATATTTAAAACCACAAAATAATGTCTGACACCACACTGTTAAATTAAAAGAGCCAGACACCATGGGCTACAAATAGAAAAAACTTTGTTTTACCTGGCACTGCTTGTTCTGTCTTGATCTCGAAAGCTAGTACTTCTTCCTTACAACTTTCTGGCTAAGGTCTCTGACCCATTCATAGTCAGAGGGGGTCTGGAGAGAAAGTAGGTAAACAGCAGGATAGATTTCACTTGACTGGTACTCTCTTGATTTGGCATTGACGATCTGAGCTTGCTGGGTAGTTAAAACTGACTCTCTGTCTCATAGAATACTTTCATAGGTTCTTTGGGGACCCACTCCCAGCCATTAAATGTCTTTTTCCTAAAGATTTCCTGACTGAGTCTGTGCCTATTAGAGCCTATGATCATTTCGTTACTCTCTGTTTTTCATCTTTTCTCCTCTCTTTTGGCACCTTTGGGACTTTGAACAAAGTCCCTTTGGGAAAAGAAAAAAACCTAAACTGGCCCCATTCCACAAGGCCCATATCTGATCCACAGGGAATATACCCTGTACCTATTGTCAGTGAAAGCACAACTGGACACTAACACCATAATTATTATAATAACTAACTTTTACTGAGTGCATACGATGGTCCAAGCATTGTTAAATGCATTGACTTATTAAACTTTCCCCAAAAGAGAAGGGTGGTATTATTATCCTAATTTTACTGATGAAACTGAAACAAAGAGAGATTGATTTACCCAGTGTTACAAGACCCAGAGATGAGAGAGAGCCAAGACTCAAGCGTTGGTGGTCATAGCTGTACTGTGTATGCTTTTAACTATAGCACTGAACTATAGGTTAGTATTCGCACCAGATACTACACTCAGGTTTAGAACTACATACTCATGTTCTCTCATTATAACAGGTACCAACCAACCAATGTCTCACCTTCAAGCTTTTCCTGGTCTGGATTCAAAGCAAGTGCCTGGTATTCCCCCAAATTCCAATGGCCAACAAAAATTTTCCCAGTGTTCCTATCAGGGTCCGTCGCTAGATTTGGCACAAGGGATGCCAACAACTACATTCTCTAAAACTAAGTATTTCCATCTCAACCTCTTCTACCTCAGTGATCTGGGTACTGAGCAACTGGTGACAAAACCAGTGTTTTTGTTCCTTTGTGTTTAAATCTCCCTTTCAAGCCTTGGAATAACGTAGGGCAGGTCTGGAACGTAGGATACCTACTATGTACTGGGTTTTTTCTCCTTGGCCTTTTTGGGCCTCAGCTAAAATTGAGACAGAAAGAGCCCTACTTTAATATCCTTTTACAAAAACAAAGGCTATTATTTTCTGCAATCAAAGAGGCAAGGATACGGAGATGTATGGCTTCTAGGAATGAGTGGGTAACCAGTCTCTTCGTCAGAAGTAAAAACCTTAAAAGATGACTGTGTTCCAGACCCCAAGAAACGTTTCAGGGTCATGAGGGGAGTTTTCCCTTCAGCTGATTGACAGGTGCAACTGCGGCAGGGCGGCCTGCTCTAGGGGGCTGCCAGGGGGCCACCGCTTAGGTTAGATCACAGTGAAGTTGGCACCAACCTGTCAGTGTGCGGTTTGGCTTGGAGGCGTGTGATCAGTTTCCAGAGCGTGTGACATATTCAAAGAGCCAAGGGGACACTGGCGCTCTGCGGGGCAGTCATTGCTCTGGCTGCCCCTCAGGAGGCCTGCCAGCTCTCCCGCACTGCTTCCATCTACCGCGCCCCGCCCCGGAGGGCCTGGTCTCGGTTTCATTGTCATGTCAAGTGAAGTAAATAATTAATGAAATTTTAAGATCAAATAGCCAGCATGTGTTTGCTTTATTCACCTATTTACTGGTAAGGACAATTAGTCATTGTCTTAAGAAGGAGGCAATATTAGTGACAAGCAAGTCCCCTCACAAGCTCTTGGCGTAAAGGTTTGTTTGTAAAACTGCTTTGTCACCTACAAAGCTCCTATTCCTTGTGGGAAACTGACCTCAACTTGTCTTTGCCTCTAAAAGTTGCAAAAGGAAATTCTAGTGCTCAAAAAAGGGAAACAGTAAATTATGAGATTGCAAGATAGTGAAGTTAATGTGTAAAGCTCTTTACTTTTATATATTCTAAACAATTCTTGGCACTTTATTGACTTTTGAGAAGCGGAGGGCAGCACCCCATAATGGAAAACCTTAGATCTGGCCCTTTTGCCGGTCACGTTGCCCTGGACCGTTTTCCAGCCTTTTCTGACCTTCATTTTCGTTGTCTGAAAATGGCTGCAACTGTTTTTCTTAACCGTAAGTAAACTGAGAACAGGATCTGCGCCTTATTTACCTTTATGCCCGCAGGTACCAGCTCAGTGCCTGGCAATAAATGCTTCATGATGAGTAAATAAGCCTGTGAGGAATCTCTGTCTTCCACTTGGAGGTGAGCAGAGGGGGCACAGAACGTTTCAGTGACCTGGTGTTACACGGCCAGGGAGGAAAATGCCGAGCCGCGGCGGGCTGCGAGAATAGGACCAAATCTCGGGAATTCTGGCGAAGGTGGAGTCCAGAAAGGAAGCACGAGTCACTGTAGAAGAGAGCACCCAGGTATATATAGACGAGTTGATTTCGGAAGCACAGAGCCGGGTGCTCCATTGAAGAGCTAGTGTACTCGCTCCCTGCAGGTACTCACAATTAATGACAAATTCTATAATGCTGTCCTTCTTGGTGACGGTAAAGAATATATAAGTGGAACAACAAATTGATGCTTCTCTCTCTGTCTCAAATCAATTAATAAAAAATTTATATATACGAGAGAGAGAGAGATCACAAGTATCCCTCTTGGTAGAGACAGAGTGTGTATATATAACAGGTATAGGATGTTGTTTCCCATTTTGAAATCACAGAAATTGTTCTCATTAGTATATTCTGCAGAGTGTTTAGATCAGAGACTAAATATGCAAAGAAATACTACTACTAATTACTCTTACATGAGTAAAGCACTATTGTAAACATTTTAGGCGCATTCCCTTCTTTAATCCAGAAAATGTTGCTATAGGTACTATCATTATCTTCACTTCATAGATGAGAAACCTGAGTAATGGAGAAGTAAGGAAATTTTCCAAAAGACACAAAGCCCCTAAGCACCAGAGGCAGGAGGCAGGTCTGAGCAGTGTGACCTGAGAGCCTGGGCTCTTAACCTCCGCACTTTACTGCCCGGGATAGTAAACAGAGAAACCTAGGACACACAGAAAGGAGCCTGATATGCAATTCCCCGGACCAACACAGAAGTTACAGCTTCATTCAGCGAGAACACAAGGCCTGGAAGAATCTAAGCTGTCTCACAAAAATCACAAAGAAATGCCCCGAAAACGTGAAAATTAATTCTTTTCTGCCACTATTTCCCTTATGCCACAATTTTCTATAACACGTGTTCAGATAAGCATTTTACTAGATACATTTTGTCTTAACTTGCATAAGACTAGAATAAATACCCTGAATTTTCAAGGGATGGCAGCAAGGTTGATTCTGTGGCAACCGTCTTAACCCAGGTTCCCTAGAAAACAGAGACCCAGAAAAGAATTTAAAGTGAAGAGGCTTTGTTTGGGAGGTACAGAACCAGGGCAGCTAGAATGAGGGAAAGTGGAAGGGAGGCAAGGAAATGTCTAGAAATACCACAGTGGATTATGGTGCTGCTGCTGCTCCACACGGACCATAAAAAGCCACAGCGATCGAGAGACGGGCCCATGGCCATGCAGAACTCCTCCAGAAGGCCTCACAGAGACCACGCTTTGAAACCAATCATGGAAAGAGGAAGGATTTCTCTCTGCAACTCCTCCCTGTCTCCCGTTTCCCACTGGCCAGCGTCTTCCGTATTGTGAGTGAATCCCGTGATCACAAGCCGAGTGAACTGGCACCTTCAATGAGCACATCAGATGCCAAGCTTCACATTCTTCAGTGAATCGTTCACGCCCATACGAGGTGGGAGCCACAATCCTGAGCCTACAGCTGAGGGACCCGAATGAGTGGAGGTGGGCTTGGCATTCCCAAGGCCAGTGCCCGGTCAGCCCCCAGGGATGGCAGCGTGGTCCAAGGGGCACATGAGGCTGACAGAAGCCAACATGTTCCCTAATATTTGTGTCACTGTTAAGAAATCAACTTCTTCATCTCAGCCGAACAGGGCATCAAAAATCAAGGCCACTGAGAAAGAACTATCTCCTTAATGTCTGACAACATCTAGGGGTGTCAAAAACCAAACTCTACACACTGAGTAAAGCGAAGTAGAAAAAATGCATTTTTTTATGAGGCTTTCAACCTGCAAGCCGGGAAACTCAAGGCTACAGGAGCAAGGAGTTGGAAATTGCTCAGAGACTTCGGGATTTTTATGGATAAATGCAGACCTTCTTTGGCCTTTTCAGCGGACCGATTGCCTGCTGGTCTTTCTTATTTAGATCAGGGGAGCTGGGTCAGGGGAACAAGGCAGTCCAGAGCCAGTGTGAACAGGCTTGGCATTTGGTGACTGACTGGTGTGCTCTGCAAATTCCTGAGAAAAGCTGTAAATTCCTGGAAAGATAGGTTAAGTTTCCTTTATGTGCCTGAGTTGACCATGTCCATTTTGTCCCTGGCATAAATGACTCCATTTTAGTTTGGTTCTACAGACGTGTAGAGGAAAAAGAAATACAGACTTACACACACACTACACATATATAATATATGAATACATATATATATAATATACATTTTATATATCATTTCATTCAATGTCATAAAATATTCAGTCCTGCATATTATAATCCAAGCACACTGGTGGATTTCCTGAAATATAAGTCTGAAAAGATGCGGGTCTTCAGCAACGGCATCCCGTTGGCAGAACAGGGCAAGGCAGCCCTGGCACAGCGGGGAAAGAGCGGGAAAGCTGCGGGATGTTAGGAAACCACACAGGCCACAGCACGGGAGGCAGTGAGTTGTGTCGGAGGGTGAAGAGAAGGGTGTCCCTGTGGCTGAGCAGAGCATAGTATCCAGAGCCCCCAGCCGCAGGTTATGAATGGTAGTACAAGACAGAGCTCATGGATTGTAGGAACAGGAATTCTAGCATCTGTCACTTTATTCTGATGAGACCTATGTACTGGGTAAGGGATAGGACGAGCATCCAGGTATGAGAACTGGGCAGAGATTCCTCTCAAAAAACCAAGCAGGAGCTAATGGACAAAGGGGATGTCCACAGGCTGATTCAATGTTGAGTCTTACAGCTTTAGGGGCCCACTGTCTAGAGGTAATAGTGGCCCCAGAGCCTGAGAAAGAGCTTGCTTTGCCAGTGATGGCTGAGCATCCCTTCCCGGGGAGATCAGAGGACTGTGGGACAGGGAGTCAGATTAAAGAGCCAGACAAGCCATTTAATTCCTTACTTTCCTGAATTAAAGTACATTGACAATTAACTATAGTGTTTAAGCCAAAATGTATCAAGCACTTATTTTATCTGATACTTAATACATATTTCAGACTAGCAACAAATATGAAAATTCTATAATCTGTTGTATAATTGATAGTCTACTTTAAGATACTTCTACTTTAACATTTTTCTCACAATCATGAGTTACACATTTTATGTGTGTGTGTGTTATAGATTTTATGTATATATAATTTCGGGGTTTTTACTAAATCTAATATTACTATTTGAATTTGCCCAATAATGACTACCTACCTCTTGACTGTTACCCAGTATAACTTATATTTATTTGGCACCCACATTCGCCTGTATTCCTTTCCTTTTTCATTTCCAGCCCCCATCAAGTGTAATGCAATCAAGTCCTTAAATCATAGGTAAAAGATTTGGCAAAATCTTCTAGCCATTTTGCCAAATTTATAACTTGAATGCCAAATTGAAAATAATGTCCGCTATCTTTATTCCTAATTCATTGTTCTCAGAGGTAACCCTTCCTGACAACAGCAAGAGTATCCTGCTCTGACAGTCCGACCTTTACACTCCAATTAAATATAAAAACATCTGAGTCTTTTCCACGAGTTGTGCTGTCAGGGCTAGTGTAACTTGACTGTCATGTGAAGCTCTTTAAATCAACCTGCTCTGGAAATATGACTGTAATACAGATTTTAGCATTCAGAAATATTCACTCCCCTTTCACTTACACAGATTTTGAGGGTCAAAGCTATGCATTTTTATCAGATATTTTATTATCTTTCAACCTTTGTGAAGATCAGTGTATTAGGGTAGAGGAAGAACTTTTTCTCCTTTAATGCTAACGTGCTTTGGTACAAGGGAAATACTAATGAGGATTTTTATTACCTATTAGAAGTTCCCATTGGACAACATGAGAAAGTTTTATTTTCAAGAATGGATGCAATGTTTAAATTCCATAATACTTTTGGAAACTTAAGAATCTAATCAAAATAGTTGAACACTTAGAAAGCTTAGGAAGGGGGTACAAGTGTGGAGTTTTGAATTTTTTTGGAAACATGGTGTTTCCAGGAGGAGCTGCTGCATGTTTCAGCAAAATTTAAACCATAAGGACCCTGACCTATAAATCAAGCAAAGAGAGAAACTTTTAGACATAGATTTTAGTTCTTATTATAATGCCTTTTTAAAATTTATCTTTATTGTTGAAAGTATTACAGATGTCCCCTTTTTTCCACATTGATCCCCTCCACCCCACACCCACTCCCCGCCCCAGACCTTCACCACACTATTGTCTGTGTCCTTGGATTATGCATTTGTGCATATAAATTCTTTGGTTAACTTCTCCCTACACACCCACTCCCACCTGCCCTCTGAGATCCCTCAGGCTGTACCATGCTTCTATGTCTCTGGATCTATTTTGTTCATCATTTTATTTTGTTCATTAGATTCCACATATACGTGAGATCATGTGATATTTGTCTTTCGCTGCCTGGCTTATTTCACTTAGCATAATACTCTCCAGGTCCCTCCATATCATCCCAAAGGATAAGAGATCCTTCTTCTTTACAGCTGCATAGTATTCCATGGTGCAAATGACCCACAGCTTTTTTATCCACTCACCTACTGATGGGCACTTGGGCTGTTCCCAGATCTTAGCTATTGTAAATTGCGCTGCTATGAACATAGGGGTGCGTATATTCTTTCTGATTAGTGTTTCAGGATTCTTAGGATACATTCCTAGGAGTGGGATCACTGGGCCAAAAGGCAGCTCTATTTTTGAGGAACCCCCATACTGCTTTCCAGTGGCTGCCCCAGTCTGCATTCCCCCAGCAGTGTGCTAGGGTCCCCTTTCCCCACACCCTCGCCAGCACTTGTCCTTTATTGATTTGTTGATGGAGCCATTCTGACAGGTGTGAAGTGATACCTCATTGTGGTTTTAATTTGCATCTCTCTGATGATTAGCGATGTTGCGAATTTTTTCATATGTCTCTTGGCCATCCGTATGTCCTCTTTGGAGAAGGATCTATTTAGGTCTTTTGCCCATTTTGTAATTGGATTTTTTTTAGCATCGTTCTGTCATTATGGACACAGAAAGCTAAATACTACTTCCCTTATCACTGTCACCCCACCATTTGTACTTTTAGGACGTGGTGAGCTAGTCATTCTGGCTTCAGATCCCATGGGTTGATGGAATCACAGTGTGTGCTTTCACAGTTTAGATCGTAAAATTCTTCATTTAAGAGAGTGAACTATTAAAATATCTAAGACTTTCTCTTCAAACTATCCTGAATAAAGAAACCCAAGTTTAATACAGTTGGACTGTCATTCTCATTTTATCATCAATGACACGAGTACTCACTGTACTAAATGGAAGATGTCTCTTTTTCCTTAATTATAAAAGTTCATCTTTCCGTTTTAAGAGATACTTGGGGAAGGGAGAGCAGGATCGTTTCAGGGCTCATGAAAGTGAAAGATGGACAGCTCTGGGCAGGAAGCAGTCAGCCCGGGGAGGCATCCTGACAGCCCCCCTAATGCACTACAACCCTGACATGAAACTTCCTCAAGATTCCAGAAAGAAGCCACTGGGGACGAGCCCATCAATAATATAAAACCTGGCTAAATGGTTCTGGTTGTAAACTGCTAGCAAATGCCTGCCCAAGACTAATTGGAGATGACCAAGCTCATGTTTCAAATGAAAAATAGGAGCATAGCCTTCCTCAAATGAGAGGAGTTTTCCAGCAAATTAGGATTTTTTTTTAAGTAACATATTGGATTTAACATTTCAAGTATTTTTCTACAGTAGTTATTTTTTCCTTTCTGAATTCTCAGGGCTCTGGTTTTGAGTTCAGTTTTGTTTACCAGAAAGATAGGAGAACAAGTTTAATGCCGTGAAAGATGTTTGCTTAGAGCAGTAATATGACAAGCAGAAGTGAAAGCATAGCAACTCACACATCACATAAAGCTTTCTAGCCAATGCCGACTTTAAAATCACCAGTGACCTAAAAAACAAAGCAAAACACAAAAATCAGACCAAGGGGATAGATGAAAACCACCATGTCAAAAACACAATCAAATAAATTGTCTTCTTTGTGCTTCGATAATAGGCGAAGCTCATGGTAACCCTAACTGCTTCAGCACCTTGACCTTGGGTTTATTTCTCTGGGGTATAGCATTGAGCCCATGTGAAGTCCTTTTTCCTGAGAAAATTTGTTGTCAGATGGGGGAAAAAATACCAAAAAAATTGGTTCTATAGAATTTCAAAAATGACAACACTGAAAAACCACCTTTCTGAATGAATTTTCTTTCTTCTTCCCAGTACACATGTGTGAGAAAGTGAAACAAAACAGAACAAAAAGTTGGACACTCATCCTTCTTCCGTTTCATGTAAACTACTTAAACTGTAAATTTAATATGGACTAGAGCATACAAACACCATTATGAATTAAATGGGAAAAAGTAAAAGGTAGATTGTTTTTTGAACATGGCATTATTGATTTTAAATATTATAAGAAATCCCCCTAGTCTAATAAGCAGGTCCTTAGAGGATTTTTCTCTAATACATAAATTTAAACTGTATGTAGATGACGCTTCTATAGTGCATGGTGGTCCTTTGGAAGAGAATTTTCCAAAGTTGGCTTCTGAATATTCCTCCCTCCACTTTGTTTACGTGATTGACTTGTACTGTCCGTTTGATATGTTAAGCAGAGTAAATGTCATTCCATTCTTCTCTGGAATCTGGAAATATCTAATCAGAGGAATTGAAATAGATGGCTTTAATGTATAAAATTGGGTGTCGTATGTGACGATGATAGAACTATTAAATAATGTTACTAATTCCTAGACAGGGCAAGATTCTCCTGCTTCGCCTCTTCCCTCTCTTAGTCCCCTAGACCCCCATCAGCAATTCACAAAGCAGCCAAAGTGATCTAGAAAAATAAAACAAAACCCCTAATTTTATCACCACATGGCTTGAAGCCTTTCAGTGGCTTTCCATTGCCACAAGAAAAGATCCACATTCTCTAAATGCCTTAAGAAGCACTTCACCATCTCCCTGCCCACTTCCCTAGCCTCCATGTCTCCTCACTCCCCATCTCACACTCCACTCCCCGCCACGCTCAGCTTCTCTCAGTGCCTCTGAATCCGGAGGCTCTCTTTTGTACCTGCTCTTCTCTGGCCTGGGCCAGCCTCTCCTCCCTCCATCCCTGCTCTCCTGCCCTCCCAACTCTCTTTAATCATAAACCTCCAATCCTCCATAAGGTGCAAGTCTAGATATCATTTTCTCTTGGGAGCCTTCCCTGACTCTCCCCTCTCATGGCACCTGTCACATTTCATCATTTATCAGGTGTCACCATCACCCATTAGAGCACAAGTACTTTCATGACCTTATGCTAAATCTCCAACATTCCTTCAGATAATATTGAGTACCTCTTACGCCCAGAGTCATTTATAAGCTCTGAGAAAACAGCAAAGAACCAAGCAAATAAAGTTCCTGACTCAGAGGACTTGTATTCTGTACACACAATGAATAGTTGTTGGCAAGAACAGAGTAAAAGAAAACAGGATAGTGGAAAACAGCAGAAATAGAACAGATAGAGAAGAGCACAGAGTGAAACGAGAAAGAACCAGAAGGCTTTCAAGATAAAAATGGAAAGGGCTTATAGACATCCAGGTTGATCTCTTAAAAGATCTAGCCTCATGACAAGATAGGCCCTCTTCTATTTAAAACTTTGCCATTGGCTTGTGATACCATTTGAAGATGGTAGACATCGGTGCTTACTTCATCCTACCTGCAGCCAAGTATGTCGGATTCTGTCATGTTGTGCCTTTCAGCTTTCCAGCGACACTCTCCAGAGCCACCTGCTGTCCATAGTGAACAAGGCTTTGGAGCCCAAACGGTACACTTAAGCCTGAACAAAATGAGCTGGGAGCTATTTCAAAAGCATTGCTTTTCCAAAATTTATTCACTGGGAAAATCTACTATAAAACAGTGAATATGTTATGCAAGTAAAATTAGACCTTTCAACCTGCTTGGTATGATGCATGATTGCACACACTTATTGCAGGTGATTCTGCCAGAAAGAAAGTAATTTTATTGTTTTATTAGACATTTAGTGCAAAAGGTCGAAAGAGAGGTTTAGGATCCCTGTCATCTTCTTATACTTAAAAAATAAAAATAGCTAATTTACACCCCCTTTTTTTTTACCATGTGAGGCAGATCTTTAAGCCACAACAAAATGAAGGTGAAAACAAACAAAGAAATCAAACCCAATTGCGCATAACTTGGCATACAGACAGAGTGATTGATGCATCCCACATCGTTACATCTATTTCCTAGGAACATTTCAGCTTACTGTGACAGTGTGAAATCCTATCGCCTGCCATTCTAAATGACTAATCAAGCCTCCCGTGACATGGCTACGGCTGACGGCGCCCACTTTGCAGCCACCGGCGTCCTCCTTGGACTCTAGTCGGCAGCAATTTCAGGCAACTTGCAGTTCCCTGGACATGTTATGCTTTCCCACCCCTCAGTGCCTTTGGACTCTCTGTTCTCTCGGAAAGGATGGCCTGGCCTCTGACTTACTCATGAAGCTCCTGCTTTGCTGTTAAACTCCACCTACAGCATTACCTGTCCGTGAGGCCTCGCGGCCTCGCCCGTAACCACCCCAGCGGCTGACCCTTCCTTCTCGCCGCAATGAATCCCGCAGAATGAATCCCGCAGAATGAATCCTGCAGAATGAACCCCGCAGACTTCTGCAGAAGCCCTCCCCTCTGGGCTGCCCCTGTTTCTTTCCTGCCAAGCCCCTCTACTGTAGCAGGATCTCCCTGATGAGGAGCATGTCTTTGTGATTCAAGCACCTGGCATGAGATGTGTTTAGAAAAATGTTTGATCAGAAAGAGAATAAGTGAATGAATGAAAATCTAATGCCACCAGCGACCTGCGGTGCCTCTCCAAAAATGCCCTTTATACAGCGGAAATTCAGATTGGGAATTGCCTTTTCTTGTGTTCCTTATCGCTAACCAAGTTCACAATGATGACTAAGAAGGAACTAAAAGCAGCATTTGAATTCCACTTCTGCAGTGAGACTGTGCTTTTCATTTTACATCATTTGCCTAATTCATCTCATCCAGTCATCCCCTCAGCAAATAACCGTCAAATTCCTATTATAATCATAGCACCATGCTAAATCCTGTAAAGTGGATCACAAAGAATGAAAGCCCTCCAAGAGTTTTATTTCCTTTCTGGAAAGACAGTTCATCTACATTTTAAAAAGCCAAATAGCCCCAGGCTGTGTGTCTCAGTGGTTAGAGCATCGCCCTGGGCACTGAAGGATGGTGGGTTCGATTCAGTCAAGGGCATGTACGTCGGCTGCACGTTCAGTCCCCTGCCCTGCTTGGGGCGTGTGTGGGAGGCGACCCATAGATGTGTCTCTCTCACACAGATGTTTCTCTCTCCCTCCCTTCTTCCCTCCCTCTCTCTCTCTCTCTTTCCCCTACCCCCTCCCTTCCACTCTCTCTAAAAAAAAAAAAAAAAAAAATCAATGGAAAACATATCCTCAGGTGAGAAATAAATAAAAAGACAAATAGTGGTACGTAGAAGGTATGTGATGCCAGGTGCCAGTGAGTGAGGCAGACAGTGGGTGTCATAGGCAGGCATAGGAGGAGCAATCACTTGAGTCACGCACAAAATAGGAGCTAAAGGAAAAGTTGACAAGACAGCAACCATGTTGGAATAATGGAATGAATGAAGTTTGATTGTAAATTTTGTTAGCTCAGACCCGGAGGATATAAGAAAACTGTCCTCCATACTTTAATCCGTTTGTCCCAATGTTAAAACCTATTTAGAAATACTAGCATTTTAATAATTTTCTCAGCCAAAGTCTACCTTTAAAATAGATTTGTTTGTATTAAACATCTTTGGGCATTTCCAGCCCCAGGTGCTTCCAGACTCTTCTCAAGTTCTTAACCGCCCTTGGCTATGAGCCCCTGCGCCCTGCCCTTCCTCCGGCGCAGTGCCTCCTCCCTCTGCCGGAACCCTGTGCCCTCTCCTCTGCTGAGTGCTCTTCAGTCTCAGTAGCTGTCCCAAGCAGGCCGCTCTAAAGATGTCCTTGCGTCATCTTGTCTCACCTGCTTGGCTACACTCAGAGCTAGCCTTTCTGACCATGGGTAGCTAGAGGTCACAGTTCCGCTCTGAACTGATGTATCACAACACCACATGCGACACCCACAAGAGACAACCTGCGTCTCAGACACATTCAATCAAAGCCGAGTGCATCTGGCAGGAGGGTCTAACTTAATACATAAAGTGCCTGTGGGCATGAGGATGGCTCGGGAGGCCACTGAGCCCAGCTCTGACCCTTTCTGTGTGTTTCCTTAGGCAGAAGGGGCGGTGGCTCCTTCCTCTGTTTTAACTTACTGGGGTATTACGTGTAGTAGCAAATCATAGAATATGATTCCTTTGCATGAACTGCAAGATCACAGTCCAAACTTGTCCATTTACAGAGAATCTGTGACTTACCCAAAATCACACTGTCCAAACTCCTCAATTTACAGAGAATCACACAACAAATTAGTGAACAAAGAGAAATTACAAGCCAGGCACTTGGCTCTAACACACTGCACTCTCCCTCCAGAGTGAGCGCCCTGGGTGTGTGCGAATCAGCACAATGTGCCCCAGAGTCCTACATACTTCCTCCATCCTGTTCTAATATTTGTTTTCAAACAAGGTTTGTAAATAATACTAGTGTAAATATGAACCTACCTCATTTTATGCAGCCTCTTTTCCTAATAACTGGATCTGAGTTTCCCCCCAAAATAAATAGTACCCAACTATGAATAGAAATAGTATTAAGTATTAATCACTGCTTTGGATTGGTATTTTAATCACAGGGCAACCTGATAAGAAAGGAAAATATTCACTCCTTAGTGGTTTACATCAATTTGAGGCCATTCAGATAAAAATGCTGTGTAAACAATCAAGGGTTATACACGTGAAGAATTATATTATCATTTTATATATTATATTTAGCATTTAATGTATTAAGTGTCTCAATATTAATGGTCCAAAATAATTAATCCTTTACTCCCTTTTATGATTTATGTGGTACATGAAACTATTACCTCTGTGCTAATTTCCAACTATAGATGGGAAGCTTAGGAAAACTTCATTCAAGTACACTGGGGAGGCAAGAATAAAAATAAAGTTAAAAAAGTACACTGCAGAGGGAATAGAGGGGTAAGTTAGCCTTTCGTTGAATAAGATCAAAAGGAAAAAAGAGAAAGAGCAACTGGGGAGGAACAAAGTAAGGAAGAATGGTACTGTCTAGAGAAAAATGGGAATTGTATTTTTAACTCTATTGGCATCAGCTGTCCCCTTTAGACTTTACCATACAGTAAAGTTGTACAACCATAATAAATGATAGGTCACTTTCAAAGCCCTGCCTTTACTGTCAGTGGTGTTTGTGTATCTACACTCAGATGCAATGGCAATCCTCATAATAATGTCCATTTTAATTCTCGCCCATTACAGCAACACTGTGTCCTGCTTTATCTATTCTATAGGATGGAATAGAAAATCTAATTTAACAGATGTCCCCCCAGAATAGTGTTATCCACTTAATGATGTAGCACCTATGTTCTCATCGAAAGAGAGTGCTGAGAAACAGACGACAATGAATTATTTTCAGGACAATTTAGGAGGAAGCAGGTGAAAGGATTCAGATTCTAATTCTCAAGGCTTTGAATAGCACTATAAGCTCTGTTTTGTTGCAGGAACAAAAAATTAGCATTCACAGAGCTGTTTATACATTTACAGAGTGCATAAAAATGTAGTATAGTTTAGGTAGATAGTGTAAGGCGAGGAGACTGAGAAAGTCTTTTCGTAGTTAAGATTTTTTTTTAGAGAGTGGAAGACAAAGCGAGTTAGCAATTCCTGTTCGTTTGAAGTCATTTCTCCTCTGTCCCTACTCTTCACGAAAAATATGATCTAAGTAAATTTCAAAAGTAGACAATTGTTTCATAATCAGAACAGGAGGTTGGGTTAAAGTTAGGGTGGGGGGGTGATAGCCACTTTCTAAAGGAGCCAGAAGGATAATGGAAGTAGGTCAAGTGTGTCTAATGAAAGACTTGGTGAGATAGAGTGGAGTGCTGGTACTCTGGGGAGCCCACGCCCTGTCTAAAGGCATTTAGATCCACTAAAAAAAAAAAAAAAAAGCCACAAAAATCCTAATTTCAGGCATATTTCAGCCCAAGGGCAAACAGTTGGTAAGCTCTGGATTTATAAAATCAAAACCCTGAGACCTTAGCGAGCACCCAAAGGTCCTTGGCATAGGGAATGAAAGACTGGAACAGAAACAACGGATAGAAAGTCTTCGTCCTATAGAAAATAATATGTTTGTGGCCTAAAACAATGCTTTTTATCATAGATTTATACAGTGCTCACCATGCTATAAAAACTGGTTATTAGAGCCAATGACATATTTTTAAAATACTATGCCAAAAAAGGTTCTTATGCTTACATCAAGAGTGCCTCAGTGTGATATCTGTGAATCCCATGATACTGATGCAAAATCTTGCATGCCTGTGTGTGTGTGTGTGTGTGTGTACATGTGCACTTTTGAGGGGAGGAGGTTTGTCACTTATCCAGTGTGTCACAACCCCATAAAGAGTAACACTCGGGAAACAGCAAGAAACCCAGAGAGAATCATTATTAGGCAGATCCAGCTGTAGGCAGAAATCGGGCTGCCAACATTCAACCATAGATAATGTTCTCTGATGACAGAATCCTACCGATGAAAGACTAAGACAAATGAGATACACCTTCAGTCTTGGAAGGGCACTGGTAGGACAATGGCAGGAATGGGAGCATGGGTCCAAAGCCACTAGACCAGGACACACAGATTTCCTCAAACTGGACAAGGTATGACCTAAGTTATAAGAGCTGAGTCAGAGCTTGTCCATCAGCAGAACTGATTTGGTGCCAGCCAGAGTGTCTTACATAAAAATCATGTACAGGACGATGGTTGAGCATTGTCCTGTGCGCTAAAAGTTTGCCAGTTCAGTTACTGGTCAGGGCACTTATCTGGGCTGCAGGTTCAATCCCCAGTTGGGGTGCATGCAGAAGCCAACAGATCAATGTTTCTCGCTTGCATTGATGCCTCTCTGCCTCTCTCTTTCTCTCTCTCTCTCTCTCTGTGTCTCTCTCTTTCTCCTTCCCCATCTTTAAGCATGTCCTTGGGTGAGGATTTTTTTTTTTTAAAAAAGAGTTGATTTGGTGCCTCTGGCTCTTAAAAGCCCTTGTTTGAGAAGATCACCGCTGAGCCTGGGCACTGTAAGGGGTGGGCTCAGTGACTCCAGATGAGGGAACTGGGACACTGGGCTGGGCTGGAAGCCAAGCAGATCCCCCCAAAAGATGAATTTTAAGTACATTAACTTAAGGAAACATTTCTTAGTACCTACCATATACTGGCAGCTAAGAGGTGCTTCATGTGGACTATCTCGTTTAATCCACTCAATAAATGTTACTTAGAAGCCAAAATGTGAGAAGCTTTCTGGACTACCAATGAATTTATTCCATCAGGGTCCTCAGTCTTTCTTCAAAGAAGAACAAATATTATCCTCATATTTCAGAAAAGGGTAAAACTTGGCCAAGATCAGTTAACCTCAATGAACAAGAGAGTACACGCCCTCAGAGACCTGATGGGGATGTAAAAGGCTTACACAATAGAATGTAGTTATGCATTATAATATAATAATTTATTGAATTGGGAATACAAACTAAAAAGAAATACTCAGAGATGGTCTTCTTTCTCAAGCTCAGTAATTCTCAAGAAAGTGAAAAATATCCTCTTAGAGTTATCTGTGATCGTTCTGTGATTTGCTGTGACTTCCCAGACACCATACTGAATTAAGACTGAAGATGCCACAATGCTGATTCCCCTACCAGTGCTTCCAAAACTGGACTACCTCTGCCACAGATAATCCTACTGATAATAAATTATAATGTAAAGTAACCTTTCATGAAACACATTAACTCTTGTTTGTTGGGCATCAGTACGTCTCCATAAATTGAGTTTTCCAAATAACCAATAGTTGCATGTTAAGAGTTAAAAAACAAAAAGTCAGTGTCCTTGTCCCATACCTTTCCAATATGTTTCATATTGTTCATTCTGTTGCCTTCTTTTTAAAAGGCAATTGAGTGCTTTTCACTCTTCCTTACCACTTAGAATGATCGCTGTGACCATTAACGACCGGCCTGGATGTAAATAAAACAAGAGCGTGCTTGACTCCTTTACTGTCTGTCATCAGGCTGTCTAGTCACACAGTCTTTGTACCAACTCATACAGCCTCTCTCCTTACGGTTTCATGGGAGCTGAGATATTGTAGGAAAATATTAAAACATTATAGTTTAGCATTTTATGATCATTAATCCAAATCCCCTCATTTTGCAGGTCTGAAATATAAGACTCAGAGTTAAGACTTGCCCAAATTCACACAATGAGTTATCGTCAAGTTGTAGCTCTTCTCAGAATATACAGTTCATAAAGAAAAATATTATTTAGTCAAAATTATAATTAGAAATTGCTCAAATTAATCTTTAATCATAGTGTGTGTGTTTTCTGTACTGTAATTCTTATAATCATTGACATTTGGGTACCACAGAGATAAACTGGGGAAATTTTTTTTAAAAAGGACAGTCTGCAGGTACATTGTTTATCCAAACCCATTGCCTTTAAGATAACCATCAACTCCAGTGAATGAGAAATGAAGAGAGATTCCTTTGTGTGTTCTTGTTTCTCCATGGAATTTTCTGTCTGGTTCCAGCATTAAGCCTCTGTAACCTTACTATATTTCAGTTGATTGTGTCGTCTGTTAAAGATTAGAGGATTAGATTCTAAAACACAGATGTTAGTTACCTAGACCTATAATATAACTCCACTCCTGGGGCACAGGGTTTACAGGTGTACAAGGCTCCTGGTTCCCTCGTCAGCACTTTTCCTGCTACAGCCTCATTACCTACTTACTAGACAACGGCCCTCAGTATGAGAAACAGGAAAAAGGTTTGCTAACAGCTCTTTCAGTGGGGATCCAGTTTGCTAACTTCCTGTTCCTCCTTCATATCCTAAGTAATTAAGCTCACCGTATAGGGGAGGTATTTAATAAATGAGAAGGCTTTTGATCAGCATCTTTGGTAACCTTTATTTTTCTCATAAGCATATGGTAAAGCGAGCTGTAATGTTCCGATGATCGTGATTTCAGATCTGAAGTACTGTTTGTTCATTCCTGAAACCTGAAACAAACAGCTGGCGGTTAATGCCTTGAGAAGAAAGTACCTTTGTGCATTACCTCTGTCTATGATTCAAGATCATGGGCCAGAATAGGCAGAGGAGATTAGGCCACAAGTCCATGCAGGCAATTAAAAAAAGAAGGCTTCTGCGCTTCTAAAGTGAGGAAGTGGATAGAGATCATGCAGTAATCTTAGTGACCGCTTCCCTTCTGGCTCATCTTGCACTTAGACATAAACCGTATCCAGTATGTATCTTCCCATTAGAAAAAGACCTGAACGCTTACCTCCATCCCACATACACTCGGAATTATGCCTGTTTATGCAAACTGTCAGATCCACGTGACCATGCTTTTTTGTTCATTAGAATTGTATCTCCAATATTAAAACTTCTGTGCCAATTTTTCATACTTCATTTTAAGATTTATTCTAGCTCACACTTTCCATTACAAGGCGACACTGGAATAGTATTTGGAATAAAGATGAACTGGCCATCTTCTTGCTGTGTCCTCACATGGCCTTTCCCTGAACCCGCACACCTCTGTTGTCTCTTTGTCTTCATCAGTCTTACTGGGTTAGGGCCCACGCTTATGCCCTCATTTAACTTTAATTACCTCTTCAAGGGCTCTATCTGTAAATACAGTCACGTTGGCGATTAGGGCTTCAACACACGGATTTTGAGGGTAGCAATGCTATTCATCAAACGTATCTTGCCCTTGAGGAAAAAAATAAAATCTTAAGAAGGAAAGTGATGAAGTTATCATTTATATGTCATATCAAGTTATATAAAATATAAACTTATATGTAAATAATTTATATGAGATGTCATTTGTAAGTGAATGCACATGAAATAACCTTTAACTCTGTTTTTTTAGCCTGTCCTAATGGAGCACACACAGATTTAGCAAAGGGTCAGCACAGCAGACTAGCAGTTCACACTCCCACGTATTGTTCTCCAGAACAGACAAAGAAAGATCCAGAGTCAGAAATGCCAGATGAGGCTGCTGCTCTTGCATCTGTTCTGAGGTCAAATCTACAGATTTGGCCTTTATTCTCTGGAAGTGTGGCTTCCACAAGCCTGAGACTGACTTAAGTGGCTTCAAAAGGCAAAGCCACAAACAGGACTGAGGCGCTTTAGTCACAAACATGCAATAAAACAAAGGCTGCCGTAGTACTGGTGTACAAATAAGCCTGAGTGCCCTTGTCCCCTCGTGAAGTACAGACCACACGAGTCTTTTCAGAACACTACCTATGTTCTGTTGGATCGTTGACAATGTTCCCATTTCTGAATTTTTTTTTAAACCTCACCCAAGGATATTTTTTCCATTGCTTTTCAGAGAGAGTGGAAGGGAGAGAGAGAAAAAAAATCAATGTGAGAGGGATACATCAATTGGTTGCCTCCTGCATGCGCCCGGAGCTGGGGATCGAGCCTGCAACCAAGGTACGTGCCCGTGGCGGAAATCGAACCCGGGACCCTTCAGTCTAACCACTAGGCAACCGGCTAGGGCCTGAATTTTTTTAGGCCCTGTGTTAGGATTGCCAGGTTTAGTAAATAAAAATAAAGGGCACCAAGTTAAATTTGAATTTCAGATTAACAGTGAATATTATTTAGTACAAATATGTTTCATGCAATATTTGGGACATACACAAAAAAGGCATATTTCATCATGGGACACACTTATAAAAATAGTATTTGTTATATATCTGAAATTCAAATTTAACTGTGGGTCTTATATTTTATCTGGCAACTCTACTTTGGGTTCAAGAATGAATCCTCCCCTTGCAAATCCCTTCCCCACCACCTCCCTCTTAAACTGCTATCACCAACTTGGTAAATTTAATTTCTTGGTCTTAATTTGGTGCTGCCCCAGAGGGAGCAGACCCTAGGTTTCAGACTCCCTTCTGTTACACTATGATATATGATTATGGATACTCAGTGTTAAAACATTAAAGTAAATTTGGCGCAACTTTTCTCCCATGCTGGAGTATTTACATCTTTATGTCAGTGTCCCATAATATTACTAGGATGCCATTACTAGAGAGTATTTGCTTAATAATGTGGAGAGGAATCTCTAAACTTCTAAATCTCTACACCCTGGGCTCAGTCCATTCACCTGTAAAATCCAGAGATTGAATTAAAGGTATTTTCCCCAAGTTTCCTACGAACAAGTCCTTGCTACAGTTCTTTAAAATGGAGGTTCTGTTAATGCTCTCATTTGCCTGGTGAAACCTAATTGTTCCTATTTCGGTTGAATCTCTTTTTCTCTTCAAGTAAGAAGTGTTTAGATTTACTAAATAAGTCGTGTTTAGATGACCCGATTAATGGCTTTCCCTTTAAAGATGTTAGATCTAAATGCCTCAAGGACCAAAGAATACCCCCTTTATTTCCTCCCACCCCCTAACCCTGACTATGCGCACAGAGGGCGATCAGAGGGAAGTGCTGGTGATGCTGGAGCTTCTTCGCGGTGGGTTCTGCCTGGAAATCCCTTGCTGGGCGGGGAGGCCGGCTCCGCAGCTTGAGGCCGGCCTGGGAGCCGCTCGCTGTTCTCTTCTGCCATCTAGTGGCATCAGGGCTGCCCTAGCCGCTCAACTTGCTGTTCAGAGCTGCAAAGATTTCAGAGATTGTAAATCAAACAATGAATTGTTTCATTCTTGTCGTTATAGTAAAAAAAAAAAAAAAAAGGGATTTATAGAGTGTTTCAAGAGATAAAATGTAATAAATGTTGATAAAAGTAAGTATAATACAGAAAGCCGACTTTAATACCTGAATAGTATAGACTAAATTCATGCAATTAAATCTCTTTAATATGTTCGGATGTTAACTTAAACGCTGAAGAACAAAAATATAAACTGGCCTAAAAGTGTTATAAGGAAAGATTTTCCTTCTCTGGTGATCTTGTGTAATGTTAAAGGATTTTTTTAATTTAAAATAAATGTAATCACAGCAGATGAAAATGAAAGAAAGGGAAAGGAAATTACATTCTGATAAACATTGAATTGGTAGAAAATGTCTCAGTTCTGTATTTAACCGCTTGTCTTCAATTAAGTTAGAACTTATTATTATTATTATTATTAATACATGCAATATAATGTTTAATGAATGTCGAATGGTACTTAGTTTTAATGTCCTATAATCTGGAACTTTCTTCAAATGGCATGATAGTGAGCTTAATTGTGTGGATCTAAAGTGAAAATAAATTTCTCTAATGAATGAAATAAAATATTTCTGAAGTGTGACTTATTTCCCATTAAAGCTATTTCCACTGAATAACTATTATAGGAAAAATATTTCTGAGATATTAGCATTATTCTGGTTTTCTTTTGACTTTTACTTAAAATGCCAACACTATCATGCAGTATTTAGGTCTTTCTAACAAAAGATATTTAATTGGAATGCCATTTCATTTTTAATACGCTTGCAAGCCAGCTGAGAAATCTCCAATTTGTTTTCCAGGGTGGGAAAATACCCATAAGGTGGACAGCCCCAGAAGCTATTGCCTACAGAAAATTCTCCTCGGCGAGTGACGCATGGAGCTACGGCATCGTCATGTGGGAGGTCATGTCCTACGGAGAGAGACCGTATTGGGAGATGTCTAACCAAGATGTAAGTGCCACCGATGGTTGAACTGCCATTTTTTTAGTGTAAACACATCAACATTGAGGGAGAAATACGCCTTTTGCCCTCACTCAAGTTAGGCCTGTGGCTGAGTTTAAAAAGCTAAGTAACTTCTCATTCTGAGCTGTACTTGGTGTC
This sequence comes from Miniopterus natalensis, assembly GCF_054644295.1. Lineage (NCBI taxonomy): Eukaryota > Metazoa > Chordata > Mammalia > Chiroptera > Miniopteridae > Miniopterus > Miniopterus natalensis. The sequence goes on from NC_142086.1 coordinate 26,349,574, forward strand.
ATAGGGTCCAGCTGACGGGCTTTCTCATGTGAGTACATGATCCGCATCCTAAATCTGGGACTTTCACGCCCATTGTTCTAATGTAGCATAACTGTGCTTATTCTGCATTAGACCTGCAAGTAACAGAAACAGAAAAAGAGTAATGTTTACCTTTTATTTCTTCCTTAGGGCAATTTAATGTGCCACTGTAAACAGCAAAGTAATTCAGACTATATATTGCTCAGTGGGAAAAGATTGAATGCTTCCAGGCAATCCATTATCAATATATGTCATCAGCTATGATTCTTTTAAGATATGTACATGACTTTCTGTGCATTCTGTTTTATCTATGAAAATTACCGTGGTGGTTAATACCATTACAGAACAGGATGGTTAACACATTTGACCTCATGACCTGTCCAGGATGATTGACAGCAGTCAGGAATACCCTGCCGATGCAAATAGGTGTGCGTCAGAACTGCAAATATATGTTAATCCCCTCCTTCCTTATCTCAGAACTCACGCTCAGGCCATTCGCTTCCTTCCTCAAAGTATCTAGTGGTTTCTGAGGCAATGGCAGTGGAGAATCACCTCTAATGAGATTCTAAGTGTTCAAAGGTGAAAACAAAGATAATGGAACTATAGAAAATCCCTAAACACACTCAGAGGACAACTACTGCCCCATCTCTTTCCTTTTTTCGAGCCAGTTGCTTGAGCAACCCCTCCACATCTCAGACCCCATTGTTCCATGCCAACTTCAAGTTGTCCGAGTATGTTAAGAACTTATTCAGGCCCTGGCCCGTGTGGCTCAGTTGGTTGGGTATCGTCCCATGCACCGAAAGGTTGCCCATTTGAGTCCCCGTCAGGGCACATGCCCTGGTTGTGGGCTCAATTCCAAGGAAAGGGCATGCAGGAAGCAACCGATCAATGCTTCTCTCTCATCAATGTTTCTATCTCTCTCTCCCTTTCCCTTCCTCTCTCTGAAATCGATAAAAACATTTAAAAAAGAAAAGAAAAAAGGGGATAGAGTGGCTTTCTATATAATATGCAGACAGAAAACACATTTTCAGAAGCTAATTTGTGATTTTAAATAATTATGGCATGGAAACTTAAGGTTTCCTTTTTAACTTTAAGAGAAAGACTTTCTTGAGGCCCTGGTCAGGAAGCCCAGTTAGTTAGAGCATTGTCCCAGTGCCAAGGTTGTGGGTTCAATCCCTGGTCAGGGCACATACAAGCAACTAATGAATGCATAAATGGGTAGGACAACAAATCAATGTCTGTTTTTTTCTTCTCTCTGTGTCTGTAAAAATCAATAAATAGCCCTGGCTCATGTGCTCAGCAGTTAGAGCATCGGCCCATGCACCAAAGGGTCAAGGGTTCAATTCCCAGTCAAGGGCACATACCTGGGTTGCATGTTCCCTGGCCCTTGGATCGGGTTCATGTGGGAAGCAACCAATTCATGTGTCTCACATCGATGTTTCTCCCTCCCTCCCCCTCTCTCTCTAAAAAAAATAATAATAATGGAAAAAATATCCTCAGGTGAAGATTAACAAAAAACAACAATCAATACATTAAAACAAAAAAAACTGAACTAAAAGACTTTCTTAAAAATCCTACACTTAAGACTTCTCAGATCTAATTGTTTGAAGTCACAGCAGAATGTCAAGGACCTATATAAAACGGAGAGTGTTTGTCCCTGATTGGTTACCACCTTTTAGCTTGTTGAATGAGTGGACAAAATGGAAACATCATGAAGTCTAGGACTCTCATAAGTTAAAAGGTTGTTGATGACATGATTTATCATTTGGAAAATCTTTATTCCTAACATTTAAAGTCACACTTCCTGAGACTGAGATAACTAACACCTTCTCTCTAACTATGCTTCAGAATATAAGGAGTGGGACGCGCATTGGTGAAGGAGTCATCTGAACTGCATCAAAATCCTAAACTGTCACTAACAACTCTGTCTCCTTGTGAGTAAAGAAAAGAGAGCTGGATTCAGTGCTTGCGAGAGTACATTTCCACTCAAAAAACTATGTTTCTAGAGTCATTTAAACTGAAGGCTTCATCTGCAGGACCTTTGGTGGCATCTCTGGATCTCAAGGTTCTATAACCTTCAGGTCTAAACTTGGCCTCCTTTGAAAGAACTGTTTCCCAGAGAGCTCCAAGTGCAGGGAGAAAAAAATCCAGACAGGGCCAGAGTATATCCTGTTAAACCAAGATGGGGAAGATTTGGGGAATCATGATATTCCTTACTGGGCCAGTTCCTCTCCAATAAATTATACTGTTTGGAAATATAAAAACACATTCCAAATCTACTTATTTAAAACTTTTTTTTTTTCTCTTTAAGAAGACAATGTTCTTAAAACTCTGGGCCATTTTCTTAAGTGCTCACTGGGTAAAAACCAAGTATTTCTTCACTGGTGCATCATTTTGATTTTAGAAAGACATTAGGCACCTCTAATCCATTTCCTAAACCCACTAAAAATATCCTAGAAGCTGTGCAAAAACAGTTTATGAGTACAAAGGACAAGTGGGCTTTAAAATGCCTTCTTTGTAAATGTTCCAAGGAGAACAAAAGATGGAGTAAAAATTATAACAGCAAAGGACTGTGAATGTGTTTCTCCTAAACAGAAACTGAAGGTATAATTAATTTCTTATAAAAACATTGCTGGTATGTATACATTTTCCAGCTTTGTGGTCATTTAATAAATAAAAAAATTTCCTCGAAAATTACCCTGTGGTAATAGCATATCGGTTATTGGTTTCCTCTGCTTGGAACTTTACTATTTGAATTATTTACAATGGGGACTGATTGCATCTCACAATATTGCCTCTTACTCTTGCCTTGGTAGCAGGCATGCATTGCGCTAGCGTAACTGGTATAGATTTGATTAAAAGGCTGCTATTGCCTGTGTACCAGTAGTCGGGCTTATAGAAAAACGGAGAAAAAGAAGGCCATTTTGAAAATTGCTTTGGTAGAATACATATTCAAATAAACGCAAAAACGCCCCCTGTAATATGGAAGTCGAAATAATGGGGATGGGCCTTTAGCAATTTACAGTGTCTTACACAGATCATTACACAAGGGCCACTCCATACTAGAGTCAGGACAATCTAATCAGAGACAAGAACTGGAAATGACTGGACCCTGTGTCACAAAATCAGGCTGCATTTCTAGGTAAGTGGATTCCACACCCCACCGTTCTTGACCAAAGCAGTGACCTGTGATTGAGAAAGGTTATAGAATTATGAGGACATTCAAAAAATGTGGCAAAGGGTTATTTTCTTCCTTCTTAAATTTTGGGGGGAAAAAGAGAATACATTCCGATAAGATCAAAAGTTTACTTCCAACCATATCACCAAAAAAAAAAAAAAAACCCTAAAACACTAATAAATGTTTTCCTCAGTGAAGGTTCTGAAAGCAAATTAAAGCAAAACTCATTATTATATAAAAGCTTTTGAAAGGTAAGGAGAAATAAAGCACAAAAATGTTGAGGCAGCGTCATGTCCCCAGACCCCAGTGAGCTGTCCCCTGCCAGCGCTCCCTTCTTGGGGAGCCGGCTCAGGAGCAGATGCTTGAGTGACATTCGGGCCTTCGGGCTTTCCAAGCGCTGCGAGGAGAATGGTGGGTTTGGTTTTGTTTTTTTAACGTCCTCGAGTCAGGGAAAAACAAGGCAAAGCCCAGGTCTTCAGTCTTGCGTGAGACGGCGAGTTCGAGCCCGGCCGCCTCCCTTAGGGGCGCTGGCTCCCCGCGGATGAGCCCTGCGGGATCGGGTGGGTTATTCCCTGCTGCGCGCCCTCCCGCTGCGCTGGCGTTTTCTTCTGTTAAGCACATTACACAGCATAAGTGTTGGAAGGTCTGCGGTGCCCTTGGTGTCATCTCTGGAGCTCGCGTAGCTCCTAGCATTAAAACGTACCCCCATACATAGTAAACAGCAATTATTTTGAACTTGGATGAAAATAACAAAATTTTCTCCTGTGATCCCTTAAAAAAAAGGGGGGGGAAATGCTAGAAAACAGCAAGACGTTGTAATACCTTCAATATGCCTGTGACGTGTTTCTGGTAATAGGCTAAATATGTTGATCATTAGAATTTGGTTTTAAGCGACTGGCTTAACTATTTTTAAGAAATTCAATAAATACCATACATTCTATAAACTTTTAACATCAAGACCCAAAATACTGCCGAAAAGATTTATAGTTTGGGGCTACAACAAACAACAGTGGGTCAATCTACATTCTTTTGCTAATAGGAAGCAATGACACTCCTCTTGTGACAGAATTAAAGATGCTTCGATCTCATTATGTAGAACTAATGTGGTGTGAGATGCCTTTGAAAACTGGGCTTCTATGGTGTAACTTAGAGGGTAAAGCATGTACTCTGGAGTAAGCAGGGGACGTGAACTTCAGTTCTGTCATTAACTAGCTAGTAACTGTAGGTAAGTTCCTTAAACTTCCTAGACAGCCTCAGTTCTTTCATGTAGTAATAATGCTAATAACAGTATCTATCTTAGAGAATTATATTGAAGATTAAATGAATTAATAATCTAAAATACTTGGCTCATAATAAGCAAGTTGTGATTATTACCACCGGTTAAACACGTCTGTGTACAAGGTGCGTTACATACACTATCTCTAATTCTTTCAAATCCTGCAATTGAGTATTTTGAATCCCATTATAGACAATATCTCAGAAAGCTTAAACCACTTGCCTAAACCTCTTCGCCAGTAAATTTCAGAGCTGGGATTTGAACCCAGATCTTTCTAGCTCTAAGCTAGTGACTCTTAACTGGGAGTAATTTTTGTACCCCATCCCCGACTGGGTAATACTTGGGTATAACTTTGGTTGTCACGACATGGGGGGAGCTGGTATCTAGTGGGTAGAGGCCAGAGTGCTGCTAAACATCCTACAATGCACAGGACAGCCCCCTACAACAAAGAATTATTCCACTCAGCACATCAATTCTTCTGAGGTTGAGAAACCCTCCTCGAAACCTATCATGATCTTTCCAATATACCTACTGCCTCACTAGAATATAGTGATGCACAAAGTTAATAATCTGGGGCCATGTAATACTGCAGTAAATAAAGGTGCTCTTGCAAACGATGTATACTGAAGAAGAACAGCATAGTATATCTCTAGCAGCACAACTGCTTTCCTTTGGGGACTTCCTCCCTCACTCCATATGATTTTGGGGAAATTGCCAATCGCAGAGCTCCCCCCACCTCTGAGGGCACAGGCTGGTACATGAACTCAGCTAGACGAATCATAATATCCATTTCCTGGCATGGATTTGGTTCAGGGTTGGGCAGGGCCCTAACAGAGCCAACCAGAATTCTCTGATATTGGTACATCAATTTTCACAGACAGAAGGTCTCGCTTTGCTGAGGTGGTTGAGCCGACTGCTGAGCTCTGGAGCGTAGAGAGGAATCAAGCACAAAGGCCTTTGCAGCGGGAGAAAATGAGGCCAGCGGGCCCAGAAAAGCACAGAAAAGCTGCCTGATCCCCGAGATGGAGCACTGCTAAACCGCCTTCCTAGCCTCGTGCATGGGAAACTTTTATATTTACTTAAGTTAGCTCGGGTTGAGTTTCTGTCATTTATAATCAAAAGAACCCCGAATAATATAGTATGCATGCTTTGGGGGCATATATTTTTTAAGATAGCGATGTATTCACACAATGTTGTTTGTCTCTACTTAAAAAAGGTAGAAGGCATGAGGTGTCCCCTTGAGGAGTGTACACTCTACTGGGCGGCGGGGGAAAGACTTATAAAAGCCAGAGCTTCGTGTCCTGGCCTACATACCGGGCCCCTTGAGAGTGAGGACGGGGTCTCCTAATTCCCCACCGACCCACATGCGCACCAGGCCCCGCCGCTGGCTGTGCTCAGTAGCCGCCGGATGGCTGCGTCGCCAGGCCCGCGAGGCCTGTCGTGGCCTAGGCCGGCGCATCCCTTTCTCTCATCTCCGTCCCATCCAATACCACTGACCTTTGGAAACATTATTCACTGAAACAGATTCTGCAGACTCAGAATTGTTCGCAGTAATAAAATATGCCACAGTCTGCAGAATGGAGGGATCCTTTCATCAAAACTATCTGAAATTTCCTAACCTCATTTAAAATCATAAAGCATGTTAACATTTCGTATTTAACTAAGCCCATAGCTCAGTTAAATTCACCAAACTGTAGTAAAAGTATAAAATATTCAAACAGAACATAGTTGAATTTTTATTGTCTAAAACATTACTTTCCTTATATCAAAATGCGCCTTGGTTGCAGAAAGTCAGACATAAAATTATACTTTGACCAAACAAATAAGAAATACAGGACATCTAGGGCATAACCAGTATTTGGAGAGGAGCAGCCGGAAAAGTTTTGATTAAGCTGTTCCTGCTTCCAAACAGAAATTCTGATTACAGGATCTTCACAGATATGCTGACTTCCAGTATGTTAAGCCAAACAGAATTTCACCTCTCTTTACTGCAGCATGAAAGATTTTAACTTACTACTTTCCTTTAGTCTTGTATTGTCGATCTTAAGACCTCAAGGGTTTGGCTCCTCGCCCACCATCCACCCTAGAACTTTTGTAATCCTCTGATTTTCAGAGTCTTGCTTGAATATATTTTGGTAACTGCTCAAAGACCATGAGTGGCCAGCTTAACCCCTACCTGGTCCTCGAACAACAACCAAGCTCTGGGTGGAGAGAGTTCAACCTTGTGCTGTGGGCATTGGCGACCCTGAATGAATGAGAATGAGCTTAATGTCGGGAGCCTATTCCTGGCTGCAGTAGCTTCTTCTGGTTCCAGATATAGTCTTTGTGGCCAAATGAGGGTTAGTAGACAGAATTGCTCTCTAAATGGTCATCTTGGCTACAGTTCATCAATATACATGGCCAGAATGGCTGGGTAAACTGTTGGGCAAGATCCAGGAAAGAAGGGGTAGACAACAGGGTTTGTACTATTCTAGGCAACAATTTAGATTGTGGTCTATGTTGAAAACCACACATTTGGACTTTTTCCCTCAGAGGCTTCTCTCCTTAAAAAAAAAAAATGTGTCTTATCTGGTATCTTCACTCCACCTGCTCTGCTCTATGGAAGTCCTATCTCATTCCTGACGCCTCCACAGGGACTCAGGAACGTCCTCTATTTCAGAAAAGAACAATCTGAATCATTCCTTTGCTGAGACAAGTATGCTAACTATTTCTGCAGATTATAAAATAATAAATAGTGTGTAATATCCCTGTTAAAAGGAATATTACGGATCAGCTAACCCAGTCCTTCTATTGTACTTACTGGTCATGAAACTCAGGCACTTTGAAGAGTTCAGTGACTTTCATGGTTGACTTACAGTCTCCATAATGATGGCTGTGGTCACTAAATTTGTAGTACAATGTACCCCAGGTGGTAAGAGTATAATCCGGGGGCAGGAAAATAATGGAACTTCTCTTTATGTTTATTTGTCTCAATCTATTATAAGAATGACTATTTATGAATGTCTAATAAGAATGACTAATTATGACTGTTATGATTATAAATGAATGTGTTTTATTATACATATGATATATTCAAAATCAAACCCCCAGCATTTCTTATCCTAGTTTCTTGCCCTTTCCTCCAAAGCACTGATTATCCTGTTACATACTATATCTTTTTATTACTTTGTTTACAGTCTGTCTCCCTCTCCCTAGAACGTAAGCTCCACAAGGGCAAGAAGTCACTGGTCCTACATGGGGAGCCACATGGACTGTAAACCAAACCACCATGAAAGAAGCAGCTATTTTCTCTTCTCTTCTCCTTTTTCTGGGAGTTCATTAGCACTGTCTTCCAATATCACTGTTAAATCCCTTACTATGCAATTCTAGGGAAATCATGTCGCTTCTCTATGCCTCACTTTCACAATCAACTTGTCCTGGGTTGGACTAGATAATCTTTATGGCCACCTCCAGGAGTAACATTTGTTTTCTGCTGTATCTCTAGTTCCTGAAGCACAGCAGGCACCCAGTGAATATATTTAAACGAATAAGTGATTGTATTAGTACAGTAGTTCTTGCACATAATATGCAAATAAATATACATGCATCAGCTGTGAATGCTCAAGAACTTTTTACTGGTAAGGGTATATTATAGTAAAGTTTGGAGCCTTCTGAGTTCTGCAATTTTTCGTTTTAAGTCTGTCGGGGAACTGGTTAAGACAAGGACTTAAATGGGGTGCCAATTCGGGAGGGTACTTGAAGTGAGGGCTCCCCTGTGCAGTGAGGACTTTACTCCTCTGAAGGAGCACTTCTTATTCTGGGGTGAGCCTGAACGGCCTGTTTTAGTCATGTCAAGGTACAACAAGCAGGCAAGCAGGAGCTGGGGTTAGAGTAGAGCAGGAGCTATGGTGACTGAATCCAGGGCTTCCATTACTTTGGATAACTGGTTGAGAGAAAAAAAACAAACACGAGTTCCTTCTGGGACTGAAGGGGCAAGTTTCTGCTTGAGATTCTGTTTTAAGAAGAGCTGGAAAGATAGGTATAAGCTGCCTCCAACAAGACCCAGTGGCAGGGAAGAGCAGTGAGTTCCTTTGATTAAAATTCCCTGAAGAATAGTGGATAGACTCTAGGCAAATGGCCTGGACCCAAAGTCTGAGTATTGGGAGTGGACAGAGGTCGCTGGCTGTAGCTCTCTCTGTACCAAGGGGCAGATGCTCTGCAGGGCCTGGCCACACAGGCTTTGTGTCTGGATGATGTGCTTTGGAGAGCAATGACCAAGTAGTGTGCCCAACTTCAAACCCCCTGCCGTGGAGGTTTCTGGACCTGGTGTTCTCCACAGTCAGCAGGCATCCCCAGGACCGAGCAGGGCTCAGCTTTGAAAGTAACACTCTGTGGCAGGGAGGAGCAATGGCCACGGTGAGCTAACCAAAACCCATGATAAATATTTAGAGAGGAGATATGTAACAGTCTTCTAAAAAAGCGATTCCCTGCACAGCCCAAGTAGTCCCTATCCAAGGTATTGCTCGGGGATGTTTCAGTGTCTTCCTGTTGACTGTCTCCTCCTTGTTGGCCTGGTTTAATAAAAGGCGCCCATTGCCTGCTTTGAGTCAGAAACTGCCAAGACAATTGGAAAACTCATCAGATTCAGCAAGAGCAGAACAGTCTGCTCTGTGCCCCAACTGAGCCTCATGTTGATTCTGAGCTGCTGAAAATTGCAGTGTCCATGACAAGGAGCCGGTCCGATCTACTTGGAATAACCAGCAGGTCTTAGATAATAACTTCTGACAGATCTAATTCCTTCCACCTAATCTAATTCCTGCGTGGAAATGATCGCTGCAGTCATTTTCACATTTTTTCACTTCATTTTAATTTTCTTCCTACATTTTTAAATAAGGGTATAACCTTGTTTAACTCTTCTCCAAAAGATGACAGCCTACAACTGTCATAAAACCAAACTGTTAAAAAATTCTCTCTAGTTAATTATCACCCCTTCGTATCCTAAAACAACAAACCTCAATTAGTCTTTTAGACAAAGCACCCGAATGCTCCCGGCTCCCTGTCAGTCCTTAATTAAGGAATCAGAAAATACCTACAAAGTAAAACTTCTCATGAAAGAAATGTTTACAAAGATAAATACTATATAGGTTTTCTGAAGCTCCTCTTAAAACATGACTTTTGTAAATCATATGTATTACCATTGGAGCCCTATCCTTTCACTTGACAAGGCATCATCCTAGAAGATGAGAAGAGATGAATAAAAGGAACAGTGGCTGCTTTGGGGGGCACTCGGCTCTCCCAGCTGAGGAACTGCAGTGTTTTCTGGTGGCCAGGCCAAAGGGGAAATGGGACGGTCGGAGGTGAAGACAGAGCCAGGGTCACGGTGAGCCACTGCAGAATTTCAGACATGAGAACACAATCACAGTTTCGCTTCAGTGGGCTTGCTTTGTGTACCTTGGGAGATGATTGGGGGAGGGAAAGGAGAGACAGGAAGACAAGTTAGGAGGCCAAGGCTATTGCAGTGATCAAAATGAGAAATAAATCATTCAGAGTGGAGCTTAAAAACAGAGCAGATTTACAACATATGGATACGGTAGAATCAGCATGACAAGTGAATTTTGAGCATCAAGGAAGGCAGACCCGATTAACTCCCTGAGCTTACTAGGAGGAAGAGTGCTACCTTTTGCAAAGGACAGAAATCCCAAGGGAGGGACAGGGTTAGTTTGGAACAAAATTAATCTAAGGCACCCGTATGATGACTTTATGAAGTGGTATGTCCTATAGCTGATAGATACGGACATCTGGAGAGGAAGCTGAGCTAGAGCTTCAGTGATGGAAGTCACAAGCAGATAGGTGAGAGTGGGAGCAGGCAGGGTAAGAGGGGGCCTAAGATCTGATTCTGGGGGAGTGGGTCAGGAACGTGGCTCAGGACTTGAACAGATGGTCTCTACTACGGCCATGATTCAGAGGCTGCCAACATGGTAATACCAGTCTGTTCTTCAGGGACTTGCTGGCTATGTGATATTAACCCAACCTGGTCATCAGCTTGAGCTTCAGTTTTCTTACCTATAACATGTGCATAACCATACTCACATAATAAGATATTTTGAGACCTTAATAAATTAAGCGATGTTAAAACACCTAGCCCAGAACTCAGCACCCAATAAGCTCCCAAGGTAGTATATGTTACTTGAATCTGAAATCAGAAAGCTCATCACCACTAGAGCTCCCAAATCACTCCTCGTCCTGTGTCCTCTGTCTTTGCCAGTTGACCAAGCCAGAAGCCTAGAAATCAGTCTTGTCGCCTCCCTCTACTGCCGCATCTAATCTCACGCCACTCCTGTATTCCTGCCATATTGGTCCCAGGCCTCGTACACCACAGCCAGCCTCCGCCAAGGCCATCCCGCCTCCCTCGGGACCCGTGCAGGCCTCCCTCTGGCACCCTCCACACTGCAGCCGCGGTGCACTGGCAACGCTAACGTCATTGGCTTGCTAAAGCCCTTTCCCCCTTTGCAGAAAGTTTATTTATAGCATGCAGAGTCATTAATAATCTCAAGAAATATAATTTTTATTTAACCTTCCAGCCTCAAGTATCACCGTTTCTTTCTTTGAAGACTGTTCTGGCCGCACGAATCTACTTTCATTCCCTGACCATTTCATTCGCATCGCCTCTTCCCGTCTGGTTGACTGTGCTGCCTTCTATATATTTCCTTTAAGATTCAGCTCACCTCCTCTGACAGCCTTCCCGAGGCTGTGTCAGCTGCTCCCCCCGGCTCCCATAGCTCCCTGACCTACATGGTACTTAACATAGTCACACTCCTCAGCCTCCTCCACTAGATCATACAGCTCCTAAAGTAAGAAATATTTCTTACTCATTACATTATACCTTCATGCATAGTATGCTCAATATCACACCTAAGTGACTAATGTATCTGTTCGGATGAATAAATTAAAAATCCATTAGAAAGATGTTTTATCTTTTAACTATTGTTGTGAATCATATTGCTTAAGTCTCTTCTCTGGCTGCATTGGAAGCCAGAAATTTTAGGTGTGTGATCTCAGGCAAATTAAACCTCTCGATGTTTAAGTGCCTTGTCTTTAAAATGGGAATAACAATAGTACCTAACTCATAGAGTTGTTGTGACGTTTAAGAGTTGATACGTGCAAATCATTTAGAACTGGCACCTGGAAGTCCCCAAGGGCTCTCAATTATTAGCTGTTACTATTATTGTCACTGTTGTTATCGTTGCTATTACTGTTCTCCTATAAAGTAGAACCCTTAATGTTTGATACCTGTCATGAACCAGGGCTCAAGATAAATTTCACAAGGTCACAAGTTAAAAAACTGAGGGAGCTTAAAAACCAGATAGTCAGCAAGAAGAAAAGCCATGAGTCACCACATCTTCCCACTGTCCCCACAGAGAGGCACACTGGGACCAGGCACACACTGAACACATTATGGGTAAGTGTTTCAGGAGAGAGACCACACTCTCCCATTATTCTCTCTCCGTGCAGGACAAGCAAGCACAAGAGCAACTTTGTCAAAAGAGAATCAACAGCCGGCTTGGCTCCAACTAGTCTGGGTTTGGGTGTCAACTGTTTACAGTTGTCGGGGAAGGTCAGCTCCCCAGCAGCCAAGGACCTTGGGGCCAATGGCAGATAGTCACCTCCCTGGACAGGAGGAAGAAGCCACTAGAATTAAAGGAAGCTGAGTTTAGGTCCAGTCTCACTGCCTTAGAGCAAAGCAGGCCCCAGTCTCACCTGGCTCGTTCTCCAGGCAAAACAGAGTGAGATCATGAGGTCATCGTGGACAATGCTGCTTGGTGCACCTATATTGTAGTATTTCCTTCCGAAAGGAATTGAATTGCTATCATGCTTGTGCTTTGAATCCATCTTGGGTACCTTGAGCCTCCAAGTTTCCTAAGAATCTGCTCCACTTTCAAGAAAAATCCAAAAACTTCTTCTATAACTTTTGTTAAGTCAATAACATTTATTAATATGTCAGGCACTGTAATAAGTGATGAGAATGAAATGTAGAGAAATAATCCCTGTTTTCAAGTACATCTAGCCTTAAAGGAAAGGCAGATGAAAAAGTACAATACAGTGTAATATATGCAGTAATAGAGATGTGTGCAAGACTCGGGAGCATTCAGAAATGACTCTGCTCAGTCGGAGATTACATTACAGTTTGCAAACTATGAAGTAAATATGAGTTTTTATTTGCCCAGAATATTAAACTTAAGATCCAAATAAAAGCACTGAAATCTAATTAGCAGATGCTATGACAAAAGGCAGCATGGTAATCACCCCTAACATTGTGTAAGTTGATATAAAATTGCGGAGGAAGATGTTATATCACGAAAACTGAAAACCATTTCTGCAGAATGGCCAGAGGAAAAGTTTGGAAGCTCAAAGGAACTAAGTTCAGATTCCTATCTGCCCCTATACTGTGTGAATTCAGGCAGCTTTCATGGCCACTCTGCATCGGCACTTTTTGTTTAAGAATGGGGATCATAATAACCACCATGTTGAGTTAATCTAAGCAGTAAATGAAGAAAACTATGCAAAGCATCTAGCACATGATAGAAACTCGGTAAAGGCAACTAAATTTTTTTCTCAGAATATAACCTCAGTTGCCATCTACTTTATTCTAAGCACTTATAATTAGGTAACTGTGGTAAATGGACTAGAGAGCTCTCCTGGAGTGGGATTTTTAAAGTCTTTCTATAATGAAATCCTATTTTTCTTCATACTTTTCAAAACTGTCCACAGTAGTTTTGAGGTGTTACAAGCATTTTTACACACATCCTGTTATTCAAAAATGTGTTGCAAAATGTCTTAAAACCCAAGCCTAGTTAGTAGCAAAAGTAGTCAGAAAGCAGGTAAGAAAAAATCCTGTTCAATAATGGAATATAAAATGAATAGAGAATTGCCGGTATCCTGACAGGTTAAAGTGTTCTGGTCACGGAGATGCAGATGGGATTATGAGAAATTCCCTATTACTAAAAAAACTAAAGCTGAGCAGTTAAGCGGCTCCTGAAGGCATTTTACCGCTCCTTTTTACAAACTGCCTCTAGCATAAATTACAGGTATTTTAGAGTAATATCAAGTAGTATCCATTTTTTAAAGAAATTAAAATAATATGTGTGTGTGTTTTAATTACAGAACACGTGCAGGTGGTGCTACAATAAAGGGTGTTCTGTTAGCAATATTAACACTTGCTTTTTTTTTTTTTTACTTTTTTGTTGATAACTAGAAAAAATACACACTGACTTATTATAACAGGATAAAAATTATTCAGGAATTCAGTGCTTCATCAAAAGCACATTTCACTTAAAACATTTGTCACACGTGGGTTGCACTAAATGCGTCAATCTTAGGCTGACTTTCTGATGTATTAAATGGGTTTTGAGAAGTTCCAGCTAAACCACACAAAAACTGGTTCTCAATACTGTGCTAAAACTTAACCTCCCTTCTGTACACCACATGTTTAAAAGACATATTTTCCTCTCAGAGGGATCAGAAGATGCTATGGAGATACTTGCAATTTTTGTTCACGTCTTTTGTATTTAGCCTTGTCTGGATGTTTGAATTCACGAGTCGTTTTCATGCTTACCAATATTTATTTGGCTTTGGAATTATACACCAAGTTATAATTCCTTTGTATAATTCCTGCATACAGAGGAGTTATAACTTAGCATGTGTCTTACCTGTCCCCAAAGGTAAGAGAATAACCTGTGTGTGCTTGCATTAGGTCATCCTGTCCATCGAAGAAGGTTACAGGCTCCCGGCTCCCATGGGCTGTCCAGCGTCACTGCACCAGCTGATGCTCCACTGCTGGCAGAAGGAGAGAAATCACAGACCGAAATTTACGGACATTGTCAGCTTCCTTGACAAACTGATCCGCAATCCCAGTGCCCTTCACACCCTGGTGGAAGACATCCTTGTGTAAGATGCACAGAGTTGATCTTTCCCCCTTGACAATCGTAATTCCTTTCAGGCTGTAGACAGACAAACAGAGAGGAGGAAGTTTGCCTTGATAGCCACCTAGATGTCAACCTTTTAGAAAATGGTGTATAAATATATTTTACTTAACAGCTGTAAAGGAACTTAGTAACATTTTAGAAATTTGATTTTTTTTTTTTCCCCACAAGAAAACAGATCCCCCTTTCCTCCGTATCTAATCTTTCTGAATTCCCTTATACTTCTCCTATGTGGGTCTCTGGTGTTTACATATTCTGTATTTACTGTATTTACTGATCCTTCCTTACTTTTATAAGCAGAGTATGTGCATGCCTGCAGCCCCTTTAATTTTCTTGTCCATTTTATGTATGTTCTGTCCCACTATTTGAAATGTCAGGCAAGATGGGCAATTTGTGAATCAGCCAGGAGCAAGGATGTCTCCTGCTGATATGATCACACCCAGCTGTTGTTCCTTTCCATTCCTAAAACCAGAGGAAGACAGATGACAAGAAAATGAAGGCACTCATACCCCATTTTTATAGAAGTCAGTAGAGCTGAGATCCACTCACCTCTGAGAAACAATTATGAGAAGGGGGAGAGCAGAAGAAAAAAATACTATCGTCTGTGTCTAAAATTATTAAATTTAAAATATTATTAAGTTGAAAATATATCTCTTTAGGCCAAATTGGACTTACAAATAACCAAAGTCTTTCCCAAACTCACTTTCCTGGCTCAGGGGATGGCAAACAGGATACACAGATATTTAACTTTAGGTCACGGGTTCAAGTCAGTGCAGGTTTTCAGTGACAGCAAGGCCAGAGGCTCTTCAAGGACTGTTTGAAAGGGGCCTCAGCTCACGGCAGAGCACATGAGAGTTCACCTCTAAATCACTAATTGGCAGCCTTACTAAAGTGAAGCCGAGCATGAAATAGCCAGAGATTAAACTATCACTCTAGCCCATCTTCCCTAAGGCAGGCCAGCACGGGAAGCTGTAAAGCGGGGCAGTGGGAGGAAGGAGGCCCTCTGGATTTTATCACAAAAGCCATGGCAACCTTTGGAGATTTTTCAGCAAGAGAATGGCACGATCACATTTGCATCTGACTCTAGGGGTGATGTAGCCTGGGAGTGAAAAACAAGGAGCCTGGAAACAGACACAATTATATAATTGCAGCAATACAAGCTAGAAAAAATCAGGGCCTGACTTACGAAGTGGGGATAAAATTAGGAGATGTTTTAAAAAATGGATTTATTATTAAGCAAGAGAAACAAATGTGTCTTCGTCATTGATTGAGTATATGGCAGGAGGAAGAGAGAAAAGAGTCAAGGATATTTGTCGAGTTCTTTTCTTAGACAAGCTGGTTGATGCTATTACCACTAAGAAGGACAAGTTTTTGGAATAGAAATGAGAACACTTTGAGCACGCTGCCTTGATGCCTGTGGGGCATCTAGGTGGAGATGGCCTATAGGCAGTTATATTTGTAGGTTGAACCTCAGGTGAAAAGATCTGGCCTAGAGACGTAGATTGTAGCTGGAGCTTTAAATGTGGTAAAGATATAACCATGGAGAATATAAAGAATGCAAATTAGCAGAGGGAAAGAATGCAACCCTCCAGAACACCAAGATTTAAGAAATAAACTGAAGGAGAGCACCCAAAGGACACTGAGAAAGAGCCAGACAGGTAATGAGGAAAGCAGGGAAGGAGCAGCATCCTAGGAGCCAAAATGGGAGATTCAAGGGGTGTGATATCCAAGGCCCCACAAAGCATCAGGAAGATAAAAAGTGAACTCCAGCCACTGAATTTATTTTTTCCCATTTATCCCCCATATGCCCTCTTCCACCCCCCCACCCCACCCCCGCAAGGTGCTCAGGTGCCCATGGGCAGCCTTTGCCAGAGAGTTTTCAATCAAGTTGTAAGACAGATTGCAATGGAGGAATGAACCTGAGGTCAGCGAGAAGAGCAAAACAAAGCACCAAGTCCGGTGTTGTTTTTTCAAGAAACCTGTCTCTGAAGAGAAAGTGAAGTAGTTAGAGAAAATATTTCTTGGCTTTTGTCTTTATATGTTTCGTGGAAGAGTCAGGCATGCTTCGACATTGAGGAGAAAGAGCTAGCAGAAAGGGCTCGTGGAGTGAGTCCGCATTAATGAAAGAGAACATTGGCACCTGTCAACTGAAATCACTTACTCTGGGCTTCTTGTTACGGTATAGGGTCAACGGACCCCACAGCCAGTGCCCACCGGCAGAGCTCTCTAGCTGTTCCGTGGCTATGCAAGCAGGCAGGTAAGAGCCTTCTTTTTGAAGAAAAGCAGATAAAACCGTTTCTTCCCTGCTCTTTCGAGATTATGAATGTTCATCACATTTGGAAAATACTGATGAAGAATCTAAGATGAGAAAATACCAAAAGTCGAAATGATCAAGAGGTAAAGTCAAGACAAGGGCTCACGCCCGAGGGCCAGAGGCCTGTGGTTTTAGTGGGCCGTGTGGATTCAGTGTGCAGGCGGGCGGGTGGCAGGCTCCGCGAGGCGCTGCCCACGGGGGCAGGACGCTGGTGCCTTCGGTACAGCCGGCAGTCTGATTCGATCCTCCAGTCTGATCTCTGGGAGACCAAATGGAAGTTTTTCTTACCGACTGGCTGTCCTTGACAAAAACATGTGCACCACTGCCTTCGCCCTTAACATGCTTCTGTTTCAGAAACGGAAAGAACCGGAGCTCTAAAGGTATTATGCCTGAACCTTTATCAGCATTCTTGTTTTCCCAGTAGCCCGAATGGGTTCCCCTGTCACCCCCGTACCCCCAGTGCTGCCCACTCACCCTGTCCCTGATCCCAGAGCACTGAGGCTGTTTAGGGAGAAGCGACATGGTAGATTAAAGGACAGCAGTGGGTTGCTTTATGCTTAGAAAACTGTGGCACTGCCCCTCCAGCCCCCAAGCACCAAAGCCCAGTCGTTTGTCCCAGAGTGACACTGAATTAAGGAAATGTGACAGTTTAGAATTTCCTCCCATATAGCTCTCAGACTGGGAAAGGAGCCTATAAGTGTGTAACCCACAGTGACTCTTATTAAACTCTCCTGCACTCGCCTCTTCTCTGCTATCCCCAGACTCCCAGGGCTCTCTCACACTGTTACCCTGGCGTAACTCTGTCATCCTCTAGGTCCCCATGGTTTTCATTCCACTTTAATTGCTTTCTCTCAAGAATTCACCTGAGAAGCTTTTATCCCGTCTCTTGACAGAGTAGTAAAAAGAGAAGAAATTAAGGCAGCAGGGAGGGATGGAGAAGGCTGGGAGACCCACAGCTTAATAATTTTACACGAACGTATTGGAAATTTCATGACTTTATATCTGTAATATTTCCTTTCAAAAGACAGAACACCCAGTAGAAGTAATGTGGGTCAGAGAAGGCTTTCACTGTTTGGAGCAGCCTCTCCAAACAATGCTGATGTTCTTGTGCCCGACACACTCCCGGGGGAGTGTTCAGAGCTCTGTGCAGTTCCCACCCTCCGCGCTTTCTCTCCTATTCAAGAAAGTATATGGGCATATAAGTGAACGTAGCTCTATTATAAATACAACCTTAAATTGATTGTAAAAAATAATTTTGCAAAAGCAACTTTATAATATAGGCAGTCATCCTTCCTAAGTGTGAATTTCAAACTACTTTCACTTTAATTTATTCTACAATAATGCCCTATAACCTCCTTTCAAAGAATTAGTTATAGCTATCACATTGTCCCTTGGAGAAAACACCCAGCTCGAGGTGAAGGCCACGTGGAGAATGGCAGCAGGAACAGTCGCCTGGCTATGGCATTTTTTTCCCTGGCCCTCTCCCCTGACCAATTTGGTAGCAACTCTCAACCCCACAGAGTCCAGGGTTATGGGGTCTAGTAGTTTAATAGCATGAAGCGGATTGATGGCTATATGGGTATTTTTTTACCCAGCCCTGCCTTCCCAGCCCCGCCAATTGTCCTACGTATTCATCCTCCAGCCTCGTCAACCCCATCCCTGATTCCCCACCCACGGCAGCCTGCTGGGTGCGTGTTGGCAGCTGGCCAGTGCCCTTTCGGACGGTGCTGCAGTGCAATAAGGAAATAACACTTTCTGACAGCCCCTGCTCCGGATCCCCAGACTGTCACTGTCAGAGAATTTTCAGATTATGGGCTCCTTGACAACAGCCGGGGATGGACAGCAGTTAACCAGATGGACCAGTCTTTGAGAGTCATTTGCCTCAAAAATCCTATTCTAGTCAAGCCAAGGCCTTAGGAATATGCTCACTACCTACTGGACCATAGTTAAGGATCTTATAATATTTTAACTCTTGGAACTGGAACCACCACTTTTCTTAGTGTATATAAATCTAGTTGAACTTTTAAGCACTTGGTTTCCAGAAATACATGAATCATAAAGGTAGAGAAAAATTCAAACCAGCATCTGAATTCGGAACTTCTGCTCTCGAGAACTAAGAGTTAACATTATAAAACTAAATGGCACTCCCCCCTGCATCTAGCTAGTAAAGTGCCTGGAATGCTGTCTTCAGAGGGCAATAACTTTCAACAACGTGATATACCTTTTTCCATTCATTTTGAAAAGACTTTGCTCAGTGCTGCCAAGGTTATACATAATCAGCACTTGCTAAATTGTTATCTCTGCGTTCCAGCTCATGAAGAACTTGTTTTGTTTGACCTCTGTAGCAAACACTTTTAATCATGTTTTTTATGACAGAGAAGTAACTAGCTAGACGAAACCCAATGTTGAATTGAGGAATTATCAAAGCTTTGTGGAAGGAAGACAGAACATTAAGTATTAATCAGGAAGTGTGAAAGTTCTACCCATTAGAAAATCTAAATTTAATTTATTTATTTTTATTTTATTTTATTTATTTATTTTTTTTTTTGTTTTTGTTTAAAATATTACAGATGTCCCTTTTTCTCCCCAATGACGCGTTCCACCCCATCCCACCCCCCTCCCCAGTCCCTCTCCCCACCATTGTCCGTGTCCTTGGGTTGTGCATATATGCACATAAATTCTTTGGTTACTCTCTCCCCCTCCACCCACCCGTCCTCCTCCATCCCTCTGACATTCGTCAGTCTGATCCATGCTTCCATGTCATTGAATCTATTCTGTGCATCAGTTTATTAAGTTCTTTAGATTCCACGTATAAGTGAGATCATGTGATGTTTGTCTTTCTCTGCCTGGCTTATTTCACTTAGCATAATATTCTCCAGGTCCATCCATACTGTCCCAAAGGGTACGAGAAACAGCCCAAGTGCCCATCAATAGATGAGTGGACAAAAAAGCTGTGGGGCATTTACACCATGGAATACTACGCAGCTCTAAATTCAATTTAGATGAACTGTTGGCATAAGATAATAATACTAACGTTAACACCAATACTAATGTTGATACAAAATCTAATATACATTGTCCATAATAACTTTTACTATTATTCGTTGAGAACCTACTATGTGCCAATCATTGTACTAGGCACTTTCATCTGTTAGGTCACGTATTCCTCACTATTTTGTTTCCGTCCCTCCGACAAGGAAATGAAGACCCAAAGAGGTTGACTTTCCCAAGGGTACCCAGCAAAGGATGAGTAGGTCAGGAATTTGAATGAGGTGCGCTGACTGCCCAGCCCTTGTTCTTTCCACTACACAGGATACACAAAAGGCCAGGATTTTTCACAAAACAGCACTGTTTCCAAAATGTGATTATAGGAAAGAGGGTACAGTTTTATATTTCCAGATAGGTTTTCTCCAAACTAATCAGACTTCATGATGAGTTGTATTAAAATCCCAAAAAGAATTTGTAGTGGGGCACAAGCTATTATTTTATGTTCCACTACAAATGCGTACAAGGATGGAGAGGCCGTGCCCTTGTCCGTGGGAGTAAGTAGCAAGTTCATAGTCCATGTGTCCATTCCCCCAAGATCCTCTCGTGATGCTCAGCCACTTGAAGAACATTAGTTGAAAAAAGAAAGTAGAAACTACAACAAAATAGAGAAATGAGGGAAGTATGGCTGTGGCAGCATAGTTCCAAAATTACATCCTCAGGCATTCTTGTAGATTGAATTTTTCCAGTGCTGGCAAATCTGTGCTTTGCTTTTTCCCCTTGCTGTGGCAGACATGACCAATCATCACAGCACTTTCCCGCTGAGCCCAGACGCCTCGGTATTCTGCTCAAGACCACATTTTGACAACCATGGCTAATGAATTGCAGTTGGCAATGCAATACGAAATCTATTTGTGTCCCCTGTTTCCTCACACAAATAGGCTCTCCGTGAGGTTCAGCGATCTATTATTCAAGCTGTAGGGACCATGCACTGGACACTCTGAGTTATGGGAGCTTGTTAAACAGCACTTTTCCTACCCCTCCTAATATTCAAACACACCTATAATTTTAAAATTTGTTTTGAATTTTAGTCCTTCATTCTTTCCGCCAATTATCAGGCTTCTTATAAGAATTAAATAATCATATCAATAAAAAATTCTGAAGACTTTATGAAAATGCTCACAAAAAATAATTCATGTTTCCCATTTAACACTGTGGAGAGTCACATTGCTTGGAATGAAAAGATATTGCCCATAAGCATGGAATAGTCACAAGATATATGGCATTTTGCAGCGTTTTTGAATAAAATTCCCTTTAAAGTTTATGTCAAAATTCTTTCATTAATTTACCTTGTGTTCAAGTTGAGTGTTAGGCCTAATTGTAGACAGGCGATGTGGTTTGGTTTTGTTTTGTTTTGTTGTGTGTGTTTTATTTTACTGTTGACAGTATTACAGATGTCCCCCAGCCTCCCCCCTCCAAAAGGGCAATGTTTTTTATCTAATTAAATAAATTCTTCCTTCAAAAGTTAAATAGGTAGTATGTGTATTAGGGGATTATTTTATGGATTAACTAAATAGTGTGAAGTGTAGTCCCTGAGTCATGAGAAGAGAAACTCATGGAAAGCATTGATATTGAAAAAAGTAAATACTGATTTTCTGGTTCTAGGTCCCGTAACCCTGTGCAACCTCATTCCACCTTAACTACCTGCCTCTTCCTCCACTCTGAAACCTAAAAAGACAGATATAAGCAAAACATTTTCACAATGCAAGGAATACATTAAGTAAACAGCATATTCTTTAATAGACTCATCCTTACATCAATAGGCACTCTTCCATTTAATGGAATTAAATGAAAACAGATTATTCAATATGAATCAGCCATTCTGTCATGGACCAAACTTTTTTGTAAAGCACATTCAAGTCTAAATCATAATTTATTTAATGAATTCCTGTAATACTTTCAGCATTGTGCTAATGCCTACAGAAAACAGAAAGATGTGAGATATGGTTCCTGCCATCAGGGACTTTTAACTTACTCTTAAACAACTTTTTTTTCTTTCTTATGGATTTTTCCCAAGAAAGTAATTCAATTGAAGGAAAAAAAAGATACATGCTTTAAAACTGTATAATCATCTATAATAAAAGAATGTAGTTAGCAATCTAAAAGTCTAATTTCAGGGAATTAATAATTATTAGGCATTAACATATAGAACATTATACACTCATTCACATAGTAGTTATGAAGACTGTTGAAATAGGCAAAATATTTATGATTTGAAATAAAGCAAATATGAGATAGAATGGACCCTGTCTGTACTGTTCTGCTAACCATATATAAATATAAGAGCTAGGAAAAAAGAAGTTATATTAGAGTAGTAAGGGGAGAAAAGCCTTTAAGCATGTAATGGATGTAATGGTTCCCTATTAAAACAAGATCTCACCTTGCAATAGTGCTTCTCAAGCACTATTGCAAATCATTTTAAATGGATCTATTACTATTACATTTATATGATGGCTATAAAACACGGAAAACTTTTGAGAATAAATACCTCTTTGCTTCTTTAAACTTTATTTTTCAATTACAGTTTACATTCAATATTATTTTGTATTAGTTTCAGGTGTATAGCATAGTGGTTAGACAATCATATGCTTTACAAGGTGTTCCCCCCAATATTTCAACTACCCACCTGGCACCACACATAGTAATTACAATATTACTGACTATATTCCCTATGCTGTACTTTATATCTCTGTGAATATTTTGTGACTACTAATTTGTACTTCTTAATCCCTGCCCCATTTTCACCCAGTCCCCTAACATCCCTCCCCTCGGACAACCATCAGTCTGTTCAGTGTACCTGTGGGTCTGTTCCTGTTTCATTTATCTGAGAAACCTTCTTGCTTTTTAATGGCAGTTGCAATACCTATTGATAAGCTGTCTAAGAACTTTCTAAATGAAAAGATGAGTACTATAGTCAACTCAAAGGGCTCATTAGGATAAAAACTTCTTGGCTGTATCAGTACTATATTTTTTTACATATTTAGATGTATTGAAAGTATATATTTATTGCACCTTAAACTGTATCGTCACCTATTCTAGCTATACTCCAGCCTTTTCCCTAATCTAAATTGATCGTAACGTATACCTGGGATTTCCTAATGCTACCCCTCCTCATTTTTCTGAGGAAAGCAGTAGACCCTCGACCTTTTGTCCTACAATATGTGCTTTTTAAAATGTGAGCTGCAGATTTTGCTGTGAAGACATTTCTCAGGTGGGCAGCTCCCACTAATCACAAAGAGCAGAAATTTCTAAGTACTCAGCAAATAGCAGACTGAATTTATCATTGTGCATGGTTGATAAGAAAGGGCATTTATTGTTTATTAGGTAATATTCCCGAGAATTCATGTGAGGGTGATGGTACCCAGCCCTCAAAGCCAGAACACTGGCAGCATTTTTCAACTTCGTTATAAGGGAAGCTGAGAGAAGAGTTATTGCACAGAGGCTGTGAACAATGAGGGGCCCCTGACCTCACTAAATCAACTGCCAGTGCAGCCGTATAAAGGCCAGAGCGTAACCAGGTTACTCAAGATGTGTGGAGAGAAGGGGGATTATGGTATTAAAACATCCTGGGAGCAAATCGTGGATGCTTTTCAACAGAGAAGTAGGCCATTTAAGTCATTTAGTATACTGAATGTCCTTCCATGACTTTTCTATACTAAGGACATAAAATTAGCAAATTACATTTCCACTCACCAAGTGTATGAAACTGTGAAAACTCAAGAGTTAATCCAGCAGCAGCTGGAGAGAGAGAGGAGTGGAAGGCATCTGACTATGCCTGCGCCTCAGGAACGGGACAGGAGTACGAAAGGAAAGTCGCTGAAATGCATTCTTTTCATTTCGTTCAGTTTCAACAAACTTCTTTGACAAGTACGTAAAAGACACGAAAGCCAGATTGTTTTAAAACAGGCCATCCATTTTCTAAATGTGTTTTATTTATGTTTGTAAGCAATAAGGGTACCCTAGGCATTTTGATATTTAAACCCAGTGACATTACTACAGCAGTGTTCCTTAAAGTATGTTCCATAGAAACTGGTCGGATAATTTAGGAAAACAATGCAGAAGCTATTCTGAATCCTCTTATGTATTCACATGGACATTTGAATAGGGAAGACTCTGAGAAATGCTACAATTAAAAACCTGTTTCGCTCTGTTTTCCATGGAGACCTTTACTGTTCTGTATTTATATATGAATTTTTATTTATTTGACAATACTTATTAATATAAACACCTCTAGGAAATGAAGAAATATAGCAACAGTTAAAGTATTTAGTGGTAGATGCTATAATAGCTTTTTAATCTTTGGAAATGATAAATCTTTGTTTAGGGTCAAAACATGATTTGTTCTGATATTTAGAATGACCCAGTCCACAATCAAATAGCATTGCAGCTTCTAGTACAGGAGAAGGAAATGTGGGTTAGCCTCTAAATAGGAAATATGGTAACAGATTTGAGAAGCGGTAAAAAGCACACAAGTAAAGGCTAAGCGTAACCAGACTCATGTGGACTAGAATCTAGTCACAAGATACGTGTATCTAGTGTATGTAAATTCCAATTATATATAAAGAGCAAAAGCCCCTGGATTAGCCTATCTTCTCTCTTTACCCCCATCCCACCTTCAACCAGTCCCCAGTTTAGGAAAAGATAAGTCAATGTAGCAATCAAAGAAAAACCAAATAAATGAATTCTAGGCCTTTAGAAGGGACTCCGTTCTGAACAATTCCGAAGGCACCTTTCAGAGTCCTCGGGAGTCATGCATTGCAACTTGTACGGCCATGCATAACATCTTTGACTTTTGTGCTCCCAGAGGCCCAGGTCCTGGTCACTTAAGGGTAGTTTAAAAGATCTGTAAGGTTAATTTTGATTGTTAGAGATTCTCTTTGGATTTTTACCTATGCACTGATCTTAGAACCTAACTCCCACTCCTATAACTTTTAACAGAACAATACCAGGGTTGCGTAGCAGGCAATGCCGTTGTGTTCACAGTGGAAGTATTCTTATTTCACGTGGTTTAATAGTATGTGCTCATATACTGTCAGTTTCTAGTTAAAGCTGAAATAGTTCAAATATGAATGGTAAAAGCATTATAATGAAATATTCCAATGTGAATGTTAAAAACTATGGCTCCGGTTAAGTCTCTATAGATTCTTTCATTCTTTAACTTTATAAATAATTAAAAGCAAAGTAAATGAAAGTTGGGTTAGCCTTCAGTATTCTAATAAAAATAATTCAGTGGCTCGCTTCTAATGGGAAAGTTTTTTATTACTTAGAAATTACGGATTTGACTCAAACACCAATCATTTAAAAAACTGTTACTCCTTTATTATGTAACATAGACTCTAGACCTAATAATTTTAAAAATCGTATATTTATTACCCTGAAATTCTAATAACATGCTTATTATTATAAAAACACTCCTACCATCAAGTATTTTTTAAAACCATACAAAATATAGTTAACATTAATTTTCATGTTATTAGGTAAGGAAGAGAATATAGTTTATTGCCAGAATGGCTTAAATGCACAATTCCAAGTTGTTTTTAATATAATTTCTAAAGTAAATTCCATTTTATTCTCTTTTTCTCACTTTAACTGATATAAAACTATTTTGCATATATAGTGTAGGTATATTTATATACCTACACTACATACATAGTGTGTTTTTGTATATACACACACACATCTCCTAGCCTTTCCAAAATAATACCTTTGCATTCTTTTTGTATTAAAACTGTAAGACTATCCCCAACTGGAATGCCCTTTGTGTCAGATCTGAGAAAAATACAGATTTCTGTATCGCTTGCTTTAAAACCCATCAGTGCTGGATTCCTTGTTCCTGTTAACCCCACATTGCATTGATTTTGCCTTGTGTTGGCCTTACTAACATCTGTGCTTTGGGCTATATTACCCTATGCTTGATGAATATACATCTTTTTCGTGCAATTGACAGCAGAAATTACTTTTTAATAAGTAATAAATTCTTGTTGAATGTTTGAGAACAAATAAGTGGAGGCTCAATCAATGAATTCACCATTAAAAAACCAGAAGGAATTACCACAGCAAATGCGAAAAAGGCAAAAGCGCTCTTTGGATTCGGTGGCAGGTCGGAAAGGGTGAGAGGGAACAGCCTGTGGCTCGTTACTCTCCTTGCGGGTGTTCCTCAAATTTGAAAACACGGTTTTATGGGCGAGAAACAGGTAAAGAGGAGTTAGCAAGATGTGAGTTTTCTCATGATGTATGAAGTGTAAGACCCAGGAGTGGTGAAAAGCGGAAGATACACAATTGCAAGTGAGAGTCCACGGGGAAAAGTGGCTGATGACTCTGAAGGAAATCGGGGCTGCTTTTAAGCGGAGCGTGGAAACATGAGCTCAGTGGGGAAAGAAGGGTGGCTGGCTTTGCTTCACCTGGCTTTAAGTGGCCTCCATGGTGTTTCTTCCCTTGCAGAATGCCCGAGTCTCCTGGGGAAGTTCCTGAATATCCTCTGTTTGTCACAGTGGGTGACTGGCTGGATTCGATAAAAATGGGGCAATATAAGAATAACTTCATGGCAGCAGGGTTTACATCTTTCGACCTGATTTCAAGAATGAGCATCGAGTAAGTGGCACTGGGGCTATCACTGGGTTTAGATGCTCCCCCCAGGGGATTATAAATTCAAATGCTCTATTAACGAGTTAAACTACCTTTCCTAAAGCTACTATGGCATTTCCACATCTTTCCCCACCATTTCCCAACTGGAAATAGCACTTTCAACTACTATGCTTTGAAAGAATGTATTTAATTCAAGTAGCTATTTAAAATTTTATAATGATTTCTAAAATGCATATTACCTTTGTTCACATTGTAGATTTACATCAACATAGTTTTACCTTTGACAAGTTATTTATCACATATGCTAATCTTACCTAGTGAATTCCTATTACTTCATCAAATGTAATAATTGTAATAATACAATATCATCATGACATCTCAGAGCTCCTTCTCTCTATTATTATGACCAGGCACTTTCCCACTGTCTCTAAGATTATCCTTTGGCTGGGTGCAATAAAAGTGCTCAAGATGTGCTTAAAAGATTAGAAACTAAAACTAGCAGGTTGAGCCATGTTAAATTGCCATTGTTGTAAAATAGTAATGGCAATTTCATATAGTTCGACATAATACAATGGCATTCTTTTTCAGATAATTGAAAGACCCTGAGAACTCAAATGGAGTTGACACTATAGATTCTACCCTACATACTATTTTGCTAAAACTGTTGAAAATGTATATAATTACCTAAATTATATAACCTTTAAACCTATGACATATCTGAATATTACACAAGTGCCTGAATTTGAAATTTTCCTTGTACCCTTAAATTTGAGGTTAACTTGATGGATTTGCTGGCACCAGGGAAAAGAAAAACGTAACAACTCTTAATGTTCCTTTATATCTCTGCTTAAACTTTCATTTTACCAGTTACGCAATTTGGGGACAAATTTATAAAGCAAAACGGACATGGTGCATATTTGCTGTATCTGTTTATTTCTTCTGTCTCATACTTAGCAGATCTAAATGTTCATACTCTCTATTCCCTCTCTCTCCCTCTCCCCTTCCCTCTCTCTCTCTCTTTCTCTCTCTTTCTCTCTCTCTCCCTCTCTCTCTCAGTGACATTAGAAGAATTGGAGTCATACTCATTGGACACCAGAGACGAATAGTCAGCAGTATACAGACGTTACGTTTACACATGATGCACATACAGGAGAAAGGATTTCACGTATGAAAGTGCTACAAGCGCCGGTGTTTTGTGCCTCTGCATTTCTATAATGAAAACTATTATCTCTCCTACCCCCTCCTCTGATTCTCCAAGCATCACTTTACAAACTGCAGTCTCCTGTTCAGACTACGGGGCACACACCTCTTGTTTATGCTTCCAGCCTGGATTTTAAAACCATGCTTCATAGCTCCTCTCTGAGTAAGCTGCAGATAAAACCCTGGCCCACTGCAGATTATCACTACACACGGTAAATCACTCAGCATGGATGTGTGACTTTGTGTAACAGTACCTGGGAAGCGTTCAGGGACTCAACAGAGGAATTCGCCCAGGTGTGGCTTCCTTAATGATGTATTTAGAGTTTGATGGTAAATGAGAAAGAAATAGTTGACCTTATTTTCATGCTTTGTGATCAAGTAGCTTCCAAATTGACATGCATATTTATTTGTTAGATGATTATACTTATAACTCTATGAGTCGTATTGTTACTTTATTTTATAATGGTTTAACTGTTGATGCCTGATGTTGTTAGATTTACAGAAATGAGCAATGATTTTATGTAGTGAATTCTTGTCAGGTGTGACTATGGTGAGAAGGGGGTTATCGGGGAGGGAAAGGGAGAAACATACTGTGCTTTCAAATCTTCTAAGGCTGGGTTTGTCTATTTTTTTAAAATAAACTTTATAGTGTCCTACATATTTCATAGTAGGTGGTAGTTTAGAGGCTTTTCCCCTCTAATTTTTTACTGATGATAGTACTATAGTACACTCTCTACTACCTTATAAAGATCGCCCCTAGAAAGGCCTTGGCTGAGTCCATTGCTCTAAAGGCCTTCACAGAGTGAAGTGTGGAATAAAACCATGACTATTTCCTCGGTTCTTTTTCACAGATTTTCAGAAGTAATTATCAAAGCACTAATGAAATTAGTTATTCTCAGTAGAATTGCTTGGAATAAAAGATCTAAGATTATAGCGTTGGAGTTAATGTAAAAAAGATTAATTTAATCTAAACAGAATTTTATAATAGTTGAATGGTGGCATAAGGAAATAAACACATCTAGCTGACTGATATTAGTGCATTTTGCAAGTTTAAGAATTTTTGTTTTGTTCATAAAAAATAAGTTACATGAACATGCTGAGCTGTTTCCCAAACCTTCCAAGAGACAGGTATCCATTGTATACTCCGAAAAGGACCTAAACAGATCTAACACAGGAACATATATAAATTTTGTGTCAACCTCATTTCACATAAAAACGTGAACACAGCTAAGGTGTGCTGTGGTCATAATCTTCTCAGAGGCTGTCAAAAAAGGCAAATCTATTTTTTAGTGAATTAAGCTGAGTCAGCTTATCAAAATAGTGCTGTATAGTGAACAAATTCAATTATAAAATCAGCTGTTCCTTGTGAAACTAAAAAAAATGACTGCTGTGCGAGGTGTAAGAGTAGGGAGAATGTGTTAAGGGAGGAAAACCAAAAGGCCAGGTTGTCTAAAGATGCTGATGTAATATATCAGTTTTTATTTGATCTCAGACATAAAGGTGCCTACCCACATTCTCAAATTCCTACCTAAATCACATTTTTTGGTGAAAGTAGCTTTCTTGTTATTAACAGAGACTCACTTCTTCTTTTTTTCTTATTTTCAGATTGTCCCATTAGACTACACTTTTCCACATATTTATTTTCTGCTGATTTAGCTCCTGATTTTTGCCTACCATAGCTTAATTTTTCTCGTGTTAAAAAAAAATGTATAGAGCTAAAAGGAAGAGCATTTAAAGAATTCCTTGAAGTATGCTGAAAAAGAAAAAAGTGGGAAATCCATCACTTTTTAAGTAAGTGTGTCAGAAATAGCTAGCAGCATTTTCCAGCCATCACCTGCATGGTCACGCATCACTCACAGACTGTCTGCAGTTTGCCTGATACATTTACACAAATCTGAATACATTTAGAGGAAATATAAAATATCCATATTTACCTGTCTTCAAATATATATTAAATAATAACAGATAAATAACAGATGTAAAACAGATTAAATTTATTAACCATATATATTTATTTTTATAATACAATAAAAAGTATTTAGAAAAATAAGGGATAGGATAATTATGGTCTTCCATAGGACTCTGTCAGCAACATCTGTATACTTTGATAAAATCTTTAAATTTCTTTGGGATGAGCATTCAGTATTTGCCACATTAAAGTTCTCTGTTAAGAAATTTTTTCTTAAAAAAGTCTGATTCTGACCTATATCTAGTTAATTTATACTTTTTTCTTCCCTAACATCTTTATCTAGTTTTATAAACTGTCTTTTCACTTTGTCTCTTACCCCAAATCCTCTTTAAAATTTCTTTAAAATTACATTTACATTTTTCAGAACTGTAAGCTTGATAATCCTGAGTGTAATTTTGAACCTCATTATGATCAGAGCAAAGTTGAAATATGTGTGCAATATTAAATGAAACATTAAAAAATAAAGATATATATTTCTTTACTGCCTATCAGTCACAGACTCCATGATCCCAAGGGTAATATAATATCCAGGAATATTAACAGTTAAATTATCAAATACATTTGAAATTTTTACATGAAATATTTTGAGACTTACGAGTGCACATATTCAGTAATTAAAACTTCAATATGCGTAAACATAGAACTTAATTATAGGAAGAAAATTAGTAACTTCCATAAATCACAAGCCTTTAGGAATAACCTTTGATAACTAAAATATGCATATATATTCATGTACATGCATTATTCTAAATTTCCTAATCTATACTACTGAGAGTCCTTCTGGATTTTGAAAATCAGACAGTTGAAGAAACCATTTTCATCTTATTTTCTGGGTGGTCAATTTCCAGTCTGTCGTCAACTCATTTTCTCATAGTATAGGGCATATCTGGAAAAAGATTTTAAATATTGCACAATCAAGAAGAGAGACTAGGTATGTAAATCATCGAATTAAAAAAGTAATCAGGAATTGCAAGGCTCTTAGCTTAACAAGAATCAAGAATTATAGCACTTTCGTGCCGTTATCTTATAACTGTTGATAAGTAAGTTATGCATGCCATAATCAAGATGATTTCTCTTATTTCACTCTGTACTACTCTTCAAAACCTATTCAACTATCACATGAATAAAACAGACTCCCAGCTACAGCTTTAAGGCCTGTCTCAGTCCATGAATGGAAAACAAATCCAAATCCAATCCTTGAAAAGCAGTCTTAACAGAGAGTCTTCTGAAGGGTGGTGAAGAACGAATTCCATTATCCATCTCTCAATCTCATTTCCTTAAAAATCCACTTTTATTTCTTTCCCTACCAAATTTCTACTCTGTAAAGCAATCAGTTAAATCTCAAATTTTTCAGGAATACTGGTATCTTCTTCCTATTCCTTTATTATTTTTCTAAACCTTCCTTTCTCAGTCCCCTCTGTTCTCTTCCTCCATCCCACCTCTTTTCGTTTCCCAGCTCCTACGACGCCACTCCTTACCCCTATCAGCAAAAGAAAAGTAGCACAGCACATCCAAGAAGATCTTACAGAGCTCCATAAAAGATGCTGAGGGTGGAGGGACGGAGGAATGTTGCAAATGTCATACTTTAATATTTTGGGTCCTACCCAATAAATGGGAGCATTTGCAGTTACAAAATGTGTGAGTTCTGGCTTTTCATTACCTGGAAGTTAAGTGCTTTGGAGAGTAACTTCCAAATGGATGATGACAATCCTTTTCTATAGCTTTAGCAAAGAAAATGTATTATTAATTTAAAATAAATTAGTATTTTAAGAATCAAAAACTGTTATTATCATCTCACATTGGTCTTTATATAACAAAGATTAGAATTAGATGTATCTCTTCTTTTAGTTTGATCACCTTAACTTTTCCAACCTCAAACTCCATTAAGTTAGAAACTGAGATTACTTCATGTTCAATTCAAAAAATCTGTCATTGCCTTTTATATGGAGACTTCAAAAGGTAGAGGAGTTTACTGAGTCAAATTGATGGCATTCTCCCATTAGGACACCAGACACTGAAGTCACCGTACTTTTGATTTTTATAACCAACATTTTCAACAATTTTTTAAACTTTATCATGTTCAGTAAAGGCAGTGCAACCTTTATTTAGTTCAGCTTAGCACATGAGGTGTCCCCGAACGCATACAATTTTATGGCAAAGATGAGCTTGGCTGTACTGTCCTTCCTTTCAAGTAATTCTTAAGCTTAAAACCTAGAGGTTAGAGCCGAGTTGCTATGTTTCCTGCGATTGCCATGTCACTAGGGTTAGCTCTTTACATAGAAAAATATTTTAAATAAACAAATAAAACTTTGTCCAGTGTGAAATGGATTAGCAATCCCTATGAAAAGAAAGAATTTGGGCCTTAAATTCTCACAGAACACGCCACACTTCCTCTGGCAGAGGGGAGCCTGCTTGCTGGGTTCTCGAAGACAGTCTCTCCTGTTAGCAGTGGAGCCTCCTCAGGAGTCACAGATTTATTTTTATCGTCCTGTGGCAGACTTTTCCATTCATATGTGGACTCACTGCCTCAAAGGTGCTTCCAATTAAAAAACATCGGCCACTTTTCAAAAACAATTCTGAGGTAATCTCTTGCCAAAGCCAAGTCACTGGTCTTAGTCAATGTAAGGGTAAGTAAGAACCTGCAGTAGTTGCATAAAATTCTTTCCAACACGATACATTTAGCAAGGGAAAGAAGATTACTCATGACTAGATTGAACGTATTGCCAGGTAAAGTAAAGGAACATAAAAATCTTTATTGCAGAAAAGTAAATATCCCATCTTTTTCTTACTTTTCCCTTAAGAAAACAAGTATTAGGTATTTCAAAGATTTCTTAGGATTAAAAAAGTTATTTTTTGTTTTAAGGAGATGACATGATATTCATGTCTTCTGGGGAAAAAAGGTCAAAATATCCAGAAGAAGATACAGGTCATCAAAATGTAGTTCTAACGAATTCTCTTATTTCTAACTAATAATTAAGTTCAAATTTCAAATTAATGATGGATTTATATAACATGTATTAAAAAGGACATTTACATTTTAATTGAAAGACTTGGGCTCTTTACTCTTAATTCAAAAGAGAGAGATTTTGTTCCGTTGGCATTTACCTTTATAGGATTTTAGAATAGATTTGAAAGTCTACCTTTAGCTCATCAGTGTTGATTCAAAATTACTATATTTAAAAATGAAATAAAAATATTAAAAGACTTTTCAATTACTATAGGTATTAAAGAACTAATAAAAGAATACACTTCATCTTTTAAAAAAAGAACCTGGCAAATACAAAGTTTTGTGTATCTCGATGATGCCAAGTCCCTTGCATTTTCTTATGTTTCTGCACTTTCTCATTGAAAGCAAAGTTCTTTCTAAACAAAACCAAGGAAGGTTCTTGCTTGAATTTCTGCACTGGTTAATCAAGAATATTAAATCTCTAAGAGAACTTTTTATTTGTTTTACTTAAAAGGAAAAATCTTCAGTTCCACTACCTTTAAAGAAGTACCTGACAGATGAGAATGAAAAATAGCTCTTATATGTAATGTAAAAACGTGGTTTCTACTTTAGATTAGAAAATAAAGTACAGATTATTTCCTGGGAGTTGCAAATTAGAAAAGTATCAGAATTAGCAAAAAATCTCTCAAGTAAAGCTCTGTCCTTATCAATGTTTCTCCATTATTTGTAGCCTCTGACAGTCTTTGTCATCTTAAACTCACTTTTGGTTAAGATAATAAGTTATCAACTCAAATAACAAATCAGAACAACTGAGCTATGGCTTTAAAGTGTTCTATAAAATAACAAAAGGAGGACACCCTGCTTCAGGATTCCTGTTTAGTTAGCATCAGAGGCTCCATCTCATTGGCCTTCATTGAAGGGAGCACTATCTTTATTCCAAAATAATATGTCATTATAAAGAAAACTCCAAGGACATGAGAAGCTTCATTTTTCATCTACCTAATTCAAATTTTATATTTAGGCATTATTCACTTTGAAGATAGACGTCCTTGTTTTCGTGAGTTAAATGTGAGCTTACATGACAAGTGACGTTGATATGAGCATCTCCATGCACATTTATAGATCAGCATCCTGAGAACAGACTAAATTTCCCTCTGTTCTGGAAAGACCAAATATCACTTAACTCTGAAATCCTGATAGGAGTGACTAGTGCTAAATCATAAAAATGACTAAACAATACACTTTCAAGATTTTTACCTCATTTAAAATGTCCTCTTCTATTGCTTTTTTAATAAATTAAAAGTCTCTCTTCCACATTTAGTAATTTGTAGAATGAAATGCACACATTTAGACAGAAATTGCTTTTGTTAAATTTTCATTTAAACACACCTTCACTCAGTCAGAGAGAAGCCAGAATATAATTAATTCTATTAGCTCATTTTTCATACAAAGCAGTAATTTTGCTCTCTTTAGAATTATTTACCCAGTAGTATCAATATTAAATTTATAATGTTTTCCTTTGACTGTACATGCTTTATTTATTGTCACATATCATTTTTGTCTTTGAAATAATCCTGCTTAAAATTCTGGTCTTTAAAAGTTCTATTACAAAATCAGTGGGCTCTCCTTTGCAAACTTATAGCTGGATGAGCCACATTTTGGTTTATGTGATTGATGTGAGCACTGTTAAATCTAACTTGTTTGAAAATCCATTGGTATTTTATCTAGAGCTATTATTGCATATCTTCAAAAGTATCTTTAACACAATACTAAATTTTGTGGACAATATAATAATAAGTAATGATTAGGGCTTTTTAAATTTTCTGCACTGCTTGGAAAATAAGGTTTAATGTGCATAAATGTTTGTCATTGTTTCTTCCAATGCCATATGTATGTATTCAACAAAAATTGTAATATCTATACTATGCAAAATCTAACTTTCCTTTTACAAATGTGCAGTTTTGATATAATTTTAGTTTTTTAGGCCTCCAGTAGAAAAAAACATCAAAATGGGAAATGGGAGGTTTTGGGGAGGGAGGGGGCACAATACCTGAGCAGTCCTAACAAATATGAAAATGATTTTAAATGTTACTATATGTGCTTTATTTCAGATACATTATTAATTATTTTGTTAATCACATCCCATCTTAGATTGTGTAACTGAAAATTTGAATAACTACAGGATATAAATTTCTTGGGCATTTTTTACAAATGACACTTCATTTTGTATGCAGTGCAAACTTAAACCACTTCATTTTGAATTCTGAAGGAATAATTGTTAATTAATAGTCTATGTTTCCTAAAGTATTAGTCATACCTTCTAGAACAATCTCATTTTTTAAAATCAGACTCAGAGCATGAATGCAGAACATGGAAACAGACCAAGTTCCATTAACATTGAGGAAAAAATGAAAAGGTAATACAAAGAGGAGTTTGTGTTAAAACTATTAATTACCTCATTTTAAAAAACACTATTAGAAAGGAGTGACTGAAAATTATGTTCGTATTCCTGGTAATTTTGCAACTAACATGCATTTTAAGTATAGGACTCTCGAAAACAAATAGGTCCACTAATATTTGTTTAAAAATATTGATGTATAAAATTAAAAAAGAATATTAGCAAAATATCAAAAATACAAGTTTTTTTTTCATTTTAATAACAGACCAAATGAGCACAGTTATTAACATTCCCATACTACTAGTTCTTTTGATTTTAAGACATATGTAATCAAAGAATTTGCCAAAAAAAATAAATTGAATATTGGACTGTCAAAGCACTTTCCACATATTAATAAATCATTCCCATTAAAGATTAAGAGGTTTTTCTTCTGCTTTATTAAATGTAAAACAGTAAGTATATATGATATGCAGATAAAAATAATTGAATTGAAAAGGTAGTCTTTTAGACTCGATTTATGCTTTATGCAGTTACATAAGTTTTACACAGTCTTAAATATTTTAAAAAGATGGTACCAGTATATTAACTCTATGTTATATCTTATGATCTCTAAATGTGTATATTCTAAGAGATTGCCTTCACTTTTCAGTTGTTTTAAATATCTTTTCAAAAGAGCTGCTTTATTTTTTATAACTCCATTCAGCCTCAAAATGCTTGTAACTTCCTAATTCTCAAAGAAGTTTACATCAAATACCATAACACAGTGGCAAGAAGTTATTATTTTTGAAATTACTTATTTTTTATCGAATATTGGCCAAATATCCCAAAATATCTGTTCGAGAAAGTAAACTTTTTACTTCCTCATGAATGAAAATACAAAAAGAAATCCTTCATTGGTTTTTAAGTATTCAAAATAGTAAACATATATTTTTATAGTAAGTGTTCACTGCTTACTATTTAATCAATTTTTGAAATTTCACCAAATGGGATATTTCAAACAAAAGTAAAAAGCCATCCCATTTTTGTATAAACTGCTTATTTTCTCCAAAACCTCTTTGAGGAAGCAAAACATTCACTTTCCTACCACACAAGTTTGATCCCTCTCCTATTAAATGAAATAGGTATCTGTAAAGAACAATAACAACAAATCACGATTTGTCCCGTCAGAGCTCTTTACACTATGTGGAACAGATGTAACAAACAAACAAATTAAAGGAAGTCGTATGTGTTTGCTGGTCCAAAATTGTATAGTTTCTAAATTTTAAAAATAGTATACATACATATATACTGCTTTATTCTAGATATATATTTATCCATAAGTCCATTCATTAAATAATGTTTATTGAACACAACCACACATCAGTGTCCTGTTCTAAACACTGACAAAGCAGGGTGACCAAGACAAGCAGAAGCCCTTGTCTCATGGAATCGACCTTCTAGTGGTAAAGACATACTGGAAAGAAACAGTGGTACATGTTATGCTGATGGTTAGATCAATAATGTTACATAGCATGGCTGTGCCTTCTTTATATTAAGTGGTAAGGAAATCTTCTCTGAGGATGTGACATTTAAACTGATATCTGAAAAGCATGAAGGAACCAGTCATTAGAAAATATGTAGAAAGAGCATTTCAAGCAGAGGGAATAGTTTAATGCGTGGGAGGAGTTTGGAGTGTTTGAGAGAACATTGTGCTTGGTACACAGTAAATGAACTGACAGAGGCAAAATTTAACTGGGGTCAAAGAACATTTATGAGGCTACTGCAGTAGTTAAGTAAAAAACAACTACTGGGTTTTGTTCAAGTGCAAGTAGAGCAGATGGAGAGAAGTGGATGGTTTTGGGGCATGTTCGAAACAGGGCTGCTAATGGATTGGGTATGCAGAGTGAAGACGTGAGAAAAATCAAAGATAAATTCTGCATCTCAAGAATAAGAAACTGAGTGCGGGAGAAGCCGGTTTGGAGGGAAAATCAAGAGTTTGGTTGTAGCACATAAAGTCCAAGACGCCTGTTAGACATTCAGATGGAGCTCTCAAGTAGAGAGTCTTAAATGAGAGTTTCAAGATCACTCAGGGCTAGCTTCAGTGTTTAGGAGTCATCGGTACAACGTGGTACATAAAGTTCTGCAATCACCTAGGAAGAGGCTTGAAGATAGAGAAGTAGGCCTTGATTGAGGTCTAGGGCATTCCAATGTTTAGAAGGTAGGCAGAGAATCAGAAACCGACAGAGGACACTGAGAAAAGTGAGGTAAGGTAGAGAAAAACCAATCGCAAGTGGTAACCTGGCTTAAATGCTTTTAAGAAGTCAAGACTATTACAAAACTATGGCCACTGGATTTGGCAACATGGATGTTATTCAAGACCTTGAGAAGGGCAACCTCTGTGAAGGAGTGAAGTCAAAGCCTGGTGGAAGTGATTAAGAAAATTATTTTCAGAAAGAAGGTGGAGTCAGTATCATGAACAACTTTTCCAAAAAGTTTTACCGTAAAGAAATCAAGAGAAATGGGGCAGTAGC
The DNA here is from genome assembly GCF_054644295.1 of Miniopterus natalensis. NCBI lineage: Eukaryota > Metazoa > Chordata > Mammalia > Chiroptera > Miniopteridae > Miniopterus > Miniopterus natalensis. The sequence goes on from NC_142086.1 coordinate 26,386,973, forward strand.
CCGAAGAAGATGTGGAGTCGAGAGAGGTTTGGGTTTCATGTACGTGTTTTTAGAGAAGGGAGGCTACAGCATATTTATATAGTAATGAGAAGGATCTGGTAGAAAGGGGAAAACTGATAATGCAAGAGAGAATACAATTCTAGAAAAAGCCTTTGCAGGGAGAAGGCTTAGAATTCGTTGCATAAGTAGGGAAGTTAGCTTTTGATAGAAGACCCATCAAACGACAAGGCGGTGTGTGTAATAGGCAGGTAGTTTGATAGATTCGTGGTAGAAAGGTAAGAATGTTACTATGTGGGTAGTTTCATTTTACCAAAAGGAGATAAAACTCAATATGGGCATGGGAAGGGAATATAGATTAGAGAAGAAAGGTGTATTTGACAAGGGAAAAAATGAATATATATGAATATATATATGCGCGCGCACACATTTACATGTGTATTACATACACATAATCAATGAATATTTGTGTGTATGTTATACATGATGGTAAAAAAAAGACCTATTGTACAAAGTATTTTAAAGCCATTTTTACTAAACATTTTTGAGACATCTTATTTGGAAGATCTGAAACTGAATTCTGTGCTTTCCAAGGACTCTGATACAGTCTTTTTTTTCATATGTAGAGAAGTGATTACTTCTCAATGCCATATATCCTTTTCATGTTTTGTTATTTATTTTGTCTATTACAGAGTAAAAGGCAGAAATATTTTGTAGCTATTGTGTTATAATTCAAAGCCTATGAAAATTAAAATTAGTTTAATCCTGAAAGATGTGTATTGTATACTCAAGCTGTTAGTTTCTTAAAACACTATTTTGGAGGGTTTGAGCCCCCATCTGATTTTTTTTAAAAAAAAAGACAATCAGGCTCTAATTGTTCATTAAAACAATACTTTTTTGTTTGTTTTCACATGACATGAAAAACACCAATACCATCTGTCATTTAGGAAAAACAAATGGGCAATATGGCTGTCCTGTTAATGAGCACCCCCTATCTATAGGAATGATGTGTGATCTTCTCATTGTGCATGGAGCTTTATTTCTGGATAGGCTATATGTACTTCAATGTGTTGGAATTTATAGGTGCATATTTATTCCTTGGATCTATTGTAAAATTAGATTGTGAACAATGGAATAAGACTGCTCTCCTTTTTTTTTTCAGTTTTAGTATAGCCAAAAATATAAAGATATATATGTACATATAAATATGTATTTGATTAAACGTTTAATATTTAAATGGCTATTTCAAATATTAAATGGCAGATGTCGACAGCTGCAGTGTATTCAAAATAGTTATAAAAATCTTTACAGCACAAATCCTAAAAAGTTTATTAATACTAAATAGTACATTTATACAAGATACCTAGGTAACATCTAAGACATTTAATCCCTCATAGAGCAATATTTGACTAATAAAAAACTGCAGTCGAAAACATTTTTCCTCCCTATAAGTATGAATGTGATTTTTAAAATCTCTTTGTAACCTGTCATAAAGTTACGTATTACTAATTATGGATTTAGCACTGTACCATCTACTCTAGAAAAAGTGGGGGAAAGATCTGTTTGTGAGAATAAAAAAGTGCAGCACTGTATTATTTTTTTTCTCTTTGGTATTACATCACTATTTAGAGCTTCTATATTTGCCTTCCACTCAGGTCCCTGACACAGCCCATGTTCCCTTTTCTGGTTGTATCACAATGTGGTAGAGAGATAAATACAGTAAAAGGGTGTTAACAATAGAACTGCAATCCTACCTATTATCTACTTTACTATAACAGTGAAGTAGTCCATACTTACTTGAAGGTGGTATTGTTTTCATCTTATAAAAATCTACTGTAATATTATGATATTCCATGTAAATTTTCATGTGCTGGCATGCTTACAAGTTAATAGTGTTAGAGAATGCTCAGCTCTCAATGAGGGATTGTGGTGTATTGCATTACATATGTCATCTATTTGCTGAAAGAATATGGTGTTTAGCAAAACTACCTGCTGAGCAACATAATAAGATTTTTGTACAAAGTACAAATTACTAATTATTGTATTTTATTTTTCTATGATTTCCTAAGAGGCATTATCAGGGTCTTACAGATGGAGTAAGCCTGTTTATTAAAATATCTATTAGCAAATAAAAGTTACAGTTCTGGTGGTTGAAATTTGTGACTTTTTTTTACTGTATTGATGCATACTTAATATAATTTATTTTTTTTAATGTCTATTAAATCTAGATGCTCTTTAGATACATTAGTAATTCTGGACACAAAATCATAGGTGTACTTTTTCAAAATAATATCATTAAGGTCAAGACAAATTCACATAAATTGATATAAATAATTGGTACATATTTTTGTAGTGATTTTATATAGGCGAAATGTTTTTTCTAGATTCAAGTAAATTATTGTTCAGTGCAGAGGCACTACCTGTATAAAAATTGCAGATGACCAAAAGATACCTGCTCAAACAGCTTTAGACCATCAACATTCATTCCAAAACCTTCCAATAAATTACAAATCATGATTTCCTATATTAGTTTTAAAGTTTCTGGTAAGAAAATACATAAAAAGTATCATGAATTAATCAGAATAGTGCTGTATTCATCATCTCCCACTTTTATAATTCTTCTACTACAGTTCCAAAAGCCAGTATGAGATTTAAACTTCCAGTTAAGTACCTGAAACTTTCTTCCCTTATACAGGTATCTTAAGTAGCCTTCAGAAATCACATACCATTTTTGTAGCTGCTAAATCTCGTAACAAAATGAAGAGAGAAAAACTAACTTCTTAAATCAAGTTGGAGCAATTTTTACGCTGAGCCTTGAGTGTACTCTTGAGAGCTGTTTCAGTTGCAAAGCACCAAACCAGCAGATTCAACATATGAAACATTTATTGAGGCTGACATTTTCAAAACTGGCATTTTCTAGATTATTGAGTAGATTGTGACTGTTTCATCTCTAGTAATTATAAGCCATCCCATCAACTACACATCTATTTATTTAGCTAATTTTTTGGTAAAATAATTATGTATCTGCCTAAATTTACTGAAAAGTTAGATATCTATTTTCCCCATTATATTTCTAGTTTTCACCAAATGCTTTGTATCAACCAAAAATAGAACTCAACCTAGGGGCAGACTATATCAACTCCAAGCAGGAAAAATTAAGTCTGCCCACTAAAGTTTTCTAAAACATAAGATTTCTGCCTATCTCTAAGGAAAAAAGAAATCAAATTACGGCTATAAGCAAATTAGCTTCCATCTCTTATCAAAGTGAGTCCGAATGCCCAGACACACATGGCCAGAAGTTAAGGAACCACCACATTTTAAAATCCTATCCATATAATAAAAATTTCAGGACAAAGGAAGATGAAATTATTTATTGAACACCTACTATGTGCCAAACATATATACTTTTGTTATCCTTTCCTCAAAGTCAGTTCTTTTGGATATGCAACTATATCAGGGTTTTGTTTTGTGTTAGTTTTTGCATTTCAACAGTCACTAGCCCAGAACCACTTTTTTTCACTGTAAAAATAACCACATTTGAAAATTTGGAAAAGTAACCAAAAAATGCAGCCCATAATCATACACGTATAACCCTCCCCTCCCCCCGTCATTATTTTTGTATAATTTCTTCTAGTCTCTTTTCTCACCCTCCATTTAATAGGCCAAGTTAATTCCTAAGCCAAGGAGCAGGTGTGGTAGTAAACACGACACTAGGTCATGGGAGGGGGAATAAGTCCTATACTTATGGCAGCAAGTGAGAAAGGGAAACCCTCTGAAGAACGTCGAAGTCATGAACGCCATGCATCGGGAGGGAGGCTGGCGTGTGCAGGAAGATTGAAAGGTTGTGCCCCCCCCCCCCCCAAAAAAAGGGAAAAAAATAAATCCTAGTTCTTTAAACTTATTGCATCTGCAGTCTCAGCTTTGGAAAGCGTCGGGACAAAAATGTGGGGAAAACGTGTGAGAGTATTTTCAACTGGAGGCCCCAGCTGCACGCCCGGGAGGAAGCCGGCTTTCCGCCCGGGGCCCGCCCGCGCCTTTCCCGAGCCCTGCGGGCCCCTGCGGGCCGGGCTCGGGGCTGCACCCGCCCTGGACGCGGCGCCTCGTGGAAGCCCGTGCGGCGCAGGCGGCTGGGAAGCCGGGGCACAGGCACTCTTCTGCTTTTCTGGTGCGTTTTTTACGTTTACTTTTTACTGTTGACGCTTTTGCCGAACGACGCCTCAGAGCTCATCTGCTGAGCCCATCGACACGAATTAGCAGCGTGACTTCGCCGGGACCTCGGAGCCCAGGAGAGGGTCGGTGCGCGGGGCAGCGGGCGGCTCCGCGCGCATCTTGCCCCAGGGGCACAGTCGTGTCCTGCAGCCGTGGCCACCACGCGGCGCCCGCGCCCGGCAGCGACGCAGAGCCGCCTCCGAGCTCCGGGCGCCACCCGGAGAGCCTGCCCCTGGGGGCTGATTTTCCAAAGACAACGGGGCGCCCGGGGCTAAGGCCCCGCCGAACGCTTCCCAACAGGCTGTGCGCGCGCCCACGACTCCCATCGCGCTCGGCCGGGACCGAAGCTCCCCGCGGGGGAGGGAGGGGGCAGTTCGTCCCGCCGCCGTGCGCACACCGTCATTAACACCCCCCGGGAGGCATTGTGGGGAGCTCTTCAATCCGATTAGCAAGAGCTCGGCGCCGACTCGCCACCACCTCGGAGGAAGCGTGGCGTCGGGACCGGAAGGGCCTCCGGTTGCCAGGGGAACGCCACGCGCCGGGGCGCCCGCCCGTTGACTGACGCGCGGCGGAGGCCGAGGCCGCCGGGGCGCCCGCCTTGCGGGGGCGGCTGTGCGCGGGACCCGCGGTCCTTCCGCGGAGGCAGAGGGAACGGCCGAGAGTCGCCCGGCCAGCTCCCATCCCGGATACGGAAACGAGCGAGCGCGTCCACTCCCGCCCCGCCGGCCCCTGGGCCCGCAGACCCAGCCTCAAGACGCAGGTATGTCCCCGCCTTCCATTTTTGTAGCCGGCGGCGCCCCCCCACCTTCCCCACGCTCCCGCCCCGTCAGTTTTAGGGTTGCTCTCTCCCGTGTTTGCCACCCTGTGTAGTTATTTTAATGTGTGAGAGGTCGGAAGGGAGAAGCGGACTTAGGCGGTGAGTACCAGGGACCTCAGGACACTCACTGAACTGGTTGGAGCGATTTGTGGCGGGGGGTGGGGGGCACCTACCACTTCGGGCGGTTTCATTTCGTGTGTGGGAAGTGTCATTAAAATTTCACAATCAAAAACTGAAAGACGAATGAGAATGTCTATTTGGGGTAGTTAGGGTGTGCTATAATTCATTCTAGAAACATTTTTAAAGGTTACAAAGCACAACTCGGGGTGTTTTCTTTGCCCGACCCCTATCTCTGCGGCTTGCTTTCCAAGTTCTTAACTGTGAGTAAAATCCTAATTCTTCAGGACTTTTCTGGCAACAAGTAACCCTTTAGAAAGCAGTTTCTCGGATAACACCCAAGAGAATTTGATTAGCTGGTGTGCAGAGAGGAAACCAGTGAGATACAAAACTGAAAAGGTAGGTTGGAGCCAAACTGTGAACAACCTTAAAAGCTGTGCGTGAAAGTGTGGAATTTATTCTGAAAGCCAGTAGAGTTCCCAGTAGTGACCATACATCAGAAACACCTGGTAGCTTTTTCAAATACAGATGCCCTGATCTCATCTTCAGAAATACTCACCCAGTAGTTGATCGCAGTGTGCAGTGTGCAGCCAGGGTTGAGAGGGATGGCTGAAGGAGTAGGGAGCTGCAGAAAACTTTAATTGTATCTCCCACTGTCCACTTAGGACGTGATAAATAAATGTTGAGTGGCTTGAATTATCTTTTCCCTCTCTTCTTTCATGTATGCAAAAGTAAACTTATAGAAATGTATAATTACTAAGAAATAGAAGCATTTGATAGTTGTTTATAAAGCAACGTCAGTAAATGTAATTGCATCTTTAAAACGACTACTCTTTTAAATTGTATGTCACAAACATTGGGTGTTTGATAATCCATGAAAAAGGGATGGAAAATCACAATCCAAGTTTCTGTGAGAAATGAATATTCAGTATCAAGCTTTTGACAATCCGTGCGTCATAGTAGATGCCCAGAGGGGGATGATGTGAGAAGTGGCCATGTTTTTTAAAATCCGTTCAAAATTGTATGGAAAATGAAAAACTATATATGTCTTTATATCAGTATGTTTAGTACAATAAACCACAAAGTGACTTATAGCAATTTACTTTTAAAATTGTGTGAATTGTTTTATGATATCAGAAGGCTAGCTTAAATTAGATTCTACAAATGCTTATCCTTAAACAGATATAAAGGAATGGATTGAATGAAATTTGAATCTCCAACACAGGAGGAAAAATCGGTTCAAGTGGGACAAATCAAGTACCTGACATCAGCCCCTTTCCTTGGGTAAGGGAACTACGGCTCTGTTTTAAGGCACCATGCTTGGATGGGTCACTGCACCATTTTTTCCTGCACATTATTAGAATTCAATTTTGAAACTTCTACCCATAATGATCTCCCAAGGGTCCTAAGCAAAATTGATGATGCAGCTCCTTTCAAATGCAGTAGTTTCAGAAAGCCTTTATTGTTTAAGTTGCTGCAGCCTCGAGTCCTTCAAGGTATGGCCTTGTCTGGGATGGTGTGAGATAAAAAATACTGAAGGAGCTGTAAGATGACAGGCTTCTGGAACTTTAGATGGAGGTGAGAATAAATCAAACGAGGTTAATATTTGGAAAACTTTGAAAATGATGGTGCAGCCCAGCCGGGCGTGGCTCAGCGGTTGAGCATCGACCTAGGATACAGGCGATCAGGGTTCGATTCCCAGTCAGGGCACATGCCCGGGTTGTGGGCTGCAGCCGATCAATGGTTCTCTCATCATTGATGTTTCTCTCTCTCTCCCTCTCCCTTCCTCTCTCTGAAATCAATAAAGATATATTTTAAAAAAAGGAAGGGAGGAGGGGAGGAAGGGGAGGAAGGGAGGAAGAAAATGATGGTGGAGAGAGTAATAGGAAATATTTGGAACACAGGTGTGTTGTAGTTACTGGTGTAACAGTTCCAGCAGCCGTTGAGAGCTGACAAAAGGGGTAGCCTTCTTATTTTACCACGTAATAATGTTTTGGTAGGTGATGGACCCAAAGGGAGGACCTTTGGGAAGTTTCATTTGGAGGCATAACTTCTAAATTTGACAGTATCTTAGAAGAATATGAACAGGTTAACACATAGTGAGCAATATGTCATCAGCCGTTTTAGTTGACTTCAGAATACTTTGATTTGGATTTCCGATGGGTTTTTTTTTAATTTGCATTGGAAGGATTTTTTTCCCCGAAGAAAAACTTGATAAACAAATGAACACTTCAGGGATGAGTTAAAAAAACTTTTACAGTATTTAAGAAAACTAGAGGGAAGCTGAGGAGGCAGGAGTGGGTGGGGAGAGATTAATCGAAGAACTTATATGTTTATAAGCATAACCCATGGACACAGACATTGGTATGGGGAAAGCCTGGGGGTAGGATGGATGTAGGGTGGAGGGGATCAATGGGGATGAAGAGGGGACATCTGTAATATTTTCAACAATAAAGAAACTAAAAAAAACCTAGATTAAAATCAGATCAGTATTTACATTCTTATTTTTTGCTAGTATACTAGTTAAAGTTCTTTGAAAAGTAATACTTAGGCTATTTCAGATACATTACAGTTTAAGAAAACAGGTATTTATTAAGGTTTGAAAAAATTGTGTGTGTGGAAGTGTATATATATTACACATAAACTTGTTCCGAAATGAATTTGTGGCGACTTAACAGATGTATGTAAGACGAAGGGAAAATTAAGATGAATATATCAGAATTCTTTGTTTCTAGTGATAGAAAATGCAACCTAAACTGGATATAATCAAGCAAACAAACAAAAACAGTTAATTTAATGTTTATTACTTCATATTCTTGCAAAATACAACAATGGGGCTGGCTTCAGGAAAGGATTTAGCCAGTGGCTCAAATGATGTAGCCATAATCTCAGTTTTTCTCTGTTTTTCTTTTTTTTCCTCCTTTTTTTTAAAAATCCTCACTTGAGGATATGTTTTTTATTGATTTTGAGAGAGAGAGAGGGGAACATCGATGTGAGAGATAAACATTGATTAGTTGCCTCCCATACATGCCCTGACCAGGATCAAACCCAAAACCTGGGTATGTGCCATGACCGGGAATCCAGCATGCCACCTTTCAGTGTTCGGGACGACGCTCCAGCAACTGAGCCACACCAGCCTCTGCTTTTCTGGTCTGCCTTCTACTTTCTAAGTTTCAGCCTTAGGTTCTACATGACCCCCATTGCCCATACATTGTTCCAGATTTCCAGAAAGGGCTGCAGATATTTGCATGTATCACAAATGGTAAACTCCACTAGATACTGAATTTAACCACGTTTTCTTCTTAAATATACAATTACAATGAGAAATGTACAGTTTTTCAAGGGCATTATTCTTTGTTGCCAGAGGTTATAAGCTGCCAATCTGCATTTCAGTTAAGGCTCCTTTCTGGTAATCAGCTTATACTCTCTTTACTAAATGCCAAGCTACATAGACATGGTTTTCACATCACTGTGTCTTTATATTACTAAATTTTTTTATATACATGCTCATATTTTCCATACTTAATGTGCCTATGAGTAATATATATATATTTTTTTTTCTGACTTGCAGCTGGTTTGTAAATATTTGAACCACACTATGGGATTGCTAGACAGACTTTCAGGGTTGCTTGGCCTGAAAAAGAAGGAGGTTCATGTTTTGTGCCTTGGGCTGGATAATAGTGGCAAAACAACAATCATTAACAAGCTTAAGCCTTCAAATGTAAGTATCTTTGTTAGATGCTTTGTGTATTTTCTGATAGAGAAATGTGATATGCAGAATTATTTTGTTTGCCATTATAACTTCCTGTAATCATGTTATGAAATCCTGTTAACATTGTAGTACCTTAAAGTTGTGTCAGCCATAATTTGCAGTATACAGGAGTGGGCAAAAGTAGGTTTACAGTTGTAATACAATAATAAACTGTGTTTTATATACTCACAACTCTAAACCTACTTTTGCCAACCCCTGTATTTTGGCAGGTATATAGGTAAATCTTGATTATGTAAACTGGAATCTTTTCCAAATGTCTTTCTTTCATCAAAAGAACTTCATAAAATTGCCAAGTTTACTTTTAGGTAGCATTGTCTTCTTTTTGGCTCTGTCTTTACAAGAGGAGCAAAACAAAAGGAAAGGTAAATCATTTTTACAGGTTCTATGGATAATTAGACTGTTTCCCAAGAGTGAGGTATTCATATCAGTAGTAATAAGCAGGATGACTTTTTAAGTCATATAATAAGTGAAAGGATATTATTTTAATAACTAAAAAACATATAAAGCTAGCACATTCAACACAAGGCACATAGTTAAAGCTAGGTTCTGCTACATATAAAGAAAACCCACATGACAGTGGACTAAGTAAATAGAGGCTGTTTTTACTGTTGTCTAAGTAAACCCAGAGGCGGCATTCCAGGGCAGGTGTGGCAGCAACATGGTCCTGAGAGATCTAAGTATCTTCCAGCTTCCTGCTCTGCTATTTTTAGTGCTTGGTTTTCATCCTCAAGGTCTCCACATGGTCAGTTTGGTTAACTGTCGTATCTATATTCTAAGTCACAGGGAGGAGAAAAAACAGGGCAAAAGAGTAGGCCTTCTTCTTAAATAAGCCTTCTTTGAAGAGCTTACCCAGAAGCTTCAACGAATGACTCTTACTTTCCTCTCACTGGCTACTCCTATCTTAAATAAGGCTGGTTCCTTTAAGCAGGGCATATATTACTGCTTTCAAAAATAATAGGGGTCCTGTAAGTATAGAAGAAAGGGAAAATGGATATTTGGTAGACAACTAACATTTACAATTGTAAATACATTTATTTAGGTACAAACTAGTATCAATTAATGAAAAATGTTGAGTGAAAAGATAATGTGGACTGCACAGATAGGGCAAACATTAGGAAGCTGGTATTCTTAATGACTTAATGACTAGAGAGTGGGAAATATTGCTCCTAAATATGGTAATTAAAGCTAGACTTCATTGCCTCCAAACAGTGCTTCAGGTTGGGCAGAGTGACTTCTCCATTTTGTTTTGTTACAACTTCAGTTTTACTTCTGTTTATTTGGCTATTGCTTTGGAATTAAGAAAATGGCATTACTACTTTTCTTCCAGTCATCAGTCCCTGCTTCTGAATAGATAAGTTTGCCATTTAAAAGCTAACTAGTGGTGTATTTTCAGGTGGGAATTAGTTTGAGGTAGCTGGGATAAGAAACTGAAAATGGATTTGGAAGGTAATAAAGGTGTTTTAAGGGGGCTCTCCAGCCGAGTTGGGAATCATTTGAGATATACATGCTGAACTCAGGCAGAGATTAAAAATATATATATTAGCTTTATTGAAAAGCTTGATTTCAGAGAGTAAAGTTTAAGTCTGGCCAGAGGACTTGCTAACAGTCTCTTAAATTGAGATTTAGCCTCCCAAAATGTCAAGGTTTTTTCCTCAGGGTAGGATCCAGCTCTTCTAGGTTTACCGAGTAGCTAAGAACAGGTGAGAATACGTGCTTGCAATAAGCATCTGGCTCTCAAATGAAAGACAGGCAGGCAGAACGAAGGATGTTCAGTTCCATTTTACAAACTGAGCAAATAAGTCATTTTATTTTTTTCCCATGGAGAGGAATAAATTGGGAGAGGGAAGATGGAGAAACTGGGAATGCCATTTTAATGGAGTTTTCTCTATATGGAAACAGGGAAAAATAGATTCTTCCCCAATAAGGAAAAGAACAGGTTAAAGAGCCAACATACATGGGAGTCTGTCTCATGACCTAGGTGATTACAAGAAACTTCTTCATCAGTCCTTAAGAGGAAGATATAGCATCCTATCTAACTGGATGAGGTCCAGAATTGAATTTAGAGAACAATGGATGTGTGGTTAAAAAGTGGAACCATACCCAACTGGCCTCAAATAATTTTTTTAAAGTAGTCTCAAATAAGTACAAAATGATTGAAACCAGCGCCACAGTTAATAGCCCACAAATGGACCAACTCCTCCCTCCACCCCCCATCTCCCCACCCCACCACCGCAGCCACCTGCCCTTTAGTGCATACTATACTCAAATTGGGAGAAATAACATTCAAAGTACACAAGAGAAATTACAATCTCTTCTTCTGTCATCCCCAACAGTATAGTGATTTCTATCCGAAGACATGGTTATTATCATAGGAATGATCTTTGATATGGATGGGAACTTCTTTCTCCCTAAACAATGTTGGTCCTTTGAAGACACCTGACCTTATTTTTTAACTTAGTTATGCAATTTTTTTCATAATTTCTTCTGTCATTTCTAGAGATTTGGGGCAGAACAGGAAGGAAGCAGTGTGTGTTCAATATGTCATCTTGAAATAGAATTCTGATATTCCCATTTTGGACTGGTCTTGTGGAAGACCTACTAACTCTGCCTCATATACCATATTAAGGAGAACCCTCAGGAGAATCTGGGTACACAGCCAGTGACTGGGGCTTTTTAATTTAATCTTCTATTGCTTTTCAACATCCCTGTCTCTCTGTTGTCTCTGGTGAATTATGGAACTAGCAACTATCCTTTTCCACAGCACAATTGACCTCTAGTCCTGAGAGCAGACTAAATTGCTTTACTTTTAAAAAATAAAAAATCTTGGTGATAATAGCCAAGAGGCCACTTGAAGTAGGACTTCTTAAAGACCCCAAAACCTCTGTCACACAGGTACAAATATAACACTTGTGTCCTCCCTACCTTTGAACCGAAGAAGAGCCTCTTCGGAGTTTAGTATTAGAAACATTATCAGGAATGATCTACACAAAAAAAATGCAAGTCTCATTTTATGGTAAAGTAGTCCCATTTTTTGTGTGTGTATAAAATCCATTTCTAGATAAGTAAATACTTCCTGGACGCAAACTGGTTTTTAATACCAAGCTGTCCTAATGTTTGTTTATTGTTTATATATTGAGGTTGCTGCTGTTTTCTAAACTGATGTATACGGAGAGAGGGTACGTTTTAACTTGATTACTCGTCTCAAAAATCTGGTCTTAGCTGATTTTTTTATAAAGATGCACTTTATAAACATCTTTCTTTTAAAATTCCTATTTTTTCTCCCATTTCTCAACATAAATGCTGTCATTCTATCACATCATCCAATTTTAAATTCTTAGAATTTAAAATAATCTTAAATTATCTTACATATTCAGTTGGTAACTTGTTTATTAAATTTTCCTCCACAAATTTATATATATATATTTTTTAATATGTTTTTATTGATTTCAGAGAGAGGAAAGGAGAGGGAGAAAGAGATAGAAATATCAATAATGAGAGAGAGTCATTGATCAGTTTTCTCCTGCACACCCCCCCACTAGGGTCGAGCCTGCAACCCTGGCATGTGCTCTGACTGGGAATCGAACCTAGATCTTCTGGATCATAGGTCATTGCTCAGTTGCTGAGCCATGCCGGCTGGGCTGAAGGAGGATTTTTAAAAGCTATACTTGGGAGTATGGAGAAAATTGGGGACAAGAATAAAATTAGTGAGAGTAATTATGATAGCAAATGTTCATTGAGTATTTACTATGGACCAGACACTGTGTTGAGTAAACCTTAAACTTCTATAAATCCCCAGTGATCCCATTGCACAAATTAAAATTTTGTCTAATCCTGCCACCTCCTTAGTAACAGATTTTAGAATTGGAAAATCTGGATGGTTTTTTTTTAACCTGAGGAAAAAATTCATCTTTGATCGTTGCAAATTTCTAAGCTTTGTCTTTTCTCTTAAAGGCTCAATCTCAAGATATAGTTCCAACAATAGGATTCAGCATAGAGAAATTCAAATCATCCAGGTAACTCAATTCATTATACTTGTGACTAAAAAGTTGTGGGTAAAAAAATGATAGTATTAGATCTACCTAATTATTCCTCCTACTCTTAGAAAAAGTAATTTGTTTTTTCAGAAGTCCAGAGGTGTTAAAATATTTGTACCACTACCTCTGGGTTATTTTTCAGAATTTAGACTCTAGGCGAATGCTAGAGCCTAGCAAAGAAAACATCCCTTTTTATGTTACTCATTACAAAATCATATTTCTATTCAACAAATTTATTTTACGGCATTTGTATTTAAAAATTCACCCAAGTTGAATATTGTATATTTAAGAGTGGTTTCTTTTTTAAAAAAGATTTTTTATTGATTTTTGGAGCGAGAGGAAAAGAGAGGGATGGGAGAGAAACATCGATGTGGGAGCTTAACATCAATCGGCTGCCTCCTAACACACTCCCCCTACTGGGGGTCAAGCCCACAACCCGAGCATGTGCCCTGACCAGGAATCAAATCAGCAACCTTTCAGAGCATGGAAAGTGACTCCCAGCCAACAGAACCACACTGCCCAGGGCTCAAGAGTGGTTTCTTTGATTGAAAGCAATTTAAAAGTTTAAGTGAAAGTTACACTTTAGAGATAGTAGCATATAATATAGTCATGTTTTTTTAATTATTTAAATATGTTTTTATTTATTTCAGAGAGAGGAAAGGAGAGGGAGACAGAGATAGAAACATCAATGATGAGAGAGAATCATTGATCAGCTGCCTCCTGCACACCTCCTACTGAGGATTGAGCCTGTAACCCAGGCATGTTCCCTGATCAGGAATCGAACTTTGATTTCTAGGCTCATGGGTCAGTGCTCAACCACTAAGCCACACTGGCCAGGGCTCAAGAGTGGTTTCTTTGATTGAAGGCAATTTAAAAGTTTAAGTGAAAGTTGCACTTTAAAGTTAGTAACTTATAATATAGTCATGGTTTTTTGTGTGTTGTTTTTTTTCCAGTTTGTCTTTTACAGTTTTTGACATGTCAGGTCAAGGAAGGTACAGAAATCTCTGGGAACACTATTATAAGTAAGTATGTTTGTGAATGTTGGTTAACTAGAGGGGTATATTGTAATAACAAATAATGATTAGAAATCCAAGTGATCACATGGGCTGGGTTGCAAGTGTTTATTTTTCATATAATTTAAGCACATTTCCTAATTTTAAAAAAACTATAGTCATATTTCACATTATTTCTCATATCCATGAACTCTTTTAAACCTCGGACCTTTTCAAGTGCTGTTCTCTTTTTTTGTTTTTGGTGGTTTTTTTTAAAGGATGGTTTATTGATTTTTTTTTTAGAGAGAGAGGAAGGGAAAAGAGAGAAACATTGATGTGAGAGAGTAACATCCATCGGCTGTCTCCTGCACTCCCTCTACTAGGGATCGAGCCTGAAACCTGAGCATGTGCCCTGACCTGGAATCGAACCAGCACCCTCTTGGTGCACAGGACAGCACCCAACCAGCTGAGCCACTCCAGCCAGGCTGCTCTCTGTTTTTAACACTCTGTTCTACACTACTTCTCTGCTGCTTAAGGTTAATATATTCATACTTGAAGGACTGGCTCAAAAGTCACTTCCTCTGTGAAATTCACTGCTTTGCCAAGTTATTCTGTCCCAGTGTTCACGCAGTACTTTCACATCTCTGTAATCATATGTATTACATCTTAAAGTCTTGGGAACTTATTAAGGGTAGCGATTATTTTTCATTCAGATTATTTCTTCAAGGTCAGTAAATATTTATTGAATAAACTTTGTTAAAATAACTCCTCTTAACAGTTGATCCATTTGTTCTTTAAGCAATTCTAAAGATATTTTCAGCATATGCAAATCAAGCACTCACTACTCACTTTTAGATTAACATGTCAAGTTATTAGGATCTAAATGTGTTACACCGTCTCAAGATTTTCATTCAGTGTTAAAATGAATTCATTCACTTGGGCCCCTTCATTTAAAGGCATTGTAACTCACTTTTAGAATCTGAAACTTATAAACGATATACCTTGACTAAATGCCCCTTTGTCCTTATGAACTCTTGCCTTGAAATGATGACTGCCAGATCAGATTTTGGTTTTGATAGGCTAATTTTTTCCTGTTAATATGGAAATGAACATTTTCTTTCTCAGATAGGAACCAAGAAGATTTCTTTCAGACATTTTTTTCAATGAGTATTTTACTAGATATAAGACCTTTTTAAAGCATATATTGATCCAGAGCACCTCTGAGGTAGAGAGAAAAGAGTGCTTCAGATCTGGGTGTCAGTTTGGAAAAGGGAAAGTGGCATGTTGTGGTATCTTATGTTAAATTTCCTGAGGAAATGTGAGGGTTTTGGTTTTTGTTTTTCTTAAAAGAAAACCTGAGTTTTCAGTATAGTATTTTTAAAGTCCTGCTCCAATTAGGTGGTTAAAAAAAAAAAAAAATCCCTTTTAAAAATAATGTATTTCCCTGGCCTGTGAGGCTCAGTTGTTTGGGCGTTGTCTCGTGGACCAACAAGTTGCCAGTTCAATTCCCGGTCAGGACACAGGCCCAGGTTACGGGCTCTATCCCTGGAAAGGGGCATGTAGGAAGCAGCTGATTGATGTTGCACTCTCACATCGATGTTTCTCTCTCCATCTCCCTTTCTCTCTCTCTGAAAAATAAGTAAAAATATTTTTTAAATGAATAAATTAAAAAATAAAAATAGCCCGGCCAGGCGTAGCTCAGCTGTTGAGCGTCGACCTAGGATCCATGCGATCAAGGTTCAATTCCTGGTCAGGGCACATGCCCAGGTTGTGGACTCGATCAATGACTCTCTCATCATTGATGTTTCTACCTCTCTCTCTCCCCCTCTCCTTTCCTCTGTCTGAAATCAATAAAGATATATTTAAAATAATAATAATATATTTAGCTACTTTTTAAAAAATAACATTTATTTTAATTACTTTACTAAAAGCAAAAATGCATAGAAAATAGTACTCCAAAACAAGGAGACTTTTTCTTATTTGAACTCCCTTCAAAAGTTTTTTGGAAGAAGTTATTGAATTCACAAGTATTATAAATTGTAGGTTAAATGGTGAAATGGTTACTATTGAGTTTACAGTAATAGTAAATTTATTTTTTGTATCTCTATACTTTCCTGATTATTGAAGAACAAGTGCATTTTAAGCTATTAGACTGAAAGATTTAAAGGATTGTTTTAGAAGTATATAATGTACACTTTATATAATTGAGAAAGGAGCCTTCTAAACTATATACCACACATAGTTTATTATCCTGCTTTTTCAGTCAACATTCTATGATAAGGGAAATCAGGAAAAACACATGAAGACTGTAACTCTAATGGCTGCCTAATATTTTTCATATGCCTGCGCCAAAATTTGCTCAGTCATTTCTCTGTTTGGATAGGAAGGCTATTCTTGGTTTTTGAAGATTATAAACCTTCAATTAACATCTTGCTGCATAAGTCTTTGTCACACTTCATGTTTCCTTAGAGTAAATACAGAAATAAAATTACTATCTCATAGTAATTGAGCATATTTAAAGCTCTTGAAAGATATTTCCAGTTGTACCAGTTTCTATATCCACTAGTGTAGTATATGAATGTGACAATCTACATTTATTTTTTTAATTGATAGGAGAAAGTAGTATTAAAAAGTTTTATTTTTATATTTATGTGATTACTAATGATGTTGAACTTTAAAATCTTAATTTATGACTGAAATAAGTGATTCACAAAAAAGTATAAATGTCTAATAAAAATATGAAAAGATATTGAACTTCATTAGCAATTTATGAAATACAAAGTAAATAATATACTGTTAGATTAGCAAAAATTGAAAAGAATGATAAGAGCCATGCTGCAAAGGGGTAGGAAAAATGCTGGTAGTAGAATAAATTGATACAGCATTTCTGGAGGACAATTTATCAATGTTGATCTAAAACTTTAAATTTTACATATATTCCTAGAAATTTTATTCCTAAGAACAGATCTTTAAAGTTTCAAGAAATTTTAAAAAGGTATTTAAGAGGATGTTTATCTTAACACATCCATGCAGTGTAATATTTAATAACTATTCAAAGAAAGGATGCAGAGGGAATCAGTGATTTTTGAAGTGCCACTGTGATCTGTAAGTGAATCTTTAAACTAGTTCAGTGGCTGACTATCAGCTTAAAAAAATAAAATAGAATAAAATAAAAGCTATTTGTAAGTATTGTTTCAGGAGACCTATTCCAAATATATTTACATATACAGTGCTACCTCGGTTTTTGAATGTCTCCACTGAGGAACATTTCGATTGATGAACGCCGTAAACCCGCGAGTAAATGCTTCGGTTTTCGAACTCGCCCCGGAAGTGGAACATGCCACGCGGCTTCCGCTGAGGGCAAGATCCTGAGGCCCAGCTGTCAGCTGTGCATCCCTCGGTTTTCGAATGTTTCAGAACTTGAACAGTCTTCTGGAACAGATTACATTCGAAAACCGAGGTACCACTGTAGTTATGTGTTTATTGTATCTTAATGTAAAATGTATGTCTCACTATGGTTATGGTAAAAATTATTTGAGAAGCACTAGTGTAGAGCTTTAATGTTTCATATAAAAGTGGTTCAAACTATACTGTGAAAAAGATCAAGGAAATGTACATTCATGTCAGAAAGGCAGTGTATGAAACAGGAGGGTTACATTTGTATAGATGTAGATATTCATCTGTAAATACACAAAATGTCAAAATTGATTTACACAAAAATATTAATAATGATTATATTTGTATAATATGGTTGTAGTTTTGTAATTTTTTAAAATTACAAAATAACAAGTCATTAAATTTACCCTATTATCATCTAAGTGAAAAGAAATTATTTTACATGAACTATCACTAATGGTTAATATATTAATCACTCGTATGAACTAATAAGAAACAGCAGCAAAGCCTATAATGATAAATGGACATAGGATATGAAGAGATAATACAAGGTTAGGACATGCAGATGGATAATAAAGATGGGAAAATGTATAAGTTTATTTTTAATTTTTGTTATTCTTTATATTATGCAGAGATGGACAAGCCATTATTTTTGTCATTGATAGTAGTGATAGATTAAGAATGGTTGTGGCCAAAGAAGAACTTGATACTCTTCTGAATCATCCAGGTATATGTGTGTGCCTGTCAGTCTGTGGTATCTGTGCTTTGGGGTCTGTTTACATAGGATGTTTTGTTCTTTGGTTTTGGCAAAAAGTATTGCCTGCACTATACAATTACCTTTTATTATTGAGTGGAAGCCACACTGAAAAAATTAAGTTAAAAATTTTAAATGTTATTCATAACTCATAATATCTTTACCTATAGCACCATATATTTTTTAAATTGAAAAGCTTTTTGCAGTGTTTTTCAGGTCTATGATGTTTATTTCCCCCAAAATAAAAATGCCCTTTTTCCTGATTACTTAAATAATATGTGTCAGTAGCAAAATATGCGGATAGGAAAAAAGAAAGAAGAAGTAAAAATCCATGTATCTCAACACTCATTAAAATGATTTTGCATGTATGTGTAGTCACAGCATTTCTTACATATTTATTGTGGGAAGTCTTTTAAAATTCTTTCAAAATACCAGTATTAACAATTTGGTATTTTTTTTTTCATACCTTTATATGTGCCATACCATGTATCTATATCTGTTATTTATATTACACACACAGGCATCAAAGATATATTGGGGTCAGGCAGAAGTAGATTTATAGTTGTGAGTACTCGAAAAAGAGTTTATTCTTATATTATTACTAATTATTGTATTTCCATATGAACAACTATAAACCTACTTTTGTCCCACCCTGTTTAGGGTTGGTGGCTATGAGGACTGTCATTGTTATTTGCTAAAACAGGATTATATTCTATACACTTTTCAGCATCTTTCCATTCTCAAATAGTACTACATGATGGAAATTCTTTCAAGTCAGAATGCATGTATTTGAGTGTCCTTTTTGATGGTGTCTAATATGCCATTCTGGGAGTGTATCACAGTTTATTTACCTGTTGATGGAATTTTTTTTCACACTA
The DNA here is from genome assembly GCF_054644295.1 of Miniopterus natalensis. Lineage (NCBI taxonomy): Eukaryota > Metazoa > Chordata > Mammalia > Chiroptera > Miniopteridae > Miniopterus > Miniopterus natalensis. The sequence continues at coordinate 26,405,939 of NC_142086.1, forward strand.
CAAATAATCTTCCAGTATGTATTGTGGAACTCTGCATTTCTAGCATTACTCATGCCTGAAAAAAAGATTTTAAGTGGTCTTTGTGCTAGGACTTGTAGAAAAGGGTAGTCTTTTAAAAGAAGTGTTTTAAAATCCTTCTTTTGAATTTGTTTAGAATTGAAACAAATAATTGGGGCTTTCTAACAGTTCTTGCTGTTAGCCACAATATCTTTGGTGGTTTTTGTCAGACAACCTCAAGCTTATTTAAATGTTTTTTGGAGAAAATTATCCAGCCTTACTTTTTGTGTGACTTTTTCACTTAAAAAAATTATTGGTCTTTTATCTGGGTTGGAAATACATTTTTGATTATGCATTCCTTTTGTATTACTCTTTCCACTCCTCCAAAGCATTGTTATGTTCACCAATGAAATGAAATCGTTCCTACAAAATCAGCTTCAAACATAATGGGAACCTTGGTTTTGCTGTATTCCAAAAATTTTGATATGTCGAATTGTCATTCTCTTTGGCCCTCTGTATCTTTTGATCTTTTATTTGTTCATTGACCTACTCACTGTTCAGTAGCATATTGTTTAATCTTGTGTTTTTCGCTTTCCGTTTGCAGTTGATTTCCAATTTTAAAGCACTGTGGTCTTAAATGTGCTTGGTATGATTTCAGTCTTCTTATATTTCTTGTGTCCCGGCATATGGTCTATCCTTGAGAGTGCGCTATGTGAACTAGAGAAGAATGATTAATCTGGTGTTCTGGGATGAAAAGCTCTCTAAATATCAGTTATGCCTATTTGGTTTAATGTGTCATTTAAGGTCAATATTTCCCTTCCGGTTTTCTTTTTGGATGACTAGCCATAGCTGTCAATGGGGTGTTAAGTCCCCAACTATAATTGTGTTTTTTTGTGTGGGGTTTTTTGTGTTTTTTTTATTGTTCACAGTGTTATAGATGTCCCCTCTTCTCCCCATTGACCCCTTCCACCCCGCACCACCCACCCCCCCAGTCCCTCACTACACCATTGTCTATGTCCTTGGGTTATGCATATGTGCATATAAATTCTTTGGTTAATCTCTCCCTTCCCACCCCCCTCCCCCATCACCCACCCCCCACCTTCCCTTTGAGATTCTTCAGTCTGATCCATGCTTCCATGTTGCTGAATCTGTTTTGTTCATCAGTTTATTAAGTTCTTTAGATTCCACATATAAGTGAGATCATGTGATGTTTGTCTTTCCCTGGCTGGCTTATTTCACTTAGCTTAATATTCTCAAGTTCCATCCATGTTGTTACAAATGGCAGTATTTCATCTTTTCTTATGACTGAGCAGTATTCTGTCGTGTACCTGTACCATATCTTCTGTATCCAGTCCTCTATCACAGGACACTTTGGTTGTTCCCATGTCTTGGCCACTGTGAATAGTGCTGGCAATGAACACAGGGGTGCATATATCTTTGCGAATACATGTTTTCTAGTTTTTCGGGTATATGCCCAAGAGAGGGATTACTGGGTCGTATGTTAGCTCTATTCTTAATTTTTTGAGGACTCGCCAGACTGCTTTCCATAGTGGTTGTACCAGTCTACATTCCCATCAGCAATAAATAAGGGTTCCCTTTTCTCAACAACCCCTCCAGCACTTGTTACTGCTTGTCTTGTTGATAATAGCCACTCTAACAGGTGTGAGGTGGTATCTCATTATAGTTTTGATTTGCATTTCCCTAATTGCTAGTGAGGATGAACATCTTTACATATATCTGTTGGCTATTCATATGTCTTCTTGGGAGAGGTGTCTGTTCAGGTCCTCTGCCCACTTTTTGATTGGGTTGGTTGGTTGGTATTGAGTTTTATGAGTTCTTTATATATTTTGGAAATTAAACCTTTGTTGGAGCTACTGTTTGCAAATATCTCCCATCTGGTTGGCTGCCTCTTTGTTCTGTTAGTTTGTTTTGCTGTGCAGGTTTTCAGTTTGATATAGTCCCATTCATTTATTTTTGCCTTTACTTCCCTTGCCTTTGGGGTCAAGTTCATAAAATGTTCTCTATGACCAAGGTCTGTAAGTTTGGTAACTATGTTTTCTTCAATGTAACTTATTGTTTCGGGTGTCATATTTAGGTCTGTGATCCATTTTGAGTTAATTTTTGTATATAGGAACAAACTGTAATCCAGTTTCATTCTTTTGCATGTGGCTTTCCAGTTTTCCTGGCACCATTTATTGAAGATAGTCTATTACACCTTTATGTGTTTCTGGTTCCTAACCCTAACCCTAACCCTAGTGTCTGTCTGTTATTTTAGTTTGGTAGTATTCTATGATTTTTTTCCCTCAGTTTCCTCTTTTTTTATGCTACGTATCTCAGTCCTAGATTTTGTGTGTGTGTGGTTACCATTAGGTATATGCACAATGTCTCACATTTGTATGTTAAGCAGGGAATCCTTTGTTGTTATAGCTGTCCCACCTATAACTTCAGGGGGAGAGATCTGGAGATCCCCTCATGTTGACATGCTGCTGACGTCACTGGTTTGGGTTTATTTCCTTCCTTGTAATGTCCTCATCTGATTTTGTATCAGTGTTACCGAGACCTCATAAAATGAGTTGGAGAGTATATATACTCTTTTTCTTTTTTGTTTTTGGATTTGTGTAGAATTGGTGTTATTTCTCCCTTAAGTGTTAGAATATAACAGTGAAGGGATCTGTGTCAGTATTTGATGTGTGTGTTGAGGGTGTTAGGGGCATGAATTATGGATTCCAGTCCTTGAATGATGTAAGACCATTAAAGCTGTATATTTCTTCTTGGGTAACTTTTGCTAATTTGTGACCAAATTTATTAATGTATCTAAGTTGTCAAATTTATTGGCATAACATTATTTATAACATCCTCTCATTATCCATTTAATGTCTACAAGATCTATGTGATATATCTTCTTTCCTTCCTGATATTGGTAATTTATGTTTCCTCCCTTTCCTCTTGCTCAGTCTTTTAAAAAGTTTATTGGTCTAAGAACTTCTGGCTTTTTAAATTTCCTCTTTTGTCATTACTTTCTACTCTTGATTTATTATGAACTGTCTCTACTTACCTTGTATTTCATTGTCTCTTTTTCAGATGGAAGTGATTTTACACCTTTTCTAATATAAGCATTTTATACCTTCCTTTCCTAATATAAGCATTTAAAGCAATATATATTCTCTAAGGATTTAGCTACATGACACAAATTTTGATAACTTTTTTTTAAATTATCTGGTTCAAAGTATTTTCTAACTTACCTTGTGAATTCTCCTTTGACTCTTGGAATCTTTAGTAGTATATTATTTATTGGGGAATAATTGTAGGTATCTTTTGTTATAGATTTTTATGGGGGAATTTTATAGGTATCTTTTTGTTATAGATTTTTAATTTAATTCCACTTGATCAAAGAACATTCTGTATAATTTCATCCTTCAAAATACATGGCCCAGCACATATGGTCTCACTTGGTGAATGTTCCACCTACAATTAAATAGAATGTATTTTTCTGTTGTTGCGTGAAAAGTTCTATAAATGACAGTTGATAGTGTTGCTCTTATCTTCCACATTCTTGCTGATTTTTTGTTTCTTCTGACAGTTTCTGAGAGAGGGATGTTGAAGTATCTATGATTGTGGATTTCTTTGTATTTCCCCTTTAATACTGTCAAGTTTTGCTTTATGTGTTTAGAAGCTTGTTTATTAGATACAAACACACTTAAAATTGTTTTTTGTCTTCTAGATTAATTGACCATTTTATAATTTTTAATGCCTTTCTTTTTCTTTGATAATACCCTTCATCTTTTAAAGCTACTTTGTCTGATAGAGTAGTGTAGCCATGCCAGCATGCATGATTTCCATCCTTTCACTTTCACCTTGTTCATGTGTTCAAAGTGTGTTTCTTATAAACATCATTTAGTTATGTTGCTTTTTTATCTATTCTTACATTCTCTGCTCCAGAATAAATTCCAGCTGGACTAATTTAAATGTAAAAATTACACTATTACAGCAGTAGAAGAAACTGTGGGAGATTTTTTAAAATAATTTTGGGTCAAGAAGAGGCCTTTCTAACTATTAACACAAAACCCAGAATCCTAAAAAAAAAACGAAAGAAAGAAAATCAATGACTGTGACTCCATAAAAAGTTTTGAATTGCAAAATGAACCATGAGCAGTCAAAGGCAAATGGCAGGCAAGGGAAACTATTTGTATTTCATATCATAGCTGCAAGGCTTATTTCCTTTCTACTTAATCCATTTCTACAAATCAATGAGAAAATAAAAACTAATAGAAAATGGGAAAACGATATGCCAAGATTGTTCATTCAAAAGGAATTATAAACATCTTTGGAATGTATAGAAAGATTCTTGACTTTTCTCAGAACAGGGTAAGTAAACACATTCTCATAGTACTTTTTATGTATCACTGGAAACACTCTTATACAATGTTGTTTAAAGTGTGATTTGATACAATTTTTAAGGTAAGGCAGTTAGATAGGTAATCGCTATCTATCAGAATAGCAATTTACATATCCTTTGACCCAGCAATTCCATTTCTCAAATTTATACAGCAGACATACTGGACCATTTAAAAAAGTTCTGCATTTTATTCATCACAACATTATTTATAGTTGTAAATATTGACAGCAACATAAATATATGTCATTTGCATCTGGTTAAATAAATTATGGCACATAGTACTAAAAGACAAAATATTCCACAATAGTTAAAATAATGAAGAAACTACTCTATATGTACTAATAATGGATAGTCTCCAAGATATGAAATTAAGTGAAAAGCACAAGGTATAAAAAATGAGAATAGTTTTCTACTCTTTGTATAAAGAATCATATATAATAATTATTTACAAATACATAAAATATTTCTAAAAACTTCATATAATGGTTGCCTATGGGTTGCCTCTTCTAAGGAGGACGAGTGAATGGCCTGGGACAAAGGTGAGAGGGACATTCTTTTACTGCATACCATTCTGTGTCTTCTGAATTTTGAACTATTTAAATGAATTATCTATGCAAAACAGGGGAAAATGTTTCCAACATTGGAACAAGGTAAAAATATCTTAAAATATCTAGCTTGTTACCTATAATACTGTGATTAAAATCTAAACTCAGGATCCATTTCATCTACTTCTATTTGAAATTTGCCTCCTTTGTGTTGACAATAAAAATGAAACAAACCTAATATTTGACACCTTTGTAGGTGCTACTCAGTGACTGCTTAATGAGACTCCTACATCCACCTCACCTGCCTTTGTGTTAAAGCTCCAACCAGAAGGCAGGTAGTCTTGGAAGAAGTGTTTTTTAAATTCTCGTATCACACAGATATGCCTCACAGTCTGTGTCTTTAAAAGTTTATGCATTTGTGGTATAGAAAGAAGTGATTGGGAAACAATTTTAGTGAATTTCAATTTTAAGGATTTGTGGGGAAATGACTGAAAGGCTGGAAGTATGATGATGGCCTTATTTTCTATTTCAGATATTAAGCACCGCCGAATACCAATCTTATTCTTTGCAAACAAAATGGACTTAAGAGATGCAGTGACATCTGTGAAGGTGTCTCAGTTGCTGTGTTTAGAAAACATCAAAGATAAGCCATGGCACATTTGGTAAAGTTTTAGATTTATTTTTCATTTTATCATTTTGAAAAAATCTCCAAGCTTCAGTGTTTCTTTTTCAAGCTCATTTTATAAGTGACCTAGCACGGGGGTGTGTAAGCTAAGGATTTGGTTTTATAGAATGTGGCATTTCAGGTGTTCATGAATTTATTACTATTAAAACCTTTCAAATATTTGGGGGGATAAAAAAATATAAACAACTCTTTAAAAGAATAAATTTAAACAGCCTACTCACTCACCCAACTTCAGCCACATTGATTTCCTTCTACACATTGAATCAATCAACCACAATCCCATCTCAGGGCATTTCCACTTGCTACTCCCTTTGTCTAAATCATTCTGCAAAGTAATATTCCTGGCTTGCTGTTGCACTTCCTCAGGAGAGAGACCTCCCCTGATAATTCTCTAAAATATCACTCTGCCTTACCCTGCCTCATTTTTTTCCTTTCTTTGCATTTTCTGTTGCCATGAGGCCTCTTCATTTTTTTCCCCTTTGTTTTATAGTCTGTCTTTTTACACTATTGCATTAGTACCATGAGAACTAGGGTTTTATCAGCTTTCTTCTCTCTGTTACCCCTGGAGTACATGGTACTTAGTAGGTTCACAATAAATATTTGCTTATATGAATAAATATAAATGGAAATACTAATCTTGCTTGAACATACTAATTAAGTTGAACTCATAAGTAGTGTCTGAAATTATTTTACATTGTTTATTAGATAGTATTTTAGCGCCTGCCACTACCTGTCATTAAGCTCCCTCTGTCCACCACTTACCTCCCCACCACTGCAAGGTATCCTTCTCTCTAGATTTTCCCTTTTTATAAGATGGTATCTGTGGAGAAAGGCTGAACACAGAGGCAGAGAAACCCACTACCTCTAGAAGAAGAAACAATGTGAAGCAAGGAGTTCATAGAGCTCAGAGACTAACTCTGAGAGCTAACCTTGGTGCTGAAAGAGGAATAGCCTGGAAGAGAGCTGAGGAAGCCCTTGAATCTCCTCAGTACTCAAGGCCTCCAGCACCTCTACCCAGGAGGGAAACACTGCATATCTCAAGTAAAACCCTCCTTACTTTGGAACAGAATAAAAGTCAGCATTTACTAAATGATTCTTGACTTGGAATTTGAGGTTCTGTGGTATTTTGTTGGTAAAGAGAGGAGGGATTTGGGGTAGAGAAATATCTTAAGATGGAACCTTAGCTTTTCTCTGCATCATTTAGGTAAATCCTACCTAAACTGATAATGTCTAAAGTAGAATAATTTTACATTTTTCCATTGTATTAAGTATTGTGAGTGCTTTGATAGAAAGTACAACATTCAAAAAATGGGTCTAATTAGTAAAAGATGCAGTCCTGCTTTTAATTTTGAAGAAGTTAACTTTGCAAATGGAAAAATCTATACTTGAAATAACTAGCACTTGAAATTTAAAACAATTATTGAGTTGTGACATCTAAATATTTTTCAGTGAGAGAAAAAGTAATATCCTGATGCTATAAAGATGTGGAATATTATATTTCCAGTTTCTGTGTTTTCTGTATAACTTATAGAAGAATGCCAAGTATTTCTTTAAACTTCTTAATTCAAACTGGACATTTCACTAAGTTTCCATTACTGCTTCATTTGTTAAGTTTGTTGTTTTATTTTTTGCAATTATTTTTAAAGCATGTATGACATTGAAAATACATTTATCCTTTTCAGTTTCAGAGATAAAGGTAACGTACAGTAATGTAGAGATAAAGTGTTGCATCTCTTGCCTCAGGCACAAGTAAACTTACTGGATGATAAAGGATTAGAGAGACATAAAGTCTGGAAAATTAAAGGAAAACTTTTATGGTTTATTTTTTACTATTGTACTAAACATATAGTTAGCTCTGATTTTCAGGATCTGATTGCAGTGTTGTTCTTCCTGTGTGTCCTCTGACTCAGTCCCTGGCGTGATATGTATATGTTTTTGCTTGTTTACTATCTTGTGAGGGAGCCAGATAGTAAAAGAGGTAAATAGATGTATGTACTGTCATCTGGGAAGGAGGAGAAAAATAAAGTGGGGCAATAAGATAAAAAGCAATGAGAGAGAGACTCCCTCTCTGAGGTCTAATCAAGATCAGAGAGCAGTTCACACAGGGTTTGGAGGAAGAGCCTTCCAGATGAAGAGGCCAGCAAGTGACACTATTGGGCGAGAAAGGACCTGGGATATTTCAGAAGGAGCAAGAAACCCAAGCTGACCGGAGCAGAGTGATCTGGGGGCATTTGTAGGACATGAAACCCCTGAGGAATAGCCAGGGGCCGTGTCACATAGGGCCTCATAGAGCATGGTGAAGACTTTGGCTTTTATTTAGTTACAGGTCTTATGATTTATTTGAAAGGAAAGTAGAATTCAAACAGTTGGAAATTAGTAGGAAAATATGCAGGATTTTAGTAGGGCAGTGACTTCTCCACCAAAGGGAAAGGATTTCCTCATTTTATTGCTTATTCAATACCGTAGTCTTGTTTGGGACTGTAGGTGTGTGATAAAATCAATACATTGATCTTTTTTGATACAAATATTTTAGTTAACTGATGTCTTGCTATTGATATGGATAATCTATAGTTTGCTTTGAATAATTGTTCGCCTCATGCTGTTTGTTTGTCTTCCTATTTTAAAATATATTCTTAATCTAATAAGTAATTCCTCAGAAGTAATTTCTGGTTTGATTAGAATCTAATTAACTCTTGTAGGTAATTTAGTACATTTTAAAATCATGCTTCAGTGCACTAAAAGGAACCCTAATTCAGAAAATCTAATAATGTATACTAATTACTATTATGCAATGACTATTAGATCAGTAAAATGTTATGAGAAACCATCAGTTGGTGTCTTGGAAAAGATTGGTACTCAAAAAATCCTTTACATTTTATTTTAGTTTATAACTTAATTATAATTATTTATAAAATATCACATTAAGGATTTAAGTTACTATCTTGAGAATGGTAAGATCATGAAAACACCCTGTTTTATGTACATATCTCAAATATTTAATTCCCATAATAACCATGTCAGGTGAATAGTAACATTCCCTCTTACAGATGCTAAAACTGAAGACAGGAGAGTTAAATAACCTATCCAGGTTCCTGAAGCCAAAAAGTACATAACTATTATTGAAATCTTCTGGGATTTTTCTTTTATTCTACTGGTTTTACCAAAGTTATAATTACAGGTTAAACCCTATAGGTTTATGCAACATTTGAAATCAAATCCCATTTCAAATAAAGTCACTGCATCCTATGGCTAAATTACAACCTAAGTCAAGCATTTCTAATAAATAACTGCTCTTGAGTCAGTGGGGCTGGGCAAAGTAGGAAGGGAGACTCTATAAAACTTTTCCACCACTGGAAAAATAACTCAAAGTAATGTCAGTCTGAGTACTATTCCTGAAATAACGTTTTATTGAAACACTTTTCCAAATGCAATACAAATTATGTCAATACAAGTTATGGATCATTTTCTCCTGTCTTACTCTGGAACACTCAGACTTTTATTTCTTATGTACATTCAGTTTCAGTGCTTAACCAGCTTTGCTCATATATGTGTTACTAGAATATATTAATTTGCCATATGGAAAATTGTAGTTATTTATCCTTATAGTTCTACGATATAATGAAATGGACATTTCTCATGGGTCTAATTTCAGTGCTAGCGATGCCGTGAAAGGAGAAGGGCTGCAAGAAGGCGTAGACTGGCTTCAAGGTACATCAGAGCACAGCCCATCCTCAGCCTGTATTTCCTTTTCATTCACGTTTTCTTTCCTTCTTTAACATTTTATTTTTATTATATCACTGCCTTTTTCCCCCTCTTGTTTCCATTTATTTCTGCTGTCAGAAAATACACTACAGTAAGTATCCAGTATCTTACTCCATTTACTTCTGTTACATTTTTCTAAAGGATTTATTTAAATAAGTATTTGCATTTTTACAGTCAATATACGTGACAACTGTAGAAATATTTTTAATTTATAGCAGTAAATTTCTACAAAATCTAGTAATAGAAGCACATTTGAAGTTTGCGACAAATTTTAGGCCTTACTGTCAGTTACTAAAATAAGTCTGCATGGTACGTATTTTAAGAATGCTTTACTCCATACATCTTCATTTGCACATAACGTGTTTGCACAACCTTTAGCACTCATTTAGAATTGTGAATGCTGGCATTCTGTTGGTGTTTTGTATATTGCAGCTCTATGTTATTGATCCGCGTAGCTCTCCTAGGTTGGTGCGGGCTTACTTTGTTATTAATCCTCACCCGAGGATATGTCTTTATTGACTTTTAGAGAGGAGGGAGAGAAAAAAAAAGGACATCGATCCACTGCCTCCATGTGCACCATACTGGGAATTGAGCCCGCAACCTAGGTATGGGCCTTGACCAGGAATCAAACCCACAGCCTTTTGGTGTGTGGGACGACACTCAAATAGAGCCGCCTGGCCAGGGCTGCACTGGCATTTAATTCTAGTCGCGTGTGATTCCTTTTCCTCCTCTGCATGTCATGGTGGATCTTTGAACCAAAGAAATACTACATTTATGTATGGCAAGAGTAGCCTGCTTACCCATACAATGATATGTTTCTTTGGTTCAAAGTACCAAATGTACATCTGACATATTTTTTATGTGTTATCAGTAAAATATGGCGTTATAGTTAACTGCACAGACTTTTATCAATCTTTCTCTTTTGTAGCCATCATAACATTTACCATTAAACTGCAAAGAACACCCTGGCCAGTGTGGCTCAGTTGGTTGGAGTGTTGTGCCATACAACAAAAGGTTGTGGAATCAATTCCCTGTTGGGGCACATACCCAAGTTGCAGGTTCCATCCCTAGTTGGGGTGCATGTGGGAGACAATGGATCGATGTTTCTCTCTCACATTAATGTTCCTCCCTCTCCCTCTCTCCCTCCCCCTCCCCCTCTACCACCCGCCTTCCCTCCCTCTCCCTCTCTCTAAAAAAGTCAGTAAAAGAAAGAAGCTAAAAAAAATTACATTAAAAAATAAACTACAAAGAACATTCTAGTTATAATTTTATAATTAAGTGAAGCTTAATTGAAAACCTCTAGTGATTCTCAGAATAACTACTGGAAATTTGCTGTGAATACACCAACTTAGTGTCTTAGATTGTGGTAAAGAAGTGGGCAAAGTTAAGGATCTGATTCCCACATAAAACCTTGGTTGCAGAGGAACATTCCAAAGAAGATACCAAAAGCATATTTTCAGCCTTGATTCTTATTTACAAGTGCTTATTATTGCTCACAATAAAGACATCATGGATCAAACCCCACTATTGTTCATAACAAAGTAATTCAGAGCACAGTAACCACTAAAAATATGTTGATATAGTTATCTGAATTTTACATCACAGCTCTAGCGTAGCTCTCTCTTCCCTTTTTTTTTTTTTGGTTTTCTTTTGTAACAATGAGGCCACTAGGTGTCAGTAACAATCCAACATCACTATGCCACTTGCCAGCTCTGGTCCTGTCACCTAATTTTTGTGTCTCTCTGACTTTTCTGATTCATTATCTTTGCATCTTACCTCCCAAGTCTTTGTAAGGAGAGTACATTATTGAAAATATTTTTGTGCCCTTATGTTGCCATATTTTTTTATGTAACTGTTACAACAGTTCTCTGCAAGGTAAGTTAGTTGTAACCCAGTTTTATGTAGGCATCATGTAATAGTAGTTAAAAAGAACTTGGGCTTTTGAGTCTAGCAGATTCATTCCACTACTTATTATTAATTAACAGCTCTTGTGAAGATATTTGTTTTCATCTGTAAAATTTAAAAAATAAAATGTCAAAATTGTTGTACAGATTAAATGAAACAGTGTATGTGTTAAAATCCCTAGCATAAGAAAACACTCAAATATTAAATGCACCCTTTTATCTAACTGCTCTATTTAATAATGAAACTTTGTACATAGATTAAAAAGTATGAATAGGAAATCCTTTGTTTTTATTTCTTATGCAATAGTGAACAGTTTGCAATGTGATACTCTTCTCTCTCTGGATTTGAAAAGAGGCAAAAACTTACTTTACAAAATAGGTAACAGTATATGGGAGACTTGCTGTACCTTTAACTAACTTACTATCCAAAAGTTTTTATGTAAATCTAACGGTGAAAGATGTTCTGAATTTATCTCTTCATTTTGTTTCCAAAATTCTGAAATTGCCTAGCTTGGTAAACAAGAAGGTCCTTGGACCAATTTAATTTTATTAAGTTTAAGGCTGACATTTCTGGGGTGAAATGTTAAATGACACATTTTGTGCCATGATTCCATTCTTTTTTGGAAGGATCCCCAGTCATTACCTGTTTATCACAGCCCAAAGACAAGAATCCCTGAGTAGACTGAAGTATTTTTTTAAACCAGCAGAGAAGGTATAAGCTGTTTCCTAGCTCTGAAACTTTGAAGTGAGATATTTATAAAAAGAAATCCTCCCACGTGACTAAGGAAGCTTACTCATTTTATCACTTTATCTGTAGGGGAAAGGGCAGTGCTTTCAGATTTTAATGTAAGACATAACCTGTTCACATGGGTGGTCAGTGAAAGGGGATTGAACACGCTGTCATCCCCCTCAACTCTCACTAACAGTAGAGGGACTTCTGTTGAAAGACATTAACCCTAAGGGCAAAAAGAATGAGAATGACAAAAACTGCAACCAGATTTTAGAAGTTGGACATCCAGTGAATGTTGAATAACTTAACAGATCCGATGAACGCTGAATGACCTAACAGACTTAAAGGCCTTTTCTCTTAGCAGAGGGAGCTGAATTCTAAGCTAGCACTGGGGAAAGTTGGAAAGCTAATTTACATTACACAGCCCCTCAAAGGCTCCATATTGGTGGAAACTGGAAATAAGAGAGGTGGGGCTGAAAAGAGAAGACGCATCCCTACATCTTTAACGCAAAAGAAGATTGAAGGTTCATTCTCTGCAGAGAGTCAAAGGGAGTTTCTCTGGACTGGAGAACAGCAGGCACAACTGTGTGTGGTAGTGCTGAACTGTAAACGAGGAGTAACTGGAAGTTTTCATACCAAATATTACAACCCTCTTCTGCCTTCTGCTTCTCCCAGAAAACACTGGCAGTAGGCACGAGATAGAAAGTGATCTTTGAGGAATGATACCAGCCTAAGAGGAAAGAGCTAGTGGTATTAACACCAGAGATTCCCAAGGGAATGACTTAGCTAGAGACACTAGAATGAAGACGACATTTGACAAGCCTAACACGCGTATCAACATTCCAGTCAGCTTTAGTGTTCACTCATGCATATGAGAAGATTGCAAAGGATCCCCAGGCATTTGAGGACCAAAACATTATGAATTATGGAACATAAACAGGAAAAGTAGGTTAGAAGTAGAATTTATATAGGGAAAACATTTCAAAAAACTAGTAGAGTATCAACAAAGAACCAAAAGATGAGTTCTTGGAAAATAGAATAGTAGAAATCAAAAACCCAATTAAAAGAAGATAAAATAGAGGTACTCTCAGAAAGTAGAACAAAAAAAAAAGACTAGAAAAGTGGAAAGAAAAAGTAAGGGGTCATGTTTCGGGGGCTTGATATCCAAATAACAGGAATTTCAGAAAGAGCACAGAAAATAGAGGGGAGAAAAATCATCAAGTAGTATTTTCAAGAACTGAATGATGAGTCTTTAGTTGAAAGTTCTCTTGAGAGCTTAATGCAGTGGATAAAAATATTCTAACCGTAGCAAGCACATCATTATTAACAGTTAACACTGAAGTCAGTGGAAGAGTCTACAAACTTCATGAGAAGAAAATAAAAGGTTTCGTGTAAAGGATACAGAATAGCATCCGACAGCAACACTTGGAAGCTGTAACATAATTGGGTGGTACCTGGAACAGTCCAAGGAGGAAATTAGGGAATTATGTTCTCCGGCTGTATCAATGTATCGTGACTGTAGAATTAAGACATCTTCAGCCACAGAAAGTCTCAAGAATGTATGTTCTGTACCTTTTACTAAGGTAGCCACTGAGGAGTACTCATTGAAAATGAGGAAATAAACCAAGGAGAAAAAATCAAGGGTCCTGAAACAGGAAAATAAGTACAAGAGTGTGGGGGAGGAATCCTCTGGATGACAGTGAAGATGCTAGAATGAGAGTGAAAGATCTCTTGTGAAAATAACTGGTCCAGATTAGAGAGTTTTGGAAGGCTCTGATGAAATTGATAGACTCTGTAATGTGCTTCATAATAAAGGTTTAACCAGTGTAGAGTAGTGGGATTGAAGCAGTACATAAAAAGCAGAGAGGCGGGGTTGGGGGGTAAGGAACAATTATTACCTCCAGGGAAAACAAAATGTAGTTGAATACAGAAGTAACTGGGGCATACACCTGTCTCAGCTGTGACTAGCACTGACAGTCACTGATGATGACCACATTACTTTGTTACGACAATGGGAGTATTGAAAGCATTATGGGGTTGCAGAGAGCAGCATAGGGATAGGTGAGAGCTGGAACCTCATATTAAATGGAAGGAACTGGTATTTCAACAGGTAATAAAGTATACTATTTAGAGATAAAGAGGAAATCGCCTAAAAGGGAGTTGGAAGTAGTTGCCTATCAAAGGCTGAAGGCGATGAGGCCAGGGACTGCTCATTTTTTATGCAGCCACATAGAACTAATTGACTGACTCTGTGCATATACGACTCGACAAAAAATGAAAACTATAGTATGAATTATGCCTTTTTTATAAAAAGTGTATGCATAGGTTTCTACTGTGTTGTTCTAGATTTGTCTCAGATTATGTTAAAAAATAGATTTTTCCCTGTAGAGACCAATAATTTCTTGTCTATTTTTTTTATCAGATCAGATCCAGGCTGTGAAGACATGAAAAGATAGTATTCGGAAACCTCAACGATTGTCAATTCAAGGAACATGTCTTAAGGCAAACTGAATATGTTAAATATTTTTAAAGATGGTAGTGCATCTTAAGAACACTTTATAATCTGCTTGCATTTATGGACTGAATAAACTTTATAAGAATATAGGACTTCATGTATGCTAATCTGGCCATTAATTATATGAAAATAAATCCTCAGAAGGGCTCACCAGAATTTTCAACTTGGTAAAGATCTACACTTGAGTGTAATGAGAATATTTAAAATCCATCTCAATATCTCAACATGAATTATTAGATCTTTAATGTATTTTATTTTTTATTGTCTTCAAAAATGTTGGTTTATAGTATGGCTGCAGTGTGCTTGTGAAAAAGAACTTTAAATATAAGGGACCATGGATAATTAATGTATATTAGATTTTTACTAAATGTCACATCAATAAAGCATAAAATCTAATGTACCAACTAGTGTGCTTTGTTTATGCTGAAAGAACAACGCTATGTTAATATTGTATTTGGTGTTTTACTGTTAGACACTTGCCAATCTGAGACCAAGTTACGCAGAAGTTATTTATCCAGCTAATATTTATTGAGCATCTCTGTACCTGTACTAGTCTGGCATCATCCTACACAATGGTGAAATAAAAAGTAATTAAGACATATTCCTTATCCTTGGAGAACTTAAAATTTAATGAGGGAGAATTTGAGAATTTTTTAATATATCATATCTAATATTATTTCACTGGCTGAATGAAAATACCTTATCTTAAGATTAAGAGTTATAAAAATGAATTAATGTGTGATTCTTCAATAATTATTATAACTGACTTCTTGTTTCTTCCTTTAAAATCCCTCCAGTCTGCTATAGTACTTTGTTAAAATAGATTGACTCACCAAACTTTTTTTTTCTGAGCATAAACTGCTACATAAATGTTCTTTAAAATTTTAGACATCTCAGGTATCCACCATATGCAGATTGTGTTATTCTCACAACTTAATTAGAGATCCTTAGAATTATGAACTCTAAATAGAAGCTCTGATTTTAAATCAAATCACTGGGAAAACCTGTGCAAAGCAATGGTGTCAATTCCAAAAAAGATTGCATATAAAGAAAAACTGGAATATTCAATGTGTAACATCTTAAACATCCTTAGCTGTGAAAACAGTAGAAATAGAAGCAAGAGGTGAGTAATAAAGATGTGTCATAGGTAGTGGTATGTTTCAGAGGCTTGAATAAAATAATTTTAAAACTACAGTAAAAGTTCTGTGATCCACTTTCTCATAGTCCTGAAATTCCAGTGGTTTGGAATTTGGCAAATGGAAGTTACCCAGGATGTGCCAGTGGTGCAGTACTCTCAGCTAGCTTGCCAGCCCTTCATAAATTGCTTTTTGATAGGGACAAAAAGCAAGACTCGTTGAGTTGACTCAGATGTAAAAAGGGCACGAGGCAAACAATGTAACTTAACAGAACTAGTACTCTGTAACTGATTCAAGAGGATGCAGAAAGGGGTGTTTAAGAGAATTGAAGTCTTCACATATCATACGGTAACAATGACAATAATAATAGTTATCACTCTATGATCTCTATTTTTGAGCAAGATATTATATCACACGTGTGATTTTGTACCATTTAATCCTCACAATAGCCTTATGTGGTAGGTTCTATTATATGTTTTATAGATAAGAAAACTAAAACCTATGAAGTTAAGTCATTTGCTGAAGGTCACAGCTAATAAACGGTGGTGCCGAGATTCAGAACCTATCTGTTTAAAATGGATGATTCGAGAGACAAGAGTATTTCAGATATTAGAAATATACAGGTGTCTGCCATAAAAATAGCTAAAAGGATTGCAAAGGTTCTCTCTGTGGAAGGAGATCAGGATGGGGTGGGAGTTGGTCAGAGATAAGGGACTATTATTTTTTCCTTTTGCTTGTTTTAACTGTTTAAACACTTCAGATTTTAAATTCTGGGCATAAAGGACTGATAAAAATAATTTTTAGGTTGCTACTCAGTTAATTAGTGTTCCGTAAACTACGGTAAGTCGTACCTATGCAAGTGTTTAGACAAAAGAGAAGTACTTTTTTTTTGTTTTCATCTCCAAATCTAATTTATATTCTGTAAACTTCCATTCTTACTCTGCACTTTCATGTCAAGATTATGTAGAAACAAGTTGGGCAACAATAGCCACAGGATGCCATATAAGTGTGTACAAGCTGAGGTTATTGTGTTTGTATTTAACATATACAATTAAAATTTATTGCATTATAAAGCTCAAGCAGGTGTTTTTTCATGTTTAGACATCACTGTGTAACAAAGTTTAATTTATAAGCTCTATATTTCAATATAACACCTCATAAAGTGTTCAAAACTTACCCTATTGTATGTTTTGCATTTAAATATATATGGCCATATTCAGCTCGTGCTTTGTAAATCACAAAAGGGCTAACATATATTTTTTTTCATTTATAGGTTGCCTGCTAAAATTATGAATTGTCTCCTCATTGCTCAAGTTATTTTTTTCCTTTGGAATTTTTGGCACATCATATTATTAGTCTTGCACATAGCTAAGACAAATACATCCTGCATATAACTCTGATATATTTAAAATGCTGTAGCATTTTAACTGTGTGCATATTTTCTGCTTTCTGATTATTCCCCCTTCTTAGTTTAAAAGATAAAAGTGATATTAAATGGATGTTAAAGTAAGTTGTTTATTTCTATGCCTGAAGAGAAATACTATAATGAGTAAAAAATGGTGGTTGTATTTAATTGACTGTTTCGGGCAATTTATTCCATTTTCGTAGTCATTGTTCCTTGTTAAGGATGCTTCTGCTAGGGTTTGCAAAGGACTTCCTCAAAACCATTGCTCTTCCTTCTGATCACTCCGTTTCCATGCCCCTCTTGGAGGCTTCATCAACATACAGCATTTTGGGGTGTGTTTTTTAATAGATTTTTAGAGAGAGAAAGAGAAACATCGATGTGAGAGAAAAATACCGATCAGCTGCCTCCCGCGCATTCCCCAGCCAGGAATGGAGTCCCCAACCCGGTATGTGCCCTGACTGGGAATCCAACCGCCACCTTCTAGTGTACGGGACAACCACCAACTGAGCCACACCGCCCAGGGCAACATACAGTGTTAAACTGTTTTCTGGTGATTTAGAATTAACCAAAACGGACAAATTAAATACTCCATATTTCAAGTTGCTGAATAATGCTAGAAGTCATACAGGAATAGCAGGTATTTTGAAAATAAAATTTAGTTAGAAATATAGCAGGAGTAATAAACATTTTTATAGTGTTGACTATTGTGTCATGCACTTTATGAGCACTGCATAGGGTGGGCAAGAGTAGGCTTGTAGTTGTAAGTATACACGAAACAGTTTGTTGTATTATTTATTAATTATTGTATTTCCATACAAACAACTATAAACCTTTTGCCCCACCCTATATACAGGCACACCTCATTTTATTGTGCTTCACTTTATTGCCCTTCACAGATGTTGCATGTTTTACAAATTGAAGGCAAGACTCTCCACGAGCGAAAGGATTACAGGAGACTTTATTACATGGTCTGGATTTGAACCCGCAATATCTCCAAGGTATGGTATGTCTGTATTAATTTATTTAATCCTCATAACAACCTTATGAGGTAGATGCTGTTATCTCTATTATACAGATAGAGGGTCAGCAAGATTTCCAAGACCTTATATCAACACATATCCCTTGAGCTAATAATTATTTTACATTTCTAAAGCCTTTCTTTTGAATATTTCTTTATTTAAATCATTTTTTCAGTTACAGCTGACATACTATTATATTAGTTCCAGGTATACACCCCAGTGGTTAGACATTATATAACTTACTAAGTGATCATCCCGATAAATCTCGTATCCATCTAATACCATACATAGTTATTAGAATGTTATTGACTATATTTACTGTGCTGTGCTTCACATCACCATGACTATTCTGTAACTTATAATTTGTACTTACTTTTATATATATATATATATATCTTTATTGATTTCAGAAAGAGAGGAAGGGAAAGGGAGAGAGAGAAACATCAATGATGAGAGAGCTGTCATTGATCAGCTGCCTTCTGCACGCCCCTTGCTGGGGATGGAGCCCGCAACCCGGGCATATGCCCTGACCAGGAATCAAACCTCAATCTCGTGGATCCTAGGTGGATGCTCAACTGCTGAGCCATGCCCAGCGGGGCTAATTTGTACTTAATCCCTTCACCTTTTTCACTCAACACCCCTCCCATCTGGCAAGCCAAAATGTTCTCTATCTATGAGTCTGTTTCTGTTCTGCTTTTTGTTTATTTTGTTTTTTAGATTCAATCATTGATAGGTCTGTATGTATTGCCATTATATTATTCATATTTTTAATCTTTTTAAAGAACACCTTTAACATTTTGTGTAAGACCGATTTGGTGGTCATGATCTCCTTTAGCTTTTTCTTGTCTGGGAAGCTCTTTATATGTCCTTCAGTTCTAAATGATAGTTTTGCTGGTTGTAGGCCTTTGCTTTTCATCACTTTGAATATTTCTTGCCATTCCCTTATAGCCTGCAAAGTTTCTGTTGAGAAATCAGCTGACAGCCCGGCCGGGCGTGGCTCAACGGTTGATCGTCGACCTAGGATCCAGGCAATCAGGGTTCGATTCCCGGTCAGGGCACATGCCCGAGTTGTGGGCTTGATCAGTGACTCTCTCATCATTGATGTTTCTATCTCTCTTTCTCCCTCTCCTCTCCTCTCCTCTCTCTGAAATCAATAAACATATATTTAAAAAAAAAAAAATCAGCTGACAGTCTTACAGGAGCTCCCGTGTAGGTAACTAATGGCTTTTCTCTTGCTGCTTTTAATATTCTCTCTTTGTCTTTAACCTTTTGCATTTTAATTATGATGTGTCTTGGTGTGGGCCAGGAAGTGTAGAGAGTCCCAAACAAGATGAATTTCTGTAAGGTCCAGTGGCACAGCCTCCCCAATCCCCCAAGCTGAGCACTACAGGTGTACCCTGCTCCCCATGTGGGCTGGGTGCACCCTCTTGTTTTAGTTGAGCCTTGATTGCTGTTGGTATGTTAATGGGAGGTATATACCCCCAGATCAATCAGCTGCAAGGACTAGCTGCGACCACCAATCACTGTGGAGGTGCCCACCTCACAGAGCACGACTTACTTTAGCAGGGCTCTGGTGCCTGCTAAGTCCGCCCCTTGAGTGTGTCACTTGTGGAGATGGTTGGGTGGTGCTTCCACATGGTCTGAAGCTATCCACTGGGTGCACTGGCTCTGGGGCCTCCCAGGAAGTGCACGCCAAAGTCAGCCACCACCTGTGTTCTGCCTGGGGCACCCGGCATGACCTATAAAGCAATCTTCAGATGGCTGCTACTTGCACTGGAGGCTTGGAGGTTCCCAGGTGAGGCCAAGCTGTGAACCAAGGTCGGCTGCTGGTAGTGCCAGGCCTGGGGCCACTTAGCGAGAGGTACAGAGCACATTGAGGCCAGATGCTGCTTGTTTGAGAGATTTTTAGGAAAATCTGAATCGTGAGCCAAGACAGGCCATTTGCATGGAAAAGCCACTGGAAACAGCTTGGGTGGGCCTGGAGTTGGGTGGGGCAGGATCTCAGGGAATCACAAGGGCTGGGCCAATAGTGGAGCCAGGTTGATGGAGACTCAGATATGGAGCCTGCTTGCCAGCTTTAGGGGCGCAGGGGGCTCAGAAAGGAACAATAGCCTCTGCCAGCACTTTCGTCTGGAAAAAAGCTGCCCCCCTCACCCCAGCTCTTGTCCATATGCCGGACAATTCAGCTCCTCCACGTATGTCCCAGGCTCCTTTCAAGCTGCTGCCCTAGCACTGGATCTCAGAGTAAGTGAGTCAGAGTAGGCCTGTGTGTGGACACTTTAGGAGGAACTGCCTGGGACTCCAGAAGCCCTCCATGTCACTGAGCTGCAATCCCCACTAGTTTTTACAACCAGAAGTTATGGGACTTCTCTTTCTGGAACTAGAACCCTGGGCTGCGGGGCCTGGTGTAGGACTGAGACCCCTCGCTCCTCGGGGAACCTCCACAGCCGAGATAGCCCTCCTGATTTTTAGCCCCCATGTGGGTGTGGGACCAACCCATTCTGCCCCTCCTACCAGTCTCAGTGTGGCTTCTTTAATTCCCTAGTTGTAGGACTTCTATTCAGCTAGGCTTCAGGCCATTCTGAATGATGGTGGTTCTGTAGTTTAGTTGCAATTTTAATGAGATTGTAGGAGGAGGCAAGTACCGCATTTACCTACTACTCCATGTTGACCAGAAGTCTAAAACCTTCTTTTTAAAAAAAGAAAAGAAAAGGGAGGAGCAATAGATACTATATTCAGCCCACAAAGCCTCAAGTTATTTACTGGCTGGTGTATTACCTAAAAATTTTGCCAACTCATCATAGATGATGAAAGTTAGACAAGAGGAGTTATAACTTCCCTATAGTCATGCTGCATATAAACAGAGGACCCCAGATTTTGAGTCTAGACAATCTGGCTCCAGAATCTGTATTCTTAACCTCTAAAGGCTTCTCAAAAAGCTAAAGACTACTATAAAATGGGATATAACAAGTGGAAATCACTTTTTAAAAAATAATTATATGAAAGATCCAAATGGCTAAAAGTCATGTTCTTTTCCCCCCAGTAGGATTGCTGTCTTGGCCTTCTGAAGTCTTTTTCCTCCTGTTCCTGTAAATGGGTGGCAACAGATGGGGCAAGTTCTGCAACAACAGATGTGTTAATATTTTTAAATGAATCACACAAAGATTATCCCCATGCATCTGGCAAAGGCTTCAGATTTCATGATTTTTACCAATATTTTGAGGTAAATAATGACTAGTGTTGATAGTCTTGAAATGTATATGGTAAAATGTGAAAACATTTATCATTCAGTTTGTTCATATGCATTTTAAGTTAGGTGACCACAAGGAACAAACAATAGCTAGAGAAATAGCATCTACCCATAAAAGACTAGGCCCAAAAATCATTATATATATATATATATATATCTTTCTCGGAAAACTTCAGAAGTTCTTCCAAATATTTTGTGAAATACCATAATGTTATAGTAAAATGTTACTAAAACAGGTTTATGCTTACTCCAGGTGAATGTAATCATTAAGTTGGAGTTAAAGCCAAGTTCATATTCACGCTCTGTCTACTCAGGCGCAGCGCAGTGTGTGTGTGATGGTGTCAGGATGCACCAGCCTGAGGTAATGAGAAGCTCACACTTCACTCCAGCGATTACTAACGTTTCTCCCAGGGCCATCTTGGGCAGATATATCTTGCAAGTATATTATTCTTACCATGTTTTAGGATTGGTTGTTTTGGTTTGGTTTTTTGTAACTTTTTTTCTGGTACATTTAGAAACGCTGGGGACAGTGCAACAAGGAAGAGCTTAGGGTAGAAGAAGCAACAGGAGAGAGACTAGGCGGGGCTGCCTTGGCTCCCTAGAAATGTTATGGTAAGGAAAGAAGTGAGCCAAGGCAGGGCTGCTGTCAGCCCACTGGAGAGTCCCAGAAAAGTGGGCCTTGGAGACAGGTTCAGGGGGATTAGCCCAGGACAGGCTACCGCTGCCCCTTGCTCTTTTGGTTGCAAGTCTCATGGGGTCCCTTAGAGCTTAGGAGATGCATGCCTGTGGGGGAAAAAGAGAGGGAAAGGAAAGGCGTCTGTCACTTAAATGTGATGCATCAGTTCTTCATCAGCTCTTGCCATTCCTTAGAACTTTATTCTGCATTTTTGAGATCCTGGATTTTTAGTACAGTGGTACCTCAGTTTTTGAGTGTCTCCATTGACAAACATTCCGGTTTACGAACGCCATAAACCCATAAGTAATTCGAACATGCCACACGGCTTCCGCTGAGGGCAAGATCCTGAGGCCCAGCTGTCGGCTGTGGATCCCTTGGTTTTTGAAAGTTTCAGAACCTGAACGGTCTTCCGGAACGGATGACATTCGAAACCTGAGGGACCACTGTATCTTAACTACTTTCCACTAATTCAGTGAGTTGAATTTATAGTTTCACAAAATATCACTAATTATCCCTTTTCACATTGTGAAACCCCAGACTGTGAATAATTTCATTTCATCTATACATAGGAAGACAAGATTTTTAAAGAATAACAAAGATTTCCGAGAGCTTATCTCAACATATATCTTGTTGTTAAAAGTTGTCTTTTCTGCCCTGGCTAGATGGCTAAGTTGGTTGGAGCATCATCCCATTCACCAAAAGGTGGCAGTTTCAATTCCCAGTCAGGACACATCCCTGGGCTGTGGGTTTGATCTCTGGTCAGGGTGCATACAGGAGGCAGCCCATAGATGTTTCTCTTTCACATCAATCTTTCTCTCTCTCTTCTTCTCTCTCAAAAAACTCAATAAAAACATATGCTCGGGAGAGGATTTTAAAAAGTTGTCTTTTCTAATATGACATATTTCTAACACAGGACTATTTTTTTTAATGTTCATGATATGTTTGCTGATTAAAATGGGGTATTGGCTCTATATAGGCAAGAGGCAGTATTTTTCTGCTACTTAGATCTCTGGATATAACAAGTAGAAATAGTCAATACTCATCACAGAACTTGCCTATGTAGGAAGTGGGAAGAAACTTAAGGAATAGACTATAGTTCTTTGTAAAAAGGAATCAGGACAAGCCTGAGGCTTCCACTCTGTACTAAGTAGGCAGCGTCTTAGTCTTTCTGTGAATGTGGCTTGTCCTACAGTGGAGTAGCGTCAAAGCAGCAACTGTGTTTAGAAAGCCTGTAATAATAATTCCTTTTACTATATATAACATCAGAATTACTAGCACTGCAGAAACCTTATTTAGCTTTAAAGTTTATATAGCACTCTGTACTTAACTTAATTGCATCCTTATTTTCAGTAGGTTCATTTAAGTATCTACTTATGTATTCTACCTCCCAGAAGCAAACTGAGAAAGAGTATCTACATACTAAGGTGACTTCAGAACAAAATGAAAAACTGTAATACTAAAAGTGCCTTATTCTAAGAAAACCTTGAAATTATTCAGCTAACTCGTTTTTAATTTTTTTGCTTTAGTCCTTCAAATTGTTCTTCAGAAGGCCTAAATTAATATCAGCACATAAGCATCTATTAAAGTAGTCCTCCAATCAACTGCAAACTGAAAAGTTTTTCTCAAAATTATTCTAGATCATGACTGTTTATGTTAGAGAGGTGTGCATGAGTTTGGTTTGCAAGGGCAGTAGTTGTGTTTAGAATGTTTGAGTCTTTATTATAATTCTTTATTGAGGAAGCTGCTGCATTTCATCTTTTCTTGACTGTGGTCTTAGTCTTGTCTTGAATATTCACTCACCATCTAAGATCCTGTTCTGCTGATTTCTATCTGAAGAGTCTTCTAAACAGGTGTATCATTAGTTCCTAGGATTCCCTGTGGAAAGTCTTAACATATTCTATTAAGTTGAACCGCATGTCGTTGCCATTCTGTAGGCCCAAAGTGGCTGAGTGATAGCACTTTTATATGGTTCTGTTGAGATCACCTAGAAACTTCTGAATGACTTAACTCTCGAGGACTGCAGAATTTCATTGGGAACACCAGGCAGCCAGAACCTAGTTGTGCCCAAAAGAAACGCGTGGCGAACAACAGAGCTACGGCACTTTGTAGTTTCCTCAAACTTAGCCACTAATCTGAGAGATTTCTTCACTTTTCGGAATATTGTTTTAGACATGTTTTATGAGTCATTTCAGAATATCACAGGCTCAGCATCTCTTGTTTCAGCTGCCACTCCTTGTGGGCGCCGGCCAGCTATATGTAGGTGTGACTTGATTGTGCCCCACATCTTTCATTTCCTGTTTTAGAGCTTTCGTATTTCTGCTCCCCCATCCCCACCAGTACCATTCACACATAGCCCAGCAGGGAACCACTGGCCAGTGGGAGGCAGAGCCAGTGAGGAAATTCTTCCCTCTCTCTGTTTCCCATCAATCGTCGACAGTCTTGAGACTCACTGAATATAGTTGCTGGGATGGTTCCTCTGAATGTAACAATTAGTCATATTTAGCAGCAGCCAGCTCCATACCATCATATTACCTCTCTCTTGACCTTCTTTATTGTTTTCCACAGCCTTACCCCCGATAAAGCTGCAGCACAGAATCCTTCTGCCTCAGCAGTGCTTCCTGAGGAACCGAGCTATATCCCAACACCAGTTCTCAAACTTTGATCAGAGTCACTTACGGTAAATGCGTAGGCTGAAGTTTGAGAAGCATCCCCTAGGACTTATTTTTTCTCTTTTAAAATAGACTTTATATTTAGAGCAGCTTTAAGATCACAGCAAAACTGGGCAGAAGATACCAAGATTTCCCACGTACTCCTAACCCCGCATGCGCACAGCCTTCCCCACTGCCCGCATCCTGAGGTCCTAGGAAGCACATAAACATCACCCTCAGGTAAGCATAGTGGTACCCAGTTGATCAAAGGCTACCTTAGAAGTTATGGTTCTGGATAAGTGGAGTAAACACAGTCCACCCTGTCTCCCCCACTGAATGCAACGACAGAACCTACCCAGACCAGCCATTTGGATGCATGGACCAGCTACATGAGGACTGGGAGAAGTAAAAAGTAGCAGGCAGATCGAAGAAGACCAGGAATTTAACATGCCACCAGGTCAGCAGTGAGTTTGCCCATTTTTTGTCCTTTGGTGTCCCCTCTACCTGGGCTTAAGGCTGCTTAAAACCCAGAATTGACCATCTGTGCAGAAAGAGCTCCAGAAGAAATTCTCTAATTTGAGCTCAGAGTGGGCAAGGAGTCTCCTAATGATGAGCAAAAGGTAAAGAAAGACTCCATTTTCTTTTCTACATTTCGTTGTGCACCAGCCCCCAGACAATCTCAGGGCAGCAACAGCAGCAGCAATCGCAGCAGCAGCAGTGGTGAGCCCACAGACAGCTCGAATTCTGAGGAAGGGGAGCCGCACTCTAATCGGGGAGCTGTGGTCCCAAAAGGATGTGGGAAATCCTCTTTACCTTTGTTCCCTCTCTCTTCCCACTGCTTGGCCCAGATGGGGACATACTCACAGGAAGTAATGTGGCGGAGTGGGGTTCATAAAGCCGCAGCTTTCTAGATGGAAGATCAAAAAAGGGGAACGAGAGAACTGGAAAGATTGGAGGAAGGAGGAGAACGATGAAGCAAGCCCCTAACGTTTATGGGTTCTTAGCTTCACCCTCAGTGTGGGTCTGAGTCTAAATAGCATACAGACTGAGAACTGAATTACAGTTTTGTTTTGTTTCTAAATATATCTTTATTGACTTCAGAGAGAAAAAGGGAAAGGGAGAGGGCGAGAGAGAGAAACATCAATGACGAGAGAGTCGTTGATCCGCTGCCTCCTGCACGCCCCCTGCTGGGGATCGAGGCCGAAACCCAGGCATGTGCCCTGCCTGGGAATCAAACTGCGATCTCCTGGAACCTAGGTCCATGCTCAACCGCTGAGCCATGCCAGCCGGGGGAGAACTGAATTACAGTTTAAACTATGACCCAAATCTAAAACTGGTCACTGGGTGGCACACACGTGGGCTAGATGTGAATAAAACTGAAAAGTTTTTTGAAAACAGAAACTACATTGAAACTACAACTCTGACAAGGCTGGTTGGAACTTTTGACCTGAGTCCAGGCTGAATGCCTGCGAAAACAAAATTTTCAACAATCTACATAGAACTTAAATAAGACTCAGACTTTCAGTGTAGAAGGAAACCAATTGATGTGTCTCTCTCACACATCCATGTTTCTCTCCCCCCCGCACACCCCTTTCCCTCCCATCCACTCTCTCTTAAAATCAATGGAAAAAATATCCTTGGGTGAGGATTAACAAAGAAAAAACCAAAAAAGTAACAGCCATGAAAGACAAGAAGAGACTGAGGAACTGGTCCAGAATGGAGAGTAAAGAGACATGACAAAGTATGACAGGTGATTCTGTACTGATCACTTTGCTCTAAAGGACATTAATGAGACCGTTGGCAAAACCTAAATGGGGTCTGAGGATAAGATGGTAGGATATAGCAACATTAATTTTTTATTTTGAGGGTTGTATTGTGGTCATTTAGGATTTTAGGAGATTGGTTATGTTTGTAAGAGTTATACTTCAAAGTATTTAGGGGTGATGGGACATGATTTTGACAACATACTTTCACATGGCTCAGGGAATAAAAGAGGTTCTTTGTACTATTGTAGTTTTTCAATAAGTATTTTTATTTATCTTCAAAATAAAAATTATCTTTAGATAAAAATAGTTTTATATGAAATAATAATGTAGAGCAAATGGCATTTTAAGAAGAACCAGAATAGAATACAGTAAATGAGCAATTTATTTTCAAAAAGAAAGTCTGAAATTGTCTCACTCTTATAAAAGTCAACTGCCTGAATATGTTGATAATTGCACCCAGTATGGGAAATGTGAGAATATACTTATAATTTTAATTATGGAATTCTTGAGCTTTGTAGACATAATACTGTATTGGACAAGACAGTGCTGCTGCCGATTTTTAGGGGGGCAGGAAACACCTTAACCACTAATGGTAAGGATGGACCAGGTGAATTTTTGGATTTTACAATACTAATAATAGCAACCTGACAACTTTTAGAGTGAATACAAGGTAATTAGCTGTGAGAAAGGCAATTTGCATAAGAATGTCACACAGCTGTCAAACTGTTTGATTCTTGTATACACTTGATTTTGGTCCTAAATTAAACATTTGGTGAGTAGTAAGACTTTGCCAGCCTGAGTTACTGGTCTAACCTGTCTGGGTCAGTAATTGGCACCTCTAAACAGGTTATGTAGGTTGCTTTGGGATCAGAGCAGCAGTTTCTCTACCTGCATATTTTTCATGCACTATTATTGTTATCCACTTTTTACTTGTGCAATTATTTTAAAGAATGTAGCAAAGAGTTCACTTGAAGTTTCGCGTTAACATACCAAAGCCATTGAATAGCTTTGTATTACATGTGGTATTTGATGATTCACAATGTAATAGCACCCATTTACTGCAATATTTCCTCACCAAATCAGAAAGAAACATACTATATGTCTACTGTTGGCCCAGTTTTGTATGCACTCATACGGGGCCTTGATATTGCTTTTGACTAGTGTGATATTCCTAATATAAACCTGTTTCAATCAGTGTTTTAACTGGTTGTGGTTGTGGAATTTTCTGATCCATGCTTCTGGAGCTGTGGTTTGTGAAATCTGTCAATGATCCCATGGTAACGTATTCCAGTCACCAAATACAGGGCGTGGAAGTAGTCAATAAATGTATATTAAGTGGGAGAGAGGCTGTAAAACAACCTTGCAAATGGGATATTATTTGTTTGTTTTCAGATATATATTCCTAATCAAATTTGGAGCACCTACCACTTAGAGGAATAAACACTAGGCCACTGATCTTTAGATTCTAGATATTTGTTTCAGAATTTTCCATGAGTTTGGTTTTCTTGTTTGTTTTGTTTTTCTGAACTGTAGTGGGTTAATAGACTTTTCAGTAAGTGTGTAAATTTTTAAGTTCTCTAACTACCTTCGTGACCTATGAAGGAAGAGTTCTGCCAATAGCCGCTTGTTAAATTTTATTTAAAGATACATTTTTTCTAAGCTAGATTGTGTTATATTTGCAAAATATACCTATACCGGTATATTACTTACACAATATACAAAGACCAAATATACCTACAGAATGTCCTTAAGTGGTAGGAAGAACTGGAATGAAAATGGCAGAATTCAAAATGAGTAAGTTCATTTTGTTCCCCTCAGGCTGCATGTGGTCAGTGGTTTTATAGGGATAAATTCTATACTGTGGTGTGGCCATCTGCTTCATTTGATGAGGTATATGACTGATCATTTGAAGTGGAGTTCCTGTCAAACCAGACAGAAGTATCTTTTTTTTTTTTATTTACTTAAAGTTAATATCAGTTGTGAGGTTCATAAAAACAACTGTTTGTTTTCTAGACTTGATAATTCAAAGTAATATATCAGTACATTTACCTGAATGAGAAGTAGACCAAATGCCATGTAATGGAAACGGACTACCTAGAGGCACTTATTTGTAGAACTGAAAGAAAGAAAAGTAGAAGATAGAATATATAAATAAATGAAACTTCTGAATGGATGTCAGTATGAAATCAATTATGAGAATTCTTTTTACTTTGATATTAGAGTCAAAATATTCCTATTTTAACTTGCCTTCTGTTTTTTCTCTTAAGTAGCTTTTTATCTTTACCAATGAAAGTTGAAGAGTTGAAGAAGGAATTCAGTTGCTAGTATAGACTAATGAAAATATTTGATATGGGGTGCTTTTATTATTTGCAAAACCATTTAAATTATAGTTTGATGAATTTTTACAAAGCTTCCCAAATGAAAGTGGCGTCACTGAGAAATGTACTTGCTACATTTCTAAAAAATCAAAATTGTGTCCTGTATACTTACCCTACACACAGCAGCACTTGGTTTTATAAGATCCATGTGGATTTTTTGTTACTACATTTAGCAATATTTTAAAATAAAAATTTTTGAAAAGTTTTTAGTGATATTATTTTGTACTGGAGTATGAAAGGTTTCTGTAGATGAGTATGTCAAGTTTATATTCAGCACCGTAGTTAGTACCTCAGCCCAGATGATAAGCAAAGTGAGTAGACTTTCTCTTACACAAAGAAAACTCACGTAAGGGAAATAATGCTAATCTCAATTTTAGATTAGGCAGCAGCCCCATGTGAAAACTGCGGTTCATCTTATATGTCAGCAAGTATCTTTTCCAGCTGCTTTCTCTCTCTAATCAAAACATTTGCTCACAAGAACAGCTGCTTCTATGCCTTGTTTCTAAACTGTTTGCAACAAATCGAACTGGGAACAACATGTACATAATAAGGAAACTCAGCATTCTGGGACATGAATGTTCTAAAACTTCAAAATAAGAAAGTCAATTCACAAGCCAATTACCTTTTTACTCTTAAAGCTTTATGTTTCATGAAGCCTAGATTTATAATCAACACTGATATAGTGCAGTTCAGAAATTTATAAAATGATTGTTCCAATAGATCATTAAGAATAGATTAAGTAGATCATTTAAGAATAGATCTACTTAAAATTGTATGTCAGATATACACAACACAATACATAGCTTATGTACTTAGATGAAATATTTTGGGAACTGAGTTTCTCATATAATACTAAATTATTATTCTAAGCCATAATTATCTGTGTCATGCTTATGAAGCTGCGTTAATAAAAGTTAATATGCTACATGACTTCATATTTTAGATAGCATTTGACTGAAACAAAAGACACATTAACTTGAATTGGTGCAAATAACTATTTTGGAATACATCTTATAATCTGTGTTTGCCAAAGAAATCTTTCTTCTATTTATAGTTTTTAGAATATAATGGTATTAGCTAATTTTGCAGTGTTTGAGAAATAAATATATTATTCTTAATGTTAATATATTTTCGTAAACTAATTTTTCATTGTAAGTATCATCATATGAAGTGAAGAAAGGAGTGATTTAGGTCAAACTAACACATCTTCATTTAAGCATTAAAAGATTTGTGTTTGAAAGATCTCAATCTCCGCATGTCCTAGAAGTAAAAACCAGACAAATAAAATAAAACTTCATGCATCCCAGAGAGGTCTGAATAACCAACCAGTTACTTAAAAATCCCACCATCTGCTCTCATTGAAGCAGCAAGGCTGAGGCATCTTCCCATTACAAACCCACAGCATTCAGAATGTAACATTGAGAAATGCGACCGTCTCCCCACCTCCCCACCCCTTATTTGCTACGGTGGTTCTTAATAAACACTTGAGCTGTACAAAGGAAAGGGAGGGTACTCTGCCGCCCAGTGTCCTAATTGAGCGCTTATATCCAGTAATAGCTTTTTGCATCCTGGGCAGCCTGACATTGCCCCCCATTGGCCATTGGCCGAGAACAGCTATTATTCTAGGAGGCAGCTAGTGAAGTGTCCCAGTCCATCTGCTAGCTTTTCATGGGCTGGTGCTTTCCTTGATGTTGACAGCTGTCTTAATATTCCTGGGCCACCTGCCACACAGTAAATACTGTGCTCTAAGACATATACAGAAGTTTATCCCTCCGGTGGACTTCTCAGGACAAAAAGCTTAGCATTTCTAAACTCCACTTGAATCCTGGTGTAAATGCTTCGGGGATCAGTACTTTCAGTACTTTCCTCATACTTTTGAGGTGTATAGTGCCTGTGCTTTGGGAGTTACAGTGTGATGGAGTTAGGTTTCCTGACAGGTCGAATAAGCTATAGAACTGCAGACTTTCTGTGGAAGTCATGGTGTTCACAGAAGATGGAGATAAAGATTACTGACAGTTATCTCCTCTAGTAAGCCTTCCTGGAACCTTCTAGACTAAGTTGGGGGTCCAGCCTATATATTCCTTTAGAAGGATTTCCCCTGTCATAACCTCTTGGCTCATGTTTCCTCAATCAAACTGCTCCTTGAGAGAAAGCATTTGGTCTTATCATTGCATCTCTAAGAATGAGCATGTGTCTGATACACAGTTGGCACTCAGAGATAGATCGAAGTTTTGTGGGGTCTGAATATTTTCACAATTTGGGATGGGGGGTCCTCTGTGAAGAAAAGTAAATATAAAATAAAAAATAGATGCAAAAGTGAATGAAAAAATAAATCATGCAATTACCAATCTTAAAAGGTTGACTAATATTACAAATATCACAAAGTCTAGAAAAACAATATTTTTTCCATTACCTGCTCAGCATAGCTCCATAGTACTTTTTTTCTTATATTTTTGGTAGTATACACTTTGATAGACTTTCATATGACAATGGTTTTTAATATCTTCTAAACATAATGGAAAGAATTTAGTCTAAAGTTTGTTGAGCATATGTATTATTGATAGAAGGGTATGTAAACATGTTCGCTGTATACTCACACTCGCTGTGCTACTGCCATAGGTTTGTACCTACAAACAATTTTGATAAATTCTGTTCTACCTGATTTTTATTTAAAAGTTTGGTGCACTAACAGTTATAAAAATTGTACATATCGCATTATTGAACATGTTGTTGTTATGAAGTTACATCAATTAAAAGTGGTCCTTCCCCTTTCAGTTTTGTCCTTTGATTCCTGGAATAATTTTCCACGAGTCTCCTTTTGCTATTGTACATTTCAAATCCCTTCACCTCTACTACACACATATTTTCAGAGTTAGGGCTCTTAGGATATGTTTATACCTTGACTAGGACCCCTGGTCCTACCTCTTGGGTGGAATGCTTGGTGAGTTTCACAACGGGTAAGTTGGAATTTATGCAATAACTTTGGAGAAGTTTACAACCACATAAATATATTCCACCAAATCCAAACTAAATGTATTCCCAACTCACATTCCCCAGATTACCCCAAAATTCCCCCAATAACTTCAGTACCAACTGACTCTAGGGATAGTGGGATGGAGGGAAAATCCAGGTAGAAAGAGATTGGGGTCTTAGTCAACTGCAGTTACATTTACTTTTGTAAATTTCACAAAAACATGTACTTGTGGTCACATTCTTGAGTTCACACTGCAAAAGACTGTGCTAGTGAGGGGCCTTGAGCTTCAGCTTCATCAGCTTCATAGTGGATGTGCTTCTGTTGGTGCTCACTAAACATCTCTGAACAACAGAGTGAATGAAGACTGCTGTGCTAAATTAGCACCTCTATGATCCTCACATCCTCCACCTTTACAGATTTCCTAATTCAGTCTTAGAACGGAGTATTCAGAAGCATTATTATGAGTTCACAATACAAGGATGTACGACATCTAGGAACTGATAAACATTAGAAAAGTAAATAAACAAAAATTCAGGAGTCACTGTTATGGCTTTAAGCTCATTTTTTCATAGACAGTTTCCTATGTATTGCAATTCAAGCACTTTGTTCCACCACAGAGTGGAGATTAGTCACTGTTTCTTTCATGAATTTGTTGCTTTTGAGGAAAAAAATATTTCATGGGTCTATATTTGGCCCAACTGTTTAGGGGCCTCTAATAACATTTACATTATCTCATATGGTTGCATACAGTCCATTAATAGAAGGGATTCTAGCCCTGGCTGGTGTTCATTTGGGCCTCGTGTGGCCACCAAAAGGTGGCATTTCTATTCCAGGTCGGGCACATGCCGGGATTGCTGGCTTGATCCGTGGTAGGAGGCGTGCAGGAGGCA
Organism: Miniopterus natalensis; assembly: GCF_054644295.1. NCBI lineage: Eukaryota > Metazoa > Chordata > Mammalia > Chiroptera > Miniopteridae > Miniopterus > Miniopterus natalensis. The sequence continues at coordinate 26,438,615 of NC_142086.1, forward strand.
GCCAGTTGATGATGTGCTCTCAAATCAATGTTTCTCCCTCTCCCTTCCTCTCTCTCAAAATCAATAAAAATATTTTTAAAACAAAGAAGGAATTCTAGCTGGACAACCGTTAGCATGACCATTAGCATTATTTCTATTCATATTATCACCACCAACACTATTGAACGTTTCTATATACGATTCTGATGCCTTCTCGTGACTATTAAACAGCATTTTCCTTGAGAGCTATTTTTTAGAGAAATTCTTATTCTTAGAGAAATGTTATTAGTAAAACCGTAATTCAGTAATAAATCTTACTGGCTCCCACCCACTTTTATCCCCAGAAAGACTTTGTGAATAATCCCCCTTCTGGATAGGCCGTAGGGATAGGGCTTTGGTCACAGTAAGTGGGAGACACATCTGGTAGTCATTTAACATTTTGGGGGGGAGATAAATTATTCTCTGGGCCTTCTAGCTGGAAGAAGCAGATGGCTTCATACCCCTCCTTGCTTTCCTAGTCTCTGGGCTTCCTGGTAAGGGGGCCTTTAATGGATATTCTCCCCAAAAATAAGGTGAGAATTGGGAACTTGTCTTACTCTAGTGTATTATTCTAGCTTTTCTCTATTTTCTCAGACTTTCAGAGAAGGAGAAAAGATTTGCAAAAGAGAACACAGTGATAATCTTGAGGGATAGTCTGGGATAAACCCACCTGAAGGAAACTGGGCTGATTTAGCTTTGGTGGGTCAAATCGAGCCGGAACAAATTAGGGTGAGTGTTTTGGGCTCTGCTGCAGTTAGCAGACGCTGAAGTGCTTCTGGGAGGCAGCTGTGGGGTGGCAGAGAGGCTCAGCAGCCACCAGCTGGTGCTGAAATGACCTGGAACTTGCAGATGGTCAATCTACTCATAACTCTTCCCCTCCAGCACTCCAATACCAGAGGTGGGATGACCCTAAGATACATTTCTTCCCCTCCCCAAGTCAAAACTGCCTTGGACATTTCATTTGATCTCATTTACTTATATAGGGTTTTTAGTGAACAAGCACGGCATTACACTTCTCTGATTTCTACATCCTTTCACGGGTTCTTTGGCTTTAAAACAAATAAACCAAAACAAAACACCTGGGGTGAATGGGCCACAATGTTTTCTCTACTAGCCACTAGGGTATACAAAACCAAGAAAATCCATACAACTGCATTAGTGAAATAAGTCCGACACAGAACACATACTACATGATACCGTTTATATGATGAATCTGAAACAATCACATTCATAAAAGCAGAGTTGGAATCTTGGTTACCAGAGCCAGGGGAAGAGGGAACGGGGGTATTAGTTCAAGGGCACCAAGTTTCAGCTGTGCAAGTCCTAGCCCGAGTTCCAAGGCACAGCACAGTGCCTGGAGTTAACAACACTGTGTCCTATACTTAAGATATGCCAAGAGCACAGGTCTTATGTGAAGTGCTCTTACCACTAAATATAAGAGAGAAAAAGAGGGTGGGCCCTGGCCAGTGTGGCTCAGTTGGTCAGATGTCTTCTGTGCACCGAGCTTGCCCGTCAGGGAACATGCCCCGTTTCGGGCTCTTTCCTGGTTCGAGGTGTGCAGGTGGAAGCCGATCATGTTTCGCTCTCACATGGATGTTTCTTCCTCCCTCTTCCTTCCTCTAAAAACCCAATAAAAAAATTTTTAATAAGAGGGTAGGAGGAAACTTTTTGAGGTGATGGATAGATTGTGGTGATGTTTCATAGGTGTACATTTATCTCCAGACTCATCACGTTGTATATATTAATTAGGTACAGTTTTTGGTACTCATAAAAATTTTAATAAAACCTAAAAAAAAAAAAATCCATACTACTGTATTGTTCCAGCACTTACAGGTTTGAATCACTTGTTTCAGGTCGTGTTATTGCAAGAGGGTTGGCGTGGTGGTGGCAGTGCGCAACGCGGTGAGAAATTCAAAGCGCGTCTGGGTGAGGAACTTTCTCCCCGCGCACAGCCGGCTGAGCAGCGGGTGCCGGCGGACCCCGACGACGGCACCTCCTTTCCGGAGGCTCGGCCCCGGGCTCGCGGCATCTGCAGGCCCGGAGGGGCTGTTTTAGCTGCAGAGCCGCCCGGGTCACTCTGGTGCTGCAGTTACCAGGAGCTTTCACAAACTTCAGTTCATAAACCTCTTTCAAAAGTCTGAAAATTCCGTGCAGTGACTGGGGCACAGAAAACAAATCAGTAACAAAGTCGGAACTGCGCGCGAAGCCGAACAGGCTGCAGCCGAAACTCAGCTGGGCCGGAAGCCGGGAGGCCGGCGTCGCGGGGGGCACGTGCCGGGCCGGGTCTCCCGGCGGACGGCGGCGGGACGGCGGCGGGGGCGGGGCCGGGCGGGGCCGCGGCCCTGGCTCCTCCCCGGGGCTGGCCGGCGGGGCGGGGGGCGGAGCCGCGGCGCAGGGCGAGGAGCCGCCGCGCGCCGGGACCTCGCAGCGCCCGCACCTCTCCCGCCCGGGATGGACCGAGCGACGCCGGCGGTCGGCGCCGAGTCGGTGTAGCCCTCGCCGGGTCCCGCGGCGCCAGGCCGGGCTCCGGGCGCACGACGCCGCCTCGCCCATTCCCCGCGGACGGCCCGGGACCGGCAGGCGCGCCGGGGAGATGTCCGGCGGCCGGAGGAGGGGCGGCGCCCCCTGGCACAGCTTCTCCCGGTTTTTCGCTCCCCGAAGCCCTTCCCGGGACAAGGAAGAGGAAGAGGAGGAGAGGCCGGGGACGAGCCGCCCGCCCGCTCCGGGCCGGGGCGCTGCCAGGTGGGAGTCTCGGGGACGTCGGGGCCCTCGCCGGGCTGCCCGGGGCTCGCCGCTTTCTGTTCTCCTTTCTCCGCTGCTGAAGTTTCCTCCTCTCCCGGCCCCCGGGCCGCACCTCTCCTCGCTCCTGGGCTTGTGAAGTTGGTGGCTGGCGGCCGGGCGCAGCCCGCTCTCCTCCCGCCCCCACCCCCGGGGTTCGGCTCCCGCTCCCCGGTCGCCGGCTCGGGGCAGCCGCGTCGCGCCGGCGGGGACGGGAGCGGTTGTGAGGCGGCCGAGCGGTCGCCGGGCGGGGAGCGCGCGACCCGAGCGCCGCCCGTGCGGGGCAGGCGAGGGGACGCCTCGGGGCGCCACCCCGCAGCTCTTACTTGGCCGGCTTATTTCAGTTTTCTCAAAAAACGATTTAAAAAAAAAAAAAAAGTATGATAACTGAGTTCCCAAGACTCCCATCAAAATATAAAAACGCCGCTCGTTTGAGTTTCCACTGCCTGGGCTTTTTCAACGCTGCCGCCCGCCTTTCCTTCCCGTCTCTCTTCGGAAACGTGTCCCTTCCCCCGATTCCAGAGGCCGGCCTCCAGCCGCCGGGGCTTCGGGAATGAAGCCGGGTCCCTCCTCAGTTGGCTTTTCTCCTTTCTCCACCCGCCATAAAGTCGTCGCGTGTGTGCGCGCGCGTTTGTTTTGGGGGTTGCGGTGGTTTTGACGCGCCTCCCTGGAAAAACAAACTACCCGCGGGCGAGCCCCTGCCCTGCCCTGAGGCGCACACAGCCTCGCGTTTCAAGGGTCGGTGAGAAGAGGGGCTTGCACTTCTCCCTCCCCAGGCTGCGCTGGGAGAGTGTGTGACTAAGCCCTGTGATGAGAAGGACGGGCCCAGAAAGCTGTGTTTACTTCGGGTTTTAAAGACTTCCCTCGAGGGCTTCAGAGGAGACAGAACTGTAGCTGGGACTGAGCTGCTTCCATTCCAGCGGTTTGGTGACTCGATTCTGGTCGGTTCTGGGTTCCAGTTCCCCTTCTGGTGGAACATTTACCTTATGACCAGCTGTTGATAAAATTCCACATCTTTCCAAGAAAGCGCCTGCTCCATTCGTAGATTTCTCCTGGGAAGTTTCAGCTCCTGTTACCCTGACTGTTCATGGAGAACTTAAAATTCAAAGTTACACAGTAGTTAAAAATAGTTTTGAAGCCTGACCAGGCTCGGCCAGAATGTCAGATCTGCGAGTTCGGGCAGCCGGCCTGTGGTGCCTGCCGTGGCTGTGACCCCACTAACAATCTTGGGGAATGTGGAAGCCGCGTGTAAAAGGAATCCCAAGTGGACTTGGGAAACCTGAGTCCTGTTAGGAAGGGATAGGCAGGCCGATTTCAGGTTCATGTCAGAATTGGCCTGAAACCCGGCCTCCCTGCCTTTCTGCCCAATTTTGGCTTTGGGGCACTTCTCCAGTCTAATCTCGTCCCTGGAGCTAACCGCTCTACCAAAGAGTCTCTGGTCTCCTTACCACTTCTCTATTCTCATTAGCTCCAGAAAGGCTCAGACTGTGGCCTTTGACAATGAAAATTTTCATTGTTGCTGATACGAACACTAATTTTGTCTTCATCTTTTAGAGTTTGCCAGATGTTGCGGGGATAGCAGATAATCCTTTGTGTGGGCGTTTTACCTTTTAAATGAACTTAAATCTTTCTTTTCAAGGATCTAAACACAAACAAAGCCTTTATTGAAAGTTTAATGAAACAAATGGAAATGCTTAGAGGTACCAAATGTCCCAGTAACACAACACCCTGGTGTTAACAAGATTGGAAACAGAATTGGGATTTGTCACTGTGATCTTATTTCAAACTGAAAGGGTATTTTGGCTGTTTCCGTTAAGAGGCAGTAAAAACTTTTAGTCTTAATGGGAGCCAGGTTTACCTTCTGTGCGGGTGATTTTAGATGCAGAGGGGCCCGCCCATTCAGCAGAAGTGCAGTGCTTGGCGGGGTAGGGATGCAAAGCTTCTAGGGTGTGCTGTAAGTTACTTGCACTTCACGTGGTGTGAACACATCATTTATGTATTGAGCTTGCTGCTGGTATAATCTCATTAACCTTCAGCAATTAAAGAAGCCTGTTGGCATGGACACTGTTTTATATGCAGATTCAGGTGTGGGCAGTCCAGTTGCTTGTCAGCACTTATGTCTTGGGTGGTTGACCAGATCCAGAAAGTGCTTATATTCATTTATTTTAGATTATACGGAGGTTGTAAAAGTAGGTTTACAGTTAATGTGGAAAATAATACAATAATTAATAAATAGTAATACAAGCATGAATGCTCAGTTTCGCATACGACTATAAACCTACTTTTGCCCACCCCAGTATAACTATGAAAACTGCAATTGAAGTTTTACATAGGAAACTTGAGAAATTTGAGTTCTGTGGCTCCCAGTTTGAGAATCACTGCTGTAATGTTTAGCCTAGTTTATGGCACACAAGGAACAGACTCATTAGAAGTGATAGGGGAGAACATGGAGGGCTTCATGGTGGAGGTGTTTTTAATGGAACCTTCAAGGCATTAGTGGTGTTTCTATAGGTAGATAATTTGGCCAGGAAGATAAAGATAAACTGGGAACAGGTGGTCTAGGCTGAGCAAGGACATGCAGGTGGTTACAATCTATAGGGGGCTGTATACGTTAGTGGACAGAGTGAAAGAGGCGGTAAGAAAGTTAGGTTGAAGCTGGATTGTAAAGGTCTCTAACAGAGTGATTTACCCCAGATTCTGAGAGGAGTAAGGCTCAGGCGTGTGGCTGGAACTTAGGTTTCTCTAAAGGACTCCAGGGCTCTGGTTTCTTCTCACACCATCCTGCCCACCACCCTTCTGAGCGCATTCAAAACACAGTAATATCTAAGCCACTTGGACCTGTCTTTGCCTTGCTCAAGGGTGGGTGACAATGTAGCCCATTTCAGATATATTCCTTTGGGCTGTTCCTTTAAGCGTACCAATATAGTGCTGTTGATAGAAGGTAAGAGCATCACTAGACTCAAAGACAGGGGCTGTGTGATATTTATCCTGGTGTCTCCTTTACCTAGGTCAGGTGAAGAGTGAATCTCTTTGATGATGGAGCATTAAAGCACTTATTAGTGGTTTTCAGCCAGGGGTAGTACACACCCCATCCTTGAGCATTTAGAAACCTGGAGGATCTTAAAGTGTCTCCATACAGTGTTTGCCTCTCAATTTAAAGTTCAGAGAATTTTTGCTTGTCACCATAGCTGGGGGTGTTAAATGGGTGAAGCCAGGAGGCTAATGGCTTGTTATGTAGGAGATACTCTCATAAAAATGGTCAGTAGTGCCCCCGATGCGTGAGATCTGTTGGCCCTCAAGTTCAAGTACCAACCAGTGTCGACCACAGCTTCAGGTATATGAGGAAAGGGAGCTTTGTTCTCTGCATTTTCATGGTAACTCTGTTTTCATCTATTTGAAAGCATTATAGAAGATAATCAGTAACTAGTTTAGTTAAATAGGAGATACCTGTGTGGTGTTGAAGGACCACAGTTTATGCCTGTGGTAATTAAAGGTGACTAGAAAATTCTAGAAGTCCTTAGTGGTGTGTTTTTTCTGGGAAGCTTGAGCTCCCAGGTTAATGGAAAGCACAGAACCTACTCTTGGCAGCAGAGTAGAAACATAGACTGTTTTAGAGTGTTGAAACTGTAGTGTTTTGTTTGTTTTTTTCAGGTGAAATATCTTTCTTTTGGGTTTAGGAGGTTTTATGCCAGATGGCTAATTTGAGGATTCTGTTTCTCGCTGATGGCATTCCTTGAAAACTAACTCAATTGTTCACTAAATGTGTTAGAGTTGCCCATGTGCCTCAGATTGGCCTGCAATAAATTTATGTAATCAGAACTTCTAACTGAATTGAAACAATGATAACATTGGGGGAGGGGGGGGTTTCTTCATTTAAAAAGGTAATAGCAAATTTTGTAAAGTAAGAGAAAAATAATATTCCCTCAAGATAAAATATTTCCTAACTAGAATTCTGATGAATTACACTGAAGCCCAGATATGCAGAAATGCTAATACAGCTGTGGTGGCAAGAAAACACCACAGCTGTATTGATGTAAAGTTAAACTCAGGAAAATGATCTGAGCTGTCTCCTGCAAAGAAGATCAGCATGAAATGAAAGTTAAAGAAGTCATATTTATTTTGAGTCTTTTTGGTCCATTAATTTGAGTGGTTGCTATGTGTCAAGTATGGTGCTAAGCAGTGGGGACACAAAGAGGAATGACTGACCAGAACTGTCCTCAAAGAGGTCATAGTTAATGGAGATAAATATGTGCATGTCTTTTCTCAAGATGAGCTCATTATAAGCCAAGCATGTTTTGGGGGGGTGGCGGGGAGGGTGACTTGTTTGGTTCAGAACACACTTACTGTTTCATGACTGTCAAATATTGTATGAGAACTCTAATTGGGCTTTCAAAATGCCTTCTCACATTATTAACTTTTCTCTGAGCATGGTTTCATTTGCATCCTTTGCCAAGCCAGTTCCGGGGGTGATGTGATAGTAACTGTGCCAGCAGGTGAGTGGAAGCTTTCCCTCCATCCCTCCTGCTCCTCCTGGACTCTGCAGGCTCAGCAAGTCATATAGATGGAGGCGGGAAAGCACATCCTTTCAGGAATCAGCATTCCAAGGGAGTGGAGATCCTTACACAAGATAGCTGGATGTTGATAGAGAAACAGATTGAAGTTTTGCAACCAGAAATAACTCAATATTTATTTAGTTGGCAGTAGTGGATGGCCAGGTACAGTTCCAGCAGGACTATCCCTCAGTGTCTAACCCCTGGGCATATTTAATTGGAAGTATCCCTAAGCAGTGAAACAAGTGTTGCTTTAGTCAGGTGGGGTTTTTTTCTGACCAGATTAGTGATGACAAAAGCTAAACCACTCTTTATTTCAGCCCTAATCAGACCCCAGCTCTATGCTTGGGGCTTTAAATACAGGGGTTAGCAAAAGTAGATTTACAGTTGTGAGTATGTGAATCACGAGTTTGTTTTTGTATTATTATTTATTTATTGTATTATTTTCTATAGAAACAACTGGAAACCTACTTTTGCCCATTCCTGTATATATGTTCACTTAATCCTCACAGCAGCCTTACGAGAGAAGTATCTTTACTCCATTTTACAGATACATAATTTAAATCTTGGAGAAGTCCAATAGCTAATCAAAAGTCTCACAGCACCTGTGATAGAGTCAGAAGTCATAGTCTCCTTCCTGAATTCATAGCCTACAGCATTATGTGACAGCCTCCTCTGCTGAACTTGGGAAGACCCATAAAAAAAGGCTGGCCTTAGAAAATGGTTTTGAATGAAAATGAAAAACAATAGCATGCAGCTGGACATCTGCCTGGATGTATAGTCCTGGCAACTGAGAGAAAGGAAAACGAAATGTACATATTTATACAATCTATAAATTTATATTTAAACACAGAAAGGGTCAGTCTCCTTCAGTAGAGGTACAAATTGAAACTATAGCAAGATACCATATTTCACCTATTTGATGAGCACAAAGAGTTTGATGTGGGGATGCTCATATACCACTGGCAGGAGTGGAAATTGATATACCACTTTGGGGAGAAATTTGATAAGTTCTGTCAATACTACACATTCATGTACTCTGACTCAGCAATTCCCCTGTAGGAATTCCGTCAGACATACACAATTCGCACAGGCCCAAAGTTCCCTATGCAAGTTTAGCCATTGCAGTGTTGTTTTAATAATCAAAAGGTGAAAAATAGTCAAGTTCCATCAGTAGTGGATTAACTGGTACATCCATGTGATGGAATATTATTACACAGCTGTCAAAAAGTCTGAGAAACCTTTTTATGTACTGATTAGGAAATATCTCCAAGATACATTGAAGTTTTTAAAAAGGCAAGATGCAAACCATTGTGTATAATATGCTCCCATTTGTATGTAAGAAAAGTATGAAAAATGTCTGTTACTAGTGTTGTATTAACTATTTAGAGGAGATGGAAGAATGAGTGAAGGAATGAGGAAGATAAGGGAGACTTTATTTTATACCTTTTTATACTTAAAAAATTATATGAATGACCTATGTGAGAAAAAAAATGGTTTAAGACCTAGTGAATATTTGTGTATAAAAGGGGGGTGGAGAATTTGTGTTCCTGAGTTGGCAAAAATTCTCCAAAGAAAGAATGAACTCCATTAATTTATTCAAGTGAGAAAAGTTACAAGTAAGGCTATAAATACATGTGGAAGTAATATTTATAATGCAGAATGATTTGACATTTTGATACTTTCTACAAGTATGAGTGAGGTTTATAATAAGTCTATAATATGAAACTGGGTGGAGTTGACAGCCTCAAAAATATCAACTCCACTCCTTTTTGTGAGATCACTTTTCATCTGCTTTGAGTAGCAGTGTGGCTGTGGGCAGGTCATCAGCCCTCTCAGACTCCTTGGTTATAAAGCAAGGGAGGTGGCCCTCATTTCTAAGGTCTCCTCCAGCTTTAGCATCCCAACCAAAACTCCATAGGGTACAAAATAAAGAAATATGCCTTATAGATCAGGAATACTTTTGTTTTACTAGAAAAGTCAAGTATGAAAATGCATTGGCTACTACTTCTATGTAATCTTTTCATTTTGGTCATTTGGTTGAAAACCTCACCAGTGTTTACCAAGAATTCATTTAGTGCCACTTGTACCAGGCACTCTGCTAGTCCCTGGAAATCCGGCAGTGACCACAATGCAGCGTGGTCTTTGGCCCAAAGCACTCATTCAGATTTGTGGGAGGCCAACATCTCACAAATCTTTCTTCCCCTCTTAAAATACTTTCCAAGGTGACACGCAGGAGCTGTGGCACATTTAACAGGCATGGGTCTATTCTTGAGAGTCTATTCTTACAAGAAGCTGTTTAATCTCATTAAAGCTGTTTCTTGTATTGCTGTACATATGTCTTAATAATTCTTTTTTTTTTTTTTTTTAAATATATCTTCATTGATTTCAGAGGAAGGGAGAGGGAGAGAGAGCGATAGAAACATCAATGATGAGAGAGTCATTGATCAGCTGCAGCCCGCAACACAGGCATGTGCCCTGACCGGGAATCAAACCCGGATCTCCTAGATCCTAGGTCGATGCTTAACCACTGAGCCATGCCTGGCTGGGCAATAGTTCTTTACTATTCTTTCTTGATTTATAAACTTCAGACAGTTTATATTGACTTCTGGTTATGGTAGATGAAGACTTAGCTATTTTACACCTCTTCTCACTTCCCTTTACTCATCTAGCCAAAATAATTGTTATAATTTCAGGATTAAGTCAAAAGTTTAGATTTATGTAAAATACAGTTTTGGTTTCATTGTTGCAGCATGCTTTTAAAGGAGGGTGTCTTTTTGTTGTTGTTAATCTTCACCTGAGGATATGTTTTCCATTGGTTTTTAGAGAGAGTGTAAGAGTGGAAGGGGGTGGGGAGAGAGAGAGAAACATCGATGAGAGAGAGACATCAATTGGTTGCCTCCGGCAGGCACCCTGACCAGAGGCGGGGATCAAGCCTGCAACCCAGGTATGTGCTCTTGACTCGGAAATTAAACCCTCGACCCTTCAGTGCCCTGGTCGTCACTCTAACTGCTGAGCCACACCGGCCAGGGCAAGGAGAGTGTCTTTTATATGTTTTTTGTGACCAGTAGCACAAATGGAGTGCCAGAAATTACATGAAAACAGTATTTGAGTGCTCTCACAAATGCTAGTTTCATGGAATTTCTACCAAATGTGTGTTAGAAATTGCTGCTTTACTCTTTGTATTAAAATTTATACAAAACACAGACACTACCTTAGTAGGAGATCATAATTTTTTATAACTGCCAGACTTCTTAGAACAAGTAATGAAATATTTGAAAATTTTGCATTTTGATTACTGGGAACAGGTTAGGTGAGATGTAAATTCTCAGTCTTTTATTGTCTTGGTTGTCAAAGCACCAGGGAGCGGACCCTGGCTGGAGGGTGGCACTGTGCTATATTGGTCAAAGCTGAGAATGTACTGTGACGCTTTTGATTTTTCTATTCTAGGCAGGCAGGTACAGATTTTATCTGGCAGTGTCATATATATTATGATAAAAAGAAGTTGCCATTATATATTTCTGTTAGTATTTTGTATTTGTCTGGTCTAAATTTATTGCTTGCATTTTCCCACAAATTTGTTTTTATTTGCTTTTTTAAAATCAACTATAATACTTTGAATTTTTTGTCTTTTTATAGTAATATATGCTTTTGTAAAACAGATATGAAATTATAAGAAAATCAAAAAAGAAAAAAAGCACAACTGGTAATCCTACCCACTCATAGACAAATACTGTTCTTCTAGATCATTTCCTATGTGCGTGTTTACATGTATACATATTTTTACGGAGTGAAAGGTCGCTTCAGGATTTGAAACTAGAATTTTTTTCATTTAAGAATGATGCTGTAAATTTTCTACAATAGTGTGTGTGTGTATATATATATATATATAAAATATTTTCATACAAATTATAAAAATTGTAGTAATTGAATCCTTTAAAAAATCTGAGATGCATCCTCACTTTTCAGAATCTAATTCTAATAGTTAAGTGTGTCTCTGCTTACATAGGGTTTGTATTCTAAGGGCAGAAAATAAGTCATATAAATTAATATGTAATGTGCTTTGAAGTAAAATAAAGCAGGGTGAGGGGATGGGACATGATGGAAATAGTGTGTCTGGAGTAATGTGTAGTAGATAAGATGGTCGAAGAAGATCCCTCTATTGAGTAACATCTGAGCAAAGACCTGGATGGTGTTTGAGCAAGGGCCTGAACAAATATGAGGAAAGAACCAGGCAGAAGAAACAGCCAGTTCCAAGGTCCTGGGGCAGGATCATGTTAGCACAGATGCAAGAATGGGCAGAGACAACAGAATGGAAGGGAGGGTGGATGTTTACATGAGGAAGGGAGCCAGGGGCCAGGTGAAGTAGGCTGTGGTAAGGACAGGAGATGGTATTTACTTTTTATTATTATTACTGATTTAGGGAGGGAAGGAGGGAGACAGACATCAATTCAAGAGATACATTGATTGGTTGCCTCCCGTATGTTCCCCAACCAGGGATTGAACCCGTAACCTAGGCATGTGCCCTGACTGGGAATCAAACCCGTGACCTCTTGGTGCACAGGATGGCACTCCAACGACTGAGCCACACAGGCCAGGGCTGGTATTTACTTTTTGAAAGTTTCACTTGGGGGGGGAAGGTGCTCACGTGCGTGCACATTCTCACATAGATTGTTGCTTTATCAGTGTCTGGAAGAATTCACAGAGAAGAAAGGATTTGAACTGAAGGTTGGAGGTGGGGTCAGCCTTGGTCAGGCTCTGGGAACTCTGGGAAGGCACAGTCTCTCTTGTCCTTTCATCTGTAGTGTCCCTCCCTCAGGAAAGTTTGTTGAATGGGATATGAATGAGGGTCCCATTTTATTTAATTTACTTATTTTATTTTTTTTAAATATATCTTTATTGATTTCAGAGAGGGAGAGGGAGAGAGAGAGAGAGAAACACCAATGATGAGAGAGTCATTGATAGGCTGCCTCCTGCACGCCCCCCACTGGGGATCAAACCCCCAGTCCAGGCATGTGCCCTGACCGGGAATTGAACCTCGATCTCCTGGATCGTAGGTCAGTGCTCAACCGCTGAGCCACGCCAACCGGACAAGGGGCCCATTTTAGAAGGCAGCTGGAATACTGTTTGAACTTACATCACAGAAAGAGATTCAAGGTATTGATTCTTGTGAGGTGGGTCACCAGTGTTCGGAATCTAAAGGGTATGAGGTAGAGAACTTTGGGAGAATAGAGCAGTTACTAATGCCACCTATAGGTAGACAGCTCAGGTACCCATCACACTTACCGCAGTTCTCACTCTGTAGCCTGTGATTGAACTGTAATTGTGGGTCTTGTTTTGGGGGTGTGAGCTGGGGGACAGGAAGTAAATTAGCTTCAAGGAGGACACATAAATTACAGGAGGGCAACGGACATTATGGTGAAAGGGCTATCAGAAGAGTGTAAGATTGCAAAGCAGCAGAGCTTCATAATCAGGTCTATTACCTTTCCTCCCTTCTCTGGATTTTCCTCCAAAGAGTTCTGAAATTCCAGGGCCAGATGTTTGAGCTAAAATACATGCTGTTTGATTGCAGCTTTTAGTTACCTTTTAATTTGAAGCGCAGAAATAGTGCTATAACCACCTGTTTTATATTCTGTTAATGGTCATTTAAAAAAATAGACATACTCCTCTACCACTGGCTGTCACCATTTATGAATGGACAATTTTCCAGATGGCTATTTGTAAATCATCAGTGTGGAACTCTGTCTTTATCCACGTAGAAGCAGGGTTGGAGATGGTGAATGGGGCTCAGGCCAGTGCAGAAAACTCCTTTGCATCCGGGATGTACCTGTAGTATGTCATTGGGCAAGGAGAATGCTAGGCTATTGTGTAAAGCTGTGCTTCTGAGAAAAAAATCCCTAAAGTGGTATAGTTGGACCTCAAGGCATGAGCAGACCCTTTGGGAGGGTGTGAGGATAGATAGAGTCCATATGGTATTTAAAGGCCTAATTGAAGGCTGAGAGGGTAGATTCTAAGGTAATAGAGGATAGGCCCAGGGGTAGCCTCAGTAACTTTAAGGGACAGAAGAAAATGTCTGCCTCTTTGTTATAATGCCCTAGTATTGATATTGATTCTGAGTTGGTTTCTTGGTCATAGTCTCTAACCACAAAGCCTCAAGGTTAGTCTTCCTGTTTCTTTTCTACTTACCCTATGATTGAAGGTCATATGGGATTTTAGATTTGGCAGAGAGCTTGTCTGACCCGTTCAATTTATGTCTTTGAAAAATCAGATCCAGAAAGATGCGTGCTCCTACGGGGCTGTCCTAAGGACTGTCCCTAAAACAGACACATGTCTGTTTTGAGTTTTTGCAAAGCATTTACTACTAGTAGGGAAGGGAGTGAGTAGGTAAAAGACCCCGTCTTCTTCCATATTATTTTTTCATTTGGCCCTTCAAAGTAAAGTCACCTGGAGGGCTGAAGTAGGAATTGATCGCATTTCAGGGGAAGGACAGGTTCTGGGTTTCATCACAGGAGTTGTGTCGAGTGAGCTCTGAGTTGAGGAGCAACATGCCAGGAAGGGAAGCCTGGTGAAGGTGCCCTAGAGGGATATGCCACTTCATGGACCCTGCCCGGCCTCTGGAACCAGCAGTTTTATGTCAGTGGAGGAGGAGATGTGATGGAGAGGTTCGCCCTGACTCTTTGCCTGTCTTCAGCAGTACTGCCAGTTCCTCTACTGCAGACCATACCTCTGCAGCAGAAGGGAAAGTCTAGAGTGAGAAGGTAATCTCAGGCAGCTGAGTGGGATGCAGAGGAAGGAGGGAAGGGAGATTTGCAGCAGAGGCCACTAGGAGTGGTGGGCAGTCCCTGTGGACAGTGGACTGGGGGGACTGTTCAGGTGTCAGGGCCTTCCCAAATCAGGACTACCTTCTACTAAGTGACCTTGTGTTTGGAGCTTCTCACAATTACTGCCAGTGATGTCAGCAGCACCAGAGATTGCCTCCTTTCTGGAAATGGCCAGGAATCATAGACTCCCTTGTCCCTAGAGAAGTAGGCAGACCTCCGGAAGACAGTTACAGAAGCTGTATTCAGCCCTTTAACATTTCCAGATTTTTCTGACGCAGCCACAGTAATAATATGAGAGAGAAAAAGGCAGAGTAAGAGGCAGTCCCAGCAGCTGTTCCAGGAGAGGGAAGAGAAGAAGAGCTTCACTCTCCCTCGTTGCCCCCACCCGGCATTGAGCGCAGTCTAGGCACGGTTCCTGTGTGTCTCTGTTGACCATCCCGGAAGTTACATTCTTACCACATGAGGAACTGACTGTGGGAGAGGCCCAGCAGCACCCCTGAGCTTCAGTCTGTGTTGTGCACTGAAAGATGGGATTTTTCTTGTTGGTCCCACACTGCACTTGCGATGCTCAGTGTGCTCATCAGGGCAGTTGCTCTTTGCTGGGACGAGTAGTTGGTGTTGGAAAATGGGTACTGTTTCATAGGAGTGAGTTTTCTAAATAATTGGTGTCTACCCTTTAAGCATCAACACATTCAGATATTAGTGGAGAGCCTTCTGATCAGATCCTTCGCTTCCCTATACAACTCCCAGTTGGTTTTAGCTGAGTATAGAAAGGCTCTCGGACCATTGTTTCTCAGAAATGTGGTCAGAGGGCCACCTGTATCAGAGCAACCCAGAGAAGGGGAGTCGGTTGAAAATGTAGATTCCTGGCATCCTTGACAGTCGGGCCTAGAAATCTGTTTTATAAAAACAATTGCCCAGGTGGCTGTGGGGCACCCAAATAGGGGTTCTGAAGGAGTGAGGGCACAGGTTTTGTCTGGTATGTTCACTGCTCCACCCTTAGCACCAAGAACATTGCCTGGCGCCTGAAAAGTATGCAGCACATACCTGGTGAGTGAGTGAATGAGTGAGTGCCATTTTCTGCTGCTGCTCTGCTATGGGTTTGGGAATCTTGTTAGAATTTAATAAAAATGAATAGTATAAGCTATCTTAAGTGACAGGATAGGGGCTCTCCTCTATGCAAATTATTTGAACTCTAAATGCTAATGTGCCCCTTTTTTCATGGCCCAGAGGTTTGTTTATTTTAAGTCAGGCATAAAGTAGGTAGATACTTAATGGCTGTACGTTGGATTCCTGGTTTTCAGCTCTGTTCTAAATGAGGTTGCTTCAAAAATGAGGAGCCTTTGTGTTACTTTGACCTTAATATTTATCTGGGTTATTTTAAAAGATTAACTTCCAAAGTTCTGTTAGCTAAGTAAGATGGAGCTATTTAAAAACCCAAGATAGACTTTTTTGTGCCTACGTGTGGTTACGAGTCCTGCCCCTCACCCCCTGCTGTGGAGCAAAATGTCTGCTTTCTAAAAATACTGCTATTGAAATATTCCCAGGCCCCAGAGGGGGTTAAATTGTGAGAACAATAGGCATGCCTTGTCATCTTTCATATGCTTTGAGATTATTGGGATTTGAATATGTTTCTCTTTCCCTCGAATTTTTAAGTCTGAGAGTACCACTCCAAACCTTTAGAGTCTCTTCTGTTACTTATTTTCTTAACAAGCAGACATTAAGTATGCATTGTTTTAAGTATCTTTATCTACTCTATTCTAATTTTTTGGTGTTTTTTTTAAGTATGTTTTTATTGATTTCAGAGAATTCGAGGGAGAGGGAGAAACATCAATGATGAAAATCATTGATCAGCTGCCTCCTGCACACCCCCCGACTGGGGATCGAGCCTGCAACCGGGTATGTGCCCTGACCAGGAATCGAACCTCGTTCTCCTGGTTCATGGGTCGATGCTCAACCACTGAGCCATGCCAGCCGGGCTGGTGTTTTATTTTTAATTCAACTGAAAAGTACGTTATTCCTGTTGAGAACACACACATTTAATTAAGAAAAAGAGTACTGTGTATCCCAATGGAACAGTGTTTTCTCATTAAGGTAAGCAAGGCACAAATGGAGTACCTCTTCAATACCATTTTATTTATTTATTTTTTTTAAATAAGTGATAGTTGAGTGCCTTCACAATGCCAGGACAAGGCTAGGCTCTGAGATGGAGATGTGAACAGCATCGTTTCTGAACTTAACGGGTTCAAATTCTAGTTAGAAAAATGGACAACCAGCCATTGTGTCAGAGCAGAAACGTATGTATGAGGGTAGTGGGAGTACAGAAGTGAAGTAGAACTAAATTGTGAATTGTGTAGGGTTAAGAGCTGGACAGGGTGGGGCAGGTTGCTACTGGCAGAAGGAAGGGGCTTCCTGGCATGTGACTTGATATATTCTAAGAGTGGGAAGGGCTTCTGTGAGCCACGGCAGGAGTAACTATCTCTATGCTAAGGACTTCACTTTGTTCATCAACTGATAGAGATTTGCTGAAGGAACTTTTGAATAGCACCGTGTCATGAGCAGATTTACAGGAAGAGTGGGGTTGAAGCAGAGCGATCCGAAACATGCTGAGGGGCGAATTAGAAGGGACTCGTGTAATCTGGAAAAGAAAAGAAAGCTCTAATTGACAGTGATTTTACAGCGAAACCAGAGTTTTCAAATGTGTTGTTTGCTTTACAGCTCCACACATTCTGAAATTTTGGTTTAGCAGTAAGATTCACAAAACTTAAACACAATGTAAGTTTCAGAAAGTTTTATGAAGTGTCAGGTATTAACTTCTTTTGGTGATTTCGGCTTTAAATTCTTCAACTGTTGGCTCAGTACAGTTACTTATGTGCTAACCTACAACAGTCTTTTTCTGGTACTGGTGTGTGTGCTCAGCATGGAAGTAATTACAGCTACTTGAGAAGACTGAGTTCTCTCTTCATCTATGGTCCCAGAGCTGCCTTTTCTGCAGAGCATTTGTATTGGAAACTTTTACCATTTCATTTACAATCTCACTAAGGTGGTAAGTTTATAAAAAGTCCTGTAAATACGCTAGATGAGCAGAATTTCAGGAATCTGGAAGCAGGAACTAGGAGAGTGAAATTAAGCACTTGTTGTATGTGTAAATAGATATTAGGTATGTCATTCAAAATCAATCATAGTTAGATAATACACTTATAATATCAAGGTCAGCATTATTCTTAATTATGCCCCGAATTCTTAAAACATGCTGTTTTTGCATGTATTTTGCCAATCTCTTTTTTATTTGAGCTTAAGTAGACCAGTATCAGTTGACATTTAGTTTTTTTAAAAAAGCTGGCCTGGCCAGGCTTGGCTCAGCAGTTGAACATCGACCTAGGATCCAGGAGATCACGGTTCAGTTCCCAGTCAGGGCACATGCCCAGGTTGCGGGCTTGATCCCCAGTGAGGGGTGTGCAGGAGGCAGCCGATCAGTGACTCTCTCATCACTTGATGACTACTCTTTCATATCTCTCTCTCTCTCGCCCTCCCTCTCTCTCCCTGAAATCAGTAAAGATACCTTAAAAAAAAAAAAACTGAATTATAAACAACCGTGGCAAAAGATAAGGCTAATAAAATAGGGAAAAAAGATAAGAATCCACTTACTTTAAAAGAACTATTTGAGACATTCTTATTTTATAGATACGCATATAGCTTACAATTCTGTATTGTACAATATTATTTTATTTTCTACTTTGGTCTCTGCTTTTTCCTGTAGGATTTCCTTGTGTTTAAACACACAGTTCATATATTTATCGTGTTTACATGCTTGCTTTTCTCACGTTTAAAAGGTTTAAGAGCAGGGCTGTATCTTATTAGTCCATCTGTTCCCTGCATAGAGAATGAGACTTAATGAAGTATAATCCATTGTATTTTCCAGGTGTTCATGATCTTTCTATCTTTCTTTGTTTTTTTGATCATTACCATTTTTTCCCTGACTCTGCATAATTGAACTGGATTTTATGGATGGAAAGTCTAAGTAGCATCAATTGTGTCCTGCCTTTCCACCCCATCTGCTTTGTGTGGCCTTTATCTGATCTGAGCTGTTGCCACCTCCTTCTTTCCATTCCCTCTACCACCAGGCCCCGTGATTCTGCATGTTTTTCCGCATTCTGTCACCCCCCTCTGAAGCTGTGTGCTTGTCCCCTGCCTGAGTGCTAGTAGGACAAAGATCAAATTCTGTCACAGGCCAGGCAGGTTCTTCATAATCTGGCATCCACTAACCTCGGTCTCAGTCTCATCTCTAGCCTGTCACAAGTCCCTGTGCTCCAGTTTTATATTAAAAACAAACAAAATATGATTTCCCAAAAATGCTATATTATGTATCACCCCCTGCCTTTGTACCTCCTCTCTGGGCACTTTACTGAGCAGGCAGCTGTTCCTTGATTCTTCTGTGCTCCGTAGCATTTTGTTCACTCAGCAGTTTTAACTTGCACCAAACTATTATTACTTTGTGTATCAGGTTTCCTACTAGACCACGTTTTTTGTTTTGTTTTTTAAATATACTTTTATTGATTTCAGAGAAAGGAAAGGAGAGGGGGAGAGAGAGAGAGAAACATCCATGATGAGAAAGTCATTGATCGGCTGCCTCCTGCACGCCCCAAAACGGGGATCAAGCCCGCAACCTGGGCACGTGCCCTGACCGGGAATCGAACCCCCATCGCCTGGATCCTGGATGGGCGCTCAGCCGCTGAGCCACGCCCGGCTGGGCTAGACCAAGTTTTACAAAGCCTCTGACCTACTTGTTCTTATTCCTCAAGGCCAAACAGTTCCCAGCATATCAGGACAGTCATGGTACTCTTGAGAGTGGTGTTACTTAATTTCTCTCGGGTTATGGAAATATGAAAACAAGATAATATATAAACTTAGAGATATAAATGTTTAGACCTAAAATGCCTATGTGCCTAATAGGCACAGTAGTTTATTATGCCATCTGAAAGGGCATCTGTGAAAGTATTCCAAACAAGACAATTAAAATTGACTATCTGGAAAATCAGATTCTTAGGGTGCCATCTGGGACACATTTGGGGCTAGATAACCTTAATATAAATAAAACCAAAGAGTGCTAGTACTTTCCAAGATTGTGATAGTTGTATATTGTTGCCCATTACTGTGATGCTGGTTATCAGCGTAAGAAAAGATAACACATAATGGACTCACAAAAATTTCTGAAGCCTGGATGAGCATTTAAAAATTTTTTGCAATTGCAGTTGGCATTTAATATATTATTTTCAAGTGTACAAGATATTGGTTAGACATTTCTCTAACTTACGAAGTGATCCCCCAATAAAGTCTGACACCATACATAGTTACTACAATGTTGTTGACTGTATTCCCGTGACTTTTTATAATTGGCAATGTGTACATCTTTATCCCTTCACCTTTTCTGGATGAGCATTTTTTAATGTTTTTTTCAAGTGTAAAGATTCTAATCAGTATATTCTTAGTATAACCGTTGTATATGAATCTTTTGAGCATTGCAGATAAAGGACCTTTCAATGTTTGCTTTAAACACAAAAGCTGTCTGATTTTAGTAATTATCTTTTAATTTCAAAAGAAACTATGGTTTTTATCTTTCAGTGTTGAAAATGAGCCCATGAGTACAAGTCAGAAAAAGGAAAATGTACTTTCATCAGAAGCAGTAAAGGTATAGTGTTAAATTAATATTTTATATCAAGCAAATATTTTTCTTAATTTCTGCTCATTCTTATTTTTTAGATTCTTTCATCTCATTTTACGTTCTAAAAAGAGCACCTTATGCGGAAATCCAGCCAAGCTCTACCAAACATTTGCATCTTAGGGTGGGGTGGATATTGGGGGAGAGGGCACCGAGGGAGTTGAAAGAGTGTGGGGTTCTTATCCCCGCTTGGCCACTAACCAGCTATGTGGCCTTCAGCTGAGGCGGTTAACTTCTTTGTGCCTTAGTTTTCTAACCTGTAAATTGGATCATATGACCTCCAGAGCCTCTTTCTGTAGGAAGGTCTTTGATTTATGTTGTGTTTTCTCAAATGCTGCTGAGAAGTAATAGTGCTTTTAAGGGTAGAAGTTAATAACATGTTCTCACATGTCACTAGTATGTGATATATTTGGTTAGCTCACATATGAACTGGCTTCCCTTCTAAAGTGTATAAGCTATAATACGCCTACCTAGATAGTTATTGACAAGTGTGGTTTAAAAACCTTGAAAATCACTAAACCTTGTAACATTTCTTTTTACCCATGAGAATTTTCTATAAATGAGGTGTTTGCGTTGTTTGGTGATATGAAGCCAGGTATGTGATCACATTTTGGTAGCTCTCCCACATTTGTAGAGTTTGGTCCCAGTTACTTTCCTTAAACCTGATTTGTGACAGTCAAGCATAGTGTGTACTTTCCAGATATTTCAGGGTAACTTATCTTGGTCAGTAGGACCAGGAAGTCATCTGAATTCATTACTGACGTGGGGCGCTTTTAAACACTATGTAAGGTTCAAATGCATTAAATATGGCCAAGATAAAGCTGTTTTCATTCTTTAGTACTGCTTTCCCCATCGTTGTAAGCAATATATATATGTGTGTGTGTGTATATATATATTTATTTATTTTGATTTTTAGAGAGGAAGAGAGAGAAAGAGAGAAACATTGGTCGGTTGCCTCTCATGTGCACCCTGACTGGGGATTGAACCGGCAACCTTTTGAGCCACCTGGCCAGGGCAATATAAATAGTTTTTGAAAGAAAATCAGTATCTGGTTTTTTTTAAAACTTTACTGAAAGAAAAAATTAGGATTACCTTGATTCTCTTATCTTTCTTCATTCCTTTGTGAATTTGGCTGCAAAATCCTGCTCCCAGGTTTGTTTGTTTTTGTTGGGGGTTTTTTTGATTTGGGGGAATTTTTTTGGTTCTTTTAAAATTGTTTTTTATTGATTTTAGAGAGAGAGGAAGGCAGAGGGGAAAGAGAGAGAAATATCAATGATGAGAGAATCATTGATCAGCTCCCTCCTGCACCCCCCTACTGGGGAACAAGCCCACAACCCAGCACATGCCCTGACCAGGAATCGAACCATGACCTCCTGGTTCATAGGTCAACGCTCAACCACTGAGCCATGCCAGCTGGGCCTACTCCCAGTTTTCATACCATCTCCCACCTCCTCTTTTGCAGCCACTTGTTAGCCAGCCTGCAGGTCTATCACTGCACAGATGGTAGCTTTCTCCTTCCATTTTACATGTCTTGATTTGTGGTACTTCAAGATTCTCACTTCTAATGCTCTGCATATGACCTTGCCCTTGAATTGCTTCACAGGAAGTGTTACTGGCGAGATCTCAGACTTCGAGTTTCTTTGACTGCCAACTCTTGCCATTCTATCTCTTAATCCCTCATGGCTTCCATCCCCACCCTGACCTTCGCCAAACCTTCCTGTTCTTGTCCTGTTCTTCCCTCTTGGTCTTGGCTTCTTTCTCTCCTCAACCTGTAACTGATAGTGTACTACTCAGCTCTAATCTCACTGTAAAAACCTTCAGTCTCCAAACTTGGCCTTCAGACTTGAATGTCCAATGGTGCTTCTTTCCACCTGCAGAGATTTCATCCAAAAAGCCACATGTTTGTGGAGTCAGTAAATATATATGGCAGGCAGATATAGTGGCTGGGCCTTCGTGATTACTGTCTTGTCTATCCATTCTTAATATCTTGCTTTGAGTGCCCAGGATGATTTCAGTTTGAGAACTGGGCCCCCAGGTAAATATGATTCACAGTGATGAGACTGTTTCTCTCTATAATTTGCGGCCTATGAGGTTCCTTATACACTGGCAGCCTAGTTAGCCCATAATAGAACAGGCACCATGGAACTCTCACTGTGGTAGCCTGAGCATTTTGGCCCATGTAACTGGTTTTTTATCTTCCAGAAACTACTGTTAGAATTTCTTCAGGGACCTGTTACTGCCAGGCATCAAAAATATGTATTTTAATAATACCAATAGTCAGCCCCATACTTTGGGGTAAAAAATGTTAGCAACGATATTTATGATCTTATTTTAAATAGTCTTAATTTTTTTGTTGTGTGGTGTGTTTTTTTACTCAAAATATTACAGAGGTCTTCTTTTTTCTTCATTGACCCCTTCCACCCTGCACCCACTCCTCTCCCTAGGCCTCCACCACACTATTGTCTGTGTCCATGGATTATGTATATATGCATATAAATTCTTTAATCTCTCCCCACCCACCCACCCCCACCTTCCCTCTGAGATTCGTCAGTCTGTTCCATGCTTCTTTGTCACTGAATCTATTTTGTTCATCAGATTATTGTGTTTAGATTCCATATGTAAGTGAGATCATGCGATATTTATCTTTCTCTGGCTTATTTCGCTTAGCATAATTTTCTCCAGGTCTATCCATACTGTCCCTTAATTTGTTTTGACATTTAACAAGTGTCATAAAACATGCATTTGTTGTCTTTCTATCGAATGTTTTCTGAGATGTAGTACTCCACTGTAATGACATGTTTCTTGCCATACTTCCATCTTGTTAACCTGAGTTCTGTGGTAATGCTTCTGTGATAAGAAAAAAAGTGTACGTTTTTCCTTGAGTCTGAAACATAACAGACTTATGTGTAATAAATATTCTTACACATTTCTTTTTGTGAGGTTTTGACTTTGAGATACCAAATCAAGATACTGAAGATTGGTTATAAGCTTAAGCTGCAGAAATTAATTGTATTTTTCAAGCAGCTAGAGACCAGAAGCTTTATATCATCTTCTGACATCGTTATATTCTTAGTTCTTAAAATATCACTTATATGCTATATAGTCATGTGCTGCTTAATGACAGGTACATTGTGAGAAATGCGTCATTTAGGCAACTTTGTCGTGGTGTGAACATCACAGAGTGCACTTACACAGACCTAGATGGTTCAGCCAACTATACACCTAGGCTGTGTGGCATGGCCTATTGCTCCTAGGCTACAAACCTTTACAGCATGTTACTATACAAAACATAAGATTAAATAAGCATAAGCCAAGATGACGCAGTCAGGAGATATAAACACCAGATGAGGCTGCTACTGGCATGACACAACATACTCCTTTTTTTTTTTAATTTTTATTTATTGATTTTCACGAGAGAGAGGGGGGGGGGGGAGAGAGAGAGATCGGTTTTTTGTTCCACTTATTTATGCATTATTGGCTGTTTCTTGTATGTGCCCTGACAGGGGCTCGAACGTGTAACCTTGGCATATCAGGACAATGCTTTAAGCAACTGAGCTACTCGGCCAGGGCTATGACATACTCTTTTACAGCAACCTTTTTTTTAAATAAGAAGAAAGAATACACTCTAAAACAACAATAAAAAGTATAGTAAATACATAAACCAGTATGTAGTCATTATCATTTTTAAGTATTATGTACTGTACATAATTGTATGTGCTATACTTTTATATGACTGCAGCACAATAGGTTTCTTAACAGCAGTGTCCCCACAAACGTGAGTAACATGCTGCACTACAGCGTTAGCAGGGCAGCAGTGTCACTAGGCGACAGGCATTTTCAGCTCTATTATGATCTGTGGCACCACTGTCGCATATACAGTCCATTATTGACCAAAACACTGTTAAGCAGTGCAAGACTGTACAAATTTTGCTGTTTTGCTAACATTGGGGCTATTTCTTACACTTGCATCTACTATTCCACTGTAATATGAATATTTTTTATATTAATCAGGTTTTTTATATCTAGCTGGCAAAACTTCCAGGTAGTTCACATTCTACATTTATTTCTCTGTGGGGTCTACAATCTTCTCTTGCAACCTTAGACTCTTGCCGCATTCGTGTCTACGGTTATTCATAAGAGCGGGACAGGTTATAATGCTCTGCTCCCTTCTACCTACGGCAGAGGAATATTCATGCCTTTCTCCCTTCCAAGGCTAAGCTCCCTAAAGACTCCTACCAGTGGTATTCGCTCTTACTTCCTGCCTTCTTTTGGGCCTTGCCTTGACTGCATCCATCCCTCCATCTTCACTGGTTTCTGTTTCTCTCAATTCATAAAATTTTTAAAACAGTTGTGTTTTCATTTTGTTGCTCTGGTTTTTTGGGTGTGTTTTTTTCAGTCTATTGTTTCACTTTATTCATACCTTTTACCCAAAAGTTTCTTTTATGAAAGTCTGTCTTAATCACTATTTAATTCTTAATGCTTCCTAATCGGACTACTCCCTCTCCCCTAGTTCCCTCAGACATGGGAAGCCTAGTACTGTGCCAGGCACACATGTTATATATACTCAACAAGTAAGTTATTAAATGAGTGAAGGTCATTCCAGGAAACTGGTGACTTCTTGCTAACCATATTCAGTGGCCTTTTCTTAATTCTTATTTCATTTAATCAGCAGGGACACTTGATTTTCTAAGTCTTGTCTCCTTTTCTGAAATTTTCTTTTTTTATCTTCGCTTCCATGATACTGTACTTTCTGGTTTCAACTCCTCCTGCCTCTGGCCGTTTCTTTCCATTTCCTTCACTGATTCTCTTCTGGCTAAATTACTATTCATGCAGATGTTTCTGTAAGCCTCAGCCCTCCTCAATGTCAATCTTCTAAAGTAATGCTTTCAATCTCATTGCTTCATCTTTATGATCTTAAATCTCTACCGACATCCCTCTTGAGCTCTAGACTTGATTGTCAGCATTTCAGACATTTCCATACAGATGACCTTTGATAGCTCAAATCCAGCCTGCCCAAAAGTCTCTGTATCTTCAGGGATGTTCTCTATATATATTTGGTTGGGAGAGAGAGGTGGTGGAAGGTAGGGAGGATCATTTAACTGCTTGGGATGGGGGAAGACCCCTGAGGCTCACGTTCATTTGGAGGTTTTCAACCACACTCTTTACTTCTAGTATCGTCAGATCTGCGCTTTTTCAGGTTGTCTGCAGGTGGATTGTTTGCCTTATCGTCAGAGTTCCCTGTTGTAGACACAAGGGTGGAAGTTTTTTCTGGTCATTACTGTGACTCTGTCTGCCTTTGCCCTCTAAATCTTTTCTGAAATCTCTTATCTGCTAATATCTACTCTCTTCCTCTCTTTGTATTTATAACTTAAAACAGTTCCTTTACTATCATTTTAAGAGTGTCTGGTACAAGAAAAGAAATGTGTGTGTGTATCTACAGTGTTAATCAGAACTTTTATCTCTCTCTATAGTTGAAGAAAGTGAATCTCAGATTGTTACTTGACAAAACTCCCGCTGTTAGGAGGCAGGAGAATTCAGATGCAGTTCTATCCCATCCTGTTTCCCATTTATTAACATAATTTATAAGATATATTCATAAACTAAATTTGTCAGAAAGAAATTCTACTAAAAAATTGATGAAAGGGACAGCCAGGGCTTCAGCCTGTTGTGTGGCTGGTGCCTTGATATCTCGGAATTTTGGGGTGTTGAATGTATTGGAAGGTATCTGTTTGGTTTGCAGCAGCGCCAACCTATCACGGCCTGGAGTGGCCCTACTCTGTGGTATGATGGGCGTACCCTATCCAGACGGAAACTCAGTGTGAGGAGTCACGGACATACTCTAGATTTCTATGAGTAAATTTGCCTGCACGAGTGACAGGTATTGAGAGCATTAAAGGGGACTCCAAAGAGCTCTCGTCAAATTAAAAGGGTTTCTTATTCTCGCCCAGTGTTTTCATTGGAGAAGTCCTTATACCACAACAGAAAGCAGTGGCTCTTCCCTTACATTATGTCATTTTGTCCCCTTTTCTTCTCACCTTACACACCTGCCCTGGTGGATTTGATTGCTGCCTGTGACAAAGCTCCTATCTGTCCTTCCATTCCTGGGCTTTAGGGTGATAGAGCCAGTTCGTTGATTGACCTTTCCTGTGAATGTCACTGGGTATGAGATTTGACTTACTCAACAAGTTGAACTCAGTGTATTTCACCTTAATTCCCTTTTCTTTCTGAATTCCCTGTCCCACTAAAATGTGCCCCAAGTTACCCAATCGTCACACCTGGGAATGATTCTACAATTTTGTTTCCCTCCTCTTTGTGCCAAGTTTCATCAGCAGCCCTTCTTTCCTGCCCATACCCTTTGCTACAGTATAGCTCAGACTTTTCCTGTTTAGATCAGCAATTTTTACCTATTTTTTTCCCCCCTGACACATGGGATAGATGACTGTCTTGGGTCACCTGGGGTTAAGGGCACTTCTTTAGCATATTATATATAACTACCATCCCTTTATCAGAAGTTACATGGAAATGAAAAATGAAAAGTAACACCACAGATACGTAACCTTGATTCCATTCTACAGCATTTTTAGAAAGTGAGATTGCACATACCTGTGTTGCAGGTTTGATCCCAGCCCCAGTTGGGGCGTGTGCGGGAGGCATTCAATTGATATGTGTCTCTCACATTTCTCTCTCTCCTCTCCCCACCCTTCCACTCTTTATGTGAAAGCAATGGAAAACTATCCTCCAGTGAGGATATTTTAAGAAGTGAGATTTCAGCTTTTTAACTAATGTAGTAACAAATTAGTTGTGACATCTCAGAACTGATCACAACACTGGTGTGTTAGGACATAAAAGTTGCAGGTAACTGTCCTTATGTTAAACAATGACCAGCTTGGGGCAAAATAGTTGATGGCCAACCTGCTTGCCCGTTCTAATTAATTAGTGGAAAAATAATTCTGTGATAAAAATACAATGTTATTTTTCAAGCAAAATTACTTTAATGCTAAGGGGATAAATAGCTCATCTCTGCGCCTTAACATTAGTGGTAAAATCCATTTACTGAAAAATATTGTTGAGGCAAATGTGTCAGTAGTCTGTATGGAGTTAACCAGCTAGCCCACCACAAACCAAATTCATTATGATAAAGGTAAATAGTGATTTATATTTTAAAGTTTAACACCACTTAAACTATAGCTAACTCAAAATATTAGTAATAATAAATGGGTAATAAATACTTTCCTCAAAATTAAGGAAATTTCAACTGCCAGGCTAATACTTTCCCTTTATTAGAAGGAGTAGATACACAGTGCAATATACAGATGATGTGTCACAGAACTGTATGCTTGAAATCTGTAATTTTATTAACCAATGTCACCTCAATAAATTTAATTAAAATATGCATAATTCAAAAAAAAAGATGTTAAGAGATTGCACTGGTCTCTTCATCTCATCATCTCTGCTTTTCTTTCTGGAACGTGTCACCCTTCTCTCTGACACAGCAGTCACTCCCTCCAACAGGTGTAGCGCTGGTCCACAAAATAGGAACAAAAAGCCATTTTTTTCTGTCTTGGACCTTAAACTGTCATCTTATGTCTTTCATTTTTTTTTCTAGTTAAAACATCTCTCAAATGTGTTCCCTTCCATTTGCAGACTGTCTCTGTTTCCTTACTACTTACTCACGGCTGAACGCCTTGAGTTTGGGGCTGTGCTCACAAATTCCTGAGCTCTTAGGACTGTTTCTCCTGCATTCCGGGGGCGTCTCTATACTCTTCAAACCTTCATTTATTAATCCAACAAATATTTGGAGCGTTTTGGGCTCTTATTGTCAGGTGCATTTCAAGGTGCCAGAGATACTGCAATGAATGAAGCAGACAGAATTCTTTACCCTTGTGGCTTTTACATTCTAGAGGAAGAAACAGGTATTAAATAATGTGAGAGAGAGAGAGTGTGTGTGTTTGATACTGGCAAGAACAAATAGGGGAAAAAAAGCAGAGAAGGGATATAGGCAGTTTCAGAGTGGAGGGGTTTACCCTTTTAAATAGGGTGGCTGGAGAAACTCCCACTGAGGAGGTAAGTAAAGATGTGAGGAGGTGAGGAGGAGCGAGTCCTACAGCTCTCTGGGGGAGGGCATTCTAAGCAGAGAGGCAAGGGAATGCCCAGTCCCCCACAGGAATGTGCCTGATGTTTTTGAAGACCAGTGACCAGGACAGTCTTCACCTTTCTTGACCTCACGGTGCCATTTGGCATGTACCCCCCTTTGCTTTTGGAAGTAATCGTTGACCTTATGCCTTTGGAGACTAGTATTCTGGAGGGTGAGCTGGTCCAGTTTGGGCCTTCTCCTGCTCCTTCACGGATTTCTTCTCTTCTTTGTGCCTGCCTTTTAATCTTTTTTCCCTAAAGGTCTTTGGTTGGTCCCCCTTTTACCCTTGCACACATTGTGTATCACCAATTGTATTCTTAAACTGTGTCCTGACTGCTTACTAGATATCCTGGCTTGTACATCACCAGGGGACCAAAAAAAAAAAAATCAACATTTGACATCTAAATAATTTGTAAACAACCCCCACACATACACACTCAAAGGCCCTAATCTCACCTCCCGTTGTATTTCTAATATCCATTTTTTGATTAACTACTCAAATAGTGGCCCAGTTTATAAAACTTAGTCATCTGTGACTATTTTCCCTCACCCTCCACTTCTCATCAGTCATCTTATCAACCTCTGTCCTCTGTGCCCCAATCTTCTGCAGCCACGCCGGGCCATAATAAATACACCTCATTCTCCTCTACCTTTGTACATGCTAAACTTTGTGTCTAGAATGCTCTTCTCACCCCTCAGGAGCAGGCTCAGATGTTACCACCTCTGTGCAGTGGTTCTCCCCAGTCCCGTTACTTGTGTCTCCCATTGTGCACATGCCTCTCGGGAGCCCCACACAGTGATGCAGTGATGAGTGTCTTACTAGACCGTAAACTTGTGAAGCTGCAGCTGTCTTATTAATCAGTGTACCTAACATTTCCCTGTATTTCCCTGTATTGGACATAAGCAAAGAAAACAGATGAATTTGGACCAAATGGTACTACCCTAACAGCATATCAAATTAGGGGGGAAATTTTAAGTTCCTAAGGTACATATGCCTTCATCAGTAGCTTTTATATTTTATTTGCAGGATGCCAACATCTTTGAGAACAACTGGGATCGATGTTTTGTCAGTGTTTGCTTGAATCCCTAGTGCTTTCATTCCACTCACTTGTTGGAACAATGGCAGACAGCCCTGTTGGCAGGCGGCACGGCCCTGGCTTGTGGCAGGCTGAACTTCATTGTTGTCTAAGCTGAGGGCAAAGAGCAGCTGTTTCAGATTAAACTCAAAATTTTAATTACATAAATAATTTATTGTGTTTACTTGGAATAGCTGCGTTTTTGCTGCTAGTTTCTTTTTTTCCCTAAATTTAGATACTTTTTTCTGGCTGAGGGGATTTTAATTATTGATAAAATTTTCTCATAAGATGATTAGGGGGGGAAAACTAAGCAACTAAGACATTTAAGGAAATTGGAAAAAAAATGCCCTTCAGTAAACTTAAGATACAGGAATTCTGGAAAAGCAAGCTAAAAGTTGAGGGGAAAGAGAAACCAGTGAGAGAGAGAGAGGGAGAGAGAGGGAGGGAGGGAGATATATATATGACTGAAAAAGTTAAATGTGAAGGCTTTTATTAGTTTAGCAAAACTAGTTTAGAAAGTAGTCTATTATACTTTGAAAGGAATTGTCAAGTAAAAATAGTAATTTAGGCAGTGAAATACTATTTTTGAACAGAAGTTATTTATCTTGAGATTTTGATAGTCAAAAAATGTAATCTCCTTGTTCTCATAATTCTTCCCTTTTAAAACCATTGCCCCAATTTTATGTGACTCTTCGTCAGTCTCTAAAGCTTTTTAAGAATACAAAGTTCGGCAAAGGTAGGTTTGCAATTGTGAGTACGTGAAACACAGTTTATTCCTGTATTGTTATTTATTAATGTATTATTTTTTTATATGACCAAGTGTCAGCCTACCTTTGCCCTACCCTGTACTTGCAATGTTGTGATGAGTAGCTACCCAGGATGAGCAGTCATTCATACTAGTTATAGAAAAAAAAAAAATCACGATTCTATTCGTGTTGTAGCATTAGTTCATTTGACACAGGAAGAAATATTATGACTGGAAATTATAACAAGTAAAGGACAAAAAAAATGCATACCTTTCATACACAGGAGCATTTTCACAATGTCACCTAGCGTATCTTGTGCTGCCACCCTGAGAGTCCATTTGTGCAGTTTGTGTGAGGAGAGGGCGCAGCTGATTTATAGTGTGGGCTCCCATCGTGACACCAGGTTGGCTGGCTGAGATGGAGAGGAGCGGGATCAAGTTACAGTCAAAACCAGTAAAAGGTAAGACTTTTAGTGACTCTAGAAGGCTGGTGGTATTCTAAATGTAGAGACTCACAAGTGATATTAAGGCCCTAACATACAGAAAAATGCTTTTTGTTTATTCAAAAATACCCTGACACCCAGGGTGGGAACAAACTTAAAATATAGTTTGCTCAAAATTAATTTCCTGGGCTAATGGGTTCTCATTTTCTCAGCCTTTCATATAAATTTTATTAGTGATTAGTGGAAAACTCCTTTGAACTGTTTTGAATTTGGGTTAAAACATGAAACGAGGTGAACAAATGACATAATTACAATGCTGTTGCCTTCTGAAGGATCAGCTTCTTACAGAACTTTGTCACGTGGAGCCCTGCAGTGCCCTAAGGTGGTTTTTACCTTGGTGTCCTGATCTCCTTCTGAGTCACACTTGAGCTTTCCTTTTATAAGCACTAGTGGGCATGACACCTGACAGAGACATCAGGCGCGCATTCCTTTTACAAGTGGGTGAGCGGGCATGTTTGGAAGGCTGGGTGAGCTGGCGCGCTGGCCTAAAGCGAATGAAGCTGTGGGGAGCAGGGGGCCGCGCCAGCGTGCTCTTTGATGCGGCAGTTTAACCTGTCCTCACACGGAGCACACGTGAATGCGTGTGCTTTACTAGTTCCTAGTTACGGGCAGGTAAAATGCACTCGGGAAGTATTTGACATCTGCAGGAATCCCCCGTGCTGCCCATGGTTTGCATTAATGTGCACGGCAGAACTTTGTGTTTCAGCCTGAAGAGCTTTCCTCTGCCTCGATGCCCCATGTTGCCGTCTTTCCTCATCTAAGGACCAGTCTTACACAGCGTGGCAGCTTCACGGGTTAACGCAACACTGAAATGATAAAGTCTATTTAGGTGTTACTTGTCTGCTGTACCGAGTGTTTGAAAATACTGTCCACTCGCTTCGTAATAAGAAAGGCTAAATTTAAATTCACATAAGGTTTACCTGGATCTGCTCCCTTCCTTATCTCCCCATGCTGAACCTCTCACTCTTCTCACTTTATACCATGACCTCCAGTCATGTCAAACTCCTTAGAAGCTGATACCTCACTAAACACAGAGGAGGGAAGAGGGAAGAAGACACACACGCATCACAAAGTCACTTTGTAGGTCTCCTTCCGGGGTCCCTTCCTCCAGGGAGCACCCCCTAGGCTACCTCCTCTGCTCTCACCGCCACCAGATCTGGACTGGCTTTCCCAGGTGTGCTGTACCTCTCTCTTCATGGCATTGACTGTGTAGCTTTGTGAAAGTTGTGCTCACTGCCCTTCAGTAGATTGTGAACTTCCCAAGGAAACAGAAGTCATCAGTCTTATTCATAAACATGCCCCAGGGCCTAGCTCAGAGTATATCATGCAATAGGTTGTCAGTCAATCTGTGTTATTTTTTAGTGACGATGCTTGTCATTCTCTGTTTGTTTTCAAAGACTCCCCAAAGTGAGCACAAAAGGAGCCATGCAGAGAAGCTAATCGCTCTTCCAGCGCCAGAAGATTCCAAAAAGTCAAATGACCTTTCCAGCCCCACTTCAGATGGCAGAACAGGAGAAAACGATCGACAGCCAAAAGAGAGCTTTTTTCAGTTTCTTGGTAACTTATTCAATATCTCCGGGAAATCATCTCTTGCTGAGGCCAAGCAGTCTTCTCTCAAAGATGACCGTGACAAAACTGAGAAAGATTTACAGGGCCCCAGGGGCCATCGTGAGGAAGGGGTCAGGGAGGAGAGGGAGATTTCCACGGACTCCCCAGGAACCCAGGCGCTTCCGGCAGAAGATCGGGAGTCCAACTCAGCTGAACTCTCAGGTGCCTTTTCTTTGGATACAGCACAAGACAGTGACCAGGAAACCAGTGGTTTCATAAAGTAAGTTTAAGATTTCCTTGCGGCAGAGTCTGAGTTTTGGACCTGGCTTTTGATTGTTATTTCTGTTAGTTAAAGGGATTGGAAAACGTAACCTGTGATGTTCCTGCTAGTAGGTTAAAAATTTTATAATTCTATATACCACACGTAATGTAGGGCCTTTTAAGCTATTTTATGGGGTGACACTAACACCTTTTATGTGCTAACTTTGTCATGGTACGAGATTTATTTCTAATTTAAGACTTCCTTGAAGTGGAGTATTTTCTGTTGTCTGAGTTTTTCCTGTATTAGGACACACAATGTGTTCAGTGCCTTCATTTGAGGAACAAATATGGTCCTATAGTTTGTATTCATAGTCTATCAGTATCTTTTCTTTGTGGAATATAATTACAGAGGTTAAGAGAAGAAATTAAATTGACCCTATCCATAAAACTAACCTTATGAACCTTTTCCACAACTCTAAATAAACTGAAATCTGCACAGATTTTAGGAGCACTTCACCACCCGTATGTTCTTTGCTTGATTAACAATCAATCGCTAATTTTTCTTTTACTGAGATGAGCCAGAAGGAATATTTTCTTTCTTTTTCAATTACAGTTGATACTCAATATTATATTAGTTTCAGGTGTACTTCAGAGTGGTTAGACATTTGTATAACTTACAAAGTGATCCCCTAGTAAGTCTAGTACCCACCTAGCACCATACATAGTTGTCACAATATTATTGACTATGTTCCTTGTGCTGTACTTTACACCCCTGCCTGTGACTATTTTGTGCCTGCCAATTTGTACTTCCCTAATTCCTTCATCTCTTTTACCCAACCCCCCACTCCCCCTTCCATCTGGCAACCATCTGTTTATTCTCTGTATCTGTGAGTGTGTTTCCATTTTGTTTGTTTTGCTTTTTAGATTCCACATATGAGATCATATGGTATTTGTCTTATTTCACTTAGCATAATACCCTCTAGGTCCATCTCTGTTGTTGCAAATGGTAAGAACTTATTCTTCTTAATGGAAGAGTAATATTCTACTGTATATGCCCTGGTTGGTGTGACTTGGTTGGAGCATCGTCCCATGCACCAAGTGTGGTGGGTTTGATTCCCGATCAGGGCACATACCCAGGTTTCAGGTTTGATCTCCAGTCAGGACACCTGTGGGAGACAAACAATCGATGTTTCTTTCTCCCTGACCCTCCCTCCCCCCACCCCCTCTCCCCCCTCTCCCCGTCCCCCCTCTCCCTCTCTCCCCCTCTCCCTATCCCTCCCTGTCCCTCTCTCCCCTCACCCTCTCTCTCTCCCCCCTCCCTGTCCTTGTCCCTTTCCCTTTCCTCTCCTCTCCCACTCTTTCCCCCCCCCATCTCTTCCTTCCTCTCTAAAAAAAAAAATCCAGTATATATGTGTACCACTTCTTCTTTATCCAGTCATGTCAGTGGACACTTAGATTGCTTTCATACTTGGCTATTATAAATAATGCAGGCAAGAACATAGGGATGCATATATCTTTTAGAATTAGTGTTTTGGATTTCTTTGGATAAATACCCAGAAGTGGGATTGCTGGGTCATATGGTAGTTCTAGTTTAAATTTTTGAGGAACCTCCATATTGCTTTCCATAGTTGCTGCATCAGTTTGCACCAGAAGGAATATTTTCTACCCCAAAAAATGTTTATAACAACGTTGAGTCCATTAGACAGTTTGTGTAACAAAGTACTCATTCAAAGCTAATAAGAATCTGTTCTATTGGTTTTAATTTAACCTCTACCTGAAAATTATTTTTATTATTTTAAGAGGTCATCAATAAAACTGTAGTCAGATTTTGGTGACAACTTAGGACTGTATAGTTCTCTGTAGTTTCAAAGTGTCTTCATATGCGTGCTTTCAGTTAATTCCTCGTAGCAGGCGTAGAGGTGGGCACTGGCCCATCTTACAGTTGTGAGAACTGAGACACCCAGATAGCTTTGTGTCTGCCTAAAGATGATGCAGTGGGACTTGCCCTATCAGATGTTTAAATGTGCTAATAAGGCTACATTAGTTGAAGCAATGTCGTACTGACGTAATATTTGCTATACATTTAAATGGAACAGAGTAGACAGTCTGGAAATAGGTCCTTTGTATATTTATGATTTGAACCCTTGAATGTGATGGCATTACATATTCTTGTAGTGGGAAGGAGGACTCGGGGAAATTGGTTAACAATTTGGAGAGAAAAATAAAAGCTACTGATCTCATTTTTATATTAAAATTAATTAAAATGGAATAGTGTGTTAAGAATATACAAAACTAAGCGTAGCTAAATGTGAATTATTTTATTTTGGTGGGAAACATTTTCTAAGCATGATAGCAACAGAAAGTATCAGGAAATGGAAGATCAGTAGTGTGTTACTTCCAATTTTCCAACTCCCTTATGCCAAGCAGTATCATAACCAATGATACATTAAATTGGCAAACGAGAAAATTATATACGAAAAATGTCCAATCACGCTTTAACTGATAAGCATTTTAGACACTAATAGAATAAATGAGCATACAATATAAACAAAGCATTCAAGTAGAAGAAATACAAACTGCTAATAAATAAGTGGAAAAAATGTATTCTCACTAGCAGTCAAAGAAATGCAAACTAAATAGATAACTTTTCTCCCATTAAATTGATAGCAGTAATAATAAATGATAGTACTCTGTGTGAGTCAAGTTGATGATGGCTGATGCTGGTATGTATGCACTGTTAGGAGTGGAAGACATGTTTTAGGGCAGTGTGTAGATTAGATTATTTCTAGTTGTGTACAAAGATGTTTACTGAAACGTTATTTATAGGAATGTATAATTGGAAACAAATGTCCAACAGCAAAAAAAAAAAAAAAAAGGTTGAATTGAGGTCCATTAGTCATGAAGAATTGTCTAAAGCAGTGCTATTGAAGATGTGGTCCCTGGATCAGCAGCAGCCGCATTAGAAACGCAGATTATCTGATCCAGACCTGCTGACTCAGCATGCCTGGGAGTGGGCTCAGCAGTCTTCTAACCACCTCTCCAGGTGCCTTTGATTCCAAAGTAATTTAAAATGGTGGCGGTTTTGAGGCTGTTATATGGGAATTGGGTAGAAAGTTTGTGCTTTTTCTTCTTTGGTTTTGATTTGTTAAACAAAACAAAAGAAATTAACTCCCGTGGCTGAAAGTCTTTTTAAAAGAAAGGTTTATTAGGCCATTGCTAGCACACACAAAAAAAAAGAATACTGGTACTGGTCTTGGGGCATGGAACCTAAACCACCAGCAGCGTGGCTAGGTAGGAAAGACATGTCCATTTCTCAAAGTTTGTAAGCATTTTTATACAGGGTGCCCCTTTCACTACTGATTAATTCCAGTGTGTTAAATCTGAAAAGAAAGAGACATCAATTGAGCTATCAGCTGTTAAAGGTGTACACATTTGGGGGGACACCCTATATGTCACGTACGGGGAAGAGAAGGGAAAGATACGAACCATCTGAAAGTATTTGCACTAGCTGTAGGCAAAGGGGTGGGAGGAGGTGAAGCGGGCAGTTCTGAGCTGGGTGCAGTCGCTCCTGTGGCTTGGTGGTGGGCATCAGTGTGGAAAGCCCCCATGTGGGCAAGAAGCAGAGGCCCCTGGGGTTCAATGGTGCCTGACTAAAATTATCTGCAGAAACAGCCACCTGGAATTGAATCCGAAGTTCCAACAGATGTACAGAAATGAGCAGTCTTTTGTCAAAGCTGGTCCACAGCTACGAACAGGCTAAATGACTTTATCTTCACGTAATTAAAAATAATAAACAGCTTTGTAATTGTTTTTATGTATAGTTGACTATGCAGATGCCCTTTATAATATCCATAAAGCCTTGAAGTATACCTGTTGGGTAACATTTTTTAGATTGTTTTCTATACATTAACTCATGCTTCCAGTGTAATTTATATAGGAAGCTACTTCTTTGTTGGATTGAAATTCTTCAGAAAGTCCTTTAATTCTTATATTTTCAAAATGTTGATACCGATGTTGAGAATCTCTATTGTCAAAGCTTTATTGTAATTTGAAAAAAAATTGCTGGCTTTGTAGCTTCTCTCTACATAGAAAAGTTAAAAGCCTTCGGGGTTATGAGATATTCTTCACCACAGTTTCTGAGATTACTGTTAAGTGTTTCTAATTATATTTCCTAATACCCTCATACTGTCTCTGTTTTGTGCTTGTTTCTGTTTTTTGTTTTTCCCCACAGACCAGCAGATGGTAAACCAGAGAGGCCTTCAGTAACATATGCAACGTATCGAGGCCCCAGACAAATTAGGAAATTTTTGAAGCAACAGACCGTGTTAGAAACTGCGAATCTCTTGGACAGAGGAAATGAAAGCTCTGACTCTAGTACAAGCACACACATTGGCCCTGGGAGTGAGATTGCGGCTGGGATGCTGTCATCTTTGTCATCATCTAGCACAGACATATCTGAGAAAGAACATATGCTTGGAGACCCATTAGAAGGCTCTGCTTGTAGCAGAATAAGTCTCAGCACAGAAAGCCATCCCACAAACAACCCAGAAGTGCTGAATATTGCTTCTTCTGAGGATGTCTTAAATGAAAATGGCCTTGGGGGACCTGAGGGAAATAGGTCATCCCCTTCTTCTGTGACTAACTCCAGCTCTGCTGTTGGAGACTCTGACTCACAGCACCATTTAGGTTATGTGCCAGTTTCTCAGACTGACAGAAATCTGGTATGTTCAGTGTTTACAGGAAGCTGCAGCAGCGCAGTTCCTTGCAGTCCAGACTTTCAGAGGGTGACTTCTACAGAGACCACAACAGAAGAAAACAACTCTGTCAGGAGTGATGGGACCCTGGTGCCAAGAGAAGAGCATATCAAGCCTGAGAGTCCTGCTGTTTCTCACTTGTCTTTTAATAAATCTGATGGAAGTGATACTACCAAACAGGAAAGCACAGATTCGCCAAGACCAGATAAATCAGTTAGGCATGACGACTTGCAGTCGCCAGAGAGTGAGGGTTTTGACAAGCCAACTGTAGATAACTCCTCAGAGCAGGCTGCCAAGCACACCGGTGCTCTTCAGAGACATGCTGGGACAGGCACAGAACTTGTAAATGAGGGAAACAGGTTGTCTGCCCAAGATGCACAGAAAAATTTGGCTGTTAAAGAAATCAGGCAAGAAACAGAAAGTGTCTGTGAACCCACAGC
This sequence comes from Miniopterus natalensis, assembly GCF_054644295.1. Taxonomy (NCBI): domain Eukaryota; kingdom Metazoa; phylum Chordata; class Mammalia; order Chiroptera; family Miniopteridae; genus Miniopterus; species Miniopterus natalensis. The sequence goes on from NC_142086.1 coordinate 26,475,962, forward strand.
TTCAAGTCATGCAAAAGCTCCAGAAGATGGAATTGAGTCATTACCCAAAGATACTCACCAGTTGTGTGCAACAGAAGCCAAAAAGCTTGATTTGGGGCCACATGGCAAAGTGCCTCACATTCTTAGAACAAATCCGAAGGACCCTGCTGCTGCTGTAAAATGTATCAGTGAGTCAGCAGTTGTAGCATGCCTAGAAAACAAAATAACCCCTGAACTGACTTTTGAACTTCATAGAAATCACATTTCAGAATCTCTTCCTCACTCTCAGAGTCCTCAACAAGCCAAAGTTTCACCTGATACCAAAACCTCTCTTACCCTTGACTGTGAAAAATCAAACTGCAATGCTTCATCTCCTACCTTTGTTTCTGGAATTGGCATGCTGAGCCAGCTGGATATGCCTATTTTGAAGAATGAAGGGTCTTCTGTGCTCATTCAACCTGGGGATGTGGACACTGTGGGTGTTTCCAGTGAGCCTAGCAAATGCCATGAAGAAAATGCAGTGAATCGCGTTGAGGCTGCAGACGGGAAGTGTCCTCCAGCTGGCCTTCACCTTAAGCATGCATCTGTGATTCTCGAACCCAAGGATGTTCTTCCCAACAGTGAAAAATGCCAGGTGCCACTAGACCTTGAAGCCCGTGACACGCACCTGAGTGGCGTGGACTTGAGATTCGAGTACGAGAGCCTCCCTGAGGACCACAGTTCCATTTCATCTCAAGACCCTAATAAAGCAGAGTCCTTGCTTTCAAACAGTAAAGCAAGGAAGAGCACTCTAGAGAAGTCTGGTTCTCTTTCCTTGGACTCTAAAACTAATAACATTGCTAAAGTTTTATCAAGAGCTGAAGTTGAAGGTCAGAACGACGTTCCTGTGGGGTCACATTCTGGAGGAGGAAAAGCTACAGCCTTCTCCAAGATACCAGTTTCCCAAACAGGGTCTGGAGACATTTCTCAGGATAAGATTTCTTCTCCATTAGAAATTACAGATGTGCCGGCAAAGCCTATTTTATCAGAATTAACCTGCCCAGAGGCTGAACAGGACACAAGTTGTCAATTGAGGGATCATAATGAGATTAAAGAGAAATATTCAGATCCTGGGCTTAAAGAGAATGGCCAAGCTGAGGTTTTGCCTTCTGTCTCCAGATACGCAGGTGAAAAGGAAACAGAGGTAGAAGCGTTAGGTTCTCCTCCATTCCTCAAAAGCAACACTTCTGGGATTTTACCTCCTGTTCATGATGAAAAAGCCAACACGTGTGTGACTTATGAACCTTTGGATATTTGTGGGACTGAAAAGATTTCAGGTTCCTCAGAAGTGGCAGAACTCGGCTTAACTAATACTTGCCCCAAATTCCAAGAAACTGACAGCACAAAAGTAAATGCACCTTTTCTGGGTTCTGATACCACTTTGGGGGAAAATGCTTTTGCACCTGAGGACTCAGGCTTTCTTAATAATGTTCCCTGTGCACTGAGATCGGAAAAGAAAGCCTCACCTCACAGAGAGAGAGAGAGCACTCATTTCCTACATGGTGGCATTGATAACATGTCCTCCCATAGTAAGGCTGAAGGAGCCAGCGTGGTTACAAGTACACAAAATCCCCAGAATAGTGTTGGTTCTCTAAAAGTTACTACAGATGCCACACGCGAAGGTGCCTTAACTAACCCGCTGTACCCTACTAGCTTCTATTTGGAATTTGAAACATCTGTCTCAATAGGTGCAGGAGGGGCCCCTTTTCAGGAACATTTTGGCAATCATACTGGGGAGGCATCTCTTGACTCCCCAACTGCTGCCCAGTTTGACAAGCCTGTGGAAGCAGAGAAGGGAGCAGTTGCTGGGGCTCCGGCGTCAGTTAACAGCTCAAGCCAGCAGAGTTCTGAAGCCTCTGCTGAGCACATAGAAGCAAGGAAGAGAGCATGTGACCAACTCTGGGCCCTCAGAAGTGGCTTACTGAAAAAAGCTGATACATTGGTTGGTGAGATTTTTAATTCTGTTAGGGAAGACCTGAAATCCAAACACACAGTTGATACCTGCCAGGAGCAGCTAGCCAGATACAGTATCATGAATCCTGGTGCCCTGAAAGAAGACACGTCTGAGAAAAACCCATTGGGTGTGACACAGACAGGGATCCATCTGATAGAGCATTTGGAAGAGCAGGACTTGGAAAACATGTCAGGACTCCAAGGGGAAGGAAAGGCCCATGTTTCGCCTACACCTGGTGAGAAGAGTCTCCTTTTTGATTCTGATAGAATGAATGTATCTTGTTTGTTAGAAGATCAAGTTAGGGAATTAGTCAGTGAGATTATTAATTCAGCCCAAGAAAATATAACAAATGATGCTTTTGAAGATACAGAAACTACCTGGGAATCTGAACTTCAGGCTAATACTCCAAAAATTCTGAACAGTGATAGTGTTAAGTCTCCTGTAAGGGAGTTCTTGGCATCAGAACAGGTAGTAAATCAAAGCACATGTGGAATTAGTGAAAATAAAGTATTAGGTAGGCTCTTCTCTGTGAGTAACTTGCCTAGTGACACAGAGTCAATTAAAGGAATAGAAAGTTTTTCCTACCCCAAAACCCCATTTCCTGGAAGTGGAGCTGGACAGTCTGATGGTATAAACTTGCAGGAATCAGATAGTGTTTTAGTAGCTGAAGACTTGCCCCATAAAGGGTTAGATGATAGGGTAGAAACACGTGTACTTCTCAAAGAGGACTCTAAAGAGAAAATGGAACTAGAGTGTATGGATAATCGCAAAACTGGGACAGAGGATACCCGAACTCTTGTATCAAATGTCCAAAGGCCTCCATGTGCGATTGATGACATCCATATAGCCGGGACATCCAAAAGCAGTTGGTCTGATAGTCTTGTGTGTATGTCTGAAAAAGGCTTGGCAGCACACAGTAATAAAAGCACACCCCTTGCAATGTCAGAAGTAGGGAAAGTGCACAAAAAGGATACCGAAGTAAACATAGGGAAAATCGAGCTTATCCCTCCCATGTTAGAACTGGGGAAAGCAAACACAAAGGATGTGGAATTGAATGTTATGAAAAATGACGCCATCCCTCTTATGGCAGAAATGGGAGGAGCGCAGAAAAGGGATGATGAATTGAATGTCACGAAAACTGAGGCCACAACGGACAGTTGTAAAATGCAGGAAGTACACCAAATGGATGCTGAGAGGTATCATGAAAAAGTGGAGGGATTACCTGCCCTATTAGGAATGGAAAAGGCGTGTACGATGGGGGATACTGAAAGGGATATTGTCAAAACTGACTTGATGCCTGTTATGTCAGAACTGAAAGATGCCTGTCAGAAAGACCCTGAGGGGATTACTGGAAAGACTGAAGGGATGTCTGTGTCGTTAGGGATGGAAACTAGTTACCAAAAGCATGCTGAAGGTGATATTGGCAAGACCGGGGTGACATCGGTTGTGTCAGAAACGGAAACTATCTACCGAAAAGATGTGGAGGGAATTCCTGAAAAGGCGGAAGTGACACCTCCTGCGCTAGAAGTAGAAGGTATTTACCAAAAGGATGCTGAAGGACTTACAAGGAAAACTGAAATGGTACCTTCTGCGTCAGAAGTGGGAAAAGCACCCATGAAGGCAGCCCCTGCCTCTTTAGAAATGGAAAAAGCATGCAAGAGGGATGCTGAAGAGACAGTGGCAGCGATGGTATCCATGCTGTCTCTGATAGAAATGGAGAGAACATCCCCAGAAGGTTCTGTTGGAGCTGTCAGGAAACACCAAGTGTTACCTGCAGTGGTAAATGTGGGGAAAACCTGTGGGACAGGTCTGGAGTTGCTTGTTACACAGACAGAGGCCACCCCTCCCATACTTGACCCTGAGCAAACACCCCAAGAGTATGGCGGAGAGAGTATTGGAGGAATGGAGGAAGAGCTCACTGAAATGAAGGAAGGATTGATAGCACATGACAATAGACTTGCTTCCTATTTCAGGGGCTATGAATCACCTACGTTAAGTAAGGATTTTGAAGGCTACCCTGCCTTAGCAATGCCAGATTTTCAACCCATGGATACCATAGGAAGGCCAGACAGAAGGACATCTGTTACTGCAGTAGCTGACAAAACAAGAGATCCGGGGGATTATAGCGATGAAAAAGAAGACTCTAGCCTAGCCTTCGTTTCTCAGGACGAACGAGAAAATCCATCCTTCACGATATTATATGAAGAACCCCTTCAAGGTGACGACAGGCGTGCTACTGCCAAAGTAAGAGCAACACACTCTCTCTTGTTTCCTGATACCCCCCCTGGCATTCCTGTTGTCTCCTGTGAAAGGTCTGAGAGTAGAACGGACCTGGTCCATCATTTTGAAAGGAGTACTAAGTTAGGTGAGACATTCGATAGCGATAGTTCAGAAATGTTCTTATCAGTGGAGGCCAAAAGGTACAAGATTTACCCCTTAGCTTTGTCACCCATCTATGAGGATGACAGCTCTCAGGAGGACATTCTGTCCAACGAGGTCTCACCTGGTCATCATGGCTCCACCAAATCAAGAGACAATGCAAACCAGCCCTCTTCTGTCTTATCACTTCTGCAGTCAGTGTCAGAGCGTTTAAAGATGAATTTTGATGAAGACTATAGGCAGGAGTTAGGAGAAGAGGAGGAAGAAGTGTTGCATAAAGGGAACCTGAGGGCTAGGAGGAGGGAAACTGTTACCTTCAGGCTTCCAGATCCTCCCGTCACACTTGACCCTGATGACCAGGAAAGGACTGGAGTTTCTAAGAATTCATCTGTAAAGGCAAACGAACCTGCTACTCCACATCTGCAAGTTGGTCTGTGGCCAGAAAAGGCCTCATTTCTACAAAAGTCGGACCTGACCTCTAAACTACATTCTTCCGTAAAGAGTGCTTACCATCAGTATTTGCAGACTTCCAAAACCCACCCCTCAGAGAAAGGAGCCCAATTTGGTGGGACTTTGCAGCACCCAGTGTCAAAATACTTCCGTGCTCAAGACAACTTGGGCAGATTAAGCCCATTCACAGAGGTAAGTCATTTTGATGATTAGCGAAGTAGTGCTTTGGGTCAAAATGATCTAGAAACTTAAGAAAATCAATGTTTGGCGGTGTAAAGATTATTTCTAAAAATTCCAGAGGTTACTTTATTCTTTGGTTGAAGTGTAGCATAAGTTATATATTTTAGCTGAATTGTTACATTGAGGAAAAAATTGCTCAAAATTTAAAGGCAGAGAAGCAAGTTATTTTCCAGTTCTTTACTATATTTAGGTGTTTCTTTAAATCCTCACCAGAGGATATGCTTTTTTATTATCGATATTTTTTTTAGGGGAGGAGAGAGAAAAACATCGATAGGCTACCTCCCCTGTGTGCCCTGACTGGGAATCGAGCCTGCAACCTAGGCATGTGCCCTGACCAGGAATCGAACCCACAACCCTTTGGTGCATGGGACAATGCTCCAACCAACTGAGCCACACTGGCCACGGCTATATTTAGTTTTCAAACTAAATTAAGTGACAAGATTCTAAATTTTTCAAGGGACTGTTTGGGAAAATTGATACTTACCGTTGAGCTTACATGTCTAGTGGAAACATTTCATAATAGTTAAAAATATTTTAAATGTTTGCTTGAGAACCTCCTCTCACTTTAGTTACTCGTGTTGTTCATTCAAAGCAGGGCAGTGAACAGCCCAATTCAAAGAAAAAGAGCTGATAGCATTATAGTTGGAAAATGTTTTGAAATTCAGTTACACTTTCCTTCTACTTAGAAATGTTTAAATGTCTAATGCAGAATATTCACTGAATGTGGGACTTTCCTCTGCGGCATTCCCAAGGTAATGGAACATTCTCTAGGGGTCCCAAGGCCTGCATCTTTACCTGGAACAGCTTTAGGAGCAAATAGTAATACTTATATACCAACCAACAGCTTGCAAGGCAAAGCCATTTTTAAAAATTGATGGGATTTAAAGGAACGTTTCTTTAATGGTTCCCTATTGCCTCCCAGATCAAGTGGAACCTCCTCACCGTGTATCACAAGGCCCCAGATTCTGTTTGTGCAACGATGCCTCCTTTATGCTCTGGGTGCACACCCTGTGCCTCCTACCAGCGCACTTTTTCTCAAGATGGTTCTCTTCCTGGACTTCTTTCCTCTGCTGCAACATTTTTTCACTCATTGAAGTTCTGTTTTTCAAGGTCGTCTCCATACCACTTCCTCAGACAAGCCTCTTCTGAATCTCGGCATCGCCTCACCTCCATGCTGTTGCCGTTTCCCTTAACTTTCGTAACCCGACATTTTGTTTGTATGTTTACCTGTGGGTTTAACGTAGTCCCCCACTTAGAAGAGTCACAAGAGTGCGCTCAGCTGTGTCCCCCTTCCAAGCTGTAAGCTTCCTGAGGGTAGAAACAGCATGTTGTTTCCCTTCACATTTACCTTTATTTCCTTGTAGCACCTAGAGGTACACCTCGCACATAATGTCACTGAGTAAACATGAGAAATTGGGTTTATGGTGGCCAAGAAAGTGAACGATACATCTTTCCATTGATGTTTCTTAAGGCTTACTTCTCCCACGTTTATTATTTCAGATTGTTGACAGGAAAACTCTGAGGTGTAACCCAAGACCCGGGAAGGTAAGCGTAAGTTTCTTACACAGACTGATATGAAAAGTACGGTTACTTTTAGGCTTGGGGAGTTTTAAGTAAGTACTTTGAATTGACTGACAAAAGGATTATTTTACTCAAGGATTTAACATCTAAAGTAATGTCTACTTTTATATATTCAGGATATTTTATTTTCTATATTTTAGGACTTTTTACAATTTTAAATGCATTTTTTAAATTAGTTTTTGTGCCTGTTCTCTATATGTTGCAGATGGTTATCTATGATTTCCATGGAAGTAATTATAAACAAGAGGTCTACCATAGTGTTCTCGATACTACGTCATGGCCCTTTCCGAATGGGGTACTGATAAAAGTTGTAAGGGGCTGGTAAGAGATCTCATAAAATTTTATAGCATTTTCCCCCCAAAATTAAATGTTTTGTTGCCATTAATGCTTTTGTATTTTTTTTTTTAAATATATCTTTATTGATTTCAGAGAGAGGAAGGGAGAGGGAGAGAGAGAGAGAAACATCAATGATGAGTCATTGATCGGCTGCCTCTTGCACGCCCCAGACTGGGGATTGAGCCTGCAACCCAGGCATGTGCCCTGACTAGGAATCGAACCTTGATCTTCTGGATCCTAGGTCGTTGCTCAACCACTGGGCCACAACCGGCCGGGCTGCTTTTGTATTTTTTAAAGTTGCATTCCCTTTCCTCTCATTTTTGACAGAATATTTTAAAACATTATTAGTGTTTTATAACTTAATTGTTGTATTTCCTGTGGCAGAAAATATAGCTGTTCTTAGTGCCTAAAGCAGCAGTAAGTAGCAGGACCTAATATATACAATATAACAATCAAAACCATTGTATAACTGCATTATTAGCAGAATAGATTTGACTGAAGGCTTCAGTTGAATGAAGCATGGCTTTGAAAATGAGTTCAAAATTTGTGGGATGCTAAGGAATGTGAAAGCCACATACTTAAAGTCATTTGTGCAGCTGGCATAGTCAAAACATGAAGGATCCTTTGTATGGTGTAAAAATGGGGGGAAACTTCATTTGTTCTTATGGACCACGTCCCATCGATATGTTGGGGCCAGTAATTCAGTTACCCACTGGTCAGTGTTCATGCTGTAAGCATTGTGTAGTGCTAGCTTCATGTAATAAAATGGGATACAGGTTCACTGTTGCCCAGTGACAGGAAAACTAAAGAAGTGGAGTTTGGAATTGTTAAGCAATTGGTTTTAATATAAATGTATAGACATCTGTAAAGTGCATATATACATAAATATAGGCATAGGCCTAGATTAGAGTATTATATTCAGGAAGCATTATTTCCAAGTTTATTTTTTCTAATACTGTTTGTACCTAAAGTAGCATATATTATATTTCAAAAATAGGATTATACGCTGACAATGGAAAATAACCCAGATTTTAAAGTGCACATAGATAAGATGGTCTATGACTTACTAAGTATCATTTGTTTTATTACTCATTTCTTAGAAAATTAATTATAACTGATCATGCTTTTATGTTTTCTCAGCTGGATTTTATATGAGAGACCACATTTCCAAGGTCAAAAATGTGTGTTAGAGGAAGGGGAAAAGGTGTTAAATCGTGACTGGACCCTTCAGAACAGAAAGCATCCACAAAGAAACTTTGTATTGGGTTCTGTCAAACGTGTCTTAAAGGTAGAACTGTTGATTTTCTTCTATTTTTTATTTTGTTTTGTTTGTCCTGTAGTAAAGCTGTACATTGGCCTAGCAATGTTTAAAAATGGTTGCCGTAATTTGTGCTAATTTTATTCATCTTTATTATATTAATGATCTTTTCACATTATACATACAAAGTATTACATGAATGTTAAAATATTACTGGTAATCTGGACCATAAAATGGTACATGATGTAATATATATATTTGATAGTAATAAAAATATACCATTAGGCATCTTTAGGAAAATAGTCGATATTTCTAAATATATCTTTTTCTAGCGTAGATTTCTACTCCTTTGTGTCATTCTGTGTGTTTCTTTGTGTGTGTGTGAGAGAGAGAGAGAAGTGTTAGGAGACGGAAGGATGGAGAGAGGATCTTAGGAGTTCCTTCAGCAGTAACATAGCACGTGAGTCAGTTTAATTACTCCTACGGCAGTCAAGGACATATATTTTTTTCAAATTATGGGGATTTCTTTTACATGCTTAAGACAGAAAATCATAATGATTTGAATCAATGTTATTAAACCCTCAAGAGTTGTAGATAGCATACAGAAAAACTTATCATAAAGGGGTGTCTGCATGTATTTTATTTGAATTAATACTTCCTGCAAAACTGTAACAAACTCATGCCTGCAAATATCGGTGTCTGCTTTTGGACCCAGTACTGAGATTGACACTGGGAATAGAAATACAAGTGAGATAGGGTCTCTGGCTTCAGGTTGCTTAACATCTAGGAAGAGACAACTGAGTCACATGACCATGTGATGTGAAAAGTGCTCTGGAAGTCCCAAGGGCACACAAAGCAAAGGCACCTGCCTGGAGGAGGTGGCACGGGATTGGAATCTGGAGAAAATAAGCAGGAGTCGGGCAGCAGAGGAAATGCGGGGCAGGGGCGGGGGGGCAGTTCCTGGCAGTGTTGGTGGCACTTGCAGGGAGATTGGCAGCACAGCATAGAGGACAGTGTTCCTCTACAGTGCTCACTTCATTGGCTGAATCACTAGAAATTCCTTGAAATGAATAATTAGTTTGTAGGTGGAATCTTCTGAGATTTAAATAACTCATGGTTTTGTACGTGCCTTGTGAATGTCAGGCACCATGCCAGGCCTGGTGAGGGATAAAAGATAAATAAGATGTTGTAAGCAGCAACCTCCTCCAACCCCCATAATTAAACAACAATAAAATCAAACAAAAAACAAGTCTGTTGGGAATGGGTATGCAAAGGGGTATTTGCACGTCTGCCATTTGCTTAAAATATATTCTAGGAAAGAAGGCGTGCTTTCATTCCCCCCCCCTTCCATTGTTTGTCCTTGGAGTCTTGTTTAGATTGCCCTCTTAGTGCCCACGTATCTTGAGCAGGCTAGCAACTTTCAGTGAGGAAGGAAAATAAAACTATTGAGCGTTGAATGGAAAAGGCATTAGCATTGTTCTAAATATTTAACAAAGTAAGACTCAAGCACCAAACTGCTTCCTCTCTCCAACCGTGTCAAATGCTGGCTGTCAGTAGCTTTACTTCAGTTTCATGGTGGCCATTCCAGATTCCCCGAGGCCTGTGCCAAATTACCTTGTTTCAGCATCTTTTAGTAGTTCTCATCTGACTGGTCAAAACTTGAATGTTCTTTAAAGATAATATTTTCAAGGGTGTTTTTCACTTTGCTGTGAGTAGATACAGCAGATGCCATCAGCCATCAGCGGCTGTAGATTCTACTCTGGGGTCATCTTTGCCCCCCGGTAGAAAAAACGGGGGTGGGGTAGCAACGCAGTGAATCCTGAGTCAGGTGCTTTCTTTTCTCAAACAGAAGAAATAAGTCATGCAAATTCCTGTGTTTACTATGCATTTAACTTTTTTTAAGGAATGGCATTTTTCTTATGGTCAGAAGTTACTTAGGTTGCACCCTCATTAATGAGCCAAGAGGAGAGAGATCCGTTGTTAGATCAGTGACCAAAGGTATTTTATGTGCGGTGGAGACAAGTAGACTTTCTTACTGTTTGTTTGTTTTTTAACTGTAATTCATTCCCACCCTTTTTCTCTCCTGTAGATTTGTCTCCCTTCCAGCTAATTGCTTTAATAATCTAAGCTGGCAGATTTCACCAGAATACGCTTGTAAAGTATATCACGTCTAGAAAAGTCTGGGAGGAAGCCATATAAACTTTCCTTTGCGGAGAGTAAACTGTTTGTTGTTGCTAGGCTACTCTAAAGCACCCTTCAGTTGCTAGTGTTTACTGCCTTGGACCATCAAGAATTACACAAGTCTTGCGAAAGACATTATTTCTGAGAGTAGCCACCATGAAGAAAATGGAACTTATCACTGAAATCTTTTTCAGTCAACTGGAGAGAAAAAAATTTGATCCTCTAGTAAAGATAGTTGAGAGCTTAAGCACTCATTTTTATTTTCCATTTTCTAGCCATTGTCAGACTTGTTCCATTATGCTGTTTCCTTCTGTGTTGTGGTGGACTTGAATGCCTCTTAGCTTTTTCCCTTGTAAAGTACACCACCCAGACATTGTTTGTACAACACAATGCAGAGGAAGCTTATTTGTGTGAGACACTTAGTTATGTGCTCTCTTACTGCCCCTCCGATCCCTGGGGGAGCGTGAGTATGGCGGCAGCTCTGTTCCTAGAACTCTATTGTTAACAGCAAACAAAAGAGCCTTGAAGATTGACGGGTAACTGGCTATTCTGGACATCTCTGGCTACTTTTGAAATGAAACTTTAGAAGAAAATACATTTTTATACTTTCAAGAATATTTTAAGCAGTGGCTTTTTACTCTTACCGCATTTTAGAAATAACTCTGAAAATAAGGTTGTATCAGTTTGCTTGCTTTTACATATTGGGAAGAATTGTTGATAAATGATTAATAAGAGAACTCAGCTTGGGGAAATATTAGAAAATTAACAGTTTTAAAATTGCAAAACTGATTGTAATAAAAAATACAACTGTTCAGTCCCAATAAATGACACCTCTGATTGTTACTACATATACCTATTTTGTTAAAGCCATAATCATTTGAATTTCCTAGTGTCCTAGATGCTGCTGCTGAAACTTAAGTCATAGAATCAAAACACCCATGACTACTGAGGTAGACTGTGTGTTCTGACAGAGGCACATCTCTACTTTCAGGAAGGGAAAAATAATTGTGGTTTTGATTGCCTAAGAAAAGATGAGGTCATTTTTTAGCTAGATTTTCATAAGTAAGAATACAGAGAATTATCTCTTTAACTTCAATGGGGGAAACATTTACAAAGCTTAGAGAGGCCCGAGTGGGGGGAGTGAAGATAGCATGGAGACCAGTATGACCCAAGAGTCATGGAGAGTTAGTACAGATTACTAGGTTGGGGCTATATTGTAGAAAGGGAAACCTATATAAATTTAATGTGCTTGGGTCACAAGGAAAGTGGTGTTCTAATGAGCCCAGCTGTATAAAGAGTGGCCAGTACTTGACCGGTGGTATAGGCCTATAATCGAAGCCTTGGCCTTGACGAAGGGCCTTGGCCGTGGGAACAGATAAGAGAGAAACACAAGTGAAATTTTAAGGAAGGTTTGTCAGGACATGGTGGCAGTAGATGTGTGATAGAATGTAGGGTCAAATTTCATCATGCATTTCTTCTTCAAGCCAACTTGTACTAAAGAAAATAAGTGGAATACCACGAGTAGGAAAACATTTCCTTTACCCTCACCTCTAATGCCTACCTTTTTTGTCAAATGTAAGTTAGATAACACACTGAGGGTATAGTGCTTCTCTGTTACTTATTTTTTAATGTTCCCCATGAGATCAGCTTTTACTTAACTCCCTTCCTCCCTGTGGCCTCTGTTGTGCTTCTTAGAAGGAAGGCTTACAGACTTTTGGCACTCAGATAGTTTTGTAACTCTGAACATTGCTTAATTGGGACAAGACTTTTAAAGACAAAGCAGAAAATATTGGAGTAATACTTTTTCAGTGAATAATATTTATAATTTCCATGTTATCAGCATAAATCCTTAGAAAAATGTATTGATTTCCAGATTGGGAGAGGGGTTGGGGGCGGTGGGAGAAAAAGTGAAGGGATAAAGAAGTACAAACTGGTAGTTACAAAATAGTCATGGGGATATAAAGTACAGCTCGGAATGTAGTCGAAAATACTGTAATAACTGTGTATGGTGCTAGGTCGGTACTAGACTTATTGGGAGGATCATTTCATAAATTTTATAAAATGTCTAACCATTATGCTTTATACCTGAAACTAATATAAAATAATATTGAATGCCAACTGTAATTGAAAAATGTAAAAAAAAATTTTTTAAAGAAAAATTTATTTTTAAAAACTGGTATAGAGGAACAATATTTCCTTTATGCTGTAACTGAACAATGTGAATAATTGTAACTGCATGTCCAGTGTGTTGAGAATACTGGACTGTGTGTGTTTCTTTAGATGATTTCAAAGCCCCCTTTTTTTTTTGTTTTTTTTCTTTTCAGGATTGCAGTGTTCCAGAGATAGAACTTTGCCCACAGTCTGACCCAGCATGTTGTCCCATCTACATACAGAGAGCGGTTCCTAATTTGGAAGAGCTGAATATCCCCAAATCGATGTCTTTTACTGTGAAGTCAGGAGTGTGCGTATCCATTTCTCTTTATTACAGTGATTGATGGCCACCAGAGTTAACTTTGTGTTTCACATTTCAATAGGCAACACACGTATTTCTGAAGTGTTAATTTCATTTGTACTTTGGATACCCAGGAAAAACTGCCACAGGGATTAAACAGATTCTGTCTGTCTTTAGCTCCTATTAAGTCTTTGATGTATGACTCACAGGAGCAGAAACAGAGTCTCACACATCGTTCTTGATAGATGCACCCATCTCTTTTTCTCCACTAAGTTTTAGGACTGTGAAATAAAAATATGCCCCTGGCCTAAAATTCTGCAGCTTGAACCAGTTACTGGATACCTCTGCAGTGCCAGGCACATGGTGCCTCTTTGTTTATTACTCCTCTATGCCTGCAAGGCAGATGGAAAAACACTCATGTTATAAATGAGGAAATTGAGGACCTTGTCCCGGTCGAGGCCTTTCTGATTCCAAAGGTATCTTCAGGGGGATGGGTCTGAGTTTAGTCTTAAGTCAGTCCCAGATTGGCTAGAATCACAAATTCTGTGATACCTGGTTCAATGGATCCCTCTTTTCTCATTCACTGTTTTCATCTGCTTTGACAACGGTGCTGTAGAATTTGGGGGTCATGGTAGGACATCTTTCCTCATCTTCCCCAGCCATAGATTAGAATTCTTGAGCAGACCCAGTAATTAACCCTATCTATGAGCAGTGTCTGTAATTATCAAGTTTAGGTGGAAGCCAGATGAGTCTTTTGGAAATCTTATATACTGTTCGGAAGGCAGCCAATAGAACTGATACTGATTTTTAAAATGTAGGTCCAAGTTGTAAGATGCCTGGTAGAATCCCTACCTCTGATTGCTCCAATTTTAAAAAGAATGAAATATAGTGGGATGGTGTTGGCACTTCACTTATATTCTGCTTGAATTAAAGGGCTTGCACCTTTTAAGCACTGGAAAATTTTAATACTTGGAAAACACATGATAGACTTATTATAGGATAGGTAGTGTTTGAAGGTAAGTACTTAATGACATAACTCATTGTGTGCTTCTTGGAGAAGTCACTTTGAGTGTGTTTTATTAGCATAATTCTGTGGTGGGCTTTTGTTTTGTTTTTATGTAGCCCTTTTTACTTTAACTTTTACAGAACCAGACTATGGTATTCCTATTATATGTTAACCAACCATTCCTTTCTTATTTAGTTGGCTCGCCTACCCAGATACTGATTTTAAGGGACAAGCTACAGTTTTGGAGGAAGACCAGGGACTCTTTGAGATTTCTGCAACAGAAATGAAATCATTGCACCCACTTCAGATGGTAAGCAAATGTAAAAGGAAACATTTTTCCAGGTAACCATGAACCCAAAGTTGAATAGCTATGATGATTGCTCATGCACCTCAGTCCTGACAAGTGCTTGTGAATACTACTGAAGTAACCAACTACCAATTCATTGTTCTTCTGTTTATATTGTGGAGAATATCTGCGTGAAAAACTTTACTTTTTTTCCAGAAGACAAATGTCTGAATTTATTTTGTGCTAAGTTTATCACTACATGCAATTTCCATATGTGGTGGTCTGTGAAATTTTTGAATATTTAATGAAGTTTTGAATTTGTTTTTTTGATGCCTATTATAAATCACTTGTAAATTACACTCTTCCATTGTAATAATGCATGCTAAGCTCAGCACTAATAACAAATGGGCAGTTCTGTCAGTGGTGGCTTCCTTAAAGATAAGTGCCTGCAGCATTTATTTATTTTCTTGCAAACAATTTTATTTGAGGGAAAACTTAATTAAATATTACCTATGTGATAAACCATACTTGGTTGTTTTGTGCCTTTTTAAAAAATTAAGAACAAACTAAGAAATTTTAAGAAACATCATAATGTGGGATAGCATTAGAAACAAGTAGATTAAAGAATTAGGGTTTTTGTGAGAGGAGAGATACTTTTTTTCTCTACAACTTTGAGTTCACAAAGACATTAGATGTGATCAAAAGTATTGACAGAACATGGAAGCGGAAGTGCCCTCTCTAATGTAGAAAGCCCAAGTAATTGTAGAGAAGACATTTAGTAATAAGTGCTTTAGAAATCTGCTCTGCCAAGTGAGGTTTTTAAACCTAGCAACTCCACTCTTACTTTTGGGTACTCCGAAGTGGGATTAAATCTTCAATTGCTCACGTGTGCTTAAGGACTAAAATTCAGCTTCCTTGCTTGTAGTTATAATCTGGAAAGTATCTTTTAATATCTCCTGCCCCGTCTATATTGATGCAGAGAAGTCTGACTTGCTCTTAACTATTGTAGAGCTCTGTTCTTAAAATTTTAAATATACCACAACTTAAATTTAATTGGTGTATAATCTTCACTAAGCAGATTTTTATATAACTTATATGTGTCATGTAGTTACTTTCAAATATTTTAAATATTTATATATCTAACATTAAAATTTCTTGTCATCTTAAGGGTGGACTGAAAGTGGAAATGCCCATGAACTTAAAGGTACGTTTGGAACAAACTTTCGTAGTAGCCTAAGAAGTTTGAGTATTAATCTTTAAGTATTTTGAACTGTTAAAATAGAAAACAATTACTTGAACATATGTTAGCAATGCCCAGCTCATGGGTGTTGGGTGAGGGCAAGTGACTATACGAAATGGTTGCTGGAGGCCCAGGCTGTGAATGCGGAGTGGGGTGAGAAGGCAGAGATCGAGGTCCGTACTGAAAAGCCAGTCGAACCCAGTGAGCACCTGCTGACAGGTGAAAGGTGGTGAGTTTGATTTTTGTGGGGGGTGGGGTATAGGTGGCGGCTGGACGTTCAGGTGGAGACACCTAGCAGGTGTTTTGGGGTGATGCTGAGGGAGGTGTAGGTGGAGACGATGAAAACGGGAATGGTAGTGGTGCCACAATTAAGCACATTTGGGGAAAGAAAGGAAGAAATAGAATTATAAAATCTAAGAGAGATCAGAAAATAAAAGTGCAGTGAACAAAGCTACAAACAGGCCTCTGTAATGAGGTGACAGCACCTCCAGAGGCAGGGATGGAGGCAGTGAATTAGCCACTTTTCTCCTTTCCTCCAAAACATTGGGGCTTCCTAATTTATGGAGTTGTGGTATCACAAAACATTAGTTCTCTCAGTTGCATAGATGGAGTCAATTAGATCTTAATATCTGTGTGTATCTAATACATCTTGGCTGTGTGATGGAATCACACACATCTGAGGGTTTTTTTAAAAAGAATACTTATGCCTGGGTTCCACTCACACAGATACTGTTTTGGTCTGGGGTGTGGTCATACTTGTCAGAGCTCCCCTGGTGATTCTAACTTGTAACCAGAGTTTCAAACCAGAACTTAATAAATGTAGAATTAGCTGTGACACACCCTGAGCTGCTCCTGTCTCAGGCTCCTTGTTTCCTGAATCAGAACTTCAGATGCAACAGGCTGGGTCTGCCTCGGACATTGCAACCTGTTTGACAGGTTTGGAGGTGTGTGAATGGAATGGCTATCATAGATGGTCACAATTTTCAAGTTGTTAGAGGTTAGTATATGGCTTACTCATCAAAGGATTATTGCTTCTTTCTTAGTTTGTGTGTGTGCAGCATATGTAGATTGTATTAAACCCAAATAAAACTTCATTACTTCCAGTACAGCACCTGGTGAAAACAGGCAGGAAACTGCAGGAGCAGTGCTACATATTTATTTCAGTCTGTATAATTTTATCAGTTTTTAAAAACAAAAGAGCTATTACTTGCTAGTTCATTGTGTTTAAGCATGGGACTTTGTTCACCAAGGTCATGGGTTGCCAGTTGTACACAAATTATGCCATTAGCCACCAATAGTTACCAGGCAATAGAGTATGGAGAGAATAGCTCTGTTACCACTTCCACACACTAAGGGCAGCTCATCCTTGGGAATGAAGAGCGTCCAAGTGGTAGAAGAGAAAGACTTGTACCAATCCAAATTTGAAGTAAGTGAAGTGCTGGAAATGTATATCCTTCTACGCTTACAACCCCCGTAATTTAACTCAACGTGGAATAAAAATACTGTAATTTTTTTCAATTGCTTTTTATTTTTAGGAAGTTTTGTACTTCGACTCAAGAATTTGTCTCTCATTGAATAGTAACAACCATAGAAGCAATGTTATAAGAAACAGCATGTGTTTTCTCAAATCCATAGATAATTCATTATTATGCCCCAGAACCTCAAGAGACTTTTTATTCCTTATAGGGGAAATTCTGTAAACGTAAGGCAGGTTTGTATTAAATTCTACCCACAGGGGTAAACTTACAAAGATAATTCAAGAACCAGTTATAAGACAGTTTATCCTGTGAGGTGGCCTAGCATTTAGGTAACCAGAATAGTGTGATCAGACCTGAGTATATTAAAATGAGAGAAGTATGCTACTAATTAAGATATCTTTATGATGCTAAGGACTCATTTATGCCTTGTGACTGTCAGACAGTGTGCTCTGTTGTAAGTATATATTTAATGAAAAAACAGCAATCCCTATTTATGTTATTGTCTTCAGTGTGTATCCTGAAATATGAGTATGTTAAATTATTTTCTTTCATATTTTTCAGGTTATTATTTATGAAAAACCTCACTTCCATGGACAGGCCAAAGAGTTTAGCGAACATATCGATTCTGTCCCGAACTTTTTAAAAAATGATGGGGACTTTCATGGAATCGGATCAATTCGTGTCATCGGTGGAGTGTGAGTGTCATATTTTCAGTAGTTGATTTAGTAGTCTATTTTTAAAGGTCAGTACAAAAACTGTGCTAAGCAGAGCAAAGACCACCTGCCTCAGTCTGAAGATATAAATTCCTTTGATAATATGGGAAATGAAAAGCAGTTACTAATAGCTTTCTGTGAGCTCTTGGTATTATAGATTTTGAGGTAGAATAAATATCAAAAACAGTTTCCAGAACTTCAGCACTTAGTATTCCTAAACACAGTATAGAAAAAAGAATTATAAACAAAATTATTTCTTCTCAGGTTGTGAACATGGATGAGAGCCCTAGTTTTAATCCTATCTTCTGTTGATCTTAGCTGACTTTCTCTGCTGACGACACTGACAGCGAGCCCTCCCTCATTAAAGAAGCAGCCTGGTTGTCTGTTTCAAAGTCAAGCATGTTTTATGTTGGTTAACCTCTCTCTGGCCCTGAACTGCTTTTGGAAGCCCTCCAGAAACATTCCATTAGTCTCTCTGTTGATATGTTGGTTTATATGGAATGTTACTTCATTTTTAATTTAGGCCTTGGTACCTCTTGATATTTGTGCTAACATCATATAACTTGCTCATGATACACTAGCATAAGATGCTACTAAAATACTTTATTTGTAGAAGTTAAATGACTTTTATAAGATCACTCAAGCATCGTTTGAGTCTCGTTTAGAGACTTAAACTTTGCATTGTCTGGCAGAAAATCAAGTGGTGGTCATACCAGCCAAAATGGAACTATAAGAGATTATGCAATATACTAGATAGGTGGGCCATATCCGTAATTGGTCTGACATTTTTGGTAATCATTGAATTCTTTGTTTTGTTTTGTTTTGGTAACTATACTTATTTTCATTAAAATATATGTTTTTTTCTTTCAATTTTAGTTTGTACTTCTTTATTCTTGAATTTTAAAATTTTATTAGGGGCTTGAAGAACATGTGTTTTGGGCAAACACGTTGTTACTGTGTTGTATTCATCTGCAGTGTCCTCTGATTTGTGAACACACAGGCTGCTTGTTAACCCTTTGCTAAATATTTTCCCTCTGGGATCTGAGCGTTTTTCCCATTAACTGGATTGTGATTTGCATTGTTCTTTTCTACAACTGTTTTATAAAATTCTCAAGAAAATATTATGGCTTACAGTACAGTATGCACACTTTCATTTTTATATGGCAACTGCAGGAGGAAAATGGGACGTCCCCATGGAAGGACGAACGGCTGAGTTCGTTCTGCATTTTCACCGTTTTGTTCGCTGTTCACCTATATGTGGCATCGACTCATCCTCACCTCTCCCATCTTAAGGAATCTCGGGAAAGGGAGATTGATGGTTCTTCGTTTTCCTGAGAAAACATCTATTTTTTACTATCCCAGATAGATGTATAAATTGAATCTTAATCAGATTATTAAGGAAAACCGGGCAGAAGACTTTCAGACTGTCACGGTGTAAGGATTGGCTGGCCTGTCCTTCAGTACTGAGCCCTCTGTACCTTTTGTTCTTTTCCCTTCCGATGTATTGAAAGCATGTTTCTAGTGGCCTCGTTTACAGAAAAGGAAGCTTAGAATTCGAAAGTTTTCTTATGAGATTTATTTTCACATAATAGCTTAAGAATGAAGTAATGCTAGTTTCTTTACACATGACACATGACAAATATACTGAGATGTGTAAAACATGTTTATTCCAGCTCACATGCCCCCTTCCCCTTCTGTACACACACCTACGACACAGAGTCAGCGAGGATTCATGATTGCTGAGCGGCGACTGTAATTTTGCACCCTATGGAAACAATTCTTGGAAATATTTTTTACATCTTCACAGCTACAGTAGGGGTGGAGAAAGGAAAGAAACGGTAGCAGCCTTGCCAGGCTTCATTTTATCAAATTCCAGAACTCAGAAGTCCCCAACCCAGGAGCCCAAAGTAGCCGTCCTTAGAATGTGCGCGTGGAGTGGGTCCCACTCTAACGGCACAGTGCAGCTAAAGGCAGATTTAAGCAGGTCGACGCGTACTGTAGCATTGCTACTCTGGTTACTCCACAAAATGTAAGCTTCATGGAGGAGTTTAATGCCTAATGGTGTTTATCAGTGCTCTGTACTGATAGTTTTATAGTCAGGAAACCAGTGTCCCTGAAACGTACTGTTTCCATTATCACCACTGGTGAGATGGTGGGAGCATCACTTCCCACCGTAAATACCTCAGAAGTCCCTATATATATATGGGGCCACCAGGGCCCATACCAGCTCAGTCGTATCTCCCAGTTTCTCTTTGCTAACTCCCCCCATAATGTGTTCTAGATCTGAAACCTGGTGAGAGGCTCCTTTGACTTAAACCCTAAGTGAATGTTTAATATAGTAATCATTCTGTGATTCCTGAGGGCTCAATCAGTAAAATAAGAATGACTGTCTCTGAATCTCAGTGTGGGTCTGTAATTTGTCTCGTGGTGTATTTGTGCTTTCCATTATTTTTTACTTGGCAAACTGTTCTCCAGCCATTTTGCAATGTGGTATCAGGCCACACCACAGACATGTAATGAGCATTGCTTCGCTGCAATCCTGCAACAGTTAACCTTTTGTCAGGAAAAGCCTCCAGACTATAAAAAGTATTGATCCATAAAGCATGCGCCATTTGTCTTTGTAAATAGTAACAAAACAAAAAAATGTGTTGCTTTTTAAAATATGGTGATGTGCAACTAGGTGCTTTATCATGATTTTTTCCCTTGCTTTCTTGACTGCAGTTTTATTAATGGCTCAGTTGGTGTCCTCTGTATTTCTAGGTGGGTTGCCTATGCAAAAGAACATTTTAAAGGCCAGCAATTCCTGCTGGAAGAAGGAGATTTTGAAGACAGCAGTGCCTGTGGGGCATTGAGTGGCCCCATCTTGTCTTTCCGGTACTTACAAGCTGTGAGTTAGCTCCCAAACTCTTAATTTCTCCCTCTTCATCTTTCCGTAAAAACTGAACATGGCCTCTGATAGAACATGAGGTTATAAAATGTTTCTAAAACCTGAAGGCACTAAAGTGAACTGCGTATGAGACTTGCCTATTGTTGTTGTTTTTTAAATTGAATTGATTGGGGTGACATTGGTTAATAAGATTACATAGGTTTCAGGTGTTCAGTTCTATAAAATACATCATTTTGTGTGTATGTGTGTCTACCACCCCACGTCAATTCTCCTTGCATCACCGTTTATCCCCCCCTTTACCTTCTTTACCTCCCCCGACCCTTACCTGTTTTTCTTAACTGCCACGATTACTCTAGAACACTTACATTTACTTTCATCTATTGATTCCATGTTTTTTGAGTACCTGCTTTGATAACCGTATTGTGCCAGGTGCTGGAGATGTAGTGGCCAGAGACTCGGCCCCTGCGTTCGCAGAGCAGGCAGCCTTGTAGGGAAGTAACACTTACATCGGTGTCTGATACTGTTTGACTGTGATTGGATTGAGCTCAGAGTACTCAGGGTACTCAGAAAAAGGTCAGTAACTCCTATGGGAAGTGAGAGGAAGTCAAGATGACAGCTGAGCTGAAATTTCAAGTTCAGGGGTTAGCCAGTGAAGAACTTTAGGACAGGGTGAAGGGGAAAGGTAGGTGCTGTTTTGGCGAGAGAGTAACATATATCAAGGCAAGGATGTAAGCCAGTGGTTCTCAGCTTGGGTGATTTTACCCTCTAAGGGGCATTGGCAGTGTCTGGAGAAATTTTATATTGTCATGACTTGGGAGGCTGTGGGGAATGCTACTGACATTGAGTGGGTAGAAGCCAGGAATCCTGCTAAACACCTACAATTCACAGGACAACATCTCTACCCCCACCCCAACAAAGAAGGAATCATCTAACCCAAAATGTTAATAGCGCTGAGGTTGAGAAATGCCATGTTAAGTAAAAGGGGTGTGTGTTTGGGAAATGCAGTTAGGTCAGGGTGTTAGGGAGAACTTTGGGAAGATGTGTCCAGAGCCAGATAATGAAGGGCCTCGTATGTCACGTTGAGTTCAGATTTTTTTTTTCCTTGACTTGACCATGAACCACTGATCGATTTTAGACCTAGTGAGCTGATTAGATTAGTGGTTTAGAAAGATCTTTTCGGTGACTATGAAGAAATGGCACGGTGTGAAGGAAGGAAGTCTGGAGAAAAGAGGACTGGACTTTACAGGCCCCCAGTGAAAGGTGTGCAGGCATAGAGAAGAGAAGGTAAGTGCCGGAGAGTTCTGTAGGGTATCAGGACTTCTCAGACGTTGCTCATTTCTGACCAGCTCTGTACATGCTGATATGCTCAGAGGGGCATGTTTTCTTCAGATTCAGGCGTTACCACTGCAGTCTCTTTCCAAAATCATCTTTTACCCATATGACCTCTGACCTCTCTGGATAGTTAAAGCCCTCTTTGAAGGAAATGGTAATGAAGTGAAGGGTGGCTATGGGGTCCACGTGCACTTAGAATGTGCACAGGGTTTGCGTGCTCTGGCCCTTTAGGTTTCTGTCTGTCAGGGCCAGCAGCAGCTCTTTTGCAACCCCTCACCTGCTCAGACAGGAAGAGACAGAATGGGGAAAGAAGCACAGGGCACAGGGAGCATTTTTTGTTTTTTCCCATGGATGATCCTTGTCAGTAAGAAAGCTGGAAACCACTTCTACCTGAGAGAAATATATACAGGGCAGTCCACTGAAGACTGGGCCCTGAGGTTACTTGAGCGATGGATAGATAACCTTTGAGGTATTTAGTCCACAATATACAATGACCAAAGGTTTTCTCTCCTAGCCAGTCCTTACCTGACCACTAAAAGGCAAGCAGGACAAAACAAGATAGAGCCTTCATCTTTTTTTAAAAAAAGGTCATTTTAACCACACTGTTTGAGGAAACTATGGGTCATGATTCAACACATCTTCCACCTAGTACCAACCAGTTTTCTTTTCCCTCCTTATTTAAAAAAAGAGAGTCAAACGGAAGCATTGCTGATCCTAGAAGTGTTTAGTAATGAACGTGATGGTATCTTCCAAAGATGGCTGTGACTAAAACAAACAAAAAAACCAAAACCTCATCTGACTGCTTGAAATCTACCAATAGAAAAAAACGTGAAAAGATATGAATACTGTAACTATATTTATCGTTAAATAATTAGAAAATATTTGCTATACAATCCATGATAATATATTTGGAAAAATTGGCATAAATTGGCATGTTAATTAGTGCTGCATACAAAATTTGCAGCATTGACAAAAATGAGGGCACATAGTTTTTATGTAAATAAGTAAAAATACCTTCAAAGAAAACCTTCTAGTCTCTTTAAATTAGGTTTTTTTAATTAAAAGATTAGTTGTTAGGTTATAGTTATAGATGTTTTCATAAGCCTCATTATAATCTATCATTTTTCAAGGACCTTATTGCATACTTACACTTAATCTTCACAAAGGCAGTGAGATACTCATATGATTCCCATCTTGCAGATATAAAACTGAGGATATAAGAGGTACTGTGCCTGAGTATAAAGCTGTGATTTGAGGGCCAGTGTGCCTCTCTGGAACCTATGCCATATAATTCATTTTCATTTTTTACAAAAAGCATTTTAACAATGGAAAACTGAATCTCATTCAAACAAAGGTTTCATTTGTAGTTGTAAATATATGGTCATATTGCAGACCAATACACATATAAAATAAATAATTATTTACATGAACTTTCAGACAGTTTACTTATAATTTAAATTTATGCCCACTAAAATATTTTTTATATGAAATATACTAAAGTTACATGTTCAGAAAATTGAAAATTTAAATATGTATATATTATGGAAATGCTTTAAAAACTTGCTTATCAAGTATACTTTAAAAAATTTTACATTCTCTAGACATAGCATATAATTTGAGAGTTCTCTTTTTCTAAAAAATCACTTTATTGAGACATGATTGACATGTAAAGAGCTGTACATATTTAATGTATAGAACCCAGTGAGTTTGGGGATAAGTTACACCTGTGTAACCATCAACCACCATCAAGACCAGAGACATACTCATCACCTCCCCAAATTTTCTTCCATCCCCTTTATTATTACTTTTGTGTGTGTGATAATAAGACATAACGTTAAGGTCTACCCTCTTTGAAAAATGAAGTATATAATACAGTATTTAAATATAGGATTTAAAGCTTTGTGGTTGTCACAGACCTACATAAGTTAGCAAGTAGAATTGGTGTGAGACATCTTTTCCCCACAGGGACTCTCAGGCGTCTCTTAACCTTGGAAAGAGTGAAGTGCTACATTTAAGATCTAAGCTGAAGTAATATGAAATAAGAGGATAGATAGAAAAACTGCACAAGACACTGCAGTTTGGAGAGGACGACCAGAAATGTGTTCCCAGTTCCAAATGAGCCAGGCAGATGGGTCGACTTGGAGTTGATTATTTTTTAAAGGACAAGACCAGAAGGAATATAGCAGTATTTAGACTCCAGGGATTAAGGAAGGAATTTTTATTTTTTGGCTTCCTTGACAAAACTGTCTTGATAGGCTTGTTTTTCCTCAGTTTTTCATTAGCTTTTGGATTTGCTTTTCTGATTTTCAGACTTCGGGCCTCTTTTCAGATCTCTGAAACCAGGTGGAATGCAGCAGAGACCAGTATTTCTCCTAAATTAATGAATGTACTTGTGTCTCGTGTCACGTCGTCCACAGGGGCTGTAGCATAAGAGCTCCAGGGCCTGGTCAGCTGAGGGATTTTATGGAATATTAAAATAATCAAATTACTGATCCTTAAGACTTATCTTTGGTCCTGTGGCAGCTGCTCTTTAGTTATCTCTAGCAGCAGGAGTACTGTACCTGAGACTATATTAAACCAGATCCAGATTTTTCAATGGATGTAAGTGCCTTTTTTTAAAAATCATTAATTTTTCTTTTTAAAGTATCTTTATTTCAGAGAGAGGAAGGGAGAGGGACAGAAATAGAAACATCAGTGATACGAGAGAGTCATTGATCGGCTGCCTCCTGCACACCCCCTACTGGGGATAGAGCCCGCAACCTGGGCATGTGCCCTGACCGGGAATCGAACTTCGATCTCCTGGATCATAGGTTCGATGCTTAACCACTGGGCCATGCTGGCCAGACTGGATGTAAGTGCTTTAAAAAAAGAAAGTGGAATATAGATTTGAGGTCATTCCATCATTATTCCTTCTCAAGCTGTAGAGCTCCACTTTAATCAGTGTGACTTCTGAAGTTATTTAATTATGCCTAATAAAGCAAGGATGATAGTGACCTAGTAACCTTGTGGGCCTTACTCAGGATGTGACTCTGAGTGCCTGTTGCAGTCACTTCCAGAACAAGACAGTTAAAAGGTGGGGGGGAAGGGGGTTATTGCCTTTTTAAAATATTATATATTATGCTTTGTACACATGACCCTGGAGGTTCAGCTCCAGGTGATTGGAGTTGGCTTAGAGTTAGAAGTTTTCCCAGAAGGGGCACCATATTGACGGCAGCTCGTCAACTAGATCAGATATTGTGTATTTGATAGGTTTGAGGGAGAAAATGCAGAGAGGGTCATAACTGCGAGAGTGGTTCAGAAGCGTACTTAGAAAAAAATGGAAGGCAAGAGCTATAAGGCAAAAACCATGAATAAACAAAAGCAGAAGATGGAAAGAGGAGAGCGATGCCATCTGGGAGACCCCACGGCCCTTGGTCTAGTCTCTGGGAATGGGAGACAGAGCAGGAAGGACAAATACAAGCCATGTGAGTAAATTTAGTTGTGAACTCATGCACTGTCAGCACTTGCACGTGGCTGTGGACCCTGTGACAGTGGATTCCTCCTCTGCTCGCCTTTGTGGCCTGACCCTCCAGCCTGCTTCCCAGCTCACTCTCCTCACTGCTGTCACTCCCTCACAACCCACAGAATTGATTTGTGCAAATCATTGCTCAAGTAGAATACATCACATCATAGCACAAGTTATTTTAATGAAAGGGTCCAAATAGCACACATGCACATATATGTATTTATTTAGTTTTGTCTTTGTCCCATTTGACTCCAACATAAAACAACGAATGACCCATGTATATTTCAGCTTACCCTTGCTCCCCCATTTTTAAAACCCTAACCAGGAGCAGAGAGTAGGTAGTTATGGAGGTAGAAGTAGAAGCAGAGATGGAACATTCCAGAGTCACCAGAGAGAGAGAGGAGAGGTCCGTATAATTGAGAGCTGCTAAAGTCCTTCCCATTTTGGTTGGGCCTGATTTCATTGGTGGCTGTTGATACCGGTTCCCAACTGCCTTGAGCTAGTTAGGCATTTTCAAGTTGGAAGAGAGACAGGCATTTCAGGTACTTCAGATGATGGAAGTTTATATTGTCAATACAACCAGGTTTGTTGATGTGGCACCATGGCTGTAAACATCATACTTCAGTTGGGAGTCTATTTCTGGGGACTTTAAGGGGGCAGATCACTATTAGAGTCTTGATTTCATCTGGAAAATGGCAGATACATAGCTGTGTTTTTTATATAAGTGTGATTATCTATATACATATGTATATATACATATATTAATATGTTATATTAATTATACATATATTAATATATGTTATATTAATATATGTATATTACTCAGTATAATATATTACTCAGTTTTCTTAGTTGTAAAATAGGAATTATAGTAGTGTAATCTCATGTGGTTGCTCTTTTGAAAATAATGCACATAAAGCTCCAACCAGTAGTAAATGTAGAATATTTTCTACATTTACACTGTTAGCTTGTTGACTCATCATAATTATATTTATTCCGTCAAGTGGTAGATGCTTAAAAGTTTATCTTGATACACCATTTGGACATTTACATTGTTTACAGCTCTTTACTATTACAAATAATGCATCTTTGCTTATAAATTGCCTGCTGTTTAGTTTCTTTAAGAAACTCAACTTTAAACAAAAAAGAATTACAGGTTCAAAGAATGTTGACAATTTCAGCCTTTTAAATATATTTATAAGTTATTATCTAAAAAATCTGTCCAGTGTATATTTCCACCAACAGTGTTCCCTGACCAAACTGGATTTTAAAATCCTTCTTAATTTAAAAAATGAAAATTGTGTCAATCGTTGTTATTTTGAAATTATTTTTATTAGTGAAATTTGACATTTGCTTATTTTTAATTTTTTTGTAAATTATCTGTGTTTTTGCTGACTTATCCTTTTGGGTCTTAGAGTTTTTCTGATAATTTTGTTTCAAACATGTCTGGCTAAAAATATTTTACATTTTTTTCCCAATTTAATTCTTAATATTTTTTTCTTTTGTCAAGCAGACAGTTCTTTTCCATTTCATTTAAACACATAAAATCCCCTCCTTCATTGCCCATTGGCCATTTTGTTTCAAGTAGCTTTTGCTCTTTAGGCATAAGTGAGACTTTAGTTTCCTTTACAAGTAGTGTTATATATGGTGGCCTGTAAGTCCTAGCAATTTACCAACAGTTGACTAATTTCTATTTATATGTTTTCCTCGTTAAAGTACAACTTGAGGCCTTTTTTCTTTTTTTTTTTTTTTTTTTTGGTCCTAAAACAAGTTAGGACTAGTAACTACTAAAATTGTTTCCACAAGTATGTGAAAATTGTGCAGAGATTTCGCAGTCTGTAAAACAAAACGCATGCATTTTTCTAAACTTTCCTCTCCTCTTTTTAGAATTTTATAGAATCTTCCATCACGCTGTTTGAGTCTGACCTGGAAAGTGGGAAGTATATTGACATTGCAAATCAGGAGATTTCTGACTTAGAAGAAATGGGCTTCAGCAATGAAACAAGATCCATTCATGTTAAAAGTGGAGTGTAAGTTGTCTCCTACCTTGAGAGCCTGGGGAGGTTCTTTGGTGTCTGAAACTGTTGGGTGCTCGATTCTACATCACTTCTGTTCTTTTTCCTTTCCCCCTACTAGATGGGTTGCCTACGGGCAGAAGTTTTTCTGTGGAGAGCAATACGTTTTAGAGAAAGGGAAATACAAATGCTTTTTTGACTGGGGAGGATCTAATGACACAATCATGTCAATACGACCTGTCCAACTGGTGAGTTAAGTGTGACCGCAACTAATGCCAGGGGCGCGGAATGGTATGAGTGTGGAACCAGCTTCTCCAAAATGGAATTGTTGAACTACGTGTATGTAGAGAAAATGAAACAGCAGATGGAGTTCTGTAGCCTCCATAGAGAGCTTGTGTGTGATACTAGCACACTGATGAAGAGGCTCTGTAATCTGGTCCGTTCGTTCATTGAGCAGCGTTTCTTTAGTGCCTCTCTTCTCTGCCACTGTACTGTTTCACTGAGACAGGAGTAAGACTGCCCTGATGGGTCTCGGCGTCTTTGAGGAGATAGGCATGTGGACAGTTAATTATAGAATGACTAGTGGGAAAAATGAAGTGTGTTGGCAGTGGGAGGGGTGCAGGGGAAAGCGAGCCCTCAAAGCCTGGACAATTGGGGACTGTGCCACAGCGGGGATACATTGAGTGATATCTGAAGGGACAAAAAACAATTTTTCCAGGCAGGGAAGTGGAGCAGAAAGGGCATTCCCCAAAAAGCTTGTGGAATAATGAACACTACGGGATGGTATGGGTGCCCGTGAAATAGTTACGGGGGAGCGGATGGTGGGAAGTTCAGACACTTTTGTTCTAATAGGTATTGGGGCAGATTTTTCTTCCAGTTACAGTATTACTCAAAGTGAATTAGTAATAAATACAAAATTATTATAAGATAATTCAGTAAGTTATTTGAGGGTCATGGCCAATTCAAGAAATCTAATAAATTGTCTAGACTTTTTTTCCCCATTTTCCAAAGGATATTTTCAACACTTTCAAAAAGACAACAAGGATTATATGGTTAACAATTTTTTTAAATGTTTTGTTTTTCAGGAACCACTTGGGATAAATGAGCCTCCACATTTGGTATGTTTAAAAATAGCCTTACCTTGGGATTGTTAAATTGTTGACTAATAGCATATATGCCCTTCCTCTCAAATCCTTTCCCTCAGATAACTTGCGGCCGAGTCAGGGCGGTCTGCACTGTGCTTGGTACCTACGAGATGAAGACAGCCCGTCTCCGTTAGTGGTCGTTCCGGCCTGGATGTGGCCCACCTCCTGTTTTCTTCTGCTAGAGACTCCACTTTGGCCACTTTGGGATCATTTTGAACCTCTGCCACTCTTTCTTCCCTGTTGCCCATCTGTTCTTGAATGTTTTATTCTTATTCAGCACATGGAGAAATCACTGGCCATCTTGGCGTGCTTATTACGTAATTGTATTCCGAATCCCTAAATCAGAGATTTCTTAAAAGCACTAGTTAAATTGCAGCCTTCTTTATTTCTGGTGTTAGTGGTTTGAAGGCTTGGACAGTACTCTGGAGCCTAACGTTTGTTTATTGTCCATTGAAGGCTAGAAATTGTGCCTTTTTTTTTTACTTTTTATTGAATTTATTGGAGTGACATTGGTTCATAAAATTAAATAGGTTTCAGGTGTACAATTCTATAACACATCATATGCATATTGTATTGTGTGTTCACCCCAAGGCAAGTCTCCTTCCATCACCACTTATCCCCCCCATACCCTCTTCCACCTCCCTCCACCTCCCCTTCCCTCTGGCAGTCACCATACTGTGGTCTGTGTCTTTGAGTGTTTGGTTTTTGTTGCTTAAGTCACCTTCACTGACTTAAGCCAGGAGGGAAAAGCAAGTACCACATGATTTCACTCACATGTGGAATCTAATGAACAAAATAAACTAACAAACAAAATAGAAATAGACTCATAGATACAGAGAACAGACAGCTGTCAGGGGGGAGGGGGCTTGCAGGGCTGGGTGAAAAAAGTGGAAAAGAAATTGTGCTTATTTAGTGCTTGCTTAGTGCTTCTGATAACTCTGAGGTCAGGATTAATCCCATTTATTGAGGAGCAAAGCAAGATTTAGAATTTGTGTCATTTCACACAACAAATAGCAAAATAGGCATTATCTGGTATCGCCACTGAACCACAATTTCAGGATTTTACATCAAGAAAAATATTTCATGATAGGAGCTGTATTACTTTAGGAGGAAGAAGGAATGAAAAATTGCTTCCTCTCATTGTAAATAACAAATTTGGAAAGTTTTCTGTCTAAAAGCAAATATATTGATTGATTCTAATTATTTGACATTTGCTAACTTACATAGTGCTGAATTCTTCCTTTGAGTTCTATATTTCTCATGTTCATGTCAGTGTTTATATATTTCATATCAGCTTAATTTAACCATGTTTCTATTTACAGTGCTTCCAGGTTTCATTTTCTGATTAACTCAGGCCTATTGGGAACATTTCCTTTCTAAATACAGGGAGGGGCAAAAGGAGGTTTACATTTGTGCGAATGGGAAACACAAGAGTTAAGAAAGCTATTGTAATCATCATAACCTGAATGTCTTTTTCCATACGAACTGCTGGAAACCCACTTTTGCTCCACCCTATATAATCGAGCTGTGGTGTTTAGAGACACTTCCTGCCAGATATTTATTTTGAATCTTTGTAAAGTCCAGCTGTGGACTCTTAAAGCACTTTTCACATGAATCAACGTATCTTAAGAGTTAAATAGGGATAATTCCTAACTGCACATTTCTGAGTTTTAAGTGCAGATAGAAGTTACATTCTTTTAAGCTCTGTCTCTTCCTCCTACGTCCCTGTTCTTTGTGTGGACTTCCTTGTTTCGGGCAGATTGCTCATAGGGCTTTCTTCTTAGTATTTCCAGTCTGACTTGAAGAGAAAAGGAAGCAGTGCAGAGCGCCCAGTGGAATCAGCCCTTCATTTTCCTGGCTATGGCTCAGCTATTGCCTTGTGAAATAAACATTTCTGACAGGTGGATGGTAGCTGGGTATTTGGTCACATGCAGACAAAGTCTCCTTAGTTTAGCCAGTATCAAAGCTCATATTATTTCCACTGGACCCAAGTTTCGGAGCGCATTGCTTGTTTTACCCAAACAGAAAGGATTGGCTGGCACTCTGGTTCCGTTCAGTAGCTAGAAAGCATTTCTTCTTTATAAGTTGCTGTGACAGTCAGACTCACCATTCAGATGCTGTGTGCAGGTGAAGCAGTAGTTTTCTCTGCAGAATAAGGAAGTTATGTCTCGGAGTTCAAGTCAGAGAGAGAATTGTTTTTTATGCTGATGATTTGACAGGGAACCTCAAGCATCCTAAGAGAGGAAAAGCCAGAAAATGTATGTGGATAGAGATTGATATACATCATGAGAGTTATGTTAATAAAAATATTATTGCTGATGTGTAAGCATGTCCTGATGAGATGTGTCTTATTTGGAACATAGAACAATACCTCCTTGTATTGAGAAGATTGTTTCTGGCTAAAGCTCAATCACCAAGCCTGTTGCCAACTCAAAATATAAAGGATCATTATAGAGTTCTTCATATTCAGCAGGTGGCATTTTATTTTTTCTTCCCCAAACAAAACAAAAAACAAACCATGCGGATTGTGTTCATAATGTCATCACCCTGCTCCCCACCAAGTCCAAATCAGAAATTTCATTAAATTAAGTCTAATAACAGTGAGTTGAGTTTTCAAGGAGGTTGTATTCAGGTCCCATTCCCTGGAAATTCTAACCGCTTTCCCCCTTTGACCCAACCAAGGACTTTGCTTTCCTAGAATCTTTTTCAAGCCTACTTGCAAATACAATAAGAAGTTTGGATTTCTTTAAATACTGAGCCCCTGTTTCATTTTATGCATGATTCTGGCTGAGAAAAAGCAACTGGATGTTTTCTAGTATTGCATAACTCGGCCACATTGAATTTTAGAATGATTGCAGACTTTTAATACTTGTGGTTACTGTTATCATTGATGGCAGATAGGAAGACAGCTGTTTTAGTCAAATATCATTACGATTCAAGAGCAGTAGAGAAAAGCACTTATTCATGGTCCTGTGACCAGACCATCTTTATAGAATCCAAATGCCAGAAATCCTCAGGAAGTACTTCTCCAAGTAAAGAAAACCGTTCCCTGAGTAATCAGGGAAGTCCAGTTATTGTAGAACATGTAAGTGATGGGAAAAGTAGATAATGCTACAGTATGAGGCAGTGTGATGCAACGGAAGATTGGAAGCAAGACTGTTCTTTGTCTAACAATCAGCATGTTTGTTTGAAGGAGGCCCACAGGGCAGCAGAAAGTCAGACAGGGGAGAATGTTTCTCATAGAAATTATCTTAATATTGGAGTAAATAAAATTCTGATATTGTAGATAAATTGAGTATAACTTCTGTGTTTGGTTGGTAAATAAGCTGTTGAGTTTTTAGTTTTTCATATTAAATTAAATACCTATTACATTTATTCATATATATCATAAATGAAAAGTATATAGTAAAAAAGCATTTCTGCAAATCTTCATCATAAAGCAGTGATAATTTCTGCCTCAAAGGACAGTTCTAGAGAAGAAATAAGATAATATATGAGAAAAGGCACCTTGCCTTGCAAACCAGTGGTATAGTCTCTTTTTTCCCCCCTGTTCTTGTGAAGGATTATATGTAGATCTTTTTTTATTTTATTGTTGAGAGTATTACAGATGTTCCCTTTTTCCCCCCTAGATCCCTTCTACCCCGCACTCTTTTTTTTTTTTTCTGCTTCCATACAGTTCTATTTGGGGGACCAGTAAGAATTGAGCCATGCCCAGACGGCACAGAGGGCTGGGTGTGATTTGAAATAAACTCATCTTTCATTTATCTACTTGCTTATGTTCTAAGCAACCTATCTAATTTTTGTACATTTATTCTACATTAACCTAGAAAGGAAACCAAAATAGTTATCCAGTTAGCATTCCACAGGACCTGATTTTACCAAGAGTAGAAACCACAGTTTGTTATAACTAGTAAGTGCAGTGTTGGTTTCTGTATGGACCTTCCTCAGAACATTATGAGAATTATTCTATTCTGAGGCATTTGTGAGGTAGTCGGAGTGAAGTGTTACTTTTCTGGTGTTGCTCAAATTTTGAATAAACTAAATCTCATTTTAGGGCTAAAAATAAACTCAGATGAACATTCAGCCATGTTTTTTTAGTTTGGGTAAAGAATAGTTTAACCCATAAATCAAAAAGATACTTTATGGCAGATCGTGTGTGTGTGTGTGTGTGTGTGTGTGTGTGTGTGAATTTTAATTAATGCTTCTGGGTATGAACACAGACAAAAGTAGAGGTGGCTACTGTACGTGTCAACTTGCCTTGTCAGTTGTCCAGGACTTGACATTTCATGGTGAAATATTGAAGTATAAATCTTAAGCTCAACAATATGAAAACAAACTGGAAATACAAGTAGTGGGTGAAACAGCCATGATCTCTGTTCTCATGTGGCTTTTCCAAGTCTTACTGTGAATTAAGATAATATCTGCATGTAGGAGAAATTAATTACATTTTTGGAAGTTAAATGTGATTTACTTTTAGACTCATGTTTTCTAAGCCTTTAAAATATAGCCTGAAAAACTACTAACCAAAATATATGCTCTTATCAAGAAATTGAGGGGCAGTTTCCCTGGACATGTAGAATTGTTCTTATACAGGAAATTTTCCAGGAGTCTGTCTCACTTTGGACTTCCTTTTTATTGCTATCCACTGTGTGCACCAAGAGGACCATGGGGGAAACTTGCTGGATGTCACCTCCTTACGGCAGGGAGTCCCTTGGAGTTTTAATGCTCCAAATGCAGCCTGGTTTCACAATAGGAAGTCGTGTTGTGCAGGCGGCAGTTGGTCAGGGGAAATTGGTCCTCTCACCTCCCTGGTTTTGGCTGATCTTTGATATCAGACTAAGCAAGCTCAAAGCTGAATGATGTAGTCAAGAAAGAATTCCTCAGAACTCAGGGAACCTCGGCCTCTAAGGGCCCTGGGGAAGAAGGAGGTGAATATTCGCTGCTCAAAGAAGCCTGTTTTCCACGATGACCGCATGAGCAGCAGAGGGGGCCATGCTGCAGATCGTTCGTTATGACGCGTTCTTAGCCCGGCGCAGGCCTGTCCATGCAGGGTAGACCTGCGGGCCGTGGCATTTCAAGGCTCTGATGGATTATTGAATATTTACAGGGCTCATTAATTTTTTTCTCACCTATTATAGATCCAAGGTCGCTAGAGTTGTGGATACTGTATCTCTGGTCTAAAGGGAATTATAGTTGAGATTTCATGGGAGTGTTTTTTAGCAAAAAGAACTAAAATTAAAATGTCATATATAATTGTAAGCTGTACATTTAAGGTGTTCTTATCAGTAAAGTGCATCCTGTAAACCGAAGTGCATTACCCAGGCATCTTTCCTCCTTCACCGTAAACCTTCTACTAATCCCATCGTCACCTTCACCACCTGCTGCTCTGCGCTCAGGGCCAGCTCTCGCTCGCTTTGGGCACGTGCTCACTTTCTCGCCGCCTCCCTCTTAGTAACAGTGGATCAGGAAGACCTGGAGAGAGAAGAGGCATACCAACCACCCCTCATACTAACGCAAGCCTCCTTTGTGTTTAGCGCTAAATTGCTTATTATTTTATACCTGTAGTGTCATCGCAGGAGATAATCATTGTTTGATACAATGGACAAGGACCATGTTTTAGTGGAGGAGGGATTCTGATTTACTCTTATAGGTAGAATTGTTTTCAGGGCTTCTGCGTCCAGTATTTTGTGCAAGAGATAGATGAAAATGGTAAATAAATGATGACATTTCTGAAAACATGAGAGGGGGAAATGTAAGTTTAAGGAAAATGTCACCCTTGACATGGATTAATTGAATAATAAAACAGTCTAGTATTTCACTGAACTTTTTATAAGGACATGAAACTAAATGTTTGCTTTTGTGATGCTGTCAAACAATTGTCTTCTGTGTAA
This sequence comes from Miniopterus natalensis, assembly GCF_054644295.1. Classification (NCBI taxonomy): domain Eukaryota; kingdom Metazoa; phylum Chordata; class Mammalia; order Chiroptera; family Miniopteridae; genus Miniopterus; species Miniopterus natalensis. The sequence continues at coordinate 26,510,309 of NC_142086.1, forward strand.
TTTTTGTATATTCTTTTTGTGTTTTTGGTGTTTTTTTTTAGCTCAAAGCATTCAGTAAACCAGGGTTCCAAGGTGAATGTGTAGATTTTACAAAAGAAACTTCTGATTTGACTTCATTCATTCCATGCTCTTTTAAAGTTCTTCGGGGCTGGTAAGTATGCTTATTGAGTGTTTTCTGTTGTTGTTTTAAAACTAAATTTCTTTCAAATTTACAGATTTGACCTGTATTATTTTTTGCTTGCACAGTGAAATTTTAAAAATGTTTTTATTCATTGCTTAACCGCTAATTAGCCTATATTAACTTTGTCCAACTCATATTATGAGCCATTGTGTAACAGAGAGAAACAGGATGCTGATTAGCCCACTTTGGATGCATTTGAGTGACTTTTTTTCTTACTATATGTTTATTGTGTAGCATAATCGAATGCTATAAAAAATTAGTGGTTTTTGCCTGGCCGCTGTGGATCAGTGGTTGAGCGTCAACCCAGGAACCAAGAGGTCACCAGTTTGATTCCTGGTTGGGGAACATGCCCAGATTGTGGGCTCAGTCCCCAGTAGGGGGCGTGCAGGAGGCAGGCGATCCATGACGTTTCTCTCTCGTCCATGTTTCTCTCTCTCTCTCCCTCGCACTTCCTCTCTCTCTCAAAATCAATGAAGACATGTTTCTTTTTAAAAAATTAGTGTTTTTGTTTAGATAAGACATTCCTCAATTTTAAGAACTGTTTTTGTTTAGAGTATTTATCATCCCCATTTCACAGATGAGGATCCCTGGTTCAGAGTTAGGGTTTCCCCAAGATCACACACCAGATACCAGACCCAGCATGGCTTGGTCGTGCTTTATTAAGTCCTATGTTCTTCCAGCTGCAGCAACATACTGGATCTTTTTCACAAATATATGAAACGGTGTATAAGTCTCAAGGCTGCTGATATATATGTATTTATACATGTATGTGTGTATACATATATACTCTGTTTATTGACTTTATAAAATATACATAACAAAATTATTTTAACTATTTTAAGTGTACAGTTCAGTGGCATCTCTGTGTATCAAATATCTACCTAAGAACTCATCAAAGTCTCTTTATTCTTTAAAATACCTTGGATTCATCAATTCTCCTTTCTCTCCTGATCCAGTAGAGACTAGGATATCTTATTTTCTATTTGTGGAACTTCATCCCCTAATCAACCCCATTCCAGCATTGTATTACTTCCATTGCTTACCATAAATCAGTTATTGCCCGTTTATTTGCCCCAAATCTCAGCTTAATATTTTTACTATTCTGCTCTAAGTCCCATAGCTGCCCTAGCCGGTTTGGCTCAGTGGCTAGAGCATGGGCCTGCGGGCTTAAGGATTTCGGGTTCAGTTCTGGCCAAGGGCACGTACCTCGGTGGCAGGCTCGATCCCCAGCCTGGGTCGGGCATGTGTGGGAGGCAACCAATCGATGTGTCTCTCACACTGATGTTTCTGTCTCTCTCCCTTCAACTCTCTCTGAAAAGCAATGGAAAAAATATCCTCGGGTGAAGATTAAAAAGAAGAAAAAAAAATCCCATAGCCATTCTCTAATCCCAGTGAGATGTTCAGATTCTTCCAGGATTTACCATCAACTCGTCTCATTTCCCCTATTTATTCTGCAGTCTATCCTCATGCTGCCCCTCACCCTCCCCTCTGCCCACATTTACTCGGCTATGAATTTCCTACCTTAGTCTCTCTACCAGGGGTCAGCAGACTTTTCCGTGCTGTGAGCCCCGCGGGCTGTGTCCGGCTTCTCCACACTGCCTCTGTAGCACATGGCAGCCAGAGGCCGCACAGTGGGTGGGCGTGGCTGTGTTCCGGTGCAGCTGTTTATAGACATTGAAATTTGAATTGTATCTAATACTCACTTGTCACAAAATATCCTCCTCTTAATTTCTTTAAATCACTTAAACATGCAAAAACCAGTTTATTAAAGGAGACAATATAAGAACCGTGGCGATTGCTTCAGTACCTGGAATGCTTGAAGGATCTGGGTTTGAGCCCAGTTCCATGACTTCCCAGCTATGTAACCTGCAACATATTGGATGATCTCGCTCAACCTCAGTTTCCTTATCTGTAAGGAGGGATGGTAATAGTACCTACCTCAAAGGATTCTTATAAAGACTAAATACGTAATGCATGTGGAGGGCTTAACTCAATGCCCCACACATTGAAACCCTTTGATAAATGTTGGCTATAAAATGCTTATTACGTAGAAGGTATGACAGTAAGTTATAATGCCACAGAGCATTTCTGTGGTTTTCCAAAGTTAACCTGGTCTAACCAAAGTAGTTTTGGTGATCTTAAAATATAGAGCTAGGACTTAACACACCCAAACTGAAGTGGTAGCAGCCAATTCATCGATCCCTTGGGTTCCTTCTTTTCAAAAGGGCATGTCTTAACCAAATTTTTGATGATCGCTATATTGAAAGTAATATCAAAGATTCTAAAGGGTTTGTTTTTTATAGTATTAATTAGCTATCAGATGTGCAGGTAACAGACTTTATATACTGCTGTGTGGTTTTAGGAGTCTAGCTTCTAACTCAGAGTGAAGGCAAGCTCATCGTTAAGTACAGATACAAATTTTTATTTTCCCCCCATAAAAACTTTTCTAATGTGTTTAAGACCTTAATAATCACTATAATTTGATCCCAGAGTTTTGTACTTGAAGGCACTAAATGAAGTTAATATCTTTAGCTTAAAGCAGATGTCTTCTTTCAAAGTACAGCTCTATCATTTGATAAATTGGGGGGACCTTGGGCAAATCACCTAACCTTCCAAGCCTGTGTTGTGTTGCCTATAAAAGTAATGGTTTTATGTCCTGGCCAGTGTGGTTTGGTTGGAGCATCCTCCCATGCACCAAAAGGTTGAGGGCTCAGTTCCCAGTGAGGGCACATACCTAGGTTGTACGTTCAATCCCTGGTCGGGGTGCATACAGGAGGCAGCCAATCGATGCTTCTCTCTCACATTGATATTTCTCTCTCTCTCCCTTCCTCTCTGTAATTTTCATTAAAATCATATACCCAGGTGAGGATTAAAATATATTTTAATAGTTTTATCTCATGGAAGTTTTGAGGACACAGTGAAGTCTATGTAAAGCACTTAGCCTATGTCTGGCACATGGTGAGCAGTCAATAAATGACAGTGGTAGCTGTGTTTTTTAAACTGGTGGTGGGTATTTGCTGCCGGTCAGCATCTCGACTTCTATGTGGTACCCCGGCCCCGGTTCCCACAGCACAGTGATGAGCTGACGCTGCCAGCTGCCTCTGTCTGACGGAATGTCCCACGGCTTGTCTTTATAGCTGGCTCCTGTATTACCAAGAGGACATTTCTAATAACCAGTGTGTGTTAGAAGAAGGCCTCTATGCTGACCTTACTTCCTGTGGCTGCCCGACATCTGAAGTCAAGTCCCTCAAGCCCATTGGCTATGTAAGTACTTTGCTGAATGCATAATTATAAGACCTTTTCTTGTCCGGTTTAATTACCATGAATGAGAATGTGAAGTTGGAAGAAACGATACACGGGCAGGTATAAAAATTTGAACAATTTAATTGTGGATTGTAAAATTGAGATTTACTGATGAAGTCAAACCAAAACGTAGCATTAATATTTTCCTTCTTTTTTTGTTTTTTGTTCTTTTGTGTTCTTGAGCAGAATGCTAAACTCAGGAACTAAGGTAATACAGGCCTGACTTTTAAACCCAGTTTGGTACTTTAGCCAGTTTGGGCAACATTGACAAAGTTACTTAGTTTCCTCATCTGTAGAAGGTAATAACTTTATAAGGACACTGGGATATTAAATAAGATGATGCTTGTAAAATGCCAGTGCATGGTGAGCACTTGATTAGTTTTAGCTATTAGATCATGGTTATAATTGTTATAGTTTAATGAAAATAATTGATCTTTTTATTATTACATAAATCTCACCCTTTTTCTGCTACTCAGTATTACTTTAGGGCCTCACCCATGACTGGTATTGATTTCAAACCTTGTTTGGGGGAAAGCTAGGACTTTCCTGCCTGGCTTGTGCAGAATTATCTAGGTCACCTTGGAGGCCCACATTTATAGAGTAAGTGGTTTCTCCCTTCTGTCATATTTACTCAGAATTTTAAACATGAAACATCTGGGACATCAATTCTGAGCTCCTAGTTGGTAGAGCCTATGAAAAGGAAGTAGTGAGGATCTGGGATATTTTCCCAATGTCTGGTTATGGTGATTCCCTGGGAGCATTTGATCAAAGCAGAGATCGCCAGTGTGGTGACTCAAAGCCGTACATAGTAGCAGGAATCCCTCAGACCTTCCAGCCAGAGCTGGCTTTGGAGATGATGGTCCTACTCAAGATCATTGATCCCAGACCAAGCAGTGTGGTCTTACTTCACAGGGCATTCCTGGATAGAATATTCTTGGTATCAGGCTAAAAATAGTGTCTTACCAAGGATAAGATAGAAGCCTTGGTCTCTCTCAGTGGCCCCTTAGACACCAACTTGGGAAGACTAAGTGGCTCCTGATGCTTCCTGTCTGTGGGAGGAAAACTGTAGAGAAAAATGTGGTCTGGTCACTCTTTCCAGTTACTGACAAAACTGAACGGGCTTTGCAAAGTAGGCCACATTGACTGGGAAAGGAATTTTTTTGGGAACTTTTAGTGGTCAAACCAGCAGACAGAGACTTATTTGGTATTGACACTGAAAGCAAAATATGTAGGTCTAATACGACAGTACCATCTTGAAAGGATTTTATAGGACTGCTAATTCAGTGAGCTAAGCCCACTAAATTTCCAAGGAGGGAATTTTAGAAACAGAGTCAAAATTAAAGAGGAATATTACTGTTTTTCTCTGAAGAGTTGCAATTCTTTTACATCCCTGAGGTCAAAAAATGAATAATTTAAATTAGTAGTGAAAATAGAGAGGTTTTTCGCGTAAGTAGTATGGTGGCACGTCCCCGTTTTGACCCAGTGGAGCTCAGGCAGGGTAGGCGAAGGTGCCTCTTGGGAAGGATTCGAGAGCTGCGGCCTTTTCACTCCAGGAACTCATTAAAGGGTATATTCAGTTTGTGTAGGGACAGCTCACTCATTTTCTTAATGCCTTGGCATGGCATGCTTTAAATCTTTGGAAAGTCTTGTTGAAGACCTGTTTGGGCAGTAAGTCTGGTGTGGAAATGGAAGGAATATGAGGTGAATTTGGGCATCCCAGCAAAGACCCACAGGGGGACTAAGAGTCAGCCTCAGCAGGTAGCATTTCCTTGGAGTGGACCATGCCCCGCCCTGGAGGCGCTGGAGCCCCGAGCTGATCACACCTGTGAGACTGATGTGTGAACCAGAAGGTCGGCTGGTAATTTGTACCAGGTGGGTTCTGGCGAACGCTTGAGGGTTCTGTCCGGCGCATTTTCCTGCCTCTCTGGAAGAACGTGGAAACAGAATTAGTCATCAGAAGGTTTTCTGTTGAGCATAGATGTGGGTGAGGCAGATGTCTTGAGATTAGCTTGCCTGGGATAGCATTCTCCGCAAAAGAGACTTTTCCCACTCCCCAGGGTCCAGTTGCTTGCTTTCTCTAGATTCTGTGCCACCTTTCTCTGGAAAATGCTAAGCGCACTCTGCCTGACCTGCTGCTCCGACTCCTTCCCTATCCCCTCTCCTCCTACCGCGTTCTCTGTTAGGGATCGATGTGCCTGTTTCTCTATATTTGTTAACACCACTCCCTATGCCACAGTCCGGTGGGATTCTGGATTCATTCTAGAGAATGTTTCTGTCCAGTTGAGTTGACTTTATACGTATGTGAGCTGATCCTTTGATTTTGCTTTTATTAAAGTTAAAACTGTCGAATTCTGAGGGTGTTGCCTGTCTATAGTCAGCATTCCCAGACTTGCTGTGACTTAATGCTAAGTGTCATGGTGGTATATAATAGCAAGGAGTCTGAAGATTTTATCTCTGTACAAGATCAGTAAGTTTGCAGTGACACTTTGCTCCAGGCTGATTTCCATTTGTACAGACGTGACATTCCGAGGTCCGTGGGCGCGCCATTGGCAGTCATTTTGCAGTGAAAAAAGCTGGGAGCATAGTTTATCATTTTGCTTCTTACTAATGTGACCTTGGGCAAATCAGTTTTTTTGGACTCCGTTAACTTATATGTAAATAAACTGTTAGAACAAGTATTTTCAAATCTCTGACAGCCTCCAGCTTTGTTGCAAGTAAGTATTTGGGAATTTCTTATTGGAAATGAAAAATAATGTATCCAGCCTTAGGACTCACATCGTCTGAGGAAATAAGATGGTGGATTAGCTTTCAGTAAGGTTATGCTAGCCCTGGCCAGGGTGTCTCAGTCGGTTGGCACATCATCCCGTGCACCAAAAGGTCACCAGTTCAGTTCTCGGTCAGGGCACATGCCCAGGTTGCAGGTTTGGTCCCAGGTCAGGGTGTATATGGGAGGCAACCCATCGATGTTTTTCTTTCTCTCTCTTTCTTCCTCCCCTTCCTCTGCCGCTCCCCGTCCATCCCTCCCTCCTTACCTCCCTCCCTTCCCCTCTCTCTCAAAATCAATAAGCATGTCTTAGGGTGATGATTAAATAAATAAGTAAGTAAGTGAATGAATGAATGAGTGACTGAGTGAATGAATGAATGAATGGTTATGCTATATAATAGTCTCTAAAACCGTGGGTTAGGAGCTGGAGGTGGGTGGAAAACCTAAATAAAATGTTTCAGCATTGGCCTGGTGTAGTGTTTGGGGTAACCTGTTTTGTCATGTTTCCATGGGAGCAGCAGTGCATGCGCTGCTTCTGTAGTGCCTCCATGGTGGCTTGGCATGGAAACCGGCCTCCTTTGAAGTAATAATCCAATCCTGGCAGCTCTAAACAGGCACAGCCAAAGAAACATTGTAGCAAGAGGCTGTAGAAAAACTTCAAATGAAATAATGACAGTGATGACACAAATGTTGAGAAGCAGAGTGGGAACTGGCAGTCGTCCTGTGCAGGAGCACTGAACAAGGTACGCGGTTGTGAACAGAAGACCCAGTCAGCCACAGGATGAAAGGAAGCAGTGGTTTTACAGGTCTGGAGGGGTTTGGTTAGTATTAAATTTTCCACCGAGCCCACATATACTTAACAGTATTAACTATTGTGTATATTTTGAAAATGAAGGCCAACATCAGCTTCCGAATGAGACACTTCAAGCATTAGCCTTTAAATTCAGGCAGAAGACAAAGGCCTGTACTGTTACCACTTCTAGTGAACATTATTCTGGAGTCCTAGCCACGTTAATAAGATTAAAACTACCAAAAAAAAGTAAAAAGGAACAAAACTGTCGAGTATCTACTACAGATAACTTATTAGGGCTAATATGAATTTTTTTTAAATTGCAAGGTACAAGATAAATAGCAATTAAACCATAGGGTGCTTAGTATTAAATCTAATACAAGGCAAGTAAGTCCTATATGGGAAAAATTATAAAAACATTATTGAAGGACATAAAAGATGGAGAGATACAAATTTTTACAGATGAAAAGATTCAATATTCAAAGTAGTCTTCCCCCAAATTACAGTGGCAACTCGGTTTTCTAATGTAATATGTTCCAGAAGACCGTTCGAGTTATGAAACATTCAAAAACCAAGGTGCGATTTCCCATAGAAAGTAATGCAAAATGGATTAATCCATCCCAGACCTTTAAAATCAACCCGTAAAACAGCAATTTAACATGAATTTTACTATCTAATGATACCACAGGTCCATAAAATGATGCACCGTGAAAGCAATAAGCACAATATACTGTACTGTAAAAGCAATAATAAACAGTGTAAAAACAGTACTATAGATGATAAAAATGAAAATGTAATTTTTTCTTACCTGCAATGATGATAGTCATGGTTTGGATGGGGGGGTCCCCTACCAGAATCACAATAGGTGGCTGTTGCTCAGGTGTTCTGTGGTCCTCTCCCAGAATCACTGTAGGTGACCCCTCTCCTGCCATTCCTTCCCTTGGTTCTTTACAGCACTGACACCTGGTTCAGACTCACTGGATCTTTTCATCACTAAAAATTTTTCAATTGACATTTGCTTTTTCCAATATTTTAAAATTGGTCTAAAGTGAGACATAGCGTTATCATTGGCAGTGTTAGTGGCATGACTTACAGCAGCTTTATCAGGGTGATATTTTTCGACAAAAATTTGCACTTCAACCCATTTTGCGCACATTTCTTTGATCAGTGAAACAAACACTTTCTCCTCCCTCCTTCTCCGAGGACAGTTCCTCAGTTGCCACCTGTTGCTGCTCCGTCAGAACATCTGGAAGGTCTTCTGCGGCAAGTTCAGTCCTGTGGTCCTCCACTGACCCCTCCCCATCATCACTACTCACTTCCAAGCCCATAGACTGTCCCAGAGACACAGTATCCTCAGCAACAGGAGCATCCTGTTCAACATCCTTTAATACACATGCAGGGACAGCTTCTGGCCACAGTTTCTTCCATGCTGACTTCACTGTTCTGTGAGGCACATCCCTCCGTGCTTTGTCTATGAGATGGAAGCAAAGTAGGATGTTGAAATGATTCTTCCAGAACTCTCTGAGCGTTAGCTCTGTGTTCGAGGTCATCTCAAAGCACCTTTGGAACAGTGCTTTGGTGTCAAGCTTCTTAAAATTAGATATGACCTGCTGGTCTATGGGCCGGATAAGTGGAGTCGTGTTGGGGGGCAAAAGCTTTACATTGATAAAGCTGAGCTCTTCCGTCAACTCCTCCTCCAAGCTGGAGGGTGAACTGGAGCAGTATCCATAACAGGCAGGCACTTCATTGAAAGATTTTTGTCTTGGAGGTATTTTTTTACACTTGGCCCGAACACTTCATGAAACCCCTCAATAAAAAATTGCCTGGTTACCCAAGATTTGCTGTTTGCCCTCCACATCACATGCAGCTTTCTCTTCATGACATTGTTTTTCTTAAATACCCTGGGGTTCTTGGAATGGTAGACTAGCAAAGGCTTCAACTTAAAATCCCCACTTGCATTCCCACAAAATAAAAGGGTCAGCCTGTCTTTCATGGGCTTGTGTCCTGGCCGTGATTTCTCCTCCTTTGTCATGTAAGTCCTCTTTGGCATTTTCTTCCAAAAGAGGCCTGTCTCATCACAGCTTAAAACTTGTTGGGGAAGGAAACCCTCTGCCTCCACATAATCTTTAAATTCCAAGACAAATTGGTCAGCGGTCTTTGTAGGCCCTGGCAGCTTCACCATGTCTCACTATACTGTGTGTGCCACTTCTCCTAAACGTTTCAAACCACCCTCTACTTGCCTTGAAAAGATCACTTTTCAGCACTTGTTCCAGGGGTGTTTTTGATGAGGTCAGCATGCAGATGAAAAGCTTTTTCACAAATCATGTTCTCAGAAATGCTGTCACCGGCCAACTGTTTTTCATTTATCCATATGAAAAGCAATTTCTCCACTTCCTCAGTTGTCTGTGTTCTTTGTCTTGTGTTTTAACACCTCTTGCAACACTGGCTCCTTTAATGGCTTCTTTATTTTTTAAGATGGTACAAATTGTAGACTTGGCCATACCAGACTGCGTTGCCAGATCACATACACGGACACAACTTTCATGTTTAGAAATAATTTCCTTCTTCACTTCTATTGTTTTTCTGTTAGTGATTCTCTTGGCTTTGAAGCTTTTATCTATTCCTCACAGCAAGCGGTGATTGGCAGAGGGCTCCTGAGATGACATGACCACAGATTGATTGCACACAGTCACAAAAACAAATTGGTTGCAAGGGTACTCCTGAGATGAGATGAGCACAGATTGATTGCACACAGTTACCAAATAAGCCCAAATATCACCTCTGAGTTGTGCGGGTGCTCAGGACTCAACAGCTGACAGCCAGGCCTCAGGATCTTGCACTCAGCGGAAGCCATGTGGCATGTTTGACTTCCGAGGTGTGTTCAAAAACTGAAGCATTTATGTCCGGGTTTACGGTGTTCATAAACCGAAATGTTCATCAACGAAGACATTTGAAAACCAAGGTACCACTGTAATACAAATTCAGGCAAAATGCTTACAGAAGTTTTTCTTTTTTTAGAGGGTAACAAAACAAGCTTATCCTAAAATTAATTTGAAAAGAAATAGGGGTCCAAAATAGCCGAGATACGAAGAACAACAGGCAAGATCACGTGTCCTACCAAACATATTTCATCTACAGCCTAATAACTAAGACACTGGATGCTGATACCAGAGAGAGAAGCAGAGCAGTAGCATGGGAGAGCATAGGAGAAACCGACCTATGTAAGTAACAGAATTGGGAAAGTGGCAGAAACAGCATTACAGTGGGGCTGTTATGACTGTTAAATAAATGGTGTTGAGACAGTTGGCCCTTTACATGGATAAAGATTGTTAGAATTTTGCTTTACTCCAAACACAAAAAGAAGTTCCAGAGGGATTAATGGCAGCCTAAAATGAAAAACAAAAACTTAGAAGAAAACATAGGAAACTACCCTAATGCTATTGTAGTAGGATGGATTTAATCCCCAGACATACAAGTCAGTAAAAGGCAAGTGTGTTAGTGTCCTATTGCTGCTGTAAGAAATTACCACAAACCTAGTGGTTTAACAACAGAAACTGTCTTGCAGTCTGGAGGCCAGAAGTCTAAAAAGGGTCTTAATGGGGTAAAATTAAGGTGTCAGCAGGATTGCATTCCTTCTGGAAGATGCCATGGGGGAGACTCTCCTGCCCTTTTCTGGTTTCTAGAGGTCCCCGGCATTCCTTGGCTCATGGCCCCCTTCCATCTTCAAAGTGCATCACTCTAATGTCTCTCTGGCTTCTATCTCTGACCCTGCCTCTTATGTGGACCCTTGTGATTATATTAGGCCTATCTGGATAATGCAGACTAATATCCCTACCTCAAGATTCTTAACTTTTAATCACCTCTGCAAAGTCCCTTTGACCATGTCTGGTAACATTCACAGGTTTCAGGGATTAGGATGTGGACATTTTTAGGGGCTCAGGTAGAGGAGAGAGCGCATTAATTATTCAGCCACCACAGCAAGCTACAGGCTAGAATACATTTGCAGCCCTTACATCCTACAGAGGTTTAGTGTATAGAATATAAAAAGAGCTTTTCCCAGTCAGTTGAGAAAAAAGAAAAACCTATTTCCAAACTCCACAGAGGATATGAATAGACAGTTCATAGAAGAGAGAAAAAATGGCTGAGGACATTCAGAGGGTGAATGTCCTCACTGGTGATAATATAAGTGCAAATTAAAACGATAATTAGGTCGCATTACCTTACTTTAGATACAAACATTCAAAAATCTGACAACACCAAGGTATGATTTAGTGGCAGAGAAGTGGGATGATTCATTCGCAGCTAGTAGGAGGAGTGTGACTTGTGATGGGGGGAGGAAAAATGAGGATGTTTGTCACTGCAGTGATGGATGGAGCAAGCCACAGCGCATCCCTGTAAGGAAAGCACGACCGCAGTTACAGTGAGTGCAGGTGAGCTACATGTGTTGCTAAAGGATGTTACAGCAAGATGAATGTATACAGTAAGATACATTTCTGTGAAATTTAAAAACAAAGGATGCGTAACCATTAGTAAAGTATAAAAACATGAGCTGGAAGGATTCACAATTTCAGCATAGTGGTTACCTCTAGGGAGGCGGGGAATTAAAATTCAGCTGCACTGTTAACGTTTTACTTATTTATACAATTTGATACAACTGTAGTAAAATTTAAATGTGTTACTTTTGGGTGTTGGGTACATGGTCGTCTATATATTATTCATTCTTTTTGAAGTGTATTATAACTTTTTTTCTAAAGAGGGGTGGAAAGGAAGATGACCAGTTAGAAAGGCAGAGCCAAAATGAAACTGGTTTTCCAAGGCAAGTGAGAGAGGCTCCATGCAGAGGATCACAGTTCGCTCGCCAAGAGTTTGGTTTGGGAGCGTGACAGACTACTTGTTAGCCGCGTGACCTGGGCACTCTTCCGACAGCTCTAACCCTCAGCTCGCTCTTCTAATAAAATGTGAAGATTAAATGAGCTATTGCATGTTAAGCCTTTAGCACACGATAAGCAGTCGATATAACAGCTCATAGACAACAATTAATACTTACTGTGCAACATCAAGATTTGATAGGCTGAAGGTGTTTATATGATTTCGTTTTAAACAGGCCAAATAACATTTTTTGCCAGCACGCAGTTTGGTATTTCTCTGGAATGGAGTGGTATTTGAGGTGTACATTATGGTTACTTCCCTTGAATTCAGTCCATTTGTTCTTCGTTTTTCAGCCGTAGTTCACTTGGCAAAGAGGGGTGAAATGATATTGTCCGGCTGTACAGTTATGGCTCCTCTTAGTGGCTGATTGCTAGATATTTTTAAAATAATATGTTATATATAGAACCTAACCAATTAATGTAACCCTGAGCTACTGTTAGCACCTTTTCCATACAAGCAGTGATTTGAAACTCAGAGAACTAGGCAGTGTCAAAATACAAGTCTGTGTAGGTTTTTAAATGTCGAAAATTAGTAGTTACTTAGATTTTAAAATTTTTATCCAGTTGTGTTGATAAAATGTAGTCCTTCTAGCAGAGTACTTTCCCAGGGTTTCAGAGCTTTAAATTTGGGGGCAGACACGCTTGTTAAGCTGGTGGGGTAGGTAACAATAGGGGTCACACACACAGCCCAGCTGAGCAAGACAAAGTCAGGTGCTTCAGATAATAGCCCACCAGCCCATCAGAAATATTCCATATGACACAATTACTGTTACTTAGAACATGTTAGAACCGTAGCATAGGGATTAAGAACACAGGCTCTGGGACCATACTGTCTAGTTTCGCATGCCAGCTCTTCCACTTACTCTGTTTGGCCTGATAATGGTACTCATGCTGAGGGAAGCTGTGTGAATTAAATGAGTGACTACAGTTGTGCAGTCCCTTATCTGAATGTATTTTGGGAGTTGGAGTTTTTTATATTTTAAACAATAATATGGTTCATATTATGACATATAAGAAAACACTCCCAGAAAGGTTCTGGGCAGCACCCCATAATTAAACACATTCCTACTTCTGTAGCAAAATATATTTGTAGCTACACAAATTGGATAAATATTATAGTCTTCTACTTACTCAGGTCAGGTTTTGTTGCCAGATGAATTAGGAAAAGTAATTGGAGTGTTGGAGTTTTTTGGATTTCAGAGCTATAGGTAAGGGATTGTGGATGGGGATATATATATATATAAATAATTTTAGTTCAGTTTATGAGATGAGGTAGAGTAATGGGTTTTTTCCCTTTTTTCTTACTGCAAGTTCATTTATAAAATTTACTCAAGTATTTTTCTCGCTTAACCACACCCTCCCCTTTAGAAACTGAATCCTCTTTGCATGACTTAGACTTGACCCAGGAGGAATGTCCTGTTACTGCTGACACTTGAGAAGGGTCTTTGGCTCTGAATGGTCGGCTATTTTCTAGGTTGGCATAGACTGAGGCCAAGAGATTTGTAGAGCTCACATTGTCCTTAAATTCTGATGGTCTCTATTGTCCTTGGATAGTTTTGAGTACTGTGGCAGCTTCAGTTTCAAAGACTATTAATAGTTTATATCTCCTCCTACTTCGGTGTTTGAAAATGTATCAGAAACATACTATTTTTTAAAAATATTTTTAATATGCAGGTTATTATTTTATTGAGTGTTAATAGATTATAGATGTACACTTGTAAGGTATTTTTTTAAAGAATAGTTTATTGCTTTTTAGAAAGAGAGGGACGGGAGAGAGAGAGAGAGAGAAACATCAGTGTGAGAAAGAACATTGATTGGTTGCCTCCCACACTCCCCCCACTGGGGATCGAGCCTGCAACCCCAGGCATGGGCCCTTGACCAGGAATCTAACCTGCGACCTTTTATTGCATGGGATGATGCCCACCCAACTCAGCCACACCGCCCAGGGCCAGAAAAATATGATTTTACAGTAGTTCTTCAGCACTCTTTACTTCTGAATGATTACCTATTAACCACCCCCGCCATCTAGCCCACTTTAGCACTTACATTAACCCTCATAATCTTCCTAACCTTTAAGTTCATTTATAAAGTAAGTGTATTTATAAATTTAAGTATACCTATAAATTCAGACCATTTAACACAATTTAAATAACTTAAAGTCAAGTTCAATATATATCACACCCCTGGAGGGAGGGAATGACCTGAAGCTTGGGAACAATAGACGTCCTCAGATGAAAAGTTTGAGCACTTGGACTTCTGGATGATTTGTTGTTGCTGATATCTGTCTGCCTTTGTCAGTCGTTTTTTTTCCTCAGTCAGTGCTATTGGTTTATGTCCTCTGCTCCTTTATATATTGGGTCCCTTCGTGCAGCCTTCGTGATCTATATAAACTCATGAAAATATTATCTCAGTCATTTTCTGTGGTTCTTTCTCAAGCTCCCGGCGTTGATATTTTAAAACCATTTTTGTGACCCCCTCCATCAAACTTTGCATTGTTTCCCTAAGATAAACTTCTAGATGTACAATTGCTAGGCCATCTTTGAGTTGGGAATGAATTTGATGGCATTTGAGGGGTAATGACAGCCTTTTTTAAAATGTCTGTGTAGGCATTCTGCAAAGGAAAGAGGGGAAATGCACACAGGTACTGTTTTTCTTAGAATAATGCTTAGCATTTAAATCACATCTTCATCATCATTTCATGTTTACCTCTCTCAGATTTAAAACAGTTACACAAAGTCCTGGCCCATGTGGCTCGGTTCATTGAGCATGGTCCCAGGCACCAAAAGGTCACGGTTCAATTCATGGTCAGGGCACAAGCCTGGGTTTCGGGCTCCATCCCCAGTAGGGAGCGTGCCAGAGGCAGCTGATTAATGACTCTCATCATTGATGTTTCTGTCTCTCTCCCTCTCCCTTCCTCTCTCTCTAAAATCAATAAAAATGTATTTTAAAAATAAAAGAAATGCTAAAAAAATAACAATAATGAAATTTTTTAAATGAGACAATTACACCACTAAATATTAGCCATTAAATGCCTTTCACGTAGGTGTCTGTAGCTCTTACCACAGCGAACTCTGCTCAGGCAGTGTTGCCAATGGTTGATTGTGAGCCCTGTCCAGGCTCCTTGCCCTCCCTCACAAATTAGCGACTCAACAAGTAGTAAAGCGTGTGAAGAGGTAGCTGGAAGGCTTTCTTAAGAGCTGCAGGCTGAAGATGTAGACAGAGTTCAGCAGTGAAGCTGGAGCTTATCTGTTGGTAACGATGGTCCGTTTCTTTTCAGTCACCAGTCTCTGGGTGATTGAGAGTCTGCTGCTGGCTGCATGTCTAACCCATCACTGTTCTGGGCGCGTAGAAGTACATTTATTCTGTAAATTGTTGGGATGCTTCCAGTTTTTATTGTGCAGATAGCAGAAGAGGTGCCTTATCTTGCCTGCTGTCACTAAGTGACTGGAGTTGAATTTCTTCCCTGACCCGGCTGATGGCATTTATTGAGGGAAATCTGTGTTCCTGGCACCTTTTCGCTCTTAGCTTGCTGTCTCCCTGTTCACCGTGATCAGTACATTCTTTTCCAGTCTCCTCTAATCCCTAGCGCTGCACTATCCAGTTCCCTAGCACTAGCCACCTGTAGTTGTTTAAATTTGAATGAATTAATAAAACGAGCTCAGTCCCTTGGTCACAGGAGCCAGATGCTCAGTGGCCACGTGTGGCCAGCAGCTCCGTAGGGAAGAGCATGCGTGCCAACATTTCTATCACTGCAGAAGGTTCTGTGGGCAGCGCTTCAGACCTCCCCTGGTCAGCAGGTAACCTCTGCCAAATAATGTAAAGAGAAAATGACTCAGACCCTTACTGGCTTTTAAAACCTGAAAATTTCTTGCTACTCTTTCTCTGTCCTTTTATTTATGGGCTGACTCCCATCAGAAGTTCTGGACGATGGATTGGGCCTCTCGCTCCTTCCCCGGAACCATCCCTCCTGCCTTGGCGTTACGCAGCTCCTTTCTGTTGCAGGACCACCGCCCTAGTGCTCACCAGCGTGCCTGTAGGCCACTAGCTCACTCCTCTCCTCCTCAAACTGTTTCTAATAAGTAGGCTGCACACCCCATCTCCAGTGTCTCACCCGCACCCCTCTGCCCTTGCAACCTGGACGCCACCGTCATCTCCAACAAGCCACTCAAACAGCCGTGTATAGCTGCCTCCTGATTGCCAAACCCGAACAGCCTCATCGCAGTCTCCTCAGTGTCGCAGGAGTGTTTGATACTTACAGTTTCCCCCCTTCCACGATGATTTCTCTTTCGACTTTCCTCGCCTAGGTCCTGTGTTCAGTCAGCTCCACGGGCCTGTCTCCATCAGCATCCGTCTTCGTATGTCCATCAGCACAGTTCTGTCCTTCCGTTTCCATCTTCTCAGCTGTAACTGGCTCCAGTTATTACCCATGCCCGAGAGTCCCCAGACTTACTGTCTCCACACCTGAATTTTCCCTGGACTCCAGACCAAAAGGTCCAGGGTTTGCTGAATAGCTCTGTTGAGATTATCCAGCCCCTACCTCAGCGTTAAAACGTCCACTTCTGAGTGCAAGTTCCTCGCTCCCAAGCACATTTGCCCTCCAGGTTTCCTCATATATGAGAAGCTGTCCCACCCTGCCCCCCCTTCACACTTCCCGCGCCCCTCCCTCCCTCCCTCCCTCCCTCCCCTTGTCTGTCCTGTCGCTTTGCTCCTGTGATGGTTTTCCTGGCCACCCTTACCGGCCCTAGCCTCCCGCCCCGCCCCGTGGTACGCCTGCCTGGCTCCCTGTCTTTGGCCTGGGGTGTCCCCCCATGCCACTCCCTTTACTTCGTTCTCTTTCCTTCGCTCAGGTTGTTGCCAGATACACTTCCTGAAGGAACACAGACAGACAAGCATAATTACCTATTTAAATTTTTGAATAAACAACATACTCTCCTGGTTCAAAAAGTACCAAAAGGCATATAGTAAGAAACTTGGCTCCTACTTGTGCCCTTTTCCCTCTCAGATCCTATCCTACTAAAGGGTAGTCATGGTTAGTTTTATATTTGTTGTTTCAAGAACCTTTTTAAATATATATACAAACACACATCCAGGGTGGGGCAAATGTAGGTTTACAGTTGTTTGCATGGAAAAATAACACTGATGAATAAATAATAATACAGGAATAAACTGTTGTGTAGTCACAGCTGTAAACCCACTTTTGCCCTACCCTGTATGTGTGCCCATGTCTTTAAATTTCCCTTCCTTTCATCGTGGTAACGTAGGCAGTGTCCCGCTGTACGCTATTCCTCACTTAGTATTTGCTTCTGAAGGGTACGTCTTAGAGATCTTTCATAAAGATCTCCTCGTTTTTTACAGCTGTATAGAGCCGGTCCCCTCTGGATGGACTTTTAACTCATTCCCGATCCTTTGCTGATCCTTACACTTTTGCAAAGAACGCTTTCGCGACTCATTTTACTCGGTGGAGGTATTTGTGCGGGTCCGTTGTGAGAGTCAGTCCTTTGCTGACCGTGCCCAGTGCCTGCTGCTGCCCGCGCTGTGCTTCTCGTGTACCAGGCTGCAGGTACTCAGGCCAGCCCTCTTCCCCAGCCCTGAAGCCTCCGAGGACCCCCCACTGCAGCGACAGTCTCCGTCCTCTCGCTGGGAGGAGAAGCGGGCAGCTCAGTGGACGGGAGCAACAGTGGGAGCACGTGGCACTGTGTCTGTTGGATTCTGTAGTCTAGCTAATGGGTCGACTTGCTGTTCCCCCAACACCCCCCGGCAGCTTCTGTCTCCCTTCCTTTATACAGAGCGCCTTCCCTCGACTTTCCCCTGCCCCTCCAAATCCATTGCCTCCTCTAGACGGAGCTCACACGCTACCACATCCATGAACCTGCCTCGATTCCTGCTCCTTTCTGCTAAAAATAACCTAGCCTTCCTCCAAGTCCTCTCACGGGGCATACCCTTTCCCACCCTGAATTAGGCTCCAGTACCTGTGCAGTTGTCCTGATTTAGCTACTAGTTAGTAATGCCTCGAACACAAGGATGGTGCCTTGATGTCTTCTTTGTTTTTATTTTGTTAACACCTCAGGTCAATTTCCTTTATTTCTCTTTATCAAAATTTATTTTTTTTCCCCCAAGGAGGAAGGGATCCTATCTCTGACTGGGAAATAGCTGGCTGGGATGGTCCCTTACCCACTCAGAGGTTTTCCTGTTTAAACAAGGAATACTGGGAGTGTCGTCAGAGCTGGCATAAAGCCTCTCTTGGCATCTTTCTATGGGGGCTTCCTGCCAGTTTGCCCGTAGCCCACATGTGGAGCAGGCCTGTTACCCAATTTTTCATTCTTTTTCACTTCCTATTTATTTTTTAGTCCCACCTTCCCTCCCTCCCTCCCTCCCCCTTCCCTCCCCCTTCCCTTTGGCAACCATCAGCTAGTTCTCTATATCTATGGGTCTGTTTCTCTTTTTTTTTTTTTAATTTATCTTTGTTGTTGAAAATATTACAGATGTCCCCTTTTTTCCCCTATTGATCCCCTCCACCCGGCATCCACCCCCACCCCGAGGCCTTCTCCACACCATTGTCTGTACCTATGGGTTATGCATTTATGCATATACGTTCTTTGGTTAATCTCTCCCCACCCTCTCCCCCACCCCCCCACCCCCGCCTTCCCTCTGAGATCTGTCAGTCTGGGGTCTGTTTCTCTTTTTTGTTGTTGTTTCTTTATTTTTATTTTTTTAATGTATCTTTATTGATTTCAGAGAGAGGAAAGGAGAGGGAGAGAGAGAGATAGAAACATCAATGATGAGAGAGTCATTGATCAGCTGCCTCCTTCACACCGTCGACTGGGGATCAAGCCCACAACCCAGGCATGTGCCCTGACCAGGAATCAAACCCCGATCTCCTGGATCCTAGGTCGACGCTCAACTGCTGAGCCACACCCAGCCGGGCTTTATTTTGTTTTTTATATTCCACATATAAGTGGAACATATGGTATTTGTTGTCTGTCTGATATATTTCACTTAGCATAATATCCTCCAGGTCTATCCATGTTGTTGGAAATGGCAAGACTTCATTACTCTGTATTGCTGACAAATATTCCTGTGTGTGTGAGAGAGAGAGAGAGATCACATCTTCCTTATCCATTCATCTAATGATGGACATCTAGGCTTCATCCATATCTTGGCTGTTACTAGTAATGCTGCAGTGAACAAGGGGTACATATTGTCTCTTCCAATTAGTGTTTTTGTTTTCACTGGATAAACACCCAGAAGTGGAATTACTAAATTATATGGCAGGTCTGCTTTTAATTTTTTGAGAAATACACTAATTTACAATCTCACCGTCAGTGGACGAGGGCTCCTTTTTCTCCATCCTTGCCAGGACTTGTGCTAAGGTCTCAAAAATGTGAAAAACAAAAGAATTAATTTGCCTTAATAAATAAATATTGAACAGACTCCACCCACAAAAAATAGAGAAAAACATTTTTGGCTCACAAGAGACTTTAAAATATTTACCACAAGATAGACACTGATTTCTCACCCCCCAAAGCCTCCTGGCCTCCTGGCCTGGTGTCTTGCATATACTGAGGAACAGAAAAGAGCAATATTGATTCTGTTCTTGTCTGACATGAAGGGTTTGGGGAAATACTTGCTTCCAGTGCACAACTCGCCCCCATCCCTGTGCATTCTGGCTTATTATTGGTAAATTAAAAGTGCCTCCTCCCCCAGGAATGTTTCTAAGAGCCCAGAGCCATAAAGCCTGCGTTCTCGGCGGCTGCTCCTGCGGCTCCTGGGAAGCGAGGATGCCACTCTGATCCGTGTTCATTCTGTTGCCAGCTAAGAGCATTGGCAGGATCAAAATGTGGTCTGAATCACAGCATAGCCAGCCCTCACATGTGATTGGAAGGAGGTGTCCACTTTTATTATGAAATTAAGTTAGTTTTCTGAAACCGATTTTAATTTTTAAAGGAATAAAAATTAGTGGAATCTCATCTCTCCAGTGCAGTCCCGACTGTAACATCTTTAGAGGGAAGAGCAGAAAACTATGCATTTGGGAATACGGTGGAGCCAGGGTCCCCGGAGCTCTGCCTGGGGTGTCGGGGGGCAGCCGTGGTCACCCCGCACGCTGACGCTTCCTCCCTTTTGTGCTGCTAGGTGTTCGAAGAACCCTCCATCAGCCTTTTTGCTCTGGAGCATTGTGAGGGAAGAGAGTTACACCTAGAAGAGGCTGTGAACTCTGTTCTGAACAAGGACCTGCACTTCTACACCCAGTCCGTGTGGGTGAAAAGTGGGCTGTAAGTACGGGAGGGGGGCTTGGCCTGGTCCCGCCACTGTCAACGGAGAGTCGCAAGGTAGCTTTTTATCCCCCCGCTGCTGTTGGTGTTTTATCTGACGGTGCTCTTACTCCTCTGTCTCGGTGTTACACCGGTAGTTCCTGTTTAAAAGACGACCCTGGCCCATGCCTCCTGGGGAAAGAGCCCTGTGGGGGAGAAGGGCTGCCCTGTGCTCAGAGTGTGTGTCGCAGAGCAGGTCGACCAGATGACTGTGACCAGTTGAGCTCACAGGAACCTGATCAAGTCAGCAACTTGGGTTGAGACTATTGACTGTTTAAGACAAGCAACTATGTATGAGACTAGTGGTGTTTCACCGTGTTTTGATTTGACATCTCATGTGTTCTAGGGCTGTTTGCTCCAGGTGCTTGTTTCCGTGTTGGGAGCACCTGGGTTCGAGTGAGCCTGTCTGCCAGCCTTGCTGCTCACTCAGGTTGGGTCGGGTCAGGGGGACCCAGGCTGTCTGGAGCCTGCACTTTTACAGTCTGGGGAGATCACCTTAAGAAAAGAAATGAAAAAATTAAGGATGCATGAATTAGGTGTGAACTTTGCATATCTATATTTTTTTAACCTTCACCCAAGGATATTTTTCCATTGCTTTTTCAGAGATAGTGGGGGGGGGGTGGGTGAGAGAGAGAGAGAGAGAGACATTGATGTGAGAGACACATCGATTGGTTGCTACCCGCATGCACCCCAACCAGGGCAGAGGATTGAGCCTGCAACAGAGGTAAGTGCCTTTGGCCCAGCCAAACTCGGGACCCTTCAGTCCACGGGCCGACGCTCTAACCACTGAGCCAAACTGGCCAGGACCTCATTTCTATTTGGAACAGAATGGTAAAGGCCTGACAGATGAGGGGCCTGCCCTCTTCCTGCATGGCTGGTGCTGGGAACCAAACATCCACTGAAAGAACACACACAGCCCTTGGTGATTAATATGAAGAGGGTTGTTTTTATTTCCTATGACTTTTAAGTTGTGTGATAATCAACTCTGCATGTTTAACTATCTGCAGATAATGAAAGAGAAAGCCAAGAATATAAATTGACTTGAAAATTCAGTCAACCGTTGTAATAAATGGTTTTTGTATTACTCACATGTAATAGCAGTTTCAGTTTTTTTCTGCAAAGCACTTCACGTAGTTTGGTGTTCATGAAACGTAAATGAATTTGCTCTAAGTGTAATAACCCCCATATTATATTCTAGTGTATTTAACCCTTAACTCCGAACTGTATTCCATATCCCTGGATTTTTATACATTTCACAGCATTTTTGTACATTTATTTCTTTGCATTCCTAAGTAGAACTGATATTTATTGACCCATCTCTGAAGACTTGGCACCGTCTCATTTCGCTCTTCTGTACAAAACTAGTGCCATTTTACCTTGACTTTCTTACTTGCTTTCCACCTGCTCTCACTGCTCTGACTGCTCTGGATTTTCTGTAAGAGACTGGTGCAGAGAATAGGGAGTAGTAAAGACTGTCTGAAGGGTTTCTTCAGCTGCAGACGGCTTGTAGAAGACTGCTCAGTGCACAGCCAGCCAGCTACCCACAGTGGCGGGTTTTGTTTAGTTTTGTTTAATCCCCATGTTATTCCATATCTATGATCTGTGATGCTAACAGGGGCCGTGCTTTAGTTCACCACCCCTCACAGCTTTTCAGCTGTGCAACTCGCTTAGGTTAATGTATAATGAGGAGCAGTTTATTAAAACCTTGCCCAGGTATGTAACTGAAACTTCCCTGCCGTTTAAAGCACCTGCAAAGCAGGAGAAGTGGACGGGCCTCTGTGTCTCATGCTGGTCCTCCATCCATCGTTTAGCAGAGGCCGATCTGAGTTTGGGGAGCAGGTGCTTGGTGTGAACCAAGCAAAGCAGACCCGTGTCCTCCACACGTACTTTCTGAAGGTGCTGCTTGAGGTGACCTCAAGTCCTGTTGATAATTCCAGTCCTCTTGGTGATCCCTGTGTCCTTTCCTTAGCTGTCCAGCTTGACAACCACCTAAAGCAGGGCATGGCAGACTTTTTCTGGAAAGGCCTAGGCAGGCTTTTCAGGTTGTGGGTCGTCTCTGTCACAAATGTTCAACCTTTCGTTGCTGTGGAAAAGCAGCCAGTGTGACTCCATAGAAGAATGGGCGCGACTGTCTCATGCAACGTCGAGACTCCTGACGTGCATCTCAAAGCCCTGTGCACAGTCACACACCTCAGGTTCACCTGAGTTGAAGGCCCCGGGGTGTTGAGAAGGATTTGCACAGGAGCCAGGCCCTGAAGTGAGAGCGAGGTGGGATTTCTGTGGATGGTTTTAAGTTGTCCTCAGAGGCACTTTGGGGGCCCTGAAGGACACGTGATGATCAGCCTGTGAGTGGGAGAATAAACCAGTGTTTTGAACTGAGTAATAGTGAGGGGTCTGTCTTTGAAATTTAAGATGTAAAAAATGATAGTATTCTCAAAGGAAGACGGAATTTTGGAGCTGGAGGGAACCTTGGTTTGGAAGTAAAGAAACCAGAGTCCTAACGAGTCCACATCTTCTGAGCCCCAGTCCAGTGGGCTTTCTACTTGTCATCCCTGCTTTTTCTGTTAAAAAATAGAACTACGTACTTTTTTCTTAAAAGTATTTACAAAGCTAGATGTTAAAAAATGAACCCCACATGTTGTAATCTAGGGACTGCCTTTTGTTTTGAAGCCCTTCTTTTCTTTCCTGCTCTCATATAGGTGGATAGCTTATGAAGGATCCAATTTCTTGGGAAGACAAATCCTACTCGAGCCCAATGAGATCCCAAATTGGACAGCGTTCAGTGGATGGAAAACAATTGGTTCCCTCCGTCCTATGAAGCAGGTAAGGAGACAAGCAGCATACTATCCAAAATAGCTCGATTTTCTCATAGAAATGTCATAAACCACAGCATCTGAAATAATGGCCATTTCATTTAGGCTGCGATTTATGTAGCAGGGCGAGTGGATTAGGGTGAGAAATAGTGTAGATTTTAGCAATTCATAAAATTCTGTCTACAGTCAGTGTTGGATTTCAGCTTTCAGTCCAAAGTCTCAGTGACCATGTTCCTGTTTCGTGGGAAATTAAGGTATTATAAGATCTGTGGCAATAGGAATGAGAATGAACTCGGAGACCACACTAGTTTTACTCTCCAAGTATTTGGATTTTCCCCTCACTTATATACTACTCAGGATGGATCCTGGCAGTTCAATTAAAATTGTATTTATTGCACAGGTGCTTCCACTGCACTGAGGGGATGATCCAAACCCTGCAGCGTGGCGGGGTCTCCTGGCTCCCGCTGCCTCTCCAGTCTCAGCGCTCACGGTGTTCTCCTCAGTCCCATGGTGCGTCCGTGCTCCAGCATCCAGAGCACTGACCCACTCAGCTCCTAACCCAGGCTGTGCCTCTGTCTGCTTCTCCCTGGCTCGTTCCCTGGCTCCTTCTTACTCATCTCTCTAAAGGCAACTTGCGCACCAGGTCCTCAAGGATGCCTCTTTCTCCCTCCCTCCCAGCCTAAGTCAGATCCTAAAGACCTCGTGGTTCTTCTGTAAGCCCCTGCATGGGGTTTGTAACCATATAGTTATGGTCAGAGTGGGCGCTCTCTCGCTCTGTTGCAGGCCCCGTGGAGGCAGGGGCTATGCAGATTTCACTTATTGTACTACCCTAGTGCCTGGAACAGTGTCTGGTACATTGTAGGAGTTCAGGGACTACTTATTTAATGAAAGAATGAAAGTAAAAATGGATGAATGAATGTTCAACATTATGCAAAGAACTGTGGAGGTTTAAGGATGGACATGATTTCTGCCATATTGGAGCGTACGTTTGGGAGGTGAAATATACAACTCAAAACAGTAACATAAAATGCAAAACAGTGTGTGATCATCAAAAGTCCCAGGCAGTGCCTGGCTTGGGGAAGGGCAGTATTGATGTTTGTGGGAGGTGGAGGTTTCAGGGAGCGTGGGAAACCGAGCCAGGCTGTCGGGTCAGGTGGTCAGCTGATATGCCATTTGTTCTTTAACCCCTTTACAAATCCTTTCTTACTTGATTCCAACAACAGTTCTTTAAGGCAGGAGTTGTTATTCCCATTTCCTAGACGGAAAAGTAAGGCTCAGAGAGAGAAAGCAACTTGGCAAGAATCATCCCAGTGTCAGAACCAGGATTTGAACCAAATCTGTGTTCTTGGGTAACCACACCCTCCTTTCCTCCAAAATAAGATCAGTGTTTACAGAGCACCACTAGCATAGTTGATACCGGTGCCAGGGCTCTGATGTTCAGGTCTGACAACGTTAAGTGTTAAGTAGATGATAGTGAATAAAAAATAAATGTGTGGGTCATTGGTCTTGCTGCCTCTCTCCTCCTTTCCCCCTCCCTTCCCCCTCCCTTCCCTCTCTCTCACACACGTTCACTCTCGCCACTCTGTTCTAGTGGTTCAGATCCTAGCCCTGCCACTTGTCATCGGTGACTTTGGGTTGGTTATGTCACCTGAGATTCCTCACTGGTGAGACAGTGACCACATTGCTTACTTCTCACTATCATTGTGAGGATTAAATAAGATAATATATGTAAAGAGCTTGAGACAACCTCTGGCTCGTATTGCTGTGGCAACACATTTATTTTGAAAGCAGTGTTCACGTGTCCCTAGAGAGAATCAGAGAATCGCGGCAGAGCATGCAGTACAGGGCTTCCCGACCTTCCCTTCTGTCTGATTCCTCCCTCCTGGCACATGGGGTGATGGGTAACCGCATGGGAAAGCCGTGGGAAACGGCACGGCAGAGGTGGGACTTCATGTAGCTTTTACCGACTCTACAGTAATGTTTAATCCTGTGTCATTAGAAACTCGAGAATATTTCCCTCACTTTTGAAGGTGGTTCCTTCCTGGGAAAAAAGGGTCCCTGCCCATTGTTCAAGGGTCCTGAGAATTAGAGCTAGAACAGTAGCCTCTGATTCTGCATGGGAGCTTTTTGACATCATGTGTGTTGTTCTTCCTGCTTCGTGTGTTTGGAAATACCTGATTCCTATTCTGGTTAAACATTTATTTTCAAAATATTTTAACAGGGATTATTTAGGCCACAGCTTTGAAACCCGGCCAAGGAATTCTGGGTTTCTAAGCAGCATCATAGGTCTTACTGTCTTGTTGGTAAGGCTGTTGGTGCTGCTTTAGTTCATGCTCTTACCTAGAAATGTAGGAATAATTACAATGCAGTTCTCTCCGAGGCTGGGAATTGGGAAGTCACTGAGGCACTTACAATGCACATCAGTGTTTTACAGTCTAATTACAGAGGAGTCCGAGTACAAGTGGGTAATTAGTGCCTTGCTTGAGGTAATTGACACAAACAGTGACGTTTGTTCCTAACATAATTGGACTCTGTCCTCTGTGAAGGTCATGCCTGTCTTCTTACATGGACAAGGTAAGGAGACTGTAATAAAGATATACTGAAGCCTCAAGAATTAGTAATTGCAGTGAGAGACCAGGCTGAGTTAGAGAAATTTAAATCCATTACTATTGCATTATGAATGCAGAAGTTGTAGTTTGAAACACATAAAACATTTTGCCAAGGAGGGGTCTTTTCCACCTGCTTTCAATGACCAGGTAAAAATTTGTCTGTTTGCTTAAGTGTTCAGAGTGTTTATTCCCTTAGGACGGCTACACATGGCAGCGGTTTACCAAAATTCCAGTGGCCTCACGTTGCTCCATCAGAAATGGCAGAACAGCCACTGTGGGTCTTGCCGTGATACCTTGTTGCATTGATCTAGCGCTTACGTGTCTCAGCGAAAGTCCTCCCTTAGTAGATAACAGACCATTTGTTAGTATTTAGTGAGGTTCTAACTGGGGTGCCAGCACCCGACCCAGGCCGGGGCTGTTGAGTGGCCTGTATTTTATCCCATGAAGACGAGGCCAAGTCATGGGACTGAAAGGCCAGCTTGCGTGGAGCTTCCGCTGTGTGCTGTCTGTCCGTCGTCTCAGTGAATTCACTCTGGCACCTCTGGGCTGGGCTCACGCCCTGTGTCTAGGGGCACTGCGTGCTTTTCAGCACAGGCTTCAGAGCGTCCTGGTGGCGGCGGAGGGCTCAGTGCACACAGACCTTGCTTCTCCACATCAGTGTCAATAACCTTACTGTCTTAGGGGGCTGTTCTGGTTATTGATTCTGACGGACGGTGCAGTAGTCCCGAAAGCATTTAGCACCCTGACATGTACTAAGCTTTTGATAGTAGCTCTTATCCTTAAGGGCAAGTCCTAGATTGAATATTTTATTTTAAAACGTTCTGCGTATATTCCAGGTCCAGGGGATGGAGTCCTGTGTTACCCAGTTTTTGAAGAAGTAGTGAGTAAACATGCAGGGTCTCTTCCTTTGGCATGGAAAGGTCAACAGAGGGATCGCCGCAGCTCCAGGGCCTCAGCTGCCTGGGCTTTAGGACCTCCCCTAGCAGTCATTTGGAG
Organism: Miniopterus natalensis; assembly: GCF_054644295.1. Classification (NCBI taxonomy): domain Eukaryota; kingdom Metazoa; phylum Chordata; class Mammalia; order Chiroptera; family Miniopteridae; genus Miniopterus; species Miniopterus natalensis. The sequence continues at coordinate 26,537,002 of NC_142086.1, forward strand.
CTTAGTGGTACCAGGACGGAGTGTCTCTTTAGTGTACTACGCCACTGTTAGATCCTTGTGGGGAGTACCCGGCCCTCGTGCCTACTCCCCTGCCTCCCCAAACACGGCGAGGGCACAGTAGTTCTTGAATTAAACTTGTCACGTCCCTAATTCTTCACCACCCTGTGCCACGTGGAATTCTCGAGAACAAAGGTATTATCTTCACTCTGCCAAAGGACATTTTCTAGAAAAGTATAGCAGAGATTTTACAGTTGGAGCTTTGTGCTCAGTGGTCTAAGGACTTGTCAATAGAAAATATCAATTTGTACATATTTGCTAAAGGGACTGAGTGAAACTGATAGAAATAAGCTCAATTCCGTCACCTCTCACTTTGCCTCCAAGCCTTCCCTCTGGAAGGACCGATTCCCAGATTCAGCAGGGTTTTGCTAAACGCTGGTTTCTCCTCGCCACAGCCTGCGGTGTACATCAGGATCAGGAACCGGGCCCAGAACGAGTACCTGACGGTCACTGGAAGTGTTGCTGACACCCGGGCGACCTGTGTGTGCACCTCTCCCTACAGCGGGAAGAACACCCAGGTCTGGCACTACTGCCGGGGGCTCTTCAAATCCAAGGTAAGCGCCTGCTGATTCCAGACCCTGCTTTTTGGTTTGGGGCTTTTTCTTTTAGGAATCAGAATCTTGCCAGATAAAATGGCCTGATAAAATGTGACTTCCTAGAAACAGTCTGTTCCATGATTATGTGGATACTGGTGTTTATGTTACTAAAGCATGTAAGTGAACTGTACTTAGAGAAGTTTTTGATCTAGAAAACTCCGCTTCTATTTTAAAGTAAAACCTAAGGTGGTCACATACTAAGGGTTGTCTCAATTATTTTTTTAAACCAATGATAACAGTCACTGAATCCAGATTGGACAGTGTGATTTTCAAGGTGAGGTGTTCCTTTAGGTCCCAGATGAAATGAGCTGTCTCTGTGATTCCTGACTGCTAGGGGTGGAATCATTTCATTTTCAAATTGTGCAATGAAGCCATGAAAGAAGCCATGACTGGAGAAAGCCTAGAAAATAAAATTTAGGTTTGTTTCTCTGTGACCCCTCCATTATGTTTTATGCTATGGGGAATAGAATTAAAGTTTAAAAACATCCCAAGTGTATTTTATTGAGTTGCCAATAGATTGTCTTCTTTTTTTCTCATGTTTCAACAAAAATGAAAAGCATTAAGAAAACTGAGCTCAACCTAATACAGTGAAGCTAACAGGGTTACTTAACATTTTGTTGTTTTATTTATTCTCACCCAAGAATATTTTTTCCATTTATTTTTAGAGAGTGAAAGGGAGGGAGAGGGGCAGAGAGAAACATCAGTGAGAGAGAGACACATCGATTGGTTGCCTCCCACACGCACTTTGACTGAGGCCAGGCATCGAGCCTGCAGCCGAAGTACGTGCCCTTGGCCAGACTCAAACCCAGGACCCTTCGGTCCGCAGGCCAGTGCTCTAACCACTGAGCCAACTCAGCCAGGGCTGTAGGCGTCCTCTTAAAAACAAGTACCTCTATTTCAGTACCATTTCCTCCCCTCAGCCATAAAGACTTTTTAAAAGCTTACTAAAATTATAATTATGCTGTATAGTATTCTTTTTAGATAAGACATAGTCACCTAATTCTGATTTGTTTACATGAAAGAAAAGGGGTCTGACTCGGGACTCGGCTCTCCCTCTCCAGAGCACGCGCTCGACTCCCCCCGCCCTGCACCTTGCCTTGGCCTTTGCCAAGCTCCAAGGGCCCTCCGTCCGCCTCAGTAACTGGTCCCCTGAGCCTGCACAGCCCAGCGGGCACACTTCTACCACCCCTGTAACTTCCCAAATAAATGTTCTCTTATAATTTGAAAAAGAAAAGGGACCCCATTCAACTGATTTCAGCCAGCATAGTCCTGCCAATGTATTTCTTAACCCTTTAGGCCAGTGACTTGTGCCTCGACGTGATTGGGGGCCGGGACACACCTGGAGCTAGAGTGGCCCTGTGGACCGAGCATGGGCAGTCCAGGCAGAGGTGGAGGCTGAACCGGAACGGCACCATCAGCTCCTGTCTCAGCGACCGGCTTGTCCTTGATGTGAAAGGTGGGCCCGGGGTGAAGCCCCGTGTGTCGTGTTTCTGGATTCCATTTTAAGTTAAACTTCCTCCTCCTCCTCCTGGGTAAAAGAAACCCTTATGTATCAGCGAAGTATTAAGTCATTTTAAATTATACTTGGAAAACGTTAAGATATGCTGCTTTAACAAAACCAAACCACCGGCTGTATGGCTCAAACAGAAAAAGCCTAAGGACAACGTCTAAGGTTTTTGTTCATCGGTACAGTTGTAAAATTTGTATTTGTTCATCCTATGATGTTTGGGATCAATTTTAAATTTGAACATCAAACCATAAAATACCATGTTTCTTAGAAGCACCTCTAACTTTTTGCTGTGACTTGCTGTCGTCCTTAAAAGCCATTAAAACTTGCAGTAGGTGCTTAACCTTGTTCTTTCATCCAGCAAGGTCAGGGCCGATATTGTTCAGGGCCGTTGCTTTAATTGGGTTAGTCGCAGCCACTGTTGGTGTAGAAACAAAAACAAAGTACCTGACACTCAGCCAGGGCTCTCGAGCGAGCACCCTGCTCTTCAGACTCGGCGACTGCGTAAGCGGGGTACCCCGGCAGTGCATCACCCCTCAGGTTTTCAGCCTGAGTCATGACCAGGTCCCATTGGAGGGGAACAGTAGCTAAGCCTGTTTAAACTCAGTTTCCCATTTCGGGCCACTCTGTAAATGACGTACTAATCCACCCAGACAGGCTGAACAGAGGCTTATGGACACTGAAGCACCTGTGAGAACAAATAACCTTTTCTTTGGAACTTCTATTTTAGGAGGAAATTATGACAAGACTCATGTCGTTGTAAATCAGCCCCTGGAGGGAGAAGAAACACAGAAATGGGACATTGAAATACTGTGAGGGACTCGGCAGCATCCCCAGAAAGAGCAAAGGGAGAAGCAGCGCCCTCACCTCCCTGGGAAAGGGAGCTGCTGGCCCCCACTCCTGGATCCGAGAAGGCGCTTTTAACTGACGCTCCCAGGTCAGACTGTCGCCGCTCTCCGCGGGAACAGCTCGGAATATTGTTGCCAGGTGTTCAGTGTTCCTGCGAGGAACACGGCATGGTTTCTGGGGAAGGTTCTCTTCCTGCTCGACCTCCAGTTTGGGTGAGCAAGTTTACTGAAATCTGTGTTCTCTCCAGTCCGCCAAATACGACTCCTGTTCCCGACAGCCATTATTTAGGACACTGGCATCATTATTTAGGGGCTGTCCTCCTGTGGTTGTTACTTCAACCCCCGTAGACATGGGGGTGAGTGCGAGGCCCAGGAAAATAGATTCCTGTAGTTCAGTCACACTTGTGCAAAAAAGTAATTTTTAGCAATATTTGAAGACATCCGATAAACCTGTTAAGCTGCTGTATTAGCTAAACCTCGAAGGTTTTCTATTGAGGCTTTTAGAACTGAAGCACCGTAAGGATTCGTACTTGTCACTGACCCCAGGGAGGGGCCTCAGCTTCATTGGGACAAGGCACAAACGCTGGAGCGTTTTCTGATGCCATCCTCTGCTCAGCCCTTCAGACTAACAAAGCACATGCCCTGTGACCATCCTTGCGCCCTCTGGGCCGCAGGACTCTCACCAGTGTTTCCTGTCCCAGTGCTGAGATCTCACCCTGGGGTTTTGCCTGATCTGCCTTCAAGAGTTTACTAAGATTGTTTCACCTACATATAATATAGTCAGACTTTTATTTGCCTGAAGTAAAGGGAAGTTTCACATGTTCAAATTAAAAGCAGGTAGTAGTTGAGAGTTTATCACTTTAAGTAAAAGTGGAATTGATTTTTCTGCGAAATGATAGAAAACTGTTTTCTACTCCCATCTTAAATAGCTTTTATTCAAGCAAAACCAGGTAGGATGCCATCTTGGACTTGGTTCCAAGTAATCATTGCCACCGTGAACTGTACAGTCCACATTTTGTCCTCCTGAGCTGGTTTTAAACTGACAACTGAGACAACTTCCCTTTAAGCCCCAGCTTTTGCCAAAAAGCAGGAAAACGTATGTTCTATTTTTATATAGAAAGATTAAGTTCTCCAATGGTATTTTTTAAAAATATCAACCTATATGCACTTTAGAATGTAAAATAACAATTGTTTAAACTCAAAGACCCACTATTTTGAGTACTTTTATAGAGACTTAGTCTTTCTGTGTAAATATTATTGGGGGGTCTTTTCCTTTAATCTCAGGCTCTTGTCATCTCTCAAGCAGCATCTATAAATCTCCCTACACCCACAGACACGAGCGCCTCGCATGAAGGTGGCCGTGTTATTTAATGAAACTCACAGGGGGAACTTTATTTTAAAGCGGGGGGGGGGGAGGGGGGGGCTTGTGTATACAAAAAGGTATGTATATTGTCATTGTAAAACAAAAAACAAGTTAAATTTTTTTTTTCTTCATGTTAATTGTTTAAATTTTTTCTAGAGCCAATGAGGCTCTTTAAAGAAGTTTCTTCCAAAGAACAAAGACAAAGCCAGGTAATGACTTTAAATTTAAATACCTTTATTGTCGTTGTGCCTTTTCTACCACACTGGATTAAATAAACTGGTCAAAAGTATGGTTCTGTCAGTTTTTAGGACACTCAGTAATTTGTCGTTCTTTCTTCCATGTACCTGTTAGTAGTACATATGGCCAGCAGGTAGGTCTCATGTTTGTGTAGGTGTATAAAGGCCTAGACTACCTGGAGCAAACACTCTGTCCAGAGGGACAACGCCAGGCTTTCCTTTTCCTCATCTGTAGCAAGTTTCAGGTCCTTGACAGAAATAGCTGAACTGTCCCAAATTTGCTTCAGTGCATCCACATGAGATAAAGGAAAGCGAAGTCCATGAGCCTAAAAAGGACAGACTGGTCAGACAGAATACTACGGGTGTCTCTGAAGCGACACTTTCATATAAACTCCCAACCCCTCCGTGAAGCATTATTTTTGATACCTACTTGTTTCAGAAAGGCCCAGCTATTCACATAACTTAGAGAACCACCCACTCCCGTACAAAAACACAGACTTCATGAAGGCCTCCTAGCAATGCCTCATAGGACGTTCCATCTTCCCTGCAGTCTCCATGTCCCAGCGAGTGTCTGTCCATCTCAGAACTGTGGGACCCGGTCATCCCCTCGCAGGGCTCCGCCTGCACGGCAGCCATAGACGAGCGCATTGCCCCTAAATCAGAGGTAACGGACTCCTCCCGGCCACCCCCGAACCGCGGGGAAAATGCTCGCTTTAGTCTGGAACAAACCTCAGCTTCCTCGTTTCCCATCATGTGTGTGCCTCTCCTGTTCTTTAAGGAATGGTAGATGTAAACCATCTTTTCCTGAGTTTCATCCTTTCAAAAGAAAAGCAGTAAGTTATCAGCAGAATGTCAAGGGCTTCGTTACTAGGAGGGTTTTCCAATAACGTAGGTCAACCCCAAGAAAAATCTCAAGGCCTCAGTGCTTAAGTGAGATTTATTGATGACTAAAGAATCGTATTGGCAAAAAGTTAGGATAGATGTGTGTATTGAACAGGTAAAACAGTACACCTGCTAGAGCATCTTCAGAAACAATTTAGTGAAAACAAACATTTATATAGCAACATAATGAAACCTGTACTTTCTTGCATCAAAATTTGACATTCCCAGGTATATAAAAATTTAAAATTTATGAAAACCAGCTATGTGATCTATAAAAACTTTCATTCCAATTACAGTAGCCTCCCAAGTGATCTCTACTTCCCTTCCCTCCTACACAGTGCAGTTCACTCTCTCCCCGGGCCTGTCATTCCCTGTCCTCTTAGATGAGGCTCGAACACCTGGGCCTCATATAGAATGTTTCTAAACTGATTGGTTATCATAGTAACTACGATTTTTTTAATGAAGGTGTGCAAAGACCAGGCATTAACCACTACGTGAGGGAATGAGAAAGGGCTCCGGGGGATGAGGGTGAACCCTCAGTGCCCACCAGGCAGGGACATCTGGAACAGCGAGGTCTGGGCAATAGCTGCTCTAAAGCCACAGCACTGAGCTGTGAGAACAGAGATTCCTACAGGGGAAGGGCAGGGGCACCTGAGACCCGTGTGGAAATGCCCTGAGGGGAGGAAACCTACCCCTCTGGATACTCACAGATGCCCCCTGATCTGGCATCACCGTGAGGACGATGTGGTCTCTAAACTGCAGCCTCACGACGCTGTCCAGCCTCGGCAACTGTCCACCTGGAGAATCCAGAGACAAAGCCAGTTTTCAGAAGTGGAAGCCAGCAGGATCCAACTTGTTTGCAGGTGCAACTGTTTAAGGAACACATTTGCTAACAATCTGCAGTGAATCCAAACGTGGGGTGCCCCTCCCACTCCGGTGTTTGCTTGCGCTGACGTTTACAGTGACGTTGACGTATAGTTTACATCCTTATGGAGCCCGTTCTCTCATAGTGAAGACAGACATGTAGTAAGATAACAGGAGTTGATATGTACATTAAAGAGAAATAGAGACAGGCTCCTGCCCTTCTACACAGAGCTCTCGTCTCCAGTTTCTGTCCTCTGTTGCTGCTTCGTCTACACGTGGACTCCAGAAGGGACACCTGAATCCAGATTGCACCACCCCACCCACCTATTACTAGCTGCGTGACGATGGCAAATTGTTCAGTGTGTGTAGGTCAAGCAAGTGTCATGTAAAAGCCGCATAGTAATGCTCATGGGAGGAAAAAAAATACTTTTCCAAATTGGAAAAAGCAGCCTTAAAGGCTCATCTTTCTTGAGAAAAGACTTACAGGATCATAGTTTACTGACTGTAATGGCTAAGACAAGGAAAACTAGAAAAATATTCTGACCCATCAACTAATACTTAGAAAACTCTGTTAAGTATTAAAATATGTGCAGGTAGCCCAGCCGATGTGGCTCAGTGGTTGAGCATCAACCTACGATCCAGGAGACAGGGGTTCAATTCCCAGTCGGGACACATGCCCGGGTTTCAGGGGGAGGTGCAGGGGGCAACCAATCAATGATTCTCTTATCATTGATGTTTCTCTCTCCCTCTCTCTTCCTCTCTGAAATCAATAAAAATAGATTTTAAAAATATATGTGATGGTAAAACATTTATTCTTTTGAACAGATACAATAAAAATTCCTAAACTTCCCCCAAAGATATAATAAAAATATAAATAGAATCATTGTTAGAAGGGATTGTTTATTCCAGTGGTTCTCAACTGGAGATAAATAAGGCTTTTATAAAAGTTAGTAAAAATTATACTTTCACTCAACGCCACTGAGACAGAGGAAAGCAGCCTGAGCGCGGCCTGGCCCACAGCTCTCGAGAACATCAGGCAGGCGGCTCCACAGAGACCAGTTAATACACAGGCCGGTCTGACTGTGAGAGATGGAGAGAGAAGCAGGACCACTGCATGGTCATGTCAGGACTCAGGCAAAAGAACACCGTCCAAACTGCACAAGTGACCAGACGGCCCCTATCCTGGCTGCTGTTGCTTTACCAGTTGTCACTTCAGCCTCATTTCAGTCCTGCTACTGGGTCAGATGTACGAGACCCAGTCAGAATCCCCCTACTTCCTGACAGCATTCATCCCAGAGCAAAGCCCCGCTTCATACCCTCCTGAACATCACCCAACTCAAGCCCCTTTACTGAGAGTGCCCACAATTCCCAGCAGAGTGTGGTTCTCTACGTTGCAACCGGTCAATAAACCCGACTTCGACCACAGGAGTGTGTGTTGCTGGTCTTTGCTATAGGACATGAAAATCACCATCCACCCAGATGTGTGTTAGGTCATTTGCAGCCTAAACCTGTCACAAAATAGTCACCTGGGACTTGGGGAAGGTCAGTGACAACCTTGGGCATATTCATATTTCACCAGCTGATGACAAACATTTTGCCCATCCCTGAGTTAATTCCAATGAGATCTCAATGTTTAAGGACTTAAAACTCCTGAAGAGGGTGAATACCAGAGGACCTATAAATACACATATTTCTCACCCCAAATCACAGAGCTTTCATTCCCCATTATGCTGGGGTGCAAGGTCTTTGCAAATGACTTGTGAGATGCAGGAAGCTAAAGCATGTGTACAGCATGTGCTGCCCAGCCACACACACTAGAGATGGATCCAGCTCCACATTAATTCTAAAATGCTTCAACTTTCCATGTGCTCAAAGAGAGGTCCACCCAGGAAAGCCTCCAAATACCCCACGTTAGCCCCTAACCACCCAAAAGAAAACATCAAGCTCCACCTGGTGTCAAAAGCTCTGCTCCGTCTCCCACGTAGTAAGGTGGGAGTCTGTTCATAACAAAATCCTTCTTCATGTCTGATGACAGCAGCTTATTGGTGCCTTCCAGACGGTCTGCAAGCGTCCTCAGAAAGCCACTCAATCTTCTTCTTGCAGCAGTTGTGGTTTCCACCTGCTAGAAACAGAGGGGAGTCCTGGCCCAGATTCCAGCAGAACTCAGCGCCTAGGTCCATCCCCAGAGCAGTTCCTGGTATAGACACAGATCCATGCCCCCCCAGGGAGGAGCTGAGGGAGACTAGAGCCCCTAAGAACAGTATCTCATTATGTCCTTGTAACCACTGTTCATCTTAAGATGCCTACTATTTGAAAAAAAAGATCCATTTTCAGGATTTTGCCTGGAAGGGGATCCCTGGAAATGAAGTCTTGGCTCTTGCCTTTCAGAAAGCAAGTCACTCTCCTAAGGTGACTGCTAAGGACAGTGAGAGCAACCTTTGCCAAATTCAGCACTGATTCACCCATCTTCTCAAATCCAGCCAAACAGAGGTGCTGTTTCCAATGTAAAACCGGGATGGACAAGAAAGCCGGGGAAGCAGCAGAGTCAGGCTCTCCCCTGGGCCCCTCCTAACGAGTAATCTTGCATTTGCTGCATCTACAGTTCTAGCCACGTCATGTATGCAGCCATTTCCTCAGCCAACATTCCCACAGCGCCTGCTCCTGCCGCCACGAAGGCTGCCTGCACAGCTCCGTGGGTTCTCTGGGTCACACAGAACGTGTGGCACTGCGTTCGTTCTGCAAACACCCAGCTCAGCAGGGTCAGCACGGAGAAGGGACAATGGCTGGCGTGAGAAGAATGAGCCTGGGGTCGCTCGGATGTCGGCCATGGCGGGGCTGGCCCGGCTGCGAGTCCCACTCCTTCCCCACCTGCCTTTCCCCCTTACCAGGAGTAGCTGCCGGGGGATGCCCGCCCTGAACGCTACGTCTTCCTTTGCGGCATCAAACACAAGCCCCGAGATGGTGTCCAAAAGGAAATCTCCCCACGAACTGGAACACACACCACCAGAAACAAAAGTAAACACACACAGAATATACAGAAACCACTGATTTCTAGTAAAGCCAAACGCTACAAAAAGAAGCTTCCGTCGCATTCCAGCCCCTCTGCCCAGGCATCCTGCGTTCATCAGTTTGACGTGACTCAGCATAAAAACCTAAGTGCTGGGTCACTCACGCTGTTCCCTCCCTCCCCTCTCCCAGCCTCTCCCAGGGAAGTTAGGGGCGGGAAGCTAGGCTTTATTCATGATTTCTCTTAAAGACAGCAGACATTTAAACACATGCTGTCATAAGGTAGAAAATTTAAGGGAGAGCTTTTTTAAAAAAAATACATCTTTATTGATCTCAGGGGACGGGAGAGGGGGGGAGAGAGAGAGAAACAGCCCCCAACCGGGAATCCAGCTGTGATCTCCTGGATCCTAGTTGACGCTCAACCACTGAGCCATGCCCAGCCGGGCCAAGGGACCAATTTTTTTTAATGTTTTTAACTGTAACAAATGTCTACGAGGAGAGCTTTGTAGAAAATTTTAACAGTCATTATAGGACCAAAAACTAAACTTTATGTACAAAACCCAAAAGCTATACATTTAGGTAACAGCAAGATCCCCGGACTGTGTAATTATCTGCAGTTACACGTTACATTTTCCGTCTCTCCTCATTAAAGAGTGGCACTCCTCAGTAAAACACCCATCAACACCAATTTCAAAAGAATCGATCTTGCAACTTGCTAAACTCTAGCAATGGTTTTACTGAGGCGAGTCAGTGTTCAATGACCTTTGCTTTCTCAGGGGCATTTAGAATTGGCTCGCCCCTAAAAGTGCCAGTGTGAGACACACACTCCGAGGGGTTGCTCTCTTTAAACATTTCTTATCTGTTTAAAATTTTCTTCTGTGTCACCAGCGGATCTATGTGCAAAATGGAAATTCACAGTATGACTTCTGCTTCTCACTCAGTAAGCAAATTAACATGTTTATGCTTCCCTCCCAGGCAAGTGGCAAAGAACAAAAGCCACATGAGAGCACTTTCCCCAAGACATCCACTACCACTGGGTGCCGTGGGCCCCCCCCCATGACTTAATATGCCCCCAACCTCACATCCTTGATTGAACTTCAACCTGGGGGACACATGCAGATCTTTCAGCCACACAAAACCACCTCTTCCTCTGCAGGGTCACAGGTGGGAGTCATGCGGCTGGGCTCCCGGAGGACTTTAACCGCAGTTAAACAGAGCTCTGTGCTTTCTGAGAGTCAGAGTGGATCTTGGGCCTTTCCTGAGTTTGGGGATAATACCTCTTAAGGAGCTCACTTTGGTAAAACAGCCCATTCACCTGTTGCTGTCCCACCCAACAGGCCCAATGTTCCAACATGCTACCCTAAAGGGGTGTTGGGGAGAGGCCCCCAAGCCCTCACCCTGCCACAGCGCCCTAAGGAGCACCGGGCCACCTCCAGGGTGCGGTGGTCCTTAAGTTATTTTCCCCCTTCTAGTCGGGCACCACTGACAGACCCGTCCAGCCTAGACAGTGGTCATGGTGCTATCCACAGCTCTGCCCCAGCCCCAGCCGACTAGAGAAGGGCAGGGTAGGACCCAGGGGCAGGCTACCAGATCCCCATTCTCAGGACTGGGAAATGGCAAGTCAGACACTTAGCAGAAGCACAAGCTAATGGGTTCAATGGGACGGGGAGGTGGAGAAGTGATGCTGGCTCATAATGAGCCAAAGTTGTGAGTAAACAGAAGCTGAGGAAGGAAAACAAGGGAGAGAAAACCAATTACTAGAAAGCCAGCTGGTGGCGGCAATGAGAAGTGAAAAAGGCCAGAGAATCTGGGAACGGGAGAGTGGCTGTACTCGGGACACCAGAAGACACGTGGACATTCACGTCCAAACTACGTGGCTGCCAAGGCCCAGAGCTCCTTTGCATTCAGGATTAACTTCTGGTTCCAGCCTCCCTGTGGCCTGCCCTGCTCCCAGTTCCTACAGCCCACTCCCTCAGTGGTCTCTGCTCTTCTCAGGAGGTGGCCTCGTTGACTTTCCATTCCTCGCTATGCAAGGCAAGTAAACAACAGGCATTTTTCCTAAAGGAAGCCCCGCCTCGGGCCAGGCTGCAGCTAGTTCCTGCAGTGTCTTAACCACCAGGTTAATTTCACACTGAAATGCCAGAGAAGGAAGCAGAAGCAGAGGTATGCTTACAAACTTGTTTTGCAAGTTACAGCTTTGAAGGTAGGAGCCTTGCTGTCCCTTGGGCCAGGGCCGTCCTCTCCTACTCTGACCTTCTGACCCACCTTCTGATTCATCCTTTGAGTGTCAAGCCATTTCGGACTACAGGAGCCTGAACTTGGGAAATCCCCAGGGTTACAGAGCCAGTTTCGTGACATTCCCAGAGGAAGGGCCGGTGGGCCAATGCACAATGGACACTAAAGGAATATGAAGTCAGCCAAGGAGCCTGAACCCCCCCCCAGGCCTGGATAAGTGCAAGGGTAGAGGCCAACTCCCTCGTGTCCTGCGTGACCACGGCCAGGAGCTGTCCCAGGACGCCAGGCTGGGAGGCAGGTGTTCACCTGTTCTGGTAGGTGCTGATGGTCAGGTGAGTGGAGTGGGCCAGCCCGGGCGGTGTGTCCGCTTGGTGAATGGTCCCTCTGGGGAAGTACAGCAAATCACCAGGCTGAAGGGAGACACAGAAAAGGGGAGAGCTAATAAGCACAGCTTCTCAGTCCTGTGTTTTACGGAGACAAATACAGTGGCTTTGAGTTTCAGGTCTCCCTTCTAGAAACCTCTGGCTAGTGTGCAGGGTCCTGCGGGCTCAGCTTCACTGTGTCTGTGAGGCTGTCACTGTCACCCCAGTCCTGGCGAGGCGCTCAGTACCTGAAGCCACTTTCTTTATTCACAAACTAAGACCAGATCTACCTGAAACTATGCTGCCCAGACCTCGGGATCAAGGAATTGATGCTTGGGGCCTGGGAACCCTGCTCCCTTCTCCACCCTTTGGTGGTGCCTGGAGAGTAAGAGCTTTAGAGCCACACAGCAAATTACCTACCCTCCTGAAGCCGGTTTCTTTATCTCTAAAGCGGATTTGGCAACAGCTCCAAATCTCACAGGATTACCTTGAGGGTTAAAGGAGATGCCATATCCAGAGCTCTCGGGGAATGGTGGGTGTGGGGCTGTGTTATAACTACTGTTTTACCCGCCAGGCCCTGACAACGTGTGAGCTCTTCCAGGCAGAGTCTATATCCGTCTATATTCCCAGAAGCTAGACTACCAGAGCATCCAGCACACAGGACAGCCTCAAGAAATGTGTCAATCAAAGGATGAAACACCATATAACCCTTCACCTGAAACTAAAAACTAGACGGAAGTAAAGATCAGGCACTTCCTTGGGAAGGTGAGCCGCCTCCACCCTGCCTGGCTCTCTCTCACGCCAGTGGACATAAATACCGTCCCCAAGTCACTCCTGCCCTGAGCTGCCGCCTCCCTAATGCCCCAGACCAAAGACACTCCGTGTAGCAGCTGCCAGAGGAGAGGAGAGGGGCTCCTGAGAGCCGCTTCTCTCCTGTGTGCAACCACGGGAAGCAGTCTGGCTCACTGGTTAAGAGCATGGACCCTAGAGGGAGAGCTCAAAAAATATCAGATCTAAAAAACTGGTTTTTTAAATGTTAAGATTTGCCTTAAAGCAAGAAACAATATACAATTATTCATATTCAAAGAACTATCTTGGAGGCTTACTTGCCATGAACCAAACTGACAGGGAAATCGGCAGTTCGAGTACATAAATGCTTTCCTCATACCTAAAGCTAGCCTTGCTGGGTGTTCCGGGGCCAGCCCTCTGAATGAGGCCCTCACACAAACGTTTCATTAGTTCATTTATTTATTCATCCACAAACATCCGATTAACACTTCCCCTCCGCCCCCACCCCAGCCAGGCCCTGTGTCAGGCACTGAGCAAATCAAAGACCTGCCGTCGGGCGGTACTTCCAAAGAGCAGACAAACATTTGAGAAATCAGAAGAGATCATAAACACAGCGAAGACGCACTAGCAGAGGAAGGTAGATTAAAAAAAAAAAAGTAGCAAATAATGTCGAGTGGTGGTGAACACGCTGCAAACACAAATAAGCAGAGGAAGGGAGGGAGTGATGCTGATGGAAGCGGGGGCGGGCGTGCCTAGGGTAAGAGGTGCCGTTTTATCCCAAACAGTCAGTGAGAACTCGCTCTGCTCGCGGGACATCTCAGCAGAGACTGTAGGAAATGAGTGAGCCAGCCACTGACGCCTGCGGAGAAAGGACTGGGGCGGGAAGAGCAACGGCCGAGCTCCCGAGTCTGGGCCACGCTTGGCGCGTTCGCGGAGCAGCTGGGAGCCAGTGTGGCTCCGGGTAGAACATGAGGGTGGAAATGATGGGGGCGGGGGGGGGCGGCAGGCAGCAAAGGGGCCAGATTACAGGGCCTTCTAGGCTGTTCTAAGGATTTGGCTTTTACTCTGGGTTTATTACAAAGTCACGGGGGCTGTGGGAAAAAGTATACTGTATCGCAAAAGGATCATTATGGTTGTTCCGTCAGAGAAGTCTGCAAAGGGGACACCAGGTAGGAGGCTTTTGTATAAATCCACGTCCAAGGGCTTTGTCCTAAACAGGCGGGAAAGTAGTGACACACTTACAGAGAGGAGGAGCCGGGGGACAGGGTGGGACTTGATTTTGATTTGAGGAACATGAAATTTACCATACCTTTTGCCTTTCTGATGGAGACAGTACGTAGGCAGCTGGACAGAAGTCCAGAGTTTGGAGACGTGGACTAGAGATCTAACACACCACTTAAGACACATGAGTGTCGAGGGTATTTAAATCCTTGAAAGGGGCCGTGGATGGAGAAGAGAGGCCCAGGAAATGAGCCCTGGCCCCCTGACCTGCAGAGGTGGGAAGGCTGACTGGGGACAAACAGGAAACAGAACGACTAGCAACAGTCAGTAAGGGGGGAAAAGAACCGAGAGAGAGGGTGCACCCCTGAAACCGTGAAGGCGGCGAGTGTCCCAGGGTCAAATGCTGCCAACAGGCAGGCTAAGATGGGGGACTCAGAGCTGACCACTGTCCTTGTCGGCGTGCGGGTCACTGGTAACCTTGAGAAGGGGGGTTCTGCAGGAATGGTGGGAAGGAAAGCCTACAGGGAGGGGCTCCCGGGAGGAGAGGAGAGGAAACCAAGGGCACTGTGGCAGGGCCCCCAAAGATGTCTGTGTCCTAATCCCGGCACCTGTGGATATTCAGGTTTCATGGGCAATGTGAACGACGGTTGCAAACGGAATCAAGGTTTGCTGACGGAGATTCTGGATTATGCAGGTGGGCCCAATGTAATCACAGGGATTCTTAGCCGTGGAAGCAGGTGCTGGAAATGAGAACCAGAGAGCAGGAAGCATGAGAAAGACAAGGCTGCCAGCTGCTGGCCTCCAAGGTGCAGGGAGGGCCCCGAGCCCAGGAAGCAGGCGGCCCCGAGAGCTGGGAAAGGCACGGGAACTAACTCTCCCCTAGGGCCTCCAGAAGGAATGCACACCCCCTGGTACCTTGACTTCAGCCAAGTGAACCCCTTTGGACTTCTGAACTGTGGAACGTTAAGGTAATAAATTTGCGTTGTTGTAGGTCTCTGAGTTTGTGTTGGTCTGTGGTGATCTGATCTGCAGCAATATATTGACATATACCCATCTCTTCCAAGGAATTCACTGTAAGGGAGGCATCAAAGTAATATTTTTCAATCCCTACAACCTACAATGTAAATACTGTGGTCTCCGTTTTAATAAGGGAACTCAGATTTAAATAAATAACCTGCCCAAGGACACGCAGCTCCTAAGGGTCAGCAGATGGATTCAAACTCAGGTTTATCAGATGCCCAAGCCACACTGGAGTTCCCACTACAGGGCGAGTTCACCCCAAGATCCTGAGTCTGGCAGAAGTGCCACAGAGGCGGCCCCTGGAGTGGGGAGGGGAGAGCAGGGATCCCCGCAGCCCCCATGCCCACCCCCACCAGAGCGAGTCAGCTTTTCTATTTCAGATACTGGGCATTTACGCAAAATCTCATCTGAGGAGTTGCACGGGTTAAAGACTCTCATGTAACAGACATACAACTGGAACGACCCTGCAGCACGTGCTGTGCTGCTCCTTCCAGGAGATTCAGGGCATCTCCTAATGGACTGTGACCAGGCCGGGGGTGATTAATGGGCACTGCTCCATCTGCTCGTTCCCACACCGTCTGTCTTGAAGACCACTGTGCAGCCCGGCCCTCTCGGGCAGCGCGAGTAGCCGGTCACCAGTCTGGGTAACTCAGCCCTGCCTCAGAGGCCATGGATGGCTTAGTCTTCGGCCTAAAAGTAATTAACAAGGAGCCTCAATAGACATGCTTCTCCAAGACCAGGGCTTGCCAAACTTTCTGTAAAGGGTCAGATAGTAAATATTTGTAAATATAGTCTACCCTGCGGTGTAATGTGAACGCAGTCCTGGACTGGACTTCAGGAATGAGTATGGCTGTATTCCAATAAACTTCATTTATGAAAACAGGCCTCAGGCCATATTTTGACCTATGGGCCATAGTTTGCTGACTGCTGACCAAGAGCATAAGGAGTGAAAGGCATCTTTATTGTTGTGTTTAAGTCTCCTACAGGCACCCACCCTAAAAAGGGAGATCATTCCCCCAGTAATTGGTAGGCGGGCAAAGATTCTAAAATCAAGAAAGGGCCACAAGGCACTGAGCAAGAACTGGACACTAATTATAACTTCAAGATGCAAGAGAAGACAAAGCAGTAACTATATGCAAGTATATCAGGTAGGCAGAATCTTTGAAATGGTTCGAATTAACTATTATCTTATTGACACTGAATTTATGTTTTGTAGGAAAAGGTATAAAGTTTAATGATGAAGGTTTTTTTTATCCCTTTAAGACTTCTTCTCAACAACCTCACCCACGGGGGACTGGTGTCCACGACCCCATCCAGGCTAATTGCTCAGAGGCTTTCTCAGCAGCAAGATGCCAATGAACCAGAACATGATCAAGCCACCTGGCTTCCCGGAGGAGGAGGATTCCCCAAGGGATTTCATAATTACTATTCTTCTGGTTACTATATGCAGCGGGGAGAGAGAAGAGTGCAGAGAGAGTCGATGCACAATGGGGAGGAAAATGGTCATTCTGGAATTTTACCAACAAAACAATTACGGGGGCCCTGGCTGTGCTCTGCCTCAGCAGCCTCCAGCCCCGTGCTGACCGCCGAGATCCCGCACAGCTGCCCAAGATCAAACCTTCCACTTCTACTCGAGAAAAGTCAGAGGACACCGAATTCATCATTCATTCCTGTTGAACGTGGATTCTATTTGGAGACAGGTTATTTGGAAAATAAACTTAGTGCTTCCTTGGCTCACTTCTACAAGTTACCAAGTCTCCTTTGGAAGCTGCAGGTGCTGGCTGCCTGGTGTGAGCCACCCGGCCCCGAGCCCTGGGCCCACTCCCACGGGGACCAGGACATGAACACTAAACCCCAAACCTGAGCCTGTCTCCGGAGCGGAGCCCGCGGTGGAGGCCCCGTACCTTCAGCGTGAACTCGTGGGCCGGCCTCCCGATCCTGTCCTCCGCCTCCACGCTGTACTCGCGCGCCAGGGGCACCGTGGGGTGGTAGAGGCGCCAGTGTTTCTGCCCCTCCAGCTGCAGGATGAAAATCTACGAGAGCCACACAGCAGCGTCAGAGCGCTTCCTGACGAGACAGGCGCTCCCAGAACATGTGCCCTCCCAGGGCTTAGACGAATTACAAGTTTCAGACGAAAAATAAAATGAAAGATCAGAGATACATTTCATTCCACTACCGGTTTTAACTTTTAAAAACAGGCATTCATGAGCCCTGATACCAGGAGGAGATTCATTCTTTTCACTGTCGCGAAGCCTCGCCGAGTTCTCTGTCCCACGCTAGACCCTCTCTCATTCTTTAAAGCTCCTATCAGGCGGCTAAAAGCCCTTAATCTCTGCAAAAGCCGAGCTTCGGGTATGACTGAATGTCTAACATCCTGAATATAATCCTTGGCAGGTAGGAAAGCTTCAAGTTTTTTATTCTTCATTCAGCCAAACATTTTTTAATATTCTGTTAAAAAATATTTTTTTTAAAGAACCAAGAACTTTTAAAAAATGTGTTGATATCAAATTGCTCTCAAAGGGGGGTGGGGGAGGGTAATGACTTTTTTACTAATTACTGTGTGTTCACACCTTGTATTGGTACAAAAATAAAACTACAAAGTACCTAAGCCAGAGAGTTAACTTTTTTGGCAGCCGCAGGAGAGTGAAATCAACGCCTGTCAAGGTGCCAGCGCTTCAGGGAAACCACGACCTTCATTCCAGCTGCCCTGAGATTTTCACAAACGGAAAAACTATATATTCCTGGCAGCTACAGAAAGGGAAAAACGAAAGCAGATGCAGGGACTGCTTTGTGACTTCACCTTATTAAAGACCATACGCTGTGAAAGTAAAGAGAACGCCAGTCACACTTCTCTGTAGATAAACTCAACGGGAACGTGTGGCTCTTGGTATCAGTCCCGCTGGAAACGGTCTGTCCCCTCCGAGAAGCAGGAAGGAAACCAGTTTGGTGGGAGTAATTCTGGCCCAGCATTGAGGTGAGGTCACGATCTCCAGAGACCGCACAGGAAGAGTGGACAGAGACCTGGCCCGAGAGCTGAACTGGCCCCTGACCTCTGTCCCGAGCCCGGCTCGCAGCCAACCCCTCCCCTCTCACCTCGACGTCATCATAATGGGGCGGCAGGCCCTGCGATCCGGCCGGGGTTATGTACACATTCGAGCCAACCAAGGAGCCAAAGTGGCATTCCAGCTTCTCCTGGATCCTCCAGAGTTCATCCTTAAAAAATAATAATAATAAGGAAAAAGAAAGAAAGAGGGAAGGTGAAAATACATTAGCAGTAAGGGGTGGCACATGTCCTTGTTGGCTCATCAGGTCTTTACTGCAGCTGTTAAGGTCCCGACACTGAGAACTAATAAGCGGTGAGGGAGCCGACACCTCGGCCCTCGGGAATCTTCTGTTCTAGTGTCCAGGCCACAGAAGACGGGAGCACTGACCGGGACGGGCAAGGCGGGCGACCTGGAGTCGGGCAGGATTGAAAGCGGGGAAATGACATGGTCCGATTTACATTAAACGCTCGCTCTGGCTACTGTGTGCAGAGTGGACTGTCGACAAGCAAGAGACCAGCCGGGAAGCTACAACGGCGTCAGCCCAGGCGAGGAACGACCAGGGCGGAGGGAGGGGAGAGGGAGGCGCAGGAAAGTGGAGGTGCACTGGGGAGGGGCACCGACGGCACCTGCTGACGGACGCAGTACTCCCGGGTCTTTCACTGGGACAGTCAGTAAGCTCCCAGTTCCACTCACCAAACCCGGAAAGACTGGCTAAAGAACAAGTTCCTGAAGGGGAAACAGGAGTTCTCCGTCAGAAATGGTGAGGTTGAGCGGCTAGGACCCCACGTCGAGGTGTCTTTACGTGAGCTTCTGGCTGTCTCAGTCTGAAGCCCTGGCAAGAAGTTACGACTGGAGACTGACATTCGGGAAGTCCCTGCACGAAACTGACATTTAAAGCAATGAGAGAAGAAAGCCTAACAGGAAAGTGGGTACAGGCGCAGGAGGGAAGGGGCCGAGCAGACTCCCTCTCCGGTCACTAATCCGCTCTTCAGGGTATAAGTCAGACGGGGGGGCCCAGAGAGGAGCCACATTTCCTGCGAGAGAGAAAGAAGCCTGACTTTCCCGAGGCAGGTGTGAAGGGGGAGGTGGGAATTAGGCCACTCAGACATCGTCAGCGTCCCGCGTGCCGGGTACTGTTCCTAAGAGCTCACCTACATTAATTACATGACCGTCCCAACAACCCTGTCTCTCACGGTGGGTAATAATCATTATCTCCAGGTGCAGCTGAAGAAACCAAGGCGAGAACACACAGCTAGTAAATGGTGGAGCCAGGATTCAGATCCAGAGCCTGTACCCTTAACCACAACTCTGTCCTGCGGCCCTAGGAATTATCTTACGCAAGACAAGTCGAAGGACACTGCAGGGCCCAGTTCCAAGCACACGAACGTACAGTGACCGGCACATGGAAAACACTGCAACATATAAAATATGTGCAGAGTAAACCAATGACCACAGCTTGGGAGTCAGTCCTAGCAGCGGACGGGAAAGGGATCTATAGCACTAAGAATATCAAGTGAGAAAGAACGGGGTCAGTGTGAAGAGAGCTTCGGGAGGGAGACACCTTTACAAAGTCCACTGGCTACTGTACTGATGGCTCTCGGGACTCGAGCTTCTACCTAACTCAAGAGGATTAATTTAATGGCATCTGAACAGCTCCAAAGAGTTACAGCTCCCAAAGAGTCTCACGGACACCAGGGAGGGGCTAGCGGGCCTTGGCTCTGTAATTACATTTATATGGTGACTGGAACCCTGGAAAGCCAGGGCTTCTCTCTTCTCCAGTGGCCTGAGAGGTGCCTCAGGACCATACGGCTCCCACCTGAAGCATCTGGGCCTGTCACTGATGACTTCATGTCTCTTCTCCTTAACGGTTACCGAAAACCCTCTCAACTGTACGATTTTCCCTTCTCTCCTGGAACTTTAGCTTCTAAATCTGCCAGGTGTGACCTACTACAGAGCGACCTGGAGTCGGTCAATTTCAGTCCATGTAATAGTTACAAGCTGGGTGACTTCAGCTGCTTGATCTGCAAAATGAAGACTCCCACCCGACGCTTGTGGGGAACGTCATAAAATAACTTATCCCTAATCCTATTTAAATCGCAAAGCAGTATGTGAGTGCTACTGCTTCACCGAGGCTGACTTAGGCGGGACGGGAGCTCTCACATCTGTCTTCTCCCTTAACTCATGACTCCCAACTGTGTCTGGAGATGCCAAGGACGGCACCAGACCGAGCGCGGGGAGGCGGAAGCCGCTCTCCTGGCGGGGTGCCACCTCCTCCCTCCACTGCCCCACCCACAGAATCAAGGCTGAGCGCCCCGGCTCAGACCGAAGCCCATGCCTGCGCCTAAACAAGCATGACAAAAGCCCTACCTTTTAATTAGCATCTTTAAAAGTATTGTAAGAATATGCCTTAAATTTGGAGTCAGAAGTCCTTACTTAGTAACTATGGGAAAGTCACACCTGTGAACTGGTTTTTTCCACAGGTAAAATGGAGACCACAATGACTGCCCTACTTCAGATGTCTGTTAGAAGGTTCAAGAGTTAACACACGTGTGAGTATTTGGCAAACTCCCCCAGAGGATGGTCACATGGATTACACAAAGCAGGTGGGGACAAGCATGGCTCCCTGGTTAACTCGCCTCCAGACTCATGAGAATAAGCTATGCACATTCTGAGACGCACTAAACGGGGCCGACCTGCCTCTTCCCATCCTGACGGTACCATGCCCGTTCTTACACACACACCACATTCCATCTCCTCGCGACATGACACTTAGAACCCAGCTTCCAGGGGAACAGGATGAGCTCCTAGAGCTAGAGGTCTCTCAACACTGGGTGTGTCCTAGTCTAGCCTGGGGGCCGAGTTTAGACTGAGAAAGCACATCCTTCCAGTTTTAATAAACATGGCCAAAGGGCTGAGTCCACAATGCAAAAAAAAAAAAAAATTATATATACAAATATATATAAAATATATATATTTATAAACATATAAATATACATATATAAAAAAATTTTTTTCTTGGCCACCTGGAACAAGGGGGAATATGCAAGGCTTAAGTAGATGAGCAGAGAAAAAATAAAAAGCTGGCCAGACTTGCAAATCGAAGCAATCCTCCACCGTGGGAGAAGCTGCAGGACCCAGCCCCTCGCTGCCACACGGGTGGGCTGCTGTTCATAAGGGTGAAGTCTCTTTCTTGAACACACATCTGGTATGTGATCCGGGCATAGCTCTGAAGCCTCCACCTAGGTGGACGCAGGCAGTAAAGGGAGGCAACGTCAAGAAGAAAATGACCACCCTGATGCTGCCTTACATGCCTTAAATGAGAAGGATGGGACAAACCAAACAGAAATGTCTACCCTGAACCAAAACACAAACCAGCCCACAGAACATGCTCCTGGAGGTGTAATGTTACTTCAGTAAACTTTATAAACTAGCAACATAATTTAGCTTTTGCAGCTCTGTGACACCTAACCATGTCCGCCCCGAATGTTGGACATTTTGTAACAATGTAGCCGAATGTAACACAGAGTCTCCTAATTGGGGATGCATTTGAAGACCGAACAGGTGATGCCTCTTCTCAAGCTGGCAGGAGGCAAATCGCCATCAAACCACAGGTTCATCCCTGAGCCGATTTGTGGCCAAATGGTAACACTTTAAACACTCGAGGGTTCTGCACGGAGGGGGAACTGTTACCTTAAATCTCTGAGGTTGGTGGAACTGAATGGTTGCCCTTTTCTGATCAAAATCTTTCCTTAGCTGAAGGAAGTGCGCTTTGCCATCTTTATTTAAAACCTTCTTCTTCCCATTGACACAGCGGCAGACGTTCACGTCCCTCCCATAGTACACACCCCGGCCGCACAGACTCTTCAGATCTGAGAGCTTGAACAGGGACTGGTAATACGCGGCCAGCGCAGGGTCGTCTCTCTGAACGAGAAGGGGCTTCTGCTCCCAGAATTCCTTGAAAAAAGTCTCCGTCTTGATGGGCGAGATGAAGCTTTCAAAGAAACCACTGGGGCTGTCGAAGTTTAAGGTGGAGGGCCCCCTAGCTGCCTCCACCTTCAGCTGTTTACAGGGAGCGGGCCCCTCTTCCTTCCCAGTCCCCGCAGGCCTTGCTTTCTTTGGCATGGTTCTGTCTTCGAGACAAAGCTGTGAGGAAACGCAAACCTACCGAAAGAACAAAGAACATGTGTTGGTGTTCCCAGATCGCGCTCACACAACCGCGTGACCATGAGCCCTCGGGAGACTCTAAGTCGGTGCCTTTTCCTCAGGATGTGACAGAGCCCTATGCCAACACCATTTCTTCCAAAATATATTCAGCCTCAAACGCCAGGTCACACGCTCACCTAAAGGAAAGCATGTTCTCCTTGTGCACAAGCACTGCGTTGTGGAATTCATCATTAGGAAGTATAATTATCCCAACTTAAACGATTCAACTCTCTCAGCAGTTCCTAGTCACGGTTTAGCCTGTGGCCATCGACACAGCAAAATTGAAAATCTTTTTAATTGGGCTTCAGTCTGCACCAGGCCCCTCTAATGAGATGTACTTCGACTGAAGAGCCACTAACAGCTGCCCACGGCCAGGTGCTCCTCGTCACAGCACCACCCCCACCCGCAGCCAACAGGTCCCGGCCGGCGGTGCCAGAGCAAGACGCTGCCGGCTTCCAGGTCTTCCTCAGCCACTCGAACCTGCTCATTTCCAATCTCAGCTTATTCCCGAACTGTGCCACTTTATCGGAAACCTCTCCTCCATTAAAAAACTAATTAGAAGCTGAAAAGTGAAGGCTAAAGACGGTTATATCCTCAGTCTTTAAAAAGCTGTAACTTTTGGAGAGAAACAAGATGGCAGGTTGGTCACAGCTGCACCCGCCGCCTCCCGCAACCACCTCAAAATCGCAACTAAACACAGACCCACCGTCACTCAGAGCCTCCTGAGACCTGGCGGCACAGAAGCCCCACAAGCAGGGAGCTGAAGCAGCACCGAGACCCGTAGGAGGGGCGGAGACGCGGGCGGGTCGGGGCTGAATCCCAGAGATGCGGCCGCGGGCCCACACCTGGTGCCACGGTTGAAACCCGGGAGGGAATCTCGGCGGTGGGGGTTTCCCGGAGGGAGGGGTCCCAGCCCCCAGCAGGCCCCCAGCCCAGGCTCCAGGGCCGGGAAGAGACGTCCCCACAACTCCAGGCTGTGAAACCAGCGGGGACTGTGGCTGAGGGTCACGGAGGCTGCGGGAGCCCCAGCAGCTCCTCTAAAGGGCCCGGCACGGACTCACTCGGACGCTCCCTCTGAGCCCAGCGCCGGGCAGCAGCCTGAAAGGACCCGGGACACTCGGGGGGGAACTAACCTGCCTGAGATCCGGGCGAGAGCTGGAGGGGCGGCTTCCTCCCGGGCAGAAGGGCTGGCAGAGCCCATGGCTCCTTTGGCGAGTCCTCCCGGCACACAGCCGGCAGGCAGGCGCCATATTTGAATCACCAGCACCTGACTCTCACCTTTGGCCCCGCCCCGTGATTCCGGGGGCCCCGCCCCTCCCCACCTGCAGCTCATCCAGGCCATTTCCAGGGGCTTTTCTGTGCAAGTGGCCTCTCCAGCCTCATGCTTAGGACTTTCCTAAAATCTCCCAAACAAGCAGCAGCGTGCCCCATACAGCTTGATAAGGGGCCCCAGGCCTGGCACTAGCGGCAGCCTGCACAGGCTCATAGCGTGGCCTCTCCTGGGCACCTCCAAGCCCAGCACAAGTAGCAGCCAACTTCGGTTTGCTGTGTAGCTCATGCTGGGTGGCCCTGGGCAAGGCACTGGCACAGGCTGACTTTGCACCTCCCAGGAGGCCCCAGAGACAGTGCACCTGGTGGTCAGGCTCGACCACGCTGGATTACAACCCTGCCACATCCACGAGTGACACTCAAGGGGTGAACACCAAAGCCCCACTGAAGTAAATCCTACTCCATAGGGGTTTCTCCAGCACAGCAGCTCTCTGGCTGTAGTTGCAGCTGGTCCTCACAGCTGACTGGCCTGGGGGTCAGTTCCTCCCAAGGACACCAACAGCAACCAAGGCTCAACTACAGGAGGACAGTGCACACAGCCCACACAGGGGAGCACCTAGAAGGCCCAGCTCAGGTGACTGGGAGGCTGAGCCACTGAACCCTACAGGACACCTACTACACAAAGCCACTCTACCAATTCCAGGAGACATAGCAGCTCTACCTAATACATAGAAACAAACAGCAGGAAGCAGCCAAAATGTGGAGGCAAAGAAACATGTCACAAAAAAAGAAGAGAAGAAATCTCTAGGAGAGGGACTAAATGAAATAGATCCAAGCAAGCTAACAGACACTGAGTTCAGAATTTTGTTTATAAGGATGTTTAAGCAGACTATTAGGGAAATAACTGAGAAAATCAATAACATAATAAAGTACCAATTTGAAATGAAGGCTACATGAACTGCAATGAAGAATAATTTACAGGGGATCAACAGTAGAGTAGAGGACGCTGAGAATCAAATCAGCCGTTTGGAACATGAGGAAACAAAAAACACCCAAGCAGAAGAGCAAAAAGAAAAAAGAATCCAGAAATACGAAGATAGTATAGGGAGCCTCTGGGACAACTTCAAGAGGCCCAACATTCATATTATTGGGGTGCCAGAAGGGGAAGAAAGAGACCAAGAAATTGAAAATCTATTTGAAAAAATGACAGAAAACTTCCCCTACCTGGGGAAAGAAAGAGACTTATAAGTCCAGGAAGCACAGACGGTCTCAAACAAGAGGAACCCAAAGAGGCCCACAGCAAGAAACATCATAATTAAACTGCCAGCGGTTAAAGACAAAGAGAGAATCTTAAAAGCAGCAAGAGAAAAGCAATTAGTTACCTACAAGGGAGCACCCATATGATTGTCAGCTGATTTCTCAACAGAAACCTTGCAGGCCAGAAGGGAGTGGCAAGAAATATTCAAAGTAATGAAAAATATGGAACTACAACCAAGATTGCCCTACCCAGCAAAGCTATCATTTAGAATTGAAGGTCAGATAAAGAGCTTCACAGACAAGAAAAAGCTAAAGGAGTTCATCACCACCAGACCAGCACTACAGGAAAAGTTGAAGAGTCTTCTTTAAGAAGAAGCTAATGAAAAAAGAATCTGAGGAAATAAATAGATCCAGAGACACTGACGCATGCAACAGACGATATATTTCAGAGGAAAGAGGGAAAGAGGGTGGAGGGTGGGAAGAGATTAACCAAAGAAGTTATATGCATATGTGCATACCCCATGGACACAGTCAATAATGGGGTGAAGGCCTGGGGAGGGGGTGGAAGCAAAGTGGGAGGGGTCAATTGGGGGGGGAATGGAACACCTGTAATACTCTCAGCAATAAAGATAAATTAAAAATAAAAAAATAATAAAAAGCATTTGATAAAAGCAAAAAGAAAAAGAAAAAAAAAGAACACCCACAGCATTAACCCCTAACACAGCACTCCCACCATGAATGTGCACACACATCACCTGGCCATTAGATCTGAGGCAGGGCTGAGCTTCTGCAGGTCTAACAAGCTCCCAGGCAGTGGTGCTGCTGCTGGTCCACAGACCACGCTGGAGTAGCAAGAGCAGCAACACTCCCAAGCACTGCCAAACTTCGTAACTGCCTCAGACCACAACCCAATCACACTTATTATGCAGGTGGGGTTAAAGAATGGTAATTCAAATTATATGAATTTCCTGAAACTACAAACTTCTATTTAAACTTTTTTTTTTTTTTCTGGGAAGAGGTGGTGGGTCCATGGCTTTCACCAGATTCTTAAAGGAGACTCTGTCCCCAAAAAAGGTTATAAAAACATGCACTTCTAAAAACCAATTTTTCCCAGAGACCAGTAACTTATAGATGTTATGGTTATTTTGTTGGGCTATCGGAATTGCAAGAACACTGTTTTCTGCTCCTTTGTCATTAT
This sequence comes from Miniopterus natalensis, assembly GCF_054644295.1. NCBI lineage: Eukaryota > Metazoa > Chordata > Mammalia > Chiroptera > Miniopteridae > Miniopterus > Miniopterus natalensis. Next base: position 26,562,959 of record NC_142086.1, read on the forward strand.
AACTAAGCTATATTTCAGCTACAATGTGGACTAAGTACAATTAGTGGTCTGGCCTAGGAATAAGCCCTGGAACAATGTATTACATGTTGCAAAAACTGATTTATAAATAATCCTTTAGAATGCAACCCAAATGTACACTGAACAAAGTAGGAAGTGGAACTATCAAAATACAAAACTCTCTATTGACCTCATTTTAGCTTCTAAATTTTGTACCCACAAATAGCTCAGATCAAGTACTTTCAGTGGGGAAATAGAGGATGGTGGAGGAAAACTATTAAAAATAGGTACTAAAAGCTTGCATTGTAAGGGTAAAGGCTTAAGCTTAGAAGAAAAAAAAAACTTCAATGTTTTACAATGGATCATCAATGGGACAAAAATTTGCTGAAAATGTTTCATTTCCCTTTAAATTTTCCAAACTATTTTGATTTCTCAACCAAAGAATCAATGCTTCAGTGAGACAAAGTAACCCAGATATGCAAATAGATTAGCAAAAAGTACTGCCATCGTATGAAAGGCCAGATTATGGCTGACATCAGGGAATTTTGATTTTGGGAGTGTCCCCACCATCATTTAAATGTTAAGAGTGACTCACTGCGCCTAAACTGTTTGTGCAGACAATGTGGTTTATACTCAACATCTGCTTTCCTTCTAGGAGTCTGGGATTTGGGTAGTTCCAAGAAAAGGGTACTTAGGTAACTAGCCCCCAATTTAAAAAAAAAAAAAAATCCAGAGCACTGAGTGTCTAATGAACTTCCCTGGTTGGCAACTGTGTAGCTGTCACAACTAGTTGCTGTAACAATTAAGCACTTGGTCTCCTTTTGCTGTAATCAATCAGCTGGGCGTCTTAGCAAGTCACTGAACCCGGGGGTGCCCCGACACTTTGCTCACATTTAATTTTTTAAAACAGCTAGATTGGCTCAGACGGGTTTGTATCCTTAAAAGTACCCTATGATGAAAAAGTAGTTTCATATTCAGCCACACATCTCTCATTCCTCACAATCAGTCAGCTTAAACTGCAAGGGATGTCAGCAGCAGGAAGATGCAATTGAAAGGCTTTTCTTTAAGCACAATATATGAATACAGTATAAGCACATTCCTCAGGAAGTGTGCTTAGACAAAGTGTGCAGAATACTTTAGCCAAAAATATAATCACTTAAAGCATTTTTTCCATCTACAATCACTAACAAACCCTAACACTGCATAACAAATGCTTTTGTTAGAATATACATTTCACTATTTATACTGCCAAAAGTTACATCATTTATTGTTTCTCTATGTTCACACTGAAATGATTTGAGGCTCAGTTCATTGGGACCTAGCTTAGAAGTTACTGGGAAAATATACTATTTCTCTGATTCTCACACTATTCATAGTGTAAAAGAACAATTCTTTTTAACAGCCTTTGAGAAGTGAAGGGGAGAATAGATGACATTCCATACCACACTGAACATACAAAAAATTATAAGATGAATCACAATTTCAGAAACAGTAAAAAGTAAAAAAAAAAAAGTCTTAGAATCTAAGAAATATGATAATTAAACAGAAGAATGCTTTGTCCAAAAGTACAGCCCACACAAGCCTGCCTAGAAACTTCACAGACCACCCAAGCAGAAATGAGAGGAAATATTTTTATAAAGCTACAGGGGGCGGGGGAGCAAGCTTTGAAAGAGCAACTGTATCATTCTGTTGTACAGTGAAAATAATATAATGTTCTATGTCAATTATATTTCAATTAGGAAAAGTTTTTTAAAAAGGCAATTGTCCAATGTGAGTTGACTATAATCATTAAAATGTAAAATGATTAAATCAAAATAAAAGATCCATGGTTCATATTTTACTAACTACCCACAGATTTTTTCCTTTTTAAAGAAAACTAATCTAAACAACTCTCAAGGGTTAAAACTCTACAGGAAAACCAATACTGATACCCATTCTACAGCCAACAAATATAAACAGAGCCTTCCTATTGTTGAGTGTCCTAACCTTGTCTGTGGGAAACTACTGACAAGAAGTCTTAACAGAGCTTCTCAGGGGAAGGAACAGCAATCTGCACACACCCAGAACCGAGCAGAGGGAGTGGCACACAGGAGGTCCCCAAGAAATGTTTGCTAAGTGAATTTTTTTCCCTTTTTCATCTTTTGTATATAATTTTAGAGAAAAATCTCAAAAGCCTCACAGAAAACAAAGGTGGGGGGGGAACAGATGGTTTGTTCAGTGGGGAATATTCTTCTGACGGCAGCTGGCCCTTGGGTATCCAACAGTGTCATCAGAGCTGAAGGGCACCTTAGCCATCGGTGGCTATTTCCAATTGAGAGGGAGGTGTGTCTTTATAATCAATCTCCAGAGCAATGTCTTACAGGGCAGTGGGGTCGCCGGAATGCTTGTAAACACGCACATTTCTGGGCCTCTCACATCAGGCCTACTGGGTGAGCACTTCTGGTAACTGGGGCCCAGAAACCTGCATTAATATAGTCTGTTCTCTCCATAAATGTTAGGTCCACTAACAGAGAGGATGACAAACAGCTCAATTAAACACACACACACACACACACACACACACACCTCTGACAGAAAGGATACACTGCCTGTAACAAGGTGGCCAAGACCCACAGAAATGTCTATCAACTCAGAGAGGGAAACTGCTTCTCCTGTTGACCTAGAGCTGTGATGAGTGGGGGTTTGCTGTTGTTTTGGGGGAAGAGGTTCCATTTTAGAGGAAAAATGTACTGTACCTCATTAATGTACTTTAGTAACCACGAGGTTTCCAAAGGATGAAGCCAGAGAGGCAAAAACCGTCCAAGCGACGGTGATACAAACCGGGTAAATCAGGTTCCTCCACTTAAACCTGAGCCCAGTGCAATCAAAGGCCTGGCGCCGAATTTTAGCTAATTAGTGCAGCAATTAGACGCTGCGGCTCCCAGGACGGCGCTGCCCGGAACAGCGCACGCCGGGCTCCCCAGCCTGTTGGACGGCCCGCGGCTGGGCGGCTGCTCTGCAAACAGGCGGTGACGAGTGAGGGGGCGGGGGGGGCTGTCACTTTAGGTCGGGGGGGCGGGGGGAGGGGGGGAGGGGGGAGGGGGGAGGGGGGAGGCTGTCATTTTAGGTCTGGGGGGCGCGGGGGGAGGGGGCGCCGCGGCCCCGGGTCCCCTGCCGGCAAGGCCCGCGAGCCTGACTCCCGGGCACCGCGCCCCGACAGGGCCCCGCGTACCCTCCCCGCCCAAACTTTCCCGACGCGCGTCCCCGTCTCCGGGCCACCGGCGAGCACGTGGGCGACTCGTGGCGCCCGCGCCGCCCGCGAGCGGACTCCCGGCGCCGCGCCCGGCCGGCGGGTCCCCGCGGCCGCGTCCCCGGGCTCCCGGCCCCGCAGCCGCCCGCGCCCGCCGGCTCCCGCCCGGAGCTCCCGGCCCGAGCCCCGGGGAGGGGGCCCTGAGGGGGCCCCACACCCCCACCCCCACCCGCACCCTCACCCGCGCTAGGCCCCCCAGCGGCGGCCCGGCGGCTCCACTCACCCGGCGCGGCCTGTTGCGCGCGGCCCCGGGGCGGGCGGGGCGGGGCGGGGGCGGCGCGCAGGCTCCGGGCGGCTGGGCTCCGGCTCCCGCGCCACGCCCGGCCCGCGGGTGGGTGCTTCCGGCGCCCGCTGCCCTCAGGTGTTCGCTATGGACGCCCACGGGTCCTTCCTTGGGTGTTAAAGGAAATAAATGGGCTGCTTTTTTTTTTTTTTTAGTTAGAGGCGGGATGAGGCTCTGGATGTGGGAACGTGTTCTGGGGCAGCCTTGATCCTTTAACGGACGGGGAAACTGAGGCCCGGAGCGAAGGGAGCCGCCCGAGTTTCGGGAGCCGGGGGCCCAGGGTCTCCCGCCGCTCTCCTCTGGGCTTTCGGTCCATGCTCAGTGGGCTGAAGTGTGCACCGCTCGCTCCCGGAGAGAGAATGCGTCCTGGTTTTACAAGGACCCCGGAAATCCTTAACTGTGGCTACAGAAGCAAAGAACAAAAGCAGTCTGCGTTCCAGTCATTCAGGCCTGAGGCTCTCTCCTCGACTCTCCTCCGGGTGGGGAGGCTGGAGGGGGCGGGGGGCGGTGACACCCCTGCCCCGGCCCGGGGTCGGTGACACCCCTGCCCCGCCCGTGCCCTTCCTCACTCCAGACAACCCGAGGACCCCCCCCCCCAGGGAAGCTGTTTCACTGTCAAGGTCATTGAGACCTATGGCTGTTTCCTGCGCTCCAGTGACACGTGAGCAAATGGGAACAAAGTATCTATGCCCTTGTCTCGCGCTCGTTTCAGAGCAACAGTAACAGCGAGCCTCGGGCCGGCTCCGCGCGGAGGCGCCGGGCTAGCAGGTGGCCTCCTCGCCACAACCTGTGGGCGCCTCCCTTTTACCGTCGAGGAAACCGAGTCCGCGGAGATTAAGGCACTTGCACGAGGTCACAGGTAGGAAGCAGCAGAAACAAAACTGGAGCCAAACCGAGTCAGGCAACTGTTAGCTCTTTTTCACTGTTTTCTACCCCCCGTTATAACCCACAGGCTTCCTGTCCGATTCCAGCCGGGGAAACTCAGACTTCACATCAAATTTAGCCCCTTTTTTAAAATGGGCGGCATCTGTAAGAGTGTCAACAATCAATACATTTTTTTAAATTAGCCCTTTAAGAAAAGAAAAAAACTACAAAAAATAAAAATTAAAAAAATAAAACCACCTCTAATCTACTTGACATGATAGATTGGAAATATACTTTGCTCTTTATTTTCACCTCAAAACATCTACTCAAGATAATATACAACCGTGTTGATGTTACAGGGGCTCACACATGTCCTTTACATGGGAAAGCAGTGCTCTGTGTCTGTCATAAAGAAAAGTTCCACGGTCGGCTCAGAAAACCATTTGCCAGCATGCAGAAAAGGCCCGAGGGTGTCTCACGGGACAGCAGGGCGCACTGAAGCCAGCTCTGCAAGGGGAAATCACACATCTTGTAGAGGAGTTCCCCTGATGCAAAAATAGTCTTTCAGTGTGTTCTCTGCAATATTTTCATCATAATCCAGATTTTTTAGCATGGCAAGCAAGACGTTATGTTCATTCCATCTTTAACGGCAAAGGCAGTGCCTGTCGTGTCTGTAAGCAAAAGGAAGAGGGAGAGAAAGTGAGGCTCGTCTATGATTTTGCCCAGGGAGCGTCTAGAATCTGTGGCATTCCTAATGTACTGTTTACAGTACTTTGTTTTTTCTTTGTCTTTTGCTTTTAGTTCATTGAGTTTAAAAGGCCTTCCATTTCAGAGAACAAGAAGCAAACTACTCTCTAGTCCCCAACTTATTTTCTCCAAAGAGTCGTTAAAAAGTCAGTTACTTTGTTTCTATAATTTTTTCCTCATGACAACAGTATCGTAGATAGCTCAGTCCTGCGGGCCACTGGACACACCGCTGTGCCCTGATCAGGGGTGGGGACCTTCCTGAGGAACTGGCCCCAACCCCCTCAACCCACAGCAGACGGGTGGACCTCAGCAGATGCGCGCTTCCAGCCGGGGGCATTGTCACACAGGGCCTCGCCCTTGGGGTTTAATGCTGTGCGGCCACCGATTTGAAACTCGGTGTAACAATGCAACCTTCAACTTTGTTCCATAAGTGAAGTCTGCTGGAACTAGGGAGCGTGAACTGGGACTTGGCACAAGCAGTTCCGCCTCCTGCCATCCGGGATGGGACCTGTACCTCCTTCCCCGCACCCCTCCCACTGCCCCAACCCTCTCCCACAGCTGCCCCCCACGCCTCCCCTGGCAGGGCCCTGTACACAGATGCAGGGAGGGTGGGCTGGGGCGCACACCCGCAGTGTTTCTCGGCCCTGGACTGGCGGGGCACAGCGTGTTTGGAGGGTGACGGGGCTGGAGCAAGCCTCCCTTCACGTCGATTCACCATGCAATGTAAATATGACCTCATCCAGCTGACAACCTAATTAACAAAGCATGTGTTCAGCTATTTTGGGGTGGTGTGATAGCTCTAAAATTTTATTTGATGTGTGGGTTTATGTTTATCACACTTCTTGGACGTGCAAAACACTTGAGACACCAGCACTCACGTTATCTGAAAAAGAAAAAGGAGTGAACATGGGTGCGAGCACTTCCTTTCAGCCAGCTCGTCATTTCAGAAAGATGGGTACCTGCCTGCCCCTTTTATTTATTTATTTTTTAGTCATCAATGAGTTTATTCTTTAATATCTCTTAAATATTTCCAGAAATGATAATAGTCCAGATGCCAATATGGAGATAACATTTTGAAAATAAAAAAGCAGTCATTATTTTTCTAAAAAAAAAAAAAGTTAAATTCCTAGGGTATCTCATCAACATTATGACAAAATGGCATTGAATGAAATGATCTTATTTGAAATGATCTTATTTGCTGTCGTAGTTAAACTTAGCTTCAGCTATCTTTCTACACAGACTGTACATACAGTATAGTACACAGCTACGTGGATGGACGACAGTGGATGCCTGCCACTTTTAAAGGACAAGGGATGTCTGCCAGACTCCAGAAAAGTCTTACTACTTCACAATGGACAACATGTTTTTTAAACAGTTGCTAAAGACATTGCAACCTTCACCTGCTTTTAATTGGCTAAGGCAAGGAGTGGTCAGCTGCACCGTTTTCAGGAAGCCTTTGAAGGCTCCTTGCAGAAAGCTAAGTTTCTATCGCGTGTTGACCCTGGGATCAAAAGTAATAGCTCACCTTTCAAATGACCTGATTGATAATGAAACGGAGTTCGATGTTTCTTCCAACAAATTAAGCATCAATATATTGAAAAGAAAACTATTAGCACTTTTCTCTCTCCCTCATGAATATAACTCCCTTGTTTACCTGCCTCTTTGAATTTCTAGGCCCCTTCCTTGGAAACGTTCCTCATTCATGAAAGTCCTTCCTATTCCATAGTCTGGTAAAATCTCCTCCTTAATTATCCAGCATGTTCCGTCTTTCATCGTTTCTTTTGGGAGGGGGGGGAGTTCAAGTTTTTATAAAATCGAGGGCTGTGAAATAGCAACTGAAAGGTGATAGGGCTTTGAAACTGACCAGGTCTTTACAGTTTGCTGGAGTGTTTTAAAGCGGTGTTTACAAGGACAAAATAGGTGGCTCCATCCTGACAGAAAGAATGTCACACTGGCCGCTTTACCAACGGCCTGCTGGAAACACCAGCAGCGCCAGCTACAGAATTGTACTTGAAATACCAACTTCCTTACTCCCTCTTTCTCTTGATTCTTTGAGGATGTTGTTTAATCTCATTGGAATTTTGTGTGTGTGTGTGTGATTTGAACAGGCTGATAAGTGGCCCAATACAAAATGATGGAGGCTTTGTTTTTCGGGGAAAAAATAAACTAAAAATGAAAGAGTTTCTTCAATTACAGCAATCTATACCCTAGAGCTTCTGGAGAGACATGCGAGTGAGTCCGACCTGACAGGTTCTAGTCGCAAACAGGGATTCTTACAAAGGAAATAAATGTTGAAATTTGGATAGGGCTGGGAATTTCATTTGTTTCTAAAATAAGTTTACATCTAAATATTCTCTGTGTTGCTACTTGCAACCCATTATAATAGCATACAATAGGAAATAAAGCGAATGTCCCCCAGGAGGAGACGGGTTAAGTAAACTACGGGGGATGGGGGGACCCATTCAGTGCACTGCTCTGCACCATTAAAAGTTAGTTGGCAGGAGGGAAAAAATGGCATAACAATTGTTTATAAAAAAAAATTTTTTTAAATAAAGGAAACTTGTTTATGATCTAGAGAAGAAAATCTGATTGCAAGTGGCTTAATGTAGACACATTTCTGAATGGACTGCAGTTCAAGTCAGGAGCTAGGTCCATCCTTTGTTACTGTATCCCCAGCACCGTGTTGGTTATGATATGTGTTCAAATTAATAAATTAAGGTATATACAAAGTGGTTCCACTAGGAAAATATATTTTGTGCTTAGAAAAACTGTAAGACTATACATTAAAATGTTAACTGTTTAATTCTGAGTGGATGATTCTTCTTTTGCCAATAGGTATTTTTAATTTTTATAATGAAATTGTATTTCTTTTGTAATCAGAACAAAAACAATGAAATTAAGTTAAAAATATATCTCTTAGCTTTTCCAGAGCAGTCCCGCAAAAGGGCCCATTCCTCTTCTTAAGCAGTTTAGGGCTGGCTGGCTGTTTCTTAGTCTTAGAAAGCAGCTTATTTTCTGATATCCTTGCATTTTGTCCAAGCTTGCCCCTCGGTGAGCAATCGCACCCAGTCTGTTTCCAACTGTGATCAGTAAATGAAGTGAAAATCAAAATGAGGTAACTATTATGTGCTGTCTGTCACTCATCCATTTCCCATGTAAATGTGATTTCATTCTTCTTGAAATAAGAACCGAACCAGAAACTCTGATAATCCCTAACAGAAATGCAGCTCACAAGGACAGCTCTGTTCTCACGGACTTCACAAGCCTCCAATTTGAGGAGAAGAAACTGGCTAAGATCCATTCATTCGGAATAGTCTAACAATTCCCTTGAGCAGTAAACATATTTTATTTCTCAGTGTTAGACATTTATTGCTGAAGAACACAATGCCTGCATTTCTAGGTATTAACAAAAGTTGTTTGTTGGCCAACAGTTGTGCGTGAATGCTCCTCAAGAGCAGTGCGGGGTGTATGTGTAACACAACAGACACCCACCCTCGCGGCCGGGATTGCCCAGTGCACCCAGGGATGGTGCATTTGACTTAAAACTGTGAAATGGTGTGCCCGGGGGAAGCCTCAGACATCCTGAATGTTATAGTCCAAAGCAGAAGAAAAACAGCAAAGTCTGAAGAACCGGAGTTGGAAGAAGGGAAGAGTGTAGATTTGTTCTATTTATAGTTTCGTCCTTAAAAAAACAACCACCAAACAGAAGCACCAGGTATATACAGAGTAAGTCAGAACCAGAAATGTTCATCCAACTGTAGTGTTCTGCTAAAATAATAGCTACAAATTCCTAAGGAACCACCTAAAATATTAATCCGTTCTGTATTTTGAAAGTATAATCCTGCCCGGCCGGGCGTGGCTCAGCTGTTGAGCGTTGGCCTAGGATCCAGGCGATGGGGGTTCGATTCCCGGTCAGGGCACACGCCCGGGTTGCGGGCTCCATCCCCTGTCAGGGGCAGGGGCGTGCAGGAGGCAGCCGATCAATGACTCTCTCATCATGGATGTTTCTCTCTCTCCCTCGCCTTTCCTCTCTCTGAAATCAATAAAGATATATATATATAGTCCTGTGGAAATACTACCCCCTTTAAATGAAGCTTAAAAACTATTAAATAAATACTTATAAATTTTATTTATGGCCTCTCTACAATGAAATGGAGAACAGTTTTAAATAAATCGTATTAGCTCAAGTCTGGACAGTTTCCTAGAAAAATATAATCCTTGGACAGTTTTGAAAGAATTGGAAAAGTTGTATCAAGAAAATAAAATGAAGTGTCCCAGGATTAACCTGCCCAAGAGGGAAGTCATAACAGAAAAAGAATTTGCTTTCAAATCTTTTGCGCCCAAGGGGAAGACACACTTCTAGGCGGATATGTCATCTGCAGAGAGAATCAAGACCAGTGTCCTGGGGAACAAGGGGGGTGTTATTTGCCTCCTTACCGGACATGAAATAATTCAAGTCCATTTGGTTCACTTATGGTGAAATAAATGGCAATACGCTGAAAGTCATGCTCTTTAATTTATTTCCTTTAATTCAACCCCAGAAATCAAAATAGGAAGGGAAATATATATACTCCCTGCGACGGGCTTCTGTCTAAACCGCGTGTTTTTCACAGCGCGCTCACCGCAGAAGCCCGCACACGGCCAGTGTGCGAAAGGGATGCCGATCCCCGGAGGCTTTTCCACTTGGCGAACATCTGTTAGCACCCGCTTGTCCTCATTCACTTGGTGCAACCAAAGCTACCAAAGATCACTGTGGGATACGTACAGGTCACTCGGGGTCGCTGCATACGCGTCCCGAAGCATCTCCGGTTGTTTCTAAACTGAGAGCCCGCATCCCTTTGTGGAGGCGGTTTTCCTTCCTTCGGTTCCCGCTTTTCAGGACTCAGGACAGTGTGCACATCATCATCATCATCATCATTATTATTATTATTGTCATCATTTTTTAGTACATAACACCTAATAAAGTGCCTGGCACATGTGGGAGGTCAATAAACATGTGGTGAATAAAATAACTAATTAAAAACCTCCAAAAAGCTATGAAAACTATACCTCAACTGCAAAATTAAAAATGCCATTATTGAAGTGTGACTTTTACTTTAACAATTGGATGGAAGGCCCAGTGAAGTTTACAGGTTTTGTCCCCCTTGGACTCAGTAACAGAAGAGTTGCATCGGGGACATGAGATAAAGGCCCTGACTGGAGATGGCAGAGGGAGGGGCTCCGTGGGGCCTCCGCTGTCAGCGTCCACAGCGCCACCCTCATGCGGATGCTCTCCCGAGGAAGCCCCAGTGCCATCAGGTAATCTGGCACCTGGCTGGCACTAAGGAACAAAGTCCCCTTATGTTATTGTCATAGTCCAGTTTTATTCCCCAGTTAAATACAGAAAATTTACAGTTAGAAAGCAACGAGTGTCCAGATGAAGCAGTTACAAAGCCCTTGCCCATAGAAATTGTTTTTCCATAATACACAGGCCTGTGACTCTTATTGATGGGGTCGAATCCTCCTAAGAACTGGAGCTCTCCTGGCTGTAAATCAGTCAACTTTCCAATCTTCTTCAGGCCAGGAGACGTGACTGGCTGACTCTCAGTTCTGTCTAGCACTGTCCAATTTACAGTCAGTTGTTGTTGTTTAATATAATCTGACTCCAAAACAAGTGTTATATACTGAGACTTCCTCTTCACACATATGTACCCCAGTAAAACAAATTAAATATAATATACACAATGGGAAATAAAATCCATGAGTAGGTGTCAATGACATGGTGGTTCTCCAGAATGGTTCTGCCGACGTGCCCTCCCGGGGGTTTTCTTCTCTCTATCCTGGATGGGTCTGCACTGGGGCTGCCTGTGAATCTTCCTCTAATGGAGTCATATTCTGGGTGGAGAGAAAAGGAAGTCTGGTCCATGTCAGTCTCGCTGTCGTGGTGACAACCATCGAAGGCCATAGCTTGAACTGCATCAATATTGTACATTCCAGAAATCTGATAAAAAGAATTTTGTTAGTAAGTCATGAATATGGTTTTATGAATGGGAATTACAGTAAAAATCTAAACAATCAGGATTTTAAAAAATAGTTTCAATAAATGCTAAGAATGCTTTGCTTATTTTAAAGAACTCTGGTTTTGCTTCTGGTGTCTGACTAAAAGTCATTTTAATAATAAATGGAAAGCATTATCTTGGAGATCCATTTTTAATAGGGGTTTAGCAGAGTTTATAATTTTTTCCATAGAGATATTTGAGCATCATACAAATAAATGTTACAAAACTATAATGTCAATGTTTTCTAATTTAGTCCTGGCCTGATAGATTGTTACACTCAATGCCTGTGTTTCCCCAGAAGGAAACAGTTTCAGGTTCCCCCCCGCTTTGTTTCTGAGTAGTATGAAAGCTTTGGCATAAGTTTGTGAGTTGAAATTGAAAATGGTTTATCAGAAGAGCAATATAAGCCAATTGGGTTTGCTTCTCAATGTATTTTTCCTGTTTAGAGAAAACATAACAGTATGCCCAGTCAGTGTGTTTTGTCCAATAACAACAGTATCATCTGGTGATCCACTTACGCTTAAATTTAGGGTGTGGGTCTGGAATGATTTTAGCTGCTCTTTGGAAATGCAAATTGGCCAAGCCTTCCTATTTTTGCTGAAAAGTACCTATAAACGAGGCTAACATAACCAAATTAAACAACTTGACATTGGCTTATTTTTTGGAAGGAGCGAATTTTCAGTGCTTTCTGGCCTCAGCACCTGGTTGAATCTGAACTACCATTTCTCTGTAAGGCTTATTCTGAGGGAGAGAGAGGTTCTCTTTGATTCAGAGCAGCATCTAGGAAGCAGCTGTTACTAATTGCTTTCCGAGAAAACAAAATCACTTCTTGATCTACAGGGAAGTTAAAAAAATAAACAAATACGAACAGGCTACTACTGGATGAAATTATTCAGAATTCAAATTGGATGCAGCAGAGTAAATTCTGCCAAAATGTATATTTGGTTCATAGTGATTGAAAACCCTAATATTTTACTTAATTCAAAAAGACATGGAGACTAGAAATAAGTCAGACAGTGAAAGACAAATACCATATGATTTCACTTATATGTGGAATCTGAAAAATAAACAAAACACAAAGAGACTCATAGATGCAGAGAACAAACCGATGGTTGCCAGATGAGAGGGGAGTCGGGGGACTGGGTGAAAAAGGGGAACAGATTAAGAGATACAAACTGGTAGTTACAAAATCGTCCCAGGGACGTCAAGTACAGCGCAGAGAATACAGCCAATACTATTGTAATAACTACGTATGGTGCCAGGTGGGCACTAGACATAAATTATATAAAAGTCTAACCGCTGCGCTGTACACCTGAAACTAATATAACGTTGAATGTCAACTGTAATTGAGTAAAATTGTCTTTCATACTCAGCCAAAAAAAAATGTAGTTAAAAAATTAAAAGACATGGAAACTATTTATTCTGTGTAGTCAAACTAACCAGGGCCCCATCCCAAGTCATGTTGTCCCTTTTTGTTTTAATTGTAGAAACTTTCCATAATAAAATGGAAACGGGCAAAATACACATGAAAGGCGATCCAGACGGAATAGCTAACCTCAGAGAGCGCTTAGTAACATGAATGATACATTCAGGCTGGAGCTGAGGATGCAATAACTACGCACAGTCTCTCTACCCCGAATACTGCGGAGCCACCCCCTGGACACCCACTTTTCTATCCTAACAAAAAGGTCACTGTTGTGTTCAAGGAGGCACAGTCTCCCGTGAAGAGCCAAGGTGCCGTTTTCTCTCTCTATTATGGTGATTCAGAACTACCTGTGTACTTGAGTAAATCTTGCAACATTCAATTTACCGGTAGGCTGCTCATTCCCACAAGTGTATGAGTTGGTTTTCCCCATAGAAACTCTTTTAATGTTTTGGTCTTTAATTTTTCACTCCAGCCTATCAATAAGCACATAGCGAAGGCCTATTATATCTTAACTATAGGCTTGACTGTTTGGGACTAAGTTCTAAGTCCTGGAATGAGGAAAACATTCGGATAAGAAAGGAAATTGCTTCCTTTCTCCTTCCTGGGTAAAGGTCCACTCTGGGGATCATTTCTCCACAGCTCCCGCTGGCCTCCCAGCTCCTGGTGAATGGGGGGGTTGGGACCTGTGTGTGCCGTGGTAGAAAGTGAGCTTCGCCTGACGTCGTGACTTCATGGGAGCTCCTTAGCCTGGCATTCCTGGCCGTCCTCGCCGCCCCCAGTCCCCCGACCCTGGGGACTTAGGGGGGAGGCACTGGCGCGTGTGGCTCAGCCCCTTTGGAATCCTCACTGTGAGACCTGCATCGGCCTCCTGGTTTGATCTCTGAAATAAGGCTGAAGGAGGAGACCGTCTTTACAGGGAGAGTCCAGAACTGTCTGGCTTAGCCAGTGACCGAGAGAATAAGTATGTTTGATTCAGTGAGGAGGTATCAGTGGGCCGCCCTGCTCACAGACCTAAGCCGCTTTCTCCAAACGGCTTCATCAATAACAAAGGCGACACTATCAAGCGCATCGGTCTGGCGCACACATCTCTCTTCTCTCTAAAATTGAGGGAAGAGGTATCATCGATTAGGCCCAAACGCACAGACATGTCCTCCTGCCCTGCCCCTCACGAGGGCATCCCATCCCCTGAACGATCTCTCGTCTCCGACGGCTGTTTCCACTATTCCCGTTGAAGCTCCTGTCCCTTCACTCCGCGTGCTCTGGGCACCGATCACGGTAAGAACTTGACATCCGTGGAGCCCTTTATAGTTGGCAGAAGTTTCAGGCCTATTTACTATGTCATGTCATCTTCACAACAGTCCCGTGAAATAAAGAGGGAAGGAATTCCACAATTTTGCAAGTGCGTAATCAAGTTTAGGAGAAATAACCTGCAGACAAAGCTAGGAAGTGGCAGAGTCAGGTTTGGCATCACTTCTGACTCCAAATCTTATGCTCTTTCATTCTAACAACTATATGAATGCCAGGTAGAATATTTCTTGGAGATAATGGCACCTTTAAAAGAAGATGCTTAGGATGGCGGTTTCCAGAAGCTGGGGGAGGGGGAAGTGGGGGGTTTAATAGGTACAGAATCTCAGTTTTGCAAGATGAAAAAGTTCTGGAGATTGGTTGCACAACAGTGTGAATACACTTAACGGTAATTAACTATGCCCTTAAAAACGGTTAACATGGCGAGTTCTGTGTTATTTGTATTTTGCCTCAGTTAAAAACAAAAAATAAGGGCCCTGGCCGGGTGGTTCAGTCAGGTGGAGCATCATCAAAAGGTTGTGGGTTCAAGTCCCGGTCCGGGCACAGGCCCAGGGTACAGGCTCGATGTCCAGTCAGGCTGTGTATGGGAGGCGGCCAATAAATGTTGCTCTCTCACATCGATGTCCCTCTCTCCCCCTTCCTCTGTCTCTAAAATCAATAAAAACATATCCTCAGAGGAGCATTTTTTAAAAAAAGAATGATGCTTATTAACCCCAAAGAATCTCTTTTTAGTGGAACACAAGGAGACTGAATACAACACTAGCAAGTGGGAAAAAAAAAGTCCAGGATGAGCACCTGCGTTGTGTGGCAGGCGGGGGCGGGGAGACCTAGATACACCGAAGCAAAGGACACATAAGGTGGCCGCGGCTACTTCGCTGCCTCTCCTGGGTTAACCCCCCACCTAAAAAGGAAATAAGAGCATAGGACAAGAACAACAAATTCTTTCCGTTGCCACACGTTTTCCTCTGTCACCTGCCACTTCACAGGTTATCTGACTCCTTCCTACTCACAGTGTGGGCCACGGCCCAGCAGCGTCCGGGGCCCGTTAGCGATGCAGACGCCCGGGCCCCACCCAGACCCCCCGAATGACAGGCCCCGCACACTTGTGTGTAAGCTTCGGGTGCTCTCTCCCTGCGCGTCGCTCACTGTGGGTGTGTGTCGGGGGCACAGAAGCTCACCCTTTCAACAGAAGAGCTCGAGGCTTCTGCGATGAAGCAGAACCGGCTCCCGCAGCTTCGGCTCCAGGGGCGCACGGTGGGAAGGCGACGTTAGCATCGCAGGACTGGGCCGCCTCTGGGGCTCCGCGCCTGGGAAACTCCGGGGAAGTCACTTCACCAAAGCTCTGGGCCTCACTTTCAAAGGCGAGGCGATAGTCTCCGCAGGGCCTGCGTCAGGAAGCTGACATGGGGCTTCGGTCGTAAGAAGGGACATGAAAACATTCCCACAGGTATGAAATGCTCTCACTAGAAATACAAAAAATATAAACAATGTTTGGGTGTGCATAAATGCTCATATAGGAATTTCCTAAACCGGCGTGAATACATTACATTAAAATCATGTGTGCAAGTGTGTACGTTTATTTATGTACGTAGTCCCTTAAGTGTGTGCTAGCAAGTGAATTACTTTGACCAGTTAGGTGTCCGAAGCACAATATCGCATGTGGGTTCCTCAGCCACAGGGAACTGGTGCTCCAGGCCTTGGAGCGATGCAGCAGGTAGGACAGATCTGTCCATAGTTATTACGCAGTGTCACAAAATCATGTGGCAACACTAAAACCTAGAAGGCCCCTTACTCCCAGTATCCCGTGGGGAGAAGCACCTCCCTTTATGCTCTCCCGAGAAACAAGAAGAGGAAAGGAGTCCTAGCTCTTCATGGAAACATGTCCCTTACTGGTCGAGAGCACAGTCTGGGGTCAGGGAGGCCCAGAAGCAAATCCGGATTCCTCTTGAGCCAAGTTACCGCCCACCTGCTCCTATTTCACTTCCATAACATGAGGGTGATAAAAAAATTTTTTAAAAACCGACCCCTTGGGGCTACTTTGAGCATTTAACAGCATAATACGTGTTAGGTGGTTCGCACAATGCCAATAGGTAATCAGTGCTCATTAAGTGTTAGCTGTTATTATCATCACCACCTGCTTGGAGGGATGTGGCCAGCACATCACCCCTTTCTCCCAGGGACTGAGTGGGCACACTGGGGAGCATCCCCCACTCGGGAACCCTGGCAAAGGCCAACGATGCCAGGAAGCCGGCCAGCACAGAGGCAGGGGGAAAGGTCAATATTAAATTGTCAGCAGCGTGTAAACGGGCATCTTGACAAGGGGTATGGACTCAACACGAGGGCTGACGGCGGTGCCAGGAGAGCGTCTTTGCTGAGGAGCCGTTCACACTCTGGAAGGGATGTGACAGCCAAGGCAAGGCGGACCCTCCCCGCCTTCCGGAGCCGCTCCCGTTCCTCCGCTCCGGGGAGGGAGCTCCCGGCTGCAAACTCGGTGGGTGACAGGCACACGGACAGGGAGCCGCCCCCAGGTCCACGGCACGGCCTTGACGCAGGACACCTGGGCCCGGAGGCGCTCACGCCAGGGACGGTGGTGGCATGGTCAGCACCGTGGTGACTCCTGCCACTTGAGAACGGAGACAAGCTCAGTGACATACCCGCTCAGTTCCAGGTTCTGGTGCTGGATTACAGCAGGGGGTATGTCTTCAGAACAAGATCAATCTGGTGATCACAGGGTGGGGGTGGGGAGGAACCCCCGCATGTTAGCCTAATTCACATCTTTTTTTCTTTTTAATACAATGATTTTATTGATTTTTGAAGGGAGAGGAAGAGACAGAGAGAGAGAAACATCGATGCAAAAGCAAAACATCGATCAGTCACCTCCCGCACACCCCTCACCCGCATCGAACCCGAGACCCTTCAGTGCACAGGACAACACCCAACCAACTGACCACACCAGCCAGGGCTAGTTCACATCTTGGGGTGAAGCAAGAAGCTCTCCTTGCATTTCTCTTTCTACCTCTTTTTCTTGCCGACACCCCCATTGTCCATAAAGTTTTCTTCTTTCCATCTAAAGACTTCATAGCCTTGCCCTGGCCAGTGTGGCTCAGTGGTTGGGCATCGACCTGTGTGGCAAAAGGTCACCGGTTCAATCCCTGGTCAGGGCACGTGTCCGGGTTGTGGGGCTTGATCCCCAGTAGGGGGCGTGCCGGAGCCAGCCCATCGATGTTTCTCTCTCACATTGATGTTTCTCTCTCCCTCTCTCTTCCTCTCTCTCTGAAATCAATAAAAATACATTTAAAAAATAAACACTTCACAGTCTTTCAGCACTCAGTGCTTCTCGCCCTCGGGTGGGCCTCTTCTAACCATCCCAGAAAGGCAAACCGTATCCAGTTTGAAAATATCCTTCTAGGAAAGAAATTCCAAAAACCATTCCCACTGCCCTTCCCCACCGTTTCACAACTTTTACTGTTAAGAAGTTGTCTTCATGTCTCCCTTTAATCTTTCACTTGTCGAGGAGTGATCTTTATGGCATTAAAGATTGCTGTTCTCCACATTTCCCTTTCACGTGGACACTTACAAGCCATCATTGTAGCTACGCTTTGTCTTTTTTTTCCTGAAACTACAGTTCAACTGAGACTCAGGATGGAAGTGTGCTAGTGGAGGCTCCGCCCAGGGTAGATGTTTACTAAGCCAACTGCTAAATGCCAGTTACTATTTTCCCTCCCCCTCCCCTCTCCCTTCCCACCGCCTCCCCCCCTTTCCTCTCCCTCCTTTCTTTCCCTTCTTACTCTTTCTGCAGCGTGAGATTCAGAGGTAAGAGGCCAGGGTTCTGGGGGGACAATCGAGAAAGCAGAGACTGAGATTTCTTTAATAAAATGCTGGCCTTGGGGAAGGCTGTTCTGTCTACACTAATTTCTCAGAGGGATGTGCCAAAGTAGTGCCTGGAGAGAGAGGATAGGATTGTAAATATTTGAAATGTACACTGGCTGGCATGGTTTTATTTCTTAACTTCCCACCAGGGAGGTGCAAATGGAATCCTTAATGATTTTTATAAGTTGTGAGCGCATTTTAACGTCAACAGACAGGGTCCCCAACAGCAGGAAGAGCGCCGTGATTTACTCCTAAATGGACAGACACAGCACGGGGACAGCTTTCACCAACGTGTCTACCCTTCCTGCAGCAGCTCTGCAAGGCCCGCGGCTGAGGGAGGCCCCACCACAGACAGGGACGGCTCTGCTCCTCACTCCAGGTGGGGTCTTTCTGTTCCGATGATCGAGACCAGCACAGTCTGGCAATTTGACAGTCACCATGCGAGGGCCCGGAATCGCACCTCCACGCTGACTTTAACTACAGGAAAAGAAACCTGAATGCGTCCCAGCTCTCACCATTGAATGCAGCCCACGGCCTCCCCGAGCTCCAGGTTTCCCTGACAATGGGAACAACAGTTTGCATGTCTGTGGATGCTGTTTGCACTCCTTGCTCCATAAATATGGAGATGTGAGATTTTTATTAACATTACAGATGTCTGTGTGGCTGAAGCCAAGACTGTTAAATAAACATGCTTGCCTTTATGGCATGTTTACTCGCCATAAACCTAGGTAAATATTATCAGCCACGCGTTGCAGAAAATCAACAGGAGCTGAGGGTGGCTCAGTAATTAGCCTGAGTTTTGTCGGGAGCAGGACTGAAACCTTTCTCTCCGAGTGTAGAACCCATGCTTTTTACATGCAAACCTGCTGCCTCTCATTCTGGACCTGCAATGGAAATTGTCTTTGTTTTTAAGATTATAAACCAATTTCTATAGATGGAGCATCTCTGAGACAAGACACTGTAAAATGAGTGTAGAATTAGGAAGCACGAAGGCATCCTGTGCTTTTCAACAGGCCAAGCGTTGTACTCCCTTGGGGATTTCACTGGTAAAACCGAATGAATCCTAAACTAACATTCCTATTGATTAGCTTACTTCATTAGTTTAAAACGTTAGATTGTCTTCTCTTACTGATTTTCTATGATATGGAAAATAGAACTTGATTAATGGACAGTAACAGGAGCTTAATGGACAAAATAAGGGTTTAGAACAAACACACGAGTTTCCATGTCACGTATTTTAAACTGATGACTGTTTGGGCCAATAAAAAGGAATTGCATTATCTATATTTGCCAGAGGCCAATAAATTACCAGCTATTTTCTCTAAAAGGGTGCTTCGTCCAACTAATTTACTATAGTTTTATTTATTTTGAAACCAGCATGCCAGATATTCCTTGTTTAAAATGAGCAATAAACAAGAAATAGAGAGTGGGAGGAGGGATTGTTGAGTATGGGGGGTAAAAGCGAGGACACTGAAATATATGTTCCCCAAGCAATGGAGCTGGGAGTCAGCGAGTATTACAGCTACATTAACATACCACGTCTTGAGCCACCCTTAGAAATACAGTAATCTTGACAAATAGTATTCCTCCCAAACCCATTCAAGTTAACATCTCAATAAAGGAGTTTTGAATTATATGAAGTGACCACTTAGTCAAAGAAAGGTCCTGTGCTGGGATTAGAAAATTATCTTCTCGCCCACCAATTCTGCCAGGCAAATCTAGAAAAGGGTTAAGAGATGGTATTTAGTCTGGCCCATGGGTCTCAGCTGCCCTGAACCCTCGCGGTTTCACCATATTAACTCTTAAGGACGCATATGGGGTCCTAACAACCCGTGAGCCCGGGGAGAGTTCTTCATCTTTGGGTTTCATGGGCCATTTTTGTCGCCGTCCATGCTGGAGACGCTCGCTGACCGGTGCGGTGGCCGCAGGCGCCCCCAGGCCGCTGAGTCAGCCCACCCCTTCAGGGCTGTGGGGGGGCTCTTTTGAAGGCACAGGTGTCTGCATTCACTTTCAACTGAGTGCAAACATTTTCCCTGTCAGCCGAGGCAGAAAGCGAGCGTTACGTGATGTGAGGGAGAGGACGACAGGCTGGAGATGCCAACACAGTTAAGGCCAGAAACAACCGTCCCACGAAGGCAGTGCCGGAGCCCGGTGCCCTCCATGGTGCTTAAATACTCCTAGGTTACTTTTCCAGGTCTGCGGCATAACCTGTGGTCGGGGATATTTTCCTTTGAGTGACGGCATGCCTGAAAGCTTGGGTTGGCTTTTTCCGCCGCGTCTGTTTTCTGGTAAATGACACCAGTACTTAACGCACTGTCCGTGAGGGGCACGTCCCTTGCAGAGGGGCCAGGCGAGACAGATGGCAGCAGGGAAAGGGGGCAGCGGGAAGGGAGAGAAGATTCACTGCTCCTCCTTCCACGAGGGTTTAAACACCCTTGAACAGCTGGAGTCTCACCCCCTCTCCACACAGTCACATGTGAAGACAGGATAGTTCTTAACCCATCCCACACTCCAAATTATGATTGTCGTCATCTCTTACGAGAATTACCTAATCACAATGGACACTCCTGTGTTGTGCAGCCTCTATTGTTTTTGTTTGTTTGTTTTTATCGTCACCAGAGGCTATTTTTTCCACTGCTTTTCAGGGAGAGTGGGGGGGGGGGAGAGAGAAAGAGAGAGAAACATTGATGTGAGAGAGACACATCGATTGGTTGCCTCCCGCATGCACCCTAGTTGGGGTGAGCCTGCAACTGAGGTGCATGCCCTTGGCTGGAATGGAGCCGGGGACCCTTCAGTCTGCAGGCTAACACTAACCACTGAACAACCCAGCCAGGGTGGCCTCTATTGGTTTTTTATCTGAAACATGACAAGTGTGGATGGGTCTTAACCAGCAATGAGTCCTCATTGTTTCCAGTTAGTAACCAAAAGACAGCTATTCAGAACATGATAGAATAAACACTGGCCATTTAACGACTATGCATTAAGCACAAAAAATGTGCGGGGCACTGTGCTAGTCACGGCAGGAGCAAAAAAGATGACCCTTGTCTTAAGGAACTCACGTTCTACTAGAAGATAAGGCACCGACCCATCCCACAGCTAAACGCAAATCAGAGGCAGTAAGTTACCGTAGGATAGATGCAAAGTGCCGTGTGGCTCAAAGATGAGAAAGACCACGTCTGCTTGGGGCCATCAGTAAAGGCTTCTGGGTGTCGATAGATGGCAGGAGTTTGACAAAGACAAGTAGGAAGGGCATTCTAGGCAGAATGCGGGCCAGAACAGATGGACAGAGTAAGATAAGCTGTTAGACGTGAGGGCCTGTTTCAGAACATTGACTATTCAAACTGGTTAAAGCTTAGGCCAAGTATATTGGAGCAGGGATATGGTTGAAGATCTGAGAAATAAAAATTCAGGACACAAAGTTATATTTGAATTTCAGATCAACAACAAATAACATTTTAGTACAAGTATGTCCCATGCAGTATTTGGGATATACTAATACTAAGACATTATTTGGTGCTTATCTAAAATTTAGTATTTACCGAGTATACTATATATCGCCTGGCAGCCCTTAAGGAACACTTTGGATTCCAAGTGGAGAGTATTCACTCCAGTGGCACTTGAGAGGAGTGTATTGTGACCACGCTCATGGTTTAGAGATATTACTCTGGTGGTAGGATTAAACTGGGGCAGGAAGACCAGGAGGTCAAATAAGCAATTACAAGGCCTCTCAAACCCATGTGCAAATTAGTACAAAGTGTCTCTTCCTCTGGAGGATGTCAACCCAAACCATGTCCCATGGAGCTTGGCCTGGATTTCTGCTCCCTATTGCCCCATGGGTCAGATGTCACAAGGCCTTGTAAGATGGCCCTGGGCAGGTAGGGTCTGGTAGGGCAATCCAGGGTAAAGTTAACAAGGGTCCCAGCACTGGTCAAGGTAGGAGGAATGGAAAAGAAAGGATCAGTATATTTGAGGACTTTTATAGAAAAGGCTGACTTTAAACAGTTAGACACGGCAAAGCCACAGTTCCCATGTGTGGTCATGGACCGCTTGGGCTCTCCAAGACATTTCAGAGGTTCTATGCAGTGAAAATGAATTTTATAATAATACTAAGGCCTTATTTACCTTTTCCGCCGTGCTGACATTTGCACTGATGGTGTAAGGTAACGGTGGGGGAAACTGCTATTGCCTCAGTATGAATTAAGGCGGCAGCACCCAACTGACCTAGCAATCACTGTATTCGTCAACTCCCAGGATCACATACATATTCAAAATCAAGAAAATTGTTCATTTTATTAAATCACAGCCCTTGCGTACATGCCTTTTTTTTAAAAATCCTCACCTAAGGATTCTTTTTCCATTGCTTTTCAGAGAGTGGAGGGGAGGGAGAGAGAAACATCGATGGGAGAGACACACATCGATTGGTTGCCTCCCACACATGCCCCAACTGGGGCCCCGGATTGAGCCTGCAACTGAGTTTTGTGCCCTTGGCCGGAATCGAACCCTGGACCCTCCAGTGGGCTGACACTCTAACCACCCAGCCAAACTGGCTAGGGTTTGAGTACATACCTTTTAACATCCTGGTTGATGAAATGAGAAGTATACATACAGTTCTTCTGCCTACAAAGTACAGTGGCTCTTCGAGGAAAAGCAACCAGGTAAATGAGTTGCGAGCTGAACACTAGATATTTTTTTTCAAAGGAACACCACTTTTCCTCAAAAGAACAACTGACAGACAAGCTCTAGTTGTTCAGAGTTGAGTAGCTGCCAGACATTTTCTCAAAGCTGAGTAAAGGAAGCCTATTACTTGCAGCAAGACAACTCATAGTATTTGTTGCCAAATGATAACATTTGAGTTTTTGAGCCAAAACTAGATTGATGTTTAACTTGTATCCATCACTATGAGCTTGAAAGCATCCCACTACTCAGAGACTTTTTGATGGGGCTGGTGGTGATATTAATGAATGTGATTTTTTATATTGCATAATTGTAACCGAGTGAAGTGCTCGGTCTCTCTGACTCCGCGTTGTTAGGGCCTATGTTATTCCCATGGCCTTCCGACTAGCTCCTGTGTTAGGCATGGTCATTATTAGAGGCATTCTGCTTGGGGCTTGAGTTTTTACAAAAAGAGCCCCTCCCATTTGCCCTTCCCTTGACATAAAAGAAGCCTGAACTCTGCTTTCTTACGATGGATTTGAGGAACCACTAAGGCCCCCATCATCTTGATTTGGCACCTTCTTGATCAATGAACATTTTCTTACTCCAAACTCTGATGGTTTGAGTTTTGTTCTTTTGAAGCATTGGGCACATGGACTTTTGGACCAGTAATGTAATGAATTATATGAACATTGGGAAGATCTGTATAACTCAGTATTTTTCAAATGACCAATGCATAGGTAAAAACATCAAGTGAAAGTGAAAAATAGATCAATGGATTTTAATCCAATAGATTTTTTTAAATGTATAGATATGGCTTCATATTCCACAATACAACTAACCTTTTTTTAATTAAATTTATTGGGATGATATTGGTTAATGCAACTAATCTTTAAGAAACTGTCACTTGCTTATGGTTTTGGTACAATGTCAAGGAAGGCTATGCACAATTACCTGAAAATACTATTAAAATATGATTCCTTTGCCCAGCTGACGTAGCTCAGAGCCTGAGCATTGACCTATGATCCTGGAGATCTGGGTTCGATTCCCAGTCAGGGCACATGCCCGGGTTGTGGGTTGGATCCCCAGGTGGGGGTGTGCAGGAGGCAGCCGATCAATGACTCTCTCTCATCATTGATGTTTCTCTCTCTCTCTCCTTCTCCCTTCCTCTCTCTGAAATCAATAAAGACATATTTTTAAAAATATATATGACTCTTTTCTCCAAATGCATATCTGAGGCCAGATTTCTTCCTATATTTCAACTAAAACCTATTCCAACAGATTGAATGAAGAAGCAGAGATGAGAATCCAGCTGCCTTCCATAAAGCCAGGCATTAAGGGTTTGCAAAAATGCAAAACAATGCTGCTCTTCTCACTAAATTCCGTGTTTTAGGGAAAAAAAGTTATTTTTCTTATATGCTATTATGTTAACTTGTAGTGAGTTTAGTATTGCTATTTTTAAATGGATTAATACCTATAATGAAAAATTCTGTTTTAATAGCCAGCATGGCTAATAATGATAGATGTAACCCACAGAAACAAAAGCTTTCTGGGGGTCCTTAAAATTCTCTTAAATGCAACTGGGTCTAAGACCAGAGTTTGAGAACCACTGCCAAAGGCTAAGAAGGATACTGAGGGTGCAAATATGAAAGACTCAACAGATTGAGGGTCCTCAATAGAACAAGGAAAGTCAAGAGAATAAGTGGGGCTCGGGCAAAGGGGGGACAGTGCTTCGCTCAGTTTTGAATGTGCCGCGTGCCCGCAGAGCCGAGGGTGAAGTTCAGAAGGCGGCTGGAGGCACCATCTGGGCCTCGGAGACAGAGCTGAGGTAGGACATGGGGCTGGGACTTACTTTCATGAGGACAGGGGTCAGAAGGGGCTCATTCCATTTGACGGGAGGATCCAAAGCGAGCACAGTGTCGAGAGGGGTGGGAGGAGCAGGGAAAGAGAAACGGAAGAAGAGTGCAAAGGCGAAGGAAAACCAGATTAGCGCAGGGCCATGGGAACAAGCCTGCTGCCTGGGTGGTTCCCCGACACTGAGGCCCGGCAGCTGGCGCGGGCGCCCCCCTCTGAGTCTCGGGGACCTTGGCAGGCCGTACTGATCACACACCTTGCAGGCGACGAAGAGGAGGCTGGGCCTTGACCTCTACACTTTGTCCTGAGTGTGGAGAGGATGCCTACTAGTGTCAAAGGTTTCGGAGAAAGTGAAAAAGGGGAGACAGCCGAGAAAAGGCAAGTGGGATAGAGACAGTGGGGGGCACCGTGACCTGTATGTTATTTTACATGAACCTGCACCCCAGGTTCCTAACCCTGCGGGCTCGCGGGGAGATGCAAGAAGCACAGGGTTTCGGGGGCAACCTAAATGCATTTCGTGTCTCCCCGGTCACCCCGCCTGCCCTGGAGCCGGCCTTCATTGCTGTCGGCGTCACCCTGTGGCAGCTGAGCCGCAGCTTCAGGAATCTGATTGAAGACCATGTTTGTGACCTGCTAGAGACGGACAGACTTCCTCGCTCTGTCTGGAGGGCTGGGAAGGTGCCTGTCGTCTCCTCTGGGCCCCACACCACCCCACTGCCACACCGAGCTCAGGGGGGCTGCTCCCCTGTGAGGTAGGAGCCCAATAATTTTTCATTCACATGGTATGTTTCCCCTTGAAGATATTCAAGCTTTAAATGCTTGAAGCTTTTAATGGGGCAAAGAGGTGAACGAAGTATTAATATTAATGACCATTCGTGCCTTTCAACTGATCTTTTGAAGTATGCATACCATTTGCGCCATTAACTTAGAGATCACCCTTTCTGGAATGAATTGTGTGTTAATTACAAGGATTGTGAAGCACTTTATAGCAATCTTCTCTCTAGATGGAGCATTATACGTGAAAAAATAAAATCAGTCCAAAGGAGGGAGTTCTGCCCTGAGTCAGCCAGGAAGGCTCTTGGGTTCTCATTAAATAACATGCTATCTAAGCGCTTAGCGTGGCACCTTCCACTCGGAAAGGCCTCGGTGCCAGCTCGGTGGGTCTATATTGGTTCCTACAGAGCAGTGTGTGTGACCATGGCATAGGACACGTCAGGTGGAGTAGATGATAACACCGGCGTGGAAACTTAATGAGGCTGACGAATCGTCCCCACTTGAAATCTCTTGCCAACTGAAGTGCCACAATACCTAAAATTTCACTGTGGTTGATTGTGATTTGGGCATTTAGGTTAAGCCCTAATTTCTAACTAGCAATGGTGTTTCCAAATTCAAGCTCCCCTCTCCCCAAGAAGTGATTTATTAAAATACATGAAGTACAGCGTGAATTAGTTTGAAGTTTCCTTCTTCTGTGATGTAACCGTTTGTCAGGCAAAGTAAAATGGACTTGGGCAGAGCATAGGGAGGTTTCCCCAAAAGGGAGGAGAGAGATTTGTAAAGCGAGGCTGCTGATGCCTCATAACTGCACCCTCTCTCCTTGCTACCCGGCCGCTGGTCCGTTGGTGTAGCCTTCACACCCCCTGCCTGGCTCCCCAGGAGAGTCCAGTTGCAATGAGCCCTTGAGGCTGGCAGGATGCACACTGTGACCTGAGCACAAGTCTCAAGCGACCCCTACTAACCCCTCGCCGTCTTCCTCTCCGCTTGGCACCTATTCTCATCCACCGTCCTCCCGTAACGACATTTCACGAAGGTGAGGGGAGACTTACCCAGGGAAACTCCTGCAGGAACAGCTCTTGGGTGAATCCAAAATGAAACCCAGGGAATAGGTTCGCAGCACAAAGAAGAAAATACGCCTCCTCAGCACGAAGTTGATGAAAAGCCGATTGTACCAACCTGTGAGGAAGAGGCAAAGTTTTTATGAGAACCCGATTCCCCATAGAAACGCTTAGAGAAATGACCTGGTCCTTCGGACTCTAAGCTCTTACGGAGCATGGAACTCAACACACTCACTCTTGTTTACCCAGCACCAGCCCAGGACCTGGGCCTGGCACTCCTTCGGTATTTGTTGAATGAACTGAACTGCCATCTGTTTAATCATGTGTCTCAAATATCCCCCTTAAGTCTCACACCTGATGTTCATGGATGAATGGTAATTATATTTTGTGGGATGGCCTTTAAAGGCCTTTCTCCAAAATATGTTGTGTTTGCAGTGTGTCTGCAACTGGGCAAGTTTTCAATAAATGACCAATGAGTGCATGCAATAATCAATAAACCATTGATTAGCTGTGACAAATGAAATAAAACATTGTAGCTCGGCCGGGCGTGGCTCAGCGGTTGAGCATTGACCTGGGATCCAGGCGATTAGGGTTCAATTCCCGCTCAGGGCACATGCCCGGTTGTGGGCTTGATCGATGACTCTCTCATCATTGATGTTTCTATCTTTCTCTCCCTCTCCTTTCCTCTCTCTGAAGTCAATAAAGATATATTTTTTTAAAAAAAATTAAAAAAAAAAAGAAATAAAACATTTTATCTAAAGGAAAAGATTTGCAGTAGCCACTAGGTCATTGGATTCCAAGTTGGGATCCAGACAGCTAGGAATTCAGAATGGGGGTCGGGGGGTAGGTTATTTTTATTTCAAAGCCTCATGGGCACCATTAACTTATCTATGACAAATCTGAAGAAAAAAAAGGAACCAAATGATGTGTTTCTTTGCTTCTTGTTAAAATTATATAAACTCATGTTGGTAACATTGATTAATTTGTGCTGATCAAAAGCCCAAACGTGGCCACATATTTCGTTTGGGTTTCCCTTTTCACACTGGCTACAAGGAAGCTTAAAGCCAAATTTTTGGACTGTCTAGAGTATCTCCGAGTGCCATTCTCTAATAACCACATGCTAGGTTCTATATAATTCCTCACCCTTGTTTTTTCTTTCTTTCCCACACATTTCTAATTCATATTATCTTGCTTTATTTCACAATAACTGTGATCCTAATCTTATTAAGTCTTTACTAAAAGAAGGCAATAATAATGAAATTAATAAAAATGAAAAGATACCTTTTATGAATAAGTGGTAAGATTAATTTTCCCATGATAAATACAATGTATTTTGAGACAAAATTATTCAAAACACAGGGACTACAGGTTAAAAATTATAAAACAAAATCATAGAGAACCCTTTTACTAGTGTCAGTAGTAATCTCTTAGGAAGCCCAAGATAGAAACGTGTTAGATGGGTGAGGTCCATATTTAGGCATCCAGCTAACCCACACTGAATCAGCAGGCTACTCCTAGTATTCTATTCTCAGTTAAGTCCTAATTACCTTTCTCTTCCCTACCTGTTCCGAGGTTCTCTCTTACCATCAGTTGATATATGTTTCAATAACATTAAACAATTTCACCTCCAAGGGTAATAAAAGATGTACTACATAGTGTATTCTAAAGTCAAAATATACACATTACTTTTTAAGCTCCTCATTGCCTGGCATTACCCATGTCATAGCCCCACATCGATACTGTGTGCAAGTAAGAGTTCTGATTACGGCTGTGGAGCAGAATAACAGCATGTCCCATGTTACAGCTTCATTTAATTAGTGTGGATTAAAAGGGTTAAGGAAAAGCTGTGAAAGTACTTCGTAAAAAAAGACACTGTTACTATGTATGGTTTTAAGTCTTGAAATAAGTTTAGGTAACAAGGTTCTTTTTTTAATGCATAAATTTATGAATTTTTTGGGGGTGGGGGCAACCAAGCAAGAGAAATGTTGCTCTGTCCTGCGGTTCTTCAGAGAAGGCGAGACCTGGAAGGCACTGTGGTGAAAGCTGCAGGCCAGAAAGAACTCCCTTTGTCTACGAGGGAAGGTGGAACTGCCTTGGAAGGATGTGGAGCCCTCATTTTGGTTCGTGTTATAAAGAATCTGACTCCATTTCTGATATTTCACTGCCGACAGCTCTGCAGCCCCAGTTTCCCTTCTGCCTGACACCTGGACAAGCTGATTAGAAAGTCGGTGCTCCCTCTTTGTCACCCAAGATTGAACTGTGCAAGCCCTGCCCTGTGAAAGGGAGCCCTCACCCCCGCCCCCCCCCCTAACCACCTAAAGCCCCAAGCCAGTCGCCTTCCCTGTTCTCTCCGGCCGCTTTCAGACCTGCCTGGGAGCCTACCCCCTGTCTCTAGGAAACCTCATTGTGTGAGTAGTCAGTCTCTTTAGTCCCTTTTGGTCTGTGTGTGGCATCACACGTTTTGACGTGTGAACAAACGTTTAGGTGGAAGGGTCCGTCTGCCTCTCTCAGGTTGCCACAGTTGAGAAAGAAGGGCAGTTTATGAAAGAGAGAAAAGAGCTGGAGAGTTGGCAGCCAGGAAAATGGGAGAGAGGGGCAATAAATGGGAGTCAGCCCCACAACAAGGTTTGTACCCTGGACACTGTCACCTTCAGTGGCCTGTTCACGGTAAGGCCTCAACTTGTGTGGAAAGAATCAAGATGATGATGTTGGTGGAAATGGTGATGAGGCCGAAAGCTTCTAGCTAATATTTACTGAGCGCTTATCATATGGCACACAGTATTCTACGTTATTTATGGCAGGCAGTATTCTGAATTATTTAAAAGGATTAAATCATATATCCTCACAACCCTACAGGTAGAGAATAGTATGCAACCCATTTAAAGATGAGGAAAACTGAGGCACAGAGAGAGCAAACGGCTAGCCTAAGGTCACATTTCTAATAAGCGGTGGAGTCGGGATTTGAACTCATGCAGTCCTTCTCCAGGACTTGTACACCTATCGCCACACTGTGCTGCGATAAGGAGCCCTTGCTCAATGCACCCCGTAGGGGCAGGATTCATTCCTTTTTCCCTTGCAACTCTATAGTGCAGGATTTTGAGGAACAGTGAAAGGAAAGAGGGGCAGAAGCCCCCTCCTGCTTGTTCATATTGCCAGGTAGTGGTGGGGGGGAAAGTGAGGGCCTGGTGGCTCAGCCAGCAAACGAGAACTGAAGTTCCTTAACCACATGGGTTGGAATCGCACGTGTCCACTTAGACACGGGTTTCTTTCACCTTGTAAACACATGGTATAAACTTACGGTTATCGATAAACACGGTACACTGCGGTAAATGTATTTTCCTTACGATTTCCTTGATAACACTTTCTTTTCTCTAGTTTACTTTATTGTAAGACCACAGTATATAATACAGATAAAGTACAGAATATGTATTAATCAACTGTTTGTGTTATTAGTAACGCTTCTGGTCAACAGTAGGCTATCAGGAGTTGAGTTTTGGGGAAGTCTTAAGTGATACACAGATTTTCGACCCCGGGGTCAGGGCCTCTAACCCCTGTGTTGTTCAAGGTCAACTGTATAAACTATACTAGTGGCTCTTGTAATCAGACTCACAAGTACAGTTTTTTCCTGTAGAGGTGATTTGGGAGTGGCAGTTGTGGTGCTTTTTGTAATGATAGGAATGAATATAAAATATTAAAAAATTATTTTTGATTAGCTAATATCTTTAGACAGAATACTAATTTGAGGAGAGCATCTGAGCTTAGCTCTCAGGAGACCATGCTTAATAATTCATGGATAACGTGAGGCAGAACTATCACCTACTTGTGAAATAAAATAAACTTCTAAATGGTGATCTTTCTGAATGAGCCTAGAAATGATTATTGACATTTGAATACAACTTCCAAAATGCTTTACTCTTATATATTTTTATAGTCTTAGAGTCCATTTTAATTTTCTCATTTAAAAAATGTATATAACACATTTAAAAATACAAATTAAAATTGTTGAAATATAAATAAAAATTTCCCAATGTATACTTACTTCTCAGTGGTACTTATTGTTAATTTTTATATACATTACAAAATATATGCATAAATCCTTTTAAAATAACTTGGTTTTCAATTTTTTAAATTTATTATGGAGAAATAGTAATGCTACACAAACCATGTATATTTGAATCTAATTCTTTTTTTCTTTGAAAAAAAAAAGCCAGCCCAGCTGGGCGTGGCTCAGCAGATGAGCATCAACCTGGGATCCAGGTGATCAGGGTTCGATTCCCAGTCAGGGCACACACCTGGGTTGTGGGCTTGATCAATGACTCTCTCATCATTGATGTTTCTACCTCTCTCTCTCCCCCTCTCCTTTCCTCTCTCTGAAATCAATAAAGATATATTTTAAAAAAACAAAAAATAATAATAATAAAAAATTTTAAAGCCAAATTTTTATTTTTTAAAAATGTAACTACACTGAAATATTAATAATGTTTAGTACATTTAAAAACATTTAATAGCTTATTTCTGTGCAGTATCTTTTTCAGTGCAAGTATTTTATCTTGCCTTAGACAGACTCTAAAACATGAGCAGAAGAAGCTAAAAAATAAACTAATGTTGGACCTGCTGAGTAGGGCTCAAGAAGTCTAAGAAGCACAGATAAAGAGACAGCAGGGCCAATGGGATGGCTACTGGTGACATTAGAATTTTTAAGAGGATAGTTGGATATATGCTAATGGATACTTGTGCTTAAAAATCAGAAGAAATGTCATTGCTATTATTATTATATATGTTGTATATATTGTGTGCAGGAAACAATACTCTTGGATTTCTATGCTTCATTTTAATAGCATCAAACATTGCAAAGTCCTATTTATAATTTATTATGTGCCAAAGTTATTTCATCATAACAAAACTGAAGTGGAAAAAGCTATAAACTCTACTTTAATATGTATTATTGTTCATTCCATGCATTCTTTCATTTAAATATTGATTTAATTTAAGATTAAGAGCTTTAAAAATACTGATTAAAAACATATGTATATTTACTTATTTTAAGAAAGACAAAGAAGATGAGACGGAGCAGCAGAAAATACATCAAAATAATAACACAGTTATCTCTATGCGGTGGGATTACAAAGGCTTTTTCTTTAAACTTTTCTAAATTCTTTTCAAATTACCTCCCATTCTTTCCTTCATTCGACAACAGCTATTGAGCCTCTACTACGTGCCAGAGATACATGAATGATCAAAACAAAAACTATGCTGCTTATAAAGTCAGAAAAGCGATCAGTATTATTATAATAAACGGCATTATCTGCATAGCACAGAATTGTCTGCATAGCAGAGACTCCCAAGCAAGGCAGACACAAATGGAATGAAATAGGGCATTTCTTCAGGATCTAATAACTCAATAGCTGTTGATCCTAGAAAGTCCTTCAGCTTCTCTGTGATGTAAATTTTGGTTTCTCTCTTAAGGATGCTGGCTTTTAGATAACACCTTGATAACTTCTCTCCAAGGGCTAAGGGCAGAGTAGAGGGCCTTTGGGGGGAAAGTGGCCATCAGGGCAGAGTGAGTACAAGGATCCTAGCCAGGGCAGCTCTGAACCCCAGGGGCAGCTGCTGGCACCCTCTCCGGCCTGAGCTTGACTTCAAGAATCTAAAACGGCATCTTACATGGATTCTGTCTGAAATCACCCAGAATGCTAATAACCAGAGAAGGCTACTTCTAACTTTAGTTAGAAGGGATCAAATACAATTTTAAAAGGCGCCTTGGATAAATGCTGCCAAAAATACGCCTGTCATAGTAAAGAGTATACAATAGAGCCCGATTTTGAACAGATTCTCTGTTCTCTATTTGGGGCAATGATGCACTCGATTGATTCATTCATGCAGCTGATATTTACAGAGCACCAAGCATGTGCCAGACGCGTGCCAGGTGCTGGGGAGAAACGGTGAACGAGGCAGACACATTCCCTGCCTTCTTCCTAGTCGGGCACTCAGACCACAAAGCAGTTAAAGAAACTGTATCTCAGGCAGTGGTAATACCTGTGGAGACAAACACAGCTACGGACTGCTGAGGAAAGGGGCCTATTTCAGATAGGATGGTTGGGTTAACACTCTTTGGAGAGATGGCATCTGACAGAGCCCTGGATGAAATAAGAGAGCTGGTCATGAAAAGACTGGGGAGCAAGCACTCGGAAAGAGGGAGGAAAGGCAGAGCCGAAGCCCTGCAGGTGGAAGGAGACTGGTGTGTCTGAGGACAAGCAAGGCGGCCGGTCTGGAGAGTAGGATGTGGTGCAGGGTCGGGGTAGTGGCCAAGGTCAGGGATAGATCATGTAGGGCCTTGTTGGTCCTGCTGAGAAGCCTGAACTTTGATGATGTGAGCGATGAAAAAACACAGGGTGGTTTCTGAGCAGGAAAGAATTGTGATCTTTATGTTCTCTAAAGATCGCTCCGTCTGCTGCACTGAGAGTAGTCGGTGGGGGCCAAGAATGGAAGCAAGGCCTCTAGTGAGGAGCGGCTGCCTGAGGAGGGAAATGATGCACCAGCAAGGTGGAGGTGGCCACCTCTAAAAGAAGGGTGATACTATTGGCCAAGTGGGACGCTTGTTTGGATTCAGGTCTCTTCACATGTTACTTTGCAAACAGTAGGTGCACAATAAGTGTCTGGGAATTGCCCACATAAAATGCTTGACCTGTGCTGCTGTATGAGGCAAATCCACCGGATGCCCTGGACTCTTCAATGAAGAACTGAGGAAGGGAAATATGCTCACCAGTATTTAAGGACCCATTTCTATGTCTTCAGTACAGCACGAGATCCTCTTCATTGTAGGCATCTGAAACAAGAATATAACATTTTTAGAGTAAGTTCTTGTAAGCTTCACGAGTCTCTGTATCCTCAGTGCCTGGTCCAGTGACATGTATATTAGGCACTGAAAAATGTTTGGCGATACCCACACCTACCAGAAGAAAAAATCTCCAAAAATTAGAGCCTGATGACTGGCATAGTGTGAGGCTTTTATTGTGCCCACATGATGACTTAACGCTCTCCGATACCTGCTCCCATGTCTGCGCATTGAGTGACATCACAGCCGTGCCTCACAGCCCCTGGCCTGACCCCAGGTCCCTAGGGCCCTTTAGTTTCATAGATCTCATGGATAGAATTCCAAAATGAGCTGAGCTCATAAAGAATTTTCTTCTGTAAACAAATAGTGTTAAAGGAACTTTCTAATGGATTTGGGGAGGAGGGAGGAACATCTGTGTAGGAGACATCCATTAAGATTCCCAGCGTTTTAGCCTCATCATGAAAAACTACATTCAGCTTTTAAGGTGTCGTATCAAAAATAGCTGATGGGTCAAAGTCATTGACAGGAGCTGGCCTCAGATGCCTTTGACAGGGCTCTGATTAGAGGACCTATGTCTAGAGCTGGGTTTTTGGGGGAACCCAAGTACACTGAATAAAAGATTGTGACTCATATGGGAACATGAATTCCAGAGCTTTCCATCTTTGGAAAGTCTATGTCAGTCTACGTTAATAACATTAACAAAAATACACCTTCATAGGGAGCTGTTCCTTTGTAACCATTGTGAAAACCGAAAAATATATAATTATCGAAGCATAATTTTTCCCTTGAATCTTCTCATTTGAGAGGCAATTTGCCATCATCCTCATAAAAGAAAAAAAAAAGCAACTACATATTTTGGATAAACTTATTTAACTTCCATCAAGATTTTTAAATCCTTAAGAGCATGCTTAGTGCCGGGCAAGTTTGAGATGGTGTGTCCAGGTCATGTGTGTGCACCGGGAAGGAAGGCTTACGGCTTTCCAGCTCAAGGGAACAATTCTGAGTGTCAAGGGGAAACCCGCTGAAATCCATAAAGCACGTGGCGGAAACAGTTATCCTAGGAAAAGAGTAAGAAAAGGGAAACCGCAGGCCATGGAAGCATATGGCCAAATAAGCGTGCAATACTAAAGGAAGCGCTGTTACCGTCTGCTCGTTTGTGTGCATTTCAAGAGTAATGCAAAACAGGCGTTACCGTCTTCTATCCAAATAACGCAGAAGGAAACAAATCCAGGAAGGTGGATGATTTGCCGCAGACACAGAGTTCACGGGTGAATTCCTACCCTAATAATTGCTTCTGATCTCACCATTTCCTGCTCAGCTCCCTCTCCATTTTCTGGCTCCTAAGTGTTCAGAGAAACACACTTGAAAGTGATAATGCTTTTAAACAGATTAAGAGCCAAACTTAAATAGTTTCTAGTCATAAAGGACTGGGGGGGGGGGGTGGTAATCAAAGCCCATGGGTAAAGGTTTCTCTCACAAAGCAAGTTTGCCTGAGCAAATTCTCTTTCCAGGAGAGGGACAAGCCAAGTATTTTCAGTTATAGGTCTATGTGCACAATGCATAATGCAGGTGCCGTTAAGTCAAAGGGCTTGCATACTGATGAGGACTGTTTGTTTTTTCAAATTTTACATCCTCCTAGATTTTCCTGGCTTCAGGCAGAGGCTACAGTACTATGATCCTGCCTCAAAGTAAAAACTCTGGTCACAATAGCAGATCAGAGGTTCGTAAAAGGCCCCTGAGCGAGTCAGCAAGAAACAAAGGCAACAGCCGCTCCTACCCACAGTGCCCTCAAGTTAATCAGAGAAGTGGAATTACTTTATCTTCCGTGGGCTGAATTCTACTGTCAGTAGTCACCTAGCAGAACGCCGTGCCAGGGGGGTGCCCGGATGGCTGTACTCACTTTGGCATTTCCCTAGTACTTTAAAGTGGGAAGGGACCTCTGAAGTCTTTGATACCATCTTCTACCATCTTCATAGTACACGTGAATAAGTTAGCAACCAAGGAGGTTAGGAGTAAAGAAAACGTTACTCATGACCTTTGTTAAAGACCAGTAAGGAAGACTTTATGAAGGGGGGACTACAACAATGGAGCTTTTTAATAAGGGAGATAGATTGGGCACGACTCCATATATAACAAAGGAAAGTGGGCATTTACAGCCAAGGAGCAGGATGGGAGTCAGTGGGTAGAAAAGTACTCAGAGGAAGCATCCGGGGGAAAGGGGGATCACGGCTAAGTGGGCCTAGCAGGACTGCCGCTGAAGGCAGACCTGGGTGATCAGGCAGCACCTAGGGTGCTGGAGGATGAGGCCCCTGATCGGATGTGGCTAAATTGACTTAGCGAAACAAATACAAAAAGCTCCAAAGTCAGGGTATAGGTGGAGAGAGAGCTCAGAGGAGCCTGAGTAGAGTTGGGCCAAGAGAAGAATTTTGTCAATAGATAGTTCCAGAACCAAGCCTGGAACCAGGTGACCTGCTATCAGCTGGAACAGCTATGTAGACAATAATTTTGAGTCCTCATGTTTTCAGGGATTCCCCAAAACCACTCTCAAGTTCAATCATTAGCTAGAAGGACCCATAGAACTCGTCAAAGCTGTTACAGTAACAGTTACAGTTTATTGCACGAAAGGATACAAATTAAAATCAACGGTGGAAAAGGCGCCTAGGGCAGGGTCCAGGATACACCAGGAACAAGTTTCCACTTGTCCTATTCTAGCGGGTTATGTGGACAGTGCTCCATTCCCTTAGCAAGGACGTGTGACAACACGATTGGAGCATTGCCAACCAGGGAAGGTCCTGAGCCTTGGGCTCCAAAGAATTAATTGAGGGTTGGGCACGTAGGTGTGGCTGACTAGTCTCCTATCAGGGGTATCACCACATGTGGTCAAGGCCCCTATCATAATTCATGTAGACAACCCGGTGTAGCCCAAGGCCTCCGGGTAAACAAAGACACTCTTATCAGACAGGATACTCCAAGGGCTTGGAGGTTACCTCCCAGGAGCTGTTTGGAATGGGCAGGCTATGGACAACCGGCTGAGTTAATTCTTTAATGGACATTCCTTCATCAAAATAATTAATTTACAACATTTGACTCCTAGTGAAGCTTGACTCTAGTACTTATTAGTCCTACTTTACTCCAGTTTTAAAGTACTGTTGAAAGCAGTACTCTCCTTTAATTGCACTTTAAAAAACATTGACAGCCTTCGTGAAATGTCTGGCAATAGCAACTATGTACTTAAGTGAACAAGGTGTTTTTAATGAACAAAAATAATCTGTATTCGTTTCCTGTGGCCTCCGTGACAAATTACCACGAATTTGGTGGCTTGAAACAACAGGAACCATGATCTCACAGTTCCAGAGGCCAGAAATCTAAAACCAAGCTGTCAGAAAGGCCCTGCTCCCTCCAGAGACCCTAGGCGGGGAATTCATCGCCTTTTGCAGCTCCTGGCCTCTGCCAGCAGTCCTGGGCTGGTTGTTGCATCGCTACAATCTCATCTTCATGGTCACATTACCTGAACTCTTCCTATGCCTTTTACTTATGAGGGTACTTATGGTTGCATTAAGGTCCCAAGCAGATAATCCAGGAAAATTTCCCTAGCTCAAGACTCTTGACTTAATCGCATCCGCAAAGATCGTTTTTCTGCCCTATACAGTAACCTCAAGAGATTCCAGAGATTAGGACATGGGTATCTTTGGGGGGAGCTATTTTTTTCAGGATCTTTCTGGGATTTCTAAGACATGAAAAAAATTAAAGTGCTTAGATTTACCAAACATTTTGAGAATTACCTATAATAAGCTATCGGGATTCCTCAGGCTAAAATGACATATAGTACACTAAAAATGGGAGACTCTTCTAGCACAGCATCAGAACTAATGTTTTCAATAAAAAACATGAAAAAGGAAGTGAGGAAATTAGCGGGAACTGGTATCATAACCATACCTTCCCATGAAAAATGAAGGACATAGTTAAGAAAATTGTTTAGCGAATCCAAGATCCCAAGACTGCTTGGCGGGGTGCAGGGGTGCGGTGGAGCTGGTGAGTGGGAAAAGCAGTTTTGCATACGCATAAAATTGTGCGTCAGACTTTTAAGGGTTTGCGTAATTAATCTCCACTCTATTTGTCCAACCTTATTTCCTGTCATTGCCCAACATATGCCCAGGGTGGGAAGAGTTAGACTAGGAAACCATTCTTTAAAATCTGAAAGTTAAACAGGAAAAAAAAAAAATCACATCTTTTGCTTGTGTCGCAATTTCCAGCATCACTAAACAGACAGCAGTGTTGCGAGGTTAGCGTGAGGTGAGGCAGCCTTGGCGTGGACGCCGCGGGCCAGGGAGCCGAGGGCCCAGACGGCCTCCTCGCCTGCGGCTGAGGGCGTCCTGGCGAGTGCGCACAGTGCTCGCCACAGCCGAGCCGGGCCGTGGGCGAAGGACCTTTTAGAATGGCCAAGAAAGGTAGCAGGCACCCAGATCTTTCTGATCAATCTACGTTCACAAGTGAGGCTTTTGTTTGCTGTGCTAGGAAAGGAGAGCCTTTCATCTTTCCAGTAATGCCTGAGATAAAAAGTCATTGTAGCCCGGCCGGCGTGGCTCAGCGGTTGAGCATCGACCTAGGATCCAGGGGATCGGGGTGCGATTCCCGGTCAGGGCACATGCCCGGGTTGTGGGCTCGATCCCCAGTCGGGGGCGTGCAGGAGGCAGCCGATCAATAACTCTCTCTCTCTCATCATTGATGTTCCTCTCTCTCTTCCCCCCTTCCTCTCTCTGAAATCAATAATTTTTTTTTTTAAGTCATTGTAAAGTCCTAGGCAGAGAGACAAAGAGACAAGTCAAAGGTTGTAGGAACGTGGTTCGGGAAGCCCACTCCACACCGTTATCCAGACTGACTGCCACGGGAGCTAATGGCCTGTGAGCGAGCGGCTTATCTCACGTTATCAGATCAATTCCGGATGCAGCTGGTGAGCGTCAGGTGCAGAGCCTCCCGCTCACCCAGACGCCAGTGAATGCTGAGGGTGCCTGGGAAGCATAGAGTATTGGGGTTGGGGACCGGGAGCCAGTTAGAGCTGGGAAGCATCTCTACGTAAGCTCTCTGGCACGTCGCCCAAAGAGATCTCAGAAGAAAAGGACCCGAAACTCCATACTCCAGTATTTTGTTTTGATTTCTTTTCCCATTGTGAATAAATATTCACTTTTATAACTGATTTTGTATCCATAAATTTTATTATTTTTGTTAAAGAACCACCACCACGCCAAGTTGAATAAACCACAATCCCACAAAAACCTGGATACAGCATTTGTTGGAGCTGTTAGTGGAAAGAAAGTTGTCAGAGGTCCTGGGACAGAGGCAATGACTTTCCTCAGCTTGAGAGACAGAAAGTACCACAAAGTGGTGGATCTCAGGTTCAGGTTTGCGAAAGAATCACCCGTGGATTTGTTAAAATGGCACGTTCCCCAGAAGCTAGTTCTCTGTATGGCTAAGGGATTTGAATTGTTAATGTGCACCCCAGGTGAGGAGGTAAGGATGAGCGAGAAAGCTATATTAACATCATGCTAGCAGGAAAAAAAATTGGGTTGGTCAATAATTTCAGTTTGGTTTGGCTCTCAGATGCTACATTTAATATTTTGTTTGAACAGAAACTCTCCAATCATTGGGTGTGGCTAATATGTTTCACTTTACAACTGTTTACCTCTTAGTATCACTTATTTCCCAACAACACTAAAAAATTCCTTGAATTAACATATAATAGAACTTCGGCATTTATTATGCAAGCAGAGAACAAGTCTCAGTAAGCTACAAATAAGTCACCGCTCAGTTATGAGCTAGTTTGCTTTTTTAAGGTTCAGAATTGAGATACATTATATCGTTTCTCTTCTTCGATCTGAGAGTATCAATCTGGATGAGGATAAAGATAAATAAATAGAGTGATTCATTCATTACTGTACGACTACAGGGGATTGTGCGGGTTCCTGCACGGACTGCTTTAATAAGCATCTATTTGGAATCAGATGCTCAACCTGACCTGAAGGTCACAGGGCCAACACTGACCCTGTGAAGTCAATGGCAGGCATTGGGACATGCCAGTGACACGCTGAAGTGCCATTAGCTGGAACTACCATGAGAAGTTCAGGCTGAACAGCACGTTGGAAGGAGAGCAGGGTAAATGTTAAAGGGATTGAAAGTGAATTCAGTGTGGGACGAGGGAGGATGGGAAGATGATAAATGAGGAGCCAAAGAAGCCAACACCAGGGGTCACTGATAATTAGGAAGGCTTTTGAACTTGAGCTTGGAGAACCCGGGCCCGTTTTAGCTGATCTGAGTACCAAAGCTGACCTTACTCAGGAGAGAAGACGGAGGTTCAATTCAGGATGGAGACAAAGAGAATTTTTTGCAGACTGGGTCATTCAGGGATGATTTTCCCAGAGAGGGGAAATGAGAGTGTGTTCCCGGAGCTCAAGAATTGCAAGGAAACGCCAGTAAAAGCTCTTTGAGCCAGGGAGAGCTGGAACTTTCTAAACAAGGCATGTTTGAGTGGTGAGTACTAGTGGCGCTATTGCCTTGAGAAGGGTGGATAAAATGAAAGAAGTTTCACTTAAGGCTTGATACTGAACTGAAATATTAAATTAGGTAATGATAAGGAATAGAAGGATATTAGGTGTGCCCTGTGATTTTTTTCATTCAGTTAGCATTTGTGGGGGGTTTTGTTTTTGTTTTTTAAATATATCTTTATTGATTTCAGAGAGAGGAAGGGAGAGGGAGAGAGAGATAGAAACATCAATGATGAGAGGCATTGGTCGGCTGCCTCCTGCACGCCCCCTACTAGGGATGGAGCCCGCAACCTGGGCATGGGCCCTGACCGGGAATCGAACCGTGACCTCCTGGATCCTAGGTTGATGCTCAACTGCTGAGCCACACTCGGCCGGGTCAGTAAGCATTTGAATAACAATAACTAGTTGGAGGAGTCACTATAAATAAAAATATTAAGATACATATGAAAAGATTATTAGACCTCACAATGTAAGTAATTTATCATTTCGAGTCCTGCTTCCTTAAGACATCGTACTTTGTTTTCTTTCTCGCGCTTTTTTTCTTTTTAAATTTTTACGTTTAGTTGTGGGTTTTGCATATAACAAAAACAATATATAGACTCTAAATTTCAAAGCTTAATTCCATGAAAAACCACTATATATAAGCTACAGTTTATACATCAAAAATACTTTTATTCCAAAAAGTATCCCAAGGCAACTTTTGAAAATCTCACAAGAACACACATAAAAGATTCCAGGAAAGGGCATGAAATGCAAGGAATAATGTCCATAAAAATGTACAC
Source organism: Miniopterus natalensis (assembly GCF_054644295.1). Lineage (NCBI taxonomy): Eukaryota > Metazoa > Chordata > Mammalia > Chiroptera > Miniopteridae > Miniopterus > Miniopterus natalensis. The sequence goes on from NC_142086.1 coordinate 26,603,273, forward strand.
GAAATGACTCGATTGGACAAACAACAAACTAAGTCTTTCCAGATGGAAAATGGAGTTCGAAATGAAAGTAATTTAAATTCTCCTATTTGTGAAAGAGTTACTCCCCGGTTTTACTTTTAATCTCCCACCCCCATCCACAGGCTCGCAAAGAATCAAGCTCCCATGTTTAAAGCAGAAAACGAAGGGCAACGAGCACTGGCTGCGGGTCGCGACCTCGAACGACTGCCGGCCGGTGGGCGCCGTCAGTGAGCAAAGCAGAAGCCAGGCCTGGGGCCCGGGCGGCTGGAGGGCACGGCCCCTTCAAACACCTTCACCGCTAACGTGTTTAATACTTGGGGGGCGGTAGGAACAAGACTTCAAAACTAAAATCAAAACCAAAACGTATTCAAAGCTGCAGCTTCCCAGTGACACCTGCTCGGGCCCTGGTCGAGGACAGTGGCAGGGAGTATAGTGTTGGTAGGAAACAGAAGAAAACGACGACCGGAGATGATGGGAAGACGGCACCACCAAAGGGAACAACACTGGACGGGAAGACGATTCCCATGTAAGAATGTGTATCAGTTAGGTAAGAACAAGGAAACGGACACTGAGCGTTTGGAGCGATAAAGCATTCTTCACTTGGCATAGGAAACTACGCCAGCCTGGGCGACGCAAAGCTCTGAGACATGGACAAGTGAACAGAATTAGTTGTAGGTAAAAAGGCAACATATCTGAAAACAAAGGATGGAGGTGCGTGTGCATATACGTTAGCCAAGGTAATCAAGATGATTTCTTAGAGCAAAATCCTGAAAAACCTTAAAATGACTTCAAAGAAAAATGGCTCTGGTAATTATGAGGACAGGGAAGGTGGTTCTAAGGAGTAGAGAAAATAAAATGAGAAAATTATGGTAGGGAACATTAAAACATAAAAATAGTTAAAATGATTTTTTTTAATTAAGGGAAGGGGAAGGGAAAACAAAACAGCAAGACATACAAAATGACAAAGATAAAAAAAAAAAAAGGCTGAAAGGAAGTTGAAGATCATAACAATTGATGGGTTGGATGTTTTAGGGACGGTGGTTTGCAAATAAGACTCCAAGAAAATGCAGATATCCCACTGCAAACTAAAAGAATGGCAGTCTTTTGTAAATTTCTAGAAAATATAAGGGAATAGACTAAATTTTATTAATTTAAAATTTTAGTTCCCATAAATTAAAAAAAATAATAATTCTGCCCTAGCCGGTTTTGCTCAGTGGTTAGAGCACCGACCTGCGGATGGAAGGGCACGTACATACCTCGGTTGAGGGCTCGATTCCCGGCAACCAATCTATGTGTCTCTCTCACATCGATGTTTCTCTCTCTCCCTCCCTCCCCTCCACTCTCTGAAAAGCAATGGAAAAAATATCCTTAGGTGAGAATTTTTTAAAAAATCCTATGTCCTCTGCTGTTGTCTCTCTACAGACACGCAAAGTTAATATTAATTGAAACATTTGGAAGCAATCCATCAAGTATGGTTCAGTGTCTATGATTTTATGGGGAAGGATCGTGATTGTGATTTCATCTTCCACATATATTGTGATCATCCTTCCTTCTCGTACAATTGTTCCTGGTTCATGTTACACGACTGACTGGACCGTGTGGTCTTACAGCGCCCCACCACTATGACACCGCCGGAGGGCAAAGAGAAGAGCCCGGAAGGGATAGCCATTGGAATCAAAGGCAGAAAGAAGTGCCTAGAAGAGAGGAAAGCAACCACGACTCTGTTAAGCAACGTAGGAAAAATAAACAACATACGTAATTACAGTGATTTGTAAAAATACCAGTGACTCTGATACTATTGAGTCTCCAGCCTTTCAGAAAAAGACCAGCATCTAGAGAAAATTACCGTGTTAGCCTCTGAAATGCTGTCAACGCTTTCAGTCTGACATCTCTTCCCACTGGCACTGGAGACCCTTCAGGAAGAAGAATGGGCAATAGGCTGAGAAGCGATAAAAATTATTTTGCAAACATTCAAAGCAGAGAGAGAGCAATGTCGCAAAAATACTTTCAAGTTTTCTTAACAACACATTTCTCCATAATCTACTGATTTATTATTATATGTTCAATTATAATAATAAAGGCACATGCGCAAATAAATGTTATTCCAATAATCAATACACATTTGCTTGGGGACAATTCAATATTTTCCCTCTTACAGCATACTTACAGTACAAAAGTGGTGTTTCCAGTTTTTTAGTTTGGGGTGTTTTTTTTTAACTAGCAGTGATTTTAAAAGGAGCAACTTTTGTTTTTAAGAGACAGAGAGAAAGAGAGAGAAACATCGATGTGAGGAAGCCACATCAATCGGTTGCCTCCCACACACGCCCTGACTAGGGCCGCGGACTGAACCTGCAACAGAGGTACGTGCCCTTAGCTGGAATCGAACCAGGGACCCTTCGGTCCGAGGGCTGATGCTCTAACCACTGAGCCAAACTGGCTAGGGCAAAAGAAACAACATTTTGACAACACTGTCTAAGAGTGGGTAGGATTCTGTATTCTTTATGGTAAATAATCATATTTTATAGTCAGGAAGTGGAGAGGCCATGCAGTTCATGACTCTGGGAAATGTGGGAGCCTTTACTCTCCTGCTAAAAAACCAGCCTCTTTCACTTGCACAGTGCTCGGCAGGCCAGAGAGCAGTGATGACGGCAGATACACAGGGACACCACTGAGAAATGGCCCCTCCCACATCACAGTAACCACAACCTGCACTGGGGCTGAAGCAAACATTCTTAGAAATGCATTTGGTGAGAATATTCTAAAAGTCAGAATTGGAGCAACTTCAGACAGAGAGTTGCTGAGCTTTGTTGGCAGTTGGGTCTCAGAATCAGATTCACGGGCCCGGAGAACCTGAAAGAGGATGCAGGAGAGTCCAGTCCAGACTGAGACCAAGGCATTTCCCTGTTACACCTCACAAAGGGTCTCACCGGTTCCTGTGGGAGGGGTGCTGATGTTAATAACTTCGTTATTCAGTATTGTGCATGACATTTAATGCATATATATGCTAAAATAATGTATATATTTATACAGTCTTCATATGTTTTACCTCCATAGTGACCAATTCTCAAACTTTATTGTCCCTGTATTACATCTTTATAGGATTTAGCTCTGATGCTTTCTGTTTGCCTTTTCTCTTTAATTAGTAGAGGTATCAAAATAAAAATTCATGGAAAGATCTCATCCATGGCTCTACTTGGCCTTTCAGTGTGAGTAAATCTTCCCATTAAGTCCATTACCCCAAGGGAATGGAAGGTTTGGAGAGGCCTTAGACAGGTAGCACAATATCCTGAGCAAAATTCTTGCATTAGAGTCACAGACTGGAGTTCGAACACAGCTCCGCCACTCATCTTGATCTAAGCTTAGTCTTCTCACCTATAAAACCCAAGTAGTAGTATCGCCTTGAAGACTTGTTTGAGAACTAGAAATAATACACAGTAAACTCAACTGGTGCTCAGTAAACGACACTAAATGAATACTAAGGCTACTGCAATTCGGCAAAAATGTGAACCTGTCCCTAGAAATGCAAGCAGCTACTCCCAACCCTACCCTCAAATATTCGGAGAATCAGCCCATTTCTCATGGGGCACGTATTTTATGACATAACCTGAGAACAACTCATATTTAGAATCTTGTGACTTGTAAGTAGATCCCAGTTGCTGATCACGGTCTCTGTAAGCCTGGGGACAGTCCTATAAAGCCACCATGTAAGGACACTAGACAAGCACTGAGTCGAGTTCTCAGGGTTGTTTGAAAACTGGTCTGAAGTGGTGTAAAAACACGGCTTGTCCTTTAGGAATCGGTTCCTGGAAACATCTTACATTTCTTCTTTTCTCCCTCTAACTTACATTCGTCTTGTGGGGATGAGCTCTTCTATTTGCAAGGGAAGTGTTTGCCTGTGGATGTCGTCTGACCTCATTTTTGTATCCTTTGAGCTCCATGTTTGAATGTGTCTTACTCCTGGATCTAGGAACCTATACTGTGCCCTGACACTCTTGAGGACAGTGGGGGGGTGAGGGACATGTAAAAGCAAGATGCACAGTCGCAGGATTTTGGAGCTGGATAAATGCTCTAAGGTTCATTCTTTGTAAAGATGAAACTGAGTCCCAGAGAGAAGGTGGCAATCAGGCGCATAGGCTAAACACAGTGGAATTTGTAGTCATATAAACCCAAGGAAAAGCCAAACTTCTGCAAATCCCTTAAATACTCAGTTTGCTCCTCTGTAAAATAGGGGACATAAATAGATGGTTCCTACCTAATAGGGTTGCTGTGAGACTAAAACAAAGAATGCATGTCAGGTCCTTGGCCTGTTCCATTCAGATGCCTTAACCACCAACTTATTCATTACCTATTGGATCAGTACACATACAACATAAATAGTAACTATTTCATAAATACTACTTACTCTATACAGAAAACATCTGAAGCACAGTAAAAATTAAATAAATATTAACCATTATGACTATGGTGTTGATTTCCCAGGATCACGAACTAGAGAGCAGCACACACATTTATAGCCCTTTTTAAACACATCAGTCTGGTTTGTATGTATCGGGGATCAGGAAAGTTAAATGAAACTTACACATCTTATTTGTATAGTGCATTTAAGATACACTAGGTAATCTATTTCCTCATGTTCTCATTACAGCCATTTGCTAGTTGGCGAGGTAGAACCAATTTTAGCTCCATTTGACACATGAGGGAACTCATGCTCGGAGAGGCTAGAGACCTTGCCTTGCATCTAAGGCTGGTTAAGGCCGGAATATCGTCGGGCCCCCAGGCTCCAGTCTAGCCCGCCTGTCGACTGTAAGAGCGGTTTTCACAGCGTTAGCTTTGGTCTGGACTCAGTAGCCAGTCTCTAGGTGCTGAATTGATTTTCACATTAAAGAAACAAAGAAATCATCATCTATAAGACGAAAAAAAAAAAAAAAAGACCTTAGCTGTGGGAGATGTAAAGGGGAGGGAAAACATAAATAAGGGAAACGAGCCACAATTTATAACCCAAGTTAAACAAAAAGCTCCCCTAAATGAATACCCTCCTGTTTCCTCATAATGAGTCGATTCATCTTCTAACGCCTTATAAGTAAAAAGCACTGCAGCAGCAGCTGGTTTTAATGTTAAAGCTAATTAGGAAAACACATTAAGGCGAGAGAAGTGCTGAAGTTACTTTTAGCTCAAGAGGAAAGAAGCGTGTGCGCATGTTTGTGTTATGGACAAGTATAAGGAAAGAGCAGATAAATTAAAGCTTGTCTTTTATATCCTGCAGTCTCATTTCCTCAGGAAGGCGGCCCGGAGAGGAGAGAGAAATGGGTCACTGGTTTAAGAAGCTGTTCTGACCAAGACAAGAGAAGGTTAAGTACTAGATTTCACACAGCCACCAGACTGACACGTCTGACTGAATTTATGGGCTTTTCTGCCTGAACGCACAGGCCATGTGGACACCATTTTAGCCCCAGTCCATGATTGTCAGAAAAATTTCTTAATCGTGGGATGATTTGCCACCTGCTACTAAATAGCACATTTTAATTGCATTTTTAATAACCCCCATGAAGTAGCCTCAGGGAAAAAAATGTTTTTTAAAAAGCATTCTCACTTAAAAAACAAAACAAAACCAAAAAAAAACCTTTACATGTATCTGTAACCATCAAGATAATTGGAAATTTAAGGTCAATATTATGTTTTCCTGGGGCATGGGGATGATACGGGGAAGGAGAGTGAAAGCATAAATGTTTTATAATAAAAGCAGCAGGCACTTAGTAATCTACAGCAGTGTTTCTCAAATTGTAAAATGTACTCACATCACCTGGGGAGCTTGTTAAAATGAAGACTGTGTCAGAAAGCCTGGGGTGGGGCCTGAGTTTCTGCACTTCTAACCAACTCCCAGGTGATTCTGCTGCTGGTCCCTGAACCACTTTGAGTGACAAAGCCTGTCTAGAGTGTTTTTGTTTCAAGGTCCAAATTCAAGGACAGTCATTTTTATCTCAATCTTTCTGTCTTTCAACAGTCTAAAATAGACCTATAAAAACCCTTTCCTCTGGAATAGGAATTCATTTGATTGAGGAGCTAACCTGACAGGAACTGGGGCAGCTTCATGATTGGTGTTGAGAGCATGTGCATCTTTTCAGCTTGTTAACTGCTGCTCCTGAGATGCCAGTTCCGAGCCATTCCTGTGAGACGGGCGCCCCTTGTGGCTGAGAAGGCCCAGAGCCGGGCAACTTGTCCCATAAGATTTTCACCAACGGTGGTAGGGGAAAGAGTTTAGATACTTTTTTAATTTTTTTAAACATGTTCTTATTGATTTCAGAGAGAGAAAGGGCGAGGAAGAGATAGATAGAAACATCAATGATGAGAGACAGTCATTGACTGGCGCCTCCTGCACGCTCCCTGCTGGGGATGCAGCTGGCAACCCGGGCATGTGCCCCTTCAGGGAATCGAACCCTCAACTGCTGAGCCACCCCGGCCGGGCTTTAGACACTTTTTATAGAATCATAGAGACCAAGGCACAGAGCACCTGCCTGATAGCTGTAGCGTATGTTATCCAAACGTTGGGAAAGTTTGGTTGGGGGAAAGAAATGACTCTACTGAGAATGGTAGTTAAGTCAGGCATATTTAGGGGAATTGAGGTAAGGATAACACATTTGAGAAGTAGCGGTCTAAAAAAAAAGAAGAGAAAGAAACTGTCTTAGAAGTAAAAAACGGACACGTTTTCAAACCTGATTAATTTGAGGCTTCTAAAGTCTTAAATTAGGTTCAATAACTGAGAAATGCTCCATAAAAACAAATGCTCCAAGATTTAATCTAATACTGATCATCTAATTCAGTAGTTATCAAATATGGTTCTCAGACCACTACCTAGGAATTTATTGCAAATGCAAATTGTTGGTCCTACCCAGATCTAGTGAGTTAAAATTTGGGGGATGGAGTCCAATAACCAGGAGTGGCTCAGCGGTTGAACATCGACCTAGGATCCAGGCGATTGGGGTTTGGTTCCCGGTCAGGGCACATGCCCGGGTTGCGGGCTCGATCCCCAGTCTGGAGTGTGCAGGAGGCAGCCGATCAATGACTCTCTCATCATTGATGTTTTTCTCTCTCTCTCTCCCTCTCCTTTCTTCTCTCTGAAATCAATAAAAATATATTTAAAAAAAGAATCCCCCAGATGATTCTGATGCTCACTGAAGTTTGTCACTAAGGTAATAAAACCAAAGCCAGACCCTTAGAATTACAACGCAATGGATTCCAGGAAATTAAAAAACAACAAACAACCCTCATCAACCAGTTACCTGACGCACTTTATTTCACCACAAGGGACTATCAAGTCCCCCCCCCCGCATCCTGAGTCCCCAAAGTATCGGTTACTCACCAGAAGGCTGAACCTGTCCCACGATGGAGGCTCTGCCTTCTCACCCGCACAGTCACTTTTCTCCTATCCACACGGTTAATATTCTGAAAAGCAGTCGATTCGGGAACTGTGGGAGTGGGACACTGAGGCCAAGCACAGAGGAGCCTGGGTGGGTTCCGTGGAACCCGCTGTTTGCCCACACCCTGCGCGTGTCTGGGAAGCGCGGCGCTCTGGGCGAGGCGCAGGTGAAACAATCTGAGGGGAGGAGAGGCCTTGTCCCAAGCAGGCCCCCTCACGTGGCCCGCCCCTGCCCTCCTTACCTGCCGTTGCATCTGGGTTCCACCACTTACTGCTTTTTTCTTGGCCTTGAGCAAGTCTCTTAACCTCTCTAAGCCCCAGTTTCCACACTGGAACAGCAGGGACCGTGGCTGTCTACTTCCCAGGGGCACTGCCAGGGTGGAATGAGGTAGTGCCCACTGCCTGGCGCCAACACGCAGATCAGTCTTAGCTGCTAAAAGTGATCAAAAGAAAAAAACCTCAGCAGGGTTGTTTCGAAGGGAGTCAGGCGTTTGGCCTACTAGTTCTTCCACCACGGCCAGGTGGCCAGGTTAGGAGAATATTCAATACGATTTTATGGATATCGTCACGTAACCCAGCTTACAGGGTTCAGTTGAAGCACGTTGGTGTACAGGCAGGATATATCCATTCACTGTTTATTGAGCATATACTACTTACAACTAGTAAATAGCATGGATACTTACTAATGATATTTGCCCATTTTGGTCAATTTAAAATGCATAAGGACAAAATAAATTATCAATTGTTCTCATTCAAGAAAATATCATTGTAAAAGGTTTTTTTTTTTTTTTGAAAAGTAATGGCCTTGCCTGGCCAGGCGTGGCTCAGCGGTTGAGTGTCGACCTAGGATCCAAGAGATTTTGGTTCAGTTCCCGGTCAGGGCACGTGCCCAGTTGCAGGCTGGATCCCCAGTCGGGGGCGTGCAGGAGGCAGCCGGTCAGTGACTCTCTCATCATTGATGTTTCTATCTCTCTCTCCCTCTTCCTTCCTCTCTCTGAAATCAATAAAGATATTTTTTTTAAAAAAATTAATGGCCTTTTCTTGTGTTTTGGTCCTAATTTTCAGCTTCCCTGTGACAGTGCAGTGGGTGGTGACACAGGGGTTTTGTGAAGCTGACACTCACCTCCAAACCCAGGTCTTAGGGCAAAGTCGAGGTGCTCTATGGGGAGAAGTGGCTCGTGTTTCAGGGGCCACGCCCCCGTATTGTCCTTCCTCATTATGGCTTCTTGGTCACTGACTCTCCAAAGGGGGGAAATACTTTTGAGATACATATGCTTCTGGATGTTTTGCTTTAGATTGGGCTTCGGTGTTCAACATGGTATCCTCTGAGATACATACATGAAAGCGCCTTTTCTCAATTCATATTACACACGGCCAAAGCTCCGCCAACAGTTACCCTTTATGATATAGGGTGGGGCAGGTATGATACACCAGAGCTTGGAGCACCTTAAATGACAGACTGAGTTTGGATGTCATGCACTGACAGGCAATGCTTCTCAGAATGTGATTTTTACACCAGGAAAACCTGGTCGCTACCACCTGGGTGGAGGTGATCAAAATTCAGACTATTGTCCCCACCCCACCCAGATGGCCTAAACCAGAACCCAAGAAAACAGGGCTGAGGAACCTGCATTAAACATGCTACCTCAGTGATTCTTGGAGTCATGGACATCCAACTACCTTTGCCTTAAGACAGTAAACAAACAAACAAACAAACAAAAAAAAAACACTGCAAAATTGTAAACTGATGAAATAGTATTTTACAAAGACAAAGTGAGCAGAAAGAATGGACACAGGTTGAGATTAGAGGTAAAATCTCTGCGGCAGGCTTTAGAACTTGGGGGATGGCCATGGCAATGGCGAGGAACCCAAAGAAAGAAATGGATGGATTTGGCAATCGAGGGGGCCCGATGCCAGGTCCTACTCTGAAGTAGGTGAAGTCCGTCTTCAGCGCCAGAGCGGGCGGGGCCTCCCGGGCCTGTGCGGGGCCTCCCGGGAGTGCAGCCCCGCTGCTCTCTGGGTCTGTGGTTTCGGGCGAGCTGCAGGCTTCTCTCCCTGACTCACCTCTGGTCCTGTGGTGCATGCTTCTCAGGGCCATGCTCAGGGTGGCGGCAGGACGTGTGTGCAAGCACAGCCCCGTAAGCGACAGGCAGCCGTCAGTCCTCCCGGCCCAGGTGCTGCAGACTTTGCTCAGCTCCTCCTTCCAGAAAAGCATGCCTGTCATCCTCACCGCCAGCAACAGCAGGAACACAGGACCCTGAGGGCCTACGAGGTGAACCGTAGTCACTCTGAATTTCTGATATGCTTTTGCATGAATAAATGTCTTCTCCAGAAAAGAGATGTAAATTCTAATGTAAGACTTGGGGATGCAATTCCTTAACTGAGTAAAGTGATTTTGATGGTGAGAATTTCACATTCTGAAGCAGCAGGTGGAAGCAGCTAGTTATATACATATGTCCAGGCTTATGGACACCTGACGTTACCCAGTGTCTTCTTTCCGTAGGAGTATTTCAGGCTGAAATGCTCAGAGATTTATATTTGTGTTTTTGCCATTGATAGAAAAGGGGAAGTTGGCGGAAGAAATCTGTTTTGGGTAGAAGACAATGAATTTGATTTTAAACACATTAAGTCATTATATCCTATGAATAATTGAACACATAGAACTATTTCTTCCAATGATATAGAATTAACTAGAAAATTTCTTTCAAGGAGCTAGGATGAACTGTTTATTGAAAAAGGAATCGTTTTTATTAAATGCCTACTATGTTCAAGACCCTATACCACATATTTTGTCAATATTATCTCTTTGGCATACATCTGAATCACCTGGATTGCTGGGCCCCATGCCCAGAGTTTCAGATTCAATAGGCTTGAGATATGAGAATTTACATTTATAACAATTTCTCAGGGGAACCACTGGTCTGGAAAATAGTAGGCATTTAATAAAAGCTAGCTAGTTATTATTCTAAGAAATATGCAGTATAACTTTGGATGGAAAGTCATGAAAATTTTCGAACTCCTTTGATAATAAAACACAACTAAATGGCACATCACTAATGTGCCATTTCAGGAGCATAACTCTTCATGAGATTGGAAAGGATAAATCTTAATTAAGAATCCCAAGCACACTGAACACAGAGCCTGCTATCAAATGCACTCTTGGCAACATCTGAAAGCACATGTTCTTACCTGAGGGCTCCTCTGATGCCCAGCGAGATGTCCCATATTAATTTATATTTGAATTTACTTATACCTTATCTATTTCTCAAAAGGATTATGCGGCTTATATACCATCTAAAAGAATTTTGAAAATCTATGTACCCCTTCACACATATTTAAGCAGTCATCTACAATTTTTTTATCAAAAAAATTTAAATTACTTAAATATTGATCATTTAATATAAAACTTATATTCCTGCTTTTAATGTATCCATTGATTCTAAATACCCACATTATGCATTTTAAATACATACATAATAATCTCTTTTAAAACCAGAAATATTATCTCATTCTTTGTTTTCTTTGAATTTACATTTCCATTTTATTTCCTACCTAGAATTTTATCACTCCATTATACTTCTTGGCAAGGATATATGTATACACATTGAAAATAATTTTTAAAGCTTTTATAACTATTACAAATGGAGAAAAACATAGCTCATATACTTATTAAAATTACAAATAAAACCTTATTGAAAATATAAATCTTAATGAAGTGATGGTGCATTATCTCCAATTATTTCTTGTATCTATATATGGATATTACTCATTGCTACAATGAAACCAGATCTAACATAACTTCTATTACTAATTTTTACTTTTAAAATTTTTTATTTTTTATTGAGGTATAATTAACATAATATTATATTAGTTTCAGGTATATGAAATAATGACCATACGACATATTCATAGTAACAAATTTTTTTGTGTGATGAGGACTTTTAAGGTCTACTCTCTTAGCTACTTGCAAATATGCAACACAGTGTTATTAACTAGAGTCACTATGCTGTACATTATATCCCCATGACTGATTTTATAACTGAAAGTTTGTACTTCTTTACCTCCTTCGTCCACTTTGCCCACCTCCTACCTCCTGCCTGTGTTTTCTGTATCTGTACACTTGCTTTTTGTTGATGTTTTGTTTTTTTAATTTCACATATAAGTGAGATCATATGATATTTGTCTTACTCTATTTGCCTTATTTCACTTAATATAACGAACGCCCTCAAGGTCCATCCATGTTGTCACAAATGGCAAGATTTCCATTTTTTATGGCTTAGTAATATTCCATGTTATATACATATCACACCTTCTTTATCTATTCTCCATTGATGAATGCCTAGGTTGTGTCCATACCTTCGCCATCATAAATGATGCTGCAGTGAACATGGGGGTGCGCATATCTTTTGGAGTTAGTGTTTTCATTTTCTTCGGATAAATATCCAGAAGTGAAATTGCTGGATCATACGGTAGCTCTATTTTTAATTTTTTGAGGAACTTGCATTCTGTTTTCCACAGTGGCTGCACCAACTTACATTCCTGCCAACAGTGCACAAGGGTTTCCTCTTCTCCACACCCTCGCCAACACTTCTTATTTCTTGTCTTATCTACAACAGCCATTCTAACAGGTGCAAGGTGATACCTCATTGTGGTTTGGATTTACATTTCCCTGATCCTATTTTTTAATTTTCATAGATAAAAATATTGAAAAACTTTGTTCAGCTATATGTAAGTACATAGAATTTGAAGAAATTTTGTTTCAGCAATGTAACTGAACTATTTAAATTCCTTTATATTCTAAAATTCACACTGTGATCACATTGTTATTATTAACATTTATTTCTAATGATTTGTAACCTGACAAATTAGATTCTTCCTTCAATTTTGTTGAAAGCCAAGAAAGAAAGAAAGAAAGAAAGAAAGAAAGAAAGAAAGAAAGAAAGAAAGAAAGAAAGGAAGGAAGGAAGGAAGGAAGGAAGGAAGGAAGGAAGGAAGGAAGGAAGGAAGGAAGGAAGGAAGGAAGGAAGGAAGGGAGGGAGACGACCCAGTTTAGAAAAGAATGTGTTACTTAAACTGAAGTCATTCAGGACCTCAACACAGTATTTATAATGGTCTCTTTGTCCCCAGAGGATTTTATACATAGTAACACAGTAAGATTCAGGAAGAGGGGGACATATGCCTTTATTTTGCCAAATGGGACCGAGCAATCATGAAAGGGAGGCTATGAAGGATACTGTAGGAAGTTTTCAGGGGGTTCAATTTTAGGAAAGAGGTCAGAGGAAGTCAAAGATCCAGAAATGATTGTTTTAAACTATCTGGTAGGTTGCATGCACCTTGAGGGGTACATTATACTCTTGGAGTATAGGTGTCCTATTTGAAGATCCCTAGTTTATAAAAAAAAAAAATTTTTTTTTTAAAGACATACAGGGTGGGGCAAAAGTAGGCTTACATTTGTTCATATGGAAAAAGGCACGTAGGTTCTGATTATTACAATAGCTTTACTCTGTTTCGTGTACTCCCAACTGGAAACCTACTATGCGCCACCCTGTCTATGGAAAGGCCAATAAAATGAGGACTGACTAGAACAAGCAGACGAGAAAAGCAAATATGCTTAACAAGGGGCTTAATCTACGATGGAGCATCAGATTTAGCTCAGAGGTTTCTGGTCTTATTCCATGTATGTCTCATTCCAAACGACTCTGTGTGTCCTGCCCTCTCCCCCTGTTTAGAAAAAATGATTTCATTTTTAGTAGCTACTGAAAGAAAGCTTTTGGAAACTTCTGTCTGAGAAAGGGGGCTTCTGAGTCCTGATGGGACAGAGCAAAGAAATCTCGGCTCGTGGGAGAGTCTTACATCAGCGCCCTCGCTCTTTGTCTTTTCCCACAAAGTACTGTCTACATTGTTTGGGAAACGGGAGATGTAAGTTAGTTACAGTTATCATTTTTCTCTTTCAGTCTGAGCCTTTTCCTTCCTGGGTGAAACAAAGGAAATATTTCTATGTTACCTCTGCCTCTTAGTATCAGAAACTCTATTATAATTTTGTGACTAAGAAAGTGGGGGTCTGGGTGGAAGGAAAAGCTGGATTTTGAGTGGCTTCGGGGGGACTAAGGGAGTCTTTGAAAAGGGCGTATCAGGCAAAGAACTGGTTGAGAAAAAGCAAACACGTGCAAGTCATTCAGATGCATTGGAGTTTAATAAGTAAAGTGACAAGTCTTTTCAACTGAGTCACACCCACCTGGTTACTTCACAAAACTACTTTCCCAAGGGCCTGTGTGTTTGATTAGCTCACTAGGATCAGAACTTGAAAACAACTAGGTCTGACATTGAATAGACTACTTACCCAGGAATATATAATTAACAAGCATATTAAAAAATATTTAAACTAGAGGGTTAACCATGAGATACTAATCAAAACCGTAAGTACCATTTTATACCTATTAAATGAGCAGAAAACTAAAAATCTAAACATGCTACTGAGAATATGATGAAATGGGAACACTTATACTTTGCAGGTAGCAGTGTAAATATTGATAAAGCTCCTTTAGAAATCAGTATCAAAAGCTATCAAGATAATTTATATGCTTTGACCCAGTAATTCATTTCCAGGAATATGATAGTTTTATTGGTAAAGGGAAAATTACATTCATGAAAATATTTATTATTGTTATTTATAATAGTGCAAACTTGAAAATGAATGTTCAATAAGAAAGTAGGTGATTCTGGTATTTTAACCCAAAGTAATCACATGGAGTACTTAACAATACCATTATGATATCCATGAAACTATGTGGGAAATGGTTAAGAAAATACAAAATAGTAGCTAATTTTAAACATGAAAAAAATCATAGAGGCATATCACTATGGATTAGAAGTGAATTTGGAACAGGGAAAGCATAATTGAGATTCTCTGTATTTTTTTCCGTGTAAAAATCCATTATTGGATTTGTGTAATAAATACTTTATAATTTATCTAGACCAAGCTGGACTTGCCATCTAGGATCTTTTCCAAATAAGGACCCAGTCATAGCTGTCCACCTCATCATTCCACTCCCCTGGTCGTTCTAGAAGCACGGCCTGCTGCTAACATAAACTTCTACTGAAGCTCTGTTGTGAACCAGTGCACAGAGAAGCCCAGCCTGCCATCTGAAATCACACGTAGGCAACATTTAAAAAAAAAAAAAAATTGTAGACTTACTATTTTTCTTTAGAAAAATTTTAAATGAAGTAAAAATGTTCTGTTAGGCTACATAGATGCAAATCCAAGAAAGTAGTGGGAAAACCAGTTGACCTAATTTTTGATCACTAAGAAAATCTTTATAATTCTGGATCCAGTATTTATACCAGATCCCTGATGGTTTTGAGAGGACATGGGGCATTATCCAGGTGAACCTGTGGCTTTGACTGGACTGCCCCTGAACACCTGAACTCTGGGAATATAGGCCTGACTTTAGTCAACAGCCTCTCATAAAGGAAAAACCTCTGCAGACAAACATTTCTATGGGACAGCCTCCACAGGTTCATGCCCACCTGAGATGCCCACAGCCTTTCTTGGGTCTCTATCAGATCATGAGCTCAGTGGTGAGGTCTCAGGGTCCTCACCTGTGAAATGAGGAAACTGAACCACTTTAGGAACTGGTCTGCAGATGTTTGTTTTGTTTTTGTGTGTGTGTGTGTTTGTGGGGTTTTTTAATAGCCCATCTGGTGTACTAAACTGGAAAAGTTCCTGCTTCTTTTGCAAAAATCAGAAAATCTGGCAACACTGGACTCAAGTTCTCTTATAACAAAAGCAGGCTGGACCTGAGCAGCCGCTGTCCCCAGAGGAGCATACAGCCTGCAGTTGACACAGTCTCTCTTCCGTCTCACTTGCATTTGCATCTCCAGGTCCCTCTTGGCTTTTATATCAGGCTCACACATGTGCTAGTAAATATTTAACAAGGTGCTCTCCAGGAAAAAAAAAAAAAAAGCCCTATTTGTAGTATTTGCTGATTTCCATGAAGTAAATACTTTCACCCTGGCTGATTTCAAGCTACTGAGATGACAGAGATATGCACAGCCCATAGTGTAATATAATAAATATAATATAATTAATATAATAAATAATATAATATAAATAATTTATTGTAGTATACATACTTTATAGGATAGGGTAGGAAGAGATAGGATGGTCAGGTACAACACAGTATTTCTACATACAGATGTAATTAACCTCAAAAACAATAGGTAATAATAAAAGATAGTAATTAGAAAGTGGTGAGTTTTAAGTATTTATTACCTTAGTTTTTAAAATAACTTATTTAGTTGTATGTTTATATCATTTAATTTTCAATAATGTTTATTTTTAACAGCCAGCTAATAGATTTCCTGGAAATTTAACAGCTGGCTCTTACAAGCCAATTTACGCAGACACCACCCTCGGCTCATTTTTCTTAAGGCCAGAGGCAGTGTGTTGTTCCCCTCGTATCCTTAATCCCAACCCAGAAGAGGGCCTAGAAAAGGCACTCGGGCCAATCGCTGAAAGAATGAATTAATATTCAATGAGTCTACCTGTCTAATCCTCTTTGCATCACTGAGGAGCCAAATCTCTTCCCCAGGTAAAGTGGGAATATTTTTTACCTGCCCTAAAATATTCACCACCAACGCCCTCGTGTGGTTTTTAAGAAACAAAAAGAATCTTTAGATGTAAGATTTTAAAAATGTTTGGATAAAAAAGGGAATTTGGGGGTAAACAGTAAGATTATATTCTGAATGAAAATAGTTAATAGCAAAGCATTTAAGGGCCTGATTGATTGTATGAAAATTAGCTCAAAATAATGCACATAAATGCAAGGGAATGCATATAAATTTACCTCGCAATTTTCAAAAGAAGATCATGCCTTTCTTCGGTGTCCATTCTGCTAGCTCTCTTGCATTATGAGTGAAGTATTCATTCATTCATTACTTATTTATTTAGACTGTGTGTGGGGCAAAGAACCTCACGGTATTTATTCACATAATAAGGTCTGAAGAATCCTGAGCTACTTGCTCTAGAAACTATCCTATAAAGAAATTTCTGTATTTTTGTCAAAATGCTTAAGAATCTGCATGACAAGGTGCCGAGTGACAGCCCAGAAACTGGCCGGCTGGTTCCTCCGGTCACTCCGGGGAAGGGCCTGGCTTTCATTCCCTCCCAGTGGCGATTTCTGAATCAGGGTTGATGGTTTCAATCCCTCATGCCCTAGGGGATTTTGCTTTGAAGAGCAAAAGAAACATAAATTTTAATAAATCATATTATAGCTTATCGCTGAAAGGGGTGCCTCACTTAGGATATAAGGAAGTGAAAATAAACATGCTTGGCCCCATGTAGCAGAAACCCTGAGGTTCCCTCTTTATTTAAATAGGGTCTAACGGTGAGACATCTAACATAAGAAAAAAAACCCTACTCCTCTACAAAGAACTAATGTCCTCCTCTTGCCCCTTACATACCACAAAAAATACGCATAGTACATTTCCATGCAGCGACTCTGCCACCGATTGCGGGCCAGCGCGATGGATTAGCTCCGGTGGCAATCGCCCTTCTCGCCCACACGTTCACCAAACACACTGGACAGGCCTCCTGCCTGAGTAGTAAATGGCATTTTAAGCAGTCTCCATCTATTTCAAAATTAGATAAAATATACTATTCAGATGTTATAAGCAATCTGAAAAAATATATACAGCCTGGTGGAATAACTCCACATTTCCCACATGCTGCCTTGCCCGACTCCCCTGAAGGAGATTCAGAAAGAGGTTAAGCTGGACAACAGTTCCCACCACCTCGGATCTGGGTGTCGAGCAGAAGCAAGGAAGGAGAGTGTGGGAAGCAGTCCTGGGCTTTCAAGAGCCGACCGGGAGTCAGGAACCCAGTAACCGCTTCTTCCCGCCACCCCACACCTCTTTTGGGCATTAAATCTGAGGCCTCTGCCTGTCGGGCGTGGCTCAGCGGTTGAGTGTCAACCTAGGACCCAGGAGATCGCAGTTCGATTCCCGGTCAGGGCACAGGCCCGGGTTGGGGGCTCGATCCCCGGGGATCCTGCAGGAGGCAGCCCATCAATGACTCTCTCATCATGGATGTTCCTATCTCTCTCCCTCTCCCTTCCTCCCTCTGAAATCAATAAAGACATATTTTAAAAAACTAAAAAAACTGAGGCTTCTGGGGATTTATTATATTTTTCTGTTCTCTTTTCTGATCCCATTGTGGGTGCTTCATAAACATTCAACCTGTGAGGGCCATCTGGCCGGAGCATCTGCCACCCCACTGCCTGCCAGGGGTGGCCGAGCGGCATTACTCACGTCCCTTCCTCCGTTTCTCCTGCTGGGCCTTTCTGGAAGCCCTGTGCTTAGTGCAAAGGAAAGTCTTTGGCCGACAGGATGTCGTCTTGGTGATTAAAGGCACATGGGTAATAGGGAACCAGTTGTTCAAGCCCGTGACAGAGGGGATTCCTAAGACTGTTAATGCCCAAACCCATAAAATCCCCAGCAAACTGGGATGAACTGGTCACCCAGCAGTGAGCTATGCTCCCTTGCTAGTATGTCCAAACACACCCTCAATTATTGACGACAGATAAGAACGATGATGTACTGACATTCGATGATGTTCCAAAGGCATGGAAACTATTCTTGAAAGACAACAAATAAATGGCTTTAATGACTTTCGGCACTATCTCATCAACATATGAAACTGTACACCCTACAGGTACTGAACATTAGAAGTTAATTTTTAGACTACTACTCAAAAAAAAAACAAAACAAAGAACCCTGAAGAAACATTGTTTCCTCAGCAATACATTACTAATAAATGTGTTATTCACTGAGGAAATATATTCCCTAAAAAGATGCCTACGCGAGCCCTTTACGGTTGTCTCCCAAAATAAGCAAACGAAGGCCAGCAGAGATGCAAGACTCTGCCCTTTCTGACACCAACCAGAGGTGACTTGTTTTTACGAGTGGCTGTCTAGAGACAGTCACCACCACGAAGACGGGCTGCCATCGCAGGTGGGCGTCCAGGCCTCCCCGACGTCCGGGGCAGCGGGAGAGAGAGACTGGGCAATGACTGCGGGGCTACACGGTGCATCTTACCGGGTCCGCGTCGTTGCAGGGGAGCCGGCCGGCGGGGTGTCTTGGTCTCAGCGGCAGCACAAGCACTTGGCATCCGAGCGATCCAGACGCAGGCGAAGAAGACCGACGGGGAAGCCAGGATCATCTGCTCCGAGAGAAGGGATCAGATGGACGCAACAGTTACCGGCAGTGCTCCTGCAGCTTTGAAAAAATAGCTGCCAGGTAACATGTATCAGGGGAAGGAGAGAGCCGCTGCCTTCAGTGCTGGTCTTCTGTTTCCGTAGATTAAATTCACATCACCTACGGGCAAACATCTGCCTGGATCATCAGCAAGTTAGGAAAAACGAAGCAGATTTTTCTCATTGAAAGTTTGTGTCCTTTGGTCCCCCTTTCCAGGGAAGGTTCTTCAGTGAGATGCCTGGCCCTCTACTCAATAAGCTCTCAGCTGCGGGCCTCGGCAGACAAAGGAACGAGGTTAGGCATGAAATCCCCTTAATCCAGCACAGTATCATCGGGATATATTTAACGATTTGGCAAAATAATATGCTTCATGAGAATAAAGATGATTGATTTAATTTTAATTACACATTTGAAGACCTCTGCCTTTATCTCATGGTTCCTTTTTAATCCAGAAAGGAAACTTTCCCTCTCTCGATGCCTACAAAAAATTAAATGATTGCTTTTGTCAAATTAATAATTATACTTTAAGATGATAGTTCATTTCACTGATATCAAAAGTGGTTTAATTTTAGATTTAATATTGTAAGCAGCCTGATAAGTAAAAAATAAGTCTTGGGCAGCGGGTAAGGAACCGAGTACCACAGTTAAAGTCTCCCCTAAAGGTACTTTGCACACAGAGTGGGGTTGTTCCCTCTGTGTGTGCAAAGCACCAGTGAGTGGGTGTGTCAGTGAAATTAAATTCCTCAGTGGAATTTCACCAGTTGAACAATAGAGCAAAGCTGAACTGCTTACAAGGCTTACGAAGAATGCCATTTTCTTCCCAGAAATACAGTGCGAAGGAAATTCTTAAATTTCCCCGAATTGATTTGTGTCCTTGACACCGTGAATCCTGTTACAGCTTTATCACATTAACTTATGACTTGGGTTACATCTTGTCTTAGCCTAGGCATTAAGTCTTCCTGCTGTGTTTATTAGGCATGTCTTCCCTCTTTAAAAAATATGTTTAATATAAAATATTACAAATATGCAGAATGAAGTAATAGATCCTTGCCTCTCCCCTAATCCTCTATTTAGTGTTTATTATATACGGTTATACTGTTATCGTATGTGTATTCATAAATAATGTACAAACTTTTTGCACATTTCAAAAACTGTATAAATGGTATCACATTATACTGTTACTTCTACAACCTACTCTTTCTCTCAGTATTATGCTTAGAGATTTATTATGTTGATGGATATAGCCCTAGTTAATTAAATTTTAACTGCCATATGTTATTTCAATGTGTGAATACATAACATTTGATATAGTCATTCTTTCATTGATAGACATTATTTCTTATTTTTCTAGCATAATCTATTATAAAAAGTTCTTCAGTAAATTTTTGTAAATATTTCCTTGTACACATGTATAGGAGCTTCTCTCTCTCTCTCTCTCTCTCTCTATGCACACACACACACACACTTAATTCATGAATAAAATGTTAAGTTTCATTCATTACTATTTTTCCTATGCTTTGAAGAGTAGTTGGCACATAGTATGCACTTGGTAAATATTTGCTGAATGAATGATGACCACTGTACTAGCCAGTGGGAATAGGACAATCCTACAGGAGACACACTTAGTAATGCTTCCTAATTTAGAAAGGGCTTACAGACACTACAACAGTCAATATCCCACTGGAGATTAATCTGCAGATCAACTAGTTATATCAAAACACTTATGAATAAAGAAATCCTGTTTGTTATCAGGAGCCTTATTTGCACGAAGGCCCTCAGCTCGTTTTAAATTCTTAGTATAGCTGTGTGCCCAGTTGCTATCTGAACTCTTTTTTTATTTTTTATGTTTTAACTTATCTTTATTGTTGAAAGTATTACAGATGTCCCCTTCCCCCCCCCCCCCCCGCATTGATGTAAGAGCTTCTTTAGGATGAATACCTAGAAGTGAAACTGCTAAGCTGAACAATTTTCATAACTTCAAATTTACTGAGTATGTCAAAGTGATTGTATTAGAGCATTGTCCCCATACGCCAAGGTTGTGGGGTCAATCCCTGGTCAGGGCACATACAAGAAACAACTAATGAATGCATAAATAAACAAGTGGAATAACAAATCTCCCTCTCTCCTCTCTCAAATCAATTTTTTAAAAAGTTAGGGTTGGTTGTTAAAACACACAAAGTGATTGTACCAATTTACAACCCCACTAGGAGTGAATGAGACTTCTTGTTTATTGAAATATTTTTTAACATCAGTGTTATCAGTCTTTTATTTTTTTTAAAAATATGTCTATTGATTTCAGAGAGAGGAAGGGGGAGAGAGAGAGAGATAGAAACATCAACTATGAGAGAGTCATTGATCGGCTGCCTCCTGCAGGCCCCCTGCTGGGGATCGAGCCGCAGACCTGGGCATGTGCCCCGACCGGGAATCCAACGATGACCTCCTGGTTCCTGGGCCTACACTCAGCCACTGAACCATGCCGGGCCAGCTCTCAGGCTTTTAAATGTTACCTAATCCAATGGATGTCGTGGTTTTAATTTTAATTTCCCTACTGGCTAAAGAAGTTTGAGCATTTTTTCATGTATTTCTGGGCCAGTAAGCTTTTCCTCTTCTGCGAAGAGCCAGCCAACAGAAGAAACGTAAGAAAAGTTGCCGTTTTAATCGACTGTTACTGAGGCTGCTGCAGGACTCCACTGTGGTCAAGTTTGCTTTCCACCTCGGTGCTGTCAGGAGATGCAGGGCCCGACCCCTTGACCTAGCCTCTCTCCTACCTAGGCCCACGCTCTTCGTTTAGAGTCACTACCCAACATTTCCCAAAATAGTTTTGGCTGCACTGGAGATATTGTGTGAAAAAGTGTTCTGGGCTGAGTTTGGGAAACTCGATACGGTTTATTACCCTCTCGGGGATTCACAGTTGACAGGGAAAGTGCTCCCGTCCTTCAGCGATGTGGAGCATGTTCCTTCAACGGTCCCGGTTCAGTTCTTATCTTACTCCATCGCTCTGCCCCATCTCTCCCTCCCACCTGAAGCATTTTCTTCACCTGCCTTCTGGGACACTGTACTCTCCCGTTTTCCTCTCACCTCTCTTGCTATTATCCCTCAGGACTATTATCTGATTCCCTCCCTTTATCAGGTCTCATAATATTGGAGTGGCCCTCTGCTCAGTGCTTCAGTACTCGTTTTTTTCTGTCAGCTGCCTCCTTTAGGGATCTCATCCAGTCTCAGGGCCTTAAAAACCATACATACGCTAAACACTCCCAAATTTATGTTATCAATTCAGACTTTTCTCCCAAAATTCCATCTCATGTTGCTATGATTCAAATGTTTGTGTGTGTGTGTGTGTGTGTCCCTGCCAATTTATATGTTAAAATTCTAACCCAAAAAAGGTGATGGTTTTAGTAAGTGGGGCCTCTGGGCGGTGATTAGGCCATGAGGATGGAGTCCTCAGAAATGGGATTAGTGCCCTTCCAAGAGAGAGCCCGGAGAGCTGCCTTATCCTGTCCACCACCTGAGGATATAATAAGAAACTGGCAGCTTGCAAGAGAGCCCTCATCTCACCATGTTGGCACCTTGATCTTGGACTTTCAGGTTCCAGGACTGTGAGAAATAAATTTCTGTTGTTTATAAGCCACCCAGTCTGTGGTATTGTTACAGCAGCCCGAATGGATTAAACACATATCCAACTGGCTGCTTAATATTTGTACTTGGATGTCTGGTAAGTGTATCAAATTTAATGTGTCCAAAAATAAGCTTGTTAATGTTTCCCTCCGGTCCACCTACAACCTTCTCCATCTCAACGAATGACAATGCTGCCTCCTTGACTCCTCTCCCCCACGCTCCGTGTCCAGCCCACCTTGAAATTACATCCAGCATCCAAGTGCTTCCCACCACTACCTCAGCTACTACCCTGGTCTTTTCGTCACCATCCTCTCTTGCTCAAATTATTGCAGAATTGCCCTTGCTGGTCTCCTTGCCTCTCCCCTTGCACTGTTTCAGTCAGTTCTCAGCACAGCAACCAGTGATCCTTTAAAACGTCGCATCAGCCACTCCTCAGCACTCTGCAGTGGCTCCTCTTTCCGCCAATGGAAAGCGTCTTTCCAATGGCTACGGAAGCCCTGCCTAACCTGTAACTCCCTCCTGCCCCTTGCCTCTCTGACTTCTCCTACTGTTCCCCCAGCCAGCTGTTCCACAAACACGGGCCTCTTTGCTGCTCCTTGGACATACCAAACACCATCAGGGTCTTCGCACCGGTTGTCACCCTGGCCTGATACATTCTTAATCCTGGAATCTACATAACTAACTCCTTTAACAAATTCAAATATTTATCCAATGGGACATACACTAACCACCCTTCTAAAAAAAACGCAGAATGCTCCCTTTTCTCCAAGAACCCACGTTACCATTCTAACTTATACACCACTAAGCACGTTTTATGTTTGTTTTTTTTATTAAGTTTATTGTTCTCTCTCTGTCTAATCCTGCTCGAATATAAGCTCTACAGGGAAGCGATCCTTGTCTTGTTTCCTGGGGTATTCCAAACGCTTATAACCAAACACCTTTTTTGAAAAATTGATTTCAGAGAGAGGGAGGGAGAGGGAGAGAGAGATAGAAACATCCATGATGAGAGTCATTGATTGGCTGCCTCCTGCACGCCCCCTGCTGGAGATCGAGCCCGCAACCCGGGCCTGTGCCCTGACCGGGAATCGAACCCTGATAGCCTGGGTCCTAGGTCGATGCTCAACCGCTGGGCCACACTAGCCAGGTCTTATAACCATTTTTGGCATATGGTCAGTGTTTAATAAATATTTGCTGAATAATTATTATTAACACATTAAAGGCTTCAGTAAATAAAAAAGTCTTTTTAGTTCTCCCGAGTTCTGTGTTTCCTAAACTTACATTTTTCTTTTTATCGTCTTTGTTCTTTATTTATGGTATGTGTTTCCTAAACTTAGTTGACCTCAGATCTCTCTCTTTTTCAAAAAATCCACAATGCCTACTAGTATTCTTTAAAAAAAAAAAAAAAAGTGCTCCTCCAGAGCAGCCAGTTTGGGAAATTCTGATATACATAAATATGAGCTTTACACATCGTCCTCACTTACATCCTATGCCCCCATCATCTCGAGGCTAATTTTGACAACTGCTAAACTTTTAAGTTCACAATGAAATATTGGTAGTCGAGAGAGAGCAAGCAATGCTGACATTAAGAGGGGATTTCTCGAAGAAAATTTGACCTGAAGGGAATAAAGTACTAACAAAGCTGTCCGCCTTTTGGGCCAGCAGTGGAGCAATTCGAGGGCACACATTTTTCAGAAATACCTGGCGGGTCATGTGCCTCCTCACCACCACTTATCAGGTCAGGGTGTCCTGGGTGCCCACTTCCACGGTGGAGAGATGAATCAATAACGCAAGTCCATCTGACCTTTTTACTGAGTAACCTGTGCCAGACCAACTATTCATATCAATATCAACATTAAGGGAGGAATAAAAGCAGTTGTATTTTGTCAGTTATGAATTTTAAGTGGGAAATGCTTGCATTAAAGTAAAAATAAGGCAATGATGTAGGCTACAAAATTGGCCCATAGAAAGTCGTAGACTTTTAATTTAATTACAATAAGGCATCTGCTTCTGTTGATGCTAAATCAACTCCTTAGTCTTATCCGTTTAGTGCTTTCTTTGAAAGCCCAGTAAGCTTCTTAAGAAAAAAGGAAAAAAAAATCAGAAAACCACATCTGTCAAAATTAGAAAGTGGCGACTACCAGGAAACAGAATGAACCACAGGGTCACTGTTGAATTGTGGAATGGTTGAAGCTCTCCCTCGCATAAACTGCCTCCTGTTCAGCTTCTTCCACTCATGACGTCAGCCAGTTTCATTCCTTTGGCAGGGAGCCGAAGAGAAAACTGTATAGCATGGCTGTGTCCCCAGCACCCATCTTGAGATGTGTAGCTATTATTTTGCTTATAGAGAGAAAACAAAGGGAAAGTGAAGGTCTTAGACTAGATCAAGAACATCTACCTACAACAACAAATCCTAAGCCTCCAGATATTTCCCAGCGTGTCTGGGGGATGTCACACAGGCAAAATAGTTTGAGTAGGAAACTGTAGAGTCTCAGAATGTTGATATGGAAAGACCTTTGGAGAACATTTAGACTTCACATCATTCTCTTTTTCATGTATGAGGAAACCAAGACTGGACAGATTAACTGCACAATTTATTTACCTTTCTGTTCCTTCTTTTTTGGGGGTGGGCTTTGGTACACTGGAAATATAACATAACCTGTCTGTGCCCAGACCAGCCAGTAGGGGGCATTTCCTATCCCTCCAAAACACCTGGCTCTCACCCAGAGATGGTGTTTCCTCTTTGGTTTCCCAGAATTAGAGAGCCCCAGCAGAATGCCTTTCCTTTCTACCACCCTCTTTCATTCCCCTCCCACTTCATGCCTAAAATACTGAATCAGTTGTGACAGGAGCAGGGAATTTGAAAAATCTTGCTCAGCTTCAGAGGAAAGTGGGTGACATTAAAGCCAATCTTCCTCATAGTGTAATAGCACCAAAGCACCGCTAGATGGCAGCATAGGCCACACATTCCCAACCAGACCACACTGCACCGTTCACCTTATAAAAGGAAAACCGCTGGATGACCAGGAGACAACTAACAGCTGGCCACGTGCGTAAAATCTCATCACCAGGGTCTGAAAAAGTATCTATTTCCACGCAGTGTGTATTCTGAAATGCTGTAACTTAATGGCAATAAATGATTTAGATTAAAAAAAAGAAAACCACAATGCTTTGCGCCAACCAACACAGGCATATTAAATAAAAAGATTAATGATGTAATGCTTTATGATTCAGGCAGAAAGAAAGTCCCTGTTATTGAGGAAAATGCAATGATTTTATCTTGAATGAAGATTCACTAACGATGCTGATTTTCTGAACACTGAGCATGTTTGTAAGATTTCACTTCTTCCCTAGATGTAAGAGCAGCATTCTCTGGGAATGCTAGCTGAGAGAGGTAAACACTGGAAAAAGAAACTTTGTATCAAAATAAAGTGCCTTTCATGAGTAAGGTATGTTCCCCAGGAGGCAACCAATCCCTGTGTCTCTCTCACATCAAAGTTTCTCTCTCCCCCTCCCTCCCTTCCACTGTCTCTCAATGGAAAAAATATCCTCAGGTGAGAATTAACAAAAAAATATAAGTGAATCAGTGAATGAATGAATGAATGAATGAATGAATGAATGAATGAATGAATGAATGAATGAATGAAGAGACATGAGCCCTGGCCAGTGTTTCTCATCAAGGGCATGTACCTGGGTTGCAGGTTCCATCCCCAGCCCCTCTTGGGCAACCAGCCTATGTTACATCAGTGCTTCTCTTTCTCCCTCTCACTCTCTCTCTCTCTCTCTCTCTCTCTCTCTCTCTCTCTCTCTATCCCATCCCTCCCTCCCTCCCTTCCACTCTCTCTAAAAATCAATGGAAAAAAATATCCTGAAGTGAGGATTAACAAAAAAATCATAATAAAAGGGACATGACATAAGGCCCTGAGAGATTTGGCTGTAGGAAGGGATGTGCCACTTACTGTGTGATTTTTATAAAGCTTCTTAACCTCCCTGGATTTCCATTTTCTCTTCCGTATTCATTAGGCAGGTGAATTTCGGTGACTTTGAAATCCCCTAGGAAACAATATAGTGGTTTAAAATGTGATCTTTGGCATCAAGTTTCCCAGGTGCAAAGCCTAATTCTTCCACTTACTAGATGTGTGAATATCGACAATGGCTTAATATTTTCTCTGAGTCAGTTGCTTTATATGTCAAATAGAGATGACATTGCTAGGACCTATCTCTTAGGCTTATAGTCAGAATTGATGAGATAATATCAAGTGTTTAGGGCAATGTCTGGTGCATTAAAAATTCAATAATTAATACAATGCTAACAGAGAATCCCTTTCATCTCTATTAATGCGCTCTGCATTTCCAACATCACGATTCTGATCAGGATGAGCACCAGTCTCACAGTTTTGGAATTTTGGTCATTTTTCACCTTCTTTTTCAAGACTTGGGTGGGGTTTTTTGTTGTTTATTGTGGGTGTTTTGCTTCAAAATTTCTGTTTAGTTCCTTTGTATGCCCATTGACACTACAACTTTTTGCCTCTAATATATACATTTCAGTCAGCCCCCTTGCCCCTAGTCTAATTTACTCTGTTCTATATACAGCTGCCAAATTTATATTAATGATACTCCTTTTTTAAAATTTCTTTTCTATGGCTAAATTTTTTCCTCTTGCCTATAGGAAAAGTCTATTCTGTTATATTGGTCTATGTTACAGTTCCTTTGCAAATACTATACTGTCTTGATTGCTGTAGCTTTATAGTAAATAAATCTTAAAATCCTCCAGCTTTGTTCTTATTCAAAGTTGTTTCAGTTACTCTAGTTCTTTTGCCCTTCTGTCTTCACTTTAGAGTTAGTTTTTCTACATCTACAATCAACTCTTCCAGTATCCTGCAGATTCTGGACTTGCCAGCCTCCATAACCATATGAGCCAATTCTTTAATGTAAGTCTCCTCATATGCATCACACACACACACACACACACACACACACACACACACACACACACACACACCCCCCACTCCCATTCATTCTGTTTCTCTGGAGAATCCTGGAATTCAGGTCGGGGGGGAGGGGTAACCAACTTTCAAGTAGCTTTTAAATACTGAAGTCTTCATTCTGTAATTGTATGCGATCGTCCACCTCATTTGGGACTCCATTAACATCAGTTTAGAGATATGAAAAATTTGTCAATACTGAAGAGAATTTCTCTGAAGAGAAAGAAAATTCACAGTATGGGTGAACTATGTGCCACTCATGTGGCAGGTATGCTAGTGTAGCTGATACAAGTGGTCTAACTACAGGAATTATTGGAATAGCATTGCTACACAATCGCTTATGCACAGAATGTTAGACAAGTTTTCAAACTTAATTTGCAAAGAATAATCTCCAAAAGAGTCTAAATATATCTTTAGATGTATTCTTTGTCCTTCAAGATATATTTTCTATTTTCAAATAATGTAGCATGTATCAGTTTGTTTGTTTTTAATGTCATTGTAAAAAATCTTAGAAAATACAGGCAAGCAAAAAGAAAAAAATATATATGTTTTACATAACCCCTCTACCCCAAGATAGTCACTTCTAAAGTGTTGGTGTGTTTCCTTTCAACCTTTTATTGATGGGAATGTACCCAGAGCCCCTGCCTCCCTATATTTTTAAAAAACAGAAATGGATATATAGTGTACACAGATTTGGTACTGGTATTTTCAAGTAATATTTTTGAACACTTCCCTGTGACCTATTTTTGGTTGTCTCATACCTTTTATTTTTTCCTTTTTATTAAATTTATTGGGGTGACACTGGTTAACAAAATTATACCAGTTTCAGCTGCACAATTCTATAGCCCATCAGGCTGCCTCATACCTTCTAAAAACCTTTTACCTTTTCACCCTTTCCAGCTAAGAGAGGCTAACATCCAGCAGAAATGTATACAAGGTACATTGATATGCTGAGGAATGCAAATATACGTGTTAACTTTTCTTTTCTGAAACTGTATTTTTTAAACTTTGAAAGCCCTAAGGTTTTCATATTTAAATACAACACCAAGTCTGCAAGACAAAAGGAATATGAATAACAATCTCTTTAAACTAAAATACAAATTCCCTTCCGTGCCCTCAAATGAAATAATAAAAGGCTGCTTTACATAGACGTTCTCCAGCAGGGCTGGCAGACTGTGGCCCGTGGGCCCAAACCAGCCCGTCCCCCGCTTTCCTACAGCCTGCGGCTAACCATGGTTTTTACGTTTTAAGTGACTGGGGGGAAAATCAAATAAATGATATGCAATTCAAATTTGAGTGTGCCTACATAAAACTACTGGAATACAGCCGTACTTATTTACTATGGTCTGTGGCGCTTTACTCGGCAGCCCCAGGGCACTCGGGACCGAGCCCGCGTGTGGCACTCTCCCCACAGCTCAGTCAGTGTCACCGGCAGCACTCGGGCCGCGCACAGCACCCTCCCCTCACACTCATTGTCTTTATTCCCAGCATATACCTGTCATGTCAAAACAAAAAGAAGAAAGTGGACTTCAGATATTCCATCCTTAATATACAATGAAAGGTGGGTTGTTTCTTTATCAAACCCGACGGCAAAGCAGCGTGTTCGTCAGGCTCTGAGCCCGTGTCTGCGCTACAAGAACACAGTAGATGTTTTACCCGACCAGGAGGTTTTCACAGTATCCCCAAGTCACAGAGAACAGTCAGAAAAGTTATACAAATTAAATGGAATATCTCACCACAGTAACACTTCCTTGCAAAATAAGAACTGGAAAAAAGGAAGGAACTGAGGCTGCAGCCATAGTAAGCTTCCAAGTGGCTTATTTGTTAGCCATGTGGGTTAAATGGTGATTCATTGCAGGAGCTGAAGAAATGTAATCGGAAAAAAACAAACCTGTTTAAGACCCTCAGCCAGGATAGGAGGGGGTCTCGTCTCCTCCAGTTGCTCGTGGAAGTGGGGTTCTTGGGTTACCGCTGGGACGAGCATTTCCACGGGAGGAGGAGATGTAATAGAAAGCTTTATGAAAGGCTAGGGTCGGTGGTGGCGGTGTGCGGGCAGGCTAAACAGACATCTCAGACGGGTGAATAAAGAAAAATTAAATTTATTAAAAGGGGGTGGGGAGATCCAAAAGGAAGGGCTACACAGCACTGAGCCAAAGGGTATTGGGTCCATGATGGCAGCAAAAATATACCTGGGACAGTGAAACGAGAAAGAGCTTAGAGGAAGCAACAGGAGAACCTAGGCCGGGCTGCTCTGGCTCACTGAGAAGTCGGACAGAGAAAGGGGGCCTTGGAGACAGGTTCAGGGGGTCAGCCTGGGATGAGCAGCTGCTGCCCATTGCTCCCCTGGTTGCAAGTCTCGTGGGGTCCCCTTGGAGGGAAGAAGGGGGAAGGAGATGGCACTGGCGTGCTCCCCTGGGGGGTGAAGCGCTCCCAGGGTCCTTTGTCCTGAGCGTATTTATCTCTCTTGCAGGCAGGAATCTTAGAGGAGGTCTCAGGGGAGGGTCTCAATAGAATATTCATCAGCTTTCCAGGTGTGCTCTTTCAGGCTGGTGCCGAGGCAGGAAATCATTAGTCAATGCAGCTGGTCCTGAGGCAGCCACAGGGCCGCTTGTCTGGTTTCACTGCTTTTCTGGGCCTGGAGCTGAAATACAACTGAGGCCTAGATGTCATCTCTAAGGAGGAAAGCTCAGGGGGTCTAAACTGCATGACCAACAATATGCTATGAAGGAGAGGTTACCCTAGGACAAGGTTCTTGTATTTCCAGTTTTGCTCCTTGCTAGGCATCCATAGGTTCCTGCCCTGGTAAGTCTCTGTACCCAGATTTCTGTACCTTGGTTTCTGTACCTGGCCCATCTAACACTTTATTTTCGTGGAATTACACCCCTGGGTTTCTAAAGCCTCATTTCCCTTAGTCCAGTCATAGAAATGTTAACTGGTGCTCAAATCAGAGCCAGCATCGTTTCCTTTCCACATTGGAGCTGGGTCCAGTCCAGCATCAGGCTAGCTTAGCTTGTGTTTCCCACTGCAGTGCATCAGTCCACTGCGTGTGGGGTCCACATGGCTATGGAGGAAACACGAGCGAATGCAAGGAGCCAAGAGAAAGATCACTCCTTTGTTTAGGGGATTGTGTATTCCCAGATTTTCGTGTTTTGCAGTTGCCACGCCCTTTCTGGCCAATCAATGGTTCCCCACGTGTGATTGACAATTACCTTCCCTATGTCACTCCAACCTTACTGTTACTGGGCGTGCATCTATCTTCCTTTTGTGCAGTCCCCTTCCCCCAATGTTTTGCAGGGAGTAGGCTGATGGTTCCCTGGGGAGTGTGAAGCTGCAGCTTCCTGGTGAAGCTGCCAAATAACATGCCTATAATGTGTGGCCTTCCCTTTGGTCCTTTCCTATTATTAATAAGTAGCTAATTATAACGATATCATTTGGGTGTGAACAGCTGCTTAAAGTGTTGAGGCCACTGGGAACAACATCAATAGTCAATTTAAATGATTTAGTGAAGGCAAATTATTTTGAGTGGTTTTCCTTGGCGCTTAATAAGCTGACAGGTGTTATTGATACTGCTCATCTGTGGCTATTTATTCAAGGAGTCAATGTTTGGAGTGACTGAAGAATTAGCCTCTTCGAAACGGCTGCACGCAACAGGTGAAAATATTTAAAAAGAAGTTGAGAAAACTCTTATCAACACAACTAAGGTGAAATCAGCTATGATATGTTACAGCTTAGGTAAGCAAAAACAGGCTTATTTTGACGGATTTCCACTTGTGAAAATGTAAGGAGTTTAAATCCTATGGTTATCACATGATTGTACTGTATTATCAATCAACAGGTAGTTTGTGGAGAACATCTGAATCTACCCTGTGTCACTGAACCAGTAGTGTCAACAATAAACTTCATTTGCTCTCATGGACGTAACTATTGTCACTCCACATATCTGAGCCAGAATTAGCAGCTAAATATCCTGACTTGTCCTACTGCATACACAGCGATTGATGACTTACCAATGGTAACGTTTTGTTTTCTAGCTCAGGGCCAAGACTGAAGTTTTGTTTTTTGTTTTGCTTTTTTTAATCCTCACCTGAGGATAATTTTTCTATTGCTTTTCAGAGAGAGTGCAAGGGAGAGAAAACATCGATGTGAGAGAGACACACTGATTGTCTGTCTCACCCACACTCCCCAACCGGGCCGGGGATGGAGCCTGCAACCAGGGTACGTGTCCTTAGCTGAAATTGAACCCGGGACCCTTCAGTCTGTAGGACAACATTCTAACCACTGAGCAAAATCGGCCTGGGCAAGACTGAAGTTTTTTCCTGAGAAGAACCTCCCTTAACCACTATTATGGAACACTGACTGGGTGGCTTTAGAATTTATTTTTGCTAATCTGCTAATTGTGATCATTCAATGATTCTTCTTAATGAACTCAACCTAAACTTACAAGACAACACAGAGCTTACATGCAAAATTTACTCTGTGGTAAAGTCATTTTAACAATAAAAACATTCTCACACAAATTTGCAGTGGTTATATTTTTCGAGCTGAAACTCCAATTTTAGCAGTATTTCAGAGAGATCTCAATGCAAATACAAAGGAAATTTTCATATTTCAAGACCCATTTAGTTGTGCCATTGAGCAGCTTTCACTTAACTTCAAATAAAAAATTATTGGATCTCACATGCTAAAAGGAAAATGTCCAGAGAATAATCTAATATAATTCTATAATTTCCTTCCAAGAGATTAAAATGCTCAATTTAAATCACCTGCCCTTGGATTGATCTCAGTACTGGGCAGCATTTATCTGGGTGAAAAGACTAAATTTGGGCCCAGCCGGTGTGGCTTAGCGGTTGAGCATCGACCTGTGATTCAGATCGTAGTTTGATTCCCAGTCAAGGCACATACCGGGGTTGTGGGCTCAATCCCCAGTGTGGGGCGTGCAGGAGGCAGCTGATCAATGACTTTCTCATCATTGATGTTTCTATCTCTATCTCTCTCCCCCTCTCCCTTCATCTCTCTGCAATCAATAAAGACATGTTTTTTGAAAAGACTAAATTTGGGTAAAAGATTAAATGTGTGAATTCTCATTACAGATCAGGATTAACAGGTGAACATCTGCAATTGATTTTGGTGCTAGGGGATAAACTGTGCACCCTAATTAAGAGAAATGTTACCCACCTTTCCAAAAAGAATTTCATTCTTCTCTTTAGTAGACCTGCTTTACAAACAGTTGTACTCAATGTTATTATTATATTTTAAATTTCATCAATGAGAACTTGGAAATTGGTTCTATCTCTTGCTATATAAATACCTATATAATATCTTATATAATTTTGCCTCTTAGCCCACAAAGCCTAAAATATTTACTACTTGCACGCTTCCTTCTTCTTACCTTTTTCAGCCCATCAGTAATACCAGTTTCTTCCAGAAGATGGCTCCCTTTATCGTCCCAAAATTTTGTTATGAAAAAATTCCCTACAGAAAATTTGAAAGACTATTATAGTGATCACCCATAAACTCCTCACTTTGATTCTTTTATCAACATTTGTTATGCTTGTTTTATCTTCTACTTATCCATCCCTTCACCCATCTTGTTTTTTGAGGTATCAGTTCACCTCCCCCCATATATTTAAGCAAGCGTTTTGTTAACTACTGCTCAATATTTACTCACAATTTCCTTTCTTTTAAAGTAAAATTTATATACAGTGAAATGCTCAAATCTTACATGAACATTTCATGAATTCTGACAAACTATGTAATTAATCCTAAATCCATAAAAATATAGAACATTGCCATTAACACAGAAAGTTCCCTTATACCCCTCCCCATTCAATCCTTCCTCTCCCACCCAGAAGCAGCCACTGTTCTGATTTTCCTTTTTCCACCACAGAGTAGTTGTGCACAGTGTAGAACTTGATATATATGGAGTCATACAGTGTAGACTTTTTTGGTAAGGCTTCTTTCACTTCACGTAATGGTTTTGGAACTCATGTTGATGTGTAAAACCAATAATTCATTCCATTTTATTCCCGAGTAGTAGTCCACTGTATAAGTATATATGTTATAGATTGCTTATATATTCACCTATTGATGGGGCACCTAGACTGTTTCCTGTAGCTATTATGAATAAAGATGCTATAAACATTCCAGTATGAAGTTTTTTTTGTGGGTTTTTTCTTTAAATTTTTAAAATTACATTATAATACAGGTGGTGCTTACTTTTCCTATTTTTCAGGAATGAATTGAGGGACTTAAATCTTTCATCCAAAGCAGATTATCATTGTTTGAAACTTTTTACCACAGAAAAGTAATTAAAAGAGTACATCACAATATGGAGACTACTCCTCTACCCAAGGCCCAGCTTCAACTATTATCCACTGCTGGTCAATCACTTTTTCATCCATGCACTTACCTACTGGACGTTCCCTCACATTATTATTTTTTTTAAATATGTTTTTATTGATTTCAGAGAGAGGAAGGGAGAGGGAGAGATAGAAACGTCAATGATGAGAGAGTCACTGATTGACTGCCTCCTGCACACCCCTTACTGGGGATCGAGCTGCAATGCAGCATGTGCCCTGACTGGGAATCGAACCATGACCTCCCGGTTCATATGTTGATGTGTAACCACCGAGCCACGCTGGCCGGGTCCTCACATTATTTTAAGGCAAATGCCAGCCATCCTGCTGTTTCATCTGTAAATATTTAGTATGGCCCAGCTGGGCGTGGCTCAGCAGTTGAGCATCAACCTAGGATCCAGGAGCTCATGGTTTGATTCCTGATCAGAGCACCTGCCAGGGTTGCAGGCTCGATCCCGTCGGAGGGTGTGTGAGAGGCAGCCAATCAATGACTCTCTCATCATTGATGTTTCAACTCTGTTTCTCTCTCCTGCTCCCTTCCTCTCTCTCTAATCAATAAAGATATATATTTTTTTAAATTTAGTATGTATCTGGAAAGGTAAACTTTTTTTCGCCCTTCAAAACATGCTTTCATTGATTTGAGAGAAGGGAGAAGGAGAGAGAAACACTGATGTGAGAGACAAACATCAATCAGTTGCCTCCTGTATGCACCTGACTGCCCCAACCTGGGTATGCGCCCTGACTGGGAATCCAACCTGCAACTCCTCGGTGCATGCATGATGCTCCAACCGAGCCACACC
Organism: Miniopterus natalensis; assembly: GCF_054644295.1. NCBI lineage: Eukaryota > Metazoa > Chordata > Mammalia > Chiroptera > Miniopteridae > Miniopterus > Miniopterus natalensis. The sequence continues at coordinate 26,637,711 of NC_142086.1, forward strand.
AACCAGGGATGAAAAGGTAAACTTTTAAAAATTTAACATAACCACGGTTCAATGATAACACCTAAAGGATTAACATTACATGTGAACATAGTAAAAAATTCAGTCTTTATTCAAATTACCCCATTGCCTGTCCAGCTTGTTCAAATCAGGCCTCAAATAAGACCCATACATTGCAATTGGTTGAGGGGGCTCTTAAATTCTTTTCATCTATTGTCAGCTTCAAGCTGTGCAACCAGTGTATTCACACAGGGCCCTGCGCTCAGGAGCACCCCATACTTGAGGTTTAATGCTCTATAGTCGCTATCTTCAAAGTCTTAATTATTGTCCCTTTGAATCTGTGATTTGAAAGTGAAGTACAGTGGGACAGGATAGCACACGCTTGGGGCTTGGAGCCTCAGCTCCCCTGTGGGCCTACTTCCTGGGGCCTCCTCGCTTTCTAGGGACAGGTCCTAGAGAGCCTTGGGTTCTACAGTCCACTGAAGCCAGCGTCCGCCTCTCCCTCTCTCTCTCCAAAGCTGGCAGCACCACCGTGCATTCCGCCAGCAGCTTGATGCTCACCCACATCCCAAGGTATTGCCAGTTTGCTGCAGGTTGGGCCAGGATGATGGTGAAAGGAGATTGCTAACCTCTCTTCCCCACTCCTACTAGCAAATGAAAAAAATACTGCTAAAGGTCAAGATACAGATTGCAGAAAAAAGGAAATAGATTAATATTTTAGTACCTTTAACAGCATACTTTTCCTGCTCTGGATAAAAAGGACCCCACACTAGGGATCCTGAAAATTACACTGGGGCCTGAAAATTAGTTATGCAGCTAGTCCTATCCATAGGTACTCTGTCTCTCTGTCCCTCTCTCCACTTACAGGCTATTGAACAAATTAAGTCTTGCAGATTGCAACCCTGAGAAGACATTTCACATGTCCCTCTGTCCCCTATATTTCACGTAATTGGTAGTTAGATATGTTATTGGGGAAATTGGGGTGTCCCTTTCCCCACTGAGTGCTGGGGGTGGAGTCCTTATGATATCTTGAGAAAAAAGAGTTTTCTGAGACTCACAAGGGAGGATGATTTTTATTTGCATGGAATTACATCCCTGGGTTCCCAGAGTCCCATTCCAGTCATAGAAGTGTAGTTGGGGGTTCAGTAGAGCTAAAAACAAAGGTAGTGTCCAGAGTTTCTGTTCCATGTTGCAGCCAGATCCAGTTCAGCATCAGGCTAGTTACAGTCCATTAGTCTGTTTTGTGTGGAGGTCAACATGGCCACGTGAGCAAACGCCAGGAAGCAAAAGCGAGAAAGCCCTGAAAGTCAGGAGTTAAGGGCAACATGCCAAGAGGAACCAAGAGAGACCAAGACAGAGAACTCCCTTGTTCAGGGGATTATAGATCCCAAATTTCACACCCTTGCAGTGGACACGCCCATTCTGACCAATGACCTGTTTCCCTGGTGTGATTGACAGGCAAGTACCTTAGCTAGTCTACCCAGCTTTACTGGGCATCCATCTATCTTCCCTTTGCTTCTTTCCTGTTATTAATAACTAGGTTAATTATAATGGTATCATGAAGACTTGATTAAATGTATATTTTTTAAAAGAATGCTTCATAATTTTTAAGAATACTTCACGATTTTTAATTTTAATAATGCTTCATAATTTTAAAGAAAGTTTCATAATTTTTAATGCTGTATAATTTTTAAACCTAGTAATTTTTCTAACCTAGTTACTGGGCATTGCTTTCAAAGCCCTCCTTGAAGTCAATGCCGGAGAATCTTGGGATTGACCAGCCTGCTGAGAAGTCTGGTGAGACTATTAAAAAGGCAAGATCCCTCCTACGCCTGAGAAAAGAAAGTTATTGTAAGAAAACACTCTGAATGTACTTACTTGGTTTCTAGGGGTGGTAAACACAGAGATGGACTATCTAGATCCCTCTTCAAGTGAGGGCTTGCTGTCTAAAAATGGGCATCGTGGCAGCAGCATCCTCCAGCTGTCACTAGGATCTGGCTCAGCTGCTGAGAACCACCTCCCTTAGATCATGACTGGGGCAACTCACATCTGGTGACTAAGCAACATGGGGGGTACATAGAGGATTGATCATTTAGCCCAACATATTATAGTCTGACAGGCAGTAATCGTTCCAGAGCTCCTAGCAGGGCTGAGGTTTAGTTGGGCCAGCAATGTATTTACCTTCTTCTGCCTAATACTGCTTTCTCCCCCTTTCTTTCACAGGACTTGATCCCTAATAAATATCTTGCACCCTAAATTCTGTGTCAGTAAATGCTTTCAGATAAGCCAGGCTGTGACTGGTGATGTTATCCCACATATTCCACTATTTACCACTATAGGTGCATGACTCAAAAAATATATCCAATTCTAAACTCCTCTGATCTTGTTTAACTTCCACTACACAGTTCTACCTTAATGGTCATATGGCATCTCAAAATGGTCTTTACAAAACTGACCCTTTCCCCAACAAACATGCTCCTTCCTTGTATCTGTCTTAAGACAAATGATACTACTATTCACTAAGTTCCCATTTTCACAACTGCCTTAACCTCCTGTATTATCTATTGCTATGTTAACAAATTATTTCCCAAACATAGTGGTTTAAAGCAATAAACACTTATGATCTCACAGGTTCTATGGGTTCAGAATTCAAGAGGGTTTGTCTGGGTGGAAACTGGAACAACAAGGAACGTTCTGCCCCAGAGCCTCTGGAGGGAGCAGAGACCTGGATTTCAGTCCAGCGATACTGATTTTAAACCTCTGGCCTCCATACTGAAAGAGAATACATTTCCAATTTTTTAAGCTACTAATTTTGTAGTAATTAGTAATAGCAACCACAGGAATTAAATACAGCAAATGAAGTATGTTTAAAGATGAAGCAGTGAAGGGAAGAATGCTCTGCTCTCAGGAGGTATATAGAGCTGAGCAGAGCACCAACTTTGGTTCAGAAATGCTCCATAAATAAAGGGAATGGAATACAACTGGGCCTTTTGCCTATAAAAGACAGTGTAAGGATAGAGTTAGCGAAAATTTATGGATAGTGTTGTAAGCTTGTGCTTTATGCCACTATGTAAAATGCTTTTAGGAGTTTATCATTTCTTCTTATTCTAGGAGTGTTTGGTTTGAGGTGTGACACACATAATGTGTTACAAAGAGCCATGAAATGCCAGCTCAAGAGTAAAAGGGCTAAAGTCCTTAATACCTAGTTTTCCTCCACAGAGCTACTTCAGCCAAACATAATTTTGGAGGCTAATACAACAAAATATTTGTAAAGTGCCCAGAAAGAAACTGTAAATGCTGGGGTTCTGTGGAGCAAACAGAACCAAATTCCTGCAGGTAAATCTTGGCTCCACCCTCTACACACATCCAGCCCTGTTTGGGAGTTTGTAGAAGCCAGGACTGACTATTCCTGGGTGGGATTTTTAAATTTTTTTTTAATGATCAAATCTTTAATCAGCAGTGACTTAAAACAAAGAGTGGGATGAACGCAGAGTTGATGAAGTTCATGGATGCTTGAGGCATTCAACTGCCTATAGTCTATTTACACAATTTCTTCCCAAAGTATACCAGGTATTTTCAACAGCTGGTCAGAGTTAGTCAGGCTGTCAAATTCTTCCTCTTTGCTTTTCAATTCCATTCAAATTCCTGGTAAGTCATTCTTGAGACTATTCCACCATAACTGTGCCGCTTTCTTAGCATTAATCAGCCACCTCACTGGACTTTCCAAACGTCTTCACGTACCTACTTACAGAATGTTTGTAGGGGTAAGCTGCTTATGCAGACGGCATAAACCAATCATTGCATGTTTCCTAGCACTGCCGCTTGCCACGCCCCATCCATCACAGATGCCGCAGAGTCCAGCATCGCAGGAGGGCTCGAGAGGCTGCGGCACCGACCTCCCGGGGCCGGCCTCCAGGAAGGGCTCGCCTCTCTGCGCAGCCATGGGCCCCTGGGCCTCCCACCCTAGCTCTTCCCCGACGGCAGCCGTCATTTTGCGGGGCTCTGGCGCCTACTTACCAAGGGCTTAGTAAACGGAACGAACTAACGCATGTAAACGCTTTAGCAGACGTCCTGGCAGAGCGCTCAACGACTGTACATCACCATCAACGCAAAGCGCCGTCACGCACAACTGGACTCGCGCGGCTGGGGGGCAGTACGGATGCCATTACTTTTTTGCATATTGCAAAACTATTAAAATGTAATGTGGTTGACTGCGGAAACGGGCCAACGCGGAGAGCAAAAAAGGTTTACCTGCGGGGTATTCGTTTGTGGGTCACTAAAATAAAAGAGGGAGGGTTCACGTTCCTGAAGCAAGATGACGGCTCTAGGACACTTGACTGTGGAAGAAAATGACTCCGAGACCCACCGCCAGCCCGCCCGTGTGGCCGTCGCTACCCCGCAAACCCCAGAGCTTCCGCGCCTCCGGCAGAATTCCTCAGAAGGAGGGCGGCTGCTCCGAAAACGCAAATCTGTCGCGGGCGAGAGTGACGTCATCGCGGAGCGCCCGGGTTACCGAAGGGAAATGGGGAGGAGATTGCACTCCCGAGGTTAGAAGGTCTCTTCCCATGATCCTCTGCTCCTCTTCACCATCTTTCATCCTTTCCGGCAGCTGCAGCCATGAAGTAAGCAAGAGCTTTGAATCCCAATCCTTTTCCATCGCGGGCAGATGGCCTCTCCGGCGTCCCGCACATGGCTTGGCCTTGCCCTAGACAGCCTCTCTAATGGGCTTTCGCTTTCGTTACAGGGTCGAGCTGTGCAGTTTCAGTGGCTACAAGATCTATCCCGGACACGGGAGGCGCTACGCCAGGACCGACGGGAAGGTGAGAGGCCGCGTCGGCTAAACGCGATGTGTGTTCCTAAGAGGAATGACGGGTCTAATTCGGGTTCGTTTACCGCATCCTTCTTGGTCCCTGTCAGGGACCCTGTGTGCGGTGGCTGTCGGGATCAGAAGCCTCTAAGTGAACCGTTTTTGAGCTTTGATCTAGTGTGAATTAGGTCGGAAATCAGGAGTTTGTGTAACTTGAATGTCCCGGTGTGAGGGAAATTGGCCATAAATGTTAGCTAGTTTATTAACACAGGACCGCTGGGAATGCCGGGAGGGACCGGAAGTAGATGCCTCCCAGAATGTGACGCCCCGCCCTCCCCTGCGGCGGGAGTTGCATTTGGTCTGGCTCTTAAAAGACGGGACCAAATGCAAAGATACTCGTGGTGCCACCCGGTTAGTTACCGGCCAGCCGTGTAACACGAGCCGTTTGGTTTCTGTGGGCCTCAGTTTAGTAAAATGAGAGTACAGAACTATGAATTAGTTGGTTGAGGATTTCAAGCTCAGCCTTTTTCTACTTTGTATAGTTGAGTAGATAACTTTCATGCTTTGAATTTGTCGCGACAGGTTTTCCAGTTTCTTAATGCAAAATGCGAGTCGGCATTCCTTTCCAAGAGGAATCCTCGACAGATAAACTGGACTGTCCTCTACAGAAGAAAGCACAAAAAGGGACAGTCGGTAAGTGAAATGAGCTTTGATGTCTTGGGGCTCGCTCTCAAGTTTGTTAAACTCTGATCATCAGATGCTGCTCTGTAAAAACACCTGATGGGACAGTATGTGAAAGTGCTCTTAAACTGCAAGTCATCAAACAGTGAAGCGAAAACGATTAATCATCTTATTCTCACAGTAAATGCCAGGTTGAAATTTGAAAGCATCCCTTTGCCAAAGTCAGGTAAATTACATTAAGCATGCTTGGGTTATAGGGGCACCTTGGAAAACTTGAAGGTGTTACAGTAAATGAAAACTAAGTAATTATTATGGTGACTTGGTTTTTATTATATTTATAGGATTATTCCTAACATAGGTATCAGTGGAGTTTCAGTGGAGTTTTCAGGACTCCACTGACTTCTCAAAACTGGGTGTGTTTTTTGAAGTGCTCTTTTACTTGATGGAGATTTTTGAAAAAAGGTTTGAGTGCCATGGCAGTAGCATTAGGATGCAGGAAACTAGGAATATTTAGGCTTGTGAATATTTAGTAAGCATCTCTTGGGTGAAAGACATTACTCGGTATTATGGGAGTTCAGAGGAAGGAGAAATTTGTTTAAAGGTGGAAAATTGCATGTTGGTGAGGGTTGTGGAGAAATTGGAAACCTTGTGCATTGTTGGTGTAAGATGGCACAGGCACTGTGGAAAACAGTTTGGCAACATCCAGCAAGTCCATTTCTAAGTATATACCCAAGAGAATTTTAAGCAGGAACTTACCCAGGCACCTTGTACACTGATGTTTATAACACTGTTATCCACAATAGCCAAAAGGTGGAAGCAACCCAAATGTCCCATCAGTGGATTTGTGAATAACAAAATGTGGTATATACATACAGTGGAATATTCAGCCTTAAAAAGCTGCCAGCTTATGTGATTCCACTTTTATGAGGTACCTAAAGTAGGCAAATTCATAAAGACAAAAAATAGAGGTTGAGTGCGGGGGGAGCTATTATTTAATGGGTGCAATTTGTTTGGGATAATGAAAAAGTTCTGGAGATTAATAGTGGTTGTTGCACATAATTGTGGGTGTACTTAATGCCACTGAATTTTACACTAAAAAATGTTTTAAGATGATCAGCTTGATGTTATGTGTATTTTACCACAATAAGAAAAATATTTTTAAAATGTAAACAAGCAAAGTAGAATTTTCTATAATTTCATCTCGGTAAAAAGTTAGTTAACCACAGATGTTCCCTGTTTTTTCCATGTGTTCTGTTAAAAAATTTAAAGATATTTATGTCTCCCTGCCTTGATAAACAGTTCTTCAAGTCTATTTTAATTTTTCTTGGATTTAGAGGCACACTGCAAGATCTTTTTCCTCCTAAGCACTATAGTATAGGTCTTTAAAATAGAATCTGCAGCAAATGTTTGAATTGTACTCTGTCTTGATTCCCAGACATCCCCTAACACATGGTGGCTTTCTCATATGATTTTCTAATTTGACTATTTCACCCAGTGACAGTACTTTGAAAAACAAAGTAGGTGAGTTGTTTAATTTACATTAAAGTAAATTCTCTAATGTAAATGGATGGGCCTGTTAATTACTTTTAAAGTACTATCCAGTTAACTTCCTTAGAATTTCACTTTTTGTAGTAAAAAAATGGCCAAGATTTAACCTATCCTTAATAAAAAGGTCCAGGAAAGAGCTCCTCTCCCCCCCTTCCAACACGTGGTATATAGCTGTAGCAGGAAGAGAGTCCTCACCTAATAATGCGGGTACCCTGACTTCCAGCCTCCAGAACCGTAAGGAATAAATTTCTGTTGTTTATAAGCCTCTCAGTCTAGTATTTTGTTACAGCAGTCCAAACAGACTAGGACAAATACTAATCTTAAAAAACTTCATTTCCCCTGCCTCAGACAATTTATTTCTCACCCAGATTCATGAAGCAAGGTTCATAAGTGTCCTCCCCATCTTTTTGTTTTGTAGGAAGAAATTCAAAAGAAAAGAACTCGCCGCGCAGTCAAATTCCAAAGGGCCATCACTGGTGCCTCTCTTGCTGATATAATGGCGAAGAGGAACCAGAAACCTGAAGTTAGGAAAGCTCAAAGAGAGCAAGCTATCAGGTGAGGAAGCCTTAGCTTTGAGCATTATTTAAGTTTAATAATCAGAAGTTTATAATACAGTCTAAGTGATTTGTTGAAATTTCTACATGCAGTGAATGCTGCTGTACAATTTCTAAAAATGTAAAACTGACTTGGTGGTTAATAATATTGACAACCCCTTTGGATTTATCCTAACAATAATTGGGGATGGGGAAGGAGTATGATAATTCTACTTTTCCAAAACAGTCTAGCTCCTTGTTAAAAAACTGTATCCTTAAGGAGTAAAGCACTTTGTCTTAAGTTATTTTTAACCCTACAGGGCTGCCAAGGAAGCAAAAAAGGCTAAGCAAGCATCTAAAAAGACAGCAATGGCTGCTGCTAAGGTAATTGTGGGATTGTCTTGGATTCCTTATTTAAAACAATGGGAAAACTTTTAATCCAAATTGTGGTGAATAAAAGAGTTTCAAGTTTTTAAAGAATTCAGTGCAAGGCTCTAATGGAAATGATGTTCATAACTGGTTCCTGGGTATTTTGTTTCTTAAAGTTTATTTTGAAATTTTAAATTAACAGAAAAGTTTTCAATAATAGAGTTTACACAGCTTTTCTCAATGTTACCAATTTAAATAACTATAGTAAAAACAAAAAAACGGGGTCATTAATATTGGTCCTATATGACTAACAAAAATAATGTCCTCTTTTTGTTAGGATACAATTAAGTATCCCACATTGAACATAAGAGAGGGGTGATTAAAAAGAAAGTTGCATGGAATAATACCACACAATATCTTTTTACAGGCTCCCACAAAGGCAGCACCTAAGCAAAAGATTGTGAAGCCTGTGAAGGTTTCTGCTCCCCGTGTTGGTGGAAAACGCTAAGTTGGCAGATGAGATTTTTAAATAAAGACCTGACTATAACTAGATTGTGGTGGATTTTTTACTCTGAAAATAGAGACATGTTGTGCCTACATAATAATAGCTGAACTACACAGTTAAGAATTTAAGAGCTACGCATTTTAAAAGTTCATTTCTCTGAAATAATGCCTCCTAATGAAAGGTCTCTTAGTTGGAGAGATGTTAAGCCAAATGATGCAAATAAGATCTGTATGGTTAAATACTGGCTTTCTCAGCTGAGGTATAAGTACATTACATAGACTGCACTGTCTTAACCTTTTGGTCATGTAACCGTAAGTACTAGGATACTAATAGAGTTAGTTCAGGTTGGTTACTAAAGCATATACTTTTTTTCTATTGTGTTTGTAGAAAGTAGACCTTTTTCTTAAGTGATCTTTTTCCATGATAAGTAGACACGTTTATGTTATATTGGGTTTGCCTTTTGTTCACTAGTCTTCCTTCTTACCATTACCCGATAGTTGAGTTCTAAGTGCTTAAAACTACCAGCTGTATTAATCTGTTATTTTCCAAAAAGAAGTTTAAGTGACGAGCACGTCTTCAGTAGAATATACTTAAAACTCCCAAAGCAGTTGGTTGAGCTGGGAGTTTGATAGAGCCATAGTTAAAATCGCAGAAATGCCTGAGTAGCCTGCTGTGTTCAAGATATATATACATATATATATATATATATATATATATATATATATATATAATGTGATGTGGAATATAGTAACCATAATTATGACAAAAATAGTTTTCTATAGAAAGTAGATCATCTTATCTGTACCACATTGTGCCAAGTTTCAAGGATACAATGAACAAGTTACATCCTCTTGAGAAACATGCTTGGGGGGAGGGGGCTTTTACAGCCCTTACCTCCATCCACTCAGCTGCCTGCCAGTGGGGTGGACCAGGGTCCACCTTACAGATGCGGAAACAGACTCCAGGCCACTGAAGGCCAGACTCCAGGGGACAGACCTTGGGCCATGCTACTGATGTCCAGAGCCTGCAGCCCCTGAGGGAGGCACAGCCTGTTTGACAGGGTGACCCAGAAGCCAGCCTGCCTGCCTGGGTGAAATGACAAGCCTTTATCATTGGCTGAGTTCTTGACCCCCCAACCCTGAGGACTGGGCAGAGCCAGCGTTATGGCTGCAGTCTGGACTGTCCTGAGGAGAATTAAATATGAAACATCTCTGCCTGGACTTCTACAGGCTGTTTGCTTTCAAGAGGTGTGACCGTTGCGGGCAGGGTAATCAGTGCCTTTGTGGGGCAGTTGGTCCAGCTCCTAAACACTGCACTAGACCTCAGTGCCTCTGTGCAGGATGAAAGGGGTTGGGGACCTTAGGTGGTTAGAGGCTGAGCTAGGTGGCCTAATGGCAGGTCCAGAGCTGGCTCCCAGCCCAGTGCCCCCTCGACACTCCACTCAGGTTCTATGGTCAGCAGCGCATGGGCCTACATGCCAGTTTATGCAACAAACCATCTCTGCCTCAGGATCCTTGCCCAGCCTAGGGACCTTCGAGTTCCAAGTGCCTGTTGGCTTAAGGTAATTCAATTTCAGAGTTATACTAAAATCCAAAGTGATTTTACTTTGACCCAGGGAAACTGGAACTTATCACAACTTACCAGAGATAATACATGTGGCTCTGAAGCCATAGAATGTCCCGCCGTCTGAGTCATGGTAACCATTTTCAAGTGGGTGCCAGATGGACCTTTCACCTGTGGTTATGTGCCCTGAGGGTTCTACTCCTGTGGATCCCTCACCCTCTGGAGAGGGTGACTTGTGTGGCAGGGTGCAGTGACTGCCATCTGGCCATCACAGGACACTTTGCATTCCAACAATTACTTAAAACAGGTATACATTGAAGCTCATGCCATCTTCACCCTAGAATATGACCCACTGTCCACTCCAGCTACCCCTCCTGTGCAGTCCTGGGGTGGGGTATGCTTGGGGATGTCAACCCTGCCCGTTTTGGCATGTCTATAAGTCACAATCTTCCAGGAGCCCCTGTACCTTGCCATGAAAACTCCAGAGCACAAACAGCCTGCGCCTGCAGCCTGCCAGCACCGCTACTGGTCCTATTGTAATGCCTCTACCTCCTGCCCCAGGGTGCAGTGCCTGTCCTTCCTTAGCCTGGAGGAGCTCAGCCAGGGACTGGGTCTCCTCCAGAACTTGTTTGCAGCTACCAAACCTGCCCCATCTGTGCCAGATCAGGGCAGCCTGGTTCTATTCTGAGGCATGCCATCTTTTGCTCCCTCTGGGAAAGAGAATTGCCTAGAATAGTCTCCCCAAGTGACAGTACACCAGGATATCAAGCTAAAGTTGGTTTCAGGCCAAAGGTCTGATGGCCATGGGCCCACCAGCACCTGGGCACGGGAAGACATCCAGTGGGCAATGCTGTGAATGTCTCCAAGCACTGGCCAGGCCTCAGCATCTGGCTACTAACCACTGATGTTTCAGAACCTGCCTCTGACAGGCAGCAACCTCTGCCTTCAGAGTCCCTGACCTGGCCCATGATCTGGAAGTTGCATTTTCACCTGGGCCAGTGGCCTCAGATTTCCTCTGTTTCAAGATGGCCCCCCCCCTTTTTTGGATGCAGGCTGTCCTTGCCCTGTTTTCTGGCTTTTTATCTGTTACACTGGGCCTGCTGCTTCCCTCTTTGGCAGTTGGGGTACCACTTGGGAGCTAGGGACATGACTGGGACTAAGGCTGTGTGGGGGGGCTGTTCTCACTCCCTGCACCTTCTGGGCTTAGAGCCTTGGAAAACCGAGGTGATGGGGCCAGAGGACTGGCGTGAGGTGTTTTTCTTCTACCAGATAGCAGTCTCTTCCAGCCACCTCACCTGGTGGCCATAGGCAGTTAATTGGGGAACACAGAAGGACACCTTGGGGTTGGACACCCAGTGTGCATGTGGGTGAAGTTCTGCTGGTAGGTGAGCAGGGTTTGGCAGCTGTCCTTTGCTTTGTGGAGGGTCAGAGGCCGAATGCAAGAACGGGAAGTCTGCCTGGGCACGAAGATGCAAGTGGCTCTCCTTGTGGGCCTGAGGTTTGCCTTGGTCAAGTGAGGTGTCCAGTTTGAAAACCCAGGAATTGGATATTGAAGGTGGACCAGCATAAATGGCTTTCTGAGGGCAGGACTGGACTGCCTTTTGCCCAGTGTGCAGTCAGGTGCAGGAAGCTGGGATGGAGGGTGAGCAGGCAGGTAGGGCTGTTGGGGACTCTGAATGTGGGTCAGCTGTTGCTGTTTCTTGACAAGGGGGTCCATAACAGAAACCCTGGCTTTAGGGTCTACAGGTGGATGGGGTCTATGGACTTCTGATTGGTCCTTGGTGTAGTGGAGGCTTGACTTTGGACAGCTTAGATGAAAGTGGGAGGGTGTCCCAGGCACTCTGTTGGAGGTTGCCCTTTTCCCTGTGGGGAGACCAAAGCATAGATCTTGGAGTTTGGGTTCCTAAGTGAAGGGGCATTCATGGTACTCTTGGTGCTTTTGGGGGCTAGTTCTTTGCTCAGTGGGGTGTCCTAGGTGGAGAATTTTGGTGGAAGACCTGCAGTTGTGTGGAAGAACATGGATATCTAATTGTAGGAAGGAGCTTGTCCAGTGCTCCACATCTATACAGAGAGGCGTGGCCCTTATGCAAGAGGCTGTCCACTGCTGCATGAGTACAGGACACCCCTGAAATGCCAGGAACCACCTCACCTTGGGTCCTGGCTAGCTCCTTCAAGGACCAGCAGCCCCCTCTGAACTTTTGAAACTAAACACTGGTTTCTCTCTCTCCTTCTTCTCCCCCTCTCGATGGGGGACGGTGGCCAGACAGCCTGGGAAGTGGGGCCTGCTTCAGCCACACCTGGCCACCTCCCAGGAACCCCCAGCCCAGGCCTGGAAAGCCCGCGTCTTCTCTGGACTCTCCGTCTCGGTGCTGGTTTCTGGTGCTGTGCTCACGAGCCTGCTCTGGAAGCTCCTCCTAGGGCCTCTTGTCCAGGCCACTCCACCCGGGCACAGGCAGCCCGGCGGTGGGGCGAGCTTCCCCGCCTGCGCGGAGTGCGAAGGTGGGGCTCGGCCGGTGCAAGACTGTGGGGCAGGTGTGTGCGCTTTCGAGAGGCAGGTGCGGTGTGCGCAGCCCGGCGGCGGGCGGCTGCAGGCTTGGTAAAGGGCGCAGGTGCGCGGCCTGCAGATGCACCGCCAGCCGCTCCGGCGCGGGCCCGCAGCCCAGCGCCCTAAGGGCAAACCCGCTGCTGCCCCCTCCCAGCGGTTGCGTAGTCCCGGCGGGGCAGGAGCGAAGTGGGGGACCCTCGGAGATTCCCGAGTCCCCTCCCGCCCGCTGGGCCTGCCAGCCCTGCCTGTGGGGGTGCAGGGGAGAAGGCAGATGCTCCAGGCCGGCGGGCTCCGCCCACAGGTACCGGAAGGAGAGGTGGGATCCGAAAGGCGGGGCGAGGCTCTGGTCCCTCAGCACCAGGCCCTGCCCGTGGCTTGCAGGCCAGCCCCCCTCTTCCTTGCTCCCCATCTTGCTTTTGCTAACTGCCTTTTGGGTCTTCTTCCCAGCTCCTTGACTAAAGTTAACGGAGCTTTTAAGGAAGACACTAGATCGTAGTCACTGCTTCCCGCTACGGTGCCCAATATGAGTCTATAAAAAGTCACCAAAATCTGAAAACGCATTATGTGCCAAGCTGAGAGCGGAAAACAAGTGTGTGGTCTCATTTTATTACTTTTTTTGTGTGTTTCTTCTTAACGTGTTCTCACTTTAAATTCCCATTGTTAGTTTAAGAAACTGAGGCACAAAGAGGTTGCTGTGCTCTGGCTGTAGGAGTGGGATTCAGAGCACAGCGTGTTCTTAGGGATCAGGGGGAAATGCTCCTTTCCCTCCTGATGGAAAGTGTCAGTGTGGCGAAGCCAGGGCATCCTGTAAAGTGTCTATGGGGCGTGCAGGTGGTGCTTAGTGTCAGCTCTAAGCACTTTCTCACAGCTGTGGAGACCCCTGCCCACCTCACAGCACTGTTTGAGAGTCAGATTAAACCGTGGCCCTGTGGAGACCCAACCAGCTGGAGAGTGCAACAACTTCTGTGCCAGGGTGCAGTGACTGCCATCCCCTGCTGTCGAACACACCCACACAGGCACACTTCTTTGGCATTTCAATACCATTATTTATTTAAAAGTCCTATACATCATGAATCTCACATCACCTTCACCCCAGGAGGTGACTCACATTCCACCCCAACTCCCTTCTAGTCTGTCCTGGGGTGGGAGTGCATGGAGACATCACCCCTGCCCATTTAGGCAAGTTGCCTGAAAGGCAAAAACTTCCAGAAGCCCCTGCACCTCACCCTAGCAGTTCTCCAGAGCAGGGACTTTGCTTGCCATCCACACCACTGCTGGGCCGCTTGTAATGCCCTCACCTCCAGGGCACAGTGCCTGTCCTTAGCCTGGAGCTCAGCCAGGGACGCCTCTGTGCTCAGGGCCTGGGCCCCCTCCAGTTCTTGCTTCCAGTCCCCTGCCTCAATTAGTCATGATGTTTAGGGAAGCCAGGTCCATTCCTAGGGTACCAGTCAATCAGAGAACTTCCCAGATGAAAATAGCCCAAATGACATGCCACCAGGATACCAGGCTGAGGTGGGTCCCAGGCTGGGCCCACCGGCACCTTGGGACAGTGAGTCACCCAAGAGACCTTGCTGTGAATGGCTCCAAGGACAGGCGGGGTCTCAGCCCTTGGCCACCAACCACTGATGTTCAGGAGCCTGCCTCTGATAGAGGCACAATCTTGAACACAGCCTTTGACCTGGCCCCTGACCTGGAAAATAAATTCCTGCCAGGATATCTGGTTTTTTATGTTAGCTCTTTTGAGTTCAGGTGGTTCTTCCTGTTTCCTGGTCTTTGATCATTCTGTGTTTTAGGGCCAGAGGAGCCTATGGGACTGGTTCTTCCCTCTCTGGTGGTTGGGGTACCACCTGGGAACTAGGGACATGGCCAGGACCAAGGCAGCCAGGAGATGGGGAGGGGTTGGGGGAGGAGTGAGGCTGCTCTCTCTACACTCCCTGCAGGATCTGGGCTTAGATTCTCCAAGACACTTTGATAATGGGATGAATGAAGGCTGGTATGAGGTATTTCTTTTCTACCAGGTAGCAAACACTTCTTCCAGTTACAGGCAGTTGAAGACTTGGGAACGTTGAAGAACAGGAACAAAACCTTGGGGTTGGACACCCTATGTGCATGTGGGTAGGGTCCTTCCAGTGGGGGAGCAGGGTTTGGCAGGTGTCCTTTGCTGCATGGAGGGTGAGAGTAGGAGTGCCAGAGCAAGGGCTCTGCATGTGGGTTAACTGTTGCTATTTCTGACAAGGGGATCCATGACAGAGACCAGGCAGGTGGACAGGGGTCTATGGCTTCTGATTGGTGGTCCCAGACTAGCCTTGACGGATGGGTGCCTGATTGAAAACAGCTTAGATGGAGGTGGGCAGGTGCCTCAGACACTCTCTTTGGGAAACTATATAACCTAGGTTGTCTTGTTTTCAGATTTCAGGAGTTTACAAATAAAATGCTTTGAATTTTAAAAGGCCAATAAAATGGATCCTGAAGTTATTTGAACATACTCTCCAAATAGGAACCTGCAATTTGAGCATTCAGACAGACATCAAGTCTTCTCTCTAGGTTCAGAGAACCAGCTACTTTTAAAAGACTGTATGAGTTTAAGGTGTACAGGTATTGATTTGATACATTTATAGGAGGGTATGATTGCCACTGTAGTGTAGCAAACACTCCTGATAGCGGATGTCTGGCTGGAGCCCAGGAGGGACTCTGGGTGGGGAGCATATACACAGGCTTTGGAGGATGGATTTGGACATTTACCCACAGTGGGAAGGGTGTATCTCCACCTTCTAATTCCTCCTCCCTTCCCCAGCTCTAGTCTCAGTCTGTGAATTGAATGACCCTAAGTAAATCCCAGGCTTGGTAGTTCTGTCTTTCCTCTGGGCCTGGGAGCTCACTATCTACAGCCACAATTTTTCAAGAATGCTGCCTCAGGTTTCTGGGTCACCTGGAAACTTCCTCAGCCCCCATCCCAAGTACCAAGGAGACTGGATGCATCCTGTTTTGGGGAGCCCACTGCATTCACCTGTCTGCCCCCAACCAGTCTCTGTAAAGGTCAAAGGGTTTCACCCACCAACGCAGACTCCTGGCTGGGACCCGGAGAAGCACTGCCAGTACCCGACCCCAGCAGCCTAGCAATGTATTGGCCTGTGGCTCTGGTCGGCACTGCACATCCCGCCCAGGCGCAGGGCTGTGGACTACCAGCTCAAAAATGTGAAATCGGACCTACCCTGCACGTTGGAAAACGCAGTCAAGTGTCCTTGACTTTTGTGTATTCAGTACCGGTTGGGTGTAAAATGGAGAATTTCCCTCCTAAGCATATGTAAAAAAAAAAACATGCAAATGAGGTTAAAATAATGCTAGCTATTTCCTTGTCAACATGATTTCTTCATATGTAGAAAACAGTCTCTATATAATCTGGCCATTCCTGAAAAATCCTGACTATTCCATGACAAGTTTGAAGTTAGTGGTTGAAGTTTAGAAATTATAACTCACCAATAAATGGACTTTAATTTTTATAACACTTAACTGGAAGCTACTTTTTCATGTGAAAGGGCTTTCTTTGCTTTTGTGCCCGTAGGCTAATATTTTACTTGGAGCCTTAAAATCTGATGCTTTTATGTTCTCAGGTGTCTCAGAAGGTGGGGGCGGGGCGGGACACCTTTACACCTTGGGGTATCTCGGTCGGAATAGCCAATTGCTCACCAGATCCTACACATGCTCAGAGTATCGGAAAGAAGGGTAAAATTAAAAGGGAAACTGCCAGGACTTAAGATGTCTGGTCAAAGCCAGCTCGATCTCCCAGGAAGGGCCTACCCGCTTCCAAAATGTCCTCCCGCAGTCCTGACGTCACGCGACGGGCTTCACCACGCCAGTAAGCCCCTGTGCTCCAATCAGAGCTCAGGTCCCTCACCCACTGCCCTTCACTTTCGTCACTTCCGGTGGTGCAGCAGCCATTTTGTCAGTCGCAAGCGGATCCCGCGCGCTGGAGAAGTGCAGTTCCCCCTAGTTACCAACTCGTTAGTTCTCCCTTCGCGCTGCGGGCGCGGTCGAGGAGCACTCACCACAGGCACAGCCGATCCTCCCTGCAGTGTCGCCGCAGCTGTAACACCCGCCCGGAGCCAGTGCCGCTGTCTTCCTCCCTCGCCACTGACAGGCGCCCTCAGGGAGCCCGGGTCAGCGATGTCAAGCGAGGAGAGCTACCGGGCCATACTGCGCTACCTGACGAACGAGTGCGAACCGTACGCGCCGGGCACAGAGGGCAATGTCAAGCGTAAAATCCGCAAGGCCGCCGCGTGCTACGTGGTGCGCGACGGGACCTTGTACTACCAGCGGCGGCAGCGGCACCGCAAGACCTTCGCGGAGCTGGAGGTGGTGCTGCAGCCGGAGCGACGCTGGGGGCTCATCGAGGCCGCGCACCTGGGCCCGGGCGGCACTCACCACACCCAGCATCAGACCTGGCACGACTTGTCCAAGACGTACTGGTGGCGAGGTAAGATCTCGCCCGCGGCGAGGGGGCGGGCTGGCTGCTTGTTGTCCAGGCAAGGCCCGACGACTGAGGCGGGCCTGGGCCTGTTTGCAGAACTGCAAGTTTTGAGGGTCCCTCACCCGGCATTTCGGACGCCCCCCGCCGGCCCAGCCTACGCTCGGCGGTGGAGCGGCTGCCAGGCGGAGCCGAGAGGGTGAGGGACTGGAAAGGAGCCGCACTTCCCACAGGAAGGAGGCCTGGGAAGCTGGGGGCGGGCCCTGACCCGGGGTGGGGCGAAGGGGGCTTCCTCGGGGGCGGGCCCGACGCGGGGTGTGGGCGGGGCTCGCTGGCCATGCGGGGCCCGCCTTCCCTCAGGGGAAGGTCTGGGCGGCCGTCGCCGGCGGTTAGGGAGGCAGCGGGTCGAGCCTTTTAAATCCTTGTTCGAGCCGGTGCTTTGGGGGAGTGAGGGCCGGCCCGAAGCCCGACTCCTTTTTCCGGTGTGTTCCGCTCGGGCTTTGGCCAGCGGGTGTGAGGTTTTGTGGACCCGCTTACCCGTATTCCTCAAATTGCGGTACGTGGCGTAAAGAAAGAATGATGTACTTAAGTGCATTAGTGGTTTGGAGTAACTGAAAAAGAATCCTCTTGAACTTGGTCTTTAAGACAAGAGTTCAACGTAAAGAATAGCAGATTCTCCTAGTTTTGAATGTGTTAATGTTCTTCCCTTTAATACTGTGAAGAGCGCGTTGGAAAGTGTGAGGCACTATATATATTCGTGGAAAAAATACCGTTACCGTGATGGTTGCAGTCAGGAAGCATAGCTCTAAAGTTTTTTGACTCCTTGGGAACCAGTTTAGGGGAGGAGAGCTTGGCCTAAGGGATCACTCAACAGGGGACGGTCATTGTATCCAACACTGACGGGAAGGGAGGTTCTTTAGGAGCAAATGGTTCGACTTTGTAGACAGATCTCTAGAGTAGCGGTTCTCAACCCGGGGCCTCCCGGGGCACACCTGGCCACGTCCGGGGACAGTTTCGGTTGTCATAACTGGGGTTGTATTGGCATCTAGTTGAGTAGAGGTCAGGGCTGCTAAACATTGTGCAGTGCGCAGAACGGGACAGCCCCCGTCCCCCAAGAATCATCAGGCCCCAAGTGTCAACACTGCGGAGGTTGAGAAACTGTTCCTCAAGTTGTTTTATTAGAGGACTACCCACTAAGGTCATTCACTTTACTTTGTTCTTACTGAATAAAGAACCTTTTAATGGTGACTTGGTGCTTTATGTGGACCTTTTTTGTTGTACCAGAGAGGTTGACCAGTAAGCAAACTCTTAGCTAGTAGTAACCGTGTGTCAGACACTGTTCAAAGTGCTTATAAATAGTAACATTTAAACCAGTTGGTGACACACAGGCACAGGGAGGTTTGGAGACTTAGCCATGGTCACAAAGCTATTTAGAGGATTCAGATTTTTCTGCGGGAGTAATTTCAGCCCTTTGCAGTAATTTACTCTTAAATAGTAAATTAACTGTGTTTACACATTGATGTCTTTTGAGTAGTTGAGTCGGATACTTTCAGCTTATCAACTCTGGACCAGTAAAGTTAGATTTAAAATGATCCCATCAAGCCCTAGCGAGTTGGTCAGTGGTTAGAGCATCGGCCCTCCTACTGAAGGGTCCCGGGTTTGATTCTGGCACCTAATTCGGTTGCAGGCTGGATTCCGGCCCCAGTCGGGGTTGGTGTAGGAGGCAACCAATTGATCTGCCTCTCTCACACCTCTCTCCCTCTCTCCCCCTCTCTCCCCCCTCCCTCTCTCTCCCCTCCTCCCTCTCTCTCCCTTCTGCTCTCTTGGAAAAGCAATGGAAAAAATATCCTCAGGTGAGGATTAAAAAATAATAATAAAAAAGAAAATCACCCCATCAAAACACTAACACCCAAGTTAAAGGACTTATAAAATATAATAGGGTGATTTTTCAGACAGTTGATTAACTATCACACATTAATACCATTTTTTTCCTGCAGTATTTATTATTTCTCTTCCTTGTTCAAATGCTTCTGTGTAGTTTCTCCAATACCATTTGAACTCAACTAGTGAATAGTTTAATTAAACCTCTGCTGTATGCAGAATATACTAAATTGTGTAGAATCATAAGATGTTTAGAAATACAACCAAAGTTAATTAGAAAAACTGCCTCTTCTTGTCTTTGTTTATTTTGAATATGGAAATTTCCATAGCAGCACTTCTTATTCTCTAAGTATGTTTTTTACTTAGGAATATACTTATATAGGGTATCCCAAAAAAAGTGTACACACATTTTGAATAATTATAAAGGCAGTGTTTATTAAAATACATTTCATTTTCAAAATTGAGCTATCAGCTGTTAAAGTGTGTATACATTATTTTGGGACCCCAAGTGTATCTTCTCTTACATCTTTCTTCTCCCATTCACATACCCACTTACTTTTTTTGTTGTAAAATATATATAAAATTTATCATTTTATCCATTTTTTTGTTTTTATTGATTTCAGAGAGAGGAGAGAGAGAGAAACATCAATTATGAGAATCATCGACTGGTTCCCTCTTGCATGCCCCCTACTGGGGATCAAACCGGGAACTCTGGCATGTGCCCTAACCAGAAATCAAACCATGATCTCCTGGTTCATAGGTCGATGCTCAACCACTGAGCCATGCCAGCTGGGCCATTTTAGCCATTTTTAAGTATACAGTTCAGTGACATTAAGTACATTCAGATTGTTGCTTAATCACAACTATTCATTTTCAGAAATTTTTCATCATCCCAACCCATTTACTCTTATTTTTTGTTACACAGAGAATGAATATCTTTTTATTGTTTCTTTTCATTTTTTTTACAGAGAAAATGAACACCTTTTTCATTTACTCTTAATTATGTAAAAGTATATAAAATATATATCCATCCAGTCTTGTTAGTGGTTTTTTAAAACCTACTCACTATATCTCATACAGGTGTAGACTTGTTACTGACTTTAATATTTTCAGGTGCTAGAATAAAACCTCTATTGCTCTCTAAATCTATGCACATGTAATTACCTTTTTAATGAAAGTTATGTTTAATCTTAATCCATTATTTTCAAAGTTATGTTCTGTTAAAAAATGGTATTCTGTAAACATACAAATTTGGCAAATTCCTGGATTAAACAGATTTCTTTACTGTGGAACTCAGAGCTGTTTAATATAATATCCACTTTGTGTAACTAAAATGAGAATATAATTTCTGAGTATATTACTCCACTCTGTACTTTTTAGTAAGTATGCAACATAATATAATTTGAGGAATACTGCTTGAATACTCTCTGAAAGCTGAAAGCAAGGAACTTGGTATGTTTTGATATCTTGAAACTTTTCAGGAATTTATTACATACTTCTGTATCATTTTAGCTAATTAACGAGACTTCATTTGCATTTTATTTGGGCATTTTGAGGGAAGAAGTTTCTGCTACAGGGATGGACAAATGTGTTCCTGGGTAAGTAGTATAATATACTGAAAATTACATGGCTCCTGGAGACCCAGATATGCAGTTTACTAGATGTGACTTTGGACAAGTTACTTGCTCTTAGGGCTTCATTCTCCCAATCTGTAGAATGAGAATTAATTGTTCCTAATTTGTAAGGATGATTGTGTGTGTGTACAGTAAATCCTCATTTAATGTCCTAGATAGGTTGTGACTTTAAGCAAAATGATGTATAGCAAAACCAATTTTACCATAGGCTAATTGTATAAACAAGAGTTAAGCTCCTACTTAACTCTTCATCTCATCAATATCATAACCAACCAACACTGAACAAAAGCACATTATCCAAAAACATGCTATATATATAAAGTGTTCCACCCTGCTCCCTACCCCCACCCCAACATGCTGGGCTGGAAGTTGAAATTCAAAATAGGGTTTTGAGCCCTAGCCGGTTTGGCTTAGTGGTTAGACCTGCGGACTGGTTCCGTTCTGGCCAAGGGCACATACCTCAGTTGCAGGCTTGATCCCTCGCCCTGGCTGGGGCTCATGCAGGAGGCAACCAATGGATGTGTCTCTCTCATCGACGTTTCTCTCTCTCTCCCTTCCGTTCTCTCTGAAAAGCAATGGAAAAAATATCCTCAGGTGAGGATTAAAAAAAGAAATAGAGTTTTGAGCCCAGCCAGGCATGGCTCAGTGATAGAGCATTCACCTATGATCCAGGAGATCTTGGTTCAATTCCCAGTCAGGGAACATGCCCCGGATGTGGGTTCAGTATGGGGTGTGCAAGAGGCAGCAGATCAGTGACTGTCTCATCATTGATGTTTCTCTCTCTCTCTGTCCCTCTTCCTTCCTCTCTCTGAAATCAATAAAGATATTTAAAAAAAATTAAAATTAAAAATAGGGTTTTGAGAGTGGCTTTTGTACATTCAACTTTTGTTAGTTGTGTGCTATTTTTTCATATAAACCTAAAATCTCGGGAGGGATCTTTAATAGTATCAACAATTAAAAAAAAAGAAAACCTAAAATGTGATAACTTTCAAAATCATGAGATTTATTTTATCATATGATTACAAGTTTTGATTGTAGTCTTGTTCAGGTTGCAGATTGGCTCCACCTGTCTTTTTACATCTGCAGTTCAGGCTAAAGGACAGCATCCATCTGGAACATGTTCGTTGACAGCAAACAAAATTCAGAGAACTGATGGGAAATAGTGCCCCTTAAGCTTCTAATGAGACATGGCACATGTCATATCCATTGACCAAAGCAAATTGCACGGTCAAACCTGATTTTAGTAGGGTCGAGAGATAATTAGCTTAAGACACATTATGTTACTGTTTATGAAGGTCAAAAACAGTTGCATATTGGCAGTTGCATACAGTTCCTATTGCGTGAATGAGTGGCAACTCACATGAAAATGGGCAGTGCTACATAGTGGAGGGGAAATGAATAACTAGAAATAAACAGCCAGTCTACTTCATAATAGAAAGAAACCATCATTTATAACCTTGTATCTTTTTTTTTTTTAATATATCTTTATTGATTTCAGAGAGAGGAAAGGAGAGGGAGAGAGAGAGAGAGAGAAACATCAATGATAGAGTCGTTGATTGGCTGCCTCCTGCACGCCCCCGACTGGGGATCGAGCCTGCCACCTGGGCATGTGCCCTGATCAGGAATCGAACCCCCACCGCCTGGATCCTAGGTCGATGCTCAACCGCTGAGCCACACCCTGCCAGGCAATATAACCTTATATCTTTTAAAAAATGTATCTTAAATTCTAAAGAACTCACTCTGTGTACTTTATGAGACACGTTTGTTTCTACGCATATGCACTGGAACATACATAAGTATACACAGAGTAAATAATCAGCAATATAATATACTTTTCAATTTTTGAATGAGATCAGTATTAAATTTGACTTGTTTTATTTTTATTGTAGGTATATTAAAGCAAGTCAAAGATTATATTAAACAGTGTAGCAAATGCCAGGAGAAACTAGATCGCTCCCGTCCAATATCAGATACTTCAGAAATGTTGGAAGAATTGGGACTAGACCTTGAATCTGGAGAAGAAAGTAATGAATCAGAGGATGACCTGAGCAACTTTACTTCAACTCCAGCTACAGCCTCCAAACCTGCAAAAAAGAAGCCAATATCTAAACATGAACTTGTCTTTGTAAGTGGAACTTTTCATTCAGCTTTAACATGTGTAACTGGTGTATTAATATTTGTAGGCTTTGTGAATTTTTTCTTAAACTACTAAAACTCCTTGAGTATTGGCATTGACATTGAAGATTTAAGCAGGTCTGTGTCTGAAGTAATACACTATGTAGTTATATACACTAAAAGTATGCTAATATTGCTTCTTCTTTAAAAATAAATATTCCTATTGTTCATTCTCTTCAGAATGTACCTTGTTAATCACTCCTCTCTTCTTTTTTAATGGTATATTGGTACAGATAGAATACATTTCTGGAAGCAGTCTCTGGGTCATGTAGCAAGGTAAAATTACACCAGCCAGGTCTTTGTTTTTTGCCTGCATTAGTTTCATGTGTCATCATATTTTAGGCTAGAAGAAGAGGCAGCAACAAGTGAGATGCAGGCTTTCATTGGGTCAAGTAGAACGAACATAGCAGAAAAGAGTGAGAACAGCATATCTTTTCATTTAAATACATAGTTAATAAAAAAAATCCAGCTATTCATATTAATTTGTGGTATCTTTTAAAAGGGGAGGATGTGTGTTGTCTTAAATTCTGTTAAGGGTAGAAATACAGATGATATATAATACAACTCTTGGTCTCAAACTTATTTTAATAGGTTGACACCAAAGGAGTGGTGAAACGTTCTTCTCCAAAACATTGTCAGGCTGTCTTAAAACAGCTGAATGAACAGAGACTCTCCAACCAGTTCTGTGATGTTACTTTGTTAATTGAAGGAGAAGAGTACAAAGCTCATAAATCTGTTTTGTCAGCTAATAGTGAATATTTTCGAGATCTTTTTATTGAGAAAGGAGCTATTTCCAGTCATGAGGCAGTAGTGGATCTTTCTGGTAAGAATTTTCTAATACTCTTGCTCTTTGTTTATAAATACATACTGAAAGAGGGGTGCATGTGTGTGTTTCTACAAATTAAGGGTTTATGCTAAAGTGGGAGAATCCCACTTAAAGCAGCAGACTAAACTGTACTGCAAAGGTCCTTCCTGTTAGCAAGGTTTCCAAGGTAGATTTATAGGAAAGGCTGTCATTTCCTATCACTGTCTCTTATGTGAGACAATTGTAGCAGTAGAAGAATATCTGGGATTTACACTGTTAAAAACAGTTTGAGATAAGTCCATGACTGCATCAGTGTTATTACACTAAGTGATTATGTTATTTAAAAAATGACTGTCTATATATTACGTTGTGGAACATGTAATTATAGAGCACTTTTGTAGGTCTGGTTTTTGTTTTTTAAGATTAATCATTAGAACTCAATAGGTTCAGTAATCAAACTATCAATGTAGGATAATGAGAATTCCAGGTGTGGGTTTTTTTTTGTTTGTTTCTTTTGTTTAGTGTTACTGTGAATGAATAATTTGAATTTTGTTTTTGGCCTTACTAGAAGTTATATAAGGGCTTAGGAGTCAATAAATGAAAATTTAGGAAGAATTAAAATAGCTAACCTTATAGTTTTAAAACTCATTTCTTTCGGGAAGACAAATACATATATATTTCCTTAGTAGTATCTATATGTTTAATTACTAAAAAATATTGATTAAGCCATCCACTGTGTGTGAGGAACTAGCCTAGGCTCTGGGGACACAATAGTGAGCAAAAACTTCTATGGAGCGTAGAGTTGCATTACATAGAGTTGATTAGTGGTGTTTGCTTTTCTCTGGGTTTGGTGACTCAGAGGAGAAAATATGTCTTATACTAGGCCAAAGGAATAATAAAACTCATCTCAGGTATAGTCTTTTGATATGTTAGCTTTGGAATTTTTTCCCTGTCTTTCATGCATCTGAAGCAGAAAAAAACATATGGGTGTTTTCTTTCCAGTTTCTCAGTAGCTGATAGCAAGTTAAATGTTTGCCCCCAAATAACTGCAATATAGCCTCCTAATATTAAAAAAAATACCACATCTCCCAGCCGACGTGGCTTAGCAGTTGAACATCGACCTGTGATCCAAGAGATCGCTGTTTGATTCCTGCTCAGGACACATGCTTGGGTTGCTGGCTTGATCCCCTGTAGGGGGTGTGCAAGAGGCAGCCGATCAATAACTCTGTCGTCACTGGTGTTTTTGTCTCTTTCTCTCTCCTCCCTTCCTCTCTCTCTGAAATCAATAAAATATATATATATATATATATATATGTCGCATTTATTCTTCATTCCATATGTTTATTTTTATGTATATTAAGCATATGATGTAAGCCAATAGTAGGTGAAGTAGATATTAAAAATTTTTGTTTGATTTAAATAAAATTAGAGTGTTTATAAAATATATGTGCAGTATTTTAAAAATGTACATGTTTTTTTAATTACCTAGTTTAATGTAGTTGAATTCATCAGTGTTTTTATTTATGTTGTTTATACTTTAAAAAATTCCTACTCAAAAGATATTTTCATATATTGTCTTCTTTAATTTTTCTAGGTTTTTTTTGTTGAATCTTTAATCTATTTGGAATATTCTTGTTGGTGTGAGATAGGTGTTTGATATCATTTCCCCCCCCATTTTGATCACCACTTGTCTCAGAGCCATTTAGTGAAAAATCTATCCTCTTCCCACACAAAGACCATGAAAATTCTTAGAAAACAAATTTCCACATGAGTTTAGTACTGATTCTAGGCTTTGCTCTAATCTATTGGTTGTTTCTACACGCTTTTTAAAAAAATTTTATCCTCTGTTGATTTTTAGAAAGAGAAAGGGAGGGAGGGAAGGAAGAAGAAGGAAGGGAAAAATAGATCAATTGACCACTTACCTTCTGTAGGCACCAGGGATTGAACCTGAAACTTTTCGTGAATGGGACAGCACTCCAACCAACTGAGCTACCTGGCCAGGGCTTTTTCTGCATTCTTAGAATTTGGTCATAATTATCTTAGCTTTAAAATAATAAGGAAAGTTTCCCACCTTTATTATTCAGGTGGGTCTCATTTATTCATAACCATTTGCTGTTCCATATAAACTGTCAAAGCAGCTCCTCAACTTCCACAAAAGAAAATAATGTATTTTGATAGAGATAAAGGCCTTCCACATCTTTTGCTTTATTATTCCAAGGTACTTTATACCTTCTGATACTATTATGTAATTTTTTTCTTCTTAAAATTATATAATTTCTGATTTATTTCTGGTGTATATTGATTTTCTATACAATAATACTTATAAGTTATTTAGTTGTCCAGATGTTTACCTGTAGATTCTTTGAGATTTTTCAAATAAAACAAAGATATTATCTGCTGATAGTAATGTCTTTGTTTCTACCTTTCCAGTCCTTATATTTTGAACTTTTTTTTTCTTACCAGGACCTCAAAAAACAGCAGTTGAATAGAAATGGTGATAGAGGGTTCACTTACTTGATTCCCATTTCTAAAGGAGGCGCCTTTTTTTTTCTGTTTTCTTTTTTTAACCATGAAGTATATTATTTGGTACATGTTTTGTTTTTAATATATTTTTATTGATTTTAGAGAGAGGGGAAGGTAGAGGGGGAGAGAGAAACATCAACGTGAGATAGAAACATTGATTGGTTGCCTCCTATACACACCTGCCTGGGGATCAAACCCACAACCTGGGCATGTGCCCTGATCGGAATCGAACGGGTACCTTTAGATTCACTAGAGGAGGCTCAAGCAACTGAGCCACACCAGCCAGGACAGTATATATTTTAAATAGATAATCCTTCACTCCCTTTAACATTAAGGAAATTTCCTCTTAAATAGGTGTTGACTTATCACATACTTTTTTTTAATACATATATATATGTTTTTATTGATTTTAGAGAGAGAGGAAGTGAGAGGGAGAGAGAGAAATATCGATGAGAGAAAAACATCAATCGGCTGCCTCCTGCAGGCCCCCTACTAGGGACTGAGCCTGAAACCTAGGCATGTGCCCTGACTGGGAATCGAAACAGTGACCTCTTGGTTCATGCGTCAGTGCTCAACCACTAAGCCACACTGGCCAGGCTCACATACTTTTCTGTATCCATTGAGACCATACTTATTTTTCTCATTCTGTTAGTGTGGGAAATTATATTGGATTTTCTAATGTTAAGGTTTTAATTTAGTTTAGTTTAGTCATGATATATACCTTTTATATAAATTTTTGTATAGTTTGCTAATATTATTTAAAACATTTGCATCTATCTTCATGGGTGATTTTATTTTTTCACATTGTTTCTATCACATTTTGATATCAAAAGTGGTTCTTATAAAATGTGTGTTCCCTGAAATTTTTATGTACACTGAAATAGTTACTATGAGATTAGAATTATTCGTTTCTTGCATGTTGGCTAAAATTGCCTGCACCTGTAGTGAACTTTGGGTGAAGACTTTTTTTTGAGAAGACTTTTAACTATGAACTTGACAAGTTTAATGGTTAGAGAATTATTCAGGTTTTCTATTTCATCTTGAGTAATTTATAAAAAGTTATATTTTTTGCCAGAATTTGTCAAAATTTTCAAGTTTGTTGGCATAAAATTTTTCATAATATTCTCTTCTAAATGTCTCCAGTGACTTTTTAAATATGTCTGTTTTATTTTTTGAGATCAGTTATTTGTGCCTTTTCTCTCATTTAAAAGCAGTTTTTATAGTTCCTGCTGGTGTGGCTCAGTAGTTGAGCATCGACGTATGATCCAGGAGATCGCTGTTCAATTCCCAGTCGGGGCACATGCCTGGGTTTCAGGCTCAGTCCCCAGTAGGAAGTGTGCAGTAGGCAGCCAGTCAGTGATGACTCTTTCATCACTGATGTTTGCATCTCTCTCTCTCCCTCTCCCTCTCTTCAAAAATCAATAAAAACATTTTTTAAAAAAAATTTTTTATTAAGGTTTACTTTTTTAAAATCCTGCTAAAGCACACATTTGCAAACTAGTTTGCAGGCCAAATCTGTTGTATCTCACAATATAAGGCTTCTCTGTATACTTGTCCATCCTGTCTGCCTATGTAAAAGGATCACATTTTAGGTACCTTGAGTCAAAACTGAAAAATACAGCAAATGTGAGTTTTTAAAAGTTTGCTTTGGCTCTTTATATTTTAATAAAAGATCTCTAAGATAAATTATTATATGTGAAAAGTAAGGTACAGTATAGTGTCTGAGAACTTAGGAAAAAAAAAACTGATCTTATTTTCTCACATAAAATAAGAATGTAATAACTCATGTGTAGAGTAATTATTTCATTCCTTAGACCAGGGATAGGCAAATTATAGCCCAGTCTTCCTTTCCCTGGTTTTTTGTAAAGTTGTATTGGAACATAGCCACACCCATTTGTGTATGAATTGTCTATGGCTACTCTTTCTAGCTACAATGACAGAGTTGAGTAGTTGCAACAAACACCTTATGGCCTGCACTATTAATTATCTGATTCTTTACAGAAAAATTTTGCTGGCCTCCTGCCTTAGACTTTGTTTTTAAATTTTTAGTAGAACCCATTGTTCACAATCAAATTTTTATATTGACTTATATTAAAATATACAGCTATACATATGAAGTGAGGTTAGGAGACAAGTTGGTTGAACCCTGCCTACTCACCTGCGTCCCTCTCTTTTTTTACCCTCCATTCTCCAGCAGCTGTTTCTTGAGGGGAATTTGAGGAACCCCCGGGGTTCTAAGGAATACAGTTTGAAAATGACTGCCTTACAACAACTCTTTGAGGTAGTAAGTCTGATATTATTTTCTATTTTAGGTATTGAGAGACTCAGCTTATAGAAGTGAGTTAGTAAAGGCTTAATAAGCAATCAGAACACAAAAACAAATCCAGGGTGTTTAATTGCAGAATAAATGGTCATGTTTGCCTTTATATTCTATTTTATATTGTCATAATCTTACATTAATTGTTCTTACAAGGTATTTTAGTGGTGATTTGACTTTTTGTCCCCCGTCTGTCTTGTTTCATATAGGTTTCTGTAAAGCAAGCTTCCTTCCTTTACTGGAATTTGCCTATACTTCTGTGCTAAGTTTTGATTTCTGTAGCATGGCTGATGTAGCCATCTTGGCTCGGCATCTTTTCATGTCAGAAGTTTTAGAAATCTGTGAAAGTGTACATAAACTAATGGAAGAGAAGCAGCTAACAGTATATAAGAAGGGTGAAGTACAAACAGTTGCATCTACCCAGGACTTACCAGAGCAAAATGGACGGACAGTGCCTCCTGTGGTTAACAATGAGGGAACTACCACAACTTTATCTACTGAACTTGGGGATTGTGAAATTGTACTACTGGTGAATGGAGAATTGCCAGAAGCTGAGCAGAATGGAGAGGCCAAACAACAGCCTGAGCCCCAGGTTTCTTCAGAGGCTGAAGCTACTCTGTCACCTTCACCTATAGGCTGTGTAACTGATTCTCATCCTGAAATGGAATCTGTTGGTTTAGTAACAAAAAACAACCAGACAGAACTAGAAACTTTAAACAGCGGAGAAGATAGCACAGTTTCTAATATTTGTCCTAAACTTTCCAAAGAGAATGTAATCAGTGGCTCGCCAGAAAACAGTGATGTGGGAAATGATACATCAAATGAGGATATCTGTGATGAAGACATTCCAGAGCATAGGCAGAACCTTGGCCAATCTTTAAAAGATCAGGAAAATCTAGTTGCAAAGAAAGACCTCAGCCCTGATGATGATACTTATAGAAGCAGGCTTCGACAGCGTTCTATTAATGAAGGGGGATATATTCGACTACACAAAGGAATGGAGAAAAAGCTGCAGAAACGGAAAGCCATTCCCAAGTCAGCAGTTCAACAGGTATGATGAAGAGTTCACCTTCGTAGTTTTAGCTTTAATTTTAAAGTGTTCTATTGATAAACTTAAGCCTATGGTGAAACTGTTTTGGGGTGAAAGGGGATAAGTGCAGACAAGCAACTTAATGTTTTAAATACCAATATTAATATGATAATGTGAATTTGCAATATTTATGATTCATGATGTAAAAATAAAAATGGTTATATTTAGATTGCTTTTTTATCCCGTACTTAGGTAGCCCAGAAATTAGTTCAAAGAGGAAAAAAGATGAAACAGCCAAAAAGGGATGCTAAAGAGAATACTGAAGAAGAGGCATCTCATAAATGTGGGGAATGTGGAATGGTTTTTCAGAGAAGATACACACTTATAATGCACACACTGAAACATGAAAGATCTAGAGATTACAAATGCCCGGTAAGTGTCTGGAAAACTAATTGAAGATGGCTCTAATTTCATGATAAGTAGAATCTTACTGCTTCATTTTTGTTCTGCCATTTGTGTTATTTCTGTGTGTCAGTCTCCCTTATGTTACTATAAGGGCCATCTTCTGATTTGTACATGTGTTTCCTTGACAAAAAAATATATTTAGTGATGTGCCTCTACTTCTTCCTGATACCAGTAAGACAACAGTAAAATTATCATTTTAAAAATGTAAGCTCTCCAGCAGGGCACACACAGTGTCCATGGAAAGGAAAAAAATATAAATATAAGCTCAGCCCGGCCAGCGTGGCTCAGTGGTTGAGCATCACCCTATGATCCAGGAGATTGAGGTTCAGCTCTCTGTCAAGGCACATGCCCAGGTTGTGGGCTCAATCCCCAGCAGTAGCCATGAAGGAGGCAGCTAATCAGTGACCGTCATCATTGATGTTTCTCTCTCTCCCTCTCCCTTCCTCTCTCTCCCTCTCCCTTCCTCTCTCTCTGAAATCAGTAAAAATATATTAAAAAATAATAAGCTCAAAGAGAACAGGAGAGGAGACCTTACTTAGCAACTAAATTCTAGACTCTAATAGATGGAATAACTGATTCAGCAAATTATTTAAAAGGGCTCATTGCCAGGCTTTTAGTGGGGAAAGCTAAGAATCAGACAAAATTGTATTGCAGAACTACCAAACAGCTTAGGAATAAGTATTACTAGCTACCTTAAAAGTAGAAGTGAGTCTGGTTGTGAGAAGGTCCTTTTGAGAGGTAATTAAGTCGTCACTCCCTCAGACAAAGATCCATCTTCTACTTTCAAGAAAAGATAAAATTATAATTGCTCTGGGGAATACTGTGTACAGAGAGGGTGAAGGTATTATATCCAAAACAAGGAAAAGTAAAAGCTTAAATATTAAGACTTTTCAAGTTGTCTTTCCCTGATCAAGTCCCAGCATGTTAACAGGTCTTTAACCTGAAAGCAGAAAGATTTTTCAGAGATGAGAAATTCAAAGCCCATAAACAAAATCCTAAAGGTATTGCTGACTAAAACCTGTGGTTGACAACCCCCCCCCCCACTTACACAGAAATTCCAATCAAGCCTTTAATTCATCGTATTCTGAAATATGACTAGACATCAGGGATAATGAGACTCATGATAAATATCTCAAGAAAAAAGGGAGCTGAGGAATCCAAGACTATGCAGAGAAGAAAACTTAAAAACAAAACAAAAAAACCCCCAGACTTCCAGGCAAGATGGCAGCGTAGGTAAATACAGTGCTTGAATCCTTCCACAACCACGTCAGAAAATACAACTAAACTGCAGAACAACCATCATTCAGAACTGCCTGAAATCTAGCTGAATGGAAGTACAAGAGATTTAAAGAAGAAACCACATTGAGACTGGTAGGAGGTGCGGAGATGCGGAACAGGCTGGTCTCACACTCACATGTGGCAGTTTAAAATTGGGAGGGATGGCCTGACCAGTGTGGCTCAGTTGGTTGGGCATTGTCTCATGCACAGAGAGGCTTTTGGTTCGAGTCCCAGTCAGGGCACATGCCCGGGTTGCAGGCTTCACCCCTTGCAGAGGGTATGCAGCAGACCGCAGATGGATGTTGCTCTCACATCAATGTTTCTCTCTTCTCCCTTCCTCTCTCTCTAAAAAATTAATAAAACTAATTTTTTTTAAAAAATAAATATCCCTGGCTGGCATGGTTCAGTGGTTAGAGCGTCAGCCTGTGCATCTAAGGGCTATATGTTCGGTTCCTGGTCAAGGGCACGAACTTAAGTTGTGGCTTCTCTCCTCGCCCCCAGTTGGAGCACATGTGGGAGACAACTGGTCAATGTGTGTCTCTCACATCGATGTTTCTCTCCCTCTCCCTCCCTCTGTCTCCCCCTCATTTCCTCCCTTCCATTCCCTCTGAAAAGCAATGGAAAAAATATCCTCAGGTGAGGATTAACAAAAACTAAATAAAATCAGGAGGGATATGTCGGCTGCAGAGATCCCCTTGGGAAACAAGGAGCCCCAGCCTCACACCAGACCCCCCAGCCCAGGTTTCCAGTGCCAGGAAGAGAACTGGCTGTAAAAATCACCAGGCAGTGTGGCCAAGTGGAAGAGAGGGCCGCCACAATCCCAAGCAGTTCCTCTTAAAGGGCCCTAGCATGGACTCAGACTCACTTTCTCTGAACTCCAGTGCTGGGCAGCAGCTTAAAAGGAACCATACAGGGAGGAACTGAATTTTCTGACATCAGGGCAAGAGTTGGGGCAGCTTTCTGCAAGACAAAAATGCTGCCAACGTCCATTGTTCCTTTTCTGAGACCCCCACACCCACAGAGCTGACAGGCAGGCGCCATACAACTGGCCTCTCTTGCCTCATGCTTCAGGCTTCCCTAAAATCTCAAACAAGGAGCATCTGACCTCTGTATACTCTGTACCTCTTGCTAAGTGGCCATAGGCCTGGCACTAGCGGCAGCTGGGCTTGGTTTACAGCTTGGTCTCCAAGGCATCCCCAGGCCCAACACAAGTAGCCATCTGCACATCACTCTAGCTGTGACCCAGGCAGGGCATAGGCAGTAGCTGACTGCACCTTCTGGAAGGCCCCAGACCCAGTGTACCTGGTGTACAGCTTCAGACCACACTGGTTTGCAACCTTACCACCTCCACGAGCAACACACTCAAGGGGCGGAATCAGTGAGCAACAAAGCCCTCCTGAAGCTAGTCCTTCTCCATAGGGTCAACTTGTGCACAGCAGCTCCCTCGCTGTACTCGCAGCTAGTCTTCGCAGCCTGGGGGTCGTTCCATCCCAGTGATGTCAACAGCAATCAGGGCTCAACTAGTATGGGACAATGCACACAGCCTACACAGGTGCACTTGGAGCACCCAGCTCAGGTGACTGGAGGGGCTGCACCCCTGGGCCCTACAGGATGCCTACTACATAAGGCCACTCTACCAAGCCTGTGAGACATAGCAGCTCTACCTAGTACATAGAAACAAACATAGAGAAACAGTGAAAATGAGGAGACAAAGAAACAGGTCCCAAATGAAACAACAGAAAAAAATCTTCAGGAAAAGAACTAAATGAAATGGAGGCAAAGCAAAGTAGCAGCCACAGAGTTCAAAACAGTGGCTAAAGGATGCTCAAGGAGCTTAGTGAGAACTTCGGCAGCATGAAAAAGGGCATAAAAACCATAAAAAAGAACTAGTCAGAAATGAAGGGTACATTAAAATGAAGAATAATTTACGGTGAATCAACACTAGATGACTTCAAGAATCAAGTCAGTGATTTGGAGAATAAGCAAAAAACACCCAATCTGAACAGCAAAAAGAAAAAAGAATCCAAAAATATAAAGACAGTGTAAGGAGCCTCTGGGACAACTTCAAGCATGCCAACATTTCCATCATGGTGGTGCCAGAAGGAGAAGAAAGCAAGAAAGTGAAAATCTATTTGAAAAACTAATGACAGAAAACTTCCCTAATCTGGTGAAGGCAATAGACAAGTCCAGGAAGCACAGAGTCGCAAACAGGATGAACCCAAAGATACATCATAATTAAAATGCAAAAGGTTAAAGACAAAGAGAAAATGTTAAAAGCAGCAAGAGAAAAGCAGTTACCTACAAGGGAGCATATGACTGTCAGCTGATTTCTCAACAAACTTTGTAGGCCAGAAAGGACTGGTAAATATTAAGTGATGAAAAACAAGGACCTACAACCAAGATTACTCTACCCAGCAAAGCTATCATTTAGAATTGAAGAGGGATATATACAGAGCTTCCAAGACAAAAAAAAGCTAAAGGAGTTCATCAGCACCAAACCAGTATTACATGAAATGTTAAAGGGTCTTCTTTAAAAAGAAGGGGGGGGGGAGATATGAACAATAAAATGACAATAAGTAAGATTGTAGGGGTGTTGCGGGAAGGATGAAAGGTGAAGGGATTTAGAAGTACAAATTGGTAGTTACAGAATAGTCATGGGGATGTAAATAAAGCATGGAAGAGATTAACCAACGAATATATGCATAGACCATGGACATAGACAATGATGTGGTGAAGGCCACCGGTGGCAACAGTAGGAGGACTACAGAGTGGGAGGCAAAGGAGGGGGGACATCGGTAATAGTGTCAACAATAAAAGATAAATTTAAAGAAATGAAACCCCATCCTCCCCTCCAAAAAAAAAAATCACAAAGTATGATATCTGAAATAAATGAAAAAGTTACATCAATGAAACAATAACCAGATACTATATTTTTTAAAGGGCACATTAAGAGAACAGAAGAGCTTTTTAGGAATAAAATATATAATAAATATAAAAATCTCAGAAAAGTTGGTAAATAGAATTGACTAAATCAGAAAATAAAGCAAAAAGACAAGTTAGAAAATGGGAGTGAGAGAAATTTAGAGGATTGGTCTAAGATCTCTAATATCCACAAAATTCCAAACAGGGAACATGGAGAAAAAGAAATCATTAATGCCATAAAGAAAATTTTTTGAGCTTAAGAATAGATGTTTTCTTGTTAAAAGAGCAGGTTGAATGCCCAGAACCATGGATGAAAATAAATCTATATCAAGATTTATTATAAAATTTCAGAATCAAGAGAAAGAAAAACTTATAAATTGCAAGGCAGAAAAATGACACTCCGTCTCACAGAAAGGATTTAAGGGTCAGAATGGCTTCAGGCTTTTCAGCAGCAACAACAGAAGCTAGAAGATAAAGACACAGTGTCTTTAAAATTATGTGAAGGGGCCAATAGCAGTGAAGACTCAATTATAACAGGAGGGCCCATACAGTGTACACAAGGGACGTTATTAGAGCACCCAGGTCAGGTGATCAAGGAGATTGCGCCACTGGCTTCCACAGGACACTGACTACTTAAGGCCCCCCTACCAATACTGGGAGTCATAGTCCATCTACCTAATACTTAGAAACAAACACAAAGGGGCAGCCAAAATGGGGAGACAAAGAAACATGTCCCAAATGAAAGAACAAGAGAAATCTCCAGAAAAGAATTAGATTAAATGGAGGCAAGCAATTTATCAGATGTAAGAATGTGGAGAAAAAAGAA
The DNA here is from genome assembly GCF_054644295.1 of Miniopterus natalensis. Taxonomy (NCBI): domain Eukaryota; kingdom Metazoa; phylum Chordata; class Mammalia; order Chiroptera; family Miniopteridae; genus Miniopterus; species Miniopterus natalensis. The sequence continues at coordinate 26,672,580 of NC_142086.1, forward strand.
ATTATTTCTAACTTGGAATCTATAGCCAATCAAGCTATCAGTTATTTGTGATGGTAGAATAAGGACATTTCCAGACATGCAAGGTCTGGAAAGTTTTACCTCCCAAACTCCCTTTTTCAGGAACCTGTTAGCAGAGGTGTTCCCCTAAAAGGAGCAAGACATGGGAAACTTGGGGTCAGAGACTATGTAGTCCAAGTGCAGAAAACAACTAGCCTAGGTTGGAACAGGACATAATGCTTTGATAGAGACCTCCCATAAGATGACATGTTTTAAGTCTCCTCTCAGACATTTGAGGAAGGGTTTGGTGATGAATTAGCAGTAAATACAGAGCGGGAAGTGAAACAAAAACAGAAAGAAAGGAAAGAGAATCATACTGTATCTTATGGTCCAAGTGTATGATGTAATAACATTTACATCATCCAAATAATGTAAACACTGAAGTGGATCAATCAAAAGTATTATATAACTATAGTACTAAGAAAGTAGGATAACGCAAAGGATTTGCATATATGTAGGGAGTTGGGGGGGTAAAGGAGAGTATTATTGTCCATTATTCCTGTTAATTCTTGGTCGGGGCACGTGCCCAGGTTGCAGGCTCAATCCCCAGTAGGGGGTGTGCAGGAGACAGGCGATTGAGGTTTCTCTCTCTCCCTCTGTCTCTGAAATCAATAAATATATATATTTTTAAATAGTAAGTTTTGTACATGGTCAGCATATATAACTTTGATTTCATGAATTCCCAACAACTATGGGATAAAATCCAAGGACCATCATAGTTTTATTTTTCTACTTTTCCCAACCCTATTCTTGCTCCACCTAACAACTATGAGTACTCCTATAATGATAGCATTCTTCAGTCTTCGTCTGTGTCCTACAATTCCTTCAAGGGAGACCTAGCCTCCTCAATGAGGCCTTTCCTTATTTTTCAGATTCCTTCTCCTCCTTAAAGTTTTACCTTTATTTACATATAAATCCTGTTTCTGTGGTTAGATTATAAGCCTCTCCAGAGTAGGGGTCTGGATCTTATCCTTTTCATCTTTATGATCTGATACCTAGCATATTGTCTTATACATAGTATATGTGTTTATTGATTTATATAATTGTAACAGAAATGGGAAATTGAAATATGAGTCGAGTTTTACTTAACATTTGTAATGAAATTACATTTAGATAGAATTTTGTTTACTTTTTCTTTTAGCTGTGTAAAAAACAGTTTCAGTACAGTGCCTCCTTGAGAGCACACCTTATCCGACATACCAGAAAAGTTGCACCCACCTCATCGTCTTCCAATTCCACATCTAATGAGGCATCAGGAACATCGTCTGAGAAGGGCAGAACCAAACGTGAATTTATATGTTCCATATGTGGAAGGACATTACCTAAATTATATTCTCTTCGAATACATATGTTAAAGCACACTGGTGTAAAGCCACATGCATGCCAGGTAAAGCTATAACATTTATTTTGTTATATAAAGAAGATTGAAACTTAAGTGGTGATGAGCCTGGTTGACTCTGGAATCACCCTTATTCTTATAAAATGTCACAGGGAATTCTGTGACTTCTTTAGTTTGTTGCCTGGGTAAAGGGTGATTCCCAATTGTGTTCTTTAATTTGCTGTTTATTGTAATTTGAAATGAATCTGTTTAGGATGTTCATGAAACTTACTAGGATTCAGGGGATGTACTGGGTGAGAATCATCATCCCAGTCACCCCTTAACCTTCAGCGGGACCAGCCTGGACTTGAAAGGAACCCGGGGTTTAAACAAATCTTAGCAAAAATTCTGGGTAAGCTATGTATTCTCTAGTGCTGGGGACTGAGGGTACAGATGCCAAAATGACTCCTAGGTAAAGAATCCTATGATTAGCCAACTTTGGGCTATTCTCTGTTGTTTTTTTGTTTTGTTTTAGCTTATGTTATATGAGAATAGAATATAAGAGAATAGAATAGGTCTTCATGTACCCTTCATCCAGATTCAGTAGTTTATCCACATAGGGTCAATTGTCACTCACTGCCCTACTTTCCCCTCTCTGCAATTTTGAAGCCAAGCCCTAAGCACCATTTTCATAAATTTAAAAACTAAGTATTAATTGGGCCTCTTGTCTTCTATTGTAACACTGCACAAAATGTGTAGATAACTATAGAAATTTAATAAGCATTTAGAAACAGTCATGGCAATTTGACATTGTTGTGACATTTTTATTGTGTTTAACAAAAATCTCTTGGATTGGGGATGGGGGTAGAGGAACTGGTTCTTCGTCACAGAGAGCGTGAGAAGCACTGTTCTAGTTGGTGCAGCAGGAAATTAGTGTATTTTCTTAATTAAGCTGCCATGTTTCTTTAATATATAAAGTATGTATACTGTTTGCCAATCTCATAATAGCATAAGGTTTTTTTGTACTGCTTTGAGCTCTGCCAGTGATCAATCACATGTATATAAGAAAAATAGCAACATTTCTAAATCAGATGATCAACCAGCTAATATCCTTGGCATTTGTTTCAACTTTCACTTTGTTATTTTGTTTATAATTTAAGTTTTTTATTTAAAATGGCATACAGGTTTCTCTGTCTTCATTCTTCAGAAACAGATCTATCTCCTTTTCTGTTTTACTGGTTTAAACACCTGTGCTGTCTTAGGTCTGTGGAAAGACTTTCATCTACAAGCATGGTCTAAAATTGCACCAGAGTCTCCATCAATCACAAAAGCAGTTCCAATGTGAACTATGTGTTAAGTCATTTGTTACCAAACGGAGTCTTCAAGAACATATGAGTATTCACACAGGTAATGAGGAATTTATATTGATATAATTACAGGGTGGGGGAAAAGTAGGTTTACAATTGTGAGCATGGGAAACAAAGTTTATTCTTGTATTATTTATTAATTATTGTATCATTTTTCATATGAACAACCATAAACTTACTTTTGCCCCACCCTGTGCATGTTATATACTATTAATTTACTATCATATTGATTATGCTGTGATAATTTTAGAAATTATATTGATATACTTATGGTTATATGTGTGCAGTTTTTTATTAATGAGTAAACTTAAAAGGTGTTCTTAAATCTAGTTTTAGAGCTACCTTATTTGTGTAAAAATATTCAGTTTCCCTCAGTATAGAAAAAGATGTACTGAATATTAAATCATGTGTAATTTAGATTGAGGCACCTAAAGAAAATGGTCATGCTTTTAAAAAATTAAGCTTTAGGCCCAGCTGGTGTGGCTCAGCAGTTGAGCATCAACCTATGATCCAGGAGATTGTGGTTCAATTCCTGGGTTGTGAGCTCAACCCCCAGTAGGGGACGTGCAGGAGTCAGCCAATCAGTGACTCTCTTATCATTGATGTTTCTGTCTCCCTCTCTCTCCCTCTCCTTCCCTCTCTCTAAAATCAATAAAGACACATTTAAAAAAAAAAAAAAGTTAAGTAGCAGGTAGATATAACTGTCAACACGATATGTGGCTTACAATTTCATTAGAATTTTTATTTTACACATGCTTATTTTCAAATGCTCAAAGCAGTTATGTGGAAATGGCAGGTGAAGGGGTAGATGTCTACTCTAGAACTTGTATTCAACTCTTACTATTATAATCCAGATGATTATGAAATGTATCACATTCTTTGGCTAGCAGTAGCCTTGCCAGCTCTGAAGCTGAGAGGAAATAGGGATTTTGATGTGGTTTGCTGTTCTTCTTAGAAGGTGGGTGCCAAATGTTATATAGAGCTTCCGTATCCCTCTGATAAAATAACTTCTGGAATATGACATAAGATATTCTATTTGAAGAGCATGTGATTGCTGGATTTATGACATGGTTTTATTTTTATAGGAGAGTCCAAGTACCATTGCTCAGTTTGTGGAAAGTCTTTTCACAGGGGCTCTGGACTCAGCAAGCACCTAAAGAAACACCAGCCAAAGCCTGAGGTTCGAGGCTATCATTGTACTCAGTAAGTATTTAATAGGTGAACCACTCAATTAATTTCCTTATGTTCGTACTAGGTTTGTTTGAAAGTTGTTTTCAAAAGAAAATATTTGAGGTGGCTATAGTTGATAACACTGTATTGTATTTTGCTAAGAGAGTAGAACTTACGTATACACATGCACACATATCTGAGGGGCTGGATGTGTTAATTAACTAAATGGAGGGAATCCTTTTACAGTGTAGCATACATATACCAAATCATCATTATGTACACTTTAAATATCTTTAAATATTTAAATTGTACCTCAATATTATACTTCAGTTATATCTCAGTTGACAATTATTTAAATTGTTGATTATACCTCAATAAAGCTGGGGAAAAAAGAAAATATTTGAAAATAATATTAAACTTATTTGTTTATTCTTTTTTTTTTTTTAAAGATACATTTTTTTAAAAAACACATATCTTTATTGATTTCAGAGAGAGGAAGGGAGAGGGAGAGAGAGAGATAGAAACATCAATGATGAGAGAGTCATTGATCGGCTGCCTCCTGCACGCCCCCGACTGGGGATCCAGCCTGCAACCCGGGCATGTGCCCTGACCGGGAATTGAACCCTGATCGGGAATTGAACCCTGATCGCCTGGATCCTAGGTTGATGCTCAACTGCTGAGCCACGCCCGGCTGGGCTGCCTAGATGCTTCTACTTATGATTTTAAAAATTTTATTTAGATATAAATCACAGACCATACAAATCACTCATTTAGAATGATTTAGGCTGCCTGCCTGGCCCGACTGCACTTATGGGGGTCGCTGCTGCCACCCCCACATCCCTGGAGCCAGAGGCCTGGGGGCCCTTCCCACTGGCCAGGGCCCCTCTCTCCCCGTGTCTGAGCTGGACCACTCGATGCTTGGCTCCTCCAGAAGGCACATGAGACAGCCTTCTCTACTGGTTTCTCAATGGCCTTCCGGCATCCGGCAACAGGGTCGTCTACTGCATGCAGAGTGACGTGGGTTGGGAAGCTGCCTGTGGCTTCTCTCTACTAGGCTGCCTGAGCATGGTGCGGGGTGGCACCTTCTACGTGGTGGGCCTTGCGGCGCTGCAGGGGTCCATGCAGCTCTCGCGGGGGGGGGGTGGGCGGTGACCACAGGCTTGTGCATCGAGCTGGCCACTGGCCTGCTCTGGGCCTGTGCTGTCGGCCTCTACATGGGCCAGCTAGAGCTGGACGTGGAACTGGTGCCCAGTGAAGCAGGTGGCCGGAATGAGCAGCAGGGCCACAGGGAATGGCCTGGTGCTGGATGCTAGGACCAGGACATTAAAACCTGACCCTTCCCCCGAAAAATAAATATATAAGATTCAAAGAGATTCTTCAAATATGGTACCTGGGGATGGGGACTGTAGGAAACAGTGATCCCTGGTACCAGCCAGAGTTTCGTTTTAGGCAGTTTCTCTGAAGTGCTGGGCCTTTTGCTGCTTTATCCTTTCTTCAGACTCTTTTTCTTTCTACCTCTTTTGATTTTCCAAAGCGTGTATAATTCAGTGGCTTTTAGTACATTTACAGTGTTGTGCAAGCATCACCACTTCCTAATGACAGAATGCCTTCAACACCCATCCAGGCAGTTCACGGCTGTGCTTGCCTTGTCTTCCTGTTTGTGCAGTCAGCCAGAGGTGAGAGCTCAGGGCCTTTTCAAGTCTTTCCTGAGCGTGTGCCCAGCCCTGAGTAAGTGTGTGGGCTTCTAGATTCCCAGGAATATGTGAGTTTTCAAAGCCCCCATTCCCCAAGCATTTTATTCCTCATGCTTTCTTCCCAAGCTTTCAGTTTACATGTTGTCTGTACTAATCTATTATTCCTTGCCCCAGGTGGCAGTGGCTAATATATTTGCCTTTAAATGTTTTCACCAAACTCCTCTTCTTTCCCCCTGGTCCTCATCCCTAGGGGAGTTAGGCAGAATAAAGGCACACCCTTTGAAGGGATCTTTCAGGAAGTCAAGAAACAGGTCAAAACATATTAAGTACCTCTGCCACTAGGAACCCATAGCAGGAATGCAGTCTTGTCTTCATGGCTGCTGAGGAACAGGGGATGGGGCCAGGGTAAGTTTAAGTGCCACAAAGTTCTATTACTGATATTCAGCTATTTTTTTTCTTGATTACATGTTTGCCTGGTTGCTGTAAACTTTTAATTTGTTTCCATACTTCCAATAAAATTGATTCTGACAGTTTTTGCCAATTTATCCACTGCCTTTGTGGAGGGATGGGCTTTAGGAGTCCCTTACTCATATATTGGCTGATGTAGCCCTAATCAGTCTTATTTTAAAATATTGTTTATTATCAATACATTTTTAGTTGTAAGTGAAAGAAAACCCAACCCTAAACTAGCTTGAATGAAAGGTAGAGTATAGGATTCTGAATGGTTTAAACTGGGTTCAGATTCATTAGCATTTGATGTCTCTGGGCACCATATGGAGAGGGCAGGGGCAATGGTTTTAGCCTTGTATTCTCTCAACTTCCAAATTGTCGAGCTGCTTTTCTAGTGTTTCCTATAAAAGTCCTGAGGTTTACTCCTACTGGATATGATTGTCATGTGGTCACCCCTGAATCAATCACTATGGCCAAGGGAATGCTGTGCTCTGATTGACTTAGGCATGAGTCAGTTACTCCATCCATATGGTCAAGGGTGAGGCCTACTCCCAACACATGCACAGAGAATGGGAGATGGTAAAAAAGGGAGATCAGATGAGACTGAGGGGGAGACAGAAAGTTTATGTCCTCTGTAGTAACCTTTAGGACATCCACATGATTCTTTCTAAAATGTTTCTAGTGTCTAGGGCCAAAAGAACCTAACATCTTGCAGCCTTATTACAAGATTGGAATACTAGTGAACTCTTTTGTCTTAAATTGGGATCATCTTGTGGAGTTCTAGAAACCCAAGAATATACTGAATTCTTGGAAACTTGTTTTAAAAGAATAATAAGATGCTTCAGTTGGGTGATTGAATCTTATTATTACAGATGTGAAAAAAGTTTCTTTGAAGCTAGAGATCTTCGTCAGCACATGAACAAACATCTTGGTGTGAAGCCATTCCAGTGCCAATATTGTGATAAGTGCTATAGTTGGAAGAAAGATTGGTATTCCCATGTGAAGTCTCATTCTGTCACTGAGCCTTACAGGTGGGTAAATTTGAGGAGAACCTGAACTTTACACATATATATTTGTATATATGTGTGTGTATATATATATATGTACTTGGATTAATTCTTATGGATACTGATGCTTTTAGTTTTTTTCTCCCTATTTAAGATGTAATATATGTGGCAAAGAATTTTATGAAAAAGCATTGTTCAGAAGGCATGTAAAAAAAGCCACCCATGGGAAAAAAGGAAGAGCAAAGCAAAACCTGGAACGGGTTTGTGAACGATGTGGAAGGAAATTCACTCAACTGAGAGAGTACAGGAGACACATGAACAATCATGAAGGTAACTGTACCTAGTATCATATATAATGTAGCTATATGTTATAGATAAATACATAGAGAGTAAAAGCCAATCCAGTACTGATTCTCCCCTTATCAGCCCACTTGCTCATTACCTCACCTTCCTTAATAAGAGATGTACTCCATATCATAGAAGTTTTTTCAAGTGATAGCGGTGATTCTGAACCTGAGTACCTAATTTAGTGAGCTTAATATTCTCTATCAATTCTCACTTTTTATGGACTCCTTGGAGCCTCTCTTCTCATCCTAGGATTATAAGGGTTGCTGTGAAGGTTAAGTGAGACCATGCAGGGAAACTCAGAATTGCCTCTTAGTAACTTCTCTCCGAGGGCACATCTTTAGAGAGATTATTGTGCAGAATCTGGTTTATTTTAAGGTAAACCATTAGGTCCTAGATAAAGTATTGCCATAGTCAAGACAGAAAGGCTTATGGGCTACTGTATTTTAATAAAAGCATTATTTATCAGGCATCTTTAATATATTTTTGTACTTGCACCTCACCACATACACCTCTCCTCCTTCTTTTTTTAATAGGAGTTAAGCCATTTGAGTGCTTAACATGTGGAGTAGCCTGGGCTGATGCCCGATCTCTAAAACGCCACGTCAGAACACATACTGGTGAACGGCCCTATGTTTGTCCTGTGTGCAGTGAAGCCTACATAGATGCTCGAACACTCCGAAAACATATGACTAAATTCCACAGAGATTATGTGCCTTGCAAAATTATGCTGGAAAAAGATACTCTTCAGTTTCATAACCAAGGAACTCAAGTGGAGCATGCTGTTAGCATCTTAACAGCAGACATGCATGAACAGGAAAGCAGTGGTCCTCAAGAACTTGAGACTGTGGTAGTGACAGGAGAAACTATGGAAGCTCTTGAAGCCGTTGCAGCTACTGAAGAGTATCCATCTGTATCTACACTTTCTGACCAAAGTATTATGCAAGTGGTTAATTATGTGTTGGCACAACAGCAAGGACAGAAGTTATCTGAAGTTGCAGAAGCTATTCAAACTGTTGAAGTAGAGGTGGCACATATTTCAGAAGCAGAATGAATATAGTAATGGAGATTTTTTAAAGTGACATCTCACGTATACTGAACTCACAGAACGTTTGTTTACAATACTTTGTGACTCTCCGCCTAGACTTTGTATGTGAAGACTCTAGGCTGTTTGATGATGTTTTAGCATTTCTGAATGGTTTGTTTGGCTAAAGTCCATTTACTGTAAAGAAGTTGGAAACATCTGTTTAATGGTTTATCATGGTATACTTTTTATGAATTAATATTTGTAAAGGACTGCACTAAATGAAAAACTGTACAGTTTCATTTGCATTTTGACATATACTTTGAGTTTAAAGGCTGCAGCAGTCAGCTTTTCTTCTCTTTTATTCTCAAAATATAGAAGTTTTGTGATTTCATTTGCCCTTTTTATAGATTTAAAAAAATTGTTAATATAAAGCATTTTAGTAGGGTGCATAGGTATATTACATTTTTTAAATGCTCCAAATCTGTGATTCTTGACTTACTATTTATTTTAAGCCCTCATAAGTCAGGGATTCTTTATTTTGTTTTAAAGCACTTAATGAGTTACATGTTGTAATCAAGTTTGCACAGTATACTTATCTATATGGGGAACCCTTAAATGAATAGCTGATTTTAAATATGCCATTAAAATGCATGAAATGCCTATTCAAGCCTTACTATACTATCTCTTCAAGGCAAGTAAATAGACCATAAGAAAAGAACAGTTATTAAGCACTGTTGATGAAAAATTTCTCCTTGATGACATAGGGCAATACCTGGGGGTGGGGGTGGAAAGAATCTCGTTCTTTTGCTGAAAAATTAACAAGTTAAAACTAGGTTTAGTGTGTTTGCAGCTTTTGTATCATGTTTTTTTGTTGTTTGTTTTCTTGTTTTGCTTTTTTGTATCATGTTTAATTGTTCAATTTTGTTGAAAAACTGCAGTTTAGAAATAGGACAACAATGTTGACATCTAGAGTGGCCCTGTGGGTATCATATAATTGTACAAGTAATTCCAGAATATTGAAAAGTCTTCAGTTCTGCCCTCATTATATTATACTGCTTAAGGAAATTAATTATAGTCCACCAAATTGTTTAAAGTAAATTATTTTAAAAAGTTATCTGAGAATTAAATTATATATTAATTTTTGTTTTTGATTTTTAAATTCCCACTTCCTTAAGCTATCCGGATAATCTTCTGATTTTCAAAATAACCATAGGGAGATGCCACATTTCTCTCCTCTTGGAAACTACCATTTGAGCTATAATTGTTAAAATGAAACATTTAAGTATTATAACTAATATAAGGTATAAAATTAAGATATAGGCAAATCACATGTAAATCATTCCTAAAGCACAAGAAAATAATGTGCCTTGATGTATATATATTATTAAGATACTTATTCCAGTTTACTTTAAAAATGGCTTAATAGATAAAGAATTAATGTGATGCCATGCATGCGTTATACTTGCACATGTAATATTTGCATTTGCAAATTTCCCAATGTTTCAATAGCTGTGTGGCTGACTTCAATTTTAAGTGAATTGACATACAGTCTGTAACTCTATAATGGCTGTTTGCTTATTGTATCTTTCAGTTAGTAAAATGTATTCCAACCTGATGAAAATTTGGAATTGTGTTTTTTATGTTCCATCCCCACCATTGTTAATAGGTTTAATTAATTGTATAAGGCCATTAATGTATGTCATAAATATGTAAATAAAATATGTTAAATCTTGTTTAAAAGCATAAGCTATGGAGTTGAGCTGGTCACTATTTTTAATTCATAAATCAGTTGCTGTTATTTGATATGTTATTAAGTTAACCTAATTTTAAAGGGAAGGGGAATTGAACACATTAAAAAAATAACCATTTGGGGAACACATAATAATATTAAAACTCCTTACTCTTAAACATAATCTGACCACAACATTTAAAGTAGTGTGATTAACTACCAACTTTGGATAATTTAAATGTGTAGAATTATGTAAATTATATGTAGAAACAAGTATTAAGGTTCCAAAAATTCAGTTTTATATTACCATGGGGGGGGGACCTCTATTTTTAATTTAAAACAATTTCTTTTTAGAAACATGGTTTTGTTGTCAGATGACTTTCCCCAAACTGTGGATATCCCCTGGTTAAATTTACTTGTTACTACCCTTGCTACTAAGCAGTTCGTCATTGCTGTTAGTCACTGACTATGTATTGTTGATAGAAATGAATTAACTAATCCTCTAACATGGGCTTTAATTTGTCTTATTAAAAGCCAGGGGCTCCCTGCCCTATGGCTCAGTTGGCCGGAGCATCATTCCATACACCAAAAGGTGGTGGGTTGGATTCCCAGTGGGGGCACATACGGGGCACAACTGGTCAATCACATGAATGTTTCTCCCCCCTTCCTCTCTCTCTCAAATCAATAAATATATCCTCCAGGGATGATTTTTTTTAAAAGCCAATGGTTGTTTACAGAATTTCACAAGATTACCTGAACTGCTGGACTTAAAGCTAATCCAAATTTTGTGTCTTTTTAAAAAACTGCATTGATGTAAACTATCTGTGCATGGTGCTTCCTGCTCATGATTCTTTTCAAACCTGTAATCTCTTTGGAGGTTCCTAAATAGGAGTTTCACATCTACTGTTTGGAACATACACCAAAAAAGCTTCTGTCTCCCCGATCCTATAAATTTATCAGTTACAGTTTGTAGAGGCTTGTGGAGCAGAGATGTACAGATAACTTCTTTGTTTCTTTAATCACTTTAAATATACCATGCTTATTTTATAGTCTGTTATCTAAAGGTTTGACGTGTACTACTGCTGTTTATTAGATTTTTCTTTAGGTGTTTTATATATTTTAGAATATGAACTTATCTCTAACAGGGTCTTATCTTTGGGACTGCTGTGCCACCCACTTAAGGTTGAGGATGGGTGGGTGGGTCCTTTCAAATTGGTTTTGTTTCCCATTACTACAAGCATGGCCACAGCTTGGTACTATTTTTTTTTGCTGTTGTTGTTGAGGGTATTACAGGTGTAGGTACTATTTTTATATTAATTTCTCAGACTCTGGTTTCCCAGACCAACAACTGTAACTTTGAACTTTAGACCAGTGCGAGGGCAAGCCCATCGTTCTGTCTTCAAGGGAAGTTTTGCCTGGGACAGATCTGCCACACGGCTGCTATGGTTCCAACTCAGTTTCCTTTTACTTGGGGACCCTAGGACATTCCCTGTCTTACAAACTCAGTAGAATGATTTCCAAAGTGACCCTGGCAATGCTGGCTTCAAGTCTACTTTGGCTACAATTAAAATAGCTACATTAGCTTTTTTGGCATTCATGTGGTACATTTTCCCATCCTTATGCTTTCAACCTGTTAATATTCTTAGATTTAAAGTGTAGCTCTTATCCAGGTTGCCAATCTTTGTCTTTTCATAGGAATATTTAGTCCAATTAAAAATATAATTATTGATATATTTGCTTATAAATCTGTCATTTTACTGTTTGGTGGGGTTTTTTGTTTTTGTAATGCCTGTTGTACATTCTTTTTCCTTTTTAAACATTCCATTCCCATTAGCTTGTTAGTTACATTAACTATTATTTTAGTAGTTTAGATATCACATTCAAGTTCTTGGCCATGTATTCTACTTCGTGAACTGTAGAGCCACATAAGTTCAGATACATATCAACCCCATTCAATGGAAACAGACAAAGGAAGTGAAATAGTTTATCAATCCCATACCAATGACACCTGTATACAATCAGACTTCATGATGACCCCATTCCCTCAAATATCCTAGTTCCCCTTGAAAACTAGCTCTGTGGATTCTCAGTCACCATCTCCCACTTACCTAAATTTTGGCTGAAGGTTTTTCTTAAACTTTAAAGGTTATCCTGTATATATTTGTCAATTTTGGGGGTGGGCGAGGGTGGCTCTTCAGCATCTACCTCTCTTCCAGGTACCTACATCTGCATCCCTAGTCATCTGGGATGCTTCTATTTCCCCCATCATTATTCAGCCACTGAATTCCTTAGCAATGTCTTTGATCTGTTACTTCTATTCCATTACTGCTAATTACTGTTCACATATAAATTCATGCATGCAGCATACTACTGCTTGGTTTCTTAGCTTCCATACTTGCCCTGTTTTCCTTTCTGTCTTACACACATGACTTCCAGATGAATATTTGAAACTGCCCTTCAGCATGTAGCTCCCGTTTTCTAATGGCTCGTTATATAGCAAATAAATCACAATAGGAATGAAAGTAACTTTGTATGTGACACGAGGTGGCTGTTATCATAGTGTTGATCTATTTCAGCATGGTGACACTACCCAGTATCCCTTGTTTTGAGTTAGCAGGGGTCCTGGCCAGGTAGCTCAGTTGGTCAGAGCGTCGTCTGACAATCAAATCGGTTTCTCTCCCTCTCTAAAATCAACTTAAATTTTTATTTATTGATTTTAGGGAGAGAAAGGGAGACAGAAACATTGCTTTGTTGTTCCACTTAGTTATGCCTTCACTGGCTGCTTCTCGTATGCACCGACGGGATTGAACCCAGAGCACGGGTGTATCGGGACAATACTCTAACCGAGTTACCCAGCCGGGGCCTCTAAACTCAATTTTTAAAAAAAAAGACTTGGCACAGACTAGCAGCTGCTTCTTAAGTTACTCCTACTAGAGAAAGTAAGACCTGTAGTAAGAGTCATACTTATCATTCCTGATTTTATTTCTTGAAGCATAACACAGTCAATGCCTACAGAATTCAAATAGGATAGAATGAGAAGCTTGTTTAGAATTAGCAGGGAAAGTGACATTTTCTTCTCAAAGTGGTCCTTTGAGAATATAACCACACTTACATCCTGTTAGAGGAAATTGCTGGTATATATATATATCCACACACCATATATAACCCATCATTACAATAATGATGTTAATATTGGGGGAGTTACACCCAACTATTACTTCTATTTATGGTGGAGAGGTACCTTGTGAATCTGACACCTTGACTTTGTGAAAATAAACTTTATTTGCCATTTTAGGTTCATAGCAAAACTGGAACAGTTGAGTTCCCACAGGCGCCATGCCCACACACATACTCCCTTTTCACTCTCCATTGCATCTTCACTTAACTTGCTTTAATCATTTGCAAATATCTCAACATGTTTTTGCATTCTTTCAATGTTACTTTCTTTGCATTACTTGTGTTCTGCTGCTTGTGTTAATCTTTTTTCCCTTATAGTCAGGGTATAATAGATTATATATTCTATATACAGGGTTGGGCAAAAAAGGTTTACAGTTGTGAGTATACAAGTTTATTCTTATTATTGTATTATTTTCCATACAAACAACTATAAACCTTTTGCCCCACCCTGCATATTGTATAGAAACTTATTCAACTGTGATTTTGTTATGGAATTCTAAAAGTAGGAATAAAATAACTAACTGCAGGTATATGAAAGCGTGAGATCAAGACAATGCTAGATTCTGAGTGAAGCTCATTTGCGGTGTGTGAACATAACATGTCAGTAACACGAATTCAGGTAACTTCCTGAAGCATAGTGGCCATCCTTGGTATTTACATAGTACACAAATTTTTATTTTTTCTAAATAATAAGCAATGTAAATTCAATGGATATCGTAGACAAAATGCTCCCCAAAAGGACTTACTCTTAGAAAAAAACAAAGTACATGGGAACATATAAAAGTTCTTTGTCTATACGCAAAAATTAAGTGGATGTCTACTGTGATGTGGCTCGAGGCAGTCAGAAAATTCTCACATATCTGAAGCCCTAGCACGACCGCTACCCTAATTCACATTAGAGATACCTCTCCCGCCTACCCATTTCTCAATTATCAAAGTAATGTAGAATCAGTGTGGAAAACTTGGAAAAAAGAGTAAAATGAAAAGCAAAAGCTAAAAACAGTAATTATTGCTGACAATGGATCCCTATGGGAGTGGAGGGCTACATATCACCAGGGACTTTTCATGCAGAAGTCAAATCAAAGGGTTTCCAAAATGTCTTCATTGTGGTGATGGGCAGTTTAGTCCGCTGCTTTTTCTTGCAGCATCTGCACCTTCTCAAAGATTTGAAATTCAGCCTCCTGCAGTTGCTACTTCTGCTACACCTGAGAGTTCTCATGTTAACAAGTCTTTTTATTAAAGTTTTCCCTCGATACAATGCTGAAAAAGCCTTGGACAAAATTCAACACTTATTCCCAATAAAAGCACTTCAGAAAATAGGAATTGGTGGATATTTTTAACTTGAAAAAGTACTTACCTTAGTCCTAAAGCAGCATCTTACTTAATAGGTAAAATACTGGAGACATTTCCACTGAGAACAAGAATCATTTCTACCGCTATGCAATATTGTACTAGAGGCACAAAGCAATGTGATTAGGCGAGCAAAATGAATTAGAAGCACAAAAATTGGTAAGGAAGTAAAACCATCTCTAGTTGCAGGTGATATGACGGTACACCCTGGGAAGTCTTAAATAGTCAATGATAAAACTCAAACAATAAAGGACTTCAGTAAGATAGGAAGATACAGAATTAACATACAGAAATTACTTGCCTTCATATAAACAGCACACAATGATAGAGAAAACATCATTTCAATAGCAACAAAAAATATTGCATACTTTAGGAATAAACTCAACAAGAAACATGCAAAAGCTAATAAAAAAAAAATTTAAATATGTTTTTATTGATTTCAGAGAGGAATGGTGAGGGGAAGATAGAAACATCAATAAGGAGAGCAAATCATCCATCGGCTGTATCCTGCACATTCCCTACTGGGGATCGAGCCCTGAAAATCAAACTGTGACCTCCAGGTTCATAGGTTGATGTTCAACCACTGAGCCACATATAAGAAAAAATTTAAAACACTCCTGAAAGAGGCTAAAGCAGACTGCTCTCGGTTAGGATGGCTTAATAGCATAAAGATGTCACTTGACTAAAATTCAATCTGAATCTCACAAATGCACAAGAATATACTCCAAATGGATCAGGAATGTATTTAAATTTAAAAATGAAACAATACAGCACTAAAAAAACAACACGGGTGAATTCATCTTTAACCTCAGCATAGAGAAAGGTTTTCTATTAACCTAAAATTAAGAGGCAGTAACAAAGTTTACTATGTAAAAAACGGAAGCTTTCATATTACAAAAACACACCCTAATCAAAGCTAAAAGACAATAATTGGGAGACGCTACTTATAACACATATAAAAGATAAAGAGTTAATATATAAAGAATTCTTAAAATTTGAGAAAGGACCAAAAGAACAATAGTAAAATGAAAATAACATGAATACACTTAAGGATCTGAACATCATACAGATGTTCAAATGGCCCGTAAAATGAAGAAATATTTGACCTCACTGATAGCTGGAGATGCAAATTAAAACTACTCTGAAATATCATTTTTAACCTACCAGATTTGACAAAAAGTAAAGAGCGTGACATTCTGTTGGCAAGGCTGTGGGAAGAGGCACTCTCATACACTTCTAGTGGGAAAACAAACTGGCATAATCCCTTGGAGAATTTGGCAATATCTAACACAAGCAATCCTACCTCTGAGAATTTACTGAAGGAAGATACATCCCAACAATATGAAAATATACATGCACAAGGTTATTCAATTACAGAACTATAATGGAAAATAGTGGAAATTACATAAGTGCCCATACACAGACGAGAATTTGCATAAACTGGCATATTCACACAACAGAATACTTTGTAGCTGTTAAAAAAATTTTTTTTTGAGGAAGATCTCCATGAACTGGTAGTATACTGTAAAGCACACACACACACACTGCTACATTTCATGTAAGAGAAAAGAGGGGGAAAATACCCACATACTCATTTATTTTTTAAAAAGGATGAATGAGAAACCATAGAAAGATTAGCTACAGGTAATTAGGATAGAAAGGACAGGAGAAAGAGGCTAAGATAGAAGAGATAGGGGTGATACTTTTGGGCAGTTCTCTGAGAACTATGCTAATGTTTTACATGCAAAAAAAAAAAAAGAAATGGGCAGGCATTTATGATGAAATACAAATTAACTAATTGTATTATAAATAACATAACCATACTGAAAGTGGGAGCAGAGAAAAGAACCTACATAACTTTGCAAAACCGTACTTTAATTACGGATTCTGAGACTAAAACGAAAAGAACTATGTACAGATACTGCACTGGTTAGTAGTTTTTCATAGGAAAATATATGAATTAGTAGTTCTAGAAATTAAGCAAATAAGTGAACATGTTATGAATAGTCAAAGTCGGATTTCTTACTGCTGGATTAGTTACAAATATAGGAAGGGGGAAGACTAGAATGAACAGTGGTGTTGGTCTGGTATAGGAAGAATCAATATGAACTCATGGAGAGGCACACACATAGTACATGCGTAGACACACATACACATGCATATAGACCTGGAAATATAGATGTATACATACATACATTTTCTAGGTGTCCAGCAGCCTAGAAGCAACACCACCTTAGTACCAGAGAACACATCTAGAGCCAATTTTGGCTCTGACTACCTTTCTCTGGTGAAAGGAACCACGGATGCTTAGAGAAATCACTAATTCCAAAGTTGGAGAAAATGAGTCCAGTACATCTTCTAGTGCCTAAAATTAAGAAAGTATTTTTAAAAAGGATGGGACATGTTGCCTTGGCCAGTGTGACTCAGTGGTTAATGTTGGCCCACACACCAAAGGGTTGCAGGTTTGATCGCTGACCCCAGTTGGGGTGGGTGTGGGAGGCAACCAATCGATGCCTCTCACATCTACATCTGTGTGTCTCTCTCCCGCTCTCCCTCCTTTCCACTCTAAAAGTCAATGGAAAAATAATGGGGACTTGTCAAAAAGACATGAGGGTCAAACTGAAAGGAATTTGCATGGGAAAACGTGGGACATTTTGAGTTACAAAATAATGGTAATGATGGGTTATAACTTACAGAATAACATAATATTACTTGGACCCACTATCAATAAAATTGAGTAATAACAGGGAAGAAAATTTCACAGAATTTCAACCACTAAAAGAAGAAATGATAGAAATAGAAAATCATCATTTGGTAAATAGTATACTAACAATCATTTCAGGAAAGAATCAAGGGGGTTGGGGGCATGAATGCTTGCCAATTAGTGAGCAAAAAGTATGACGAGACATAGGATAGTTACATTGTTCTACTTATTTTCCCACAAGATACTTTTTTTAAAAAATGTTTTTTACTTTAGAGAGGGAGAGACATCAGTTGGCTGTCTCTCACCGGCCCCCTACTGGGGGTGGAGCCTGAAACCTGGGCATGTATTGTGACTGGGAATCAAACCGGCGACCTCTTGGTACACGGGACAACGCTCAACCAACTAAGCCACAGGCTGGGCATCTCACAAGATACTTATTAACTGTAAACCCCAATAGCAGGGTGTCTCAATTCTCCCCCCCAACTGTGTCACATCCTTCTTTCCACTCAATGGAAAAAAAGTATCCTGGCAGTGAGAATTAACAACAAAAAATATTGTAATAGTCCGGCAGGCGTGGCTCAGAGGTTGAACATTGAACCTATGATCCAGGAGATTGCGGTTCGATTCCCAGTCAGGGCACATGCTGGGGTTGTGCGCTCGATCCCCAGTAGAACGGCATGCAGGAGGCAGCTCATCAGTGGCTCTCTCATCAGTGATGTTTCTCTCTCTCATCCCCTCTCTGAAATCAATAGACATATTTTTAAATATATATATATGTATATATATATTGTAATAATGTTAATTCCCTAATTTGAACAATTGTCCCATAAGATGTTAACATCTGGAGAACAGGGAAATATTTTCTATTTTTGCAACATGTTTTTTAAGTCTGAAATTTCTTCAAAATGAATTTAAAAAATTTTAGAAGTATTTTCACTTGAACAGGAAACTTTAACAATCCCTCTACAGTATATCAAGCTAACCTTAATCATTAAAGAAAAAAACACTTGAAACTCATAGCCTTCATTTGTAATTAGTCAAACTAAATATGAATCTTAATTATAAACTGTACTTTAAGTTCAATTTTTCTGTTTAGTAAGATCTGACCTTTTCGGCAACAGCATTATAAACATTAAGAAAAAATACAGAGCTAATGGGTAGTAGACACTAGTAAGAGAGTACCTTCTAACACCTAGCTATGCCTTGGCAGGATTATTTTCTACAGCACAGGGCAGACAACACTTTGGCAGGGAGGAGAAGGATGCTGTAGAACTAAAGCTACATTAGAGAGAGTCTAGTAAATAACAACTGAAACCCTCCCATTACCCTGACTAACAATCTAGGCAAGGGCAACAATTGTAACATTTGTCTCTTCTTTGTTTAAAAACAAAAAACCCCAGCAACAATTACGCGTAATAGAAAATAAGAACACTATTGAATTCGACAAATTTATTGGTATTTTAGTAAAGACATTCATCTCAGTCGTTTCTCCCTCCCAATAGGTTAATATTTCATTTGAGTCAAGAAAAGAATATGCAGGAGAGGGATGTTATTTTAACAGTAAAATACACAAAAATGAAAAGTCTGCCTACGTTAAAGCAAGTTAAATTCATGTATCTTGATATCATTAAATCAAGTAAGAAAGAACTAATAGTTCTATATACATTTCCATTGTTTTACTTGGGACTTACTCTAACAAATAAAAGTGAACAAAGTGTTAGGAATATATACAGGCTGCTTCTCTGGAGTTATCTTTTAAAAGAGCTGAGCGAGTAGCTACCACCATTAAGACAGTCTGAAGCTGCCTGCAAATTTAACATTGTAGAAGTTTTCAAGGAAATCATTATACTGCATTTTTCTTTTACGTATGACTATGCCTTTAAAGATGTGTTTAACTGTCACATTAAAAAAGAATTCATATACAATACAAAAATACAAAAAACAAAACAAAACAAAAACCCCAGAACAAAAACAACCCTACAACACATAAGCTCTAATGAAGTATATGTGGTCAGAGAGTCCATAAAATGTTTAAAGATGCATTTTCTTTCCTTCTATTTTCAATATCTAAAATGTGCTTTTGAGAGGCCACTGGTAAATATGTATACACTTAAAACAAACAAACCATTTTATTGTATTAAATAAGAATTCCTGTAGTTAAGTAAAAATCAAATTGGATTTCCCAAGTTAGTAACTTAAATGTTATGACAAAGTTACAGAAAGTGCATCTTTCTCATTTTCCATCTTCACACAATGTTGCTTTTTTGCTGTTTGTTACCCTTTTAAAAAATAAAAACAGCCAAATATTTACGTATTATGTACATTTAAAATTTTTTGGTGGTGGTTTGTATTTTAAAAGAAACAGCTTCCTATGACTTGCCTCAAGTCTGGTGGAAATGCTTTACAGAAACTAAGCTAATGACAAAAACCAAGAGAAGCACATTCAAAATACTGATTTACTTTGGTAGCAAACGGTTGTTTTTTGAAGACTAATGAAGGTAGACAAGACCCATTAAGGTGAAGTGGGCTATATCAAATACTCAATAGTTTACATAAAATTAAAAAAAAATTTTTTTTAAAGAGCTAAGCCTCTGTATCCACTGATAGCAATGCAATATCGAGTTTATGACTTGAAACAAAATAAATGCCCATTAGGAAAAAAAGCAATATTTTAATTTTATCTAATTTACTTTCAGTCAATACTCCAGTAACATTTTCCTCCCAATACAATACTCCCTTCTCTATAAGGCTGTTCCTGGGAGCCAGAAAGTTTAGGTTTAGGGAGTTAAGTTAGAGAGTAATTGCTTGCAGTTTAAACAGACAATAACTTTTTGCTTCCCTCTTAATGTGCTAATAGTTGAGTCTAAAAAAATATGCAATTCTTAGAAAGGTACCATTTCTGATTTTTTTTTAAATTATCTGTAACCTTTGGAAACTAATCACATGAAACTACAAAATTAGCAAATGTCTTGAAATCTGCATATAAAACATAAATTACGTCTAATTTCAAACTCTCATTTATTAGTGTACCACTCAATCTTAAAAAAAAAAAAAAGGCGGCTCCAAAGATAGTCTTATACCATTCTTTAAAAAGGAAACTGTTCCTTTTACTTTACACCCACCCCACACCCCAATTTCAAAACATATCATTTAATTGTCTTGGTCATGGACATTTCCAAGATGAGATTTTATATTTCGCTCCCATAGCTTCTGGTTATCAGAAAACCCATGCTTTCCTTTATTAAAGGAGTTTGGTCCTGCTGATGTTGGTGTATCCCTGTGTTAAAAGAAAAGAAATTTATTTAAAATGTTATACAAGGCCTTTTGGGCCATGTCTTTAGCTCATTCAAAGCATATTTACTTAGCACTTATTATAATATTATAAACATAGGCTGAACATCAGAAGCCCCTACAAAGGTTTTTAAGAACTTACTTTCCACTGGCCCAGTCTTAAAATTCCCCAGATTCCATAGGCCTAAGGAGGGACCAGGTAAGTCTGTAGTTTTAACAAACATTTAACATGATTATGATACATAGCTAAGGGTGGCAACCATTATAGTTTAAAAACTGTTGCTTGCAACCCACTAATAAGGTCATGAAATTAATTTGCTGGATTGCCATCAGCACTTGTAAAAAATTAAATGGAAGAAAAACATGAAGATGTACCACACAGAAAGGCTAAGGTCATTTTATGAGCTCTTTCAAGTTTACATGTTTAAATTAGATGTATACTGGGTGTTTAGAATGGGTTACAATGCCAAATGTATTTCTTAGGTCCCAGTATCAAAGGAAGGTATTGGGACCTAACTGTCCCACTGGGACTGTTCTCATTCGAATCATAGACTGAAAATCTGAAGGCTGATGCATGTTTATGGACTTGGCAATTTGTTCTTTGGAAGTTTATACATGAAGTAGAAATGGGGACATAATATGGGTAGATTTAAAGCTAAGCTTCCTTATTAGCCTCTAAATTAACCACTTATGTCCGTACAAAGACAGGAAGCTGAACCTAATGTTAACTTGAAATTGACATTATTTTCATGACAACAGAAACAATAAAGGGAAATTAAAATACTTTTGTTTTGGTACTTGACATTTAAGTTACCAAGGACAAAAGGGCATTATGATCATCAAGATTAAGTGATGAGAATGATATCACAAAATTAAATGAGTGAAAGCTGTTTCTTATTATACCAGAAAAAAAAATTTTAATTTTAAATCAGGAACATTTCTCATTAGCTATTTATTTGAAAAAATATATACAGATTACATGTATCTGAAAAGAAATAGCCTTAAATTATTAATTTTTTCTTAAGATACTCGTAAGATCACTGATAATTCACAAAACCCAAATAAGCAAGAAAAGCCTGAACACGAAAAGATTATGTGTAATTTATTCTTGCTCTTAATTCACCATCATGTTGTATAGTATTTATGAAAAATTATAATACCTTCCAATATTCTTCATCCTCATCTTTGCTTCTGGAGGCATTTCCTCTGGTTCGCTCTGGAGAAAAGAAATAGAAGTAAACAGGAATAACTACATATAGATTTATTAAATTCACTTTACGCTAAATTTTTTATCTAAGTCTTTTAGCATTTTCAATACTGTAACTTTTTGTAAAAGAAGAAATTTATCTTAACTACATTATAAAAATGTACTTATCCTAATGATGGTTTTGCATTAAAATTTTTGGTAAAGCCTGTCCATTGTGGCTCAGCAGTTGAGCATTAACCTAGGATCCAGGAGATCGCAGTTCAATTCCCAGGCAGGGCCCATGCCAGGGTTGTGGGCTCAATTCCCAGGAGGCAGCCAATCAATGACTCTCAATATTGATGTTTCTCTCTCTCTCTCTCTCTCTCTCTCTCTCTCTCTCTCTCTCTCTCCCCCTCTCTCTCTCTCTCTCCCTCCCCTCCCCCTTCCTCTCTCTGAAACCAATAAAGATATATTTTAAAAAGACCCAGCACAAAGGGATTTCTATTTGTCATATCTGGGAAAATTTGAGCATTGTGGAATAAAATAAGAACCTATGAACCCACACTTACATAAATAAGGGGAAGCTCTTCTTTACAGTAAGAGACAATAAACAGAGAGGACGAAAGAATTAGAAAAATCAACACTTGGCAAATATTAAAATAACTG
Source organism: Miniopterus natalensis (assembly GCF_054644295.1). Taxonomy (NCBI): domain Eukaryota; kingdom Metazoa; phylum Chordata; class Mammalia; order Chiroptera; family Miniopteridae; genus Miniopterus; species Miniopterus natalensis. Next base: position 26,695,118 of record NC_142086.1, read on the forward strand.
ATTCTGGCAAGAATCACCAATGGATGTTAACACTCAAGAGTAAGTGCTTAAGAAATTATATATTTTCACATATTCTCAAACCATATCTCTGATAAGATAAACTTTAATTAGAAAGGTAAAATAGTAATTTGATGGTACAGAATTCTAGCAAACATCACTTTAACCAAATGATCAAAGTTAAAACTGCCTGTAATGGGACATATTGATAACATGTGCTCCCTGATATGATGCGCTGAGAACTTGGCATGGCTTCTGTGGTATTCCAGCTATAAGAGATGTGAATCTAATCATGAGAAAACACCAGACAAATCCAACCTGAAGGACATTCTACAAAATAACTGACCTAAACTCTTCAAAAATGTTAATGCCATGAAATACACAGATACTCAGTGACTGTCAAAATTAAAGGAGACTAAAGAAATACAATAAATAATTTTTTAAAAATGTCCTCTTTGTTCAATATATTTCAGGCTTAGATATATATTTGAGGTTACTTAACCATATTCTACATAAAAAGAATCAGATAAAGATTTTATTTTGTGTATTTCAGATATTAGTCCTTTGTTAGCTTTACCTTTATTTATTTTAGAATTTTAAAAATGTTTTGATTTTAGAAAGAGAGGAAGGGAGAGGGAGAGAAACAGCAATCAGCTGCACAATCCCTACTGGGGATGGACCCCAAACCCAGGAATCAAGCCCAGTGACCTCTCGGTGCATGGGGTGACGCTCAACCCGCTGAGCCATACTGGCCTGGGCTATTTCAGAATTTAAAAAAGTTTATTTGAGCCAAACTGATGATGTATGCCAGGGAACAAATCTCAAATGCTCCCCTCTTTGTTGGTTTTATTTTTTATTGATTTTTTTTTTTTTAAAGAGAGAGGAAGGGAGGGGGAGTAGGGGACAGAGAGACAGATATCCATTGGTTGCTTCCTGAATGCACCCCAACCAAGGCTTGGACCTGCCACTTTTTGGTGCACAGGACGACGCTCCAACCAACTGAGCCATACTGGCAAGGGCCCCCTCTTTGTTGGTTTTACACATTGCAAATACCTCTTCCCAACTTTCACCATTAACTTTGTCAATAATCTTGTTTATTTAACAGAAATCCTTAATTTTGGTATAATCTAATTAGTCAATTTTACTTAGGGTTTGTGAAAAACACTTTTTTGAATTTTTATAAGTTTATTTGAGCCAAGATAACAACATATACAAGGGAAAGCAAGATCTCAAATGCTCCCCATATAAAGAGTTTAGATGCATGTGTTCTTTTTATCTAAGAGACAAGTTTATCCTTTCCTATCCTTACCATCTTACAGTAAACAGTGATGCCTGAACCTGTGCAAAATTTCTTTATAAAGTATTTAGAAAAAGCAGTAACAGCGGACTAGAAACCAAAAGACCTAAGTTCTAGTTCAACATCTGTGTGCACCAGCATGCTTTACTTCTTAATTTCTCCATTTGCAAAATAGAAATAACTGTACCACATGATTCACAGGGACATATTGAGGGTAAAATAAAGTTATGTGAAAAGATATCCAAATTGTTAGGCATTCAAAGTAAGCAATTACTACTACGTAGTCCTTAAAATTTCCAGTCTCTCCACTTTTACACATGCTGCTCCTTTCTTCCTATATTGTCCTCATATAATCTGTACATACCAAAATGCTACCTAATCTCTTTAAAATGTTAGAATGAAAGAAAACAGAAATTATTATTTAAGTTAGTGCTTTTTATTTTTATTTTTTTTTAATTTTTATTATTATTTTTTTCAATATATCTTCACTGACTTCAGAGAGAGGAAAGGAGAGGAAGAGAGAGAGACAGAAACATCAATGATGAGAGAGTCATTGATCAGCCGCAGCCCGCAACCCGGGCATGTGCCCTGACCGGGAATCGAACCCTGATCGCCTGGATCCTAGGTCGACACCCAACCGCTGAGCCACGCCCAGCCGGGCAGTTAGCGCTTTTTAAACTTTTTTGGGGGAAAGGGGGGGCAATGAAATACATTTTTCCTCAACAAAATCTTACTTGGGGTCCCAATTAGCAACCAGATAAAAGAACTGCTGTAAGAAAAAGGGGCAGGAGACCAGAGCCCTGCCTGTTAGGCATCACCACCTCCCAGCACAGTAGCTCCTAAGACATTTCTATGGAACCCCAGAACTCTAAAAAATGGTTTAAAAGTTTATTCTTAAATAGAGCCTTCATTTTACAGTTTAAAAACTAAGGCTCCAAAAGGTAAAGTGATTTATTCACAGGCTTTCTAGTGGTGAAGAACTGGACAAACAGGGACAGAACCCAGGTCTTCCCAATCACCAGCCCAGTGGTCTTTCCATGCCACTTCATCTAGTTACCCAGCCTCTCTTCTTTCCCTGAATTTCCACATCACTTCATCTCCAGGTACTTTTGATTTTTATTAAGTCTCTGCTCTAGAAGGCTGAGTTCCTAGAGGAACATGTCTGATTATCTTTGTAATCTCCCTGTGCCTAGCATATAGAAAGCACTCAAATGTGTAAACGTCCAAAGGAGAATATAGCGATCACGTTATTCTTTAGCTATTGACCTGGGCTCCAATCATTTCACATTTATCCTCGCCCAAAAATCCTCTACAAAAATCTCCAGTCCAGTCAAATACAGCTTAGTATTTACCACTTGTGATTTGAAAGCTGATGTCTTAGTTTACAAAAGTATTCCTTGGTTTGTCAAAACCCTACCTAATGTTTCAGTACCCAACTAATATTTCTTCTCTTATATATTCTTCCCAGCTACTCCTCCGAATGTACAATTCTTATCCAGATTCCCTTTGGGAGCAATTCCTCATGTACTCAGTAACAATTAATTGTTATACAATAGGGTCACATCTTAAGTAAGGGTTAGGTTCTAAAGTCGGTGCCTAAGGAAAGTGAAAATTATGCTTAAAATTCCATAGTCTTTCATAAGCACGGTAAGAGAGGGACCCTGTGAGGGGCATGAAGGGACTAGCACTGCCTAAGACAGCAGATTAGCATCTTATGTTTACTCTGAAATATGAGTTTATTGACTAAAACTTCTAGCAGAATCACCCACACTATTTGTTATTCCTCATGGAGATAAAGGGAGAAACCACTATAGCTGCCTGCTGTAAGTTAAATGCATGTATAATGTCTCATCACTGAAGACTTCAGCTATAAAAATTATTAAAGTATTCAATTTTTCTTTTTTTGGATACTACATACTTCCTAGTACATACATATATTATTATTTATAATAAGCATTTATCAATTTGATTCTTAAGTTCCTTGCCCCTAGAGTCAACATTTTAAGTAATCCTACAACCAAATAAAATAAATAGAAATGCAGATGTCTCACACACAAAAACTGATCAAAGTTTTAAAGGAAATTCACTAGAGTACCATTAACAGAGCCTACAATCTGCCACTAACATCTTCCTTAAAGAATTGGTTAAAGCAAAATAAACAAACTAGGTGTCAACTTACATCTTCATCTTCATTAAAAGCTGCTGCTACTGAAAGGGTTTTTGGAGCAAGAGTTGGAACAGTTTCTTTAGGTTTCTGAAGAAAAAAACATATTAAAGAGTATGACATAATGTTTACACAGGCTTGTTTAATAATACAATTAATCATCAAATATTAAAATTTATATTTTCCTAGAAATTGTGAGAAACTCAGAGCTCTTACTTTATTGTCCCATTTTTTTCCTCCTGCAAAAGATTTCCTAGTTAGGACCAATAGTTTATTATCATTTAGCTATGGGGCACCTGGTACAAGAGTAAATGATTAGTAATACTTAAGTACGATGTTGCCTTGGGAACATAAAAGACACCAAGACTCAACTTTCTACTAGTTAGCTTTCTGCCCTATAGCCTATAAACATGCTTCATTCATCCCATCTCTTCTATCTAACCTAACTTTTTGAAGTAAATTGTCCTTACTATCTCCAATCCTCTCACCACCCAGTCTTCAAACCGCTGCAATTTGGCTTCCTTCCTTACCATTCTCCATGATTCCTCCCTCAACTAGAATCAGGTAACCCTGATTCTGTCCTCACCAATGACTGGTGTGCTGCATTTGACTCTAATCATCAGGTTTTTTTTAAAACACCCCCACCGTGGCTTCTGTGACACTGTTTTTTATTGGTGATTCTCCTAATTCTTTTACCTTTTATTTTCCCTCTCTACCCTCCCTCCTGCCTGCGCCCCCCCCCCCAATGGATACACAAAATTCTGTCCTTAGTGACCTTTCCTTCTCTATTCTCCCCTGGTCAACTTCATTCATTCCCAAAGTTTTAAATAGTTTAAACTACCAAATCCTATGCCTACGCCCAAGTGAACAGCTCCACTTAAAGCTCCTGGGATACTTTAGATTCATAGTGTTCGTAAGTACTGAAGCCAGAATATCTTTTCCTCAACTTGCACATTATATTGTAAGGTCCTATTGATTAGATTTATCTTGTTTCCCCCCTCTAATCCTTTGTACAGAGTGATCTATACAGTGATGTTTCTAAAATGCAAATCCGCTTAAGGGTCAATACTCCTTATAATGTTCTATGGCTCTGCCAGAACCTAAAGAATAAAGCCAAACTACATTATGGAGTTCAAGCCCTTTATGATTTGGTCCTCTGGTCTCATTTTAGGGGCTTTCTATCCTATATTTGCCTTCCAAACACTCGACAAGAACAATTTCCTAAATGTACTGTATGGTTTCATATATAAACTCCTTTTGTGTGAAATTCCTTTTATTTGAGATGCCCTTTTGCCTCCCGCCTGCACTTAAGGCAAATGCAAACATCGCCTCATCAGTGAAATCTTCTCTGACCTGCAACAAAACTAACCATCCCTTCTTCTATAACACACACAGATATTTTTTATAAACAATGTTTGCTTCTGAAGGAATAAAAAAATGTTAATTTGGAGATTATGCATAGTGACTCTAAAAACACCCTTATATCTTACAATTCCAACTATTTTTTGTATCTTAAACCTAACCCCCCCCCAAGCAAATTATATTTACACTGTTATTTATTTTATAAAAACAAGTTTTTATTTTCCAAAGATTAAATGTCTTACTGAAAGGCTTTTTCAAACATAACCCTCCCATCTAATATGATCAGCAATTACTAAATCATGTGTATGATTTAGAGAAAGTAGGGATTTGTATATCCGATTTGGGAGGGTGTTGAACCATAGTAAAATTTATTATCAAGGGGAACATCTGTATGAGAAGTATACATGAGAATACACTATTAAAAAAAAAAGTAAATATTTATGCAGGTAAGTCTATGCAACTTAAAAAACAACAACAAAAAGAATCAGTCCAGGTAGGGAGACTAGTCCTAAGTAATGAAGTTACAAGTTGAATGTCTTTTATCCAGATTGAATTCAAAAAAAAGGAACAAAGAAAAAGGAAAGGCAAAACAGCATAGGGTGGGAGTGGAGGTTCTGAGAAATGATAGCTCTTTTAAAACTGTAAGTGTGGCTCACACTTATAGTAGGAACTTGATTCATATCATATTTTAAAGATCTTTGAATGAACATATGATGCAGAAAAAAGCTGTATGCATCTGGCAACTGAGCATTAATTTTCACAGAAAAGATATGAACAAACAACTCAAAAGGAATTTTAGGATTTTTCTCCTTACACAAGAATGTAACTATTACCTAAAGCCAATAGCAATACATGTAAGTAACTTTTTTTCTTAAAGAGATCTATTTTGATGCCATATAAAATAGTCACAAACAATCAAATTTCTAAACCTCCTGTGCTTCAATCTAATACTTCAAATACTTTCCAGACACCCCCTAGTTCATAAATATTAATTCATGGTTTACATATTAAAACAAGGGATCAAAAGTTGATCTGTAAGGAACTACTGTCACAGGATATCAATGAATGTCCTCGTGTAGCTCCAAAGTAAGATAACCAGGAAGCTCTCATCAAGGAATACTATTAACCTTTTAAGATAAAATAACTAATTTCTAGAGATACTATTTTTAATATTGCTAGAATTGAAAGATATTTTTAAAAGGTTTTGTTCAACTTAGAAAAATTCTAAGCTATTACTTGTAGTTGTTTCTTCTACTCCAAACCTTTTTTAAAAATAGCTTTAAGATATAATTCATCCAGCTCTTGAACATGGAGCTAATAACTCCTTAAATATTTACATGAAAGTTCATGCATGCATCCAGGTAACTTTTTTATACTTAATTTACCTAACTCAGTAAAAGTAGGTTTCCAAAACAAGTTCTCAAGACCCATTACGAATATCATATGTACAATAACAACTCACACTTGATCCAAGTTTGATGGATATGGCTGAGGCTTTCTTTGTCGTCTGACTACCTATGGCAAATCCAAACTTGGAGATCTTTGTAGGCTTTGTTGGGAGGTCTGCAGCTTCTTCTTCAGCTGATCGCTTCTCAGCGCTGCGACTGGAACTTTCCCCTCCATTACTGGAAGAAACAGTCTTAGTTTTCACAGGTTTTTCTGCTTCTTCTTCAGGTCCTGGTGAAGTCGAAACAACTTACCAAGATGAGCTATTTTTACTGAGCAGACTGACGGGAGCAGCAACCTCAAAAAGCATCGTTATAAGGAAGATACCTCTGCAGTTGTCACCTACTGACCCAACAGTCTCTTCCACTGTTTGTTAGAGTATACAGCAGGAACTGAGATTGTGTGGCAGTAGAAGAGGCTCCCATGAATTAACTAGCATAAAATACAGAGCAATTTAAAATTACAAACACAGAGTTCACAAAAAGTAAAGACCCTTCAACTAAACACTGTAAATTGTACAATAATCTAGTTATTTGTGAGATTTTGCTTCTTATAAATTAAGGTCTGTAAATTGCTCTACACAAACTAGTTTGTGAACAATTAGTCACACCATAGGGTAATACATTTGACTAATACATTCTAATATTCTTCAATAATGTACTATTAGGTATACACAGTACCTAGTTACGAACAGCCCATTATTACCTGAACTACAATGTTAATATAGCCTGGAGTTATTTTCTTGAGTGATGCGTTCCTCTTGTACATCTCACAAAATCTTTACTTGTAAAGGAACTTCAAGGAAGACTACAAGGTCATCACCTTTTGAGTCATTTTACTCTAAAAGCTTGGTTATCACCTGTTTTAAGCTACTCTTAAAAGCTTTTAACAATCATAGTTAGGTTTATACATTATTTTTTCTCATGAAAGAAAGATGACCTAATTATAATTTCAAACAGTAGAAGGCATGCATATGTAAGTTTGGAATAAAGATATTTTTCAGTAATTTTGCTCATGTTTGCATTCATCAATGATGAAATTAGTTCACATCTTGAATGTCTTAGGTATGTTATGCAAGGCTATTTAAGAACATATTGGGAAGACTGGCTATTATTAAAATTCTTATTTTCTTTCCCCAGTTTACTAATTCACTCTATAGAATGTATTCTGCTACATTGGATGGTTTATTTATGGAGCAAGAGAAGATGAGCTAAGGGATAGCCCTGAAAATAGTTAAGAAACAGGACAAAAAGCTTGAAGGCAAGGGAAGGAGGGAAATTAAACACAGACTGACAAGTAACTGATTAAAAAAAGTAAATGATTAAAAAACAGGAGGCTATAATCTCAATCTATATAGTTTTGGAATTATAGGGTCTCTGGTTAATTAGCACTTTGAACAGAACATTTGACTTTGTTTAGAGGAAAAATAAAAAGAACTCTTTATTCCCTTTGGACAAACGGTGAGAGTTGTAATGACAACGTAGGAAAGGAATTAAGCAGGATTAGGTTTTGGGATTTCCCCAGGAGGTGCCATTCACTTACTCAGATATGAAATTACAGAAGCACCTGAAAGATGGATTGCTATTCAATAGTTATAAAAGTCACAGTAAATCCAAACAGTGATAACTTCTTTGTGACTGATACACAGCTAAAATAGAAAATTCTACCAACTGGAATATACAGAAACTCTGAAAATAAATCAAAACAAATAGTATAAAGAACATTTAGTCCTGATTGTAGTGTAACTGTGCTTTGAACTGTGACCAAAGGCTAAAATTAGTCAAGATTTCCTGTACTTCTAAAACCTATCTTTAACCTAATTCTAGGTCTCCTGTTATCCAGAAAATAGTTTTGAAACAAATAAAATTTAGAAAAATTAAAGCATAAATAATGAAAAGTGAAAATATAATTCTTACTATAACATTAATAACATTGTGACAACTAGTTGAACTAGTATGTGCTAATACAAGAAACACAATAGTATCTGTCCAACTGCATGATGCTGTAGGGAATATTTCTAGAGACTACTCTAGAAAAAGGTAGCATGAAAAGGGGAGCTGGGAAAACTATCAATTAATCAACTGACAACAACTCAGTTTTATTCACATCTGTGTTTTTGTCATCCGAAAATTAAGCACAGTATGTCTATTAGGTCATTTCTACACATGGCTGATTCCAGGATCAGCAATTTATTTCTGGATATAGGAAACAACTTGCCTTGCTCTCTCTCAAGAAGTTTTTGGGTTTTTTTTTGGTAAGCAAATGTAAACGCTCAGTAGCTTTAGAAAGTATCTAGTCTTCAATAAAAAGGTGGGGGGAAAGGAGTGAAGGAAGGTGGGTGCACTATGAGTACTCATCACTTTGTGTGGCTTCAACTGTTATTTTCTCTTCATGCAATCCTCTTCTAACAAAACATTTAGGAAATAAAGCAAGTGGGAAAATATGGCAGCCAAATCTATTATTATTAGTGTGATTATTATAATTTCTACAATTCTATATATCTTACTAGAAAATTATATACCTTTGAAACATACCATTAAATAGCAACATCAATTCTTAAGCCCATTAAGTGCTTTCCTTTAAACACAATATGTAAAACTTTAATATTTGGGGCTTTTAATAAAAACTGTTTTCAAAGTATTTAATGAGATGTTTTGTATTTTGGGACTGTGGAAAACAAAATTTTGGATGACCATAGATTTTTGAAAATTTTTAACAATGTAACATATTTTAAAGGATGAATAAGTATGTGGCATAATAAATGTCAATTTCATTCAAGTAGATAGATTTTAGATAACCTACAATATCCTCAAATGGTTATGATTATAGTATGAATAGCTTTTCTCTAAAATTTCTATTTATTTCAAGGAGCTACAAAAATTTAGCCAAAGGGAGAAAAAAAAAAATCTATCTAAAGGTCTCACCCTTAGCATTATCTCTACTCTTTAACGTGACAGCAGGTGGTTCAAATAAGTAGCTTCTCTTATTCACATAAATTCATGTTAACTATGAAAGTAATCTCATAAAAAATACTTGTACTTCCAACTTACTGGAGTGTTTAATAGGAATTAAAAATCAGAATGATTCTCTAAATAAGCCCTTAGAATAAACTTCATAGTATTTCAAAACAGTGGCTACTGGCCACAAAATGATCAATTTAGCAATATCCACTGTTTTAACTATGATTCCATTGTACAACTTCATTAAAAATGCCTGACATTCAAAAGTGGTTTTATGTGCCCTGGCCGGTGTGGCTCAGTTGGTTGGAGTGTCGTCCCTACACCAAGAGGTGACAGGTTCAATTCCTGGTCAGGGCACATACCCAGGTTGCAGGTTCCATCCCCAGTTGGGCATGTGCAGGAGGCAACAAGAAATGTCTCTCTCACATCCGTGTTCCTCTCTCTCTCTCAAAAACAAAAACCAATCAATCAAGTAAGCAAGTAAATAAATAAAATGGTACCTTATCTTTAAAAAAACACACCAAAAAAAACCACACCAAAAGCAGTTTCTATGCCACAGCACTATTTTCTTGTAAAGGAAGGCACACCGAAGACAAATTATGTAGAAGTTGAGGGTTATTACTTATTCCAACTCACCTACAAGGAGACCATTTAATAATTTTTCACACCAATTAGTAAAGATAATTTTATGCCACCCCCCCAACACAAAAACATGCTAAAACTGAAACATCAATATTCATACTAGAGCTAATTATCCCTAACTGAAAGGGTGGTGAAAAAATTATACAGTGGATTATGTTAATACTTAAAAATACATTTTGACAGCACAGTAAATGCATCTCCTATACTTTCAGTCGAGACAGTTAAAAAGCCAGTTTAAAAGCCAGATAAGATTCTTTAGGCTACCAATTTTTGTTTTTCCTCAAATAACTAGTTTTTAATGTAATTTTACTCGATAATTTCCAAAGCAATTTTTGAACGAAAAAAAGTCCCTAACCAGGGGGGAGTGCAGAGAGAGGCAGTTTGGTTTAACTAAAAGCACTGTACGTGTTTTTTAAAAAGGAAATTCTGGGTCCAAAGTAACTGAACATTACACTTTTTTTTCTCAAGGCAATTCACATTAAACATCATATTAATAGTTCTTAAAGTTGCCTCCAAACGCTACTGATGTTCTGTATTTTCTCATATTAAATACTTTCAGGAATAAGAACTTGAGGGAGTTAGAATAGAGAGTAATACTGAAAACGTTCCAAAGATACTACGATCAGCTCGCACGTGTTCAATTAGTTGCCTTGTTACGACAGAGGGTGGCCAGAGATACTATGTTTCTTTTCCTTAATACACAAGACCCAAATTGACAGGGGTGGTGGGGAAAAAACAAAGATAGCCTGAGTTTATATCGTAACAAAATACAGGAAGAGTCACACTAGCCTATTTAGCCACCTAAGTATCTGGCACGCAGATAGCTGGCAACAGTCTAACTCAAAAAAGGTAGACACTCCAAAGAAAGGGAACCAAACCCTAACCCTAGACCCCGCGGCTTCGCCCAGCCGGCAGACAAAGGTATTCCCCTCTTCCTCCGCAGCCTCGACCCATCCCGCCGGAGGGTCAGCACTCGGCTCGAAATTAAAGGAAAGCGAAAGAGCCGGGTGGTCCAGCTCCTCAGCGGAAAGCAGCAGACTAACCCCTAGGTGTAACTGAGAGGCCGGCACTGTCGGAAACTTGGCGTGCGGCCAGTTCCTGCGGCCACTGCTCGGTGACTCCCACTAACAGTGTGCCTGTGTTTTGTATAATGTGCGTCTCCAGTGTCGCGGCAGCGGCTCCTGCACCGCCGCTCCGGGTGCCACCCCGAGTTCGGTTCCCCTTTCTGGTGCCCATCTCCCTTCTGCTCGGAAACGGGGCCTCCGCTGGGGCCGGGAGGTGATGAACTGTGGCCGACTATCCCCAGTCAAGGAGGCGGTGCGGGCCCAGATCCCAGCGGGCCGCACCGGGCGTGCCCGGGGTTCATCTGGGCCCAGCACCTGGCCGGGTGAGCGCCAGATCCGCCCATTCTCGCCCTACCTGAGCCCTCCACCCCGGGGAGCTCAAAGAAAGACCCAAAGCACCCCACTCAGCCCGCGACGCTGGGGTTGTGTTCACCTCCGGCGGCTCCAGCTCGCTGCGGCTTCTCCGGCTTCTCCTCTCCCGCCTTCCCGTCCGCCATTTTCCCCGCCGCGGCCTCCCTGCAGCCACGCCAAGGACGTCACGGCCCCGCCCAGTAACCAATGAGAAGTGGAGCCGGCGGGCGAGGCGGCAGCCTAGAGCGGCCCCGGAGAGTGGAAAGAGGCCCTTCCGGAAATGGAACTGGATGTGACGTTGTCGACGAGCGACCTCTGAAGGAAAGGCGGGGAAGGGCGGGCGGCCTCTGAGGACTGGTTGGGAACTCTTCCTAGAAGTCTGTTAAGTTGTCTTGGTCCAGTGGCGGATCCTGAGAAGTGAGGCGAAGAGGGAGCATCCCTCTGGAAGTGTTGGGGGAAGGTTTCTGCGGGTTGGGGTGTAGTTGCAGCTTAAGCTAACGGCTGCTTCATTTTGGTGTTGCTGGATCGCGTTGCTTACTCAAAAAAAAAAAAAAAAAAAAAAGTAGAGCCGTATTTTTCTTAGCTTAAGAGGGAAATTAGCGTTTATTGAGCGCCCTCTTGTGTTAGACACTATTTCGTTGACTTCGCAGAATAGTTCAACGCGGAATTAGCCTCTTTTAATTGTGAGGCGAAAGAGTAATTCGTCCAGGGGCACGCTGCCAAGTGGTAAGACTACTTTTCCTAAAGGCTGCGATTTGTTTCAAGTTAACAGAAGTTACTTCATTAAGTAAAGATTGCAGTAGTTTCCGCCTTACTTAAAAATCATGAGTGGAGCCCCAGTGTTTGCAGAATGAAGTCCAAGCATCATGTTGGGGCCCAGCCTAACTGCATCTTCTTTTTCCCCTTTTCTCCATGTTCTGCTGCCCTCTGGCCGCACGGCGTGTATTCCTTGCCCAGGGAGCTGGAGTTCCTGGGTTTGCCCTACAGTATACAGTGAGGATTACAGAAACTGGTCTTAAGGAGTCAGAACTTGGGTTTGAATACCCCGATCTACCCCTTACTAGCTGAGTAAATCTTCAGGGTTTCTTACTGTCCACAGGACCTACATTTCCTTCTCTATAAAACAGAAGTAATCTCCTAAAGTAGCTCCTAAAAGGGCAGTCATGAGGATCAGGTGAGATAATTGATATATACCATTGTTTGGTCACTTTATACTTCCTTCAGTATGTGTTTAAAAAAAAAAAAAAGTCTCCCTACGTGGCTCAAAAGTTCTTTGACGACAAAGACTTTTTTCCCCCAACAGCGACCATAATTTTTTTTTTTTTTCGGTCACACCACTTTGTACTGTGCATTTCATATATGAAAGGTGCTCAGTATTTGTGTATGGATGACTCCTCAGGTTCCAAGCCTAGAGAATGGAGAAAGAATCAAAGTATGCCTCATGACAGAGCAGGGTGGTTTGGTGATTGGGCGATTTGAAGTACCTGGTCCACCATTTATGACTGTATGTAAACGTGCCCAGCCAAATATTTTACATAGAGCGGGTAATTAATTCGTGTTTGTTTTATTTTTCCCAGGTGTGATCTTCACAAGTTATTTAATCACTGAGACTCTCACTTTTATCATTTTTAAAAGAGACATAAACATGAGATTTTTTAATGTGAAATTATGTATTTATAGATGTCTGTGTATATATATATATATACATATATATATATTTTTAAATGTTTTTATTGGTTTTAGAGAGAGAGGAGGGAGAGAGAGAAACAATTGGCTACCTTCTTCGTGCCCCCTACTAGGGATCAAGCACACAACCTGGGCATGTGCCCTGACTGGGAATCAAACGGGGACCTCATGGTCGATGCTCAACCATTGAGCCACGCCGGCCCAGCTATATATTTTTTAAATTCTCACTCGATATTTCTAGAGGAAGGGGGAGAGAGAGACATCAATGTGAGAGGAAAACATTTGTCGGCTGCCTCCCATACCTGACCAGAGAACGAACCTGAAACCTAGTCACATGCCCCAACCAGGAATTGAACCCGTAACCCCTGGGTGCATGGGACAAGGCTCCAACCATGGGCGATATTAATCCATTAATTCACCTGTCAGTTCTCTGTGAGGTCCTATCTTGCTGACCTTTGTTTCCCCAGGACCTAGGCTATACTAGTTTCAATAACTATCCATTGAAGAAATGAATGCAAGCTCCAGTAACCCCCAACAAATGGGTTAAGGAATGAAAAGGAAGTTTACTGCAGGACAAAGAAAAATAGCATTGCATCAGACAAAACTGAATTTAAATTCGAACTGCCATTTGCTAATTCTGTGAGTTTGAACTGATAAAGCAATTTTACTGATCATGTTTTAACTATAAAAATGTAGTAATACTTGTAGTGTTACTGAGAAGATTGAGATAATACAGGTCAAATTTGTAATACAGTGCTTGGCTCTTGGTGGACTGTTGCTTAATGGTAGCTATTGTTTGTAACCTCTAAAGACCCATTCAAATAATGGTTTAAATGCTGGAAGAGGCAGGTAATATATACGCAATTATTATTTTAATTTAAATGTGTAATTTGTGAGGTGACTGGTATAACAACTGGCATTTATTCATGCTTACTACATGCCAACCATAGTTTGAAAGTTTAAAAAGATATTTAAAAATTTATCTTTATTTTTGGAAGTATTACAGATGTCCCCCTTTTTTTCCCCATTGACACCCTCCTCCCACTTTTTAAAAAAAAATTTATTTTTTAAATGTATCTTTATTTTTTAAAGTGTTAAATATGTCCCCCTTTTTTTCCCACTGACCCCCTCCTCCCCATTTTTAAAAAAATTTAAAAAAAATTTAAATTGATTTTAGAGAGAGAGGAAGGGAGAGGGAGAGACCAAGAAAGAAACATCGATGTGAGAGAGAATCATTAATCAGTTGCCTCCTGCACATGCCCCAGCTGGGGACTGAGCCTGAAACCTGGGTATGTGCCTTGACCAGGAACCTAACCCTCCCCCCTTCAACGCATAGGACAACACTCCAATCAACTGAGCCACACCAGCCAGGGCAGTTTGCAAGTTTTTAACATGAAGTCAAGTACATTAAATCATCACAACAACCCTAAGAATTAAGTGCTACTATTACTCTTACCTTTATGAAAGAGGAAACTGAATCACTGGAAAGGTAACAGGTAGAATTGAACTTGGAATTCAAGTAGAGAGCTACAACAAAATCGGAGAAAGAGTAGCTAGCTAATCAGGATTTCACTAACCTTGAGTAAGTTCTAAATGCAGCTTTGTAATCATATTGTATTTTCCAGTTCCATTCTCAAATTTTAGTGCACAGCAGAACCACCTGAAAGGCTTGTTAAAACTGTGGTACTACAAAGTTTTTGATTCAGTAGACTTGGTGGGAGGGGACCCCCAAATTTGCATTTCCAACTGACGTTTCCAAGTGATGTCGATGCTACTGCTCTGGGGACCACACTTTGAGAACTACCTGCCCTAATTCACTCATTTTCCAAGACTATTTCACACTTTCTGCACAATCCAAAAACACCTAATATCTCCTCCCCCTTAGCTGATGACAAATGCTTTATATTCTCACCATGTCTGTGGTGGTACCTGCATTTGTCCTTATATGTTCTGTCTTCCTGTCACTTATGCAGTAGATCCTATCCCTCTTACACAAACTTGTCACTCTTCTCACTCCACTGTTTCATCAGATCCCCTCCTCCCACTACTGGAACATTCCCAACGGCATAAATACCTGCCTTTGTATCTCCTATCTACAAAACAAAAAACAAAAGGCTCTTCCGTAAATCTCGACTCCTTCTAATTTATTACTTTTTCCCTTCATATAGAAACTCTTTAAAAGGTTTGTTTATACTTACCATTTCCAGTATCTCTTTGCTATTTGGTAACTGTTATCCTGGTCCAACCCACTATTATCTTCCACCTTTGTTACTGCAATAGCATCCTACTGGTTCTTCTCTTATAATCTAGTCTCAACACAGCAGCAAAAATGATCCTTGAAAGGAATCAGTTTCAGCCCTGGCTAGGTAGCTCAGTTTGTTAGAGCACTGTCCTGACAGAGCCAAGGTTGCCGGTTCCATCTCCGGTCAGGGCACATACAAGAACCAGCCAATGAGTGTATAAATAAGTGGAACAAATCAATGTGCCTTTCTCTCTCAAATCAATTAAATTATCAGATTCATTCACTCAACAAACTTTGTAAAAAATGTTTTTATTGATTTTGAGAGAGAGAGGAAAGGAGAAAGAAACATTGATGTGAGAGTAATGTAACACTGATTGTGGCTGCCTCCCACATGCCCTACTAAGGATCAAGCCCCTCAATAGGGTGGAGGGCGGGGAGGGGCGAGTCCAGAATCAAACCAGTGACCTCTTGGTGCATGGGATGATGCACAACCAACTGAGCCACACTGGCCAGGTCACTCCCAACAAATTTTTAAGTGCTAATTATGTGCCAGGCACTGTACCAGACCTTGAGGATATAGCAGTGAATATGAAAAAATAAAAATAAAAAAATCCCAGCCCCATGGAGCTTATAATCTAGTTATCCTATTAAATCATCAGGAATATTTCACTTCTTTCCTCAAGGCCATACAATCTTCCCATCTTATTCAGTGTCTTTACAATATGTAAAGACCAAAGTCTTTACAATATGTCTAAGAGGCTTACATAACATACCCCTAGCTACCACTCTGATCTCATCTTCAGCTCTCTTTACCTACTCTGCTTCTGTTGCACTAGCTTCCTTGTACCTTGAATCCTCTCTCAGGGCCTTTGCATTCATTCCTCTCTTTACTTGGAACTCCCTTCCCTGACATCTCCTAGCTCAGCTTCCTTCAGGTCTCTGCTCAAAGGTCAATCTTATCAGTCTTCAAACAAAATAAAAAAGAAATGCTCTCCTGTTGGATGCAATTTTTTAAAATCTACAGGTTTTAGAGAGGGAGGGAGAGAGAGAAACATTGATTTGTTGTTCCACTTATTCATGCATTCATTGGTTGATTCTTGTATGTGCCCTGCAACCTCAGTATAATGCTATAACCAACTGAGCTATCCGGCCAGGGCTGGATGCAAGTTTTAAGAATATGGTTTAAAGGCAGATAGTGTCCTTTATATGAAGAAAATGGTTCTCCTTCCTTCTAGCAAGTATAGCCCTGCACCAGAGTGCATGCTTGGAGAGGGTAGTGCTCTTGTGAACGACCTGCCTAGTAGGTAGTTCTCAACCACATTTTTATAAAATTGTAATGCCTCCCCAAGCCAGCAATCCCCTTTCTCAAACTTTTTGTTTTTTCCAAATTATAAGAGAAAGTTTATTTGGAAAGTTACAGAGGTAGTAGAAGTGAGCCAGCTGGGCTGTGTGTGAGAGACAGAGACTGACTAAAATAACATTACCATCTGACATTTTACATATTTGTCTCCTGTTAGCCCAGAATTTAATGGCTGGGACGCCTTTGTTTGTTGCCGAATCACCAACATCTAAAACACTTCTGGGCACATATTAGGTTCTTAATAAATATTTGCTTAATGAATGAATGAGCCAATGAATGAAGATAAGCTGGTAGAGTGAGAAAAATAAAACAATTGCTGTGATATGGAAATCAAGGAAGAAGTATTTTAAGGAGGGAAGAGTTCAGTAGATATGCCATAGAAATGGCTACCGAATCTGGCTGGAAAGCAGATCACAGGGTTATCAAGCAGTGCTGTAGAGCTTCACTGGTCAGTGTGGCAGCCACTAATTACATGTGACTATTAAGCACTTGAAATGCTTGCTTGAAGGTTCTGGCTTAAGTATAACGAAGGTCAACTGGGTAATATTATAGGAGTAATAGTAGCAAGTATGGCCCCGTAGCCCAGTTGGTTAGAGCATCGTCCCAATGCACCAAGGTTGCAGTCCCATCCCCAGTCAGGGAACACACATGAATCAACCAATGGGTAGAACAACAAACCAGTGTTTCTCTCCCTCTCCCTTCCTCCCTCTAAAATCAATTTTTAAAAAAGAGAGATTAAAGATGGTTGTGGACTGAGTGGAAGCTACACTGACACTCTCCTGAGACCAAAGTGAAATTACAACTAAAATATAGAAAAACCATCCTGAATAATCAACTGCAACTGAAGACAAGCTGGAGAGCACCCTCATATCCAAGGAGGAAAAGTGGAGACCACATAGAGACTGGTAGGAAGTGGGGAGGTGCAAGAGGGCTGGCTGGGCTTCCACAGGCAGCAGCTGAAGGTCTGGAGGGATATCTCAGCTGTAGGGGGTTCCCACTGAGGACTCTGGGGCCTAACCCCCGCTTCCCAGCCAAGAGCACCAGAACTGACAAAGGTGCCCACATAACATCGGGCTGTGAAAAGCAGCTGGGTTTCTGTCTGCCAGGGAGAGGTGGATGGAAATGCAGGCATCCTCTTAAAGAGCCAACACACAGTTTTGTATGTAGCCATTCACCTTGGGCTCCAGAAGAGGGAGGAGTGGACTGGAACTGTTCGAGGATAATCTAGGGTTGTGGGCTCTGGAGATAGAGCTCAGAGGGCAACCCTCTGGACTCCTGTGCTGAGTCATTTCCCCATACCGCAGAGGACATCTTTCTCAGGCAGATATTTAAATTCCAAGCAGCTTTTGCCTGAGGGGGAAGCAATTGCCCACCCTACCCAGAGGAGTTTCTATAACCTGAGGCTCATTAAGAGACTGATAACAATCACCCACCCCACCTTTCAGAGTTTCTACAGCCTGAGGCTGGAGGCAGACTTCAGAGTGCTTTGGGTCTTTGCGTGATCTGCTTCTGGACCTGGGCCTTGGAAAAGCAGACTTTGGTGGGCATCTTGGTCATGTTCAAGCACACCAGGCCCCAACAGAGGAGACCTCAAGCCATGGGTTGTTGAAAGCTCCAAACAGGGTACTCAAGACCAGTCACAAACAGCATCTGACATTGGCATGCACCAGAGACCCTACAAAAAGACTGAGAGTCCTAGTAGGCCTATGTAATACATAGAAACACACCCAAATAGGCAGCCAAAATGGAGAAACAAGAAAACAAGCCCCAAATGAAAGAACAAGAGTCTCCAGAAAAAGAGCTCAATGAAATGCAGATAAGCAATCTATCACATATAGAGTTCAGAATACTGATCATAAGAATACTCAACAGCATGAAAAAAGATATGAAAACTATGAAGGAAATGAAGAATGACATAGCAGAAATAAGGAATACACTGGAAGGAATAAACAGATTAGGGGTAGCTGAGGATCAGTGAATTAGGAGACAGGGTAGAAAAAAAATCACTCAATCAGAGATCCAAAAAGAAAAAGAAAAAAACAGGAGGACAGTCTAAGGGAGCTGTGGAATAGCATGAAACGTAACAATATTCCCATCATTGGAGTGCCAGAGGAGGTTGAAAGTAAGCAAGGGTTAGAGAACCTGTCTGAAGAAACAATGGCAGAAAACTTCCCTAACCTGATGAAGGAAAAAAATCACACAAGTTCAGGAGGCACAGAGTCCCAAGCAAGAAGAATCCAAAGAGGCCCACACCCAGACACATCATAATTAAAATGCCAAAAATTCAAGACAGAGAGAATCTTAAAGGCAGCATGAGAAAAGCAATCTGTTATCCACAAAGGAGCTCCCATAGGCTGTCATCTGACTTCTCATCAGAAACTCTACAGGCCAGAAGGGAACGGCATGAAGTATTCAAGGTAATGCAAAACAAGAATCTGAAACCAAGACTACTTTATCCAGCAAGGCTATCATTCAAAATAGATGGTGAAATGAAGAGCTTCCCTGTCAAAAAAAAGCTAGAGGAGTTAATCAGCATCAAACCAGCATTGCAGGAAATGTTAAAGGGACTGCTGTAATTAGAAGTAGAAATAGAAGCAAGAAATGTTAAAGGGACTGCTGTAATAAGAATAGAGAAACATAGGCATAAAGAATTTAAATGGCAACAAATAAGGACCTATCAATAATAACCTTAAGGACTTTAAGGGACAGATCAACAGCAATAGTCATAGTCGTGGACTTTAACACCCCACTGACTTCACTGGATAGACCTTTCAGACAAAAAGTCAACATTATCTAACCCTACAACTTAAAGAATTAGAAAGCTCCCCTGTGAAGCTGTCTGGACCAGGGCTTTTGTTTGCTGGGAGGGTTTTTTTTATTACTGCTTCAATTTCATTAGTTATTAGCCTATTCAGGTTTTCTGATTCTTCCTGATTCAGTTTTACATGATCTCACTCATATGTGGAATCTAATAAAATTGACTGAGGAATAGATCCAGAGACATAGAAGCATGGGACAGATTGATGAATCTCAGAAGGTGTGGGTGGGGGAGTGGGTGGGGAGAGATTAATCAAAGAACTTATATGCATATATGCATAACCCATGGACACAGACAATAGTGTGGTGAAGGCCTGGGGGAGGTGTAAGGTAGAGGGGATCAATGGGGGGGAAAAAGGGGGATATCTGTAATACTTTCAACAATAAGGATAAATTTTAAAAAAGTTAATTATTAAAAACTGGGAAGTTGGTGGCCTGTTTGAAAAAAGCAAAAGAACACTTGAAATGGCATTACATAAAAACATGTCTGTAACACGTAAGAAGACAATTAGAACATAGGCAACAAAAGTTGCCTTCAAAGAACACTATAGAATTATTGGGTGTTTGAGATAGAGAGAAAAGGCACCACTTCTTAGTGCCAGGGAAATTAGACCACCTAGTTTGGAGAAATTGAAGCATCTGAGGTTCTGCTGAGTTCCAAATTCTACAAAATTTGTAAAATTAAAGTCTAGTTGAAACTGGATGAGCTTGCCATTGTAATTTACATATATAAGAAAAAAGCAGTCTTAGAAATCAGTTACTGCTTGGCTATTTGGAAAGAAAGGGTCTTTTTTCCCTTTTTAATTCTAATGTTGCATTACTGAAATAACAGCATATTGTTACACAGAAATAAGAATGTACTCCTTAAAGGGAGACAATAACTTGTATATACTACTAGAAATTCCATACATCCCAATGAAATTTCATTCCATTTTGGATAGCCTGAATTTACTTAGCACTTATGTGCCAGACACCATATTAAATGTTTTACATGAGTCAAGAACCACTTCTAATCTTTTTATAGATGATAACAATTTCAAGAGATTAAGCAATTTAAATAATGTTGGAGCCTGTGAGAGTGGAGCTGAGCTAGAACCATGGGAGCAGGGCTGGGAGACTAGTGAGGTGTCACCAAGAGCCTTGTTTGCCTCACTCTAGTGGTGGTCCTGCCAGGCAATCTTAATCTTTTATTTTTTAACCTCTAAGCTATTTTAACTTCAATGTATCTCAAGCTGTGGCCAGGGAAGCCAGTTCTGTAAAAAGAGGGCAACTTCCATTCAAATCATATGGCTGGAGAAAAGGAATTATTTCCTAGAAAAGGAAAGCCATATACACTACAGTAGGAAAGTGCTGTACGTTAAATAAACCCTTTTTTTTCCAGAGGAAAAGAAATGAGTTTTATCCCCCCAAACCCAGTTTTCATTATACGGCCAAATCCCATGACATGTCAAGGGATCGCTTAACCTTTTGTTCAATATTCAGTTAAACAATATACCTCAATGCCTATGACATGCCCAGCACTGTACCAAATGTTCCTTTAATAAGTGAATTACCACCTGAAGTTTAGAAATCTTTCTATCAATTTTTGATGAAAGGGTAGTTGCTGACATGGCTAAAAGAACATTTAAGGAAAATGGAGTCCGAGACAAGGTATTCGTAAAAAACCCACACCAATGATTCAACTGTTTTACTGGGCTCAGCAAACTTGGACAACTTTTTACTTTCTAAGATTTTTTTATAGTAAACAAAATACATTTCCGAAGTTTTGCAGATATTTAATTAATTGGGGAAAGATACTTGTTTAGAAAGACAAAACTTTGAAGAGCAAGTGAATTCCATTCAGGAAGAGACTAACAGAACTTTATTTCCAATCCATTTTCTTTTCAAGCTATCAAATATTCTCTTTCAAGTCACGTTTTCTGGGCGCATAAACAGAGCCTTTTGGAAATGAATTAATAGTCTTTGACTTCTTCATTCTGTTGACAGACTCTCGAGAATGCTGAGAAACCTCCAGATAACCAGAATGTTTTCTGTTAGGAACAAACTTCAGAGCCTCTTCCCAACTACCAGTGTTTTTCAGACATAACAAAATACGCATCATTTGATCTAAGGTGAGATTTTTTGTACCAATGTCCCACTGTAAGTATTTATCTAATGGAAGGCATTCTGTTGCCAGATTCAGCCGTTTTGCCTTGGCTAGGGATGTGCCTGGCTGCATATTCTTATCAACAAAAGATCCCACTATATAAATTTTGTCATGCTTGAAAGTAGTCATAACATTGGGAGAATCGGCAGTTAAATATATAATACTGTCTTTTGGAAATAAATCTATGTGAGATTTTTCTGTTGCCGTTAAAAGCAATTTGTCCCATTTTTCTCCATAACGTTTAACTAACTCTCTATGAAAAGGGCTATCTATTTTAAGATTGCAGAAATGAATATGGAAAGGATCAACATTTCTTCTGTTCCATCCTTCACTTTCTAAAAGTTGGGAAACAGCACTCTGCAGTTCTCTTGGTTTCATATAATTATCATAAGCCATGTCAAAAACCAAAGGCTGTCCAAACTGCATGGCCTGGGCACCCTTCCAGCCCATTGCTATGTCCATATTCCGATCCCAAAGTCGTAGAAATAGAAAGTCTTGCTGTTTATCTTCCTTAGCGGTTTCTAGCAGCTGGTCTTTTTTTGCTTTTTCCCTTGCTGCTGCTTTCATTTCCTTTTTTATTTGCCTAGCTTTCTTCATTTTTTCCTTTACATATAAATATTTTAAATATTTTTTTTTCGATGATTTAGAAGCACATTCCATAATGGTTTTGAGCTCTTCTTCACTGATGTGTTCTGGTACTTCTCTGCCAAGCAACCTCCACATCTCAATTAACTCCCTAGTTGCAGCTACAGGATCTTCATCCTTGGTACTTGAGACTGTTGGAACACCTTCTTGCACACTAGATTTCATTGTAATTTTCCACCCATCCAATTCCAGCTGTTCAGGTGATGTACTTTCCTTTTTAGGAGAGGTCACAGCTGGTATTTTGGAAGACATGTATCTCTGCAGAATCATGGAATATAAAACCCTTCTCTTCTTATTAAGGGTAAATGGCACCAAAACTTTGGCAAAAGGTCTTATGAAGGTGATACCAATACTCATTTTGAGGAAAACAGCCATGTAAGAAAATCCCTAAAAAAGAAGAAAAATGTAATGAAAAGTTAAAGATTTTAAAGACCTCTCAACTAACTGTGCAAGTATAAATTTGAGACATCAAAATACAATCAATTTCTTAAACACAAAGTGGAATCTTAATACAACTTTATTTGCTGTACTATTTTTTCCTAGACTCCAGTGGCCTAGAGCCTATGATCCCTCACTAGGCAAAGGTGTAAAACTTATTTGGGTTCTTATTTTAGACACTATTGCTTTAGGCAAAAGGATACCTTGAAGATCCTTTTTAGATATGATTCTAGGAGCCCAGAAAATCAATGTTACTAGATAAGAGTTATATACCACTGATGTGGCTAAGATCATGATGCTATATTTTTCTCAATTCTGTACTAACCCAGGTAGTACAGACCCAAACATAAGATCCATAACATAAGCAACATAGGTAGAAAAAGGGCTGAGAAGTTATAAAATATGGCAACTGGTAAAAAAGCACTTAGGAGCTGTTGTACCAATGCTCTTATGTGTTTTCAAAACAGAAATATAGAGAGATCTACTGACTTTAAAACACAAACCTTTCTCCAATTCAGACTTTATTTTGCAGTAAATAATGTTATTGCCAAATAAAATGTCCAAAATTAGGGCAAATATAAATGAGCGCCACAGTTTTATACAAAAGGTTTGGATGTCCACAAAACAATGAAGACACTTAAAGATGTGAAACTAGTGCTGGATTTGAAGGTGGGGGGGGGGGTAGGAGGGAAGGAATTCAACTTTTTACAAAATGCAACTAAAATACCTGAAAAGAAAAATTTCTTTTTCTAATGACTCTGCATGCTCCTGGGTCTCCTGCTTCTTTGACCTGTGCACTGATGCTCAGATGTCCCATCTCCTCACCCCCTTTAAAGGTGGATGTACCTCTCAGTTCTGTCCTTAGCCCTTTTTTCAATCTAAATACTTTCCCTAAGAGGTTGGATTTACCTCAGTGGCTTCAATCACCATGAATCACAAGACACCTCAAATGCAACATATTGAAATAATCTCTCTCCCTTGCCTTCCCAATCTGCTTCTCCTCTGTCTTGTTTTAGCGAAAGACACTGCTATCCATTTATTTGCTGAAGCCAGAAACTGGGAATCATTTCATTATTGTCTTCTCTCATACACAGCATACCAAATCCATTTGAGTTAAATTCACTTTACTTTCTAAATACTTCTTGAATCCATTCACTTCACTTCAACCCCATTTTCTTAACTGCATCTCCTAGACCTCAGATTTGCTCTCCCTTATCTTTAAGCCATTTGGAGCAAGTGCAAATCTGATCAATGAACTCATATTGTCCCCAAGGAGTATTTCTAAGCCCCCTGCAGCCAGGTTAAAGTCCAAAGTTATAAATGCGGCTTATAAAGTTTTTCACAAAACCATCCTCTGCTCACCTCTTCAGCTGCAACTGTCTAGCAACTCACCTCAAACTTTAGATTAAGTATTCCTGTTAGCTTTTATAGTACCTTGCACCTCTCCATCACAGTACTTGTAACACTATATTCTAATTGCCTCTTTACTTATTTGCTCTACTAGATGGTAAACTATCAGGGAAAGGACTGTGTTTATATTAACACTGAACTCAATGCTTGGCAATATATGGCTCTCAAAAATCACTGAAGTATTTTTCCTTTATAATTTTTAAAAACCGATTTTAGAGAGAGAAACATCAATCGATTGCCTCCCGATGGGGAATTGAACCCACCATCTTTTGGTGTACTGGACAATGAATGCTCCAACCAACTGAGCCACACCAGCTAGGGCTCTTTTATTTTACTTTTTACTTGTAGAGAATTTTTCTAAGAGTTTATTTGAGCCAAACTGACCACATATGCAGGGAGCAAGATCTCAAATGCTCCTCAAGTATTTTCCGAATAAATACCCTGGGTCAGTGCTTCTCACATTTAAAATATGCTCAGACAACTTTTTTTTTTTTTTTAACTTTTTAAAAATAGAATTTTATTACAAATTTTTTTAAAAAACAAAATGCAACAATCTAGCAAAACCTAAATTTACTATTGATACTAATTCCTGAGTTTGCTGTGCTACCACACACAAGTCAAGAAATTAAAGAAACCATTAAATATTTAGAAACATTTAACATCAGAAGTCTTAAAATCTTAACTGTATGTAGTAGCTACAACCTGAATTTTTGAGTATTTTCTCTACAAAGAATCTTATCAGCTATACAAAAGTCTGTAGTTTTTATACAGAAGCTACTATCGAGCTGCAATTGAATTCATTCTTAGCAAAACAATGCTTCTAAAAGGCCTTCATCTGCCTTCCTCCTGTTTTGCTCTGAACATTGCCCTAAAAACAACTCATTTTAGACTCCCTGGAATATTTAACTTGGAGTCTTCATCCCCAGTATGAGAAACACTGATTTCAGAAAAAAGTTTTTTCTCTGTAATTGGTAAAAATTTTTAGGATATCATTGTAATGAAAACCCAAAATATAAAAATGCGAACAAGGGTATTATTTTGGGAAACACTGCTCTTGTTCCAGGTAATGTACTATTTATAGTTTCTTAAGACACTGGGCTTCTTCTTTTATTATTTAGAGAATACTTTATTAGTTTCTGTATCCAAACCCATGTAGATAAGACTTTACATATTTACTACAGTGCATATTTACCCTGTACAAGTGTGTAAAATTATGTTTAACGTTTCCAGACCAACATGGCTGTTAATTTCTGTACAATGCCAACCCAACAAGGTACAACTCGGACACTTTTCCCAAAGTTGACGGTACAGCTAAAGTCTCCAAAAATTCAAATTATATATACATATCGATCAAGAGCAACAGTGATGTATCACTGTGGGCTTCCTCTAAACTGTAGGCCTTCTGAGGGCACATGCTCCACTAAGTCTCATCTAAGACCGTCTCCCGCGTCCTCCCGCCTCAATACAACTGGGACACAACAAGAAATGCCCGTACCAGGAACGCAGACAGTGGATCCCGCCGGCGAAGCCACAGGGACCCGGGGAGGACGCACGGCTGCCGGGAAGCACTGCCTCTGAGGGGTGCCGGCCACACCGGACCCGCAGCTCGCTGAGCAGTTGACGCTAAAACCGTCACTGACCCTTGACCCTTGACCGGAAATCCCGCCCTCTCCTCTCCGCGCCGTCGTATGACGTCAGACGCAAGGGAAAGTTTTCCGGCCTGGAAAGCGGCGCCGTGGGAGAGCCGGCTGGTTGCTCGCCCTGCGCCGTCTTAACGGAGATGGGCTGTTTAGGTGTTTTTGTTGTTGTTGCCCTGTTCTCCCGTTGTTTTTAAAATTTTCTTGTTTTTCTTTTTTTTGTTCCCTCATTGTTTAAAACTCCTCCTAATCGTCTTTTTAAAATTTCTTTTATTTATTGATTTTAGAAAGAGGACGGGAGAGAGGAAAAGAGAAACATGGGTTTGTTGTTCGTGTAGTCATGCGTTCTTGGGTGGCTTCTTGAATGTGCCCTGACCGGGGATGGACTGCAACCTTGGGGACCGGGTGGACGCTCTAACCAGCTGATCCTCTTAACCTACTCTCTGCGCAGTCACTTATGCACATTTATTTCCATAATACTAAAATTAATGTTTTCTCAAGTCTCACTGAGCTGTGAACTCCTTGATGCTTGGACTTTAACTTTTTTGACCAGCTTATCACCAGTACCTGGTACAATGCTTGGAACCTGATAGGCAACACTAAATATCTCTTGCACCACGTATAGCTCATTTAGAAAATCTAATGTGAAAATGAAGTTAAGGCGCTAATATAAATCAGTGGCCTTTGCGCAAGAATTCTGCTGAGCCAGTTTAGTGAAAATCTCCCACCCTGGTTATCAGATCATCCTTTATGTCTGATAAAATACCTCATCCTACGCTCACAACATCATATCACTCTGGCTTTCCTTTAGCAAGAATCTCATTTGGTCTACCAATCTCTCATGCCCCCTGATGTTATCACTTAGTAATTTTACATTCATTGACCCTCACTCTGCTCTTTGTCTATAAATCCTCCCCATTCCTCCTTGTATTTGGAGTTGATCCTGATCACTATCCCTTACTGCAAAACCCCCATTGCAGTAATGCCTCTTAAATATAGTCTTCATTATTGTCTTTAAAAAATATCAATGAATAATGTTTTCTTTAACTCTACTCCCTCATAATTTTTTAGCATTAGCTGACTTGATTTGTCCCTCCCGCCTCAGGATCTTTGCACATCACAGCTTTGCCTGTGATTTCTCAGCTAACTACTACTATTCTTCAAACTAAGCACCACTTTCTCAGGGAAGTATTCTTTATTTTTTGCTTTATTAATTTTTTTCTTTTTCTTTTTTCAGGGAAGTATTCTTTGAACCCCAAGACTTGTTATTTCTCATGCTGGATGTTCCACAGCACCCTTTATTTCTTAACACTCTTCACACTTGCGATTTGTTGTTCATTGTAAACTCCATAAAGATAAAGGCAGTGTTGGCCTTGTTTGCCAGTGTCCCCAACACCTAGTATTGACTGGCATACAGTAGACACTCAAATATTAGCTGAAGGTATGAGTAAACATACAACCAAAAAATTTAAACAAAAGGACATAAACATACAAAGAATCGAATTTGCTTACGATATTTAATTTTTATGTTTACTTGTAATTTTAATATGGCATTAATAACATAGAAACCAAAGCCTGACTTAATATTTAATTTCTATTGACTACAGTTTTGGTGCCATGGTATTAAACCATAAATAAGTCACTTTTCAAAAGAAAGATCCTCTAACTTTATACTGTAAAATATTAAAAATAGTATGGACTGGCTTCCTGGTTCATCAATAGGCTACAAAAGAGAACATACTCACTTTAGAAAAACTAAAAATCAAACCTTAATCCAGAATATAATACTGTGTGAGGTAGAAGTATTCCTTTTCTCCAAGTACCTACGTTAACAAAGTTTCAGTGAGACCAAAAAAAAAAAATCATACATGACAAAAAAGTAACTTAAGCACTTTGCTTTATTTTTGTGGAGCTTCTATATACTGTTGGCACATGATGGAAATTAATAGTTGTTTTGGCTTTCAGAGCTTTTTTAGAGTATTTAAAAATTGACTGAAGGCTAGAGGAAATGGCTAAGTCGTGTTCTTCTGTACCAGCAGAAACCATTGGAAACTTTTTTCAAAACAGTAGTTGCAGATCTATCCAAAGGCTTAGTACTTGTCACCCATTCCTGGCAGTGGTGCTTTATCCATGCTGATAACGGTACATCACTTCCCAGCTGGTGTCCTACGTGACGTTGAGAATCAGTAAGTGCAACAGCATATACTTTGCCCATCACTTCCCACTTCCTATCAACAAACAAGTCCGTAAAAACCAAGCCTCCATAACCATGTACAATGAAGGCAACATCCTCTTTGTAATGAAGTTATCCCAAATGTAAGCCATGTGTTCTTCAGGGGTGTTGCTGCATCTTTTTGGAATGCATTGGAGAGGCTGCTGGAGAGATAAAAAGCTCTCAATTTGAACCATTTTTAGGCAAGAGGATTCAATATTTTGTGTTAAAAGGCCTTTCCACTCTTTTGCCATCTTTAGGTCCACAAAATTGTCATTGGGGTCTGGCACGATTACATCATAATGTGCTTGCAATGCCATTTGAATACATGGTATCTGACTTCCATGTTGTAGACCATGATGCATTATTGCCTGTTGACTCCACTGACCAGCTTGAAAGACCCCATGGTCTTGAAGGACAAGAAGAGCAGAATGATGATTTGTTAATGCTCTCTCACTCATAAAAATGAAGCTTCTTGATTCTTTGTCAGCTTCTGGTGAGGTGTATATTTTTTATAATTTGCACACTTTCTCAAAAACTCATAACTATTTTTCAAGCAAATGGCCAAGGGCCTGGTTGTGCTTGCAGTTCCTCTCAGGGGCATTTTTATAATAGTTAAAGACAGAAGGTGTTTGTGTCTTGATGTGTCTCAACTCAGCTTTTTCATTGAAGTCATATTTAAGTTCTTCTAGTAAGTAAGATTGTTCAATAAATTTTTGGAAGTTCAGTTCCTATGTCATTGGTAATCACTGAAAGTGAAAAGAAATAATATGTTAGTGGTAGAAAAAATAAAATTTTCAGCTTGCTAAATTCTTCTGGTGGGAAATCATGCCAAATTAAGCACTTCACAAAGACATTAACCTTGTGGCCTATGATAAACACTTTAACTCAAAATAATTGTGAATGATGCAAAGTAATGAGAAAAAGAACATGCTAAGGGACAATAGCCAGACCATATATAAAAATAGGACTTTGACCCACAACCTGTAGCAACTTGCCAGGAAACCAACCCTTTATCTATAATAAACAGCTCAGAAAGCTAGCTTCCTAAGTTAGACTTGTAGGAAGTCAGACTGCCATCTCTAGTGATCAGGAAGCTAAACAGTAACTTATGTTACAATGGGCCCCAAATGGACAAGACTTGTTTAATAACTGACAGCTTTTCTATTTTTTCCCCCCACTGTCAACTTAGGACGTACAAGAGAAAGCCAAATATGTACCCCTAATCAATCACATAGGATGCCCCACTTCTGGTTAGCCTGCCTACAATTTCCCCATGTCAGTGGACTTCCCTTTTTTCCACTATAAAGCTTTTCCATGCCTGGACGGTGTGGCTCAGTGCTTGAGCGTCAACCTATGAACCTAGAGGTCAGGGTTCGATTCCTGGGCAGGGCACATGCCTGGGTTGCGGGCTCGATTTCCAGTGGGGCAGTGTGCAGGAGGCAGCCAATTGATGATTCTCATCATTGATGTGTCTCTCTCTCTCTCCCTCTTTCTTCCTCTCTCTGAAATCAATAAACACATATTAAAAAAAAAAAAAAAAAAGGTTAAGTGGCTTGCCCTAAAGCCAAACAACTATTAAATAAACAATTGGGTACTGAGGGTGGCTGACTCTAAAATTCCTGTTCTTTTTAATATTTTTAGAAAGAGAGGGAGGGAGAGGGAGATCGAAACATTGATTGGCTGCCTCTTGCATGAGTCCACACACCACGCATGTGCCCTGACCTGGAATCAAACCTGGCAACCTTTCAGTGCATGGGATGATGCCCAACCAACCAAGCCACATGGGCCAGGACTTAAATTCATGTTCCTAACAAATACATTTATACTCTCTCTCCTTAATTTGTTAACACCAACACTGTCAATCCACAATCTACTTCCAACAAGTAGCATAAACTCGTATCCCTGCAGTCTGTTTTCCACATAGCAGCTAGAACTATCTTTTCAAAACATCTAAATTGGATCTCACACCCTTGCTAATATTTTGTTGAGGATTTTAGCATCTCTATTCATCAGGGATATTGGCCTGTAATTCTCTTTCTTTGCAGTGCCTTTATCTGGTTTTGGAATTAGGCTAATGCTGGCCTCATAAAAAGAGTTTGAAAGTGTTCCTTCATTGATTGGCTGCCTCCTGCACGCTTCCTGCTGGGGATAGAGCCTGAAACCTGGGCATGTGCGCCAACAGGATCCTAGGTCGATGCTCAATCACTGAGCCATGCTGGCTGGGCAAAAATTCTCAATATTTTAAAGATAAGAATCAAGCTACTTGTGAAGATGAGGTGGATAGCACCATGGCACAGGATTCCAAATCTCTCTCTCTCAAAAATCAATGAAAACATATCCTCCGGTGAGGATTAAAGTTAATTCACTTGTGATGAGAAAGGGGCTTTTGTAGATTTCATTAATCTCTGTTCAAGGAAGCTGTTAGTTAAGGGGTAAAATAAAGGGTTGATTAATTTCACATTGCCCCTAGGTCTTGAAACTATTAAAACCATACCCACTACGTTTAAAACAAAAATACAATGAATACCTAATTAAATACTTAATACACACTTCTAACACTCAACAAAGAACCATACCCATTAAGATTAAACCAGTCCATCCTCTCTCTTCTTATAAATGCTGGGCTGGTGAATTTCTATATTCCAATGATTTTAATTTATTTTTTATTTTAATTAATTTATTTTTTCAATATGTCTTTATTGATTTCAGAGAGAGGAAGTGAGAGAGAGCGCACAATAGAAACATCAATGATGAGAGAGTCATTGATTGGCTGCCTCCTGCACGGCCCCGACTGGGGATCAAGCCCTGACTGGAAATTGAACCACAATCTTCGGTCGACGCTCAACCACTGAGCCACCCTGGCCGGGCCAATGGTTTTAATTTAAAAGGCTCTAGCCCTGCCTGGGTAGAGTCTTCCCGATGCCCCAAGGTTGTGGGTTCAACCTCTGGTCAAGAAGCAACCAATGAATGCATAAATAAGTGGAACAATGAATCAATGTTTCTCTCTCTCTAAAAAGTCAATAAAAATTTTTTGAAAAAGGTTCTATACAGTGTAAGCTAAATGTACATAAAAGAAATGACATTATCCCCAAATATACTAAGAAAAATCATCACTTTTTGGGGTCTTTGTTCATATTTTTTAAGTTAGGAAGCTTTCCGCTGAACATCATAAAACACTGTAAGAAAAAAGATTCTTTAGTTTTTCATAAAAGGCAAAATGAGGTTGTTAGATGACTTCCTCAAAAGTAGAAACAACTTTTTAGCTCTTTAGTTGTTTGCAATACGGTCAACTATGCAGTAGAGGTTGTTAAAGCTAAAACAATAAAAATACTGGTTAAAAGAGGTGTGTCATTCTTTGCCTTTGCCTTTTATTCTTTGAAATTCTTGAGCTTAAAGGTCATTTATCTTCAAATATATTATTCAAAACAAGCTCCAATTCAAAGAAACAAACTGGCTCACTAAGTCTTTATTAGCAGAAATGCTGTATTTGGTTCAGTGACAAGTTTAAATGATATATTTGCAAGGTGAATAACTTCATTAACTTATAACTTCATTTCTCATAAGTTTACTTCTTACTGCTAAACTTTAAAACCACTTAAAAAAAAAATCCTCTCCGGAGGATATTTTTCGCATTGATCATTTAGAGAGAGTAGGGGGGAGGTAGGAGGGGGGGGAAGAGAAAGAAAGAGATAAAGAGGAAGATCGATGTGAGAGACACATCAATTGGTTGCCTCCGGCTTGCGCCCAGATGGAACCTGCAACCATGGTAGGTGCCCTTGACTGGGAATCGAACCCACAACCCTTTGGTGCGATGCTCTAACCATGGAGCAAACCTGCCAGGGATAAAACCACTTTTAATGGAAGCTGCTAGTTTGGGCGGAAAAGGATTAGTCTTACTTACACTTCCCTTTTTTATGTTTCCACTTCTCAGCGCTATTTCCATCTTTTGTAGTGAAATTTGTTTCCTATAAAATTGGTTGGTTAAGCCGGCTTAGTTCTCCTGTTAGTTAAATTATTCAATTAAAAAGGTTGATTCATGAGTAAACTTTAAAATCCAGATATTTTTCAGTAAGCAAGGTTTTTATTTGTTAAACAAATAAACGAAGGTCTCTACATGAAATCCTTGCAGTGAACGTCAATCTCAGCCATCCCCTAAGAATCGCCGCTTTCAGCCCTTCCTGCCGGGTAAGGCACTCGCCCCAGCCCACGGGCCTCAGCACCTGGAGGCGCGTCTTCGCCCGCCCGGGCCGCACCGTCGCCGAGACGCAGGGTCGGAAAGCACGAGGCTGCGCCCTAGCGGCGAGCCGGGGAAGGCCCTTTGTTGACTCAGGTAAAACGCGGAGGGGGAGCTGTACTGAACTCCGGTTACCTCCCGGGTCCTTCCAGCTTCCAACAGCGCGAATCTAGTCATGTTGCCTCTGACTAGAGGAGTGCTCCGCTGAATTTTGTTCAAGTTATTGCGATTAAAACACACACATTAGAAAATTATTCAAGTATGTATATTATTCAAGTATGTATATTATGGCCAAATAGGACAATTTTCTAAACTGATGGGCCCTTTGAAAGGACTAAAAAATAATCATTCTAAAAGTTGAGTTCATTGAGGACAAGGCTGTGCCCTTAAGTACAGTAATGAAAGTTGAACGAATTCTAGTTTACATCCACCCGCTTTCTATCAGCATTTTGTTTTAGAATATTGATGCTCAGCTCCGCCCCGCCCCCCGCCCTTTAAAAATAAGGAGCTTGAATTTTAAAGAGATCCTCTCTGACTTTTTCCCCCGCAGCTGACCTAGTTGATTTCCACTCAAACTGCTAAACCAATGGCTAGGTCGTTTTGTTTCTCGGTTTGAGGAAGCGCGGCGAGGACAAATACATAGGAGCCCACGAGGAAAGTAAAGATGGAAAAGGAATAACGTTTTAGTCTCGTGTTTCTGGCGCGCCCCTCACGGGATCCAGTGAACTGGTAGCTTTCCTAAACTTTCCCGTTTTTTATTTTTTGTGATAATTTTTGTAAGTTTATTTCAGCCGAACTGAGGTATATCCCAGCGAGCTGGCCAGGGAACAGGATCTCAAAAGTTCCTCCCGTCTGTATCAAGCTCGTCTTCCGAGTCCGCAACTCCTTTGAAGATCTCGGGTTAAAACTTCGCGCCCGGCCTTACTTTGTCTCCGGGGCAGACAACGGAAAAAGCGCCACTAAACATACAAAAAAACAAACACTTCCAAGCGGCAACCCGCAGAGCAAACAAGCCCGAGGAAGTAATTTCCGGGTGGAGGTGGGAGGGACGGCAGAGTTCCGGTCGGAGGGCACGCGACGACTCTTGCGCAAGCGCGGTTGACACTTTCCTGTGTTTTTTTTTTTTTTTTTTTCTCCTCTCTCCCCTCCCCCTCCCTCCCCCAGCCTGAGGGGTCCTGAGGTGACAGCGACTGCAACTGCGACTACAGCAGCAGGAGGAGAAGATGGAAAAGGGGAAGGCCGGGCGACGTCGACCTTCACCGGGTGAGAAAGGGTGGGAGGAGGGCTGAGCAGATCGTCTCCTGCCTCGGGCAGATGCGAGGCGCGGGCGGCGACGGGCGCTGCGGCCCCGCAGCTGAGCCGCGAGGGCTCGGGCCCTGGCGGGGGCGGGGTGGGGGGCGCAGCGCAGGGAGCCGAGGGGCGCGCACAATGGAAGCCTCCTGGGTCGCGCCGCCCCTGCGAGTCCGCACGGGGTGGGCGCTGTCACCGAAGCCTCCGCAGCTCTTCACCCCGACACCCTTTCATTCTTTCCTCGCGTCGGGAGCATCCTGCAGGAGCCTTATCGCCCGCACGTCTTCCCGGCTGGCTCGCCGCGGTGCTGCCACGCCTTCCTCGTAATGCCCAATCTTCCAGTTTCATTTCCAGCTCCTCCGCGCCTGACCCGGCTTCCTTCTGTTCCTTTGATCTTGACTTTGCCTCTTTCTTACCCCCTTACCTCCCAGTAGGTAGCCGAGGCTGCAAAGGTGAAAGGCGGGGCTTGCTAATTGACTCTTCATTAGTGAGATAAATGCTGCAACACGTTTTCCTCCGTCTGAACTGACGCGCTTAATCTTACTTTTCCAGCCTCCTTGTGCTTCTTCCAATAGTGATTAAAAAAAGTCTAACAAAGGATTTAAAGCGGTCCTTTCGTTGTGTTTTTATTCTCGGCATATTTTGTTTTTGAAATTGCCTTATGGTTTATTTATTGATTTTTTTTTTTTTTTTAGAGAGAGCGAGCAATTTTTGTTGTTCTACTTATTTATGCGTTCATTGGTTGTTTCTTGCATGTGCCCTGACCTGATGAGGGATTGAACCCTCAACCTTGGCGATCAGGAGGAGGCTCTAAGGAACTGAGCTATGGTGCCCTGGGATGCTTTATGGCTTAAATTACCATCTTCAGTCTTGGGTACTACATCTCAAACGAACACCTGATGAATCAATTATTTTGTTTTGTTTTCTCATTTCCTTTTTTTAAAAAATAATTTATCTTTATTGTTGAAAGTATTACAAGTGTACTCCCCCTCATTAATCCCCTCCACCAGGCATCTGCCCTCCCCTTTTGTCATTTCTTTTGTACTGTTTGTTTTTGCAGAGACAGCCTTAATTCCAAATTTACTTAGGAGTGCCCTTGTGGCAAGGCACCTCAAACTTTGTTTCCTGTCCTTATCGGAAAAGGAGAGTGAACACAGACCTCTGGGACATTTCCTGAAGCAGTTGAAAACCTGAAATCCCTTTCATAAACAACCAGAGTCATTTTGTGTGTGTGTGTGTGTGTGTGTGTGTGTATTTTAGAGATACTCTTTCCTTTGAAAATGCATATATAGATACAGAGATGTGTGTGTGTATGCCTCCAGTAAATCATAGCATTTGTATTTAAGTACTTTCTTCCTCCCCTAAAACATTGAAGTAAAATTTTAGGACACATTCAGAAAATGCACACTGTTTATGTGATGTCCTTTGTGTGCTTCCTAACACAACTTTAGGGCTAGTCATTACCTCAGTTTAAAATGCACTCATGAGAAGCTTCTCAAGCCTTTCTTCAGAGTACATTGAATCTATATTTAAAAATTATTTATAAGCATGATTACCTTATTTCCAAGTTCACAGCATATCAAAAGCAGTAAATTAGATAGGGACAGATTAAAAAAAGTATTGGCACCAGAGACAGGTTTACTGATAGTTAAATAAAATAATAATTAAATTCATGGGTCATTCAAGGGAGAATGACCATTAGAAACATTAAACAACAATAAAAAAAAGTATAACATATATTAGAGTTATAGATCACAATTTATAAATGAGTTTTTGAATTAAAACAGGAGAGTTCAAGTAAACTTTTAGGTTTTCATCTGGTTGATTCAGACAACATTCTTCAAGATCTGTGTTCACTTTCTTTTAAGTGTACATATTTTTTTATTTAAAAATTTTTTTATCCCAGCCAGGTGTGTGGCTCAGCAGTTGAGCGTCGACCTAGGATCCAGGTGATCGGGGTTCGATTCCCGGTCAGGGCACATGCCCGGGTTGTGGGCTAGGCAGCCGATCAATGACTCTCATCATTGATGTTTCTGTCTCTCTCTCTCCCTCTCCTTTCCTCTCTCTGAAATCAATAAAGATATATTAAAAAAAAAATTTTTTTTAGAGGAGGGGGAGAGAGAGAGAGAGAGACATCAATTTGTTGTTCCACTTACTTATGCATTTATTGGTTGCTTCTTGTATGTGCCCAGATGGGAGATTGAATTTACAACCTTGGTATATCAGGACGATGCTTTAACCAACTGAGCTACCCAGTCAGGGCTGCACATTTTTTTTTTTTAATACTTAGGTACTAACAAGTGTGCTAAGAATTTTATAAATGTTTAATTATTTCAGAAGCCTCATAGGGTGGTTATTTATTATTTCTAATTTGCAAATGGCCAGGCTGGGACTTAGAGAGGGTAAGCAACTGTAAGCAACAGTTAGAAGCAAGCCAAGGTTCAAAACCTGGTCTTTTTGACTACAAATTTATAATTTTAACCTTGTCTACTGTCACAGGACATTAGTGAGCCTACTTGGAAAAAAGGTTCCATGGACAATTGTGTTTGACAACTGTAGTTACAAGAAGATTTTTATTTACTGCAGACTTTTTCAGAGCCTTTGCCCTGGTTCTGTACATTGTGCCTCCCAAAGAGAGTGACTGAATATGCAGTTTCTCAGACTTGCTTGATTTCGAAACACTTTCCTCCTTCCCCAGTTTCATTTTGAGGATCTAGTGGAATAGGAGGCAAGACCATATTTTGATAGAGACTTTCAAGTGGTATTGGGAGCTCAATATAGAGTAGTAGGTCAATTAGGGATAAATATAAGAACTATTAAGTAATTTAAAAATCTTTGTTAAAACAAGTTTGAATTTGCAGTAGTAGTAGCTACAGTTACTACAATTATGTGATTTTCTTCAGCAGTGTTAAGTAGTCCAGAAAGAATTTGGGGAAAAAATGAATTTAGTTTTTTTTATTTTGTTAATTCTCACCCAAGGATAATTTTTCTTTTCTTTCTTTTACAAATAGGATTTTTTATTTGTCACCATTAAGTGCCTGAATTTTAAACAGATTCTTGGACTGGGGGCTCATATCCATCAGCTCATTCAACTTTAGCACCTGTCTCATCCCCAGTCTCTTTTCCAGAAATGCTAGCTTCACCATGAAGCTCCATGAGTTTTCACAGTTAAAATGTGGGCTCCTTCAGCATTTTGACTTTTCTGACAAAGACATCATGGAGTGGGTAAAAGATGGGCAAGCTTTTCCT
Source organism: Miniopterus natalensis (assembly GCF_054644295.1). Taxonomy (NCBI): domain Eukaryota; kingdom Metazoa; phylum Chordata; class Mammalia; order Chiroptera; family Miniopteridae; genus Miniopterus; species Miniopterus natalensis. Next base: position 26,731,770 of record NC_142086.1, read on the forward strand.
ATGTATTTTCCAATGCTGGAATCAGTTTATTGACCACTTCTTTCAAGTCATTTTTCTGTAACTCTTAGGTCATGATTTCTATCATCATCTAGAATTGGTGAACCTGTTGATGCTGAGCATAAGAGATCTTCTGAATCTGATTGTTGTGTTCTTTAGTAAAACCCACGGAATAGAGAAAGCAAATAACCATTGGTAGTTTTGACTTCAACATGAGCTTCAGTGCTGGTATGCCACTTTTTGACCATGGAGCACGTTTTGTCTCTGGTAAGGTCCATGCTATGGAAATTAGTGAGGCAGCTTTTGCCCTGAACATCCGCAGTAATTAGCTTGAATTTTCTAAATGTGGCTTCATCATTCTGCAGATCAGCTAGGCTCACTTCAAATACACGATCCTTGAGACCATCAGATGCGATTTTGGTTCCTTGAGTTCTTGTGACTAGTGTTTTCCCAATATTTCTTGTATTGAACATAGCTGGTGCTTTCACATCATACCAATCTTTCTTAGAAAATGGATCAACCACTTTCTTCTTGGCTCCCTTTTTAGTGCCTTTTGTAAGGTACTTGTTCTTGCCTACCACTGTTGTGCTTGCTCAGAGAGCCAAAAGGCAGAGGATATTCTTCCCATTGATTTTTAGAGAGTGGAAGGGAGGGAGGGAGGGGGAGAGAAACATTGATGTGAGAGAGACACATTGATTGGCTGCCTCCTGTGCATGCCCTGACCGGGGCCAGGGATTGAACCTGCAGCCAGGTACATGCTTTTGACTGGGAATCAAACCTGTGACCCTTCAGTGCAAGGGCTGACTCTCTAACTTCTGAGTCACACTGGCGAGGGCAAAATGAATTTAGTTTTAGTTAGGGTTAAAGGGTATGACAAGATGTGGGGGCAAAAAATGTGAGGGTTCAATGTGGGGGTTCAATGTGAGTGAGGAAATGGAAGGGTCATAGGACAGTATGTTGTAGAATGAGAGGTTCTTATTTGAGAATTTGAAAGGTGCAACACGATTCCTTAAATCCATTCATAAGTGTATATTTCTGAAATGGGGACGTGTAGAGGAAGTTTGTTAAAATAGAGTAAATTAAGGTAAGTTCTTTGTATTGAGTAAGTTGATTAATAGAAGTGTTAATGGCTGGCATCGCTCAGTGGTTAAGCATCAGCCTATGATCCAGGAGATTGTGGTTCAATTCCCAGTCAGGGCACATGCCTGGGTTGCGGGCTCGATCCCCAGTAGGGGTCATGCAGGAGGCAGCCGATCAATGATTCTTTCATCATTGATGTTTCTGTCTCTCTCTCTTTCTCTTTCCCTTCCTCTCTCTGAAATCAATTAAGACATATTAAAAAAAAAAAAGGAAGTGTTAGAGATTTAGAGTGATGGCAGAGAGGAAAACTATGAGTCAAGTATCAAAATATTCTAGGAATGTTAGAGAGCTGGTCTTGGCTCAGTACATGGCAGTCACAAGTATGGATGAGATAATATATCCAATTTATGGGAATTTTAAAAAAAGGAATTATTGCAATAAAGATAGAATATTCATTGGAAATGGTGGTTGAGGGAGGAGATTGTTTATTCCTAATTTTGTAAGTGGGAGAAGAATCTTCTTGAGAGAGTGTCTTAAAAAAATAGTGTAGTCAATAAAAAGCTAGGATTCAGTTAAACTAAGGTGGAGGACATGTTCAAGGAAAAGATTCAGAATTTAAGGAAATAGTATTACTCTAGAAAGGAATTTAGTGGGCTAAGGAAGAGATAGAGAAGAATGTAGATGAAAGGGTAGAGTTGAATTACATAAGAGATGTAAGGCTCTAGGTATTCACATCTAGGGCGGTGAATGTCATTCCCAGGCCTGATGATGGAAGGCAGAGGATTGGAAAGTAGATTAGAGGCACATGGTAACACAGGAAATGGGTTATGGGTAGGATTGAGTAGCTGCAAAGATCTAGACTCGCACTTTGTTATGGTGCTGTCTTAAACCTGTCTCCCAGATGGGGAAATCTAATGTGAACCTTCATTAATTTAGGAGGCTGGCTGATGTGAGCTGTTTCATCCTAGCTGCCTGTCTAAAACTTACCCATTATCTAAAACTTACCTCAAAGCTCAGTTCAATTATGCCTTTTAAAGAACTATCTCTTAGTTAACTAAAACTTAAAAAAAGTTATACCTAGTTCTGAATTTCCAGGTGTCTCTGCACTTCTTGTGTGATGTTTATCAGATTTCATAATGTATTCTAGCTTGCTGAATTGTTTAGTCTGTGCTGTTTTACTGTTAATTTGTGACAGGGACTGTCTTACTCGTCTTTAATCTCCATAGCATCCAGCATGCCTAGAGTACACTGGTTAAGAATACTATCTCTGGAATCAGATCAGTGATGGACCAACATGATGACCTTGGGCAAGTTATTTGGATTCTTCAAACCTAAATTCTTCATCTGTAGAGATAATACTTTTACTGGTTTCATGAGACTTTTATAAGGATTAAATAAAATAATTTCTGTAAAGTACTTAGCATAATGCCTGACAGTAGTAATTACTATTATCCTAAATAAATGTTTATGGAATAAATAAGTGAATGAGTGATTCCAGAAGTTACTTGGGAAAAAGTCATGCTTTTAATTGTTTGACTCATATATTTAGGAGGAGACTAATTAGAGAGATTTTCCTATATGATAATACTAATATATGCTGCTGAAGTCTCTTAAAGAAGTATATTTTAATGTAAAACATAATAATAGTTACCACTTATTTTGTATTAACTATGACAGACATAATGCTAAATATTTTAATGCTAAATATTTTAATATAGACTATCTCACTTTAATCTTAACAGTTGAAAAGCTGGGTATCCTACCTGGTTGGTGTGGCTTAGTTCGCTGGAGTATTGTCCTGTACACCAAAAGGTGGCTGGTTTGATACCCAGGTTGCGGGCTTGATTCCCAGTTGGGATACTTGTGGGAGGCAGCCGACTGATGTTTCTCTCTCACCTCTCTCTCTCTCAAAAAAGAAAAGAAAAGAAAAGGAAAAAAGCTGCATATCCTGCCCTGTTTTAGAGACGAGAAACTGAATCTTAGAGAGGTGACAGCTAATAAGCACTATGTACTCTTGAGCATTATGCTATACCAGATAATCACAAGTAGAGGCACATCATATGTTTATTAAAATACTCCAAAACCAACTTGGTATAAGATGGAGCAACTCAATTATAAAAACCCCTAAAATTTTGGGAAGTCACAGTAGTATTAATTAAAGAAATAGGATAACATGCTACAAAACAGTGTAGAAGCACTTTTAACTCAGTGAATCACTTTGGGAATAGTAATCTATAAATTATAATTTAAGCAATTAATATTCCTTTTTAAAAAATACATGTTATTAAATTTAAAAATGACTAGAGAAAGACTATACTTTCAGGGATCACTTATATAGTTTGTTACTGGAGAGGTTTCTCTGAATGTTTAGAGCAACTGAAACCACAAGAAAAAGAGGCAGTGTGTTCTCTAGGGAAAAAAAATGGACTAGAAAGTAAATTTATATAAGTTAAGGGTAAACAGATTTCTTACCATTTGTTTATTTACTTAACTGAATTTATTGGGTGACACTGGTTAATAAAATTATATAGGTTTCAGGGGTATGATTCTATAATACATCATCTGTATATTGTATTGTGTGTTCACCACCCCAAATCAAGTTTCCTTTCATCACTCTTTATACCCCCTTTTCCCTCTTCAACCTCCCTCCCAACCCTTCTCTCCCTCTGGTAATCACCACATTGTTGTTACCTGCCTATGAGGTTTTTTTTTCTTAATCCCTTCACCCTTTTCACCCAGCCTCACAATGCCCCTCTCCTCTAACTCTTACCATTTATTTAAAAATTATTTATTTATTTTTGGTAGTCTCTAAGCAATGCTATTTTATTAAAAACTACTTAAAATGATCGAAAGCTTATATAGAGAGGTTAAAATAATTTTTACATCAATGTTTGCTTCAAGAAATGAATATAGTGAAGTCAGTATTATATATTATGAACTTAAGATAAATTTTTTTCACTATATAGATTTCGGGATAAACTATAGTTCATTATAATTGTTATTTAAAAAATTAAAAAAAATTTTAAGTTGTATTACATATGGCAGAGTATACATATCTTTATTTTTTGAATTTTGTTATTTAAAAAAAAATTTATACATGTTTTAATATATAGCTTGATGACTTTTAATACTTATATACATATACCTGTGTAGTCATCACCTAGATCAAGATATAGAGCATTTCCAGCATCTCAGAAGGCTGACTTGTATCCTGTTCCAGTCAATATTCCTTTCCTCCCAGGTACTTCCTATTTAGGACTTTTATCCAGTTTGAAGATTGGGTTGTCTCGCCTTTGCTTTGTAGGAGTTCTTTATACATTCTAGTTATGAGTCAGGTGTTTGAATTATACAGTATTGTTAACTGTAGTCACCCTGCTATTCATAGATATATGTATTATAAATAATCTTTTTGTTCAGTCTGTGGCTTGCCTTCTCACTCTCTTAATGATGAGGTTTGATGAATAGAATTTCTTAATTTTAATGAAGTAAAGTTTATTAATCTTTTTCTTCATGAATAATATTACTTGTGTCTTGTTTGAGAAATCTTGGTCTACCTTCAAGATCATGAAGCTATTCCTTTCCTTTTTATTCTAGGAGCTTTATTTGTTTTCTCTTTGACATTTGAATCTGTGATCCATTTAAAGTTAATTTTTGTGTATAGTGTGAGGTAGAGGTTAAGGTTTATTTTCCCATTTGGTTATCAAATTGCCTCAGCATTACTTATTGAAAAGATCATCCCTTTACCTCTGAATCGTAGTGATGTGTTTGTCATAAATAGATGACCATACAGGTGTGGATTTCTACCATTCATTTTTATTATGAAATATAATATTATTATGTGATATATTCCAGTAAATTGTAAGTTACAGGAAAGCTTAGACTGTATTTAGTTTGCTCACTGCACTGTACTCATTACCTAATACAGTGCCAGGCAAATGATAGACATTCAATCAATATTTGCCGATTAAATGAAAGAATAAAAAAAAAAAAAATTTACAGGAAGTCTAAAAAATATTGGTGAAGAAAGACTTAAGCTGTTCCGAGGTGCATAGATGATTAAATATGTAGTAGAATTAAAGTGTTTTTGTAAAATATTTCCAACTTCTAGCTCTCAATTTCTGCTTTGTCACCCCTGTTCCCCCCAACCCAATCATAAGAATTTGATAATTTATCTGGTTATATGGTTCAACCAATATTCATTAAACACCTATTGGATGTTAGGACTTTTGCCAGAGAACTTCTTTTTAGTTCTTAGAGGCAGGTTTGACTCTTTTTAAAAAAAAAATTATCATCGTAGATATATTGTTTAATGGAGACATTTTGTGTGAGAATCTGCTACTCTTTTTTTTTTTTTTTTAATATATCTTTATTGATTTCAGAGAGAGGAAGGGAGAGGGAGAGAGAGTTGAAACATCAATGATGAGAGAGTCGTCATTGATCGGCTGCCTCCTTCACACCCCTGACTGGTGATGGAGCCCACAACCTGAGCATGTGCCCTGACCGGGAATCGAACCTTGATCTCCTGGATCATAGGTCGATGCTCAACTGTTGAGCCATGCCAGGCTGGGCTCTGCTACTTTTGATTATTTTTTGACCTTTATGTTTTTAGTCCATCAGGTTCTGTGAAATGTATCAAAATGTAAATTCTAAATCTATCAAGAAGTTAGTTTAAAGCAAAGGATGGCTGTGAAAGGTTTTATGGCATTGTTTATCTCATTTAGATATTAAATGATAACTATTACCATGTCTTTGTAGAAATTGTCACAGAAGGAAAAAGGAAAAAGTCTTCATCTTCTGAGTTACATAAGGTATGCATGAGTTTTCCTTTTAACCTGTTCATTATCTTTAGAGTTACTGATATTGAAAGTATTTTGCTATTTGTCTTTTAAAAAAAATTTAAAGAAAATATTGTAAAACTGTAATTAATTACTGTTTTTTGAAGAATGGTGTATCCTAATTAACTGAGGGTTAGCCAGGGAACCCTCTCTGGGACCAGCCTTGTTTAAATTATTGTAAGAGTACCAGTATACTTTCCAGGCCTCATTTTAGATTTTATATAAAACATAAGACAGTATTTCTTTGATAACTCAATGTATTAGAGTGCCTCATGTTCATTCATTATAGTACTGTAAATGTATAAGAGTTATATTCAAGTTATGTGCTGAAATTACTGTTTGGAATATGTCCTTTTAAACATTCATTCATTCATTCATTCATTTTCTATAAGCCAAGAGTAGCAAAACAAAGTTTCTACTTACTTAGGAAGTGTTTCAAAAATTAATCCATTTTTAGAAAGGTGATCTTTTTTCCTCTAGAATTTTGTGATTTAAATGCAGTAGTATTTACATTATAATAATTTACATTGTAATAATTTATTAGACACTTTTTTCTGAAGCATTCCAAATTATACACAGAAGACTTTAATTTGGCACAGAGACCTTTAATTTGATACATTTTGTGGAACAAGGAGGGCTATGAAAGGGAATCAGGAGACCCTTATAGACCCTTATAAGAAATAGGTACTCTTATTTCTGCCTTGGTTTACTTCAGATATTCAGGATGTGGTTTCTTTTTGTTATTTAGAGAGAGGAAATGAGAGAGAGAGAAAGAGAGAAACATCTATGTGAGAGCAAGAGATCTTATAAGCTGCCTCCTGCACTCCCCCCTACTGGGGATCTATCCTGAAACCAGGCATGTGCCTTGTCCAGGAATTGAACAGGCAACCTTTTGGTGCATAGGACTATGCTCAACCAATTGAGCCGCATTGGCCAGCATGTGGTTTCTTTTTTTTTTTTTTTGGTAGGCTGGGAAGTAAATGACTAGAGCAATACTTTCTATCTAATCATCTCCCTTAGCCTGTGTTTCAATGTCCCAAAGTTTAATGAACAGAATAGGGAAGCTGCCCTGAACTGAACTCAACACTTTGGAATTGTGACCTGGTTTCTTTATGTAAAATTCTGGATTTAGCTTAAGTGCGGTAAATGAGGGAGGTTAAAAAAAAAATCTTATGTTGCTACTGTACTCAGTTTTATTTTTTTATTTTTATTTTTATTTATTTTTTGTGTACTCAGTTTTAAATACCTGTGTACTGACTACTACTTATTTTCTGTTTAATACTCTCCTTTACGCTGTTGCTTCATGCAATTTAATCTGAGATTCCACCATTAGAAATTCATAATATTGAGTAAATCATTTCACTTTCTTATTTTTAGGTGTACTACAGTAATTTTAACTTTTTTTTAAGTAACTTTAGATTTAAAGAAACGTTACAGAAATAGTACAGTTCTTGTCTACCTTTCACTCAACTTTCCCCAATGTTAGTATCTTACATAACCTTAGTACAATGATGAACATTAAGAAATTAACATTGGTACAATACTTTATTTTTTTTTTAAATTTATTGATTTTAGAGAGAAGAAATGTCGATTTATTGTTCCACTTATTTATGCATTCATTGGCTGATTCTTTTATGTGCCCTGATTGGGCATTGAACCTGAGACCTTGGTGTACTGGGATAACGCTGTAACCAACTGAGCTACCCGGCCAGGGCTACAATACTGTATTTAATTAATTAATTTTTTTCATCCCTGGGTTAGTACAATACTTGAAGTTAAACATTAGACAACATTAGACGTTATTTAGATTTCTTCAGTTTTTCTACTAATATCATTTTTCTGTTCCAGGATTCAATCAAGGATCCCACATTATATTTAGTTGTCATGTCTTCTTGATTTCCTGCAGTCTATGACAGTTCTTCAGTCTTTTTTTCTTTCATGATTATGACACTTTTAAAGAATACTGGTTAGTATTTTGTCAAATATCCCTCATTTTGGTTTGTCTCAAGTTTCTTATAATTAGATTAAGGTTATGGCTTTTTGCGAAGAATACGACAGAAGTGATGTACCCTTCACAATCTATCAGGGGGTACGTGATGATCATATGTCTTATTATTGGTGTTGTCAGTCTTGATCACCTGCTTAAGATGGTGTTTGCCTGGTTACTTCATTGTAAAATTACTCCTTCCCTTTGTAATAAATAGATACTTTGGGAGAGATACTTTGAATCTATGCAAGTGTGCTTTCTCTTAAACTTTCAACCACTGTTTTAGCTTCTTGCAGTGGATCTTGCCTTTAACTGTTAATATATGATATTCCATGGGTGATTTTCTATTTCCTGCACTCCCTTTATATTTATTAATTGAAATTAGTATGTAAGGGTGAGCTGTCTCTCTTCCCCCTTATTTATTAATTAAATTATTTAATTGTATCAATATGGATTCATACATATTTATTTTATTCTATGAATTATAATGTACTATACTGTTATTGGTTTTGTTAGTCAAAATTTTCCAGTTTAGGTTTTGGGAGATCTTTCAGGTGGGCTCCTGTGCCCTTTTGACCTGCTCTTATCTTTTTTTTGAGCACTTTCTTACTTTCTGCTACTACAAGATACTTTCCAAGGAGCCCTGGTTCTTTTTATTGAAGAATAGTATTTAGGAATCCAGGTCTGGGTGCTAGGTATGCTCATTGCTGCAGGGGTGTCATAGTATCTAGGCTCTCTCAATAGATAGGAATAGAAAAATATATGTATATTAACCCATAAACATATACACATCTCTATATTAATTTCTCTGTCTACTTATCTGTACACCTGTAGAAACCATGAATTTAATACCAGTACTTCCAATTCTGATTCAACACCACAAGACTTATTCCAGCATTCTCCCTTTTCTTATATTTTTATTTTTTATTTATTTTTTAAATCCATGTCTGAGGATATGTTTTTATTGATTAGAGAGAGAGGAAAGGAAAGTGGGGAGAGAGAGAGAAATAGTGATGCAAGGGAGAAACATTGATTAGTTGCCTTCCCTACATACCCTGACCAGGGATTGAACCCACAGTCCAGGTATGTGCCCCAACCGGAAATTGAACCCTTGACCCCTCAGTGTACAGGACGATGCTTCAACCAACTGAGCCACACTGGCCAGGGTCCCCCTTTCCTTTTTAAATGTTTCTCATTATTTGTAATATATTTATTTAGTTGTTCAACAATAATATACACATATTTTATACCTATTTAGTGATTTTTAGAGAATGTTTATAAAAGCTGGGGATAGTGAAACAAGGACGGGCCTAGGGCAGAGGAAGCAACAGGAAAGAGACTAGATGGGGAAATGAGCCTAGACTGGGCCGCTTTGGCTTACTTAGAAGTCAAAGAAAAAGGGGCCTTATGGACAGGTTCAGGGGTTTATTTCGGGACAGGCTGCCACTCACAGCCCATTGCTCCCCTGGTTGTAAGTCTTGTGGGGTCCCTTAGAGTTTGGGAGATGCATGCCTGTGGGGGAAGAAGAAGGGGAGGGGTAAGGCATGGGTGTGCTCCTGGGAGGGAGAATATGCCGGTACTACTGCATTTTAAAAATGTAGAATGTCTTAGAAAATTAGTGTACTAAATTCATGTTAGTAGTTTATAATACTGCTTTTTCTTAAGCCAGCTAGGGAAATAAATTACTGAAAGAATTAGAGCTTTGATGGATATAAGGACAAGACACTGATACCATTTGAGTTTAAAGTATTTAAAAAATATTTCTGAAGCAAAACTGGTTTGTTCCAGGTGCTCTCCCTCCAGGGAGCATGCCCATGCCATTCCCTTCCCTTCTCCTTCCCCCACAGGCATGTATCTCCTAAATTCCAGGGGACCCCACAAGACTTGCAACCGGGGGAGCATTGGGCAGTGGCAGCTTGTTCTGGGATAATCCCCTGAACCTGTCTCCAAGGCCCCCTTTTATCTGACTTTCCAGTGAGCCAAAGCTGCCCAGCCTAGGCTCTCCTGTTGCTTCTTCTATGCCCTTCCTTGTTTCACTGTCCTAAGTGTTTTTACTGTGGTCAGTAAATTCTTGCTTGCTTTCCTACAAAACAAGCAAAACAAAGCTCATTTGTTGCAGAGAAATTAGAAAATTCAGTTGAGCAAAAAGAAGACTACCCAGACACAATCAAAATTAACACTTTGGTGTATAGCCTTTTAATTTGCCTCTCTGTATATCTATTTATAATAAACAACTATTTTAAATATATAAAGCCCGGCCGGGCATGGCTCAGCGGTTGAGCGTCCACCTAGGATCCAGGCGATTGGGGTTCGATTCCCGGTCAGGGCACATGCCTGGGTTGCGGGCTCGATCAATGACTCTCTCATCCCTTTCCTTTCCTCTCTCTGAAATCAATAAAGATATATTAAAAAAAAAAAAAAATATATATATATATAAAAGAAAACCACAAAGTACTGTTTTATAATTTACCTTTTCTACTTAACTATGTTGTGAACATCATTTCCTAAATCAAATTTAAGGTATTGTTCAGTAGATATGCATTGAATACTTTACATGTATTGGACATGCATAAGTACACCAGGGAAGCAGCGGTAACCATTAAAAAAAAAAGAGTATTTGAGCCAAACTGACAACATAGGTCAGGGACCAAGATCTCAAATTCTCCAGAGAATAGCAGTTTGGCAGCTTCTTTTATGCATTTGAAATTAAGGAGGGGATGTAAGGAAGATTGGAGAACGGAAGGTGAGGATTGAATTATAGGATAGGTAATAAGATTATGTACACTCAGAATGTTGTGAGGTTTCAGTGGCTGAGTAGCAGTTGGTTAGAGCGTTGTCCCAATATGCCAAGGTTGTGGGTTTGATCCCCTTGCAGGGCACATACAAGAATCAACCAATGAATGCATAAATAAGTGGAACAACAAATCTCTCTCTCTCTGCCCCCCTCCTCCTCTCCCCCTTCCTCTCAAAAAAAAAAAAAAAATCAATAAAAATGAAAAAAATTGTTATGAGGGTTGATACCCTCTTTGAGGGGTATTCTGGTATTTCAAAGGTGTGTTAACTTAGATACACAAGGATATGGATGGGGCTGGCTTAAAAACTTTCTCCAAGGAAGTTACAGGCTTGGGGCATGACTACCCACCATACCTGCCCACTTAGGAATTTATTCAGATTACCCTGTGAGGTTACTTTCATCCACACTTCCTCTTTTTACTCCTAAATTCGAAGGATGCATTGATGACTAACCTTTTGGTCAGTGTGATCTCACAGTGCTAGGAAGGCTCATTCCTGGGAAGTCTCAGTATCAATGTCGCCTTGACCATTGGGGATGGCACAATACTGTAACCATGGGATCTGGATTGAGGCAGAATTTTCCCAAAATGCGAAGGGCAGGTGAATGGAAGGCGGTCAAGTCTTATGGCCTTCATTGCGAAGGGGGGGACAGACACGACACCACACCACTCTGGATTATTTCTATCCTGTCAACTATCATGATTCTAGTTTTCCCTTCTGACCCATTTTTTTGTACTTGGCATCTAGTATAACATTTACTTAGGCTATGAAAGAGTTTTAACAGTTATCTTTTATACAAGTTGAGTAATCATAAAGTTGGAGTATATAGAGAAACCCAAAGAACAAGTGTAATTGTCGTGATGAATATCATTAGCAGACAGAGAAGGAAACAAAATGGATTCTGAGTTCAATATCAATTCATAAGTACACAGGCCTTGCTGATTTCTTAGGATAGCTGTCTACCTCGGGTCGGTGGCTTCTCGTCCTCGAGGAGTCTTTGATGTCCACTGACAGGGGTAGATGTCCATTTGTGATTAGGAGCCTGATAAGTTCCCTTTTAATGAGGTTGGAGAGTGTCTTTTATTTGATGTCATTTCCAAAAAACAAAAATCTCCAGGTGGCAGTCAATGATCTTTAAAGTTTTTGCTTTTGGGAACTTGCTATGGAAGGAAGCAATTAACTTGGCATTTTCTTGAAATGACACTATCAAACCTTGGCAACAGTATAAGATGTCCCCTTTAAATAATGGGAGCTCATAAGTTCATCTAAGTCCTGCTTAAATGCACTCTGGTACATGAAGGAATGCAAAAAACAAAAAAATGGGGAGCCAGGGAGCAGGGAAGAACCAAGCAGCTGTCTTGGATTTCCCATTGCCCCTACTCTTCTTTTAATTTACAACTATTGGTTACCCATATGATATATCCTAGAAGTTTTCTTAGATATACTGAGATTTTTTAACCCTTAAAAACCTCGATGTCTAATGAAAACTAAGAAGTAGTCAATTAACATTCTTTAGCTTGGACACTTTTATAACCTCTAGAAATATTTTCGTAGACACAAATACCAGTTATTAACATAGACTTATTTTTTGTAAAACCCAAAATAAAGACATGCCTGATTTACTTAAACCAACAAACTTAAGCTAGCTTTTATTTACTAAGGATTAACCTTAGATAATGTAAGCTTGAAAAGCATTTGTGCTAGTGTCTGTATTTCTAGGAATTTTAGGGTACCCAATTCTGTTTTAAAATTTTTTATCCTCACCCAAGGATATGTTTATTGATTTTAGAGAGAGGAAGGGAAAGAGAGAGAGAGAGAAACATCAATCAGTTGCCTTCATATGTGCCCCAACTGGGGATCAAATCTGCAACCTAGGTATGTGCCCTGACCAGGAATCGAACGTGCAACCTTTTGGTGCATGGGACGATGCTCTAGCCAACTGAGCCACCTGGCCAAGGTGGGTACCCAGTTCTTATAAGCACTTGCCTTTAAATTAATTCAAAAAAATTTTTTTTAATTGGTTTTTTTTGGCCTTTAAATTAATTTTAACCATATTATCTGAAGGTAGAAAATTCACATTTACAACGTGCATATATAAACATAGACAGACACAAAAAGAGAACAATTGAATCCAATTCTTTTTTTTTTTTGGAGACATTTACAATTTATACCTGTACTTGACAAGTAAAGTTCCAAATCTTTCCCTTTTTAAAATAAGGACAGATATTTTTAATACCTTGAAGAATTGGGTTGACAACTAAACAATGTCATAGGTCAATTCATTTATCTAAATCCTTTTATATAGTTTCATTTTAACTTAGGGGAGAAGCCTTTTAAGTTGTAATACAGTCTCTAATAGTGTTTTTCCCCGCATTCATTCGGCCTAATTATATAGCTGGCTTTTTCTAATTGTGTGTGCAAAAGATTAATTTAGAAGTATCAAACGATCCTCATCTTGGCCATCTTAGTTATAAATGGGAGCCTGACTGTAGTGGGCTTGTTGGTCTTGGAGCATTTTCCCATGTTAATTTTGAGATCTGTAGAGTCTGAACAAACTTCTGGGGAAAACCAGTGTTTACCTGCATGTTTCTGGACCAGCCAAATGTGGCTATCTCTATAGTACTGTTTTATGCCCTAGAGGACATTTTTCCTCAGGCCACAGTGGTAAACATTTTTAATGGCTACATTATCTTCCATTATATGAGAGTATTACTGTTAATTTAACCAATATCCTGTTGTTATAATTTTAAGTTGTTTGCAATTTTTAAATTATAAACAGTGCTGCAATCATTATCCTTATAGCTAACTCTTTGGAACATCATTATCCGCTAAATTATTCTTGGTCTTTTGTTAGAAGCTGGATGTAGATTAATTCAAGGCTGATCTCTCTGGATAGATGTGGAGTAAGAGTGTGAATATTTTGAATTCTGCTAATGGGGAGATCCGTAGTTTTTGGATTTGCACATGGGGAGCTTGATACTCTTTTTATTTAATTTTTCCCCCCCTATCACCATTTATCCCCTTTATGCCCTCTTCTACCTCCACCCATCAAAAAGATTTATTTTTCCTTGGTAAGTCATAGCCATACCTGTGGGCAGACCCCCAGTTTTCTTTAAATAATAGATTTATATCTATGTAGTATCTGAACACCTAAGTGATTAAAATTCTGAAGTTCTATATTAAGAACATGGCAAAGACCATTTTAGCCTGAATAGTTTAAAGAGTATATGTTAGTTCCTGGCTGGGTGGCTCAGTTGGTTAGAACATTTTCCCAATATGCCAAGGTAGTGGGTTTGATCTCCTGTCAGAGCACATACAGGAAGTGACCAGTGAATGCATAACTAAGTGGAACAAGTCAGTGTTCCTCTCTCTCTCTTTTTCAAATCAATAATAAGAAGAAAGTGTACGTTAGCAATTTGTAAGTGTCAGTGGAATCCAGCATATATTTTTTTCCTGGATTATCTGCTTTTGATAGCATTTTCTTTTTGAGGATATATTATAATGAATTAGGTTTGAAATAAACCTCAGAATAATTGTATGAATTGATTTGTTAAAAAGCTTATTTAGTATGACATCTGAATGTTAATAAGTAAAATAAATGTTCTTGAGCTTGTTTTTTGAGAAGTTATTACTGTTCTATTAATGTAAGTGTAGCTTGAAAGAAAAGGGACTTAGAACCCATTTTGCCTTAAAAGATTAAATTTTAATCTTTAAAGTATTATGAAACAATGAAAAATACTTAAGTATTAGGATTCCATTTTGATTCTTGTAATGGAATTGTAATATATGCGTTGTTGAATCATTAATACTTGGAATCTTTGTTAATTGTACACAGTTGAGACTGTGATTAAAACTTGTCTAAGAAGAGGTCAGATTGTTGCAAAAAGGCTTACATATTTTTGACTGGCTAATCATTAAGAAAAACATGAGTATAGAAAAAATTAACAGTAGTTGTACCCAAAATCTGCTTGCCATTTATATACAATATTAGAGTGAGAGATTTACTATATTGACCAGGAAGCTGAAGCAGAGGTTTTTCTGAAGTTTTAAATGTTTTTTGTTTTTTTTTTCTACTTGCCCAGCCAGTGTGGCTCAGTGATTGAGCATTGACCTAGGAACCAAGAGGTCAGGGTTTGTACATGCCCTTGTGGGCTCGATCCCCAGTAGGGGGCGTGCAGGAGGCAGTGGATTGATGATATCTCTCATTGATGTTTTTCTCTATTCCTTTTCCTCTCTCTGTCTCTAAAAAATCAATGAAAACATATAAATGTTTTTTTCCTTGCCTTTAAATAATTGCATGGTATTCCATTAAAAAAAATTAAATATTTGGAAACTATAAGAAAACATAAAAATGAAAATAAAAATCACCTCTTATGCCAGGCCAGCATGGCTCAGTGATTGAGTGTCGACCATGAACCAGGGCACATGCCCAGGTTTCGGGCTTGGTCAGGGCACATGCCCAGGTTTCGGGCTTGATCCCCAGTAAGGGGTGTGTAGCAGGCAGTTGATCAATGACTCTCTCTTATCATTGATGTTTCTTTCTCTCTCTGTCTTCCTTCCTCTCTCTGAAATCAATAAAAATATATTAAAAAAAAAATCACCTCTTACCTTTCAGAGATAATCACTGTTAAATACTTTTTGTGTATATTCTTCCATATTTTTTTCTGTACATGGTTTTTTTTGCATTATAATAGAGATCATTCTATATACTGTATATGATTTTCTGCTTATATTGGAAATAATTTTTAAGTTAATATGGAACATGTTTTTTGTTTTTTAAATTATTTTTATTTTTATTGGCGACAGTATTACAGATGTCCCCCATTTCCCCCCTCTGCCCAACCTCTGCCCCACCCCAGGCCTTCATCACAGTATTGTCTATTTTCCTGGGCTATATATATTTGCATATATGTTCTTCGGTTAATCTCTCCCCCCCCCCCCCCACTTGCCTCCCCTCCTAGAACTGTCAGTCTGTTCCACTGAATCCATGTCTCTGGACCTATTTTGTTTGTCATTTTATTTTGTTCATTGGATTCCACATGTAAGTGAGATACGATATTTGTCTTCTTCTGATTGGCTTATTTCACTTAGCGTAATAATCTTTAGGTCCATCAATGCTGTTGCAAAGGGTAAGAATTCCTTTTTTACAGCCACATAGTATTTCATTGTGTAAATGTACCACAGCTTTTTTATACACTCATCTACTGAGTAGGCTGTTTCCAGGTCTTAGCTATTGTATATAATGCTATTATTAACATAGGGGTGTATATATCTTTCTGATTGGTGTTTCAGGATTCTTAGTATATATTCCCAGAAGTGGGATCTCTAGGTCAAAAGACAGTTCCATTTTTAACTTTTGAGGAAACTCCATACTGTTTTCCACAGTGGCTATATCAGTCTGCATTCTCACCAGCAGTGTATTAGGTTTCCCTTTTCTCCCTATCTCACCAGCACTGTTTGATGGCAGCCATTCTGGGAGGTGGGAGGTGATACCTCATTGTTGTTTTAATTTGCATCTCTCTGATGATTAGTGACATTGAGCATTATATGTATATTGGCCATCTGTATGTCCTCTTTGGAGAAGTGTCTATTCAGGCCCTTTGTCCATTTTTTAATTAGATTGTTTGTCTTCCCAGTGTTGAGTTGCATAAATTTTTTTTCTTTTTTTAAAAATCGACTTTTAAAAAAAGAGAAAGGGAGGGAGAGAGAGAGAAACATGGGTTTGAGAGAGACACTGGGCGACTCCCTCATGCCTCCAACTGGGGATTGAAGCAGCAACCTGGTTATGTGCCCTGAACAGGAATGGAACCTGCCACCTTTTGGTGTATGGGACAATGCTGCAACCAAGTGAGTCACACTGGCCAGGACTGTAAGCTCTTTATATATTTTGGAAATTAACCTCTTATTAGATGTATCATTGGTGAATATGTTCTCCCATACCGTGGGTTCCATTTGCATTTTGTTGGTAGTTTCTTTCACTGTGCAGAAGCTTTTTAGTTTGATGTCCCATTTGTTCATTTTTGCCTTTGTTTCTCTTGCCTTGGAGATGTGTCACCAAAAATACTGCTGTGTGAAATGTCTGAGATTTTACTGCTTATGTTTTCTTCTAGGATTTTTATGGTCTCCTGAATTCCATTTAAGCCTTTTATCCATTTTGAGTTTATTCTTGTGCATGGTATAAGTTGGTGATTCATTTTATTTCTTTTATATGTACTTGTCCAATTTTCCCAACACCATTTATTGAAGAGACTGTCTTTATGCCATTGTATGCTCTTGCCTCCATTGTCATATATTAATTGACCATAATGGTATGGGTTGATTTCTGGGGTCTCTGTTCTGTTCCACTGATCTATATGCCTGTTCTTGCACCATTACCAGGCTATTTTGATTACAATGACTTTGTCGTATAGTTAGATATCTGGTATTGTGATCCTGCCAATTGTTGTTCTTATTTCTCAAGATTGGTGAGGCTCTTTGGGGTCTTTTTTGGTTCCATATAAAATTTTGGAATATTTGTTCTAGATCTGTGAAATGTGCTGTTGCTATTTTAATAGGGATTGTGTTTAATCTATAGATAGCTTTGAGTAGTATGGATATTTTACCGATGTTAATTCTTCTAATCCAGGAACATGATATATATTTCCACTTGTTTGTGTTTTCCTCTGTTTTTCTTTTTTCAATGTCCTATAGTTTTTCCAAGTACAGGTCTTTTACCTTCTTGGTTAAATATATTCCTAGATATCTTATATTTTTTGTTGCAGTGGTAAGTGGAGAGACAGAAACATCAATGATGAGAGAGAGTCTTTGATCGGCTGCCTCCTGCACGCCCCCTATTGGGAATCGAGCTAGAAACCCGGGTATGTGCCTGGGAATTGAACAGTGATCTCCTGGTTCATAGGTCCATGCTCAACCACTGATCCATGCTGGCCAGTCGGTATAATAGCTTTTTAATCTTCAGATATGACTAATCTTTGTTTAGGGTCAACTCATGAGTTATTTTGATATTTAGAATGAAACAGCCCACAATCAAATAACATTGCAATTTATAGTACAAAAGAAGGGAATTTGGCTTAGCCTCTAAAAAACTAAATATAATAACAGATTTGAGAAGCTGTTAAAAGGACACAAGTCACTGTTAAGGGTAACCGTACTCATATAGACTACAGTGTAGTCACAAGATACATGCATTTAGTTTATATAAATTCCAGTTATATATTTTGAGATATTTATTTTTATTGATTTTAGGGAAAGAGAAGAAAGGAGAGAGAGAGGAGTGAGAGAGAGACACGTCCGTTTGTTGTTCTACTTATTTATGCATTCATTGATTGTTTCTTGTATGTGCCCTGACCTGGGATCGAACCTGCAACCTTGGCATAGCAGGATGATGCTCTAACCAACTGAGCTTCCTGGCCAGGGCAAAGAGGTACATTTTTATACAGAATAGGTGTAAATAATTAAGAAGTTACTGGTTCCCAGGAGGGTTAATTCAGAGTTGCTCATGAAAAAAAAATAGTTGAGATATACTTTCTTCTAATTTATTCTGTCCTTTTGACTTACACTTTACTCTCATTGAAATTAATTTGTGGGTTGTTTCTGGTTGTAGTTGACATAGTGCTTATTACATGCTACATTTTGTAGGCTTAACTTGATGCTTAACCATTATTTATAACTTTCTCTTAATATGAAAGTTATTTAAGTTATAAACAAGTGATTTCAAACTTGTGGCTAAGATGGCTACATTCATTTGTTTGTTTATTTAGCTTATCATGAGCCATATACATTGAGGGTATAAAGGTGACTAAATGAGGGCTCTCTCTTAAAGTCAGGGGGAACCTTTTTTCTGCCAAGAGCCATTTGGATATTTATAAGATCATTCGAGGGCCATACAAAATTATCAACTTGAAAATTAGCTATGAAAAAAGCTCCTAGATTTATTGAATTTTGACTCCCACCTGCGGTTGCCTTGTCAGGGCCAGACCAGATGATTTCCCCACCCCTTCTTTAAGGACTTACACAGTCTGGAGAAGAAGATAGACATGCAGACATACAATTATAATATAATATGCTACATGTAATATAAATAATACAATATAAATGTACCAAGTACTAATACCCAGAGAAAGCAGTACCTTGGTGTGGGAGTGATGGTTGTATGGATAAAAGAATAATTTGAGTAGAATCTGAAGTATTTCACAAGGGAAAGACAAACAGAAGGACATTCTAGATTGAGGGAGCAGTACATGCAAAGTTCTAGAGATATAAAATAATATGATACGCTTGAAAAAGGTCGAGTAAACTCAGTGTGGTTGGAGTATAGAGTTTGTGATGTGTGGGTGATGTGAAAGAGTTTAGATTGTTAAGAGTTTTATCTGTAAGTAATGAGTATCATTGTTATATTTTAAGTATTATAGCCATACTTAGATTTGTGTATTAGAGATATTGGGGATAGCATTTGAAAGATTAGAAGAAACTGTAGGTAAGGGAATATTTATGAAGCTATTGTGATACTTCATTTATCGACCTTTATACTGAATGAAAGGCTTTTAAAAATATATTTAGCTGTCTGTAAATTAAGCACTAGTTTAAAACTCTTTAAAACTAATAGCAAAATATTAATGCAGGGTAATATAATGGTTCTGTTAGCTGATTCAGCTCTTATTTATATTTTAATTAAATTGATTATTTTCTCATTCTGGTTTCAGATAACAAAGATGTTAAATGCAAAACCAGAGGATGTTTGTGTTAAACCACCACTGTCCAAACTCAGAAGCTCAGAACGATGGGATCTCCCTTTGCAGGGGGTAAATAAAAACTAAGTTCTTTTAAGTATATAGTGTTATTTGGTGTTTTAAAAATATTTTAGTGAAACTGAATTTTTTATTTTCTTATATGTCCTTTTGTATGTTTTTTCTTTTGTTATTTATTTGTAGGTTTTAAATTAGTGTATTTCAGGCATATGTTGAACTCATGCTTTGAGGTTAAGGTCTTCAGTTTAAATCTAAGTATACCTTATTATGCATTATGCTCTTTCACTCTTGTTTTGTAAATTTGAGAGGGTTTATCGTAAAATGTAACACAACTATTTTTCAAAAGGTATTTTGATTGTAAATCAGGACTTTAATTTTATCACTATTAAGCATTATTATAGAGATCTCATAAATGAGGCTTAAGAGAGCACTTTTTAAGTATTGTCTTTTCTCTTGCCTGGCACAAATCATTGTGAATTTTTTAAAAAAGCAATTTTTCTCAGATTTTCCAGTTTATCCATTTGGTGCTGTAGTAGTCTCCTAGGGCTAATAACATAACAAAATGCCACTAACTGGGTGGCTTAAGCAACAGATATTTATTTATTTATTTATTTATAATATATCTTTACTGATTTCAGAGAGAGGAAAGGAGAGAGAGAAACATCAATGATGAAAGAGTCATTAATCGGCTGCCTCCTGCACGCCCCCCCGACTGGGGATCAAACCTGCAACCCGGGCATGTGCCCTGACCAGGAATCGAACACCAGTTGCCTGGATCCTAGGTCAACGCCCAACTGCTGAGCCACACCTGGCTGGGCCAGATATTTATTTTGTTACAATTCTGGAGGCTGGAAGTCCAAGATTAAGATGCCGACAGGGTTGGTTTCTCTAAGGTCTCTCTCCTTGGATTACAAATGGCCATCTTCTTGCTGTGTCCTCATATGGCCTTTTTTCTGTGCCCCCACATCCCCAGTGTTTCTTTCAATTCTTATAAGGACACTAGTTCTGTTGGATTAGGGCCCTGCCCTTATGACCTCATTTAAGCTTAATTACCTGTGGACAGGTCCTCTCTCATGTACAGTCACATTAGCAGTTAGGAGTTCAATATATGAATTTGGTATGGGGGAGAGGACATAATCAATTCATAACAGTAGCATTGAGTATATTTGTTTTTATGTTACAGACAAGAAACATTAACCATTTATTATAGCATTCTCAGAGGAAAGATTTGTCATTAATATTAGTTGCTTTAACATTATTTAAAAATTTAATTATTAAATAATTGTTTTGTATATAAGGTACAAAAAAGAAATAATACGTGGGACCATATGATTTCTGTTGACATAAAAAGAAAAAATATTTACATAAGATTAGAAAATTTGGGCTGCATTGAAAGGTACAAGGTGAAAGTAATAAAGAATCCTTCTTTGTCCCTTTTTTCCCTAATGGCAACCACCATTAACAGTTTTTTCTTTCATTCTTTTCAAGCAAAAAAAGCATATGCCAACATGCGAGTTACATTATTCTTTTGATTGTTGCAGAAAGGGATCATGAAATACATATTGTTCTGTGTTTGTGATTTTTGGTTAATAATGCAGGTTGAGGCAAAAGTAGGTTTACAACTGTTTGCACGGAAAAAGACATGGCAGGTTATAATTATTACAATAGCTTTATTAACTCTGTGTTTTGCTTATTCACAACTGTAAACCTACTTTTGCCCCACCTTATATATCTTAAAATATTTTCCATTTTAACATATATAGATCTACTTTTAAAATTTATTTTTTAAATGGCTTTGTAGTACTCCAGAGATATGCTATAATTTATTTACTTAGTGCACTGATGTTAGTTTTTTTTCTCTTCTCAGAGTTTTGCTGATAGAGACAATGTTGCAGTGATCATAATTTTTCATATGTAGGGAACCATTTTTGAATGGGATTACTGGGTCTAAGGAATTTTTATTTTTAAGTTTCAATAAATATTCCAAAATTGTCTCATAGAAAATTGCAGTAATTTATATTGCCACCAATGAGAGCTCCTATTTTCTACAAACTTACTAGCACTTGGCGTTATCACACAGTAAGATTGTTGCCAATTTAGTAGAAAGAAAAAAATTATTATTTTTATTTTTAATCCCCACTGGAGGACATGCTTAGAGAGAGGAAGGGAGGGAGGGAGAGAAAGAGAAAGAGAAACATCCATCGGTTACCCTCAGTAAGTGCTGAAGTGTACTATGTAGTTAGTTCTCTTATACCTTAGGCAGTTTACAAGGGTTTTAGGAGCTCTGTGCCTTGAGCTGGGGGCAGAGACCAAAATGTATTTTTTTCTATTATTTCATAGTCACCAAGTTTCATCCATGTTATAATGTGTCAGAATTTCCTTCCTTTTCAAGAGCAGATAATATTTCATTGTATGTATGTATCACATTTTGTTTATCCATTCATCAGTTGATGGCACACAGTTGATTTGCTTCCACCTTTAGCTGTTGTGAACAGTGCTGTTACGAACATGGCTGTACAAATATCTCTTCACGGAAGATAGTGTTTTAAATTTGCTTTGTATATCAATTATCATACATCCTTGTGAGATAGCTTCTATTATTACATTTCTTTTTTAAAAATATGTTTGGTAATTTTTTTTTAGAGAGAGAGGAAGGGAGAGGGAGAGGGAAAGAGAGAAACATTCATTGGTTGCCTCCTGCACACACCCTGACTGGGGATCAGTCTAGCAACCTAGGCATGTGTCCAACTGGGAATCGAACCGTGACCTTTTGGTGCACAGAATGATGCTCAACAAACTGAGCCACACCAGCTAGGGCCTATTACATTTATTTTCAGATAGGAGACTAATGCATAGAAATAAGGTAAATAATTTATTTGTCTAGATTCACACTGTTAGTGTATTAAATAAATCAATTTTAACTTCTGTTTCTAGTCAGATTAAAATCTAAACTCTGTCAGTAAGATGTCGACTCTTTCGTAAAATTTTTTGTGTAGCAATTCATAGAAAACCATTTGTAATCCCTTCCAAATGTTATAAATTCAGGTAATTCAGAATCACAGGCACTACTTAACTTCACACCTAATAATTTTTATTATTGCCTTTAGATTCAGTAAAAATTTTCATAGTTATGTAAACTTTAGAATCTCAAAATGTTGATTTCCTAAGTAAAGTTGCCTGGAAATTTTAAAACTTATTCCTACTATTTTTTGGTGGATTTATATTTCTCTACTAGCAAAAGAGCCAAGTGTTTTGTAGATTGCATTTTTCCTCCTTTGTGAACAACTATGAATTTCTTTATTTTGAATTTCTAAAACAAAAATTTAAGTGCCTTTTTATTATCATGTTGCTATATTTATTATTAAAATTCCATTTTTTTCCCTAGTGGGAAAGAAGTCTAAGAAACAAGGTCCTTTCTCTAGACTGTAAAAGTAAAAAAGGTGTCCGTGGGCGTCCTGTCACTTCTAAGACATCATCAGAAAGGTAAGATACATGTGTATGTGACTAGGATGGGGTTATACTATGTATAAATAGTGTGATCATGGGTGATGGATTTGTTCTCTTTGGGTCTCAATTAAACAACCTTTGAAATATGAAGATTAAATTCAATGGCCTCTAATGTTCCTTACAAGCTCTATCTTTCTGTGACTCTATCTTAAGTCCTTGTATTTGTGCATTTGGAACATCTTGATAAGCTTTAGCTGATAATGTAAGAGTTAATATAGATTGATTATAATGCTTGATTTGTCATTTGTGGTCTGCAGTGAAAAAGATGCTCCATTTAGCAACTGTGGGCCTGTAGTCATAGTATTAATGAAATATGGATATACTGGAATTAAATATATGGGAGATTTAGATTGTGATTATTATCAGAAGGAACGTAGAACAGTTAAGGGTTGGACATCAGCAAATAATTAAAAAGTTGTTATTGTACAAAAGGGTATTGAATTTTCTTTTTTAAAATAGTAAATGAATAAAAAATGATAATAGCAAGGTAAAGTCTGCAATTACTGGGAGATCACACAAATTAGAAGACTAATTGGAGTTCTTGAATATATTTCAGAGTACTCTATAAGCTACTACTCTGTCTTAATTCTCCCATGTCTGTAGGAAATATAAAAACATATTGGTGACCCCTTAGAAGTTTCTATACCCCCTGACCCTCTACAATACAAGGGATAAATTGTCATGGTGAATATGCAATGACTATGCTTTGAACTTCAGAATAACCATGAACTCAATTTATAGACTTGATTTCTCCAAGGTTATTATGATCATGTCACAAGTCATATTTGATTTGAGAGATGGGATACTAGAAGTAGAAGAATTATTTTTTAATGAAAATAGTCAACATTTTCTGAGGGTTTGCATGAACCCAGTTGTTTTATTTTATGGGAGAGATATCCTAAAAACTTTGCATATTTCAAAATTTATATCATTCAAATCTCATTTTCCCATAAGAATGCCTTTGAAGTGTTGGCAACAGGTTCTTTGAGTATATCAGTCTATTATTTCTTTAATACTGCCTTTTAATTTTCTTTCATTATCTCTAATATTTTACAGTTCTTTCCTAAATCACCAGCCCAGCATAAAGTGGCAATTGTTTGGCTCTTCTTATAGAATTTACCACATGTGACTTGTGTTTTAAAGTTACCGATTTTCAGGCATCTTGTCTGCATTAGCACTATGATGTCCATTTAATGACACTGTTAGAGGATAAAAAAAAAGATTTAAAAATTTAATAGCAGTAGATATTGGACTAGAAGTGCAGCCATAACCAAAACCATCATGTTTTTAAAACAAAAAGAACAGTGTTTCTGACATGATTCTGACAAAGGAAGGTGGATAGTTCTTTTTATTGGTCAAAGTGATTCAACACTAGGCAATAGTATAGGAAGTTTTATAGTTTACTCAACTAGCTACTTTTGGAATAATACAATGTGATTTTGGACAAATTGTTTAAATTTGGAGGGCTTTGTATTATTTCAGAATTTGTAGCTGTATTACCTTAGTTCAATTTCACGGAGTTAAAATGCTCATTCATTGTTTCTGTGTATTTGTGGGGAGATGTGCTTACATGTTTAGAAGTGGAATTAAAAAAAAAAATCTCTAATGTATGGTAGAGAGGACCTGACCAAATTGTAGTGGCATAAACTCAGGAGGGGGTACTTCTTTGTACTTTAAATTAGTTTTTCTCTACCTTTAATGAAGGTTCTGGTCCTTTTGATTCTTAACTTTTTAGACAAGAACGAATTTGGCTGGCTTATTCTCCAGGAATTTTTTTCCCTCTCTTGATCTCATTTTCACTGCTAATGAGCTTATAGAATTTGTACTCATGGACTTAGTTCTCTGGTAACATAACGTTGTTATCAAGTCACTATTCTTTCTACCCATTAATTATTCATCTTGGCATATGAATAATGGATTACATGAGTAATATCCTCAGGCTGGATCTGAATACCCTCTATTTATAATTATGGCAGCAAACATCTATTGACTGCTTATTATTACATGCCAGGAATTAGATTAGCCTGCATTATCTCATTTAATTTTCACAAGTCTATGAGAAATAAATAGTATTGGCCTTATTTCACAGATGAGGAAAATTAGGTCTTCTAATTTATTATAATGTGGAGGAATATTGTTAGTACATTCCTGAAAAACATATTTTAATATTAGTAGACTTAATTTTTTTAGTTATATATTATTGAGTTTTGCTAGGCTATCTGAAACATTTTATAAATTGCTACTGTGCAGGGAAGTAGAAGCAATAAAATATATCTGGAGAGGGGGAAAGAAAATCCTTTTATATTTGCATGACTTGCATGATTTTAAAACCTCTCATCCTATGTACTGTATTTGATCTCACTTTTGAAGATTGTAATACCTGTCAGTGTCTTTTTAAAATTTTTTATATATCTTTATTGATTTCAGAGAGAGGAAGGAAGAGGGAGAGAGAGAGAAAGAGAAAGAGGGAGAGAGGGAGAAAAAGAAACATCGATGTGAGAGAAAAACAGTGATTGGTTGCCTCCCGCATGAGACCCTACCAGGGATGGGGATCGAACCCGAAACCCAGGTATGTGCCCTGACTAGGAATCAAACCCAGGACCTTTGGGTGTATGGGACGATGCTCAACCCATTGAGCCACACCAGCCAGGTCAAAATTAACAGTTTTATTGCAATTTAATTTACATATTTTAAAATTTACTCATTTAAAGTCTATAACAATTTTAGTACATTTATAGAGTACCATGCCCACAGTACCATGGGCAGAACCATGCCCACAATCTAATTTTAGAACATTTTAACTCCCCTTCCCTCCAAAAACTATCCACTCTCACCTGTAGCCCAAGGCAACCATGAATCTGTTTTCTGTCTCTATAGAGTTGCCTGTTTTGGATATTTCTTATGCATGAAATCATACAATATACTCTTTTGTATCTGGCTTCTTTCACTGAGCATGTTTTGAGGTTTAACCGTGTCGTAGCATATATTAGTTCTTTGTTTCTTTTTATTGCTGAATAACATTCTATTGTATGGATATTTGTTGTTTATCCATTCACCAGTTAATGGACACTTGGGTTATTTCTACTTTTGGCTATTGTGAATAATGTTGACATAAATATTCCTATGTAGGTTTTCTGTGTAGACCTATGTTTTCATTTCTCTTGGGATTGGATTTTAGGATTGGAATTAAACTGTTGAATTGTTTTCCAAAACAACGCTACCATTTTACATTCTCACTGGCAAGTGTATGAGTTTTCCAATTTTTCTATATCCTTGCCAATACTTATTTTTCCTTCCTTCCCTCCCTTTCTTCCTTCCATAGATATCCTAGTGGGTATGAAACAGCATCTTGTGGTTTTGATATGCATTTTCTAATGACATTGAGTGTCTTTTCATGTGCTTGTTGGTCATTTGTATATCTTCTTTGGAGAAATATCTATTTAGATCCTTTGCCCATTTTATTTTATTTTATTTATTTTAAAATTTATTTTTAATTAATTTTTAAAATTTTTTGCCCATTTTATTATTTTTTGTCTTTTTACCCTTTGCCCACTTAAAAATTATGTTGTTATTTTCTTTTGTTGAACGTAAGAGTCCTAATTTATATAGCCTGGATATAAGTAATTATCAGATACATGATTTGCAGGTATTTTCTCCTATTCAGCTTTTCACTTTCCTGATGGTGTCCTTTGAAGCATAAAAGCTTTTCGTTTTGATGAAGTCCCATTTATCTATTTTTCTTTTGTCACTGTGCTTTTGTTGTCATATCTAAGAAACTTGCCTAAGCTGAGGTCATGATGATTTACTCTTGTGTTTTCTTCTAAGAGTTTTATAATTCTAGCTCTTAGATTTAGTTTTTTTTATCCATTTTGTTAATTTTTGGATATGGTATGAGATAGGCACTTAAACTTACATTTTTATTTGTGGCTGCACCATTTGTGTCCCAGCACCATTTGTTGAAAAGGTACCCATTTTCTTGGTACCTTTGTCAAAAATCAACTGACTGTAAGTATAAGGGTTTATTTCTGGATGTGCAACTTTTTCCATTGATCTATCTATATGTCTTTCCTTAGGCTAGTACCACTGTGTTTTGATTACTGCAACTTTGTAGTAAGTTTTGAAATCGGAAGTCATTCAACTTTGTTATATTTTTCAAGATTGTTTTGGTCATTTTTGGTTCTTTGCATTTTTCAGTTCAATTTTAGAATCAGGTTGTCAATTTTAACAAAAAAGGCAACAAAAATTTGCTAGAGGATGTTTGAATTTGTAGACTAGTTTAAGAAGTATTACCATCTTAGCAAGATTAAAGTCGATTCATGAACATGAGATAGCTTTCCACCCTACTTAGGTCCTCTAATTTCTTTAAACAGTGTTTGGCAGTTTTCAGTGTGTCTTAGACTTTTTTTTGTTAAATTTATTCCCAAGTATTTTCTTCTTTTTGGTGCTGTTGTGAATAGAATTGTCTTAATTTTATTTTCAAAGTGTTCATTTCTAGTGTATAGCAATTCAATTCATTTATATATGTTGACCTTATATGCTTGTTTAAGTTTTACTAGTTTTAGAATTTTTAGTAAGATTCCTTGGAATTTAGTTATACAAGATTATGTCATCTGCATATAAAGGTAGTTTTACTTCTTCCTTCCCAACTGGATGCCTTTAACTTTTTTGCTATTCTTAATTGTTCTGGTTAAAACATCTAGTACAATGTGAAATAGAAGTGGTAGGAGTGGACATCTTTGTTTTGTTCCTTCTCTCAGACTCATCAGTCTTTCACCGTTAAGTATGAAGTTAGTTATAGGTGGGTGTTTTTTTTAGTATTTCTTTAATTTTTTAGTTAAAAATATTTTAATGCTGATATTATTGCAGGACTCCCCATTCCCCTCCTTTGCCTACCTCCACCCTCCCCTGACTCCCCTTTCCTGGCCTTTACCAGATTATTGTCCCTATCCATGGGTTATGCATATATGTTCTTTAGCTATTTCCTTCACTCTCTTTATCCAGTCACCCCTACTCCCTTTCCCTTAGGCACCAGTCAGTCTCATGTATTCTAGAAGAAAACATAGATAGTAAAATCTCAGACATCTCTTGCAGCAATATTTTTGCCAATATGTCTTTGAGGGCAAGAGAAATTCAAGAAAAGGTAAACAAATGGGATTTCATCAAGCTAAAGAGCTTCTGCACGGCAAAAGAAACCATCAACAAAATGAAAAGAGAACCCACTGTATGGGTGAACATATTTGCCAATGATATATCCCATAGAGGTTAATTTCCAAAATATATAAAGAACTTATACAACTCAACACCAGGAAGACAAACAATCCAATTAAAAAATGGACAAAGGACCTGAATAGACACTTCTCTAAAGAAGACATACAGATGGCCAGTATACATATGAAAAAGTGCTCAAGGTCACTAATTATCAGAGAGATGCAAATAAAAACTATAATGAGGTATCACCTTATGTCTGCCAGAATGGCTACTATCAATAAATCAACAAGCAAATGCTGGTGAGGATGTGGAGAAAAGGGAACCTTTGTACACTGTAGGTGGGAATGCAGACTGGCGCAGCCACTGTGGAAAATAGTATGGAGGTTCCTCAAAAAATTAAAAATGGAACTGCCCTTTGACCCAGTGATCCCACTTCTGGGAATATATCCTAAGAATCCCAAAATACCAATCAGAAAGAATATGTGCATCTCTATGTTAATAGTAGCATTATTTACAGTAGCCAAGATCTGGAAACAGCCCAAGTGCCCAACAGCAGGTGAGTGGTTAAAAAAGCTGTGGTACACAATGGGATACTGTGTGGCTGTGAAAAAGAAAGAAGTCTTACTGTTTGTGACAGCATGGATAGACCTGGAGAATATTACGCTAAGTGAAATAAGCCAGTCAGAGAAAGACAAATACCATATGATCTCACTAATATGTGGAATCTAATGAACACAATAAACGGGTGAACAAAATGGAACCAGAAACATGAATACATGGAACAGTTATAGGTTTTTTATAGATGATGTGCTATGTTTGTGTCTCCCCAAAATTCATATGTTGAAATCTTAATCCCTCATTTGGTGGTATTTGGAGTTAGGGCCCTTGGGGGAGGTGTTTAAAGCACGGAGGTGGAGCCCTTATGAATGGGATTAGTGCTCTTCTAAAGGAGACCCCACAGAGCTTCCTAGTCCCACAGGAGGACACAGTGAAGTTGGCTGTCTACAACCTGAAGAGGGCCTTCACTGGAACCCGACGTGTGGGCTGGCACCCTGATCTTGGACTTCCCAGCCTCCAAACAGTGAGAAATAAATGCATGTTGTTTATAAGTTATTTAGTCTATGGCATTTTGTTATAGCAACCTGAAAAGACTAAGACATGCCCTTTTTCATGTTGAGGAAGTTACCTTCTCTTCCTGATCTGTTGGAGGCTTTTAAATATGAATGTGTGTTGAATTTTTCAAACGCCTCTTCTGCATTTATATTATGTAATTTGTGTCTTTTATTAAAATAATGTATTAACATGAACTAATTTTTAGATCTTGAACCAACGTTGCATTCCTGGTATAAATCCCACTTGAATCTGATTTATGATCTCTTTTATATGTTGCTGAATTCAATTTAGTAGGATTTTGTTGAGGATGTTTTATGTTTGTATTCAGAAGGGAAATTCATCTCTAGTTTTTTTATGTTGTTTTTGTCTGGCTTTGGTATCAAGCTAATACTGGCCTTGTAGAATGAGTTGGAAAATATTCTCTCTTCCTTTGTTTCTGGAAGATTTTTCAAGAATTGATATTAATTCTTTAAAGATACTAATTCTTCTTCTCCTAAATTTGATAAGAATTCTTTAAAGAAGAATTAAGAAAAAAAAGTTGGATAAAATTCGCCAGTGAAGCCATATGTTCACCAACCTTTGTGTGTGTGTGTGAAGTTTTCAAATTACAAATCAAGTTTTGCTTATTATAGCTGCATTCAGATTTTCTATTTTTATGAATTAGCTTTGGTAGTTTATGTCTCTAGGAATTTGTGCATTTTATATGTTATCTAATTTGATGACATATGTTTGTTCATAATATTCCATTATCCGTTAAATTTCTGTAATATTATTAGTGATGGATGACCCCTCTTTCATTCCTGATTTTAGTAGTTTGTGTCTTTTCTTTTTTATGCTCAGTCTACCTAAAGATTTGTTAATTTTGTTGATTTTTTTTCTGAAAGGACCAACTTTTGGTTTCAACAACTTTATTGGTTTCGTATATTCTATTTCATTTCTTTTACTATCATCTTATTTTCCGTATTCTGCTTGTTTTGGACATAAGTCTAGTTAACATCACATGTAGTTACATATTTTTTTGGTCATGAGCACTTTTAGATTTACTTTCTTAGCAACTTTCAAATATACAATGTAGTATTAACTATAGTTACTATGCTGCACATTACATCCCCATGACTTATTTTTCTGTTGTTAATTTTAAAATGAATTCCATTGTGGTCTAAGAAACTTTTGTAAAATTTCACTTCTTGTAAATATATTGAGGTTTATTTTATGGCCTAGTGTTTGTTTTTTCTTGGAGAATATTTCATGTGTTTGAGAAAAATGTATATTCTGTTGCTTTGGTGGAGATAAATGTCTGTTAGGTTGAGTTGCTTGATAGTATTCAAACCTTCTGTATTCGTGCTGATTTTCTGTCTAGTTCTACCCATTATGAGACTGGGGTTTTGAAGCATTGAGCTATTATTGTTGAATTACCATTTTCTTTCCGCTGTTTTGTCAGTTTTTGCTTAATGTATTTTGTGGTCCTGTTATTAGGTATATGTATATTTATAATTGATATATCTTACTGATGAAGTAAGCCTTTTTTAAAAAAATTATTTTTATTGTTGAAGTATTACAGATACCCCCCTTTTTTCCCCATTGATCCCCTCCAACCTGCACCCCCCCTACCCCCAGGCCTACACCACACTATTGTCTGTGTCCATGGGTTATGCATATATGCATAGAAGTTCTTTGATTAATCTCTCCCCACCCACTCCCCCACCCCCACCTTCCCACTGAGATTCATGTCTATTCCATGCTTCTGTGTCTCTGGATCTGTTTTGTTCTTCAGTCTATTTTGTTTATTAGATTCCACATATGAGTGAGATCATGTAAAACTGAATCAGGAAGAATCAGAAAACCTGCATAGGCTAATAACAACTGATGAAATTGAAGCAGTAATAAAAAAACTCTCAGTGAACAACAGCCCTGGTCCAGATGGCTTCACAGGGGAGCTTTCTAATTTTTTTAAGTTGTAGGATTAGATAGTTTATTAAAAATATTTCTTGCTTTTTGAGGTAGGCCTTGTAATGCTATGAATTTCCCTCTCAAGCCTGGTTTCACCGTGTACCATGGATTTTGGGTTATCGTGTGTTCATTTTCATTTGTTTCCAGGAAGTTTTTTATTTCTTTCTTGATCTTATTGGTAACCCATTCATTGTTTAATAACATGCTATTTAGCCCGGCTGGGCGTGGCTCAGCGGTTGAGCGTTGACCTAGGATCCAGGCGATCAGGGTTCGATTCCTGGTCAGGGCACATGCCCGGGTTGCGGTCTCGGCGCGCAGGAGGCAGCCGATCAATGACTCTCTCACCATTGATGTTTCTATCTATCTATCTCTCTCTCTTCCTTCCTCTCTCTGAAATCAATAAAGATATATATTAAAAAAACCCCAAAACACCAAAAACATCTATTTAGCCTCCATGTGTTTGAGTGTTTTTACTGTAGTTGATTTCTAATTTCATGCCCTTGTGATCTGAGAAGATTGATACGATTTCAGTCTTCTTGAACTTATAGAGACTTGTTTTGTGTCTTAACATGTGGTCTATCTTTGAGCATGACCCATGTGCACTTGAGAGGAATCTATATTATGCAGCGTTGGGGTGAAATGTTCTGTAAATATCAATTAAATCCATCTGATTTAGTGTACCATTTAGAGTCACTGTTTCTGTATTCACTGGAAGATCTATCTAGTGAAGTTAGTGGGGTGTTAAAGTCCACAACTATGACTGTATTGCTATTGATCTCTCCCTAAAAGTCCTTAAGGTTATTATTATTGATAGGTCCTTATTTATTGCCATTTTAATTCTTTATGCCTATGTTTCTCTATTTCTTCTTTATTACAGTAGTCCCTTTAACATTTCTTGCTTCTGTTTCTACTTCTAATTATAGCAGTCCCTTTAACATTGTATTTAATATTTTTATGTGCATACCCTTGTAAAACAAATGAAGACTTGAAGATATGGTTAGGACAGAGTTTACAGTCCTTTTTTTAAAAAAAAAGTTTATATTGAACTTACTGGGGTGACATCAGTTAATAAAGTTATATAGGTTTCAAGTGCACAATTCTATAATACATCATCTGTATATTGTATTGTGTGTTCACTACCCAAAGTCAAGTCTCCTTTTGTCGCCATTTATCCCCCCCTTTGCCCTCTTCTGCCTACCCCCTTATATACCTTTTTAACAAAGTGATAAACTTGTGGGAAAGAGATAAGACAAAAGAAAAGGGTGTATGCTTCTAGGGACAGTACATTGTTGTAACTAGAACTATATGGGAGAAACTAATGGAGGATAAGCATTATTTTTGCAGATTTGTTTGCACAGTTCCATTTTAGTGCTGATTTCCAGTCTCTAGTGATAAGAATGTCTTTGTGGTACAGAGAGAGCACTTTCTTATGGGAAATTTTATGGCCCATTTTCAGGTAGAAATGGAGGTCAAAGAGCCCTTCCTGCATCTGCTGTTGCTCAAGTGTCTTCAGCTCAAAATAACCAATATGGCAAAGTAGCATATTTTGGGGTGACATGTTCGTATCCGCTTCAGCTGGACATTTGGGCTGTTTCCAGTTTTGAGTTCCTATGAATAAAGCTGCTATGATATTCATGTACAAGTGCCTATATGGATATGTTTTTATTTCTTTTGGGTGAATACCTGGGAGATGGATTGCTGGGTCACTGAAAGTAATTTTCAGAAATGTCCT
Organism: Miniopterus natalensis; assembly: GCF_054644295.1. Classification (NCBI taxonomy): domain Eukaryota; kingdom Metazoa; phylum Chordata; class Mammalia; order Chiroptera; family Miniopteridae; genus Miniopterus; species Miniopterus natalensis. The sequence continues at coordinate 26,764,719 of NC_142086.1, forward strand.
CAGAGGAATGGTGGCTTGAGTGATCCCCTTGGCCTCTCCCCCTGAAATTTCAACACGTTAACCAACCGTAATTCAACAAAGAATTCCCTACTTAATACAGAGACAAGCCTGAGAGACCCATGCATTTAAACATCTAAAGGTTGCAGTTTTACTGAAAAGAAACACCTTCACTTTGGCCAGTGTGGCTTAGTGGTTAGAGTGTCGGCCCGTGCACTGAAGGGCACATACCTGGGTTGCTTGTGGGAGGCAACCAATTGATGTGTCTCTCTCATATCCATGTTTCTCTCTCTTCCCTCTTCCTCTCTTCTACTCCTTCTCTGCCCCTCTCTCTCTCCTTCCTTCCCTTCCTTGCATTCTTCTAAAAAATCAATGGAAAAAATATCTTCTCGTGAAGATTAACAAAAAAAAAAGAAGAAAAGGAATATTTTCTTCCTTGACAATTCATTTTGATGAGTAGCTTCACCCTTCTGTTGGCTCTGTGCTTGGCAAGTATTTACATTCTGACTTAAAAACAAAGCAATATAAAAAATCTGCCACCAACAGATTATTCATCTAATCTTTATTCTAATTTACCAATAAGGAAATACAAATTATATTTTGCTTTGCTACATACTAAGTGGCCCTTAGAAAGTGAATTATACATCATGAAGGGCTTAAAAATATCACATCCTGTCTTCTCTCACCTCATTCCATCTCTGCAGTTTAATTTGGTTAACCCTTATTCTGTCCTCCCAAAAGTGAATTTAAAATAAATAAAATTAACATTCAGCATAACTCCCTTGGATATCTTATGTGTTTCTAAGAATGTGCTTAATAGGGGGAAATTTGTATTATGTGTATATAATTGTGGATAAAAGATAACTGTAAGCTATTGCTTTTTTCCATATACCTTTAAAAAATTTTTCATTCATTTCACCCTATTTCTTTTCATAATTCTTTATGCATTGTTTTGGTGTAAACTCCTTGTGGTGAGAGGAATACATGTATTTAAGACTAGCAATAAAACGCCAGGTATGTCCCTTAAAAAAAAGAAAGTATATTTTTAACTTTGTAAGAAACTGCCAACTGTTTCCCAAAAATGATTGGGCCATTTTACATTCACACTAATGGCATAGGAGATTTTACTTCCTCTACAACCCTAATAATACTAGTATGGTCAGTCTATTTATCATAATCCCTTGTAATTGATGTGAAGTGGTATCTTAGTGTGATTTTAATTGCATTTCCTTGAGGAATGATGACGGGCAGCGTCTTTTCTCATGTGTTAACTGTTTTTTTTTGTATTTCTTGTAAAGTGTGTTGAAATCTTTTGTGTCTGTATCCCCCCACCCTTTTTAAAAGATAAGAAACTTTTTTTTTGAAGACCATAAAGATAAGATTAATGATATTGAGCTCCGTTTTCATGTGTATGTTGGCCATTCATATCTCTTTTTTGTCAAGTGTCCAAGTCTTTTGTTCACGTAGAGTGGGTAAAAAACCTTTTTTTCTACTGTCCTAAGGTTCTCTGATGGGTCCTGCATTTTAGACTGTCAAAATACAGATTAATAAGAGAAAAGCAAACGGTTTATTAGCACATGCAGCGTGGATATTTGTTGGAGGAGTTCAGTGATGAGCTACTCAAAGGAGGGGTTAGAACTTGGACTTATAGTGTCTCAACAAAGAATAGATTTCTAGGGAATTGATAAGACAGGAAAAAGGTTTGAGGTTTCCAGGATCGCAAACTGTGGGATGGTAAATATATGGGGTAAACTAATGTTCGGTAAGTTTTGTTTAGTAAGGCTTGTTATGTAGATTTCAGCTCTGGGCTGTTAAGAGTCTTTGGTGATGAATAGTCTAAGCCTGGTTTTAGGCAGGTAGGGGACAGCTTTTTTTTGGCATTTGCTGTTTCTTAGTTATCTTCATCTCAAAATAATACTTATGCCAAAGTGACATATTTTGGGGTGGCATATTCTGATTTTCTATTCCTGTTTTCTTAGAGGACAAGAAATACTCTGAATTATGAAAAAAGAAACTAAAACACTACTTTTTTTCCAATCATCAGTTTCCAGAATCAAAAAACAGGACTTGAAGTTTGAGAAAAGATTATTTTTTTTTGATTTCTGGATTAATTTTGCCAAGTTATATAATTAAGTCATAGTTATGTATTCATTGAATGAACTGCTTGTGTTGAAAAATTTAAGTTTAACAAAAGGTGAGCTTTTCTAGAAACTCTAAGTGTTTTGTTCATAGACAAACATTTTTTTTTTTAATGCTGTGCTTATACTGAGTTTTCCTACAATTGCAAATTTTCAAATGTGGAAAATAGTGATACAGAAGAGATCTATAACATATTATTTTCTAGGAATGATATTTTTAGTCTCTGAGTACATAGGTCTGTAATTATTTCCCCTTATAAATGAAGTTAAATGAAAAGTAGTATAATGCTTTTTAGTTTGAAAGGGACATTTCACAAATAGATAATTGGATGGTTCTAAATAGCCTACATAAGTTCCTTTTTTTTGTTAATTCTTACCTGAGGATATTTTTTCCATTGATTTTTTTTTTTTTTTTTAATTATGTTTTTATTGATTTCAGAGAGAAGAAGGGAGAGGGAGTGAGAGATAGAAACATCAATGATGAGACAGAGTCATTGATTGGTTGTTTCCTGCACAGATGGCCCCAACTGGGGATTGAGCCTGCAACCCGGGCATATGCCCTGACCAGGAATTGAACCATGACCTCTTGGTTCATAGGTTGATGCTCAAGCAGTGAGCCATGCCTGCCAGGCTCCATTGATCTTTTAGAGAGAGTAGAAGGTTGGGGGGGGAGAGAGAAAAACATTGATGTGAGAGAGACACATCTGTCAGTTGCTTTCCGCTGGGTGGAGATGGAACATGCATCTGAGATACGTGCGCTTGACCAAAATTGAACCTGCGACCCTTCATTCTGAGGGCTGATGCTCTAATCGATGAGCCAAACAGGTTAGGGTGGTAAGTTCTTTAGCAGGGATAGTATATAGAATGTTGGGTTAGATGGAGCTCTCCATTTAGCTATCCTTTACTCTTTATTTTTACTGTGAAATATAATGCACCTACCAAAAACATGAATAAAAGGTAAACAGTTTAATAAATTATTCATTATAATTTAATACATTTTTATAAGGCAAATAAGTTCATGTAACCATCATCCAGGTACAAAATAGATTACCTCAGAAGTTCTCGTGCGCTTTTGCATTTACAACTCCTTTCTTGTCCTTTAAAACTAGCCTATCTCCTAACTTTCAGGGCACTACTTTCTTACCTTTTTTTGAATAATATTGCCAACTAAGTCTGTCTGTCTAAATACTAGGTTTAGGTTTTATTTTGTCTGGTAGGAATGTTGTTCTTTACTCTTAAGTTTCTATTCCAGTATCCATAGATATCTTATGGCATTTAAATGCAGAAATTATAAAAAACAACCTCACCTTAATGATTTGGGGGAAAAAGATTGCTGATTTCTGCAGTAGGATATTAGTCAACCAAGTTAGTTAACCAAATTTATAAACATGAAATAAGTATTCTCCCAGAGAATCCAAATTGTCTTTTTCACTTAGAGCCACTCTATTAGAATAATCAATTAAATCATCAGTGGTTGTTATTTTTCAACATAAATCTTTTTTGTGTGTGTGTGTGGTTTTTTTCCTTTATTCAATTGGTATGGTTTATTACATTCATTGAATTTTTAATATTAAACCAACCTTGCATTCCTGGAATGAATCCCACTTGGCAAACCAATTTGCTAGTATTTGGTGAGGATTTTCATGTCTACATTCATAAGGGATATTGATCTGTTTTCTTGTGATGTCTTTGGTTTGCAATCAGGATAATGCTGGTCTCATAGAATGAGTTCTTTCCTCTTCTGTTTTTGGAAGAGTTTGGGAAGAATTGCTGTTTACTTGAGCCAACTCTTGAGGCTTAGTTCAGTTGCAACCACAGGCAGTGGAAACTGGGCAAAAGTCTGGATAGAGGAGGGTTTCTGGTGGATTTGGGTAAGGGGAGCCATGGGTTTGGTTGATGCAGGGTTACAGGAGGTAGAGAGCCTGTTGAGAGCTGGGTGAGGGATCTGGTAAGGCAACATGGGTTTGAGGACGTCCTGGAGATCTAGAACAGAGAAGTGATGGGAATGGCTTGTGTATTGGAGAATGTGCTGAGTGGAGGTGATGGAGGGAAGAGACTGGAGATGGGGAGGGAATTGAGAGGAAGTGGGGGGGGGGCTGCCCAGAGGTGGCAGAAAGAGGCTGGGAGGAAGAGGAGGTGGCCTTGTATGCTTCCAGAGGAGGAATTGGGAAGGACACTGGGAACAGAGGCTCAGAAGCAGGATAAATCCTCTGTGTGGGGAGGTGTAGGGAAGCTGCAGTCAGAGGTGAAGTTGATTGCAGTGGGAAGGGGCCCCAAGAGCCCGCCTGAGGTGGAGGCCAGGAAACCAGGAGGGGAGCCCAATATGGACAGTGAGGTGGGAACAGGGTCCAAGCTGTTAGAGCTAACCTCTCCAGGTGAGCTGGTCCTCTCTGTGGCAGCCTGTATGCTGGTGGGAGGTGGAGGAGGCATAATGCTTGGAGTCACTGGCCTTTGGCCAGCCTGAGGGTCTCTTGGGAGAGGAGCCCACATATGCCCAAGCAGGTGGGAGCTGCCAAGGACTAGGCCCCTGACTCCTGCAGGGAACCTGAGGGTAGAAGCCCTTGCCATCAGATAGGTGAAGCAGCTTGCCCAAGAGGGGGACACAGAAACAGCAGACCTGCTTGGGAGCCCGAGCTCTTGTTAGCCTGCAGGTACTCAGCTAGCCAGACCACTTCGACCCCACCATGGACCTGGGAGGCAGGGTGGCCATTACCTCACTTACAGGGGTGTAGACAGAGATTCAGGGAGGGGAAGCCCCTTTTCCAATGAGGCTTGCCAGCCCAGTCAGTGGGACAGGGACATAGGCTGGGGCCTTCCAACCACATGGGCACTTGTAGTGCTGGGGCTCTGAGATGGCTACCTTGTTTGTATCAGTGGCTTCTTGATTCTGGGCGGTATTTTAGACATCTGCTTTGTGCCCCCAGTGGCCCCCATCTTCTGTGGAGCTGATAGGGAAACTGAGGCCAGGAGGGGGGTGGCCACATGGGGTGACCAGTGAGGGGCAGCTCCCCAACATAAATTCTTATTTGGTCTGGGTGTATAGAAAAATGGCCTTTTCCAACATTGGATTTTGTTTTGTTTTGTTAATCTTCACCGGAGGATACTTTTCCCATTGATTTTTAGAGAGAGTGGAAGAGAGGTAGGGAGGGGGGAGAGAGGAAAACATCGTTCTGAGAGAGAGACACATCTCTTGCCTCACTTCCTGACCGCACTTTCCTGAGCAGGCAGGGATCGAACCTGCAACGCAGGTACCTGCCCTTGACTAGGAATCGAATCTGCACCCTTTGGTGCACAGGCTGATGTACTAACCACTGAGAAACACTGGCTAGGGCCCACATTGGGTAATTTTAATTAAAATTACCATTGAGCCCTAGCCGGTTTGGCTCAGTGGTTAGAATATCAGCCTGCGGACCGAAGGGTCCCAGGTTCGATTTCAGCCAAGGTCACGTACCTCCATTGCAGGCTCGATCCCCGGTCTGGGCGTGAGCCAATCATTGATGTGTCTCTCTCACATCGATGTTTTTCTCTCTCCCTTCCACTCTCTGAAAAGCAATAGAAAAAATATCCTTGAATGAGGATTTTAAAAATAAATAATAAATAAAGGGCACTCTTTTTCTCTTCTCCCCAACTCCATTAAAAAATAAATAAAATAAATGAAATTATCATTGAGATAATAATTTTCCAAATAATATAGCAAATTACTAATAATCAGTAGTTTTCCTACTGGACTAAAAGTATACCTTATGTATCCTAAAGATTTTTAAAGTATTTTCATTTGATCATTTAGAATTTTAACTTGTACACTTGTAAAACCTTACAAAAGAATAGTTTTAATTTCCTGAATGCCAAAAATACATATTCATTTCCCTCATTAACTGATAGGTTTTGGTTAGGTAAACCTGAAATGTTTTCCATTCTTTAAAAAAAAAAATTCATTGACATCTGTCTTTAAGTCGTGCTTACTTAGTATGTTAAATAGAAATAGAGGCACGTAGAAAACAGAAAAACACACACAGATAAACAGCCATCCTTAAAATTTAAAGTAGAAGATTTTAAGAGATAAGTAATATTCCATGGTTTACTTAACCATTCTGCTATTGCTGGGCATTTAAGGTTGCTTTTAGCTTGTTGTTTTTATATTATTATACCATGATGTATATCTTTGTGCATAACTCTCTCCCCTCTGTTTCATACTGTTTGTGGTCCAGGATTTCACGCATGGAATTATATTGACAAGAGTATAACAAATACTCATACTATATCCTTCATCTAGGTTCACCAGTTAACATTTTCCTGTGTTTGCCTTCTCCCAATCTCTCTTCATACATTTATATAAGTGCATATCACATATACACATATATTACACATTTTTGGGGAGCCATTTGGAAGTAAGTTGCATACTTCATGACACCTCACTTTTAAATACTTCAGTCTGCATTTTGTAAGAACCAGATATTCTCTTACAATACAGCCACATACATTGTGAAGAGAATTAACAACGATTTCATGTCATCCCTTATATTAAGTCTATAAGCAGAATTCTATGAATGTCCCCCAAATACCTTTTATTTTATTTTTAAAATCTAGGATCAAATTGAGGTTCTTGCATTATATCTTTTGGTTATTATGTCTCATTAGTCTCTTAATCTTAGAATAGCCCCTGCCTATCTCTTTTTCTCTCTCTCTTTAAACCATGACATTGACTTTTTTGAAGAGTCCTGGCTAGTTGTCTTTAAGAATGTCTTACATTCTAGATTTTTATGATTTATCTGGGATTGTCCTCATAATTAGATTCATGTTACATTTTTGCACTAGTACTTCATAGCTGATGCGATTTGCTTATCGCATCATATTGGGATACATAACATCTGCTTGTCTCACTGTTGGTGGTCCTGTATTTATTTGATCACTTGGTTAAGGTGGTAGCTGCTGAATCTCCCGATTGTAAAGGTGCCTTTCTCCTGTGTAATTAATAATCACCTGTGAACCTAATTATCTGTTTCCATTTTGCTGACACCTAGGTGGCTGAGCACTGATGAAGTCACAAAACAGTATATTTGTAACATCATAAATTCATGATTATTAATATCACTAGATTCCTAAACTGCAAAATAATCTGAATGTATTTCTCTAGTCAGCTTGTGACCCCCTCTCCACAATGATGATTTGAAACCTTTTCTTTTTTCAAGCCTTTTTCCCTTTCAAGCCTTTTTTCCTTTACCTCTCATATGACTTTGGAAAGATGATCTTGATTCCTTCTGCTTCTTAGAAGAAGGAAAGGGGTGCCCTTCTCCCATCGCAAATCAGCATAGTGGAACAGTCAAAGTGCTGGCAATAGAATTGAGAGTGTATGGTTCTGGATCCCACTTTTACTACTCACCCATTTTACTATGGGCTTAATCATTAGTTGTTAATCATTCTATTTGGTCTTCTCAATTGCAAAAAAAGAGGGGTTACCATTGTACCTCATAGAGTAGTTGTAAGGATTAAATGAAGTAAATTATTGTAAAATGCTCAGCACAATGCCTGATATATAATGCATGTTCAATAAATATTAGCTCTTTTCCTTTTTTTTAATCCTTACCTGAGGATATGTTCACTGACTCTTAGAGAGGAAGGGAGAGAGAAAAAATCATGGATATGAGAGAGAAACATCAATTGGTTGCCTCCCACATGCACCCCGACTGGGGATCAAACCTGCAACCCAGGCATGTGCCCTGGCTGGAATTGAACCCTCAACCTCCTGGTATGGGATGATGCTTCAACCAACTGAGCCACCCGGCCAAGCAAATATTAGCTCTTCTTATATCATTTCTTAGGAAACTTACTTTGTTAATTATTCTGTCTCCTTTATCTTTGGCCTCTCCCACTCTGCTGACCTCTTCCCGCGTGCCTGTATTTTTTGTATCCCTGTCCTTCTTTCCCATTGACTCATCCTTTTGTGTTCTGGCTTCTGCTCCCACCATTCCACTCACCTACTCTGGTAAAGTTACCATTATGTCTCTAAATTCATTTTTATTACCCTTTGACTTTAGTGCTCCTGTTTCATTCTTCATAAAAGATCAAAGTGATCTTTTAAAAATGCATTTCTGATCTCATTCTCTTGTTAAAACTAGCAGTTTCTATTGTTGTTGACATAAAGTCTCAAATCCTTAATATAGTTCACAAAGTCCCATCTAACTGCCCATCCTTATCTTGTACAAATTTCCTTTTCACTCTAAGCACTTGAACCAGGTAAGTCCTTTAATTTTCTTGAACAAGCATTACTCATATCAGAGCCATTTACATTTTGTACCCCCTTTCAGACAGCTCTATTTTCCACCTGTTTCCTTTGGAGAGTGCCTATTCTTTGAGGTTTCAGCTTAAATGCCATATTCTCAGTAAAACCTTTCCTGACTTGGTTCAGATGAAGTGTGGCCATCTGTATTTTTCCTTCTTATCACTCATCACAATTGTAATTAAGTAATTAGTTGGGGAATTCTTCTCTGGAATGTAAGCTCTATTAAGGCAGAACTATAACCATCTTGTTCATTGCTGAATCTCTAGATTCTAGAGTTGTTCTGCTAGCAGTTATTCAGTAAGTAGTTGTTGAAGGAAGAATGAATTCTTCTTATTCAAAGAAATGTTACGCATTAATGTTATTCCTTAATAATAATGACAAAACCCATAGATTAATTTTTTAAAATCTCAAAATGTTTGGAGTTTCAGTGCATTCTATGGAGATTCCCTGAAGACTGGTACCCCCTTCCTTCCAGATAGTCTGAAGATATAGCCCCAAGTGGCTGCTGCAAAAAGTGATTTATTTGAGATCTGTTTTGTCTTTAGAATACATGGGCACTTGCCCTGGATGGTGTTGCTCAGTGGTTAGAGAGTCAGCCCGAGCGCTAAAGGGTTGTGGGTTGGATTCCCAGTCAAGAGCATGTACCTGGGTTGCAGGTTCGATCCCTGTTCCCGGTCAGGGCTCATGCGGGAGGTAACCAATCGATGGTGAGGATTAATAACAATAGTAATAAAAATACATGAGCACTTTGTTTTCTGTTTCTTAATATGCGTATGTTTGTTAAATACACTGGTGCCTAAAACTGGTACCAGGGAGTAGAATAGACACTCTTATGATTAAATATTTCCAATTCTTTTAGCTAGTCCTTAATACTTTAGATGAGGTAATGCTGCACCCTTAGTTTTAACAATGTTTTTCAATCAATAAATGCTAAAAGAAAAGAAACATTTTTAGTGCAGAAAGTGGTTGCCTCTGTGATGAAATGTGCAGATGTGTATTGTTCCACTAACAGTGAGAATAGGCACAGATGGGTTACCAGGAATCCAACAGCTGTACATAGTATGTGACTCCAGTTGTAGTATAACAGACAGAATTCTGAAGAAAATCCCAATTTAAGTGAAATAGGCTTTACTTTTTAATGTATATTCGAGACTGGTTAGGCAAATTTTTTACTTAAAATGCTTACTGTTCTCTTTAATTGCTTGAAGAACTGAAATTTAGAATTCCTGGAGGTTTTCATTTGTTATTGTTTCTGATGCATTCATGTATTATACAATGTTTAGTTCTGTATTTATTAATTATTTATGTGTGTAACAGGCAACTCAGAGTTATGTTGACGAATGTCCTATGGACGGATTTAGGACGAAAATTCAGAAAGATCCTACCTAGAAACGATGCTAATTTATGTGATGCCAACAAGGTGCAATCAGATTCATTGCCTTCGACATCTGTTGACAGCCTAGAGACATGTCAAAAATTAGAACCTCTTCACCAAAGCCTTAAATTATCTGAAAGGTACGTTGTTCAGTATTGATTTTGTTCAACTTACCACATTTAGGAATACGTCCAATAGTCTTAAAAATAAGATTGTTGGAAATGATCTTTAAGAAAATCTGCATATGCAGGTGTACCCCATTTGAAAGCAAATCTTAAAACTGACAGTCTTAATTTACAAACTTACTGATAGGTTGATACTTGATTAAGTAGATTGACAATTATTTTTAAAAACAAGCATCAGTACATTTAACTTACTTTATAATTTGATTCACATATACATATTTTAGGATTTATTTATGATATAAAATGAAGAGATGTATACAGATAGGTAACAACCTAGATTAAATAACATTTAAAAGGTATGTTAACATATCTTTTCTATTTTCTGCATCTTTAACATACCTTTTAGGTGTTAATTAATCTAGGTACTTACCACTTTCAACTTTTTTGAGCTTTCTTGTATTTTACTTGCATTTTTTTTTTTTTTTTAAAAAGGAGATGATATTAAAATATTACCACCAGATTTTTAATATAAACATGCAGTTTCATTTTGAAAACTAACAAGACCAGATTTATTTTATCTTTTTTAAAAGAATTGTGTATGAAGTTTGGGGCTGAAAATTAGAAATTAGCTCTGGGAATTTGTGATCTGTAACAATATTTTTAGTGTATTTCCATGTAGAATTTTAACCCTTAAATGAATAGTTTTTGGAGGAGGTACTTTACTATCATTTAGAATAACCTGTGCTTAGCTAGTGCTTTGTTTATGCGGTCTGTAACTGAATGACACTCTGTTTTAAGCCAAAATCCAGATAAAAACCACTAACTTTCATTCAACACCGTTATTTTAAAAATAAAAGTAGAATTCTGTCAAAAATAACGTATAATATTACGTTATACAAAAATAATGTATAATATTATACATTAATTTAAAAAGATATCTTTTTGTTGTTATCTTTTAATTTTTTTTGTTAATCCTCACAGGAGGATATTTTTTCCATTGATTTTTAGAGAGAGTGGAAGGGAGGGAAGGAGAGGGAGAGATATAGGGAGAGGAAGCAGGAGAGGGAGAGAGAAAGAGAAAGAAGGAGAAAGAAACGTCAATGTGAGAGAGACACATAGATTGGTTGCCTCCTGCACACGTACCAACTGGGGCTGGGGATGGAACCTGCAAGCCAGGTACGTGCCCTTGATTGGAAATCGAACCTGTGACCCTTTGGTGCTTGGGCAGACACTCTAACCACTGAGCCACACCGTCCAGGGCAGGGACACACTTTAAAAAAAAGTGAAAATATAAAAAGCCAAGTAACGAGAATATCCTTATTGATCATATGTTACGTAGATTTAACTTTCTAAAGCACTCTAAATCTTAGAGTCAGACAACTTAGCTTCAGTAATTTATGAAGCAGTTTGCTTTCATTCTTCAGGATTCTAGCACTTTTCCTTTTTCGTATGGGTGAGCTATTCCCTTACTGTGCAGAGATAAAGGGGATAGTTAAAGGAATGGCCCTTCTAACCCCTAAGACTCTTTTGAAAAGAGGCTTCAACTCTCTTCCAAATGACAGTCTCATCAGTTCCTTCATTTCATCTGTCATTTTTCAGCCAAACTGTGTAATGTTTCTTCCTGTTAAAAGAATAGTTTTTTTCACCAGTAATTGTTAGTAGCTAGATTATGTGTTCATGAAATTTAAATATAATATGAAGTAGAATCCCAATAAGATTTTAATTTGGTTTTTACTGTGTGTGTGCTTTTTTGTGTGAACTACCAGCTGGTATAGAACTTTTTTCCTGAGCTCCAGGTTTTTGTAAATTTAACTTGTTCAAAGTGAATGCATCATCTTTGTTTTCAGACTAGTTGCTCTATCTGTAGCCCCTCCCTGTCTGAGTATATGACTCCTCTGTACGCTCAGTTCTCCAAGTTAGAACTTGTCATTGTCCTGACTCCTCTTCCTTCCTTATCTTTCACCACCAGTCATTTATCATGTCCAGTTATTTTTACCTCCTAAGTCCAGAAATGATCTATCCATGTTTATTGCCACTGCCTCACTTCAAACCCTAACTTTGTGCCTGTATTACTACAATAGTTAACTGGATTGGGCTTCCTGTGCATAGTCTTTTTCTTCTTGGTTATTTCCCTATATTGTTGCCTATATTGTATTTCTTCTAAAAGCAGGTATTACTTGTCACTCTCTAGTTTGACATCTTTCTGTGGCTACACATGCCATCAGGATAAAGTTTAAACTCCTTAGCTTGGCATACAAGGTCCTTAATGATCTCACCTTTGTCTGTTTCTAGCCTTACATCTGTCCACTCCTCTGTATTTATACTGTGTTTTATTTTTTATTAAATTTAATTGATTTTAGAGAGAGAGGAGGGAAGAAGGGAGGGAGGGAGAGATTTGTTGTTCCACTTATTTTTATGCATTTATTGGTTGCTTCTTGTATGTGCCCTGACCGGGGGAATCGAGCCTACAACCATGGCATATCAGGATGTTGCTCTAACCAACTGAGCTACCCGGCCAGGTATACTGTGTTTTAGACTTAGGGAACTATTGGTAAGTCACTGAATGTATAATGCCATTTTATATCTCTGAACTCATGCTCTTTGCTCTTTTATCTTGGAAGCAGTTGTCATTTTTGCATTACTGACTCCTATGGGCCTTTAATGTTGAGCTCATATGCCTTCTTCTTCGTGAGCCTTCCTTAATTCTACCCTCCACATCTGCATTTGATCCCTTTGTTTTGCTAAGTAAGCAACCTGTTCATATATCACAGAACTCATTATACTACATTGCAATTTTTGGTTTCTGTACCTCCCTGACAGTAAGTCTCATGGGGGCAAGGACTACACTTTATTATTTTTCTTCTATTACTAGTACCTAGCACAATACTGGATACATAAAATGTTTACTTAATACAAGGAAGAGATTGTTTCTCAGCAGTGACATCTCTAGTCTTTTTGAGTGTAATGTAGTTTCCTCCATTAGAACCAATTATTTGCTCTGTAATTTGGTGAAAAAACAAACAGGAAAAGAGATTACAACTTCAAATAAGTAAATTGGAAAACTGTTTAGCCCGACCTGGTGTGGCTCAGCGGTTGAGTGTTGACCTAGGATCCAGGCAATCGGGGTTCAATTCCCGGTCAGGGCACATGCCCGGGTTGCGGTCTTGATCCCCAGTCGGGGGCCTGCAGGAGGCAACTGATCAATGACTCTCTCATCATTGATGTTTCTCTCTCTCTCTCTCCTTTCCTCTCTCTGAAATCAAGAAAGATATAAAAAAAAGAAAAAAAAAAGAAAACTGTTTAGAATATGGCTTTAGATAGATGTTTTCTGTCCAGTATGTAGTATCTGGAATGGGAGAGTTATGCTTTCTTTAATCTTTGCTTAACTTTGACATGATGCTTTTTGTCTTATTTCCTTTTTTACTTAGATAGGATTTCATTATTTCAGAAAGATGAAAGGGAGAAAAATTTATTTTTGTTAGAAATTTTATTGCATTCTGGGATCTAAAGGGTAATGATCTAAATATGTTACCTTTTTAAAATTCTCACTTGATATGTTTATTGATTTTAGAGAGGGAGAAAGAGAGAGAGAAACATCGATGGGAGAGAGAAACATTGATTGGCTGCCTCCCATACTCATCCCAACCAGGGGTTGAACCTGCAACCTCGGTATGTGCCCTAACTGGAAATTGAACCCACCACCTTTTTGGTGTATGGGACGACGCTCTAACCAACTGAGCCACCCAGCTGGGGCTTCAATATGTTGCCTTTTATGTGAGGATAATTTAGTCTTTTAATTTCTGGATAAGATTGAGAAGGTAAACAGAAAACACATGATCCAAGTCAATCTTGTTAAATAATGAAGAAAAGGGGCAAGAGTTTTAGAAATATCAAACCAGCAGTGTTTGAAATACACAAGTTTCTTTTTAAGTAAGTAAACCATATTTTATTGTAAGTTTTATCTCCATACATGGTTTTACATCTTTTTGCTTGGGGGAAAATTTCTAGACATTTATAAAAAATCTTGGTCAATAGGCAAGAAAGAGCCTGGTGGGGACACAAATACAAGGCTTTTGAGAAAATAAACCATCTTTCTCTTGCTTTAATCAAGTGGCATCAGAGATTTTTAGAGAAATATGGAGATAGCGTACTCATAAATCATTAAGAAAAGTTAGTTCCTGGTGTTTGAAATGTCCCTAAATGGTGTAATTATATTTATTCATTTTTCTTAAATTTACATATTTTTGAAGTTTTAAAAAAGTACATATTCCAGATACTGTGATGATAAGACTTTTTGGACACTATTTCTACCACCTTAAGATTTCAGTAAGCCTGTAATATTTTAGGTGAGTGATAATATATTTACTTAATAAAAAACAAATTTAGAAAATCTGTGAATAATTTTTTCTCTACATAGCTTAAGAAACTGATTTAGAAACTATTTTGAATTATATCATTTGGGGTAAGAATGTATTTATGAGAACCTTATTAAAACATCACATAGCACAGTTTTAGAAAAGCATTCATGTAGATTACAGCAAAGTGAAAACTAAGTATTGTAATTAAAAAAAAATTATTGATTGATTTTTAGAGAGGGAGAGAAACATCGATTTGTTGCCCCACTTATTTATGCATTTGTTGGTTGATTCTCTTTTTCTCTCTTAATCCCCACTTGAGGATATGTTTATTGATTTTTTTTTAGAGAGAGAGGAAGGGAGAGAGACAGGACAGAGAGAGAGAAATATTGATGTGAGAGAGAAACATCATAGGTTGCCTCTTGCACATGCCCCAACCAGGGATCGAACCTGCAACCTAGGTATGTACCCTGCCTGGGAATTGAACCTGCAACATTTTGGTGTATGGGAAGATGCTCCAACCAAGTGAGCCACCTGGCTGGGGCTGTTGGTTGATTCTTATATGTGCCCTGACCCAGGATTGAACCCACAACCTTGGCATATCAGGAAGACCCTTGAACCAACTGAGCTACCTGACCGAGGCTATTGTAATTTTTTTTTTGCTTGTTATATTATTGCTTTATTACCGGATGTAATTTTGTTATCTTTCAGCAAGGGTTCCATTTCTTTAAAAAGTTGTTGTTAACCTGAAACTTATATTAATAGCTCTTATCTGTTTTTCAAAGTTTTCCCCATTATTAATTTCATTTATTTGAATCTTACATTTACCTTGCTACTTACGCAGGGAAGGAATCAACAGTTTGTAATTGAGAAAATTAAGAATCAGAGAGAATAACCATGCAGAGATACAATCAATAAATGGCATTACTTCTCAGGCCAGTATACTTTCTGCTTTATCTCACTGCATTACAAAATTTGTTTCTGCTTTGGTTTAGCATATTTTAAATATGATTTCAAAATATTATTACAGTTAAATTCTGTTTTATTTTACTGATACTGTTTACATACTTGGGGGAAAAATTGGACAGACTGTGTCAAATGACAATTTTCAGTCCTTCAGTAGTGAAGTAATACGAGAAATGAAGTATACACCTTTATATATATACATATATATTTAATTAATTTATTTTTAAGAAAATAATTTTTGATTGATTTTAGAGAGAGGAAGGGGGAGGGAGGGAGAGAGAAAGAGAGAGAGAAACATTAATGTGAGAGCAATGTCGATGGGCTGCCTCCTGGGGATGGAACCCGGAACCTGAGCATGTGCCCTGAGGGAATTGAACTGCAACCCTTTAGTGCACGACGCCCAACCAACTGAGCCACATTGGCCAGTGCTTTATATTTCTTTTAGAAATTCAGAAACTCTTGAAGTGCTGGCTATCCCTGGAATTTCTGTTGCAATGCTAATTTATGTAATTGTACATCAAAAGACAGCTTTGGGATTATGAACTTAGTCATAGATCTGTATTCTGTAAGGCTGTCACACAAATCTCTCTGTTTCTTCAAGGTACTCAAATTGGGTAAGTTGCCAGTAGTTGAGGCTCTGTGTTATGAACAGCCGTGTGTACTATAGGCATTGCTAACTATTTAATAGGTGTTTATCTAATAGGGTATTTCATCAAGATTGCAGAACAAGATAAATTATGACAATTATGTACTATTCATAAAAGGATTATTTATAACTTTGAGCAAGACTTCAATAATAGGAAAATGAGTTTTCCTTTATTGTGTAACTTTCAGTATGCCAGGACTGGTGCTAGCTGCTTTATATCTATTATTTCATTTACTCTTAACAACTTTGTGAGGTAGATATTGTTGTCTCTATTTTAGAGATGAGATCAATGCTAGGAGGCATAAATTAAGGTAAGTTATTTACCTAAGGTTATGTACCATCATTAGATGCTGAAATCAGAATCTGACCCTGTTTGGTCTGATTCCAGAACCCTTGCTCTTAACTCCTGTGCAATACTGCTTTTCACTCTAATGAACTTTAATTTCTTTTCTATAAATAAAGTAGGAATTGGACTTTATTGTACATTTTATATGATGTCTATTTCATTAACCTTTAGGTATTCTACTTATCCTTTAAGTTTTTCATTGTGAAATTAGTTCCCCTTGTAATTGAGTGCTTTCTCATTGAAAGGTATACCGTGGTAGACATGCTGAAATAGTTCCTTGAACCTTGTGATAGCCTCAGAGGCCCTTTAGGGCTCTTATGCTTTAAAGATGTGGGGGGCGTGCAGGGGGTGGGGGTGGCAATCGATGTTTTGTTTTCACATTGATGTTTCTCTCTCTCCCTCTCCCTTCCTGTCTCTCTAAAAATCAATTTAAAAAAATCTAGCAGCAAAGCAAACCATACAGGAATAGGATGATTTACTTTTTTGTTGTTTGGTTCTCTTTAATGCTTTGTATAGGACTAATCTTTTATGGAAAACATCTTCCCTATTTGGAGAGACAGCTCTTTTTAGGGTCTCTCTCTCTCTCTCTCTCTCTCTCTCTCTCTCTCTCTATATATATATATATATATATATATATATATATATATATATATATATATAGTTAATCCTCACCTGAGGATATATTTTTCCCCCCTTTGATTTTTAGAGAGAGTGGAAGGGAGGGTGGGGGGAGGAGAGAGAGAGAAGGAGGGAGGAGAGAGAGGAGAGAGAAAAACATGGATGTAAGAGAGACACATTGATTGATTGCCTACCACGTAGGCTGTGACTGGGGCTGGGGATTGAACCTGCAACCTGGGTGTGTGCCCTGACAAGAGATTGAACCCAGAACCTTTTGGTGTATGGGATGATGCTCCAACAGATCCACACTGGCCAGGGCACAATAGCTTTATTAACTCTGTTTTGTGTACTCATAGCTGTAAACCTACTTTTGCCCCAACCTGCATTTACTGTGTCTTTGTTTTTAGATCATATATACTACTTAATTATTGCAGTACATTTTTTGTGATGGTTGTACTAGAAATGGATATTTTTAAAGATTTCTTGAAGTATTGATAGAAAAGCGTTATCTGGATCCTTTGGCACTTTAGTATTATGGATACAGTGTAATGGAATAAAATTAAAAAACCAAAACATAATAGGTCCAGATTCTTCTACTACAAAGAGTTACTTATACAGGGGTGAGCGTTTATCTTTTCCGTGCTTTGAGTTCTTCATGTTTAAAATAAAGAGAAAGCCAATTATTTTAAAATTCTTCTAAACCTGAAATTCTATGCTGTTTTGAACATAGTAAAAAGAATATAGTGCCTTTATGTAGCAAAAATAGAGCACCTCTCTAATTACTACAGCAAATATAATAAAGTATAAGGAAGGTCACATTTTTCCCTTAAAAGTACTTTGACTTTTCTAAGTGTTAATCTATTGTCTCTCACAAAGGATCAGTAAAGTGCTGCTAATGACATTGATAACAGTGATATGATAACTTAAAAAATGCAGTAACAGACACTAAAAATTTATAATAATTGGGCTTGGGCCAGTCAGTTCAGGGCCAAATAGTAACCTCAAGGGCATCATTGTAGTGTGGCAAAGTACATCAACTGTTCATAATTCAACTGGCTAACCAAGAAAAGATTATACTAACCTGTTCTGTTTAAGAAGACACCAGGGTTACATAGTACATTTGATATGAACCCAGCCAATTAAAAAACTTTAGAGCTCTAAAAATACACTTTAATTTTTCTAAATGTTTAATTTATCGACTCTTTCCCTGATGCTATGATATAAACCATATATATTACTATCAATATATGTACTGTTTTACTATGGCATCTGTTATTACCATAGTTGCAATCTGAATGATGTCTTTCTTATTGGATTTAGCATTTGTTATTTGCCAATTACAGGTTTATAATTACTTATCAAGAACTTTCATGTTGAATGAGAAGAATAATGATTTCTTGAATTGGCTTGTAGTTATCTGTGTTTTTAATAATGACTGGAAAAGAGAAAGAAAGCATTTCCTGAGAAAAATTGTTTAAAATTTTAAGCACCCTAATAACAGCCATGATGACATTAAAGCCATTGCAGTGATAGGCTAATCTGTGCCAATTAATAAGACACAAGAACTTCTAGAAACAAAAAAAGAGTATGTTCATCCAAAATTTTGAGTATTTACAGGTTGATTTCTAGGGCTGTATAGTTCTTGTAGCTCACTTGTGCTCAGATGAAAATGTTTCAAAGTTCAACTTTCAAGAATATATATTTTACTGCAGACCTCAGTACAGTAGTGTTTGTTATTTTGTGTGACAGGATACCCAGAGTTATATTGACGAATGTCCTGGGAACGGAGTTAGGAAGAAAATACATAAAGACCTCTCCTGTAACTGAGTCCACTTTGGGTGATACAGACAACTTGCAATCAGAGCAGCTTTCTTCATCATCTGATGGCAGCCTAGAGTCTTGTCAAAATCTAAGTCCTCACACGAGCTTCTTTTTACCTGAAAGGTATGTTTAGTGATAACTGTACTCAACATAAATTTTATTCTCTTGAGCCTTCCTCTGTTCTTCCCCCACAGATATGTTATTACTAAATGTGGGGCAAATGTGCTCTGATGGCTAGTATGACTTTTCTCTCCTGGTTGCTGGAATGGGTGTTGGAACCAACAATCCATGCATGGCTAATAATCAGTTTCAAAAATCACCAGTCACTCCACTTGTGTTTTGGGAAAATGGATGCAGACTCTTAATGAAAATTTAGTTACCTATTTCAGTATTTCAGTTAATTTGTCTAATATAATTGAAATCCATTCCCCTGACATCTGTCTAACCCACCTCCTTCTATGTCCTCTTCACCCATCTCTCTGTTCATCCATCCATCCCTCCATCTTGTCTTATTTACTGTTTGTTTGTTTTGTTAATCCTCCCCCGAGGACATTTTTTCCATTGATTTATAGAGAGAGTAGAAGGGAGGGGGAGAGGGAGAGAGGAAGAGAGAGCGAGAAACATGGATGTGAGAGAGACACATTGATTGGTTACCTCCTGCACACTTCCTGACCAGGGCTGGGGCTTGAACCTGCAACCCAGGTACATGCCCTCGACCAGGAATTGAACCCTCAACCCTTTGGTGCTCAGATGATGCTCTAACCACTGAGCGACACCAGCCAGGGCTTATTTACTGTTTATTTACTGTTTTTATATCCAGATTCTAGAACTGTACCTGGCATTTAGTGCTTAGTAAATATTTGCTGAATGAATGGCTAAATGCATTTCTCACAAAAATGGTTTGAGATAACTGAATTTCATTAAACATGGCTTACTGTGCCAATGAGAGAAATGGAAATTTGAAGTTGCTTTTGTTTTAAGTTCTGGAAGAGTGGGAATTGTAAATAAGAAAAAAATTATGGGAAAAAGCTTGGGGATGTCAGTAAATACTGATCTTTTAACTTTTTGTTAAAGAAATAGTTTGTTGATTTTTAGAGAGAGAGGAAGGGAGAGGGAGAGAGAGAGAGCGAAAAATCAGTGTGAGAGTGCAGCATTGAATGGCTGCCTCCTGCACGTCCCTTACTGGGGATTGTGCCCGAAACCCAGGCATGTGCCCTTGACCAGGAATCAAACCGGCAACCTCCTGGTGCACCAGATAACACCCAACCAACTGAGCCACACCAGCCAGGGCTTTTTTAATTTCCATTTTATCATGAACTTCTCTTTTTAATTTTCTGCTTTTAGTCAGTACAGTAAGTAGTTTTGATGTGAATGAAAAATTATTGATCCAGTCTTTTTTTTTTTTACCCCTGAACCATCCAGAGGTAACTTCTGGTTTGTATTTCTCTTGTAAACCTAATTACATTAAAGAGTATTTATAGTTGCCTCTTTAAAGCTCTATAACAAATTGCTTACATTTGTAACACATTTTATTTTTATAAATTGTTTATTTCTTATGAACTTAAAAATTTTATGAATTTTTCTCCTTTTGAAAGATATTTTATGTTTTCACCTAGGTTCTATTTAGTGAATTATCAATAATGACAATTTTAACTTTATTAGATCTCTTTCTGAATTTGCTGAAAGAGAAAGATTCAGTGGTTTTATCTAGTTACTGACAATTTAATGTCTAATTAGAGATTATTAGAAGTGCAGTTATCATTTTGTACTATAGGTGTTTATTTATTTCTGCCTCCTTTACTGGACTATGAACTCCTTAAGAAGAGATATCATGTCTTATTTGCATTTTTACTCAGTGGTTAGCTCAATACATTTTGAATTTTGTGCCCTTGGGTTAATGTTTATGTCATTTAATCTTGACTTTAATTTCCCGAGTTGTAAAAACAAATAATTTTGAATGACTTTTCTACCTCACAAAATTGTTTATTATCCCTTTTAAATTTCACATGTGAGAATTCATTGTGCATATAAAATATATAGATAAAATTGTTATTACTGAACGCTTATGTAAGACTTATGTTATTTGCCTATTTCTTTTTTAAATATCTTTATTAATTTCAGAGAGAGGAAAGGAGAGGGAGAGAGAAAGAGAGAGAAACATCAATGATGAGAGAGTCATTGATTGTTTGCCTCCTGCATGCCCCTGACTGGGGATTGAGCCTGCAACCCTGGCATGTGCCCTGACCAAGAATTGAACCCTATCTCCTGGATCCTAGGTCGATGCTCAACTGCTGAGCCATGCCTGGCCGGGCTCTTTTTTTTTTAATCCTCACCTGAGGATAATTTTTCCATTGCTTTTCAGAGAGAGTGGAAGGGAGAGAGAGAGAGAGAGAGAGAGAGAGAGAGAGAGAGAAACATCGATGTGAGAGAGAGACATTGATGACTTAAGTCATTCAAATTCCATGGTAACAGTACATCATAAGTAATCACTTAGATAATCACTGTGCTTACTTATGATGTATTGTTACCATGGAATTCAAATGACATCAACTGCACATTCATGCTGTTATGGAAAATAGCACTAATTGTGAGGATTCTATGAAGCTGACATATTAAATCTGCACTTTTCAGGCCTTATTCCAATCTGGGGCTAAGGTTTAATAATAATAGGTCTAAAATTTATGGCTGTTCCTAAAATCTATTCAGTAAAAACTCTAGCTCTCCTCAAGGCCTTTCTAAATAGTTGTGATCAGTAGAAGTTTGCTTCCACGAAGCGAATGTCAATAGGAGTCTCCAATATGGGGTATGGACCGAGGAGAAACTTTATTCAAACGAACAACTGGCAAACTGGGGAAAGGCAGCCTCTGTTGGAAACCAAAAGTCGGCTCCCCTGAGACAAAGGGGAAGCTACCTTTTATAAAGTTTGCACCCTGGTTCCTGATTGGTCCACTTTTTTTGCAGATGAGGAATCCAAATAGCAAAGCTCTGATTGGTCCAAGTAGCATGGCCCTGATTGGTCAGATTGGTCGTTATGGAGCAGCTCTGATTGGTCAGGATAGATGCAAAGGAGGATATAACTGCACAGGTCTGATTTGGCCGGCAGGTCTCAGTCCATCCATTGCAAGATGATACCAGGAACTCATTTATAAGGATTGATTCAGATGGCAGGAACACAGTGCAGGATGCTGACGGTTCAATCTAGCTTTTTCTTGAAATGCAGTGTTCATGAGAGGCTTCTGTCAGTGGCTCTAGACTCTAGTTATGAATTTGTGCCCAGTTAACCATGAGGGGTCCTTCTTGGCAGATATGTTCCTTTTTGAGGTTCACATTCCAGGTGGTATTTGATGTGGGCCTTGAAAATTCATTCTGTTGGTGGTAATTTTCTTTGATTCTTGTGTTTGGAATGGTATAGACTTTGGAAGCTCACACCTGGATTCAGATCTCAGCAGCACTCCTAATAGGCTGACTTGTCTTGGGCAAGTTACTTACTCTGTTTTTAAAACAGGGATAATCACACTTCCAGGATTATTGTACAGGTTTAAGGAAATAAGGTAAAGTCCCTAATATAATGCCTGTAACTTAGTATGTGATTAATAAATGGTAGTCATTATTTTCCTCTCTCTTACCATGGCTGATATCAAACATCCCATTAAAGGCTGTTAATATTGTAGTTGATGGTACTGAAATAATCTCGCCAGTGTCTTATCCTGAGGTTATTGCTACCTCTGTTGCTATTACCAGTGCTGCCAAGGCATTTGTCACAGCCATACTAGTACTACCTTTTGGTTTCAGGAGGACTACTGCACTCCTTAAGCCAAGCTTTAGTTCCCTTCTCCCTTAAAATGAGTTCATTTTGTGGAGAACCTAGAGTGCCCTGTGGAAATAATTGCAAGTATAGCCATGCCATCACTTCAGCTGATGTGCCCCATTAGAACTGAAATACAGTATGAGCACATAGTAGGCTTGAGAATGGGACTTTTGTAACCAACCTCATCTCAGCCTGCCTGTCTCAAAATTAGGAAGAATAAATTAAAATTATTTAGATCTTTTTAAAATGAGACATGATGCTCTGACATTATGGTTGTCCTGTTATTGTAGAGATTGTGATTAATATACCAACTCTTGTTACAAAGATACAGTGTCAAGTATCAAGTAAAAATTGGTGGGTTGAAGAATGGGGGCTATGACTGTGAAAACTGAGGAAGTTTCATCTGAGAACCTGGAACTTATGCCCTTGATGATATATGTGGGAAAAATGTCATATAAAGGCTAAAAATCTTAGTTTAATCTTAGACTGTCTTTAGTGGCTGGGACTATTGTTACTGACCCTGACAACCTGAATGGAATTATGTGGGAAACAAAAATACTTTAAAAAAAAATAAAATTTATTGGGGTGACATTGGTTAATAAGATTATGTAAGTTTCAAGTGTATGATATTATAATACATCATCATATAATAAATTGCCTTTGAGTCTGAGTGGGAGATTGCAGCAGACATGACAGCATGTGTGATGTGCTGTCAGACTGAGGTAAAATAATCTTATGTTTTATGCCAAAAGTAAAGGAATAATAGAAAATACCAAGGATGAATAGGAAATTTAAAATGGTTTTCCTGAAGTAGCATATTTGTTTTTTTCTAGATAAAAATTTATTATTTTAACATAACACATATTAAGCTTTATATTACTCTTGTAACAACTTCTAAGTAGTATTTATTGTCTGTACTATGATAATTGCAATGTGATAAAGGCTATATCTGTATTAACTTATTTAGTATAGTCTTGAATTGCAGCTCAGGCAATTTGCTTAACTTCTTTTCTGTGCTTCAGTTTATCTCATCTATAAAATAAGATAATAATACCTATGTATGCTCGAGGAGTAAATGAGAAAATCAGCTTTTTTCTTTTAATTTGATGACATTCCGCATCAGTGTATAGGGCTCTATTTTATCTCTTTTTACATATATATACTTCCTTATGAGTGGACATTTAGGATGTTTTTTATTTTTTGTCTGTATAGCACAGCTACAGTAAGTGGATTATAGATATGTCTTTGCGTATTTATTCTTAGAAATCCTTATATTCCCATTCTCTTGTATTTTAACCAGAATTAGGTGCTATTAAACTTTTTCTGATAACCTCTTGGTAAAAATAAATATAATTTTTTTCATTTCAATTATTTTTAATTTTTAGTGAAGATGGATTTTGTGTTTCTTATGTGAATTTTCTCTTTAGTTTTCTTATATATTGGGGTATTCCATCTATTTCTTACTGATTTGTAAGAACTCTTATTAAAGGTATTAACCCTTCATTATATGTTGCAATATTTTTTGTTTCCTATATGTAATTTTACTTTCTTTGTAATGCCTTCTGTAGTATAGAAATTAAAATTTTTATTTTGTAAAACCTATAAGTGTTTGACACCTGTGTTTTGGTTTATCCTTGGAAAGACCTCCTCAACTTTAAGTATGGAAATAGGTCTATCAACTACCGTTTTAATTTGTGATGCTTTATATGAGGTATCAGATCCAGAACAGTAGTCTGGAGGTTACTTTTCTAATTGAGATTCTGATTCCATTTTGCCTTTCTGTAGTCGGGTTTAAATGTCTGTGGACACTTGGGTGATTTCCACCTTCTGGCTGTTGTCAACATCACATGTTACGAACATCACTGTACAAGTATTTGTGTCTCTATTTTCAATTCTCTAAAAAAATTTTGTTTTAATCCTCACCCAAGGATATGGTTTTTTTTCCAATTGATTTTTTTTTAAAGTGTGGGGAAGGGAGGTGGGGTGAAGAGAGTGTGTGAGAGAGAAACATTGATGTGAGAGAGAAACATCGATCAGTTGCCTCCCATATGTGCCCCGACTGGACTGGGAATCCAGTCCCAACCTGGTGGTATATGGGATGATACTCCAACCAACTGAGCCAGATCAGCCAGGGCTCTACTTTCTTTTTTTTAAAAATTTATTTTTATTGTTGAAAGTATTACAGATGTCTCCCTTTTTTCCCCCCATTGATGCCCCCTACCCTGCATCTGCCTCCCTCCCAGGCCTTCATCACACCATTGTTTGTGTCCTTGGGTTATGCATATATGCATATAAATTTTTTGATTAATCTCTCCCTACCCACTCTCTCACCCCTGCCTTCCCTCTGAGATTCCTCAGTCTATTCTATGCTTCTTGTCTCTGGGTCTATTTTATCAGTTTATTTTGTTCATTAGATTACACATCTGAGTGAGATCATATAAAACTGAATCAGGAAGAATAAAAAAACCTGAATAGGCTAATAACAACTGATGAAATCAAAGCAGTAATAAAAAAAAACTCGCAGCAAACTAAAGCTGTAGTCTGGACGGCTTCACAGGAGAGCCTTACCAATCATTCTACTACGTATTTCAGCAGTCCCTTTAACATTTCTTGCAATGCTGGTTTGGTGGTGATATACTCCTTTAGCCTTTTTCTGTCTGGGAAGCTCTTTATTTCACCATCTGTTTTGAATGATAGCCTTGCTGGATAGAGTAGTCTTGGTTTCAGATTCTTGTTTTGCATTACCTTGAATACTCCATACCATTCCCTTCTGGCCTGTAGAGTTTCTGATGAGAAGTCAGCTGACAACCTTATGGGAGCTCCTCTGTAGGTAACAGATTGCTTTTCCCTTGCTGCCTTTAAGATTCTCTCTTTGTCTTGAATGTTTGGCATTTTAATTATGATGTGTCTGGGCTTGGGCCTCTTTAGATTCTTCTTGCTCTCTGTGCCTCCTAAACTTGTGTGACTTTTTCCTTCACCAGGTTAGGGAGGTTTTCTGCCATTATTTCTTCAAACAGGTTCTCTAACCCTTGCTTAATTTTGACCTCCTCTGGCACTCCAATGATGGGAATATTGTTACTTTTCATGCTGTTCCACAGCTCCCTTAGACTGTCCTGTTTTTTAATTGTATTTTTTTTTGGATCTCTGATTGATTTTTTTCTACCTGTCTTCTAATTCACTGATCTGATCCTCAGCTTCCTCTAATCTGCTGTTTATTCCTTCCAGTGTATTCTTTATTTCTGTTATGTCATTCTTCATTTCCTTCATAGTTTCCATATCTTTTTTCATGCTGTTGAGCATCCTTACAGTCAGTATTCTGAACTCTATATGTGATAGATTGCTTATCTACATTTCATTGAGCTCTTTTTCTGGAGACTTCTCTTGTTCTTTCATTTGGGGCTTGTTTTTTTGTTTCCCTATTTTGGCTGCCTATTTGGGTTTGTTTCTATGTATTAGGTAGGCCTGCTAGGACTCTCAGTCTTTTTGGAATATCTCTGGTGCAGGCCAATGTCAGATGCTGTTTGTGACTGGCCTTGAGTACCCTGTTTGGGCCTATCAATAACCCATGGCTTGAGGTCTCCTCTGTTGGGGCTTGGTGTGCTTGGATATGACCAAGGTGCCCACCAAAGTCTTCTTTTCCAAGGCCCAGGTCCAGAAGCAGATCAGGCAGACTCAAAGCACTCTGAAGTCTGCCTCCAGCCTCAGACTGCAGAAACTTCACTGGGTGGGGTGACTGATTATTATCAGTTTCTTATTGAGCCTCAGGCTGTAGAAACTCCATGGGGTAGGGTGGGCAATTGCTTCCCCTTCAGGCAAAAGCTGCTTGGAAGGTAAATGTCTCCCTGAGAAAGGTGTCCTCTGCAGTATGGGGGAATGTCTCAACACAGGAATCCAGGCGGCTGCCCTCCGAGCCTTATCCTTTGAGCCACCAACCCTGGATTCTCCTCACATAGCTCTAGTCCACTCTGCCCTCCCTCTGCCTGAGCCCAAGGTGAGTGGCTGCACACAAAATTTTATGCGTTGGGCCTTTAAGAGGGTCCCTGTATTTCCAGCCATCTCTCTTGGCAGACAGAAACCCCACTGCTTTTCACCGTCAGATGTTATGTGGGTACCTTTCTCCGTTCTGGTGCTCTGGGATGGGGAGCCCAGCTTGGGGCTTAGACCCCAGAGTTCTCAGTGGGAACCCTTCACAGCTGAGATATTTTACGGACCTTCAGCTGTTGCCTGTGGGAGCCTAGCCAGCCCTCTCACTCCTCCACATTTCTTACCAATCTCTTATGTGGTCTCCACTTTTCATCCTTGGTTTATAAAGGTTCCCTCCAGCTAGTCTTCAGTTGATTATTCATGGTGGTTTTTCTATATTTTAGTTGTAATTCCAGTGTGTTCCTGGGAGAGTGTCAGTGTAGCTTCCACTTAATCTACCACCATCTTGGAATCTTGCCTGTTGTTGTTAAACAGTTTTGAAAATGTAGTAATTACTATAGAGTGGAACCTCGGTTCTCGAACTTAATTCATTCTGGGAGGCTGTTCAAGAAGTGATTTGTTTGAAAACCAAATCATTTTCCCCCATTAGAATAATGTAAATTGAATTAATCAGTTCCAGACTCCCTATGAGACTTAAATGAACCACTTTCAGCACTCGTTCCAAGGAGGTATTTCAGGAGGTCAGCATGCACCATCTTCTCTTTTTCACATTACGCTGTCACTGGCTAACTGCTTTTCATTTATCCAAATCAACAGTTTTTCTACCTCTTCAATTGCCTGTGATAGTTGTTCGTGATTACTTTCATACCCTTAGCAACATCACCATTCTTGATGGCCTCTTTATGTTTTAAAATTGTGCTAATTGTCGATTTTGCCATGCCATACTTGATAGCCCAGATCAGACATGTGAACACCTTTTTTCATACTTTGCAATTATTTCTTTTTTCAGCTCTATTGTTCTCACAACTTTCCTTTTCACTTTGCTGCTATCACTAAACTTCTTAGGAGCCATGGTGACTTACTGTACATATTTAGTAATAATAAGCAGCAACCAAAGCTAAAAAACACGAAAATATTCACAGCACAATTTCCTGAGATGTTAGCAGCATGAAGTTTAGCGGTAAAGTGACTCATACTTGTGCATTCTCTCCTTTGTTTGTCACCTGAGAAATGTGACTTATTTTACAGGTATTAGCGTGAAAGGGTGGTTGGGTTGAAAACTGAAGTTTTGTTCAACATCCAAGACCCCCTCCCATTACCCCCTCCTCCCCACTCTACACCCCTGTGAACAACTTGGTTGACAGCTGAATTGCTTGAGATGGGAGATGTTTGAGTACTGAGGTTTGACGATATATTTTATTATAAAGGAATGCTTTTTGCCAATAATTTTATATAGTTTTTTTATTTCAAAATTGTACCTACTTAAGACCATAATCAGTTGTTTCATTAATAATTATAATGGGAAAAAGTATTGTGTCTAAAGATTTAATCATTCTATGACTATTTGAAATAGTACCATAATGATTTCCCAATGGTTTGTATCAGTTTATTTTAAAAAATTAATTAGTGAATATTACTGAAAGATTACTGACAGATAATATTGTATTAGCTTTAGCTGTACAGCACAATTCAATAATTGGGAAATGATTAATACAATAGATTTAGTTAACATATATCACCATGTACAGCTACAGTTTTTTTCTTGTGATGAGAACTTTTAAGATCTGTCTTAGTAACGTTCAAATATGCAATACACTTACAATGGAAACTTGTGCCTTTTTACCATTTTCACCTATTTTGCACCCCACTGCCCCCTCCAGCTCTGGCAACCACTAATCTGTTGTCTGTATCTAGGTATTTTATTTATTTATTTATTTTAGATTCTACATATTTGTGAGATCATACAGTATTGGTCTTTCTGTGTCTCACTTATTTCACTTAGCATACCTTCAAGGTCCATCCATGTTATCACAAATGGCAGGATTTCTTTTCTTTTTTTATGGCTGGATAATATTCCATTGTGTATATGTATAACATTTTATTTATCCATTCACCTATTGATGGACAGTTTTTGTGTGTGTGTGTGTGTCTTGTAAATAATGCTGCAATGAACAGGATTGTAGATATCTTTTGGAGATAGTGATTCCATTTAAGAATAAATACCCAGTAATTGAATTGCTGGATGATATGGTGGTTTTATTTTTAATATATATATATATTTAAATATATCTTTATTGATTTCAGAGAGAGGAAAGGAGAGGGAGAGACAGAAACATCAATGATGAGAGAGTCATTGATCGAGCCCGCAACCCGGGCATGTGCCCTGACCGGGAATCGAACCCCGATTGCCTGGATCCTAGGTCAATGCTCAACCGCTGAGCCACGCCCGGCCAGGCTATTTTTAATATTTTGAGGAACCTCCATACTGTATTCCATAGTGGATGCACCAATTTACATTTCCACCAAGAGTGCACAAGAGTACCCTGTTCTCCACATCCTTGCCAACACTTGTTATTTCTTGTTCGTTTTGATAATAGCCATGATACCTCATTGTGGTTTTGATTTGCATTTCCATGATGATTGGTGATGTTGAGTTCCTTCATATGTACCTGTTGGTTATCTTTATGTCTTCTTTGGAAAAATAATTATAAAATTCCTCTGCCCATTTTTTAATAAACATATCTTCACTTGAGGATGTATTTTTATTGATTTTTAGAGAGAGAGGAAGGGGGAGAGAGAGAGAGAAAGAGAGAGGGAAGGAAACATCAATGTGAGAGACAAACATTGAGCAGTTGCATTCTGTACCCACCCCTACCAGGGATCAAGTCTGTAACCTAGGTATGTGCTCTCTCTGGGAATCTAACCTGCCACCTTTTGGTGTATGGGATGATGCTCCAATCAAGTGAGCCACCTGGCCAGGGTTGCCCATTTTTTAATTGGATTTTTTTTGCTACTTAGTTGTATGAGTTCTTTATATATTTTAGGTTTTTTACCTGTTTTTGGATATACGATTTGCAGATATTTCTCCCATTCCATGGGTTGCCTTTTCAGTTTGTTGATATTTTCCTTTGCGGAAGACAAACTTTTAATTTTGGTATATTGTTTACGTTGCTTTTGTTGCCTTTGCTTTGGTGTTAAATCCACAAATCATTGTTAAGACCAACATCATGGAGCTTAACCCCATATTTTCTTCTAGGAGTTTTATGGTCTTATGATCAAGTCTTTAGTCCATCTAAGTCTTTGAGTTGATTTTTGTGTATAATTTAAGATATTGGTTGTTTCATTTTCTTGCATGTGGCTGTTCAGCTTTCCCAACAACATTTATTTTCCTGTTATATATTCTTTACTTCTTTATCATAAGTTAATTGACCATATATGTGTGGATATATTTTATTTATTGTTGATACAATTATAGATATCCCCCACTTCTCTCCCCCTTTTCCCCCTCCACCCAACCCCTGCCTCTCCATCCCCCAGGCCTTCACCACTTTATTGTCTGGGTCCATGAGCTATGCATATATGCATATATGTTCTTTGGCTAATCTCTTCCAGTCTCCCCTACCCTTCTGAGATCTGTCAGTCTTTTCCATGTATCCATCCCTCTGTTCCTATTTTGTTTGTCATTTTATTTTGTTCATTAGATTCCATATATAGGTGAGATCATGTGATATTTGTCTTTTTCTGACTGGCTTATTTTGCTTAGCATAATCTCCAGGTCCATCCATGCTGTTGCAAAGGATAAGAGTTTCTTCTTTTTTATAGCTGTGTAGTATTCCATTGTGTAAATGGACCACATATTTTTTTTTCTTTTTATTCTTCACCCAAGGATATTTTTTCCATTGCTTTTCAGAGAAAGAGAGAAAGAGTGAGAGAAAGAGAGAAACATTAATATGAGAGAGACACATCAATTGGTTGCCTCCCACACATGCCCCAACTGGTGCAGGGAGTCAAGCCTGCAACCTAGGTACATGCGCTTGGCTGGAATCGAACCCTAGACCCTTCGATCTGCAGGGCAACGCTCTAACTACTGAGCCAAACTGGGTAGAGCTGCCACATCTTTTTTATCCACTCACCTACTAATCAGCATTTGGGCTGTTTCCAGATCTGGCTACTGTAAATAACGCTGGTATGAATATAGGTGTGTATATATTCTTTCTGATTGGTGTTTCAGGATTCTTAGGATATATTCCTAGAAGTGGGATCGCTAGGTCAAATGACAGTTCTGTGTGAATTTATTTTTGACTCTTTATTCTGTTCCGTTAATCTATGTATCTCTTTTTCTACTAGTACCATACTATTTTAATTACTGTAGCCTTGTAATATAGTTGTGAATCAGGACGTATGATTTCTTGGCTTTGTTCTTTTTTCTCAAGATACTTTGGCTACTTAGGGTTTTTTTGTGGTTCCATAGAAATAGTAGGATTGTTCTGTTTCTGTGAAAAAGGCCATTGTAATGTTGAAAGGGATTGAATTGAATGTGGTTAGATTTATTCCTAGGTATTCTTTTTGATGCAGTTGTAAATGGGATTATCTTAATTTCTTTTTCTGATACTTTGTTATTAGTGTATAGAAACACAACTTTTTTCTTGTAAAACTTGTTGATTGATTTGAGAGAGAGAAACATTGATTTGTTTTTCCATTTATTTGTGCATTCATTGGTTGCTTCTTGTATGTGCTTGGACCAGAGATCGAACCTACAACCTTAGGGTATCAGGATGACACTGTAACCAACTGAACTACCCAGCCAGGACTAGAAATGCAACTGATTTTTGTATATTGATTTTGTATCTTGCAATTTTACTGAATTTGTTGATTAATTCTAACAGTTTTTTGGTGGATTATTTAGGGTCTTCTCCATATAAGATCCTATCATCTGCAGGTATTGACAGTTTTGCTTTTTCCTTTCTAATTCGGATACCTTTATTTTTTTGTCTTGCCTGATTCTCTGGTTGGGATTTCCATTACTGTTTGAATAGGAGTGGGGAGGGTGGGTACCACTGTCTGGGCCCTCATCTCAGATGAAAAGCTTTCAGTCCTTCACTGTTGAGTATGATGTTACCTGTGGGTTTGTTGTATTGGCCTTTATTGCGTTCCTTTTGTACCCAGTTTATTGAGGGTTTTGTCATGAAAGGATGTTGAATTTTTTCAAGTACTTTTTCTGTATCTGTTGATTTCTGTATTATATGATTTTTGTTGAGAATTTTTGCAGCTATATTCGTTAAGGATATTGGTCTATAGTTTTCTTTTCCTGTAGTGTCCTTACCTGGCTTTGGTATCAGGATAATGATGGCCTCCTAAAATGAGTTTAGGAGTGTTCCCTTCTTTTTAGTTTTTGGGAAGGATTGGCATTAATCTTTTAAAATTGTTTGATAGAATCACCACTAAAATCATCTGATCCTGGTCTTTTCTGTATTGGAAGGGTTTTGAAATCTCTTTACTCATTATTGGTCTCTTCATGATTCAGTCTTAGTAGTTATTTAACCATTTCTTCTCGGTAATCCAATTTGTTGGCATATAATTGTTCATAGTAGTTTCTTGATTATCCTGTGTATTTTTGTGGTGTCAGTTTTAATGTCTTTTCTTTTTTTGGTTTATATTTTTTTGAGTCTTTTTTTGTTTGTCTAGCTAATGGTTTGTCAATTTTGTTTGTCTTTTCAAAAAACAGTTCTTAGTTTTGTTGATCCTTTGTATTGTTTTTCTTATCTCTATTTTATTTATTTCTACTCTGATTTTTATTGTTTTCTTTTTTCTGTTTTGTTTGTTCTTTTTTACCCCCAGGTTCTCAAGGTGTAAAGAGAGGTTGTTTATTGGAGTTCTTTCTTGTTTTTTAATGTAGGCATTTATCACTATGCACTTCCCTCTTAGAACTGCTTTTGTAGCATTATATAGGTTTTGATGTGTTGTGCTTCTATTTTTCTTTGTTTCATAATTTTTTTTTTCCAATCCTCACCAGAGGATGTTTTTTCCTTTGGTTTTCAGAGAGAGTGGAAGAGGGGGGGAAGGGAGAGAGAAAGAGAGAGAGAGAGAGAGAGAGAGAGAGAGAGAAAGAAACATTGATGCGCAAGAGACATATCGATTGGTTGCCTCCCCTGTGGGCCAGGGATTGGTCCTGCAACTGAGGCACGCACCCTTGACTGGAATAGAACCTGAGACCTTTCCGTCTATGGGACGATGCTCTAACCACTGAGCAAACAGACCAGGGCTGTTTCATGGTATTTCTTGACCTCCCCTTTGACCAGTTGTTTGTTCAGGATCAAATTGTTTAATCTCCATATATTTGAATTTTCAAGTTTCCTCCTGTTATTGATTTCTTGATTCATAATATTGTGGTTGGAATAGATACTTGGTTTGATTTCAGTCTTCTTAAATTTGCTGAGAATGTTTTGTGGCCTGTCATATGATTTGTCTTGGTGAATGTTTCATGTGCACTTGAGAAGAATGTGCATTTTGGTGGTGTTGGAAGCAGCATGCTC
Source organism: Miniopterus natalensis (assembly GCF_054644295.1). NCBI lineage: Eukaryota > Metazoa > Chordata > Mammalia > Chiroptera > Miniopteridae > Miniopterus > Miniopterus natalensis. The sequence continues at coordinate 26,797,651 of NC_142086.1, forward strand.
TATAAATGCATGTCAGGCCCTTTTGATTTAATGTATGTCTCTATTCCAGTGTTTTCTTGTTGGTTATTTTGTCTTGATTATCCATTACTGAAAGTGGTGTATTTAGGTATGACATTGTGTGCATCATTCCAAAATTTGTTTTTAAAAAACTTTATATTTTATGTATTTAACTGGTACCTTATATTTAAAATTATTTCCTCTGGGGGGAGAAAAAATTATTTCCTTTGTAGGTAAAATTTGTTACCACACTCCAAACTTTATTTTGTACTTTTGATATGTGAACCATGCTTGAAGCATATTAACAATTACCTTTGACTTACTAAGTTTTTTAAATACACATGGATGTGGTTATCATGTGCTTGTGTTCATGAAATTTTTACTTTTTAGACCTATTTGTTGTATTTAGTACTTGTATTATTCTTTTGCTCACTTTACATGTACAGAATCCATGTTTCTTTGTGCCCCCACCCCCCAAAGAAACAGGGAGAACTTAAGGGTAGAATAGGGATGAGAACTCATTTCTCAAATCTTAGTTTGTTTGTTTGTTTGTTTGTTTGTTTGTTTATTTATTTATTTATTTATTTATTTATTTATTTATTTATTTATTTATTTTTACTGTTCAGATTATATACTCTTCTACATGGGACTGTATTTTTAAATATGCTTTTATTGACTTTTAGAGAGAGAGGAAGGGAGAGGGGGAGAGAGAGAAACATCGATGTGAGAGGGAAACATCAGACAGCTCCCTCCTGCTCTCCCCCCTGCCAGGGATCGAGCCACAGCCTGGGCATGTGCCCTGACAGGGAATTGAATGGGCAGCCTTTTGACGTGTGGGGTGACGCTCAACCAACAAAGCCACACCAGCCAGGGCATGGGACTGTATTTTTAACTCACTGAGTTTTTTCTTGAATATATGCCAGGTGGCTTCAAAATTTATTTGGTTTTGAAAGAATTGAATGTAATATTACTTTGTTTTGCAGGGGTTCTCAACCAAGTAAGACAGTAGATAAGAATTATTCAAAGCGGGCTGCACACACCAAAGAAAAGACAAAAGGTGATGATGGCGTTTCTCTTGTAGTGTCTGATACTCAGTCTAAAGGTTTGTTAACTTAGAAAATGGTTGTCATTTGAATTTTTGTGTATTGCATTTGTAATAATTTTTTAAAAATTGATTTTGAGAGAGAGAGAAACATCGATTGGTTTCCTCATGTGCATGCCCTGACCAGGGATAGAACCTGCAAACTGGGTACGTGCCCTGACCAGGAATGGAACTCCCCTACCTTTTGGTATATGGGATGATGCTCCAACCAACTGAGCCACACCAGCCAGGGCATATTTGTAGTAGTTTTTAATTTATGAATAACTCTATTTAATTTTATGTTTAAAGGATATGTGAAAATAAAGAGATTATTTTAGCAAATCAAAGAAAATGGCTAAATTTACTATCTGTATCCTGTAGTACATTACTTTTTGGTCTGTTTATTAAATCCGAAAGTAAATTTGAGTATTTTTTGTTGTTGTTGGGGCAGGGCACGTACCTCTAAAGTTGGAATGTCAGTTTAGCTCTTTTTGACTGGTGTTTGCATGACTGTGTTCGGGGTTGGTACTGGTGCTGACCTTACTACTGTTACTAGTTTCCCACTGCTTATCCTCCTGTGAAGCACATTCTTTATTCAGTAGAATTTCTCTCAGCTCTGGGAGGGTGCCAGTACCAGTTACTATAGCATTTTTAAACGTAAATACATCCCAGACTACTGAAACTTCTTTGTGGGCCTCCTGGCATGTAGGGCTAATGAATTAAAATTTTTTTCTCTTAAAATTAAAAAAATTTTTTCACAAGAACAATTTACTGCATTAGTCAGATGTGAAACTAACATCTTCAGAGGTCTCTTAGGTTATTGATAGCTCAAACTAGTGAGGTATCTTGTCTTCTAAATGATTTTTAAATTACTTATAAGACAGATGGTCCTTTAATGACACTATACAAAATTTCTTTGTACTTCCTTTGAAACACAGCTATTTACACATTTTTAGTAGCTTTTTCATAGAAGAGGCAAACTTAAAAGGGTACTAGACTAATAGCTTTGACGTATACAAGAAACCAGCTGAAACTCTTAGGAAGGCAATCTTTAGAGAAAACATTGTGACTCCGTAGTCATAATCTTTGATTTAGCTACTAAGTACTGTCTGCATATAATGAAAGACCTTTCTTTTCTTATGAATATTGCTTTTCCCAGCAGTAATTACCTTTGGTTATCAAATATAAGTATTTGTACAAATGGGCTCAGTTCAGATACTATCAAGACAGCATTAAGCCCTCACTTTCCATTGCTTTTCTAGGTAGAGTAGGAATAGTTGAATAAAAAGCTTTCTGGTTGTATCCTTTAATAATACAAAGTCACAGTGGAATTTTAGATTTACAGCAGGGAAAGAATGCATGATAAAATAAATGCTTTATACTTTCTCAGTATTCCTGAAGGTGCTCCTCATAGGTAAAGTGATTTTAAGAAAATTAGGTATTGAAACTTAAAAAACTCAGCATGTTTTCATGCTATTAATAATTGTGTCTAATACCAGTTGTTTAACAGAAGGCTGTAAATTAATGGGAATTCTGAATTAAACTCCAGGTGTACCATTATTTTGTAGCACATTAAGTTTGCCTTGTGGAAATTGCTTTTATGAAAATAATACATTTAAAATATTAAATATTTTTTTGTTTATAGGAATTTTTCATCTCTTTGATTTTACATGCTAGTAATATTTGCAAGTTAAATTGTATATATTATGCAAATAGAATCCTATTTTATTTATGTATTTTTTTAATCCTCACCGGAGGATATTTTTTCCATTGCTTTTCAGAGAGACTATGGGGAGGGGGGAGAGAGAGAGAGAGAGAAAGAGAGAGAAACATTGATGTAAGAGAGACACATCGATTGGCCACTTCCTGCACATGACCTGACCGAAGCTGGGGATCGAGCCTGTAGCCGAGGTACATGCCCTTGGCCAGAATCGAACAACCCAGGATCCTTCAGTCCAAGGCTGATGCTCTAACCACTGAGCAAAACTGGCTAGGGCAGAATCCTATTTTTACAATGTCTAGCTCTATCTAATAAATTTATTTCTGTTTTCCATGAGATAGTCTTGGCAGATGTGCAAATAATAAACTAGTTAAAGGAAATTCCTATATAGTAGAGTTTTTCTCAAGCCACTTTCTTTTCATCAGTCTTTTTGCCACAGAGTTTATGTTTAGAAATTTTAATGTGATACAGTTTTTATGTGTAGAAATTGTATTTGACTACTTTTACAGTTTACAAAGTTACAAATAAAATGTAATGTGCTTTTCAAAATACTATATTGATGATTTGGGGGGAGTTTGCTTTCCTGGGAGATGGAGTAACGAGTATTTTCTTTGGAAATTGGGAGACTGTTGACTGTCTTGGAGTTTTTGCCCTCACTTCTGTCCCAGTGCCTGTGCTTTAAGCAACAACAAAGATAATATGAATGTTAGTCATTAGGTGTCTCTGAAGCTAGAGTAGGAGCAAGAATCGTTGATAGTACTGAGGAAACTTTGAGTGGAGAGGTCAGGCTAGTTAGTGTTACATGAATTATGAATTATGAGTTCAAGGAAGCTGTTTAGGATTTGCTGTGCATAAACTTTGAGTTTGTATTTGAATGATACAGATTCAGGAAGCAAAATTATTCGGGATAACTTTCTATTAGGTATAACCTATTGGAAGGTATTTTTGTACAGTACATACATTTGATAATTGAAATACTAAGCAGTTTTAATAATAATTGCCATGGGTTTCAAAAGAATGCTTTTTTATTAAAGGGAACACTTATTTCTCTGTAGGGTAGTAGATTTATTAGGGACTTCAAATGACAGTGTCTTGATTTTTAAAAAGAAGAAACTAACTAAAGCAAATTGATAGCCTTGCGAATGATTACATATCACCGCCAGATGCTGAGGAAAGGTATTTTGGCTCCTTTTGAACGAATAGTGATCACTATTCTACTCTTTCCAATTATTGTCCCTTTTCACTTCAAAATGTATATATATAAAATCTTACACTTAAAAAAGAAAACTAATTTATAAAATTACAATGAATTACCGAAACATTTTAAGACATGAATTTCCCAAATTTTATTAAGACCATTTCCCCCCTCTTTCTTGTTTTACAGTTGAATGCAGTTATAGCTAAAGGTAAAACATAGTTTGGTTGCTTTGCTTTGGTTACTAACGAATACTCCCTTTTTACATATTTTCTTCATATTTATTGTACGATGAACATTCACTTTGTGGATGCAGTTTAAAATAGAGTATCTTTATATTCAACCACGTCCGTATGAGAATTTAACAGTGGACTTCTTTTAAAAATTAACTTTGGAAGTGGTATAGCAATTGATGATGTTTCTGAGAGCTCTTCTAAAAGGTATCCTTTCTGTACTTTTTGGTTATGTTTATATCTCCTTTGTTTTTAAAGACCTTAATAGTGGAAGCAGAGGTTCTGAACATCTTGAAGAGGGGAGCAGAAACAAGAATGACACATGTTCTCATACAAAAATGGAACCCACTCTGATTTCCAGAAAGAGAAAGAAAAGGCTTAGAAGTAATTTACCTGATTCTCATAATTCTACTTCTTTATATAAGTCAGCAGAACAGACAGTAAGTAGAGGCATTTAGATGCCACCTGAAATAATTTGTGCTATGATAAAAATGAATTGACCATGGCCAAATGATGTTTTTCTGGCTTTCTGGTTTTATCATCAGATTTCTTTTTCTTTGTCTATTTTTTTATTTTTTAAAAATGATTTAAATGAAACTTTTTTTGCAGTTAATACAGTTATTGGAACAAGTTTTAAATATTATGAATGAGTAAAAAGGTTAAGTTTTAAATATTATGAATGAGTAAAAAGGTTAAGTTCGCCCCTCTTTTGATACTCCTCCTTACTTAGTACTTCAGTATATGTCTTTCAGACTTGTTTTCTTTTTCTTTTCCCTTATTTTAAACAAACACTATTTGTACTGTCCAGTTAATTTCTTTTTCACTTGCTCTGTAAAATTATTATCAGATTTTTTTTATCAGTAGTAATTTACTTATGAACTCTTTAAGCCTCTCTTATCTAGAGTTTAGGGAATTTTTTGTAAGTAAAGAATCACTATATTTAGTGCATACATTCCCTATTTTCAAAGACTTAGTATTGGGTAACAATAAACATATAAGAAGACAGCTTTTTTATTTCTTTGATTTACAAGGCATTTCAGGACTTTGAGTATCTTTGAGTTATAATTATAAACATGATTTAGATTTATTCAGTAACAGATATGAAAGCAGTGACTGATTTCATAATTTTTTATATTGTTACCTGTTTAAGTTTTTAATTTTTTGTTCTTATTACTGGCCACATGATGTCATATGGCCTCTTTTGTAAAATAAAACTGTAAAAAACAACTTCTTTCATTCTAAAGTTGACTTAGATCATGGAAGACCATCTGAAGCACTTGTAAATATGGGAGTCTCACCATCCTATCCTTTTAAAAACTGTTCAGCCATCAGTTTGGACATACCAAACTCTATGTCTTTATACTTGGGAGACACTGGCAAGAGTAATGTAGTACAACTGTGTAATTTCCTATCCCTGTAGTTATAGAAATGATGTAATATTTTTTACTTTAGGAATTTAAACTTTTTAAAAATTTATTATGATAACCATATTTGAAAAATGCTAATTTTTTAATTCATTTATTTATGTTCAGAAAGAACAAGAAAATGACTCAACAGTATCCTCTGAGTTTGAAAAGCCAAGTGAAAACTGTGATCAAGATTCAAAACTGCTTGAAGACATTACACCTGAACCTATTGAAAGTGATTTTACTGAACTATCCTCACTTAATAGTCAGGAGTTGGCTTTGAATGCTGCTCACAAAAGCACCTCTGAATGTTCAATCTCTGAAACTTTTGAGAACTCTACTTTCACTGATACTTTGGGGAATTCTGCCCTGGTTGAGAAGGATGAGAATAACTTGGACACAATGGAAAAGCCTCTTTTAAGTGACCACAATGAAGGGAACCAACCATTGATCTCAGCTGAAACAAGTAAGTAACAGGAGGATTATAAAGCCTTTTAATTTTTTCTGCCATACTTAGTTATTTTATTTCTTCTCTTGAACTAAGGCAGTAAGCCATTTATGATATCACTGTGGGATATATTAACTTTAGGGAAAAAAGAACTTGGGGTTTTGGGAACTGAAGTTTATAATACTGATTTAGATAAAAACAGTGGAATACTCAGAAGCAGAAGTAATTTTTTAAAAAACTAATGTACTGTAATTCATCTTATCAGATTTTAAAAGATTCCATAAGGGCCATTATTACTGTCATTTGGTTGATGAAACTGAAGTACACAGAGTGTAAGTGGTATTTAATTATTGTCGTTAATTTTGATTTAATTAATTTTTTAGTATTTGATGTCACATGGTACATAAAAGGTTCTAAAGGATGTAGAATGAATAGTCTTCCACACCTTCCGCTAGCCATGCATTTCCCCCTCCTGGAAGCAACTAATGTAACAGAATTTAAAGTACAGTTTAGAGTGATGGTACAATATATTATTGGGACTAGAACTTGTTCCTAAGCTCTTCTCATGGCTTGATATGTTTTTAAATGTCTTCATCCTTCAACCTGTGGGTAGCTGCTAAATTGTAGTGCTGATTTGGAAACATTGCACATAACTAGTATAAATCAGATAATGAATGAATGATAGGCCAGTTTCTAAATTGAATAAAGTTAGATGATTAAATTTAATGGGGTTATTAAAGATATATTGCATGAATTAGAAAATTTTGTTATGTGATTATTGAGATACATTTAAAAAGAATTTTTTTTTCCTTTTCAGTTGTTGTTTCCAGTGATGAAGAAGGACCCATTGAACATAAAAGTTCAGAAATTCTTAAATTACAATCTAAGCAAGACCATGGCATCACTAATGAAAATCAGAATATTTCTGAGTCAGCATTGTCAGAACTACCATTGATTACATGTGAACCTGTACAGGTAATTTATTTCTGCATTCTCATGGATAAATAATGAAATATTCACTATTGGTTAATGACTATTTTTTGTTTCATCAAGGAGAATATTGTAGTAAAAATTATACATTTTAAAATTTATTATTTTTTAAAAAAATATGTTTTTATTGATTTCAGAGAGAGGAAGGGAGAGATAGAAACATCAATGATGAGAGTCATTGACCGGCTGCCTCCTGCACGCCCCTTACTGGGGATCGAGCCCACAATCTGGGCATGTGCCCTGACCAGGAATCGAACCATGACCTCCTAGTTCCTCAACCACTAATCCACGCTGGCTGGGCAGCACATTTGTTTGGTTTGAATTTTCTTTTTTTTTTTTTTTTTTACAGAGGTCAGCCTTTTATTGAATGTGTTACAAAAGGTTTAGTCAGAAAGACCAAAGCCCGTGTCGTCATCAGACCCCTCCGACTTCTTTCTTCGCTTCCTCTCTCTGCTCAGCTGGGGCAGCAGCGGTGGAGGGGGCAGGGCCTCCTGCTGGGGCAGGCCCACCAGCCCCTACCTTGCAGATGAGGCTCCCGATGTCGACCTTGGCCAGAGCCTTTGCAAACAAGCCTGGCCAGGAAGGTTCAACGTTTACACCAGCTGCTTTAATGAGGACACTGATCTTATCCTCTGTCACTGTCACCTCTTCGTCATGCAGGATAAGGGCCGAGTAGATACAGGCGAGCTCTGAGACCGAGGCCATGGTGTGGGCGAGTAGTGGGCGGGCGCTGCCCGGAGTGGTGCTAGTCACCAGGTGAAGTGAGGGCCTCACCCCAACGCGGCCTTAGCTTCCTCGGAAGAACCGAGCACCTTACTGGCAGCTGAGGAAAGGGGGCTGGTTTGAATTTTGAGACAGCTTTCATATTAGTTTCAGAGAAATACGTAATTTTTTAAATTTTGAAATGAAAGGATTATACCATTTTTTGCGGTCACTTATATTTTTTCAGTCTAAATATTCTATTACTTGAATGTATATATTTTTAATGGTTCTCATTAGGCATTAAGTACTTTATCAAAACTTTTTCTAGAATTAAAGTTTCCGGTATTTATCTTGTCTTGTAATACTATAATTACTTGGAATTATTCCTTTTCCTCACATGCTATTCAGGCAGTACAATATAGAGGAAAGAGCATGGCTTCTGGAGATATATAGACCTGTGTTCAAATCCTGCCTTTGCCATTTGGGCAAGTCACTTCCTTAAGCCTGAGTTTCCTCCTATGATAAGTGAGGATAGTGACAACAACTTCACAAAATTATTTTGAGTATTAAATGAAATAACATATGAAGAATTTAGAACAGTGTCACAAACTTTTCAGTTAAGTCCTTTGTATCTTTATTCTTATAGGACGTAATAAATGGTAGTCTCTGTTGGTCTGATGTCAGCCACTTGTGTTTTTGACATAGCATTTTGAAGAGTCTAGCTCTAAAGTAAGGTTCAAGTCATTTATTGTCAGTATTTGTTCATATTATGAACTTCTGAATATGTTATTTTTAAGAAATGATTATCATTGACCACCAGTACAGAATTATGGTAAACTTCTGTTGGTTTGTTTTTAAGTAAAGTCAGAGGCTGCTATTCTGTAGAGTGTGAGGAAGAATTTGGTCAGTTTTACAAAAACAGTCTGATGTGATTAGGTTCACCAGTGTTTCTGTTGCATCAGGAACTCCATACAGAGATCACCTTAGCAACTGTGTTCTGAATTTTTGTTAAAATGTAACCATTCTTGCCCGATGGGCCATAACATACTTGATGGCGTAGTTATATTTGTAATTAAAACACTGTCATTGTTGATAATGAGTTTAAACTTGTCAATTATTATAGTTCCTTTGGTAGCATATAAGTTTACAATGCAGTATGAAGTGATCATATTATAAGAAAACAACAGGTCCTGGCCAGGTAGCTCAGTTGGTTAGAGTGTCATCCAGATATGCCAAGGTTGATCCCGGACAGGGCACATGCAAGAAGCAACCAAGGAACGCATAAATAAATGGATTAACAAATTTATGTCTCTCGCTCTCTGCCTCTTTCTCTCTAAAATCAGTCAATAAAGCCCTAGCCTGTTTGCTTCAGAGGTTAGAGCTTCAGCCCGTGGACTGAAGGGTCTGGGTTCAGTTCTGGTCAAGGGCGCATACGTCGGTTGTAGGCTTGATCCCTGGCCCTGGTTGGGGTGCGTGCGGGAGGCAACAAATCTATATGTCTTTCTCACATCGATGTTTCTCTCTCTCTCTCCCCCTTCCACTCTCTCTGAAAAGTAATGGAAAAAATATCCTCAGGTGAGGATGAAAAAAAAAAAGTAAAATCAATCAGTAAATAAAAAATTAAAAGAAAATAACATATCTTGCAGAACTGACAGAATATGGTCAGAACCAAACAACAAATAATGTGGAGACTTGCCAAGATCTATAAGGCCAAATACCAGAACATCTCCACATTCTCCCTTGTTTCCAGTTTTAAATGAAGTTATGAGAAACATGGTTTGCTTATTTTTAGGAGGCAGTTAGTCTGTGCAAAATGTGAGGCCCAATAAGAAATTATTTCTATTCTATCTTGTACTTTTATCACTTAAACACAGAGAGTTCTCTGACTCTGATCAAGTGATTAGAGCAACCTTGTAGTTTTTGCTTCCCCTTTTTATGTAGGGGGTAAGAACAGTATAATAAACAATAAAATATGAGAATGACAAAGAAATTCCATCCAAGCAGGTAAATGCCATTGTGAACTGGGTTAAAAATAGTGAGTACTGTGTACGTTTCAGATGGGGACTAATCACATTTTGTAGTGGTAGGTGGAAAGGTAGTGCACATGTGTAATTGCTCTAGTGATAATTTATTTGGTTCCTTGTGACGTTAGGGGTAAAGAGGGATACTGTGCGAAGGCTAGGCAGATAGGGAGCTGAAAAAGTCATTTCAAAGCAGTGTAAAACTCAGGAGAGGGTGTAGCCACAGCTCCTGCTGATACTGCCTGGTTGTCTATTGTAATTTAAAGCAGAGTTATGTAGTTGTGTGGAAGTGGTATGAATTTTGAGGTTTTAGCCAACTGGTTGGCTATCCTCAGACATAAAGCATATAGTAAAACAGATTTCATGTAACAGATGGTTTTTAGACACTTCCTTTCATTGCTCACTAAGCTCTTAGTACTAAGAGCATCATCTTGGTTTATGGAAGCAATTTTATGTGGTTGTAATAACCCTTGACTTAGAGATAGAGACATGAATTTGTCTTAGCTTTGCTTTTTACTAACTGCATTACCTTGTCAAGTCACTTAACCAGTCCAAACATCTATTAATTTAAGAAATGGAAAAAAATAACTACCTCATAAAGTGGTTATGGTGATTAAAAGAGAGAATATATTTAAAAATTCATTTTAAACTAAAACACTATATACATCTTAATTTACTTCTGTTGAGTTAAAAATGAATAAAGGGTATATCGAGTTTGAAATCATGGCTTTGATACAGAGGAAGATAATTTCAAGGGCTTAGACCTATGGAATTAATTTAGGATTTGACTGATTTTCTCAAGGTAAATTGTGTACTTAAAAAAAAGTGTTTTTATTGATTTTAGAGAGAGAGGAAGGGAGAGGGGGAGAGAGAGAGAAACACTAATCGACTGCCTCCCCCACTCACCCAAACTGGGGATGTAACCTGCATCCTGGGCATGTGCCCTGACAAGGAATTGAACTGGTGAACTTTTGGTGCACAAAACAGCAGTCAACCAACTGAGCCACACTGGCCAGGGCTAATTCATGTACTTTTTAAGAAAAAATAATCTAGATAATTATTTCCTTACAGTAAGAACAGTATAATATTCTTCAGTTTCAGTAATTTAAAGGAGTATTTGACTTTGGAAAATCATTGTCAGCATTTATATAATACTTAGGGTTATAAGCATTTTATAATTTATTCCTTGTTAGGCTTCATCTGAATCATGTCCTGCTGTAGAAAACATTTCCTGTATTATACCTAGTAACGAGATGGATCTACAACTGGATTTTATATTTACTTCTATTTATATTGGTAAAATAAAAGGAGCTTCTAAAGGTTGTGTTACTGTAAGTATATTAAATTTTTTATTTTATTTTATTATTTTTTTTTAGTTTTGGATCTTGGACAAGGCATTTCAGATTGTCTTCTTTTTTTTAGTGCAAATGAAAATAGAACAGAATAATTTTATATGGGAAACTTTAAATATATCATTGTACATACTTTATCATTATACATACATGTCTTTAATTGGAAGGGGATTCCTAAAGTCACAGGGGACTGTCCTAAAATTATATTTCTGATCTGATTACTCTACTGAAAATCTTGTATAAAAACTATGTATTGATATTCTTTGGGCTCTAAAACTAATTTGGTGGGAAAGTACATTTTTATTAAAGTTGCAGTGGGGAGCACAAACAAGAAATCTAATTAGAGCTTATCTGAAATATTTCCTCTTCCAGGAATCCTTTTTTGATTTCCCCTTCCTAGCCAGAATTAACTTCTCCCTGTACTGTGCACTTACAGCACTTTGGACATCTTTGGACATCTGTTGTAATATTTATTCTATGTGTTTATAATTGTTTATATTCTTGCCTGAACCTCTCTATTAGCCTTTAAGCATCTTGTGGTAAAGAGCCATGCTTTGGTTCTCTTTTATCCTTCCATAAGTGGCTGAAACTTAAGTAGGCCCTAAAACTTCAGTTGAACTGAATTGACTACATCAGATTATAACACAGATATTTTCCCAGAAGTTTTATTAATGTTTTCACTGTGTTAGGAATAGGGCAGGGAATATAAAAATGGTAAGACATGGTCTGTGCTTTCAAGGACCTTGTAGTGTAATGGAAGCAACAGACACTAAAATACTTATGTTACGGTAAAATGTACAATGGAATATGTACAAAAAGGGTACATGTGGGAATGAGTACCTGTATCTGTCTGGAGGAATCAGGGAAAGCTACACAGAGAAGACAGTGAAAGATTTAAAACATAAAGTAGATGTTTACTTGGTGACAATGTGGGGAAAGACCTAATCCCAATAGAGTAAACATTGTGTACAGCTGCAACAAATCCTGTGAACTACAAATAATGATAGCTTGTGATATAAAATCACTTTGATTGAAAGCACAAGAACAATTTAGTTTAAAATTAATATTCCCTGATCACTAGTTTTCAGATATTAATGATTTTGGCATGCTTGGGGTTATTTTACAGTTTTTTTTCTTTATGGAATTTTGTTCACTTTTTATCACCCCCCCCAATTGCATTTTGCTTTTTTATTTTAAATTCAGGTTTAACCAATTTTCTGTTGAGTTCTTTGTAATGGTAGAAAATTGGGTAACTTCAGCATATGACAGTAATTTATTAGCTGGGGAAGAAAATAAAACTAAATATTCAACAATGGATTTTCATTAATTAATGTATTAATTACATTATTACACAGTCAGGTGGACTTATTATGGGTAAAAACCAAAACCAAACAAAAGAAACTACAAATGAATAAAGGAATAATGAAAAGAACACCTATAATCTTGCTTATCTAGAGACAACGCCGCTGATTCTGAAGTGTATATCATTCTGTATTCTTCATATTAGATATATATGTTTAAAACAAAAAGGTATGACATACATACTGTTTTGTAACTCACCATAATTATATTAAACTAATTTAACTCATGTACCTGTTTTAGGATACTTGGGTTGTCCTTTAGTTCATGACTGTTGGGCATTTCAGTTCTCCCAGTATTTTGCTATTACAAATAGTAGGGTACTGCAAATACTCAATAAATGTCATAAAGTAGGTCTTAAAAATTTGTCTCTTTGTTGGAACACTTCTTATAATTAAGGTAAAAAACTTAAATGTCTAATTATAAGAAAGTGGTTTAGTAAATCAAAGCAAATATATGCAGGTAAAATATGTGCATGTGAGCAAAGACAGGAATTCTGCAAAAATTAAAAGTTATGTTATGATGCAGAGAGCATAAGCAATTTAAAAAAATTGACAAAAATATAATTAAATTAAAAATAAAAAAGCTTAACTTTAATATATGTTCTATTTTAGGCAAAGGCCATGATGCTCTGTAACTTAGAAATTAAAAAACTTCTTTTTGGATGGTTTGTAAATATATTAGAGAATTAAACTCAGTCATTTTCCAAATGCTTAGTAAGTGTCTACTATGTACTGTTGCAGACATTGGAATACTGTTCTCACCGTCATGATAGTTAAAATTTAGCTGAGCTAGAAAAATGCCTATAGTAGTAAACTTGTATAAATTAGAGCCATTTTTTAGAGTTGGACATATAAGTTGTTATTACTTTTTTTAGTCTTGAACAGCGATTTTCCACCTTTTTCATCTCATGGCATACGTAAACTAATTACTAAAAATCTGCGGCACACCAAAAAATACATTTTTGCCAAAGAAAAAAAGGTATAATTTTGATTGACTTACCAAAAACAAACAAACAAAAGTAACCTACCCCTTTTGCTCCAAAGTGACTTTTTAAAAAAAACCAGGTGCCTATACTTGTATATAAGGATTTCTGGTACCAAGAATTAACCAATCAGATGCAGCCTTATTGTGCCAATAAGATGCAACTCTATCATATGACCTATATATTTATGGTTCAAGACAGGGCATTCACACCAGATGGCTATTGTTGTGGTGGCTGTTGGCATTTTTTTTTGTTTGACAGTCTAATAAGAGAAAAGAGGTCAGTGCTCCTGACTAAATAGTCAGGTATTGCATGTTTTAAAAATTCTTGTGCCAAACCGGTTGAAAATTGCTGGTGTAGAGAATGCTGCAGTAGATGTAAACATTTCATGTTTAGATCTCAACTTTGTCAATAGTTGGAAAATGTGTATTAAGTACCTGTTATGTTCAGAGAACTCTACTGGCTGTTGTAAGACATTATAAAATAGCTCTTTATGTTCAGCTTTATTCTTAAGTTTAAATAGATGTGAAATGAATTCAGAGAACTGGGTTTACCTTATTGCCACAAAAACATCTTATTTTCTCAAATGAGGATTAAATTTTTGCTGGGAGTAGGGCTTTGCCTTTACGAGAGGTTACATATTTGGCTTAATCATCATACAAAGGTATAAATGAGTATCAGATTCTTGCCAAGATAAAAGGTTTGATAGAACAAGAATACTTAACAGTGGAAAAAAAAAGAGAGAATAATGTAGAAAGTAGAGGCCAAAGATACACAAATGGCACTATTTCTAGCTCATAATTTTGTAGTAATAACTATAAAAATTTAAAAGCAAACCACTCATATATTTATTTTCTATAACTAGTTATTTTCATTTGGTAAGATATATTTTATGAGGTTAAAGATCCAGTGAAACACATCAGAAAGAATTTCACAATGGAAAATATACACCAAATTCAGGGTGTCTCCCCCAAATGTATACACACTGATAGCTCAATTTTGAAAATGAAATGTATTTTAATAAACACTGCCTTTACAATTATTTAAAGTGTGTGTATACATTGTTTTTGGACACCCTATATATAAGCAGTTGTGTGAAAGTGACAGAAATATAAGGTGAATTTGATTAAATTAAACTAGATAACATACTTAGATGCTAGTGTCTAATAGTTCCCCTTGATTGAGGGTCTTATTTAAAGCTGAGAGAAGTTTAGTAAGTTACCTAAGTTTATGTACTTGCTATTTGTTTAAGTGGTATAGATAATAGAAGCAGGATTTGAACCCCAAGCTCAGCTTTTAACTCATACCATTTTGCTTGAATTTTGATTTAGTGCCTAACTTACACTATGAAATACGAGATTTATATTTGTGGAGCTACAATATGAAATAATTTTTAAATTGGCAAAAGAAATGGAGTCACACTAAGCCTGCGATTTCACTGAACATTGTTTTTTATTTATTTGGAACTCTGTTGACATTTAATTTAGGCACCCATGTATCAAGACCATGTTCAGTTTTATTTTGTGCTCACAGATTTGGTCAACAATTTCATAAATGGGTTGCTTAAAAGAGACACCTAACTAAAAAATAAATTAATAACCACAAATTCATTTGGCATTAATGGAAAAGCACATGTCAAAGCACAAGCCTATTTTAGATGATACATGTAAGATCTAGGTGCTCTCCAACTCTAGAGAGTTTATTATAATAATAGCAACACTTAAGGAGGTCAAATATATGCAAGTGGTACCTAGAGAAAATTAGTGTCCTGGCAGAAGGAGCAACATAAGGAAATTTGTAACATGGAACAAAGAAGGATGAATGTTGGGAGTTTCAACAAAGCCAAGAATCAAACCCTGTTTTGTGGTTAGTTAATTTACCAAAGGCAGTGATATCTCTTGGCAGTTTCTTTTGGACTTTGTCTTATTTCTTCTTTAAAACTCAGGAAACATTTTTCAAAAATATATTAAGTAAACTCTTATTTTTTTTTTTTTAGAATGAGCATATTGAGAATTAAATTATTTGCACATGGTTCTTTTTTTATTGAACTTATTAGGATGACATTGGTTAATAAAATTATATAGGTTTCAGGGGTACAATTCTATACTACAGTGTCTGTATATTGTATTGTGTGTTCACCACCCCAAATCAAGTCCCCTTCCATCACCATTTACCCCCCTTTCCTCTCTCCTACCTCCGCACCACTCCCCACCCCTTTCTCTCTGGTAATCACCATATTATTTTCTGTCTGTGAGGATTTTTTTTTGTTTAATCCCTTCACCTTTTTCACCTACCCTTTCCCCCCGCCCCTCTAACAGCCAACAGTCTGTTTTCTGTATCTATGAGTCTGTTTCTATTTTGTTTGTTAGTTTATTTTGAAATGGGATCCTAACTTTATTCCACATATAAATTGAATCATATGGCATCTTGTCTTTCTCTGTCTTATTTCACTTAGCATAATACTCTCCAGGTCCATCCATGCTTGTTCCATAGGATAAGATTTCCTTCTTTTTTACGGCTGAGTAGTATTCCACTGTGTAAATGTACCAAAGCTTTTTTATCCACTCATCTACTGATGGACACTTGGGCTGCATCCAAATTGTGGCTATTGTAAATAACGCTTGTATAGGGTTCTTAAACCTTCATAAAATGAAGTAATTATACTGAAACATATTCTTGGTTTATTGATAAAAAGTCTTGAGCACTTTTAGTGTAGAATTTGAATATGTACTTGTGGTTTGAAAAGGAAAGAAATTGTGAAAACTTGGAGTAGTAACAACATTTCGAGTGGTTACTCAGTTTTTACTTTTGTATTTTTCCTTTAGTTCACGCCGAAGTATGTTAGAATCCCATTTCAAGGTAAGATATTGTCTTACGACCTTTTCACTATAATTCAGAGTATAAAATAATTAGCAAAAATTCTGAAATCTTTCTGCAGCAAGTTTTCCATAATTTTTTCTTCCAATATAGAATTTAAGTAAAACCAATGTTAATAATGTTTTTCAGTCTAACACTTTTTTTTTTTTAGCAGCTTCAAAAGCAGCTAAAATGTTTTAAGATACTGAAAATAGTATACTATTGTTTTAATGACTTCAAGTCAAGTAATATTAAGGGACTCACGATAATTTCTTGGGTTTAACAGAAATAATGTTTTGATAGCAAGAAGAGTTTTGGTATATAAGAAGGGAAGAAATCAGAACTGTAAGGAAAGAAGCATAAGGAAAATTTTTAATGTGTACAAACAGGTCAAGTGGTTTTGCATAGGGGTTAAGAGAGAACCAGTAAAAAAGAATGGAAGGAGGGAAGGGAGAGAGGGAGAGAGGGAGGAATGGAAGAGGGAAAGAGGAAGGGAGAGATAAAGGGATGAAGGAATGGAGGGAGGAAGGAATGAAGTCAGGAAGGAAAGAGGAAAAAAGAAAAGGCAGACAGGCACAGGGCACAGGCAAGGCAGGCTAGGAACAGAAAGAAAAGTGGAATGAAACGGGGTGCAGAAGGATACAGGAAAAAGGCTATGAAAGAAGGAAGGGAAGGAAGGAAGGAAGGAAGGAAGGAAGGAAGGAAGGAAGGAAGGAAGGAAGGAAGGAAGGAAGGAAGGAAGGAAGGAAGGAAGGAAGGAAGGAAGGAAGGAAGGAAGGGGAAAGGTATCAAGGGAGGAAGTGGGAGGGAAGAAAGAGAAGTTTAACTGAGGAGTGTGTAGGAAGGAGTAAAATATAAAAGAGAAAGAAAGAGGGTGAGTGTGAGAGACAAGGGTGTGAAAAGGAAGAGCTAGAAAGAAAATGAAACAGTTTGGGGCAGTGGGGAAAGAAATCTAATAAGTCAGTTAAAATATTACAGTAAAATATAAGATGCATGGATGACAGGTATATAGGAAGATTAGGTAGGTAGGTATATAAAATATGGATAGAGCCACAGATAAGTGATTGATTGATTGATTAATTGATTGATAGTCTATTGAAAGGAGCCAGTAAGTAGTAAAAGAAAGAGGGGACATAGTGTAGGATAGGACAGGATAGGAAGAGAGGAAAGGAAGGCTGGTAGGCATGCAGACAGGCACCGAGGATAAACAGGAAGAAATACAGAAAGGGAACAAGAAAAAGACTTTGGAGAAATGAATAAGGGAAGGAGAGGAGGAAATGTGAAAGAATTGGAACGTGAAGATACTAGTTAATAAGTATTTGAAAGTTTATTGTGAAATCCTTTCAAACTTTAATGTTAATATGAATCAGCTGGGGTTTTTTGGTTAAACTGAAGATTCTGATTCAGTAGATCAAGGCAGGGAGCTGATTTTCTGTATTTCTGCAGGCTCCCGGGTGATGCCAATGTCAGAGACTGAGAACTGCATTTTGAGTAGCAAGGTGCCAGGAGATAATGAGGGGAGGAGTGCTAAGAAATGTGTTTCAAGTCAGTACCCATCTTGGGTTTATACTTAGCTGATACTTATATTCCTAGTTTAGCTGCTTGTTTTCTTAAAGTTGTACCAGATGACCTTTAGGACTTCTTTATACCAGTTTTATATATTTCTTTGAATTAAAAAAAAAAAAGGTCCTCAGAGGAGATTCTTTTAGCTCACTAAGAGGCAGGAAGAGTGATAATTCAAAGTGATTACCTAGAAGTTTTGAAACGTAAAACCTGTAAGAATTTTAAAAGAAACATAATCTTAGCCTGGCCGGGTGTGGCTCAGTGGTTGAGCATTGACCTAGGATCTGGGAGATTGCGGTTCATATTCCTGGTCAGGGCACATGCCCGGGTTGTGGGCTCAATCCCCAATTGGGGGTGTGCAGGAGGCAGCCGATCAATGACGACTCTCTTATCATCGATGTTTCTATCTCTCTCTCCCTCTCCCTTCCTCTCTTTGAAATCGATAAAGATATGTAGGTAGGTAGGTAGGTAGGTAAGAAAGAGAGAGAGAGAGAGGGAGAGAGAGGGAGAGAGAGGGAGAGAGAGAGAGGGAAAGAAAGAAAGAAAGAAAGAAAGAAAGAAAAAGAAAGAAAGAAAGAAAGAAAGAAAGAAAGAAAGAAAGAGAAAGAAAAGAAAGAAAGAAAGAAAGAAAGAAAGAAAGAAAGAAAGAAAGAAAGAAAGAGAAAGAGAAAGAAAGAAAGAGAAAATCTTAGACCACTCAGAAGCTCATAGTGTTCTTGAAAATCGTTTGATAGTGGCTAATCTGTGTAGTAGAATACAGATGTTTTGGGAGAAGAAAGATGGGCATAAATTGGCTTGTGGATAGCATTTAGAGGCTTGGTTGATAGTATTGACTAATACAGAAATACATAGTCTTCCAAGTTATATTATTACTTTTCTGCATTGGTAAGATAGTCTATTCCCCTCCCCACCCCCCCTTTTGCTAGTGTTATTGGAACTCTTAGTAAGAAATCTCTCTGGACAAGGTTTTTTATGCTGTGGAAATTTAGTTTTATATTTTCTGTTCCTGGATGTAACTGAGATCATATAATGTGAAAGACTAAATTGCTACATTTAATTACCATTTAATAATTATTTGGTCCTTTCTAATTGCAAAATGATCTTTTTTACTCTGATAATATTGTTTGGGGTATTTCAGCTAAGTTTAGTGAAGTGCAATGGAAGTGATATTTTTGAAAAAATTGGTAAATAATTCTTTTTGAAAATCTAGTATATTAGAGTTAGATAGTGCATAAGTGCTGTATTCCTAAGTAGATTAATTTATTAATTTGTTCTGTTTTATTTGTTTAGCTTCCCTGAATGAGGTTTTATTGCTGGTGGACACCACACACTTGAAGAGATTTGGGTTGTGGAAAAGTAAGGATGATGACCCCAGTAAAAGGAGCCATTCAGTCCTCTTCCTCTGGGTCTCCTCACATTATCTCCAGGAGATTCAGACCCAGTTAGAAAACTTCACATTGAGCCAGCAGTGTGAGTATATATTGATTTCTAAATTTCAGGATAACTTGAGAAGTCTTGTAAATAAAGTAGTTTTCTTCTAAGTGATTTAATAGAATGTAATTTCATTGAATTGAAACTTAATTTCATTGAATTAAAAAAACATTATCCCTTAATATTATGTAAGATAAATTATTTTATTTATTCACATAATTTCTCCTGATACTTTCACTCAACCAAATGACATTATTTTCTAAAACAAAGGGAACACCTTATCTTTTAGTCAGTTGTCATCCTTGGCTGCCTTTCTTATGAGTTTCTTGCCCTTATTTCATAATGAACTGTGACTTAGCTAATCAGTGGCAAAGTTAAAGAAAATACAGAAGTCTTTACCTTCAACATTTTCTTGAGTTTCTAAAAGAGAAACTCAATTTACTTATATATCCTTTCTCTAATACTGGGTTGAATACTTTGCTGTAGTGCTCCCAAGTATATACATGTAAATATATATACTTACATGTATATATATATTTAAAATTAGTTATTTTTCTATCCTAATTACTTCCAAACTAATTGGGAAAATTCATGATTACATACCAGAGAAGTCGGAGAAATAGAATTAGCCAATTATAATCATTATTGGGGAAGAGAATGTCATTTGAGACCACTGTTGAAATGATTGATTAAAGAAAAGGATATTGAAGGAAGTGTTTGGAATATTTTTTAATTAATAGATTTGATACATGGAGGAAGGAAGAGAAAATTAATTGCTTAATTATCATTCATTTATTCATATATTCAGTAACAAATTTTACTAGCATCTACTAAATGCCACGTTCTGGAAATACAGAGGTCAGTACCATTGTGGAGTTTCCATTCTAATCAGTGGGAGTCTAAAACTTGTGAATTTTGGTTCTAGTTACTAATGGTGCCTATTTTTGGATTTAATTTGCCTGGGTTATTGCTTTGCTAGTGGTTATATACCAACCATACTATTATTAATAATCAAGTTATTTTAATTATAATATCCTTGAAAAATAATACTATTGATAAAAATTGTTTTGTTTTTTTAATAGCAAAATCCAGTGAATTCATTTTCCTTGAGCTACACAATCCTATTTCACAAAGAGAAGAATTGAAATTGAAAGATATTATGACAGAAATAAGTACAACCACTGGAGAATTAGAGCTTTCTTATCCGTTGTCTTGGGCTCAGGCACTTCCTTTATTTCAGAACCTTTCTTCAAAAGAAAGTTCTTTTATTCATTATTACTGTGCTTCAACTTGTTCCTTTCCTGCTGCTGCTGCTGAAGAAATGAAGATGAAATCAGTATCTCAGGTTAGCATATGATTATAAAATTGGTGAGGGTGTGGGAGAAGGTTTGGTAAAAATTCTTTTGTTGAAATTAGGCTGATTTAGAAATGCCGTTTTATCTAAGGGGCACAATAGCCAACCTGAAAGAACTCCCAATGCCAAAACTAGAATAGTGGGATCAGCAAAATCATTAGTGACAGTATGTGATTATTACCAAAGAATAAAATGAATACCCCAAAATCTATATTGATATAAATAAATGACTGTATTAATGATGAATACATAAATAATAAATGATTGATAAGGGACATTTCTTACTAAGAAAAATATTCCAATTAATAAATATAAAAAGAATGAGAAAAATAGAAAACCATCATTAGAAAAATCATAGTTACGCTATTGTTGCAGGCAAGGTCCACCAAGAGATGCTAAATTCAATGGGTGAAAACTTAAGGAGAAACAGGATATGTGCATAATCTCAAAATCTCTTCCCCAATACATTTATTAATTACAAAAGGTAGTAACAGTAGAGAATCCTGGCAGATATCACCCTAACCCAAATGATCCAAGTTAATAACACCAGTAATAAGACATTTTGACATAATGTACCTGTCATAGCATGCGCTGAGAAGGGTACATCACTTCTGTGGTATTCTTCCCAATAATGTATAACTTCAATGTAACCATGAGAAAAATCAGAAAAACCCAGTTACAAAATAACTGACTGATACTCTTTGAAAATATCAAAGTTATGAAAGATAAGGAAAGACCGAAGCATTGTAGGGTCCTGAAACAGAAAAAAAATATATTGGTGGGAAAACTAGTGAAATCAGAATAAAGTCTGTAGTTTTAGTTTATAATATTATACTAAGGTTAATTTCTTAGTTTTGATAATTGTATTATGGTTATATAAGATGTAAATATCACTGGAATCTGGGAGAGGCTTGTTTGTGTTTTGCAATTCTTCTGTAAGTCTAAAATTATCTTGAAACAATTCATAGTAAGTTTAAATATGCTGTATTTTGAATTGGACATTGGTAATATACATGTGATTTGTGTATCTCTGTCAAATACCTCTAGAAAGAAAAATGTTTATTAAGTTTGCTATGGGGCATACATGTGCATGTACATGTACACACATGACAGTTTGGTCTGGGGCTAATCTGTTATTTAAAAGGCTTGTAGGAAGCCACATTAAGAAGACAAGGAGTGAGACTACCACGATCTTTCTTTATGTATATGTTGTAAAAATTTTGCATGGTAGCTATGTTGTATATACAAATTTACATTCTTTTCCATTTAATAATAGAATATCAATTCATATTATTATAAACTCAGTCTCTCTTTTAAATTTTTGCTACTGTATTATCACCTCTTTTGTTCATTTTGATACATAGTTTTCAGATTCTCTTTTAATTATATAGCCCAGATCTATAAGTAACACTTCAACTGAAACTTTGGCCATTGTATGTACAATATCTTCTCCCCCCCCACCCCACCCCCCAGGTCTCCAAACCGTTTATTTCTCCTGTCCGGGAGGTGGGGGTCCCCGGGGGCCAGGCGGGAAAATACTGCAGGCGGCGGGGTCAGGTGCCAATGGGTTCGGGATGGGGTGGCCCTCAGGCGAAGGTGGAGCCCTTCCAGCACGTTGGCCGTTCGTGGGGTCTTAGTTGATGCAGATCCTGCCTGGGCTGCTGCGCAGGAGCTGGGCCCGCAGGCCGCACAGCAGCTCGCGGTAGGAGCGCTTCTGCAGCCCTTCCATCTTGCCGATGCTGTGAAGGCTACAGAGCGCGCAGGACTCGCTTGAGCTGCCGAAAGCCATGAGCTGGTCCGGAACCACATGCACCGCGATATACTGGGCCGGCTTCTCCTGCCTGCGCCAGCCGCTGGGTGAGCTCGCAGAGAAGCCCGTCCCGCACCGGGGACACACTGGCGTTCACCGCGAACATCAGCATAGTAGCGGAAGGTCGGCTAACACACAGCTGCAGCCTGGGAACCTGCGCTACGTGACAGCCGCCCAGTTCTGTCCCAGTCCAGTATCTTTTGATCAAAAGTATTATTTTGATGTTTACATGTTTGCAGAAATTCTAAAAGCATATAACTCATTGATTTGGATTTCTTTTCGTAACATTTTCTCTTACAAGTCTAAGTTTTGACTGTTCTTTTCAGAGTTAATATGTATTTATGTATCTATAAGGAAACTTTTCTTTTTTTGCCATTTCCTACCAGCCCTCAAATACAGATACAGTCAAACCTACTTACACCTTCATGCAGAAGCAAAGTAGTGGATGCTACTCACTTTCTATTACATCTAACCCAGATGAAGAATGGCGAGAAGTCCGGCACACTGGACCTGTTCAGAAGTACGTACTGTGTCATGTCCTGTTTGTAATAGGTGGGCACACTAGTCATTTTCATTCATGTTGCTGATTTTAAAGTAATTTACCTTTTTTAATGTTTTGAGTTTTACTTTCACACTAATGACTGGTAATAGAAATAATGTGTTTTTTTAATTTATGAGAAAGTTACAAAAATTTTATTAAGAAAACAGTTGGTGCTGTTTTATTTAGTTTTATGTTAATAAGACAGAAATGGCAGCCAGACTGTCAAATTTGGTAAGATTAAAGCATTTATTGAAAATATCTAATACCAATGTATGATTTTTAAGATATATTTCATATCTAAATATGTAACAGGAAAAATGAAATTATTTACTAGAGTATGCCTCAATTTAAGGTACTTTGGAGCTTATCAGAACTTCCCTTTCAGAAGTTGCTTCTTTGTTTTTATTTCATCTTTTATGTATCTTCTCATGGTGGAAAGGCAGAATCGGGAGTTTGTACGTTTGAGGATGGTTTTATTCCTCTATGTGATTCCTTTTCTGTGTTCTAGAAAAAAGGACACATGAAAGCATAGGATAGTAAAAATAGTCAATAAAATAGAAACTATAGCATTTAAAATTTTCACATATTCTTTTTCTAATTAGGTGCTATGGTTATCAAGATTAATCAATTACAGATAATTTTTATCTTCTTGAATCTTTCTGGTTTAAGAAGTATATATTATACCTTTATTGTTGACCTCATTTGTGCAATGAGTATCACCCCGTCTACTCCAAGGTTACAGCTAGGAACTCACTACTGGTCTTATTCTGAACTTCAAGAGAGGGTGGCAGAAGAAAGATGCCTAATTAGTTGTCATCTTTTTTCTACTTCTTTTTGGTCGTGACTTAATTATTCATTTCCCTTATTATGTTCTCTGAAGTTTTACAGTATAAGCACTTTATTATGGGGAACTTGCCTCCTAAAGCTCCTATGTTATTTTTTTATTACCCAGCTGCTGGTTTAGATTAGCCACCAGTAGAGCATTAGCGCCAGTTTTTGACTGCTGGCTCTTCTGAATGGAAAGGAACTGGGAATCTGAATAGGGATTCACTTCGAGTTGGAAAGTGGAGCATCGGAAAATCTTCCATGGTTTATTACATCAGTTTGTTGAAAGTTACAAATTATGCGGAAGAAAGATATCCTCAGTGGTATTGTAATTGGTTACGAGATAAACCTATTGACTTAACAGATGTTGAGACCAGCCTACATGAGCAAGGACTGGAAATGAAAAGATACTCAGTGAGACTACTATATGTAGCTTGTGAAAATAAAGAAAGGAAAATATAATTGCTTGTATCCTGTCAAATAGTTTTTACTCTACGTATTTTAGTTATTGAATGCTACTGCCCTGTTATTGGATCATGTAACAAATCTTTTTGATACTAGAATTTTCAGTACCAATGTACTTTAACTTTACTTTTATTTCTTAAGGTTGATCGTATACCCTCCTCCACCGACTAAGGGGGGACTGGGAGTAACCAATGAAGACCTGGAATGCTTGGAAGAAGGGGAGTTTCTTAATGATGTAATTATTGACTTCTACCTTAAGTAAGTACAATGCTAAATGATCTTCTCATTTGTTTTACAGATTTTGATGTGAATCTTATAGTAAATGTTTTTATATCTAAATATTTAACTCTAGAGAAAAGTAACCTGCCAAGATATTAGATTTGAAAAACTTTCACCTACCAAGGTTCTCTAGAGCTGACTAATTCAGTTTCATTCCTTTACTTCCGATAGATACTATATACTTCAGAAGAGCTACTGTTTTTGTTTGCTTTAGTTTTTGTTTGTTTTTTATTTATTCTTCTTGGCCTGTTATTGTGGGGAAGGAAGTGCTTACATAATTACAAATCACTTTGGGAATTAGCTGAAAAGAAGCAACTCTTTGTAGTTATCTATTATATCTTTAAGCACAATAAGAGCCAACAGTCATTTTAAAAATCCATATCACTGTTCTATTAATTTTGTATAGCCAAGCTGCAGGAATAGATAGGAAAGTTTTATCAACTTTCATGCAAAGGTAATTTGTTTCTAGCCTTCATTTTGTACTATATCCCTAGACTTGTATTTCCAGCACTTCTTCAAGATAATTATTACATTGACCTCTCTCAAACTAAAGTTTTTAAAAATTTATCTTTATTGTTGAAAGTATTACAGATGTCCCTCTTTTTCCCCCCATTGATCCCCTCCACCAGGCATCTGCCTCCTCCCCCAGGCCTTCTCCATGGTCTTGTCTATGTCCTTGGGTTATGCATATATGCATATAAATTCTTTGTTATCTCTCCCCACCCATTGCCCTACCCCTGCCTCCCCTCTGAAATTTGTCAGTTTAATTTATCATTTTACCTAAGCCCTATTGTTTTACTGATAATCCAGTACTTATTCCAGTCATTCAGGCCCCAAATCTCACACTATTATTTACTCTTCATCCTTGACATTGTATATTTAGTCTCTAAAAATTTAATTTAATTTGGGTCTTTTTTATATCTTCTATGTCTCTATTTAGTTATAACTGTTTAGAATATAGTTATAATAACTTACAATGTCCTTTACTTATTCTAACATCTGTGTCAGTTCTGGGTAGGTTCCCCTGTTCATTGTGAGTGTTTTTTCCTTCTTTGCATGTCTGGTGATTTTTTTTATTGGGTGCTGGGTATTTTTCTATTCCTATAAATATTCTTGAATTTTGTTGTGGAACACAGATTGTTTGGAAGCAGTTTGATGCTTTTAAGTGTCATGATTTTTATGATTTGTTAGCTGAGACCAACAAATTAATCCTCACCTCTGAGGAAAGACCTTTCTGAATGTTCTACCCAGTGCCTCATGAAT
Organism: Miniopterus natalensis; assembly: GCF_054644295.1. NCBI lineage: Eukaryota > Metazoa > Chordata > Mammalia > Chiroptera > Miniopteridae > Miniopterus > Miniopterus natalensis. The sequence goes on from NC_142086.1 coordinate 26,823,527, forward strand.
CATGAGATTTTCCAGCCTGGCTGGTAGGAAAAGGCGTTATTCCCATGGCCTGTGGAAGTACTGGGTACCATTCTATCTAATCTTTTCAGGTTGTTCTTTTTCCAGCCTTGGGTATTTTCCGTACACCTGTACAATGATCAGTATTCTGCTGACTACTTGAGGAGGACTTTCTGAAGATGTGTGGAGCTCTCTGTGCATACAGTTCTTTTCTTTCCACTATTCAAATCTGCAAACTCTAGCTGCCTTGGTCTCTCCTGACTCTCATCATCTCTTCAACTCAGGGAGTCTGCCAGCTTTCGGTGGGGTACTCCTTGTGCTGCAGCCTGGAAACTGTCAAGGCAGTAAGCTGGGGCATTAGTGGAGCTTTCCTTGTTGGTTTCACATTTCTCAAAGATCACTGTTCTTTGTTACCTGATGTCCAGGGTTTTGAAAACTATTGTTTTATGTATTTTGTTCTATTTTTTGGTGGTTTCAAGCAGGAGGGTAAATCTGGTTCCTGTTATTCAATGTAGGCTGGGAGCAAAAGTCTCCATTATCATGGACTCTTCACCCTCCCTTTGATATCTACATATTCAGTTGCCAATTTTAGTAGATTCTGTGTCTCAAATTCATTTATTCTCTTTCTTTTGTCATCATGATCTTTCTAGTACTCCTTATCTCACCTAAATTGTCATTCTGCCTTTTAAAGTAGTCTCCCTGTATCTTTTGTCTCTGTTTTGCTGTCCATCGAGTATATTTTTTATAACCATTATTTTTCTTAAGAAGGCAGTTCTTAGAAACTTTTAGTAATTTCTTATTCCCTGTCAAAATGAGTTCAAACACAGTCTTACATTTGAGGGTCTTGATAATATGACACCAATCTGTCTTTTCAGCCATCTAGTAATCTAACCTTACATATATTATATAGACCAGCAAATTGAATCAGATACATTTTGCTAAACAAAGCCCATCCCTATTCATGCTTCTGCATTAATGTCCCATTTTTCTTGCTTCCTGGAATTCTCACCTCTTTTTCTCAACTTGTTGAAATTTTATTCCTCTTTCAAGGTTCTTCTCAAATGGTACCTTTGTGACCACTCTTCCTCATCTTCTAAACAGATATTATTAACGCCCATAAAACTTCATTTGCATCTTTTATGGTACTTTTAATATTTTGCCTTATTTTATAGTTATTTGGTGCTTTTATGATCATTCTCCCTCTAAAGGTTAAGCATCTAGAATCTTACAATTTTTGTATCCCTATAATAGTGTAAAATTTCTATTTTGTGAGATGAATTAAATCCATTTTGGTATTAATTTTTAAATGTTTTATTGGAATTAACTAACAAATTTTACTTCTAATGCGGTTATATTTTTCTCTACTGCCTTTTTATAGAACTGCCTATATCTGTCCCTTATTTTCAGAGGGGATTCTAACTTTATTTTTTAAGCTACTTTCATTTTTTAAATTGATGAATAACTTTCAGGTAGCAAAGTATACAGCTAATGAATGTTCACATATGTATGCACCCATGAACTCATCATTCAGATCAAGCATTTTTTGTGTTTCCTTCTCTGTAGTATATCATCATAACCACATTATAGAAAAACTTCACATTGTCTTTGTCTGTTATGCTTTTTAAAAAAGCAGTTATAAGGGCATTTTTGAACTTGCATAAACATTAAGAATGATAGAGTTCTCTAATCATGAAGGATTTAATTATTAAATGATTGAATTATAATCTTATGTTGAAGGATTTTTAGTATAGAAGGAGACTAAGAATTTAGAGATTAGTCATGTCTCAGAGTTACTAAGATTTTTCTAGATTTGTTTAGGAGTGTTAGTTTCAGTTTTATATTTGATTGTGTGATTATTTGGTTAATATTTCCATCTACCCTCATTCCTCTAGACTGTAAGCTATATGAGGGAGGTACTTTTTTTTCCTCTTCTTCTTTTGTGCCTACAGTGTAAATATGGTGCTCAACACGTGTTAGGAATTTGATAAATATTTGTTAAGTAAATGAATAAGTGGGCAATTTCTGCTTTAAACAGTCTTGGTTCAAGTGAAGTAACTAAAAAACAAAAAATTCTGAAATCAGAGCAGATTGCAAGATTGCTTTGCATCTAATTGGATATAAAGATGAAGATTCCCAGAGTACATAAGATAATTGGGAGAAGACGAGGTAAAACCTAAAAATAACTTATTTTGTGGTGTTCCTACTTTACCAGGTATCTTATCTTGGAGAAGGCATCAAATGAACTTGTTGAACGAAGTCACATTTTTAGCAGCTTTTTCTATAAATGCTTGACGAGAAAGGAAAATAACCTAACAGAAGATAATCCAAATCTTTCGTAAGTCAGTCTTCCAACGTACCTAAGTTTTGAGAGACAGATATACCATTTTGATCTTCCTAATGAAATAACTTCATTTAGTGTTCCCTAGAGTGAGCAGTATTACCGCTGGTGTAGGTCCTGGGTCTGTTGCTCTGTGAGACATTTCTCACCCTTCCACGGTACTGCTTCCTATCAGGGAGGCAGACTTGCAGGCTGCATTTCCAGTTGCATGCCCTTTGGGGGACACTGGAAGTTGGAAAGTAAGGAAGGAAGAAGCTAGGTTATCTCTTCTTTACCTTCTGCCTTGGGCAGTAATGCTGGCAGTTTCTCATCCTAAAGTATAAGCTCCATGAGGTGGCTTTCCTAGATGCTGTAACATAATTCCTTATGACACTTGTATTTTAGTTATTTGTTGTGTTTTTTTTCTGCCTGCATTTTAAAATAAATTTCTTTAGGGCAGTGTGGGTGATTTTCATTATTTGTTCTTAGGAACCTAATAAATATTTGTTGAAAAAATAAAATGAAAGATGAACAAATAGTGGCTATACTTAACTCATTGTCTTATAGTTTCTTTATATATGAAATGAAAGGAGATGAGTGTCATCTTTAAAAATCTAAAAATATATGCCTCCTTCTTCCTCTTCCATTATGTTTTAAAACACCTTTCTATTCACAGATACAACATTCAGATAATTCTGTCCAGGTTTAATAGTAGTGATAAATACCATGCCCAGATGGAACTAAACAGAATAAATAGGTATAGCTGTTTATGTTCAGTTGTTGCGCCACTTTTGGAATTTATGAAACATCTTATAAATTGTTGCCTTTCTTCTGTCTATTACATTATTTATAAGTAGAGATCAGATTTAAGAATACTCAGGAGTTAATAAACGGAGACAATTTTCTAGTGTGTTAGATATATTATATATCTTGAAAAGGATAGTTAAGTAAACTAAACCTAGCAATTTTCATTTATAAAAGTGACTCTTAAAATCCTTATCTTAAATTTTTAATTTTTTACATATCAAATATATCTATCTTTCCCAGAATGGCACAAAGAAGACATAAAAGGGTAAGAACATGGACTCGCAACATAAACATCTTTAATAAAGATTACATCTTTGTGCCTGTAAATGAGTCGTGAGTATTTCAGATTATTTTAAAACAAAATTGGAGAGAGTGCAGAAAAAAGTATTTGGGGCATATTTAGATTAATAATCAGTTAAAAGTGTGGGTACATAGATCTCAGATATTATTTTAAATCTTTTTTTTAAGAGGTAGCTACAACAGTGAGTTACTTATCTTGGATTTTGGTTTGACAGTGGTTATATTGTAAATATAGTGAAAAAAATAAAAGGGCAAATCACCACAAGACTATAATGACTGACACACTGAAATTTTTTTGGACTCAAAATATTTTCTAAATAAAAGATCAAAAGATTTTAAGATGAATCTTCAAATATTTAAGAGAATAAACCTTTTAAGCACTAACAGAAAAAAGGTGATGCTATGAGTCTGTTTGTCTGTTTATTAAAGCAGATCCTCAATAGAAAACACTGACTGTATGAAAGTAATTAAGTTTGAATTACTCAGATTTTATCATAAGTAGTCTTCTTAATTAGTTTTGGAATGTGTGTTCTATATTATATCAGATATTACAATTGATTCTTCAAAATTGATGCGAAGTTTGTCATACCCCCTTTCTTAGCTGTAGCTCTAGGACATATTCTTCTGCATTGTTTAGATTTTGTTATTAAGATTTTATTCCTTTTTCATCAGGTCTCACTGGTATCTTGCAGTCATTTGTTTTCCATGGTTAGAAGAAGCTGTATATGAAGATGTTCCACAAACCATGTCCCAGCAATCCCAGGCTCAGCAATCCCATCAAGACGACAAAACAATAGGTGATAAACTTAACGTAAATAGTGTTTTTAATAATGGCAACAACCGTGGAATGGTTATAGGGAACAGTATAATGTTGAAAAGGTAGTATAGTTATTTATTATCATTAAACTTATAAGAAGAATAAGAAATCTGAAATTTTCCTGATAGATTCCCAGCCTCCTGTGTAGACCAAATGTAACTCTTGTTATACTTTCATATCAAGTTTCATCATGGCACTTTTTATAGACTAATCTTGGTGACATGACTAAGAATTCATGCCATGGATCTTCAGGCATAGCTTGAAATCCCTCATCTTTTCTTAATATGAAGTAACACGGTTCTTGTTGACACTAGTAATTTGGCTAGGTAATATGAGTCTCTTATAATTCTTCCATGATTTTTCTTATGTTACAACCCTAATCTTAATTAAGCAAGCAAATAAGCCTACTTTTTTTGAAGAAGAAAAATCAAAATTATGTATTTTATAGCTGTATCCTACGTGGCAAGCAGAATTAATTAATAATAGTGATTATCATTAGTACTGACCAGAACCTGGGGGGAGGGATATCTGATAAAGCAATTGATTATTTTCAATTTTCTCTAATCATCCTCTTTTTCAAAAGTATACTTATTCAACACTCTATGATCATAGGTTATAAGAACAGTTATTAGGCAAATTAACATTCCTCTACATTAAAAACAGCAGACATTTTGATTAGTGATCCATCTTTGAAGATCGTCTTTTTATAAGAAACTGGCCCACCTAACTGGTGTTTCAGGTTTTGGATCTGGGGTTTATGTATTGTCTGATAATAGCTGACCATTGTCAGTTTTTATCCATTGATTGAATTTTGTTTAAACTTTAACCATGAAAAAAATTAAATAGAACCCAAATATTTTTTTCCATTTAAATACTATATATATGTACAAATTAGAATGTATGCTTATCTAAATACTTTGTACTAGACATAAAGACTTATAGCTGCTTTGTTATTTCTAACTAGATAATGATGTACATACTACTTCAGCACTACCCTTGGGTAAAGTGGATTCCCAGGTAAGTGTGTTCTTTATAGATGTGAAAGAAGGAAAACTCATGAATCTGTAAAATACAGCATAACTAGGTGGCTATGGGACACTGGTGACCCATAATTAAATTTTGCTCCTCTATGATTCTTTGATGGAATTCGTAGGGATACAAAAGAGAACGTGAGAAATTATCATCCTTTTTGCATCTGTTCAGCTTACTTTAACTTCCTAGGTTTGTTTGTTTAGTAGTTTATCTGATCATCTTAGTTGGCTACTTTTCTAATTTCTATGATCAGATTTATTCTTCCTTATGTTAGCAGTTTTTTGAACTTAGTGTAATGAATAAGCTAAGCAAGCATATTTTATATTCTACTTTCTGTTCATAAAAATGATTCAAAATAGACTCAAGGTCAATCCGTATGATTTCTAAGACTAAATACTGTTAACTTTTCTATATAAGGGCCTCCAAACTAGTATGCATGGTCTAGATTTGGTGTCTTAATTGGTTAAGGTAGCCATGGAAGGAATTCTGGGTAAGTATAGACAGTCAGGTCTGTGTCTTCACTGTCACTGGTGTAGGACAGTCAGAAAGAAGGTGATTTCCTTTTCTTCTGTCACAGTCGCAGGATAAGGGAGTTCCTTCTTGCCTCTAGGCCAGGTTTTTCAAATTAGGTTCCTTGGAATACTTATTCTAAGGTGCAGTTTGTGATAAAAAGGGATTCCAAGGTCAGTTAAGTTGGGCAAACCCTGTGTGCTATTTCCGTCTTAGAGATTCACTGTTATGTTAGAATAAGAAAGATACTGAGAAGTTCTGCTTTAATGAAGTGTTTAAGTTTAACCTGTTGTTTCTCAAATTTATCAACAAAACACCCATCCCTTTCCCCTTAATGTACACTAATATTCTGCTTTTTGTGCTTCAGAGGGAAGAAATGTGTCTCTACCAACATTATTTATTGAGGTAGAGAATGTATGTAAGCATAGGTTAAATTTACTTGTTTACCTTTGCTAAAGATGATAACTCTGAATAGAAGTAATTAATTAAAGTTGTTTTTTAGAACACATTAAAAGTTCATAACTTATTGGGGGCCACATGTAAAACTGTATAAACTATTGTTTCACCAGTATAAGAAAATAAATCAGTGAATTTTGAAAAATGAATTTAGCTCACTTTAGATTATGAAAAGAACTCTTATTTGAAATTTTAATTTCAAAGTTGTTTGAAACACTTTAGAGAGCATCTGAATAACAGTTTATTCAAACGCTTTAATTGTGAAGTCATAAAAATTCATGTTATTTCAGAGTACTGAGACGAGCATGTCAATACCAAAGAAAATGTGTAAAAGGTAGGTACATGCTGTAATAATATTTTCAGATATTTAGGTTCACTTCATATACAAATACATACATCTTGATTTCTTCCTTTGCTCTTTATAGGCCATGCATTCTCATACTAGACTCCTTGAAAGCTGCTTCTATACAAAACACAGTTCAGAATTTACGAGAGTAAGTAATTACGGTTTGCCCTTCAGTCTCTTACCTAAAAATCTCAATAATTTTGATGCTACCTTAAGAATTACTGAAAAGACTATATCAAAATTATATTTTATTATGTATTTAGGTGAGGCCTATACATCTAATCAATAATAAATATCCCCTATTATGTGTTAATATTCAAGTATTAATATTTCTCAAGGACTGTCAAAAGTAAATTCAGAATTTGTATTCATAATTGAAAATGTAACTTTACAAAGGAGCAGTGCAAATGTTAGTGGTTATCAAAAGTAATACTTTAGGGAAAAACCCCTCACATTCTTATGTGTGTGTACGTGTGTGTGTATAATTTTATAATTTACTCTAAGGATCTGGAAAAACTAACAGCTAAAGTTTTAAAATAATTTGTTAGTTTACTTGGTGATATAAATGACTATGTTTTTGAGTTGTGAAAGTTGAGTTGTTGAAAAAGGTCTAGCTTTTAGTTTGAAACTAAGATGATATACTTTAAAGTAGGACTTTTGAAGCCTAACATATTGTAATTTCTACTGTGAAAGTTTAGTCTTTGGAAATTTGGCTTGAGCTAACACATCTGGAAGCAAATGTTTTTTCACTTTTGTGAAAGTGTTGCATAATAGTAAAGAAATTTCTGTTCAAGTCACTCTACTTTTTGGTGATTTAAGGTATTTAGAGGTAGAGTGGGAAGTTAAACGAAAAACTCATCGTGAATTCAGCAAAACAAACATGGTGGACCTATGCCCTAAAGTTCCTAAACAAGATAATAGCAGTGATTGTGGAGTATATTTACTGCAGTATGTGGAAAGCTTCTTTAAGGTATGTAAAGATATAAGTAAGCTTCTTATTCACAGTTTCCATTATTACTGGGCAAGCAAAGAAGCAGGAAATGTTATAGGTAATCAAGAAAAAAAAAGAAAAGAAATGGAATCACAGATAATTTAGATTTTGGAATTAGCAGATAAGAATTTAGAAATGGCCCGGCCAGGTGTGGCTCAGTGGTTGAGCATCGACCTAGGATCCAGGCGATCGGGGTTCGATTCCCGGTCAGGACACATGCCCGAGTTGTGGGCTCGATCAATGACTCTCTCATCATTGATGTTTCTATCTCTCTCTCTCCTTCTCCTTTCCTCTCTCTGAAATCAATAAAGATATATTAAAAAAAAAAAAAGAATTTAGAAATGATTTGATTAATATGTTAGAGAAAATCAAAGATGAACAAAATGAATGAAGAGATGAAATCTAAGAAAATCAAGTAAGCATTCTAGAGTTGAAAATGTATAATGATATATCTGAAATTAAGAACTTATTGGATAGGTTTAATAGACTGGATATAGCAGAAGACAGGATGAGTAAACTTCAATAAAAGACAGTAAAAAGTATCTGATTTTCTCAGAGAGAAAAGAGAATGTAAAGAAAAGAACACAGTATAAAGGACAAGTGCAATATAGTAAAAAAGTCTAATTTACATATACCTGGAATTCCAGAATAATTACATGGGGGATGGGGGGGGTGCGTGCAGAGAGTAGTAAGGCAGAAATGTGAAGAAACATTTTCAGAACTAGATTCATGTAGTCAAGTAGTTCAGAAAACCATAAACTAGATAAGTACAAAAACAAGCATGGGTGTTATTTTCTAGCTCATCAGACTCTATGGAAGCTAGCGATATTAAAGAAGAAATTTTAAATAGCAAAGAATCACTCTTTGCTTTTTGAACTGTCAGCTTATTACTTCAGTCATTACCAGTGTAGTTGGTATATTGAGCAGGGTATTTATACTTGCTTTAGAAAATCCTTTAAAGGTACTTCTAAAGTGTAAGGATTACACTTTGAAGTGTAAGGTGCAGTTACAACTTCTGGTATAATTGGAGAGGAATGATAATTTATTGCAGAATATGGTTATGGAAGTCATTGAATGTATTTTGTTTTTTTCACATTGGAACTTCATTAAAGGGTGACAATTCTGGTCATCTAATACTCTTTCCAAAGAGATGGTTTTATTTTTAGAATATTTAAGTGCCTTATTACTTAACATATCTGAGTTTGTTGTATAATTCTACTTTGTATAGCCTCAATTAGTAGAATATACTAATATAGGTTGTAGTATTATTTAGGATTTCTGGGGTTGGGGGGAACTTAAAAACGAAACCTTGTGTTTTACAAATTTTTGCACTAATATAGCTAAGCCTCAGTGGAAAAATAATAGGTTTGGGAGGGACCACTCAAAACCTGTGGAACTTGTAACTAAACCCTGACAAAAGCAATATTACTTCTAAAAAATATTCGCATGGTTAAATCTCTGCTGATATTTGCTCCCAGAATCATAGTCCATTCTTTCAGCTCTATACTCTTAATTTCTTCCATATGTAAGTCCTTCTTATATCTGGCTTCTAATAGTTTCATCAAATTTATAAACATGATCTAGGGGTAGCCTTCTTTGGCAGTTAATTTATTTTTTTTAAACACGGGGAAGGTCTTTGCAGTTGTAACTCGCACCTTCCTGGTTAAGCTTAACTAATGGAAAATACAGCAGTTCATGAAGCCATTACATTAGCTATTTCTTGCATTCTAAGAGGCCCTTCTGCAGTATTTTATATGCTTTTTTTAAAAAAAATCTGAGATTCTTCGTTTACTGCTAAGGCTTTTTCTTTGTTTTAACAGTTTCAAAATATTAACATGTTGGAAAAAATTGTGTTCAAATCAACCTGACTTCTGCATTGTGCTGAATCATTTTCTATTTACTAATTCTGTTTTGCACTACTCAGTTAAACACCATTGTAGCAGAACAAACAGGATTTAATTTTAATGTTCAAAAGCTAGCAATTTAATGAATATGTTCTAAAATTGTGGTGATGGTTGCACAACTCCGTGAATATAATCATTCAATTGAATATTTTAGGTGAATTTTATGCTGTGTGATTGATATCTCATTTAAAGAGCTGTTATTTAAATAAAGTTGGCAATTTCTCATTTCTTGTAAAAGTAAAATTCAAGCAAATTTGAAGCATACCGGTGAAATGATTGCATTCTTTCCTTTCTCTCTTTAGGATCCTATTGTTAACTTTGAACTTCCAATTCATTTGGAGAAATGGTTTCCTCGTCATGTAATAAAGACCAAACGGGAGGATATTCGCGAGCTCATTTTGAAACTTCATTTACAGCAACAGAAGGGCAGCAGCAGCTAGTTAATCTGTGCAAAGATGACAGATGTTCTGTGTGATTACGGGAAAGCTGCTTACCAGCATTTGTGTTAGCCAGCTCAGAGAAGAAAATAACTTGCAGTAGTTTTATAAGTCATTGAATGTTATTTAAAATATATAAGGTGTATTATTAGAATTGTTGGGATCTCATAGGGGGGTAATATACATAAACTTATTAGAAATGAAAATTTCATAAATATTTGATATTTTTCTGATTTAATATGCTTGGATTATGCAATAGTAATATGTAATGTGGGAATGTTTTTGTAGATAATAAAACTATGTGATCTGTACTTCCACATAACGGGAGTTGAGGGGAGTTAGGTCCTCCCCCATGCCAGCCCCAGTGCTTGTCAGATTTCTTGACAAGTCACACTATATTGTAATTCTATTCTTTGCAGCTCAAGCATGCAGTATGAATACTGTGTATTTTTTTTTAAAGAATTTAGTATCAAGGCTTCAGAAAATGCCATTTGTGGCATCCCTTCTGTATAGTGCAAAAGACATAATGTTAGCAAAATGATAAAAGTTCAGTCTTTCAAAGCGCAGCTTATTTTTCTCAATTGCTAAATGGAACCATTACTCTGCTGTAATTTTTTTTAATTTTTTATGTCATATGTGGGGATCTGAGAATTTAGTTCATTCAGGGTGAAATTTGGAACAAAAAAATTTAGCTATACAAAATAGGTTTAAAAAATTATATATGTAACTCAACTTAGTTCATTTGAAGTATAGCTATATACTGACTCCTACATTATCCCAGAATATATGTACACAGGTTATGTAAGTATATTAGATAAAATTGGTGTCCTTATAATTTTAATTAAAAAATACCCTCAAAGTCTTATTTATTGTTAGAACTAAATATATAATTTTATAGCTCTGTTACCCAGTATTCATCTGCAAAGCCAGATTGCTCTCATTGCTTTTATATTTTTAAATTGTGCTTTTCAGAGACTTGTAATCCCCATGGAACTAAATTTTTTTATTAATTGTTCAGGTAACAGTTATGAATTCATGTGATGAGGGTGGTGTTATATAAATACTTCACAACCTTCTAATATTATCAGGAATATTTTGAGGGACAATTATAATGTATTTTCTCAGATAAGAAAAATGTTTTTCTTAAGCATATTTTAATCTTCTGTTTTAAGCATCTCTTGGATTTACATTGTAACTGTATATAAAGCAGCAAAGCAAAGGCAATTTCAGATAAAGTTAAAAATAGGAACATTTTATTTCAAAATCATGTGAATTGATATTGTCAGTTAAGCCTCAGTGTTCTTAAGCTTTTGTTAATCTTGTCACCATCTTTATATTGTTAAAGATATTTGTCTTCTGGAGATTTCCTATAAAGATGCTTATAATTACATGTTTCATTCCCAATTTGTGTGTGTGTGGGGGGAGGGGACTTTTTTAGGTGACTATTAATTATTTTGTACATCTAATTTTGGGAAAGCAAGTATATAATACATCTTCTTGTGACTTCTTAACTTTTTTGTTTGTATGTTTTTCAAAGATACCACTGTCTTTGATCATGTTTTGAAGATTGTTTAAAATTCATTTTCCTAAATTCATGTGGAAATGCTTTGAGAATATCAACATTTTATATTAAACACATTTCCAACTCATTAAATTGAGGTGTAATTTTTTAAAGAAATGTGTGCCGGTCTTAGAAATGAATTTTGAATTGTACAGTGGCCAGTGCATATCATGTAAGTGATGCTTAGATTAATTTTTTTTTTTCCAGTTTAACAAGCATGTAGTTAATTTGATTGTCAGTTCAGGGAAATGTTTGGCAGTTTTCTAGGTACAATAAAATGAATGATAGATCTTATTTCTGAATCCTTTATAGTTTAATGGGAGAAGTGGACATATGAACACTCTTATATTCTCTGGTAAAAACAATCATAGAATTCTTTGGGAACACAAGACGGAGTTCAGCCTCGTGTGTGTGCTCCCATTGTGGTAGCGAGAGGTGGAGAAGGGAAAGCCTTCCTAAAGAAGATAATACTATTTTTAATTCAGAACTCTTGGGATTTAAAATAAAAAGATAGCCTAAAAAAAGTCATATCTAACCAACTTAGAAAGAATTTATTAAAATGAATTTATTAAATCAGCTTTTCTATTTTGTTAGGGGGAAAATTGGTCTAGACTTGTCATACAGAACTTTTTCTAATTTGATTTCAATCTATATTCTCTCATCTTTCCACTGTCATCTACTTTTTAGTCATATAAAATTATTAATTTATACTTTAATTACTTTTGGCTTAACACCAAGCTTAAGCCTTTTATTCATAGGAAATTACCTTGGGCTTTCTTTCAGTATTTTTCTTTGGAAATGTGCTGTGCTAAAATAAATGTGAAATATCAGCCGTATTCAACATTTTTTTTAATGGTGAAAAAGACCTTTAATTGTTAGCTGTGTCTGGACTGTGGAACTGGGAGTGGACATGCTCGGAAGGCCTGCTTGACCAGATTGTATAAAACCCCGCAGGAAAACACAGTCCCCTGCTTCCCTCTGCAGCCTCTTGTAACTGGGCTTGTCCTTGCGAAAGTCTGGAAACTTTGCCCACGGGCTACTGAAAAACATGGTTCTGTGTGGATGAGGCTCCCTGATGCTCGTGTGGTCGCGTGAGGTGGTCCCTGCTCTTACAACTGAGTGCGTCCCTTTCGGGGGCTGGAGAGATCAGGGTCAGGACTCCTGTGGGGACTCCATTTGAAGATGTGCTTTATTTTATACACTGTTTTCTGGGCTTCATTCTAATACGAATGAAAGGAGCTAGGTTATGGACTGTTGTCCTGTGAGTGTGAATGTCACTTGGAACCCAAGATCACAGGTGGTTGTTTGGAATAGGCGTTGCCACATTGTATCTCCACACCTCCAGCCTTGAACATGCTATCCTTCTTCTTAGAACACCCTTTCACTACTTGTCAACTTTATTTTTTTCAAAATCTGGCTCAAATGTCATCACCCACACTTGCTGAAAAGGAATATTCATTACCTCTCTTGTTCCCCTATAATGATTTGTTTGTATTTCTCTTATCAATTTTATTTCATTATTTGTATACATATTTTCCCCTGTAGACTACAAGCTCCTAAAAGACAAACATTTTGCATTTCCTGTATTTAGTATGTTAGTAGCATATAGTAAACAGAAAACTTTGCTGAGTCAATAAATGATTGTCAACTCATTTGGAATTAAGGTATGAATGAGAGAACCTGGTACTTGTTATTTCTAAGCACAGAGTTTTACGTTTAGTTTCTTACCAGCTTATAATATTTGGGATATTTCTTGAAGCATAAAGACCATTAGATGGGATTTTGAAATATTTCCTAAAAAGAATCTCAATAAAAGCTCAAGGATTATTTTTCCCGAGTAATTAAACATTAGATAATCTTTTCATCTATAGGAAAAATCCAAAATTCTTGGTAAGACCTTCAAGGTATTTCATAATCTATCTCAACCTTTTCAGTCTTCATTCCTAACCTATTTGCCCTATGCTTCTGTTCTTGCTTTTGCAAATATCTATATTCTGCACAAATGGTATATTTTCTACCTTATCGATCGTGACCAGGGGTTTCTTCCCTAACTCCCATCCCCTCCCACTGACTCCACTTCTACTGACTGAAATGCCACTGCACCAGGCCATTCAAGGCCCAGCTGAAATGTTATCTCTAATAAACCCCCTTTTGCTTCTGGGTTCCCAGGATACTGCCTTGTATCATAGATGCAGCTGTTCAAAGAGTGCTGTAATTAAGTTACATTAAACGTGAACTTAAAATGAACTTATAAAATGGTAAATCTATTTAGAAGCGAATGAACCCAGCTGAAGTTTACATACTATTGTGGTTTTTTAAAAAGTACAGGTTTCTGAAATTTTATGAACTATTATATAGAATATAATAACCATTTTTAGAGTTTTTAAGTAAATACTTGTGATATAGTTAAGTTAGGGAAATTTTACTTCATTCTGCAGTTTGAACAAAAGAATTCCAAAGTTGGAAACCTCTTTAAACTTTATGAACACTTGTAATAAAAGACAAACAGTATACATTAGTTTAGAAAGAATTTTCATATTTCCTAATCTTTCCCAGCAACCCAGTGATATAGGCAGAGATGATCATACCTAATTTCTTTGATGAGTAAGCCAGTTCAAAGAGTTTAGGTTTACCAAAATCAAATATTAAGTGTTAAAAGCAGGATCTGAGCCAAGGTTTGCCCAGGGTTTTTCTCATTCTAAGTACAGAAATGTTTCCAGAGTACTGTGATTCTCAGATTTCCTGGCTTGTTGGAATAGCCCACCAAAAAGAATTTCCAACTAATATTTGCCACCTTAAAGTTCTCCCTTGGTTTGAATTGTCAACCTGAAGCTTTTCTTTGAACTTTAAAATTTCGTGTAGTAAAATTTTCAGCTTTTTCCTCCTACTCAACAAGTTTGGCAAATAAAATTCTTATCAATATATTGCAAATGCTGTGCACATGTATTTAATGGTCATTTAGATTCGTGAGCTTATATAAGGGCTGAAAATGTGGTTTGTATGAGTGTTACCAGAGAATCAAACTTCTGTGGCTTGTGGGAGAAGGTTCTTGCGATATCTTTAGAAAATGAATTTTCTAAGATTCTCGTGGGAGAATGAGATGTAGTAAAAGGCTTTATTTGCATTCGTTGGGTTGCAAAGTCCCATGTCCCAAAAAGGGTGCAGCTGGGGTTCCAATAGGGCCAAAAGCAAGGCCAGCGTCCAGAGCTTCTGTTCCATGTTGCAGCCAGTGTAGTTCAGCATCCAAGCTAGTTAAAGTCCATTAGTCCATTGTGTGGAGCCCCACACAGCCGCAAACCGCGTAAACCACGAGGGTGCAGGGGAGCGCATCCCCTGCAACAGCCGTCACGGGGCGCAGGCAAGCAGACGAGAGAGCATGCTGCTTTGTGTAGAAGTTTAAATATTCAGGTTTCTCATGCTTATATGGCCATGCCCATCCTGGCCACTAATGTGTTCCCAGGTGTGGCTGGCAGGCAGACAGGCACCTTCCCACATCACTCAGCCCTCACTGGGCGTGCATCTAAGCTGCCTTTGTCCAGTCCCTTCACTCGTCAATCAGCAGGGAATCGACTTGGAGAGTGTGAAATGCAGCTTTTTGGAAAAGCTGTATAAATGGCATGCCTATGTTATCTAGTCTTTCCTGTTAATAACCAGATTATTACAACTGTATCATGAGTTTGTATTGAAAAGTGTGCTTGATAAGCTTTTCCTAAAGCATGAAACAGGATGATTTAACACACTTTAGGGTTCTCCAGACAAATGTGCTTTAGGTCTTTATAAAACATTATTATTTTTTTTTTAAAAGAGAACTTCTCCAGAAGTATATAAGGTAAATTCGTTGCTATTTGATAGTGAATTCTAGTTTCCACAAGGATTTTAACTAAATTGCTTTGTACTAGGTTTATTTGATGAAAGCAACTGTCTTAATGCAAAGAATTTTATCTGTTCCTATTGGGTAAGGGATAAGACACTGGGCCTCATGTTTAATACCAAATCAAGCAAAAAAGTTGTCACATAGCTATCCTTTATGTTGTGTGTGTAATATGCACCAGGCACTAGTCTAAGCATTTTCTGTATATTACTTAATTCAGTCCTCACAATAGCTCTATCCTGAGTTGGCTTTACTACTACTATACTATCCTATTTTATAGAGCAGGAAGGAGACATAGTAAGTGGTTATAGTGAAAGATCTTCAAATTTTTTATCGAGGAGGGAAATTTAAGGACAGTGGATTTATTACAAAGAGAAACAGCTCCAAGAAAATTAATTTTTTGTGTGTAGCTCTGTACTTCTGAATTAGGTATAGTCAATTGGGGCATTTTATGTTTACAAATTGTAGGTATCAGAAGAACCCAGAGAACATGTGACTCTATAAAGTTTGACTAATAGATTCAGAAAAGTTGTGAAACTTAGTGAAATATACATGAAATATTTTTAAATGGCTGCTTGTTAAAGGCAAGGAGAGTGCTAGTAAAGAGCTTAGCTGGCTAGATTAGAATAAAGAAACAGTCTCTCCATCTGCTAATTAGCTTATCTCTCCGGCTTCCTTTGTGTGCTGAAGAGAGAAGGCTGGGAGGTACTTTGGAACAACACCATTTTTATTTAAGCTCGTTTATTATGGTTTTGGAATGTTTGCCGATTCTCAAACATAAACTTTTAAATGTCAGACCTTTCCTGTAAGAAGCAGCTTGAAGGCTCTGGGCGCTCGGATAAGGATTTTGGCCTCTCCTGATCCCTTTGGTTTTGGCCAAATGATTATGTTTCATTTTGGGAAGATTTCTTTGGGTATTTTGATATTTGTCCTGATAGAAGAAAACCTTCCATCGTTAACAGGTACTTAAACATTGACATTGTTTTTTTATCGTTTATATCCGCATCTAATTCTCTCTAAAAATAATATTTGGTGTGACTGCTATAAGAAATTGAATCTAATACTAGTCTATTACTCTTTGATATTGCTTCATTTAAACTGTTTTAAAAATCTCTGCCATAGCTTTGGTTTTCCTCTTCATTAGTATTTCCTGGTTCAAACCTTATTTCCTTTTCTTTCTTGTGTTGAGATTGGATGTATACTTGGCTTCAGTAACTAACAATCTTGAAACGAAGGGGTAGGAACGAGATGGAGAAAAGCTGGAAAGCTTCGCTCCTCCCCAGTGCACGCGCGTCTCTGGTCTGAGGTTGACTTCGAAAAACCCAACGGTGGCCCAAATCTCAGTTTTTCTTTATCTTCTGTGCTTTCTCTTCATTCATCCTCAGAAGCCTGTTTACGCTGTCACTCTGTAGCACAAACCTACCTTCCTTTAGAAGAAACCCAAGCACCCAAGAGCGCCCTTTCTCTTCTCCTGACCGACTCCGAGCCTGCAGGCCGGCCTCCGGCGGGTGGAGAGAAGCGACGGCCGGGCCTCGGGGGCGCAGAGGGGCGGCGGTGGCTCCGGAGGCGGCGATCTCCTCTCCGGCCCGATGGGGTCAAAGTCTGCCCGGGGGAGAGCGTCCCCGAGGCTGTGGCAGACCATGTGAAGTACTTTCAAGTCCGAGGTGAGCAGACGTCCAAGCCCCCGGGCTCTGAAATGGAGCTCAGACGTGGTTTCATCGCATTTGTTGTGTCTCATTTTCATTGAAAATTTGTCCTAATTTAGGCAGGGACTGAGCCAAATAGCTTTCTACTAGCTACGGACAAAGGACTTGTTAAGAGTGTAGTATTTATTCACCTTCAGAGGAAAGTGGACATTGTTGAAGAGAGAGAAGGATTTGAATCTTTTTAAGCACTTCAAAAATACCAGTTTAGGATATGGGATAAGGTAATTATAATTTCTACTTCTTCGTTATAGTAATTTGCCTAAATATACCCACAACATATATTTACCAAGCTATGCTTCCCTATTTAACTACTTGGTTCTTTATATACATAAATATATAATCAATTTCAATATTGTATAGTGTAGACATTCTATAGGCTCATGCTGGTTATTGTCGAGGCACCCATAAGACTTGGGCAACTAAAATGATGGCACTTGTCACAATGGACCCTAGTGCAACAAAACTAGGATTTTATTTTAGTTTAGTTTATATTTATTTATTTAATTTTTAAGCAAACAGTATTATCCTTGACTTCATACCTTTTTATTATGCGAAGCCATTCTCTGTTTCCTCTATTTACTAACCAGAATTGCTTAATTGACCATAATATATCCCTTAGCTATTTGGAGGACTCCCAAACTTTGCTTTTTGCCTCTCGAGAGCCAATAAAAAGCCCTAAATGTTTCTTTAGCTCTTACTGTTTCTCGGGCACTGGGCTATATGAACCTTTAGTCTGAGCTGCTATTTATCTCCTGATTTTCCTCCATTTTGCCCTTCCTCTCTTCCCCCCTCACTAAAGCAAGTGGTTTTTTTTGGGTTTTTTTTTTTTTTTTTTTGCCCCTCAAGAGCCAATAAAAAGCCCTAATATGGCTGTCTTTTTGTTTGTATTTATTTATTTATTTACTTACTTACTTATTTATTTTTACTTAAAATATTACAGATGTCCCTTTTTTTCCCCAATGACCCATTCCACCCTGTCCCATCCCCCTCCCCAGTCCCTCTCCACACCATTGTCCGTGTCCTTGGGTTGTGCATATACGCATATAAGTTCTTTGGATACTCTCTCCCCCTCCACCCACCCGCCCTCCTCCATCCCTCTGACATTCTTCAGTCTCATCTATGCTTCCATGTCATTGAATCTATCCTGTTCATCAGTTTATTAAGTTCTTTAGGTTCCACGTATAAGCGAGATCATGTGATGTTTGTCTTTCGCTGCCTGGCTTATTTCACTCAGCATAATATTCTCCAGGTCCATCCATACTGTCCCAAAGGGTACGAGATTCTTCTTCTTTACAGCTGCACAGTATTCCATGGTGTGAATGTCCCACAGCTTTTTTATCCACTCATCTACTGATGGGCACTTGGGCTGTTTCCAGATCTTAGCTATTGTAAACTGTGCTGCTATGAACATAGGGGTGCATATATTCTTTCTGATTAGTGTTTCAGGATTCTTAGGATATATTCCTAGAAGTGGGATCAGTGGGTCAGCAAGTGTTTTTTTTCTTTTTTAATTTAATAACAGATATTACATATATTTATATACTCAATTTTTTTGTTAAAGTGGCATAATAGTACTTTTTTTTGTTTGTTTGTTTGTTTTTGGCATATATTTATATCTCTTGATTGTATTGGGGGCTACCAAACATTATTAAGCAATACGCTTCCTTTTTACTTTTTAAATGGAAATCCATTGGCCTAGCCTTTTGTATGCAGGGCATATGCCAGAAATGGCAAATTCCAGAGAGTAGGAAGACAATAAAGGAACTGAAGATGGATGAGAATGACAGTTTATAATTGATCAAAATATGATTTCTACTACCTGGATTTTAAAAAATATTATTTAAAAGTTGACCAGAATATCTAGATAGCTGCTTGTTAAATAGTAAAGAGGAAATAACCAATCGTAACCAGAGGAATGTGGTGATTATCCTTCTTGTGTTTATAAAATTAAGAGGTACTATTGAAAAAGAAGCCAACAAAAAGAAAAAGAAAGCATTCCTAGAATAACTGACTTTAAAATACAAATGCTATGAAAGGGATTGTTGGAAAAGGGCTTTCTAAAGTTAAAAGGGCTGGCACAGTACATCAAGATTGCAACAATGCTGATATAACTGTTACTGTCGCTGTAAAGAGTAAATATTTCATTTCCTATATTTTTGAAAATTAGGAAAGGGGAATATTTCAACATAGGTCTTGATTTAGAAGAGATTTTGAAGAGATCATTGGTTGTGCCATAGAACCAAAGGCTTGGAAATTGGAAAGATCCATTTACTGTCCAACCAATGATCTTAGCTCTTCCCACCAAGCTTATTCAATCTAATGGTTTGCCCAATTTTTCCTTCATAGAGTGTTTGGCACCGGTTGCTAGTTAACAGATTTGAAAACTATCTCCACTTAAGGAAGAAGCAACAGCATTTAACCTAATTATTTGTAAAATTAAACAGATATTTAGGGTGCTTAGTGTAGAATGTAATTGATAGTTTCTTTCAAAACATCTTATTTGTAGTTGGACCTTTTAAAATACAGCTTTATTAAGACATATTTTGATGGATTATAAACACATGTTATTAAAATGTATCTTATGAAAGGAATAGACCATCAGCATTCAAAAGCGGCTTTGTGTTTAGGCAACAGAACACTCTGCGGTATGTCTCTCCACTGGCAATCAATACACTGGCAGCAACTTTGGAATAAAAATTAAAAAAAGAAAGAAAAGAAAAAGGAGGTAAAACCCCCTTTATTTTCTCTATTTAAACTCAAACAGAAAACAAACAGCAATTCTGTTATATACCAACATTTTCAAAGTACCATCATTTGTATAAGAGTAGGACTAAGAATAGAAATGTTTACAGAGATCCAAACGGAAGTGTAAGCAAGCGCCTCACACAGTTTTCTGGTGGTGCTCAGGAGGAACCGCTTATACCAGCTGCTCTATGCTCATCTATCTATCATCATCTATCATCTATCTATCTATCTATCTATCTATCTATCTATCTATCTATCTATCTATCTATCTATCTATCTATCATCTATCTATCTATCTATCTATCTATCATCTATCATCTATCTATCTATCTATCATCATCTATCATCTATCTATCTATCTATCTATCATCTATCTATCTATCTATCTATCTATCTGTCTATCTATCTATCATCTATCATCTATCTATCATCTATCTATCTATCTATCTATCATCCATCTATCTATCATCTATCTATCTATCATCATCTATCTATCTATCTATCTATCTATCTATCTATCTATCTATCTATCTATCTATCTATCTATCTATCATCTATCTATCATCTATCTATCTATCTATCATCCATCTATCTATCATCTATCTATCTATCTATCTATCTATCTATCTATCTATCTATCTATCTATCTATCTATCATCATCTATCATCTATCTATCTATCTATCATCTATCTATCTATCATCTATCTATCATATCTATCTATCATCTATCTATCATCTATCTATCTATCTATCTATCTATCTATCTATCTATCTATCTATCATCTATCTATCTATCATCTATCTATCTATCTATCTATCTATCTATCTATCATCTATCTATCTATCTATCTATCTATCTATCATCTATCTATCTATCTATCTATCATCTATCTATCATCATCTATCATCTATCTATCTATCTATCTATCTATCTATCTATCTATCTATCTATCTATCATCTATCTATCTATCTATCTATCATCTATCTATCTATCTATCTATCTATCTTCATCATCATCTATCTATCTATCTATCTATCTATCTATCTATCTATCTATCTATCTATCTATCTATCTATCTATCATCATCATCTATCATCTATCTATCTATCTATCTATCTATCTATCTATCTATCTATCTATCTATCTATCTATCTATCTATCTATCATCTATCTATCATCTATCTATCATATCTATCTATCATCTATCTATCATCTATCTATCTATCTATCTATCTATCTATCATCTATCTATCTATCTATCTATCTATCTATCTATCTATCTATCTATCATCTATCTATCTATCATCTATCTATCTATCTATCTATCTATCTATCTATCTATCTATCTATCTATCTATCTATCATCTATATCATCTATCTATATCTATCTATCATCTAATCTATCGTCTATCTATCATCTAGCCATCCATTCAATCATCTTAATTCTTGGACGTATTTCATAAGTTAAAGACATCAATACATTTTCCCCATACACTTAGCGTGAATATCTTTAACTAGAGCTTAATATTTGTTTACCTTTTTAAATGCATGAATCTTGAGCATGCCTGTTTGTGTCCCTTCCTTTGTAAAGTGTCTGTTCCAGTCTTTAACCTATTTTTAAGATGGAATTGTTTGCTTTTTTTAAATTAGTGAATTGTAGGAATTCTTTATATATCCTAAATCCCAGTTCTGTGTCAGATATATGTATTTTGAATATCTTCTGCCAGAGGTCTAGCTTGGATATTCATTTTAATAATAGTGTCTTTGATGAGCAGATGTTTTTAGTTTTTGATGAATTCTAATTCCATTTATTTTATTTTATAGTTGTTCCTTCCCGTGTCCTGTTTATGAAACCTTTACCTATCCTCAAATCATGTAGATATTTTGTGTTTTTTTTAGGGCCTTCATAGTATTAGCTTTCCTATTTCAAATTATTTTTCTGTATATTGTGGAGAAGTTATTGAGATTTTTTTTTTCATTCCTTATAGATATATAGTTATTTGGTCACACAATATTTTTTATACTTTCTCTGAGTCACCTCATTTTATAACCAGATGTTAAAGACATTCACTTTTTGTTTGTTTTTGCCAGTCCTGACTTTCCCTTTTGCATTGTCTTCTGGTGTTTACTAATTTTCATTTGGAAGTTTTAACAAGAAGAAAGGAAGAGCTATGCATCTACCAGTGATCAGCTCTGCTTCAGTTAGTCCCTGCTGGGCTCTTCTATATGTTGTAGGATCAAAAGTTCTAAAGAGCAGTAATAAGGATACAGTTTTAACTGAAAGAGAAATTAAGTTTATAACCCTAGGTTCGGTTTAACCCTGAATAACCAACCGATAGAGAGTCCTACAATGCTCGAATATTTCATTCTCTGTTAAAGCTTAAGAGTTGATTTTCGTCTTAGACTGTCTTCTTCCATCACACGACTGTCAGAACACCAGAATCCAATATGATAGTAACATCTGATATTCAGGTAGTACTACGCAGTGTATAAATTACTTTCACAGATAAGTAGGGCAGTAATTATTTATACCATTAAAAAAGAGAGATGAATACATTGAAATACTGAATGGCTAGGTAAGTTACCCATGGTTAACACTCTAGTGTGCAGCCAAGTTAGGGCTAGAATTTAGATCTTCTGATTCTGTGAGTTTAGGGGCTTGACCTCAGTCTTCTTGAGATGAAAAATAATTTCTTTGATCTCCATTTATATTCTTCTTTCTCCCTTACTACTCTCCTCTTCCCTCCCGTCTCAATCTATTGCCCACTGTCCTGCGTCTGGCCACTGAATGCTTTAGAAAATGTGCAGGTAGCCTGTTGAGCATCCTTTCAGATTTGATGCTATGGGCTAACTTAGTAGATGGATTGAATTCATTTTTATTTTACTACTACAGGACATTTCTCCTCGATATCATTTAATGTTCTTTTGAATTCTCGTATCTTTTTTAATTAATAGATTTTACTTTTTTAGGGAAGTTTTAGGTTTACAGAAAAATTGAGAAAGTCCAGAGAGTTACCTATAGTGCCACTGTCTTCCAACACTTCCCCCTTACTCACATCCTGTATTGGTGTATCACATTTGTTACGGTTGATGAGCCGGTATTGACATGATACTCTTAAAGTTCATAATTTACATTAGGGCTCACTCCTTGTGTTCTACATCATGTGGGTTTTGGCAAATATATAATGACATGTATTCACTATTACATTATCATACAGAATAGTTTTACTGCGCTGAAAATCCACTCTGTTCTATCTAGTCATTTCTCTCTACCCCCAACACCTGGCAACTGCTGATCTATTTATAATTTCCATAGTTCCGCCTTTTCTAGGATGTCATATAGTTGGAATCATGCACTCAGATTGGCTTCTTTCACTCAGCAATATATATTTAAGTCCTCTCCTTGTCTTTTCATGGCTTGACAGCTCATTTCTTCTTATTGCTGAATAATATTTCATCACCTGGATGTATTACAGTTTGTTTATCCATTCACCTATTGAAGTATGCTCAATATCAGCTCCACTTTTGTAAAACATAAACATGGATTATTTTTTTAAGAGATAGAGGAAAAAAACCACCCCGCCTATTAGGAGGTGAATCAATCCCCTTTGCAAGGGAAATGGAAAAGTTTAAGCAGGACATGCAGAAACAGAAGAGCTTTGACTGGGAATCATTCCCACACCCCTCCAGAAAGGACACTGTGGGCAAGAGTGTCTTGAGAATCTGAACAAATGGGTCCATGATCATTGTGAGAACCCCAGAATGTGTTAACTTTTCGTTAAAATGCCTCTCCCATTTTTCAGTGTGTCAAGAGGCTGTCTGGGAAGCCTTCAGGACCTTTTGGGATCGACTTCCTGGGCGTGAGGAATATCGTTACTGGATGAACTTGTGTGAGGATGGAATCACAACTGTATTTGAAATGGGCACAAATTTTAGTCAGTCTGTGGAACACAGAAGCTTAGTTATGAAGGTAAGTGTAGTAATGAGGGAAGGAATTGCTGGACTATTGTAGGAGTGTGTATAGATTGCTAGGGCCTAAAGGAAGAGAGACCAAGCTGCGAACCCCGGCATCACTCGTATTTGCGGAATCAGGCTATTTGAGTGAGCTGCCCTAGGGCGTGGCCTAGTCTTTGAAGCCCTAGCTCCGGCCATTATAATAAACTGTTAATGCAGTAAGAGCCTCAGCCTTGTTTATAAATGTAAATATTTGGAAATAGCAAAGATTTAGGCTAAGAATATAAACCTCTGAGAGTTCTTATCCTATATTATAAAACCAGATGGGCTGGAGCTGAAACTCAGACCCAGTTCTCTTTTCCAAAATCCATGTTCTTTGCCTTAAACCATTGGGCCTCCCTTCTCAGTCATTACCAGTTTACACATTGGAGGGGCTAATACGGAATGGCTATTCAATGAAAACACACACACACACTTATATCAGCATTGCCCATCTCATTGTGTTCCTGATACAGGATCAATTGATAGAGCAGAAAATATATATGATGTAGAGTTATTATTACTATAATAACAGCCTCTTTTGATGTTACATTATGTCAACTGATGGTCACTGGTGCCAATTCAATGCCAACAGGTTCCCCAGTTTGGGGTACAGTGAAGAAGGAAACTTTATTCAGTGTAAAACAGCTTGTGATACAGCAAGGCTGTGAGAACAGCATGGCTGTGAGGCTGCCTTGGGGTCAGGTCCCTCTCTGGGTAGATGGCTCTCTTTTGATCCCCACTGATCTGCTCTGCTTCAAGCCCATCTGCTTTGCCCTGTGCTGCTGCGCTCCACTCTGCTCCAGGGAGAGGCCTTCAGTGCTTCAGCTCCTCCAGAGAAACTGGAAACTCTCAGCACTGCACTGGGAAGGGAAACTGCTCTCCCAGACCCAGAGGGGAGCTGACTTATTTAGACAGAAGTCCCCGCCCCTGGTTCCTGATTGGCCTGCCTTCGTGCAAATGAGGACTCCAAATCCTTGCAGTTTGATTGGCCCAAAAGGCACTGTCCTGATTGGTCAGAATGGAGTCACTCTGATTGGTCAGTGAAGAAGCTGATGGGGGGAGGAGATATAGCTGTGCAGCTCTGATTGGATAGGGAAAGCCTCAGTTCTACTGGTTGAAATAGGATTCCAGCAACTCCTTTATAAAGGTTCAGGCGGCAGAAACAGGGCAGGCAGGCAGGCAGTTCAGAGCACACGTGTGTCTGAAATGCAGTTTGCTTGAGAGGCCCTGTGTAGAAATGGCTGCTAGGCTTTTTAAAAAAAATTTTGAGCCCAATTAGCTACCAGGGAGCCTTTCTTAGTAGGTATCTTGTTTTTCAGGGTCCACCATTAGAAAGTGTTTCCTACAAGTGGAAATTTTAGTAAATTTAGTTTTAAAGACAAAGGAGATATACTTTTAATAATTATTTAGCAGAACATGCAGACAACGGGGGCAATATGTTACCTGGATTGCATCTTAAATAACAAGTACAAATTAGCTAAACGAGAAGGAGTTTGGGATGGACATTCTAGGCAGAGAGGAAAATATGGGCCAAGTGTTGTCCCCTTCTAGGGAAGGACTTGGGCCAATATACCAGAAGTGACAGGAGATCAGGCTGGAAAAATGAATAATTTAACATGTTTGTATTTAACTCTCTAGATAATAGGAAACCATTGAAGGGTTTTAAGTAGGTGAGTCACAGGGGCCGATTTGATAGTTTTCAATTTTAAAAAGGTCATTATGGTTTTTAGACCCCATAGGATGGAATAGAGGGGACAAGACTAGAACAGAGACCAGTTTGGGTGCTGCTTCAGTGCTCCAGGCCTGAGGAGATGAACGTACTAACTAGACCATGAGCTGGATAAAGGGAGCACGAGAGGCCTAAGAGGGAAGCAAGATTAGCCATGCCTAGTCTTGTTTGGATTAAAGTCATGGATTGTTGAGAGAGGGATAGGATGAAGGAGTGACCCAAGAAGCCTCCCAGTTTCTAGCGCGGATGACTTGGACCAAGAACTCAGGCAGGGAAGCAGCTTTGTAGATGGCAGGTGGAGACAGAATCAGCCCACTTTTGATTTGAGCCATTTGTGAAATATGAATTGCTTGATATTTAGGTATAAAAATATGGAGAGTGGTCTGGGTTATAAATATAGCTGCAGGAATCACCAGCCTTGAGGTGGTAATTAAAACCACGAGAGTGGCTGAGATTATTTTATGAGAAGCTGTGGAGTAAGAAGAGCAGTGAGTTATTTATAAATATCATGAGAGTTATTTAGAATAATAGTCTCCCCATTTTACAGATGAGGAAACTGAGCCCTAACACAGGAGAGATTTGGGGATTTGCCTCTATGGGACTTGAAACTAGGTCTTCTGACTCCTAGTTACTACTGTTCTTTTTATCATATTGGTCTCAAAAGAAAACCACTAAGTTAGAGGAAATTGGGGGACAATTTGCTTTGGAATGCGACAGAGGCATAATCCAATAATTGATACAAAATTCTTTTTGTCTAAATTCTGGAGAAGCAGATTTATCAGTTATTTTATCTACATGTTTATATTATTCTAGGTTGAGAGTTACTATAAATATGTTAGATCACAAAATACTTTGATTCTAATTCCACGGAAGGTTAAGGTAAAACTCTACCAATCTTTTAATTTGTGGACTGTTTTGGAGTGATTAGCAGGTAAAGTCTATTAATCTCTGCCCATTAGAAGGGAGCACAGAAACTTGGGCACATAAACAGAGACTACATGTAGGGACGTTCTCACAGTTACGAAACAAACTTGGCATCATTACTACCTTGCTCTACCTATTTGTCTAACCATAGAGAATAATAAGATAGATTCTATAATGTTAGGGCATTAGTGTTTCCTATGCAATAAGTTTTATTTATAGCTTATTAACTGTCATTAACTCCGTTTAAAAAAAAAATCTTTGTTTTCTTTAGAAACTGGCATACACAAAGGAAACTGTAAGTGGGTAAGTGTCCTTTTTTCCCTAAGTTCATGTTTGGCAATAGAGACATTTCATACCTACTCCAATACTCAC
Organism: Miniopterus natalensis; assembly: GCF_054644295.1. Classification (NCBI taxonomy): domain Eukaryota; kingdom Metazoa; phylum Chordata; class Mammalia; order Chiroptera; family Miniopteridae; genus Miniopterus; species Miniopterus natalensis. Next base: position 26,850,348 of record NC_142086.1, read on the forward strand.
CCCAAATGGTCACTTTCTATTTTCTTGCCAGTTCCTGCAATGAGCAGGCCTGTGGGTAAGTCCCAAATGCTTTTCCTCATCTTGAGGCCACTTCCCTTCCCAGGCCACCACCACAGCTGCTGTGCTTTGTTTACTCTCTGACCGGGGAGGCAGACTTGTTGCTGTCTCTTGGGTGAGAAAGTAGATTCTGGAAATGAAATATGGGGTGACCTACTGTTGAGGCTTATAGGCTAATGAAAAGATTGCTATGAAGTGGTACACCTTAGTGGAGGACAGTTTAACAAATGATGGGTGGTGGCGTGGGTCACTTTACTGAGGAATGAAGACTATGATTTCTAAGTATAGGAATAATACAACCTTGATGAATCCTCCAGTGTTATGAGCCTGGGCTTCATTGGCCTTTAGGTTTAGGGTTAAGGTCATTTCTGGCTCCTGAGCAGTAAGTAGCAGGACAGATAGATCATGGAAGCTGAGAGATTTTGAGCTTACAGGGGCTAAAGATTCCCAATTTTATCCATACTCAGAATATCTAGTTTAATGCCAGCGTATGAGCGATTACAGTGACACCTCGGTTTTTGAACGTCCCTGTTGACGAACATTTCGGGTTACAAACACCGTAAACCCGGAAGTAAATGCTCCGGTTTTGGAACACGCCCCGGAAGTCAAACATGCCACGCGGCTTCCGCTGAGGGCAAGATCCTGAGGCCCAGCTGTCGGCTGTGGATCCCTCGGTTTTCCAACGTTTCAGGACTCGAATGGTCTCCGAAACGGAGTACACTCGAAACCCGAGGGACCGCTGTGTTTGGAAAAGCGCCGCTAGGGCATGCACTGCAGGTCAGAGCCCAGGAGGGCGCCTCAAATGAAAGGGAAGGACATTGAAAAGCCAAGCAAACATGAGTGACCGGGAGGGAAACAGGACTCTTCGTGGTCTCACTTACCCATACAGCTAATTGGATCGCTGAGTCTATGCTGGGGCCCGGGACTGAGCACCTACTTAGCTGTGGCCCGTGTGGTTTCTTGAGTGCGACTCTTCACCACCGCGAGGCAGAGCGCGGTGTCCTCTGACTGCCATTGCTACACACCGGTGGGGGCTAAATAGTCCGGTGAGTCCTCCCAGCGCCAGTGATCTTCGTGCTTGTACCTGACAAAAATGATGGCACATTTTACCCATCTTACATGGTTAAGAAGTGCATAAATTCTGAATAAATATGGCTCTTAACCTGGAAGTAGCGCTGAAGTTTGCTTGTGGAAGTGGAGCTTGTGGGTTATTGTAAAGTGGTGGAAGAGGTGTTATTTGAAATAGGAGGGAAAGTTGTAACACTCTCGGAGGATGTGTGTGGCTCATAGCTCACGGGTGGACTGAGGGAGCTGGAATGAATGGTTACATGCACTGTGTGTGACTAATAACAACACAGTTAACCTCTAAAGTATTATGCTAAGTGAAAGACATCAGACACCAGATACAAAATACTATATGTCATTTGATTAAAAAATATATATATAATTAAAATTTGAGAATGTAAAAGTTTGTATCCTTCCTATAAAACCGGAGCAGACCAGGTTGGGCTAGGGTGAAAACTGTGAGCTGTGGTAGTTGCTGAAACAGGGTGACCTGGAGTTAAGTAACACTGAAACCATGGGAGTGGTCTAAGAATTCCCTAAGCCCATCTTTTTTAAATTAAAAATAATTTTTCTTTTAATCTTCACCCAAGGATATTTTTCCCCCCATTGATGTTTAGAGAGAGTGAGGGGGGAGAGAAAGAGAGAAACATCAATGTAAGAGAGACACATCAATTGGTTGCCTCCTGCACTTGCCCTGACCGTATCAAACCTGCAACCCAGGCATGTGCCCTTGACCAGGAATCAAACCCGAGACCCTTTGGTGCCTGGGCCAAGGCTCTAACCACTTAGCCACACCCGCCAGGGCAAGCTCACCTTTAGTTACCTCGAGTACTACAGTGGTCCCTCAAACCCTTAACTTACCTATCATTTTTCTATGTCCAAATCTATTTTTATGATTTTTTGGATATTATTCTCATATCTTCCTTGTTAATAGACTCTTGTATTAGTTTTCTATTGCTGCTGTAAAAAAGTTACTACAAACTTTGGTAGCTTAAAACAACACAAATTTATCTTACAGTTCCATAGTTTAAAAGTCTGACGTGGCTGTTAGGTATTAGCATGTCTGCGTTCCTTTCTGGAGGCCCTAGGGGAGAATTTGTTTTCTTGCCTTTTCCAGCTTCTAGAGGCCGACCACATGGGTTGGCTTGTGACTCCCTTCCACCTTCAAAGCTGGCAATGGTTGGCCGAGTCTTTCCCATCTTTCGTCACTCTGACACTCTTCTGCCTCCCTCTTCCGCCTTTAGGGGGTCCTATGATTACATTGGGCCCACCTGGATAAACCAGGGTATGTGCTCTACTTTAAGGCCTGCTGATTAGGAACCTTAACTTCCCTGTGAATCACATTATTCACATGTTCTGGGGATGGGTGTCTTTGGGAGGACACTGTTCTGCCTATCACAATTCTTCCCTGTAATTTAAATTGCTTTTCCTATGGGAACTCTTACCCATCTGCTGACATATGACTTGCACCAAATACTCTGGTATGTATTGTTTTAAGCTTCCCTTACTGACATCTGCCAAATCTCTTTAAAAAAAAAAAAGCATTTTCCACCTTACTCGGGACCTCACATCCCATCTTACTTCTTAAAAATCTCGGCCTGTCATTGTCTCTCTCTTTCTCTGGACACTTCAACTAGTCCTATTATTAACTTTTTTCCATTAGCAGTTAAACATGCTCAAGTCTCTCCCGTGTCACCTATTTTACAAATGGCCTTCCCTCCAGCTCTTGTCTCCATTGACAACCAGACCTCTTGAAGGCATCTCCACATAGCTCCAGTCGCTACGTAAACCCCTGCTCTGCTCTTACTGTTTTATCCTCAATAACCAGCATAAAGCTCGGCTTAGGATATGTGGTCATTAACTATCTGTTAAATGAATTACTGAATTTCTGCTCAGTCACTCAAGTCTATTATCAGGCCTCTGGTGATAGTCTCAGTGTAAGAACTGTTTTTTGGGATTTTTTTTTTTTTTGGTACCTCAATTAATTAACGTACATTTGTAGTTGAAAGTGCCTATTATAGATCATAAAGGCAAATGTACATTGTTTTTTAGCAAATGTTTTATTTTCTGTGGGATGACACACGTCACTGCTCCAGTAACCCGTTTTCTCCTACATTTGTTTGGCATTTCATACTTTTCATAATGCTCTGCATATAATATTTTATTCCTTTTTCATCAATACCTTTGTGAAATAGGTAGGGCAGAGAGGTGGGTCTATTTTGGAGATGGGGCCCAGGGTAACTGAGGTGTTTTTCCAAGTCATACACAAAGTTAATGCTACATCTGGGACCAGCACCCAGGAGTCCTGGTTCTGTGCCTTGAGTTCTTTTATTGTCACATGCTGATTACAACGAACAGTTTTAAGAGCAAAGCAAAGTAAAAAAACTGTCAGGGGGAGTAGTAATCTAGACATGAGATTATGCTGGACTTGTTTCACTACATTTTTAAACTTCCGTTCCATGTGGCTATGATATTTTCTGACACGGTCCTGCCTGAATTCCACTGACATAATTAGGTCACAGCAGTGAGGAATAAATTATGTGCTGGTTGAATTTAGGAAATGAGACCACAGGGGGTTGTTTGTTGTCGGTATTAAACTAAAGGTCTTAGTTGACAACTTCAAATTTGTGGTTTGGCTTCGAAATGAAGTAACATTTCTGTCTCCAAACTGAACACAACTCTGTGTTGTAGCTCCCTTGTAAGTGACATCTCAGGGGACCCCTACAGGAGGCTACCTAATGAGAATATGTGAAAGGGTTCTTGTTAAATGTTCTTGACTGTCTTTTGAAAAGAGAGTGGGAGGGTGAGGGATTAAGTGTTGGAGTGTTAGACAAGTGGTTTGAATTACTGAGAGTTACCTATTTACCATCATTAAAGTAAAGTTATTTTGAATTCTGTAAGTGAAAGGTAGTTTTACTGAGGTAAGCAAACTTCTCCATTCTGATTGCTTACTTAAAGAATGAGCATAAATTTGATTTTGATGTGGGGGACAATTTGACCAACTCCAGGTGCGGTCTGTCCTCTGCTGTCATCCCAACTTCCTGTACTAGTTACTGTGTTGTGCTTTGGCCTCTTTGACCTCTTTGCTCTTCATACCTGGTTGCTTTCCATAGTTCTCTGATTCTGGGTTTCCCTTCCTCTTTCTGGGACCTTATGCACTTTGACTTTTAGGTTGTTTAGTTTAAGTAGGCCACTATCATTGAAATAAGGTGAAACCATCTTGGTCGCCCTTCCAGAGAAGATGGGTCACATAAAGGCCATGTTGTGAGGAATTAAGGTGGGTAGGAGTGAGATTTCTGGAATCAGATGGGCCTCTTCCACTGGCCAGCTCTGTGACCCTGAGCAAATTCTCGACCACTTCTGGCATTAGTTTCCTCACCTGTATAAATGGGGATAATAGTATCTTTCTCTTAAGATTGTCGTGAGTTAACTAAGATAAACTACATAGCACAGTGCTTGGTGTGTAATGAGGACTTAGTAAATTTAGTTGTACTCATTCTTGCTGTTGTTACGATTGAGAAAGGAACTGGATACAGTTAGGAATTTTAGGTGTGGTCTTGGGTTATATTGCTGTGTGACCCTGGGAAAATGGCTTTACTCATATGGGCCTCTTTTTTTTCATCTGTCAAGTGAGGGTATGGGAAGGGGTTCTGCCTTGTGGACAATTGATAGACCCTGTTCATATGTGATTATGTTAATACCTGTTTCAAATGCATCTGAATCCCATTGTTCTTTTAGCTCCACCTCCTGTAACCCAAGATGTCTCTTTTTACTTTTTTAAATTTTTTATTGTTTTTTAGAGAGGAAGGGAGAGAGAGAGTAAAAAACATTGATGTGAAGATGAAACATTGATTGACTGCCTCCTGCACACCCCCTACTGGGGATCAAGCCTGAAACTCGGGCATATGCCCTGACTGGGAATCAAACCCACAACCTTTCGGTACATGGGATGACACCCAACCAACTGAGCCACACCAGCCTAGGCACAAGAAGCCTCTTGATGCTCCCTCAGCTCATCACACATCATGTTACTTTAGATTCTTCTAGATGACAGCTCACTGAGTAAGCAATTTCCTACAAATGCACTGTGAATAACTGATAGCTATAGGTTTGGTGTAATGGTTTATTATGTTATTTTTTTTAGATAGTATTTTTAAAAGCCAGAATAATTATTATGCTAAGATTATTATTTTTTTTAAAACCTGTGTTTCTCAAATTTTCTGCCAAAACCTGAAGGTTTAGGGATCATAGTCCTAGTTGACTCCCCCACTACAGTTCCAGGCATGAGATGTCTTTGAATTATCATATTTTATCTTAATATTCATTTAATCTTTATATACTATCCATAATATAGCCACATTTAAAAAATATTAAAATATTTTAAATTGCACATCAATTGTTCCTTAGCTCTCCAACTGCCTATATGCTTCAAGTAAAATTGATGCCTCAAGATATGTGCCATGTTTACCTGGTAGCTTTGAACACCCCACCTCCCACCCCCACTGAGCTATTTGGAGCAGCAGCAGGCCAATCCAAAGGAATTGTTCTAAAGATGGGACTCACTGGCACGTCTGCAAGCCTGTGAGGGAAACATTTTTGACTCTGATCGAATCACCTTAGGAGGCTGACTTCTGTAAAGTTGAAAAGAGTTTTCAATTGCTATGAATTGAAAATTGCTATGAATTGAAAACTGGTATCATCGCCATCCAGCTCCTTTGAAAAAGGGTAATGGGACAACCTGTTCCCTTAGGACATGTGCACAAACTTTAAAGTTCTAAAACTTCCCCAAATTACTGTAATTTAATTTTTACATTTTTTGAGTACGTGGAAATTTGAACTTGCAAAAACCCACTTTCTTTCCTTTAGAGTGGAGACTTTCTCAGGTTATCTTGATCTTTGCTTGCAGTTGCATGGTTAAAGGACAGCTGGGAGACCTGAAGCCTACCAGCAGTGTGGCCTACAGCAAGGCATTTCCCCAAGCTTGGCTTTCTTTATAGAAAACGATTTTACGATTTCTATGATCTCTCAGATGAGATTTGTGCTTGTATGTTCCCCTTAAAAGCCAGTACCTTCCAGTCTGTACTACTTGTTGTATTTATTATCATTTATGTGGTGTCTATTATCTCTAAGACTGTAACTTTCATAGACCATGAGTATTTTGTTCACAACTATATGACACATGTCTTCTACACTGCTTTGCCAATAGTATTTACTTATTTATTCATTCAAAAATATCTATTTAATGTCCATTAAATAGCAAGTATGATTTAGGCTAGAGGTATAGCAAGAACATGGCAGGCAGAGTCCCTAATCTCGTGGAGTTTAGATTCTTAAGGCAAGTCCTATTCAACAGGACTTTCTGTGGTGATGGAAATGCTCTTCACTGTGCTGGCCAGTGTGGCAGCCATTAGCCACGTGCGACTACTGAGCACTTAAATGTGACTAGTGTGAATGAGGGACTGAATTTTAAACTTTATTTCACTTTAGTTAATTTAAATTGTCAGGTATGTCCAGTGACTACCTTATTAGATGATGCCATTCTAGAGAAGTAAGGGATTAGAGACAGAAATAAAGAAATAGGTAATAAATGAACAAAACAATTTCGCATGTGATAACTGAGGAAATAAAATGGAAGAGGGATCATAAGTAAGTAGGTGAGTAATTCATATGGTGTCATTCTAGTCGAATAGGAATAAATAAATATAAAACAAATAAATTATGAAGACGATTTAAAAAAAACTTTTCTATTCAGTACTTTGGTTTGGAACCCTTGTGTGAAAATCTAGTGGAATCTTGCTCTGGCTAGTGTGGCTCAGTTGGTTGGGCATCGTCTCGCGCACCGAAAGGTTGCTGGTTCATTTCTTTGTCAGGGCACATGCCCCGGTTGCAGGCTTGATCCCTGGTAGGGGGCGTGTTGATATTTCTCTCTCTTCCTTTCTCTCTAAAATTCAATTAAAAATATATATATATAAAAGAAAATCTAGTGAATTTTTTTCTGGAAAACAACAACAACAAAACGAACAAATCTCAAGTAAACCCTCACGTTTCTATCATTTTTATTAACTCCAAACATTTTTTTTCCCCTAGCTCTGAATTGACATCTCTAGCTCCTGTTGGTGATACCTCAACATTGGGAGGTATGCTTTTGTGCCTTTACTTATTTTTCTTTTAAAATTGTTTATGGTTTAACACAATCTTTCAAGCAAACTTTTTTTTTTTTTTGGCTCACATTAAAAATATACTGTTTCTCTCTCCATATATGTTGTTCAAGAGCTTCAAGAAAAAGTAATTTTTAAAAACATTTATTTTATGGTATTATGTTGTAGGTACTTAAAAATATTTAATTATTGAGTATGATACAAATCAGAAAACTGCTTAAAACAAATGTACGACCTACAGAATTATTGTAAGGCAAGCACCCTGTAACCACCGCTCATGTCAACAGGTAGAACCTTCCCAGGCCCACCATTTGTCATTTGTCTTGTAGTGTTTCTCAGAGTAGAGAGTTTTCTGATTGCGTTCTGCCGTGTACTTCATTCAACATGTTCCTCTGACCTCTCTATTTCCTGTAAATTGGTAGTTGCTTTCTTTATTATTATTTTTTTTGAAAGGTTCTCTTTATTGGAAATTTCAAATGTGCAAAAATTAGAATGCACAGTGAGGCCCAGCTTCAACAGCTGTCAATTCATGGTTAGTCTCCAACCTTCACCCACTTCCCCTCTTTGGCAGTGTTACCTCATTCAGTGTCTGTCCCCTGGATGAGAGAGCTCTTTCAGGATGGGAACATTGTCTGTATCCCTAGCATCATGCCTAGAGCCTGACATGTACTTGGTGTTCAGTAAATGCTTATTGAATGAATGAGTGAGTCAGAATTATTTTTGTCCTGGGAAGACTCTATGCAAATGTGTCCTATGGTTATAGTGCACAGAATTTCCAGCATGAAAAAGCAAATTGCTTATAGCAGTGGTTTTGTAGTCAGTACCTGATCTCCTGATATGGATTCTGACTCAGCCAGGGACTGGATTCATACACACATTTTCTTTTTCTAATTAGGTGCTGCCCTCAGTGTTCCATATCCTGGGGTGACCTCCTATGCAGGTACCTCAGAGAGCAGCTTGGAGAGGCCGGAGGAGAGTGTGAGTGACGCCCTGTTATAGTTTCTAACATGGAGAACGGGGGTTAAGAGAGACTGTTATTCCATTGCCAGAGTACACAGGACTTCCTGTGGTTCCGTGTATGGAAATGTTTTGGATTCTAAAACCAGTGCATTAAAAAGAATCTGAGATTCCTTGGAGAGTCAAGTAAAACTGCTTTTGGCGAGAGAGGGCTTCAAATTGTAAATAAGATGACTCGGGGCCTGGGAAACTGTCCTTATGGTAAGTCCACTCACTGTCTCTCGTGGGCTGTGTGACACAATTTACTATGGGGATTTTTGCCTATATTCTTCTGTCCCTAAATCAATCAGGACTTAGCTTCCTCTTCTTAAGAGGGAAAGGATATAGATTTTTTTTTTCTTTTTAATCCTCACCCAAGGATATTTTTTCCATTGCTTTTCAGAGAGAGTAGAGGAGAAGTGGGGAGAAGGAGAGAGAGAAAGAGAGAGAGAGAAAGCCATGAGACACGTTGATTGATTGCCTCCCGCTCGTGCACTGACTGGGGCCTGGAATCGATTCTGCAACTGAGGTACATGCCATTGGCTGGAATCAAACCCTGGACCCTTCATTCCTCCAGCTAACAACATTCTGACCACTGAGCCAAACCGGCTAGGGCAAGGATACAGATTTTGTGCTGTTAAAAAATCAAGAAGCAGCATGCTTTTCACATACATCGTTATTAACAGTAACCTGACCACAGGACAACATTAAGTTGACTTTCTACCACGTTCAGATTCTTAAAAAAATACACACTGTCCAGGAAGGTAGAAACATTTTTGTTAAAAATTTTGTTAAATATGTATTTTTAAAAATTTGGGGTTCATAAATCCTTGATCACTTAATATACAGCAAAGTCTGACTGAACATATTCACTAGAAAAGTGCAGTTTAGTTGCCTTGCATTTTATCTTCCCAAACTTGAACATTTTAACTTATATGAAATCAGAATAAGTGACCCACTCTGCCCCACCACCCTCGCTATAACTGAACAAGGCTGGTAGTAGCTGGGGATTCCTGAACAAGGCTGGTAGTAGCTGGGGATTCCTGAACAAGGCTGGTAGTAGCTGGGGATTCCAAATCAGTACTTTTACCTTTAGTACCACTGTGTCCAAAGTTGATGGTGCTAACTATATCACCATTTGTTAAATATTTGCGAATGAATGAATAAGAAGTGATTTGTTAATTACTCTTTAATAACTTTAACTTCTTTGTCTTTCTGTGCTGCATTCATGTATGTCTTTCAGTTCACTAATTCTTCCTTCAACTTTGTCTAATTTGTTTCCGCTGTCTATTGAGTATTTAGAATCCTTGCTTTATGTGAGAGTCTTTGATCTGATTTTGAACATGTACAGACCTTCTATTTTGTATCCTATTCCTTGTCATAAAAGTTAAAACTAAAGCCCAGGCCTCAAGGGACCAACACATACAACATTCAGTCACCTCTCTGGATTCCTCTAATATTTCTTGACCCCTTGGGATTTTCTTTTTTGCAAATGAGCTATGCATTAAAAACATTTATTCAACATTTTAGGCATTCTGTTGCAGTAAGGTTACTAAGCATATTTATTTAAAAATAATACTGGAAATGGAAGTTTCTGTCCAAATCTAGTGAGGTAAAATTTAACATGGAAAAATACAAAGTCTTACACAAAATTCTATTAAAGACTAGAGTTTTTGTTGGTGTGACTCTCAGTATAAATCAGCAGTATGATGCAGTTACTGAGGGAAAAACACCTAGTGGAAGCTAGTGTGATTTTGGGTTGCATAATAGATATATAAAATTGATCATAACGGAGGTGGTAGCCCTACCATATTTTAGTTGATTCGACTTCACTGGTGTGTACCACACTCTAAGGTAGACATTAAAAGCCTGAGACATGTCTTCAAGAGAGGAACTAGTAAAAAATCAGGGAAGACAAAGCTGTCTGTACTTATTTGAAGGGCTCTCTGGTGACCACGGTGTGTATAGGTGTCCCAGGTTACAGAACTGGGAACAATGGTTAACAGAAAAATATATTTGGGTTTAATATTAAAAGCTTTCCAACCACGAGAGCTTGTTTTGAAATGTAATGGTCTGCCTTTGAAGGTCATGACTCTTCCTCATCTGAGCCATTTAAATTGAGCATGAGCAGCCCTTTGTCAGGGGTAGTATGGAGAGACTTCAAGCATAGAAATGATGGTGGGATCTTCTAAAGTTTTGAAAGTAGCTGATTATATATTCATCAGGGATGAAAATGACACAGTGAAAAAAGTCCTTGTGTTCTCTCCCTGCCTCTGCCATTGGCTATGAGCCCATAGGCTAGCCATTCTTCCATTCAATCCCTGGTTTTCTTGTGTATCAAATGGAGGGACTTGGATTAGATGAGCTCAAGTGTATCTTGCACACAACAATTATTACTGTATGTTCTAGTCGTGATATTCGAGCTCCCTCATTCATTCCACATTTATTAATTAGAATTCTTTTGTAAGAAAGTATTGTCACTTCTCTCACATTTATTTATTAAATCATATTAGTACAGACTCATCAATGTTTATTTTATTCTTTGGATTATAATTCAGTATTCATTTTGTTGCTCTAATTATTCCAGCTTTGGCCACTGGAAGACGTGGATTCTAATGATACACAGTACACAAGTGCTGATATGGTTTCAGATTCCACATAGCAACTAACCATTAAGAAACTACCACTTCTTGAGTTTGGTGTAGTATCTAAAAAAAGAAATCTACAATTACCTGAAAAGGCTGTTAATATATTCCTTCCTTCCTCAATACTTATCTGTATGGCTAGATTTTCTTCACATACTTAAACTAAAGGAACATATTGGAACAGATTAATACAGAAACAGATTTGAGAATCCAGCTGTCATCCATTAAGCCAGACAGTAAAGAATTTGTACAAATATAAACCATGTTGAGAACCAAGCTTTTAGGCTATTTTTAGATGATAATTTTTAGCATAGTCAACTGTTTTAACTCACAAATGGTCAAATTTGGTGGTTATCTTTGAAAAATTTTCTTTCCTTGAACTGATCATTGTGTGTTGAAATGAATGTACAAATGCTCAGTAATTTTAATGTTAACCTGTGTCTTAAAGTCTACCCAATCAGTTCCAAAGTCAAACACTGTATAAAAGATCATCATCAGAAGTTGCCTTTGGCATAGTCTCTGGCATATAGTATGCAATCAATATATACTTGTTGATTGAGTAAACATTGACATTTATTGTTCTTTCCCTAAAAATTCAGATTAGCAATGAAATTGAGACTGTGATAGAAGAATCCACAAAACCAGCAGCTGAGCAGATTGCAGAATTCAGTATCCACCTTTTGGGGGAGCAGTACAGAGAAGAACTACAGGATTCCTCTAGCTTCCACCACCAGAGCCTTGTGCAAGAGTTTATTTCAGAGGTGGGTGATTTTTGTTTATTTTTATTCATTTTTTTTGGATAAGCAAGAAAGTTTTCTGGGGTTGTAAATTTCCCATATTCACAACACTGCTTCAAGGTAGATTTAGGATTCAAGCTCTCTGTCTGCTTGGTTCAGGTGTGGTGACATAGTGATTTCTTCAGAAAGCTCTATGAAAAGTCTACAGAAAGACAGATGAGTTATTTCACTGAGACAAAACCTTCACACATGTGCCACCTACTAACAAATAAATACTATTTCCAACATTTGCTACAAAGCCAAGGAAGAATGTGTTCTATGAAAAATGAGCATCTTTGAGAAACTACAGACAATGTATTGTTTTTCTTTAGGAAACATTAGATTTAATTTATTTTATTTTTATATTTAGTTTTACTTCTTTAAATTGAAAAATTTTGAGCTGTTTACACATAGGCAATACATGGTACCAAGTTCAAAGGACAAAACAGCATCCAGTGACAAGTAAATTCCCCTTCTATCTTTGTTCCTTGGGTGTAGGTATTTTTAATAAAAGTTTTCTTCAAAAAATCATGGAATAGATCATCTCACAATTTTCCTTTCTGGAAGAATTCTGTATAGGACTTGAACTCAAGATTCTTTCAGTCAAAAACGACCCATATGTACTTGTCTCCTTGTGTGCCTTTGCTCTCATGTAGTAAGGCACTGAGTGCTCATCTTCCTTCTCTGCCCAATTACAGGGCACACCATTCCTTCCTGTTTATTTCTTTTCCATTCCCTCTTGATGGGGTTCTTCTTGGCCACGTTTTTCAATTCCATAACCTTGGACTAATTTCCTCCCCTAGACACTGTGTCTAGATGAGAAATAAAAATATGCACCTCTCAGCCAAACAGCATCACTGCAGCCATCAGACGTGGGGAGCGTAGGCCAGACTGTTAGTTTTCCTAGCTGTGTGGCCAAGTTGGGAGGCTGAATGGTATGTGGAAGAAATGTCAGCCAGGCCAGTGGCCACCTGGCATCAGATTGTGTCTTGGATCTACTGTCTGGTTCTCTCTGCCCTTGGGTTAATAAGCCTTTAATAAGCTTCAGTGTTTGGGTCAACAAATGAATGACTGCATGTTTAGAGATACTCTAATAAACACTTTGAAAAACATTTCCAGCAGGGACTTTATGAGGTAGGTAGCTGTTGGCTTGAGGTGGTTTGAAGGTAATGAAGGGTCTGGGCCTACCGTGAAACAGTCCCTTCTCTGGCCTGTCTCTATATCCCTGTCCCTTTACCTGGAACAAAATGTCAACCGATAGCTGCGTGTGGGCCATCTTTGTGTGGGGCAGTGGAGTCTGGGGCAAGTCTCTGAGAGGTCCTGTCACCATGTTTACTACAAACTGAAGGGGCCCTCTAATTCTCTCCCTACAGCAGGGGTGGGGAATGTCTGGCCCTTGGGCCGTATACAGCCCTCGAAATCATTTGCTCTGGCCCTGCCAAGGCAACTGCAGGTGAAGCTCGAAATTCAATAAATTTAATGAAATGTTTGACCAAAGATAGCAGGCTAATTTTTAAGCTGATAATTTTATATGGCCTGCAAATAATATAAATATCCAAATGGCCCTTGGCAGAAAAAAGTTTCCCCACCCCTCCTCTACAGGGAACAGTCACAGGGATTGTTCCTTCACTATTATTTCTTAGGTAATATTAGAAGACTCAAGGGAAAAACAAAGCTGCTTGGGGGATTGAGGTTCAGGAGCTATTAATATATACACATATTTATATTTTTTTTTCATGAGGAGATGAGTAAGTAAGATAAGCTTGGGGCAATGCCAGGGATGACACTGGAGAGGGAAAGGTCAGCTTGGATATGTGAGACTTGAAGACAGCCCTAGTTTCAACACGGGGTCCTTGCACACTGCTGTGCTCTGCAGGCTGCTGGATGCCTGTTTGCTCAGAGCAGCCATGTGGGTAACAGCATCCATTCCCAGGTGAGGCCCAGGAGGACTAGTAACAGTTTGTGGTCATTTGAGCCCCTAGCAGTAGAAGGGGAGATCAGCTCTCCTCCTTCCTTTCAAAGTGTTCCTTCCTTTATATCATACAGAGTTCCCTTCATTTTAATTCAGGTGAGAAACTGTGGTGAGCTTCCTAGTTTTCCCAGTCTTGGTCCTACTTCTAAACCATATTTATTATGAGCCAAGGGAAAGAGGAAGAGGCATGCAATTCAATGGGAAGGATATAGTAGGGTTCAGTATTAGAGAGATTTGGGGTTGAATAAATTCTGATTCAGTCACTCACCAAGTGCATGACCCTGGGGAAGTTAGTTGACATCTGAGTCTCAGTTTTCTCATCTATAGAACTGGGAAAATATGTATCTCTTGGGATTTTTGCAAGGATTAGAAGTAATATTGCAAAGTGCCAGGCACGTAGCAGTCACTCAGTACATTGTACCTATTATTAATCTTGATGTTAGTCAAGTAGAATGACTTCTTACAACTGACCACTTGTACAGAAACTAGCTGGATATGATGAATTAGAATATCTGTATATGTTGAGAATGAAGAGATGGCAAAGCCCAAAATAAGATGAGTTTAGTAATAATAATAATAATAATAATAATAATAATAATAATAATAATATACAACTATATAGCATTTTGCAGTTAATGGAGTTCTTTCAGCTACATTCATTTTAATCTTACAGAAACCGATGTGGTTGGTGAGCAGGGTAGTATTAGTTCTATAAAAGAGACATACATGGCCACTTTGCCATCAAAAGCAGCTGGGACTTATCCCTCAGTCTTCAGATTCCTCATCCTGCAGATCCCATTCCCATCCCCACCCACATCCTCCAAGAAGCCTAGCAGTACTCTCTTCTTAGAGAAAGAAACAAGGCAAACTATTATAGCTAGAAAGTTTTATGTGTTTGGATTCTGTATCCTTAAGGCATGAAGATCTTCAGTGGACCAAGATTTATTTATTTGTTTATTTGTTTATTTCAATTACAGTTGACATTCAATATTGTATTAGTTGACATTTATATAACTTACGAAGTGATCACGTGATGAATCTAGTAACTATACACAGTTATTACGGTATTATTGACTATGTTCCCTATGCTGTACTTTACATCCCCGTGACTGTTCTGTGACTACCAGTCTGTACTTCTTAATCTCGTCACTGTTTTCACCCAGCCATCCAACTCCCCTCCCATCTGGCAACCATCAATTTGTTCTCTGTATCTATGAGTTTGTCTATGTTTTGTTTTGGACTAAGACTTTTAAAAGGTCTCACTCTCCTGATTATATGAGGACTTGGTTTTAAAAGTGGGTGCCTAGAGATCCACTAACAGAGTTCCCAAGTTCACTGACAACTTCCTTCCTTCTTCTGGTGTGGGCCCCATGGTGACTTACCTGGTAAGACTGCATCTTCTGAAACGTGTGGGTTAAACGTTAAATGTTGTTAAACATTTGGTATTTGTGCACAACCCGATTATTTTTACCTATTGAGTCCAGCCGAGAATTCTTTTTTTCTTGCTCCAGTCATTGATTCACATGGTGGAAAGTTACAGACTCAGTCATAAAACTGGTTTCCACAGATGTGATGCTCATAAATTGATCTTTTGACCAGTTAACTTGACCGATCACTGCTTCATCATCTCCGTGACAACCAGTGAGCAAGGCCTCTCTCCAGTGAGCTAAGCCCAGGCCTACAGATCTCTTTTTAACGATGACGGTGTCCACAGGTCCCTTGTGTTGTAGCAACAAGAAACAGACACCACCAGGCACCCTTAGGAAATGCGCCCTTGACTGTCACTGTGTGTGCTGCGGCCAGATTTCCCATCCGAACAATTAGGTTTAAAAATGCTCTTGTAGCTTCTTTGGAAACTGAAGCTCCTTTTCACATTTTGTCACACAAGGAAAAGAACAGTTCTTTTGCCAGTCAGAAGTACGCTTTTAATAATTTGAACAAAAATTAATATTAAAGCACATTAGAACTTTAAAAGACAAAGTGAAAAAGAAAAATGTGTCAGTGTTGTGGTAGACACTTTTCTAACATTGTGACTATTATTTTCTTAGTAACTTTCTGACCCATGAGTATCTGTGTATGTATTCAAGCTTCTAAGGTTGTAAATGGTGCTCTTTATATTCTACGCCTAAAAGCATTATTTTCTACATCTTTTTTCACATTTATTTCTAGTTATACATTTTATTTTTATTTTTAATAGGTTGAAAATGCATTTACTGGGTTACCGGGCTACAAGGACCTCCGTGTACTTGGCTTCAGGTAAACTGACGTACTCTAAAAATGCATGCTCAGTGCACTCTTTATTTCAAGTGGGATATCCTTTTGTGTATATTATATACACAACAATAATTCAACATGATTTGAATGCTGCAGTTCAGTGCTATTTCTGGTAAATTTACATTCCTAATGCTAATATTTTAGGTGAGAAAACTGCATTAGAAAAAGGGAAAATGATGTACTCAAGGAGACACACTAGATCTGTAGTTGGGCCAGGGTAAGAACTTAGGAATTCCTGTTCCCAGCTTGCTGCTGACATAGTACTCTGCTTTTGTTTGGCAACAAAAGCCTGAGGGGAGCCTGAAGTCAGATTAAATGTGACCTCATGATCCCACTAAAGCTTGTCCATGTTCCACTGAGGTGACTCTGACGCCTTGGTGCAAGGCCACTCTGCATTCATCTTTTTTTCAAACAACACTTTGAGTAAATCAGAGACCTCACTTGAAGGCATTTCTACTCTGCTCAGACCTGCTGCATAATACTTGGGAACATTTGTTGAGTGAGTACTTTGTATTAGGCACTTCATATTCCTGAGCTCACTTAATCTCCAACCCTCTCAGAATAAATATTATTATTGATACTCATTTCACAGAGCAGCAAACTGGTTTAAAGAGATGAAGTTTTAGCCCAGAGTCAGAGAACCTGTAAATTAGCTTGTAAATTTGAAACCAAGTGGTGGACTTTATGGCTCTGAACCTCCACGCTAGACTCGGCACTTTGAAGGCTGGAGCAGCAGGAGATTGCTGTGGCCCAGGAGCAGATGCAGTGGAATATGAGCAGGGGCACTGGGTCACCTTATAGCGTCATTAACAGTGTCAGCATCTTAACTGTGCCATATTCTTGTCACAACTGGGTTTCCCAGAAATAATAGAGATCACTTATGTAGCATTCACAATGCTCCAGGTTTTATATTTGTAGCAATTCATTTAATCCCAACAGCCAAGCTATGAGATGCTTATTATTGTCCTCACCCCTTCCCATAAGTAAACCAGAGCCCAGGGAATTTAAATCGTTTACCTAAGGCACTCAGCTAGTTATTGGTACAGGGGAGAGGGCACGCATGGTAAATGGACCCTCCACCTACTCTCACACCGTGACCAGTCTCCCTGGTTCCACCGTAGCACTTTTCCAGGTGTGACTGAAGCTCACCTGAGGACCTGTGAATGTGAGGTCTTTGGGGATCTCACTTGGCAGCACAGGGAAGGCAACATAGCCTTTGTGGTCAACTTGCCTAGGTTCAAACCCTGCCTTGGTATTTCTGGCTAGATGGTTTTGGGTAAATTACTAAGTCTTAACTATTAATCCTGCTTTATTAAAAAATACTTTTGAAATACTTTAAGTAAATGATTTAGCATTTTTGTTCCTCAGCTTCTTTACCTACAATATGGGGATACTAATGGTCTTTAAGAAGTCTTAATGAGGATTAATTTATTTTTGAAAAATCCTTAGCATAGTTCCTGGCACATGGGAAGTTCTTAATAGAGCTTAATAGTGTCTGTTACATAAATAAATATTAAAGGCTATGCAAATCCTATAGGTCAGTCAGTCCTGACCTTCCCCAACCCCTTAGAGCCTTACTGTATATCGCCTGATTGCTTTTCATTGATTTCAATACTACATAACACATTGTATCTCCCTAAAAGTGTTCCCAATTTTATTAATGCTAATTACTGGAGTCCCCTGCTGATCTACTGAAAAAGTTTACTTATAAAGAGATAACCTTATATGAATTCTTTTAAAGGCATTTAAATAAAGTTTAAAGATAGCAAAGACTATTTATTTTAAAAGAGAACACTTTCTCCACCTTTGCTCACTTCCTTCCATCCACAGGAATTTGTCAGCTTCTGATACTGTGCAAGCATTTTCACTTAAAGAAACATTTCAAAGGAAATATATCAAGAAGTTGTACTTTGATAAATGATATGACAAATATAACTGTTTTAAATTCTACTTAACATTTTCAATTTTTTTTTTCAGGTCCCCCAAGGAAAATGGCAGGTAGAGTACTTTTTGGTACTTTCTCAACTATCAAGTGAATGAAGTGTCAGTTTAGAAAATATGGTAGACCTAGGTTCAAGGGAGCATGGCTGAGTTATTTTCTCACTTCCAATATCAGTGTCCATCTCTGTACAAATCAGGGGGTGACAAAATTTTTCTTAAGGGTCAGATAGTAAATATTTTAAACTTTACAGGCCATATGGTTTCTGTTGCAGCTACTCAGTTCTGCTACTATCAGATGAAAATGAATAAATATGGCTGTGTTTCAAAGAACCTTAATTTATGGACACTGAAATATAAATTTCATATAATTTTTACAATATTGTTCTTCTTTTGATTTTTTCCAACAATTTAAAAACATAAAATCCATGAAGTCAGTGACAATAGACTGAATTTAGCTCACAGGCAGTAGCTTATAGACCTCTGTTATAGACTATATAGTGACAAGTACTTTTATTTTTAATTTTTAAAAAATATGTTTTTATTGAGTTCAGAGAGAGGAAGGGAGAGAGAGATAGAAACATCAATGATGAGAGAGTCATTGATTGGCCTTCTCCTACCTGCCCCCTAATGGGAATTGAGCGTGCAACCCGGTCATGTGCCCTGATCGGGAATCAAACTGTGACCTCCTGATTCGTGGGTCGATGCTCAACCACTAAGCCATACCAGCTGGGCCTGACAAGTACTTTTAAATAAAGGGTTAGGCAAATGAAGGCTTACAGTTGTGAAACAGTTTGTTCTTGTATTATTTATTTATTTATTTAATTTTTAAATTGTTGGCACTATTGCAGATATCCCTCTATTATTTATTAATTATTGTATTATTTTCCATATGAATAACTGTAAACCTACTTATGCCCCACTGTGTATTGAGTTACACTTAATTTAAGTAGGAATAAAAACTTGCATTAATGTAAATACTTTCCAGTATGCTATGCATTCAATAATCTAACCAAGCATCACTTTAAGTGGTAAATGAGGAGGAAGAGTTCATAAAGAGTTCATTTACAAAAGCAATTGCTCTCTAGAATTTCTCAGAAGGAGCATATGTAATAGAAAAGCATAGTCAATACCTCTTGTGAAGGTTGCTTGTCATTTTCTTGCCTTTGGATTCCAAATTTATTGAAAATTCACTTTTCTTTGGAAGGTTGATAAGTATAATATAGAATTTATGAGGTATATTCATGGGCTAAATATGGGCATGTTTAGAGATATAGTAATGCTCCTTCATTGTAATGCCTTATATTTGGAGAGGGCTTTCTGACTTCCTCACTATCATTTATATTACTTTAGCAAGTATTTACTAAGTGCCTACTAATGAGGCAAATCCTGTGTCTACAGAAATTAGTAACTGTTGGTCTCCATCCTCTAGGAACACAGTCTAATGAAAAGTACTTTCAGAGATACATCAAAGTACTGGTCCTTTTATTTCATTTTCATTTTACTGTCTTATACCCCTGTGAGGTAGTGAAAATGAGAATTAATATTCATTCTATTTTGGTGATGAGAAAATTTTGCTTCAGAGAGGCAAATTGATTTGCTGTAAGTTATATGATGAAGCGGTATCAGGTATTTTGACCAAGGTAATCAGAATTTGGGTTTCTGTATTCCGAGTATGTGTAAACTGCTCTGTGTGTGTTTGTTATAGGCATGTGTTGATGGTGTATACTCAACCAAAAAGCCTGATTGTGGGTTATTAGAATGTAAAACAACCCAAATTCTGATGTTACCCTATGATCAAAAGAATGGTATCCAGTTGCCGAGTGCTAAGTTCTCTCTCGGGGCAACACTTCAATATGAAGCCATTAGGTTTTTATGATAAAATTGTTAACCTAGGTACAGTTTCCAAAACTGTACAGTATTGTCAGGTATTAGGTAATTGATGAAATTTATTCGTAACTTTTTGGTATGCTTTTATTCTGAGCTGTGATGAATGAATGTGTGGCACAGAAATAGTGACTTTATGTGATACATAATCTCTCTTTCTAAACATCTATAAATGTTTTGTTATAAACATACACAATAAAATATTGTAAACATAAAACATTTATATGCACATGAAATTTTCTATCTGCTTTGTATCCCTTTCAAGACACAAACATGATTTTAAGTTAGTAGGACTCACTTAAAATGAATCAACAATATATTTGCCTGGTATACACACTTCAAAAATTCAGCTCCAGACTTTGCGAGTGTGCATCTTCTTCCTAAGATAAGTTTTATAGAAGAAGGGATATCTGAGTTTCTCTGAAATAACTTTATTTTGGTTAATCTTAATGAGATGTGATTGCATTATTTTTTCTATTTAAAATCTGCACATCAAACAACCAACTAGGGCATTTGAGGTGAGAGAATGAGAAAGGGTGAATTTCACCTCCACATGATTCACATCTCTGGAAATAGCTGTCAGACAGAGAAACTTTCCTCTGTAAAGCAGCTGTTTCTGTCTAGTTTGGAAGATGAAGGATGATGGTGGTTGGTGACCTTGGAGTTGTCAGTGCCGAGAGCCTGCACAGCTTTCTTCAATCAGATAATGTGTTGTCGACCAGTGTGCGTGGTGCTTCTGACGGACTTCCCCGGCCTCTTGGCTGTCTCTTAGCCTGTCCCTCATCATGAGAAATCTCTGACTCCATTTGCCACGCCAGAACTAAGTCTATTTGGAGTCACAGTAAAGTTCTCGGCTCTGAGAATAGATGGTTTCCCCATACCAAGCATTTCTTTGGCTTCTCTTTCCAGGATAAAAACATGGTAATAAATTGAAGCATCTCTCTATGGATTTTTATCTTCTCTAATGAATTTATCCCCACTAGACAAGGTAGAGTATAATAGAAGTCTTATTTTTAGATGTTCAAGGGAAACATTTGGGAGACAAATTTTATTTTGCCAATAAAAAGTAAGGCCAGAAGTCTAACCCAGACTGCCTGATTTGCATTTCTTGATCCAGGAATATTTCTTTTGATCGTCTCCGTATGATATTTACAAGTCATGCAAGGCACATCGCAGGCTCCCAGTAAAGGCTTGCATCTCCTTCTCTGGTTTTCTTGTAGCCCAGAAATCAACTCAGTTGCTAACTGGCACAGCCTTTTCTTCTTCATTTTCCTTATCACTGTTTCCTGTCTTGGAGCCAGGACAGGAAACATGGTAACATGTTAATATGTTGTGCAAAGACCCCAAGGAGAAGCTCACCTTTCTGGAGATGGAGGTGTGGTCCATCCGACGGAGCTTGGGAGGAGCAGGTACATCCTCACAGGACTGTGTTCTGATTACTCAGGAAACACAATTGTGTGAAGATAACACGTATGCTCTTTAGGGTCAAAAATTACTCAAATTAGAGACTAAAAATCCTTTGGATAAAGTCAGGAGTATCACATACTGCTATTTAAGTGCTATAAATTCAGTTTTCTTATCTGTCTATATTAGTGAATAAAACACAACATTTGTTTTTTCATTATTTTATAATATATTTATTGAACTGTTGTGAGCCAGGTATTGTGTTAGATGCTTGGGACACGTATGGTGTAGTGAGTTCTGACCAGTAGGTGTCCCTCTTACTGTTTTATTCCACCTTGGAGCCATCATTTGGTTATTTCACCATATTTTACTGAATTTATTTCTTTACAAAAAAAGATCAGGAATTACCCATGAATCAACATATTCTGACATGAAAAATTAAGTGGCTGAGACGTGATAGATGACAAACAGATGTCTCACCACTTAGAGCACTGGGTGCCAAAATGCTCAGTTACCATGTTAAAATGCCCAAACCACCCCATTGAAAAGTGGGAGCTTATCAGACGGGGAGGAAAACCTTATTGAAGTTACTCACAGTGAGACAGGAAATTCAAAGAAGCCTGGCTGCTGGAATGGCAGGTGAAGGATGTCATCTTCATGGTGTCCCCTGTAGACCAGGGTATGATTTGCAGCAAGCAGGTCCAGGGCAGGTCCAGCACTGCCAGGGCTACTAAGGAGAGATCTCTTAAGACCAATCCATGCTTACCAAACCACAAAACACACCACATTCTCTAGGATGCCAGTCGATCTATTTAAAGTGAGAAATATATCTGCCAATTGACCAATTATAGCATTGGCCAGCTCATGCGTTCTTTTCCCATACGAAAATCTGTAGGTAGTTATAATCAAAAGCTTCCTTTGCAAGCTTGAAATCAGAAAAAGGAAGTTGGTGTTGTTAGTGGCCAGTATCATCAGGCCATGTTAGCTGTCTCCGGCCTAGGGATCTGTCTTATGGGGAAGCCACAATAGACCAGTGAGAAGGATTCCACTAAGCAGTAACATAAGTTAATTGGCTGATTCCCTTTACCCTAGACTTCATAAGACCATTGTCATTAAGTGGGTACTTGTTCTTTAGATATGTGAGTACCTTGATTAGGCTGCAGTTTTCTTTTTATATTCAGATAAGTATAGATTTCTGTTCATTTAGTAGACACTGTGTACCCCTCAGTCCCAGGTACCAAGTTGAATATTGGGGATAGAAACTCAGGAAGAGACTGAAAGGCAGTCACTGTAAACAAATCTTTTAATAAAACAACAAAGACTATAAGCAAGGAATAGATAAGAATTATAAAAGTTAGTCCAGAGGAAGAAAGGCTTAATTTATTTATGCTTTGATTTGGGAATTATTTTGCTCCTACAGAATAGTAATGGAAACCATGATTTTGAGACTGTCCCTTTAGGTCTAATGTTTGTTCTCTTTAGGTTCACAGCTCCTTCCTTTGTGTTTCCTTAGCCAGGCCTCATCTGTTCTCTCTTTCCATCCATAGTGGCATAGATGTTCACTATGCAGTTACCTTCAACGGGGAGGCCATCAGCAATACCACCTGGGACCTAATCAGCCTTCACTCCAACAAGGTGGAAAACCATGGTCTTGTGGAACTGGATGATAAGCCCACTGCTGTTTATACAATTAGTAACTTCAGAGATTATGTTGCTGAGACACTGCATCAAAATTTTTTGCTGGGGAATTCCTCTTTGAATCCAGATCCCGACACTCTTCAGCTTATCAATGGTGAGTTTGATATCAATTATGAAGTTCTTATATAGTTTTAGTTCCCTTTCTAGTATGTTCTGGTGAAAACTAATTTCCCTAAATATATGTGGTTCCGAACATTTTCTAGACTGCATGAGATAGGAGCCACCCAGGTATGAATGGAACTTTAGCCTTGCAGCTATTTTGGGTAGATTAGTCAAGGGCTGTCTGGAATATTTGTAGATACAAGGCCACTCTTTGTGGAGAAGAGCATGATATTTAGAAATAGTTTAAAGACGTGGGAGCAAAGTATAAGAAAAAGTAAAAAAGTACTTGGAAGTATGGATTGCACCAGGCTGTAGTGCTGCCCTGGCAACCAAGACATCAACTATCCGGAGGCAAGTCAGCTGATAAAGGCTTAAAAGCCAGAGAGCAGAAGAGAAGGAGAAGCTCAGGAAAGTTGATGGAAGACCCTGGTCAAAGAAGAAACAATACTGGGTGCTGGGCAGAATCCCAGAGAATCCAATACTAAGTTTGAATTCAGATGGCTGTTGAGATCCAGTTATGGTCCAAAATCAACAGGTGGATCTGGAGTCAGCAAGGAGAGACTGACTGAAGAGTGACCTAGCCAGCCTGGGACTAGATCTTGCTGAGTCTGGTTACCAGGGTTCCAGAGCTTAACTCACCAGGGGCAGGGTGCCCTGTTAACTTACTTACTGCCTCATGTTTACTTCTCCACAGTTCTTTCACTCAGTAGTTTAGCTTTTAAAGTGTCCAGAGTACACTTTACTGAAGTGACCACACAGGAGAAGTACTAGCTGCCAATGAGGAAGATCCACAAGTGAGAGGTAATACTAATGATGATGCATTTTTGCAGCCTCTCCAACTACCACATATCCTGCAGGGAAAAGAAGCCTTGATATTTTTAGGCAGCTACCACCTAGGCCTTGTGTGTGTGTGTGTGTGTGTGTGTGTGTGTAAACAAAAATAGACACAA
The DNA here is from genome assembly GCF_054644295.1 of Miniopterus natalensis. Taxonomy (NCBI): domain Eukaryota; kingdom Metazoa; phylum Chordata; class Mammalia; order Chiroptera; family Miniopteridae; genus Miniopterus; species Miniopterus natalensis. Next base: position 26,874,270 of record NC_142086.1, read on the forward strand.
GGGAGAAAGAGAGAAGAGAGAAAAAATTTTAACAAAACTTTACTGTGTATAATATAATTACTTATTTCCTAAATAAGATATTTTTGCCCTGGCTGGGTAGCTCAGTTGATTAGAGTGTTATCCCAATATGCCAAGGTTGCAGGTTCAATCTCCTGTCAGGGAGTATACAAGAGGCAAGCAATAAATGCATAAATAAGTGGAACAACAAATTGATGTTTCTCTCTCTTTCACTCCAGTGCTCTCTCAAATCAATAAACTATTAAACAAAACAAAAGATATTTTTTGAGGAGCTAAACTAAAACTTTGAATTGCTTTTCGATTATTTCGGCTGCTGATGTCTCTTTTTAAAAAAAATATGTCTTTATTGATTTCAGAGAGAGGAAGGGAGAGGGAGAGAGATAGATAGGAACATCAATGATGAGAGAGTCATTGATCGGCTGCCTCCTGCACGCCCCCCACTGAGGATCGAGCCCACAACCCCAGCATGTGCTCTGACCTGACCGGGAATTGAACCTCCATCTCCTGGATCATAGGTCAATGCTCAACTGCTGAGCCACGCCCAGCCAGGCCTGATGTCTCTTTAATTTAACAGTATGCTGAGACAGAGCCACAGAGTAGCCTGGACTTTATATGGATTACATAGACTTTAAAGTGGAGAAACTCTCTCTCCAGTGGATGATAGTGAGATTAAGCTATCAGTTCTAAAATACCAGGGAGCCTCTGTATTGTGGAACGTCTGCATTGTGGGTAACTTGGGCTCACTTCCTCATGTCCTCCTTTGTTACATCTTTTTAGAATACCTAAGTAAGATAAAATGGTGAAAAGTGAAGAGGCTTATTGTAATCTGAAGCTGCTGAAGTCCTTTTGACAAAGCTAATAAGGACTAGCTGGGGGCTACTTATGGGGATAGCATATAGGCAGAAGGTTCCAGGAATCTGGATATTGGGACCCAACAGAGAAAAGATATAGCTGGGAGGTCATGACCTGAGGGAAATGGGAACCTAAAGAAGCAGCAAACACCAAGGTCAGATTGGTAGAAGAACGGCCTGAGGATTAAGACATGCAATAAGCAAAGCGAGGTTCTTTAGGCAGCTAACCCCACACACAACATAGCAAGGTCTTCCTTTTATGTGGAGCCTGGGGATGGAGCTTCCTCCTGGAAGGTATCCTAAAAAAGAGGTCAGCAATCCCCTCAGAATATTCAGGCAAGTTAAACAGAAGCTTTAAGATATCCAGTGCAAACTAATTCGAGGGTTTGGACCTTTCATTAGATGTGCATTTCAATTACTCAGAATTTTGTCCCTAAAATCCATTTCTATTTTCAAGCCAACTTCAGAGTTCTGAATAGCTGTGGCTCTCTAGGTAACTCGGTCATCATTTCAACAGATATGTTCATCTTGATCTCCTAGTGCTTGTTGTCCATAGAAGACAAGATAACTGTATACAAAACTGAAAAAGGGGTTTTGGAAAAAACTCACACCAAGTAGGGTTTTTGGCTTCTGATTGATTCCTCTATGTCAGGCCAATAAGAACAGGTGAATAATGACAGATTCTGCTTCTGTTTTTGGTTCATATACCTGCTCACCCTCCTGGCAACCCCCTCTTTTTAGTGTTTATTGATTCCCCCTCCCCTTTAGGCAAAATTAATTTCTCCTTTGTGTGTTCCCATACATTGCCCCTCACATTTTATAATTTGTATTTATCTCTGACATATGAAATACTTCTACAAGAGAAACTTGGCTTTATTACTGTTTATAGCCTCAACTTCATCAAAGTCTGTAGCAACTAGAAAGGATTCAGTAAATTTTTGTTGAATTAAATTATATAATCTACTCTCTTAACTTTATTGCTCTTTAATATTGGTATAGTGATAAACTCTCTGGTGTCCTAGACCATTTTTCAAAGGTACTTTCTGCCATAAAGGAAATCATTTTGCATAAGTTTCTCCATTTTTAGCATCAACCAAATGAGTTGGAATTTCAGTTCAACTTTCTTATTAAAATGAAAAAAATCCATTTTAAAAACAACTGCTTCATAGGAATCTTGAAAAGAGTAAAAATTGCTTGGGAAAGGAAAGGAAATAATATAGGAGTGTCCTAAATGTAATAATGCGAAGAATCTTTATTTTATGTTAGTCTCACAATTCAGAAAGTTGGTGCTAATGTAAGTAAAATATCTGAATAAAGTAGCAAGCATTTTCTAAGCAAGTCTCCCTCATCTGTTTTGCCCAAATCTAACCTGTAAAAAGGAAAAACTTAGTGTTCAGTTGTCTCTTAAGCACAAGTACAATAGTGTCTCAATTAAAAATGTTCTTGAATATTGTTTTTTCTTCAGTGAGAGAAGTTTTACTTCCCCAAACTGAAGACCTGGTTTCGAACACCCAAAGTGCAAGTCTTCCAGCAACCCCACCATCTATTCTGGTAAGTGTGTTTCTATATTATATGCCTAGAACCAGGTCCCCAAGCTTCTCTTCTTTGTACACTTCCCTGCTTACTTTGGCATCTTGAATTTCCCAAGCTGTTCCTATTTCAAATATTCTCTTACATCATCCCTGGAACATTATTCTTAGTTGTCAGCTCATGGTTTCCCAAGTATTGGGTTAGAAAATTTAAGCCTTCCGCAGTAGTTAAGTGAAATCCACACGTTTGGTATTGCCAAACTCCATGCAGGGAAGAAAACTTATTTATGGTTCATAGTTGTTTGGTAATAATTAAGCTACAAGTGCCCACTGAGCTCTCTAAAAGTTAGACAAATAGTTTTTATAGCCAAGACTATATATTGATGTACATAGGTATAGAGTGTAGATTTTTTGTTCTAAGGATTGTATTGAAGAAAAGTTTAGACGCCACAGCATATAGAAGGATGTGTGCGTGGAAAGGAGAGAAGGAAGAGTAGAAATATTGGCTATCTGACAAATGACAGGGACTCTAAATCATGCCTCTTTGTAACTTGGGCTGAAAACATCAGGATTTGTACAGAAACAGCTTGGAATGAACTTTCCTTTTTGTTCTTACCACCAACTCCCCTGGGCACTCTTCTGCCCCCTCCAAGCCCCTACTTGCCATTTACCTATAGAGGCATCCAGGGAAAAAGAAGGTGACTTCCTCAAGTGAAGTGAAAATAGCAATGACAGCAACCACAACCATAACGCCACTAGAGACTCACGTGTTTAAAATGAGCATAAGATCTTTTATTATCACATAGACACAGGACGGGGACTCCCTTCTACGTTCCCTGCTCCTTCTACTCTCTTGAGGCTTCTTTTCTGTCTCATGTGACAGAAAAGAAATGAATGGTAATTAATTTAAAATATTTGTTTCTTGGCTTTAATTCAGAAATGAATTACTTGGAATACTGTTTCTTGGCTTGAAGAAATACTTAATTTGAAATACTCGTTTCTTGGCTTTAATCCAGCAACGAAAATTTAAAAAGTCTGTCCAAAATTCATGTGACCGTTAATATATGCAGTCATTTCTTCTACTCAGGTATAGTGCAGCTCAGTTTGGAAAAGGGGAATCACTGGGAATAACTTTATTTTTTACCAAGTTTCATATTGGATAAGAAAGGTTAGGGGTGATTGGCATGAGAGATTACATTCATTTGGTGTTTATTTATTCATTTACTTATTCACTCTTTCAAATATATTTATTTTGTGCTTTTCGTGTGCCAAGTGCTGAGGAAACAAGATGAGTAAGGTGTGGCCTTGCCTACAAGAAGTTTCCAGTCTGGAAGTCATAGGCAGACTTCTACAAATAAAGTGATGCTATCGCCAAGGTCCGTCCAGGGCGCAGTGTGGGGAGTGCTGATGCACCGTGAACAGGGCACCCCTAGTCTCCGTTTCCGCCAATCACATCCAACTCGTGGCTTCTCTGAACACAGATCTGTGGTGATATTATAAAGACAGGAATTTCTATATAAGCCAGGGGTTGCAAACCAGAGACCCACCGGCTGGATCTCGATATAGGCACGTGCTTTGGGCCAAATTAAAAAAAAAAAAAAAAGCCTTTATTTAAAAACTAGGAGATTTTTGCATAGAAATGCAGATTTTTGACTTCTTTTAAAGACCCGAAAGATCTGGTATAGTTAAGTTCACATTTTCTTGACTAACTGGGCTCATTTGTGTTACCTGTTCTGTGGTTCCATTTGCATTGAAGCCAACCCCTGATAACTAACTATAGGGCATTAATTAACAATTTGAGGGGACAGTGTTAATGGATGATAATAAAACATGAAAAAAAAAGAATGATTAATTAGAACTGTCTGGTTATTGCTTCTTTCTTCTGGTTTTCTTGTTGGCAAACTGTTGAGATTTTTTTTTTTTTTTTAACCAGGTTTGATTTTTAGAAGTTATTTTAGAGGTAGGAGTGTTGGGATATTGAAGTCGATACGTTTTGGCATTCTGACTTGGAAAATCACTTTTTGCACAGTATGCTTTCTATAGGAGTAGCAAGGTTTTCAATTGGCAATAGTAAAAGTGAAACTGGCCAATATAATATTAAACTGGTTAATATACTACCTTGAACTAAAAGAAGAATTCATGAGTTGAATTTGTTACTACGGGGACATTTATCCGTGTAAAAATAAATGAAGTGCTATTCCTGGCATGTATGTGTTCACCTTTCAGAATGTATGAGAGAGCTTTGTTGCCATGCCATTTGGGGGAGGGGTACTTATTTGGAATAGATGGCCTTCCTTTATTTAAAAAGTCAAGTTGTTTACTTCCACTTTTGATGTTTCTTACTTGTGACTTGATTTTTATTAAAGATACTGTATATTGTTTTTACTTTTAATTTTTATGAAAGGAAAGGCATTCAGTTTATAGAAATCTATATATTGCTTGAAGATTTCTTTTTCATTGAGAATTGAGCTGTTCTCCTAACGTGTGTCAAGTAATCGGCTCAGTCTGATAAAACTCAATTTTTAAAGCACGGGTTAAAGTCTTAAGCCATCTCTCTCAGAATTTTGAAAAAAATGCAGATTAAGGATTTGCAAGGATCTAAATATACCTAATTCAGCTGGAAGCATGAGTGGCTTTAACACATCTCTGGATGTGGTTTTAGATAATTAAGAGGAAAAAAGTGAATGCCATGGTATGGTGTGCTTGTTCATCATCATGGCCACTTTTTTGAGGAACAAAACTTGATACTGAGCAAATGGCCTTCTTATTTTTCCATGAATGCATATATGGTTTTAGACACCAGAAGAAGAAATGGGAAAGGAAGAAACTTTTCTTTCTATATGAACAGACTCCATATTCAGAACAGCAGACATTTAAATATTAAAAAATGGTCTCCCCCTTTGTCTTCACCCGGGTCTTATAGATCTGTGTACACATGCCAACTTGAATGAGAATGAACTGCCAAGTCTGTTCTAGTTTTCCTCTGGGAATCTTTTCACCATCTGGGTATATACGCTTTGTATATACAAGCAAAGCACTGGGATTGAGAACTCTAGAAAATCACAATCTAGTTCTGATTTTTTTCTCTATTTTTTTGTGGCCGTAGGCATTTCACTTTTATAAACTTTAGTTCCTTATCTTTAATAGGCAAGGATGGATACATGATTCTTAAGAGTCCTTCTAGTCTAAAATTTGGTACATTATGTTCATGCATATGCACGTACTCAGTCCCCCTTTCCAACCTAAGGTTTTTGTAAACCAAAGGAGGCCTTATAAAGCCACCTGAGCCTCTGGCAAGAGAAAAGCTGGTATTGTTACTTAATTTTTTTTCTTCCACATTCTGGACTTCAACTTGTTTCTTTTTATTTATCCGAAATTGAATTTTTACTTTCTCCACCTGGTCCATTCTCCCCCTCCCCCAGATTTATAGAGATATAATCAACACATAGCATTGTATAAATTTAAGATGTACAGTGTGATGATTTGATATGTATTGTGAAATGCTTATCACAGTAGGGTTAGTTAACCCCTCCATCACTTCACATAATTACCTTTTATTGTGTGGTGAGAACATTGAAGATTTACTCTCTAGGCATCTTTCAAATATATAACACAGCTATAGTCACCATGTTGTACATTGGATACCCAGAACTTATTCATCTTCTAACTGTAAGTTTAGACATACACTTTGACAAGTTTGTTGAGAGTTTTGTCAAATGCTTTTTCTGCATATTTTGAGATGATCATATGATTTTTACCCTTCATTCTGTTAATGTGGTGTATCACATTTACTATAATGCATAGTATGTATGGTAAACACATCATTGTTGTTTTATATATATTGGCTTATAGTTTTCTTTTCCTGTAGTGTCTTTGTTTGGTTTTCATATCAGGGTCATGCTGGCTTTGTAAAATGAGTTCGGGAATGCCCTCTCCTGTTCAATTTTTTTGAGAGAGTTTAAGAAGGATTGGCATTCATTCTTCTTTAAATATTTGGTAGAATTCACTGGTGAAATTTCTGGTCCTGGGCTTTTCTTTGTTGGGAGGGTTTTTGTTATTGATTTAATCTCCTTACTAGTAATTCTGTTTAGATTTTCTTGTTCTTTATAATTAAGTCTTGATAGGTTGTATTTGTCTAGGAATTTATTTCTTATGGGTTCACCACTTTGTTGGCATATGATTGTTCATAGCAGTCTGTTATGATCCTTTGTATTATTGTGGTATCAGTGGTAATGTCCCCTCTTTCATTTCTGATATTATTCATTTGAGACTTCTCTCTTTTTCTTGAGTCTAGTTAAGGTTTTTCAGGGTTTTTTTTTACCTTTCCCAAAAACTGGCTCTTAGTTTCTATTGCTTTTCTGCCTTGACCCTTGATATTTTCTTCTTTCTGCTAACTTTGGCCTTTGTTCTTCTTTTTATAGTTCCTTAAAGTATAAAGTTAGTTGTTTATGTTAGACTTTACTTTTTTCTTATTGTAGGAATTTATTAATACACTTCTTTCCTAGAACTGCTTCATATATCCCATAAGTTTCGATATGTTGTGTTTCTATTTTTGTTTGTTTCAAGACTTTTTTTTATTGCCTTTTAATTTCTTTTTTGCCCCCTTGGTTGTTCAAGAATGTGTTGTTTAATTTCCACATATTTGTGAATTTTCCTGTTTTTTTCCTGTTGCTAATTTCTAGTTTCATACCACTGCAGTTGGAGAAGATACTTGGTATTATTTCAACTTTCCTAAATATGCTAAGACTTGTTTTATGACCTAACATATATGCTCTATCCTGGAGAGTGTTCCATGTGCACTTAAGAATGTATATTCTGGTCTGTTGGATGGAATGTCCTGTATATGTGTATTTGCGTTTACTTGGTCTAAAGTATAGTTCAGGTCCTAAATTTCCTTATTGACTTTCTCTCTGGATGATCTATCCATTGTTGAAAGTGCGTAAAGTCCCTAATGTAATTATTGTCTTGTCTGCTTCTCCCTTCAGGTCTGCTTGTATTTTCTTAATATACTTAAGTGCTACAATGTTGGATACACACACACACGCACACACACACACAGTATTGCACATCTTCTTGAATTGATCTTATCATTATATAATGACCCCTGTGTGCCTTGTTACAGGTTTTGAATTAGAGTCTATTGGGCTGATGTAAGTATGGGCACCCCTGTTCTCTTCTGGTGTCCGCTTTGATGTTTATCACTTTGAACTTATGTGTGTCCTTAAAGATGAAGTAAGTCTCTTGTAGGTAGCATATAGTTGGGCTCTTATCCTGATTTCCTCCCCCCCTTTTTATAGGTCATTTGCAGTTACTTCTAGTCATTAAAGGATGACCTTCAGCTTCTTCTTTCTTTTTACATATATCTTGCTTTTCTCTCATATATTTAACTTCAGCAGATTGAGGTCAGATACTCCAGTCTAACACTTAGAAGTGTCTTACTTCTGTTCCTTCTTTTGACCAAAGCCACCGTGCCAAAAAATATTTACTAACATTGCACCATCCACTTTTCATTGCTTCCCCTTTCCTTTCTAGATCCTTTTTTTCTAATTAAATTTAACCAGAATAATATCATTTTTGGTTCATGTTTTGGTGTTATAATTGATTCTCATTACTCTTTTTTGGCCATTTGTGTTTTATTATGAATTATGTACAGTGGACCCTTGAACAACACAGGTTTGAACTGTGTGAGTCCACTTATATTGGGATTTTTTTTCAATAAATACATACAGTACTATAGCTGTATTTTCTCTTCTTTATGATTTTCTTAACAAATTTTCTTTATTCTAGCTACCTTATTGTAATAATATAATATATAGTATATATAACATACAAAATGTGTGTTAGTCAACTGTTTATGTTATTGGTAAGGCTTCTGGTCAACAGTAGACTATTAGTAGTTAAGTTTTGGGGGATTTAAAAGTTACATGCAGCCCGGCCGGGCGTGGCTCAGTGGTTGAGCATCGACCTAGGATCCAGGCGATCGGGGTTCGATTCCTGGTCAGGGTACATGCCCGGGTTGCGGGCTCGATCAATGACTCTCTCATCATTGATGTTTCTATCTCTCTCTCCCTCTCCCTTCCTCTCTCTGAAATCAATAAAGATATATTAAAAAAAAAAAAAGTTACATGCAGATTTTTTCACTATGTGGGGAGGTGGGGTCAGTGCCCCTAATACCTGCATTGTTCAAGGGTCAACTGCAGTCACCTTTTGACAGAAATGATTCAAAATTTTATGGATTTTTAAAATGCACTGGACTATAAAACATGGCTCAGCCAAGGTCTCAGTAGTTACAGAGTCACCTAGATGGTAGTGTGTGTAGGGTTAAGGCAGTAAGAAAGGGATGTTGAGGTATGCAGGGACTAACCACAGTGGGAAACCATTACCAACCACTGGATTATAGGGCAAGGGGAGTGAGTGCTGTTACCAGAGCCCAGGGAGAGCTGGCGCTGCAACTGTGGAGGGATGCAGCTACTGCAAGAGACACAATATTGAGGCTTGGAGGGAGCAGAGAAGAAGTACCCCAACTTGTCATTCTTCCCATCCTTTGACCTTCTGCTTGTGCTTCTAAATGGGCAAACTCAAACAGAAGACAGATGGTGAGGGAGCAGGAATGATGGAGGTGGTGGGGGTTAGCCTCCCAGAGTGGAGAGCAGAGAAGAGGAGGACCTGGGGTGGTGGCAAATAGAGAATAACCAGCATGGTGGCCCACTTAAAATAGTACCTAATTAAAATAGCCTGGACAGAGTAGGAAGTGCTGGTGTCGTCTTTCCACAAAAGAAAATCAGTTTACATGACAGAGTGCTTTTGGTTTAGAAAAACCATTGTCGATGAAACTGAAGGTATCTCTACATATACCCACTGATCTACTGTTGTTACCTCTCCAGTGCATTTGTCACTGGAAGAAGGGATGAGTCAGGACATGCCCAGTGGTTCGTTCCCTCCCTCGTGACTGGGAGAGTGTGCTGTCTAAAGCTTCCTCTCACAGGCCCTTGATGGAATTAGGCCATGACATTGGGTTGAATCTCTTCATAGGCCAGTAAGTTCTGTTTTATTTAATGGATATATAGACTGAACTGTAGTTAGCCACCATAAAATTGTGTGCTTTCATTTAAAAAGCATATGAGGCTCGAGAGCGTATGGCAATGAAAATTCATCACTACTGGCAGGGATCTCCTGGAGGGAGAGGAGGGGTTACAGTCAGAGCTTCTTATTCATAGTTTCCATGGGCTTCATTTTGTTCGTGGCTATTCCATGAATTCCAGTCTTCAGGCAGGTTTATACATGTGGGAGGTGTCTTAGAGGTTTCAGTTAATGGGAAATATAATCACTGCACAACTAAAGAAATATTTTAAAGACCCAGGCTGAGCTAGTATGACCAGAACGAGATCAGGCTATATCCTCTGCTTGGGAGTTTTTAAAAGTATTATCCTCAGGCCAATTGGGTTAGAACATCTGGAATGTGGAGCCGGGGCGTTGGTATTTTAAAAAAGTTTCCATCTGATTTTAATGCTATTTAGGGTAGAGAATGTTCTTTTCTCTTCTTCCGTTTTCACCCAGGAAATATTTTATGAATTCTATGCACATGGAACTTCTTGGTTTTTTTATTCATAACCCAGCATAGATGAAATCATAGAAACTCTCACCAAATGTCATGGCCGTTTTATTGGTCAGCATCACTAGTAAACTTTTTTACGCAGACAAACCTTCATAGGGTTAAATAATTAGCATGTTCAAGGATTGTGTTTCTGTCTACTTTTCTATTCCTGAGGCTAAATTTGAACAAAGATTATTATTAGTAAAAAGTCACTGGGAAGAGAAAAATTGTATTTTGAAAGTGTGATGTCATTTCACAGATGTCACTATTTGTTTGAGGTAACCTGACCTTAATTTGACATGGTGGCATTTCTTATCAAAACAAAGACTTTAATTAATTAAATGCCTTTCAGAATGATGAATAAAATTGCTAGTAGTTCTTTTCTGCTGTGGGCAGTGTGCTTGGGTCTTTGACAACAAGTTACAGATATTAGTAATGTCAATGTATTTAAAGTATTTAAGCTAAGATAGACGACAAGGAATTACCTAAAACAAGAAAAACAATATTTTCTTCCACAAATTCACTCTCTTTGGAATCTTTTAAATATGTTGTCTTATCTATCCCCACTTTCCAGGTGAGATTCAAGAGGTACATGGTTTTTCTGTAGATTTTGCAACTAGTAAGTAGTGAATTGGGATTTGATTACGGATCTGTTTGAGTATAGAGACCATGTCCCCCTTCCCCCCAATATTACATTGCCTTCCTGTCCCTAGAAAATCTGGGAATTTCGATAGATAGGTGGTAGTTAAAGTCATTTTTATGTTTATTTTTATCTATGATATGATTTAGCCTTTTTTTCCCCCTAGGATAATACCCTTCAAGCTGAATGGCCCTCAGCAGATGAATCCACCACCAGCAGTATTTCACCACTTGATTTCAGCTCTGGTCCTCCCTCAACCATTGGCAGGGAACTCTGGTCAGGGAGACCTTTGGGTGATTTAGTGTCTACACCCCAATTAGCCTTTCCCTCGAAGGTGGGCCTCAGTTCTACCCCAGAGGTTTTAGAGGTTAGCAGCTTGACTCTGCATTCTATCACCCCAGCAGTGCTTCAGACTGGCTTGCCTGTGGCTTCTGAGGAAAGGACTTCTGGATCTCACTTATTAGAAGATGGTAAGAAATTCGACTCCCTTTTCATATTTCCTTTCTTTACTGTGTCAGATGACAGGGTTTTGAGGAGAGGAAGAGACTGGGGGTAGAAAAGGAATAGAAAAGCATGGTTGTGTGCATTAGGAGGAAATGTCTCAGGAAAGTTGTGTGAGAAAGGGAGCAATCAGTTTTAATTGGTTGGAATGGAGAAAAATAATAGGAAATGAACTTAGTGGGTTGGGGTGGGGATCAATTAATAGATATTTTGAAGGTTCCATTAAAAACATGTAATTAAATTACTCTTAAATAACTACTTTACTTACTTGAATATTGGAGTGGTAAACAAAGAGCATCAAAGAAGATGATCCCACTAGCTTTTAATAGGATTAATGTTAGGGGCCAGGTATAGAGATTTTTAGCTTGCATTAGGCTTCAGAAGGGGGGAACCTGAGTAAGGCAGTGATAGCAGAGATTCAGAAATGAAAATCAAGTAGATGGTTTAGGTGTTTTTTGGGAAGGGAAGGAAAAAGCAATGTGACTCAGACGTGGAGTGTGATGAACAAAGATATAAACAGTGAGTCCAGGAATTTGAACATTAGGTGAACCTGAAGGATGGTAGATGATAAACATAACAAGGAAGTGGAAATTCAAGGACAAATAAAATTCCTGGGGAGTTTTCTCCTTTTCATTAGATTTAGTATTTATTGTCAATATGGCTACCAGCAGTTCTTTATTTTCAGGAAGCTGGTTTTATTAGGAGGACTGGGAATATATTTTAGTAACACTGTAGATTAACTAATGGAAAACTTTATTTTTAGGATTAACCAAAGTTGAAGGGTCAGAAGATTTTCTTTCTATTGATCCATTGCCTTCAAGTCCATTCACCCATCCTGTGCCAAAAGAAACAATACCATCTGTGGAAGACCCTGGGGTGTCGTTGACATCATCGCCAGATCTGGTCTCCTCTGTCACATTAGATCTTCTTACTCAGGAAGTAACTACACCTTTTGGCTTGGACTCTTTGGCCTCCAAAGTTAAAGGCCATTTAGAAGTGAGCGCTTTGATGCCAGACACATCCATGGAAAAAGAGTTCATATTTGAGAGTGGCTTAGGTTCAGGGTCTGGGGAAAAGGTGAGTCTGATTACTTGGCCATGGAGCGATACTTCATTAGAGAAGAGCACTGAACTACTGTCAAAGTCATGGCTGGAAGATGAGGGTTCACTTTTGCCAACTGAGGGTGTAGATGAGCAACTAGTTATAGATGACCAAATAGATTCTACAGACCGAAGCATTGAGTACTCAAAATATGGGCATTTTGATAGATCCACATACTTTGCAGAGGAAGAGCCCCTTGACAGACCTACTGTGCCCATCTTTTCAGAGACCACAACCCAATCTGCATCTCTAATTCTCTCCAAGTACGCACCAGAGGTACCTGACATTGGTTATTACTCAGTTACCAAAGCAGCTCCTCTACTGACATCTACAGCAATCTCTGCTTCTACTGATAAACCAGATCAAGTAGAACCCTTACTAAAGCAGGATATGGAACGAACTACAGAGTCATCTCATCGTGAACAGTTTGATAGCAAAATTTCAACACTGAAGCCTGATGCGCAACCTTTGTGGACCATGATGCCAGAATCAGATGTCATTTGGGCAGAAACTTCCTCCTTAGGGACATTGTCTGGAGACACATTGGCAAGTACACCAGAGAGCATTGACAAGCTCTGGTTGAAAGCTTCCATGACACAGTCTACCACTAGCCCCACCCTGATGGAGGGTGAAGTAATTATGGGCGTACAGGATATTTCGTTAGAACTGGACAGGATAGGCACAGATTACTATCAGCCTGAGCTAATCCCAGAGGAAAATGGCAAGGTTGGTAGTTATGTGGAAATGTCTACAAGTGTTCACTCCACAGAGATGGCTATTGTGGCTCGGCCCACAAAAAGAGGTGACTCAAATCATACGCAGACCACAGGAGCATTGCTGGTTTTCTTTAGCCTTCGAGTGACTAACATGATGTTTTCAGAAGATCTGTTTAATAAAAACTCTTTGGAGTATAAAGCCCTGGAGCAAAGATTCTTAGAATTGGTAAGCACAAGAAGTGAAATATGGACATTAGTGAGTATTCATGTATGAACCACCCCTTTCCCCTCAAACACATAAGATCTGAGCCAAGGAAAGTGTGGTCTGCTGTAGATACTCATTTTTTTTATCAACCACAAATAATATCATGGCCTAGGGTTGGTAGAAAACAATAAGACAGGTGGATACAAGAAATAGAAAACACAAATGTGACATGAGGGTGATGTGATAACTTAGATACTGAAGAATGTATTCATGAATTCTGGGGCTGAAACACGTTTAAGATTTTTTTCACAGTTTATTGTGAGACCAATGTTTTGTGGGTACCTATGATGCCTTTGCTGTTGTAATCTTTGAGTGAAACAGAGAAAATAAACTCTCTGGTATCTAAAATTGTCTGTGAGTTCTATGGGGTTCCAAAATATCATGATGAAAATCTCATGACTCTCAAATAATTCACAATCAGTACTCTTTTCTTTCCTTAAAATTTTTTTTCAATTTTTTTTTTCAATTACAGTTTACATTCAATATTATTTTTTTATTAGTTTCAGCATAGTGGTTAGACAGTCAAATAAGTTACAAAATGTTGTCCCTGATATTTCCAGTACCCAACTGGCACCATACATAGTTATTGCAACATTATTGATTATATTTCCTATGATGTACTTTACATCCCCATGACTATTACCATTTGCAACAGCATGATGGACCTAGAGGGTATTATGCTAAGTGAAATAAGCCAGTCAGAGAAAGACAAATGCTATTTGATTTCACTTATATGTGGAATCTAAATAACAATATAAATGAACAAACAAAACAAACAGACGCATAGATACAGCGAACATAGTGATGGTTGCCAGAGGGGAGGGATGTTGGGGAACTAGGTGAAAGGATTGAGAAGTACAGATTGCTAGTTACAATTGATGCTTTTGTTGATGAACAGTTTAAATAATGTGAGTAGCATGCAATTTGGAAAGGGGGAGGGGTTCATCCTTGTTTGTTTAAGTTTTTTTTTTTTTTGGCATGTGTTCAACAAAATGCAAAACTTTGTCAATAAACTGATCATTTTTCATGTATTGTAGCTGGTTCCCTATCTCCAGTCAAATCTCACAGGATTCCAGAATTTAGAAATCCTGAACTTCAGAAATGGCAGTATTGTGGTGAACAGCAGAATGAAGTTCACCAAGTCTGTCCCTCCTAATGTCAACAGTGCTGTATACATGATTCTGGAAGACTTTTGCACCGCTGCCTACCAAACCATGAACTTGGCTATTGATAAATACTCCCTTGATGTGGAATCAGGTAATGATATTGATTACCCTGGTGGTTTCTTAGTGGAATCCAGTAATTATTCTTAGACATTTTCTTCTACACCGAGTCGAGGTGCATTCAACAGTTGTAGGTAAAAGAGTACTATGTCAGGCAAATTTTCCATATCTTGATAATTAGTAAGATATCTCTTCCAAGGACATCAATATCATTCTCTTTTCAAAAGGGTTGTCCATACATGTTATCTTTACTTCTTTATGTCCCGTTCCCTTTTCTATATATGCTACCTGGCTCTCTCTTTTACCTATCCACTGGATCTGTTCTTGCTACATCTCTCTGTCGCCAAGCTCAGTAGATTTGGACTCTCTTCTATATTGTTTTCCTAGGTTGTTCCACCCATTTCCACTATTATAAGCCTAATATTGATGTAAATAACTTTCCACATTTTTATATGCAGATCAGACTTATTTTTTAAACTCCAAAATCAATATCTAACTATGTACTGTTCATCTCAACTTGGATGTATTCTATGTATATCAAATTAAGATGTGTAAGAGTGAACCCTTGTTTTCTGTATCTTACTACCTTCCAGCTATATCTGTTCCTCTCAGCTTCCCCATCTGGATAAACGGAAGCTGTGTCCACTCAGCTACTTAAGCCAGAAACCTGGGAAGTCATTCTGATACCTTAGTTTCCATCACTCCCAACTTTCAGTCATTCACTAAACTTATATTAATTCTGATTCTAAATATATCTCAGATTTATGTGCTTCTCTCTTTCCCCACTGCCGCTACTCTAGGCCAAACCATTGTCATCTCTCATTTGAACTAGCTTCCCCACTACCTCTCTTGTTCCCTTCCCCTCTCCATTCTCCAGACAGCAGCCAGAGTGCTCTTTCTAAATCATACATCATATTATTTTACTTTCTTGCCTGAAATACCTCAATGACTTTCTGGTTCAATAGCCACATGGCCTGGACTTCATCTCCTTCCCCAATATCATCTGTTGAAACTAACTTCTTTGCTCACCGAGTCAAATTAGCTTGTTTTTAGTTCCTCAGATTCAAAAAACTTTTCTTGCCTTAAAGCCTTTGCACATACTGTCTCCTTTGCCTGGAGCTCTTTCCCCTCTTGGCTGACTTCTGCTCACCCTTTATGCCTCAGTTCAAATGTCTCTTCCTCAAGACTTTCACTGACTCACCCATAATCTAGATTGGGTCTCTCTTGTTTTTCTTGTAACATCATGTTCTTTTCCTGCTATAGAGATGATAACTATTGTAACAAGGCCAATTTATGCACATAGTTGCTTAATGGCTATTATCCCCAGTTGAGGTATCCACAAGGACCGAGACTTTATCTATTTTATCAACGACAGTGTCTTGCATATGTAAGGTATTAAAAATATTATGAATGAATGAAATGAACCATTGTTTTTATTTGGAGACCTGGATGCAGTGAATACTGTTCAATCCTCAGATTTTGTTCTTTTTTATCTTTCACACACCAGAGGACAGTGGTTTTGGGTAGGAGTAAGGGAAATGTCTGGGTTTGTATGTCTCCAGTGCCTTTAACTCTCAAACTGGTTTCAAAGCCAACCCTGATTTTTAACTGAGAAAGAAACATTGTTTCTTTTGAAATCCTTGAAGGACCATTATTCACTGTAAGTGAAGAAAATGATTTGGCTAATCCTCCAATATCTAAATCTCTTGCCATTTGAGTTCTCTAAGGCCTGTTGCACATTCTTTGCCATGTGGTGTAGTGGAAGAAGCAATTAATTATAATTTGGAAGGCCTGATGTCTTGCCTCTGCTCTGCCATTTATCATTTGTGTGACCCTACATGAGGTATTTTATCTCTGAGCCTTAGTCCCTCATATATTTAACAGGGATAATGTTTGGAGTGATTACTTCATAAGTTATATAAATGTCTAGTCACTATGTTATACACATGAAACTAATATAATATTGTATGTCAACTCTAATTTAAAACTTAAAATAAATTTTTAAATGGGGATAATATTACTTGGCCTATGTATTTCATGGGGCTATTCTAAGGATTAGACAAATAACATATATTTGCGTTTGACTAGCCATACAAATGCAAGCAGTTATAATTTATAAAACATTTTGCAGAAGTCAATCCACTTTTTTAAAAAAGGGAAGTACAATAAGTAAGTGCATTTGCCTCAATTTTGTATGTAACTCACATGTGAGTTGCATGCCGAGTTATCCAGGTTTATGGGGTCACCTTTTTCTTTAATATTCAAATGAACTAGCATTAGCCCCTCCCATGTGTAGTGTAAAACCTGCACCCATTTCCTTCCCACCCCCGATATCCCTAGGAATGAACAGGGAACTTAAATATCTCTTAATCACCTCCAGCTCTGAATTCCTTTTGCTGAATTTCCAGTCTCACATTTGTCTTGATCCTTGTGGTTGTTCTTTATGAAAACCCAATACAGATCACAGTCCCACTTTTCACTTTCCCAAAGCACCTCTAACACAAGGTAGTTGGTTCTATTAGATAATTGCTTATGATATGAGGGTGACAGAGGAGGTATCATCATAACACAGCAGATGGCTTAAAATATTATTAGGCATAAATATCCTTCCTCAGCACCCCTTTCAAAGTTATTTCTTGCTGGCCAAGTTTTTGGACCAAGCCAGCAACTATGTTACTCTGACTGTCTTTCTCTACCCTCTTCATGTTTTCTTCATTTTCATTTTTCTGTCCCCATCAATCCCTCCATTAGCCTGCCCCCTGTAAAACTAGACATAATTCATTCTACAACTTAGATCCCTGTCTCTTATCCCAAACTTAGCTCCAGGTCTACCTTTGCTTCCCCATAAAGTCATTAAAGTACTCTTAAACAGAGGGCCATCTATTCTAGGCATCTACCTTTAACCTGCACAAAGGATTGGAAAAAATGCTTTAAAGCTACAGTCTTTTATTTACATGATTAAAAAATTAGTCTTAGTCTCTCTCCTTGGTCTGGAGGAAAAGGCAGCAACATTTATCTCTTTCCTCTTATAGATTCTATTTTCCTTCCCCCAGACATTCTCCTATACCCATAGGATGGTCAAATGTTTTAGAATTTTTAAATAGCATTTTCCTACTACCTGTATATTTTTAAAGACCTTCAGATTAAAATATTATTTTAACTCAAGATTGGCTAGAGACAAGATTGATTTGTTTCTTGCCTAATTTGTTCCCACAGAAGCTCTTGAACTTCCATCAACAAAGGGAGCCATGCCGTATCATCCTTCCCACTCTCTACATACACTCCTATACCTCACTGCTAGGCTAGGATTCTGTTTTCTGAGCACAAAGTCACAATATGTATGTAGAATAAGACTGTTAAGACTTAGGAAATACACAGTGGAATCGTGCTGTTTAGGGCCCTTGTAAAAACTGCTCATCCGTCATTACTTTTGTATGCTCTCCTTGTTACATGAACATCTTATCAGTGGTCCCCTGTATAAGTTTCCTTGGGCTGCTGTAACAAAAGACCACAAACTGGGTGGCTTACAATAACAAATTTATTCTCTCGTAGTTCTGAAAGCTAGAAGTCTAAAATCAAGGTGTTGTCAGGGCCGTGTTCCCTCTGAACGGTTTAGGAAAGATTCCTAGGATGAGTCCAAATTTTTTTGTGGTATTGGTGGTGATGGTGTAGTTTAATGGTTTAGGGAAGGGGTTGTCAGATGGTACTTCGGAGCAGGGAGCCTTAATGGAGGAGCTTTGTGCACCCCAACTTCTGTGTTTTGCCTTTCCTTGCATCATTTTCTGGTTTGTTTGATGTTTTAGGTGATCAAGCCAATCCTTGCAAGTTTCAGGCATGCAATGAATTCTCTGAGTGTTTGGTCAATCCCTGGAGTGGAGAAGCAGAGTGCAGATGCTACCCTGGGTACCTGAGTGTGGAGGAGCTGCCCTGTCAGAGCCTCTGTGACCTACGGCCTGACTTCTGCTTCAATGATGGGAAGTGTGACATTATGCCTGGACATGGGGCCATTTGTAGGTATGGTGTAGTTAGGGATTTTGTAGATACTTCCTCTGAAGGAAAAGGGTCTATACCTGTGATTTTAGGATAATCATAACAATATTTATTACAGAAGTTATATCTAGGCAATAGATTGGTACCATCTAGTTGTCATGTGAAGACTGAGTTAGTTAAAAGGCCTGAATTATACCAAGTTCAAATGGTTATTTTATTTTAGGCTCTTAGAGAGCTGTGAGAAAAACATTGTATAGTGTCCTGCTGAGGGTACTGGGAGTACTTCGAGATTTCTGCATTGTGGTTCTTAGAGGGGATAGTAAGGCAATTGGTGCTTAAATTAGGTTTTGGCATAAGAGCAACATTTTGTATCTGAAAGTGAAAACAAAGGAATTTTATTCTATTTGGATTCTGTTCTCAATGGCTTTGGGCTGCTTTTGGTCCTACTGAGTATTCAGAGATAAAGAAAACACAATAATTTAAGCAAAGATTTAAAGTCTTCGAAGTTATGACAAATACATTTCATTTTAAGTACCTGAGATCCATCTCCTTTAAAGGTAGAAGCAAAGGAAATGCAGCAGACAGATGGGCAGATACTGGTAGCCTGACCGTCCTTTCCTACCTATTCTCTCAAAACAAAGCAGAAGGAGTCAGCCTCCCCACCACGCACGCCACAGCCACGTGAGAACAAACGAGGACGATTTGTGGATGTGAAAAAGACCAAATGTTGGCATACTGCCCAAAACAGAGGAACTACGTAGAACTGATTCAGACTCTTCTGTGTCAAAGTGTAATGTTTAGCTAGGAAACTAAAGGGAAAGGGAGTCTCTTGAAATCCAGAGAAATTAGTATTATTTGGGAAAGCAGTGATTTCCTTGCTGCTCTGGGATTTGAAGATATTTTTGTATAAGTCCGTGGCCTTTGGGTTTGGAGGATCTCTGCAGTGTGGGGAAAGGACATGAGGAGTCGGGGACCTGGGTTCCAGATCCAGCTCTGTTGCTAACTGTGTGGTTTCACACCAGTCAGTTTCCTTCTGGGCCTGTTTTGTTATCCAAAACTAAGGAACTTGAATAGAATACTTCCTTTAAGCATAGTCAATCTTTTATTCCATCGTTTACACATAGTCACTGAGGACCTCCCGGGTCTGTGCCAGGCATCACGCACGGCCTTAAATCGTACGATCATTTAACCTGTATATTTACCTCTTTACTGAAGCCTTGTGTGGTCAGCATTTCTTTCTTTGCCTTTCCACGGTCCCGCCTTAGCTTCTGCTGCTGATTATTCCTTTCAGCAGAGTGATTCCACTCTGAGACTCGGTCACTTCTCATTACAGGTGCCGGGTGGGTGAGAACTGGTGGTACCGAGGGGAGCACTGTGAGGAGTTTGTGTCCGAGCCCTTGGTGATAGGTATCACCATCGCCTCTGTGGCTGGACTTCTCGTCTCTTCTGCCATCATCTTCTTCCTCATCAGGACTCTTCAAGCTCGGAATGCTAGGAGAAAAAGAGAGAGGCCCTTTAGGTAAATAAAGACAATTGCTCTCTGGTGGAATGAAACGTTCCTTTTATTCATTCATATAGTACTAACTCTGTGTCAGCTGCTGGATAGGGATCTGGGTGGAGGGAAGAAAGTTATAAAGTTGAATGGAAACATGGGCCCTGTCCTTGAAGGTTGTCAGATTGGAAACAGACACAAGCAGCAGTATGAATAAAATGCTAAGGGGCCTGGATGAGGGATGAATTAGTTTTGCCTGGGGGGAGGGAGTCTTAGAAGTTTTAAAGATAGTTGTGATATTTAGCTGGACAGAAGAGTAGATATTTACTGTGGCTGGGGTGGGACACTTTCTAGCTAGTTGAATGAACATGAGCAAAGTTAGAAAGGCATGAATGAATCTCAAGGCACACTGAAGGAATGGCATCATTGAGTATGGCCCAGATGCCTGTGTCATGCTGGGGAGGGCTGAGGGAGATAAGGTGAGACCCTTGTGTGAGGGCCAGATCTGTTAGTTTGTTGCCTTTTGGCTCATTCCAGTTTTAAATCTAGATAAGAATCTGACAAGAAATGAAATCTGGTTTTCTTTTAGTTAAGTGTAACTTCATTAATGGAGAAAATATAACCTGTTCTACTTGCTAGACTAGCAATCCAAGGACCTTTTGGGTTGTTATGTGATTACAGTCCCCGGTTGTACTTTGCCTTTGTGCTTCTATAGTCTGTAAGAGCTACTGGTTTAGGTCTAGGTTACCTTCTCTCCCCTCAGTTTGCTAAGGAGGCACCTCTCCTAGGTTCCTAGAGCACCCAGGACATGCTTCCGACATTGTTCTTAATGCTTTTTATTGAGTCTGACTTTTTTATTAGACTATAAGCTCATTCTGGAGAGGTATTCCAACAAATTCTTTATATCATTACTATCTAGAACCATCTTAGGCACATAATCAATGCTTAGTAAATATTTGTAGACCTGAATTGAATTTAATTGAGGCCCAGTTCCCCCATATTTATATTTCTGTCAAATTATCTATGTGTTCCACATTGATTTTTGGTTTGCCTACTCTGGGAGTGAATGCAAGTGCCATATGCATTTCATGAAACACTATTGGCAGGCATGTTTCCCGTCAGCATTTATTGAGTGCCAGGAATTGTGGGGCAAATAAAGATGAATGAGACATGGAACAATTCCACAGGGCACTTGCCACGTGGTCGAGGAGATAATAATGATAACACCTGATAAATAATTTTTGAGACTGATCTGGATGTTTTTCACAGTCACCTCCCCCCATTTGTATCAGTTCACCACCTTTTCTTCCCCAACAGAAATCTTAGTAGAAGTAAATAGTCTTCCAAGTAGTTGAGCACCTGAATCAAACCTGCTTTTCTTTTTGTGGCTCCAGCAGGCAGCCTGCTAGCCGCTCACCCATGGAAGATGCTGTAAAGTACAACCCAGCGTGTGAAAGCCATATGGGGGGAATCCAGCAGTTTGAGGGACCCTCTCCTCGTCCCTTCTACAGTGCTGCACAAGGAGAGGCGATTGGTGGTCTGAGCAGGGAAGAAATCAGACAGGTGTATGAGAACAGTGGGCTTTCCAGAGAGGTAGGAAACCTTGCTTTTCTGTTGTTGCTTAGCGGCTGCTGGTGTGTGTGTGTGTGTGTGTGTGTGTGTGTGTGTGTACGTGAGCTTCAAGAAAAGATGAGAAGTATTTCCTGATTAGCTTTTCCTTCATGATATTTCCTAGTTGATGTAATACACAGAAGTTATATAAATCTGACCTATACCTTCTTGCCCACCCATTGGTTTCTTTCTCCATTATTAGCAAATGTTCCCTCCTCCCCTCTTCCTTAGAAATATGTCTGAGTTATTCTGAGCAGTTCATGTAGCATCCAGACCTTCAACTTCTCTGAAAAGGCCATTCTTTCCAATAGCTCTCCCCTGGAGAGCCTAGAGAGCCACAATTCCTTATAAAAATTAGGACTCCTTTTAAAAGACAGTTGAGGTTTTTCTAATGCAATGTATGGCCTCCTTTTCTTTTAAAGGAAATTCAAGAAAGAATGAGAATTTTGGAATTGTATGCCAATGATCCTGAGTTTGCAGCTTTTGTGAGAGAACATCAAATGTAAGCATTAGCAACAGAGCCCCTTCTCAGGTTCTAAACCACTTGCTTTAGAGGGGAGCCTCCAGTGGCAGCACATAGTGCCTGTTCAGATGATAACCAATGTTTGTTGAGTTCTTTACGGTTACATTTTGACACAGATTACCTCATTTATTTCTCATAATGGCTTTATAAGTAGAATGTTTCTTATTTAACTTTTATAAATGAGGAAAAGAAGCCTTGGAGAGATGAAGGGACTTACTCAAGATCACAGCAATAGCAAATGGCAGAGAAAATTTAAAATGAAGACACTATGTGTTCTAGAGCTTCCGGGCTGTGTCATATTTTCTCTCTTATTACCATAGGTACCATCCATGAGCTAATGCTCTAAAACATTTTTCATAGACAGTTTCTATGAGAAGCATTTGAGTAACCATAAATCCTTACATTTAAGTATCTCTATTGATACTTTGCACTATGCTTTCAATTACACAAATCTCATTAAAGTGTATCCCTTGCCTCTATCGAGCTCATATTACATTTCACTCTATCTTTCCACTTGCTTTCCTCAGCATGCGTTTTGGACAAGTGTCAGTAGCTTTTTTTCCTTTTGTTCCGTAAACAGACTTAGGTTACAAAAGTAAACTATCTTATAAAGAGACCATTATGGGCATTAATTGAACGTAGTGTGTTGGAATTATAATTTGTCTCTTATTATTTTTTATTTTATTTTATATACTTTTTAAACAGGCTGCAGGGTTTTAAAAATTATTTTTATTGATTTTTTTAGAGAGAGAGGAAGGGAGAGGGAGAGAGAGAAACATTGATGTGAGAGCATAATCGATCGGCTGCCTCCTGCATGTCCCCCACTGGCGATCAAGCCCTCAGCCTGGGCATGTGCCTTGACTATGAATTGAACCCGCAACCCTTCAGTGCACAGGACGATGCCCAACCAACCAAGCCACACCAGTTGGGCTTGGCTTTTATTTTTGCTCCTAATGCTGCCCTCACAAAGGTGCTTCCTTGTGGATGGTTTCCACCCAGGCCAGATATCTTCACCTGGCTTTTGAAAGAGAAAAACCAGAGCAATTCATTCAAGCTTGTAGAAGAAATTGATAAAGGGTCAGGATGACACCCCTGACCCTGACTGGAGCCTCTGCCCTTTCATTCCAAATCCCTTTTCTCTGATAGGCAGCCCCTCACTCACGATTCCTCTCTGATGGGAAGGGATAAATTGACACCTAAGGAAACTGAGGAAGATACTTTTCTAATTCCACATGCATGGTGGAGATGCCTTTAAAAATCTCTATCTGACTTAGCCCCTGGGAGCTGCTGCCAACCTTGGGAGCTGCTGCCAACCTTTCTGAACACTGTTAGAACAATATTACCAGGAGTCTGCCTTTTAAACCAGGATACCCACTCATCCTGGCATCTCTAGCCAGCAGATGACTGATGGCTCCATTCCAGTGTTGTCTAACAGAAAGAACATGACTGACGTTTTTTTCTTCCCTAAGTCTTCTTACAAGCCCCTCAGAGCCACCTGCCTGAATATGTTTCCTGAACTAAAAATGCATCTGATCTAGGCTAGGAGACTCAAAGAAAGGATTCAGGGGAACCTATAAGGGGACGACAGATTGACTATATTGCTTCAGTTTCTGCTGGTAAACTGTCTGCCATTAACATACACAGAAAAAAAAAATCCATGTAACAGAAGACTTAAAAAAGAAGATCAGTGAAACAAAAGGAAGTTCACACAGGCACTATAATCTTCAGAGGGATGTTTATTGAGAAGACGGTATTGAAAAAATGTTAGGCACATAATCCATCCGACATTTTCAGTTTCACTTAATCTCAGCATTTTACCCATAGCCCAAGATAATGTTAATGGACTTGATTTAGGATTTAATAGAAGCATTACATGGTCATTGTGGAGAAGGATTTTTTTTTTTTTTTTTTTTAAACTTAGCAAAGTGCAGGATAACTTTCCTGTAAAGAAAGCAAATACAGAGTATGGGTGGTTTTAGGAACAAAGCTTGGCAATGAATTACAGGAAAAGAGCATTTCAAAGTACAGTCTGCTTTTTCAACTAATTGTGCTTTTGGTTTTTTTTCCTGGCAGGGAAGAGCTTTAATGAAAACTCCTACTGTGGAACTGATTAGAAGCCTAGAGAAGAGAGAGATCCCTTGTTACCTGTATCACTTTATTAACCTGCATTTAGAACTCTGTGGGGAGAAGAGTATTTTATTAAAAAACATTAAATTTGGGGCAGAAAAATTTTATTCCAGTTTAAAATTTTAGAATGTAGTTAAGAGATATGACAATGTTTATACTTACAAAAAAATTTTATATGTAAGCTGTATTTAAAGAAGTTCAAAACTGTGTAAGTTTAGAAAGCATTCTGGAAGAGAGCAGCCGGGCCTGGGTGTGCGCTGGGCAAGCAATGCTGTCTGCTTCTGAATCTCCGAGGGCGAGGGCGCCTCTCCATAACTGTGCCTCAGGGCTCCCGGGAGGAAGAGACGGTGAGACTATTACAGGAGAAGGCAGGCTTAGTAAGCAAATATTTCATAGCTTGCTTGCTGTTGTCAGATGGAATGAGAAGCCTTTGAAGTAGTGTCAGTATCATTTATAGTCAGACATTTGTCTAAATAAAATATTAAGTTTTGGGGGGGATCGAACTGCTGAAGAAAAAGCAACTTTTTTGCTGCAGTATAGTTAGACCTGTACTTGATGCTTCTGCCAGAGTTTTGAATTTCCTGAGTGTATTAATCAAAATCACAGTATTGTTGTGTTAACTATCTCAGTATCCTGTTTTTTTTTCTTTTTCTTTTTTTTTAGCTGTTAAGGACAATACATATGTGTAAAATTTAGAGGATTCCGTTAGACTAAAGATGAATTTAATCATGGACAGGGAGGGAGTGAGGGTTTGGTCAAGGCCATAGCACTGAGAATATATACTTTGCTGATTGATGGGCGGACTGAGTCAGAACTAATGGGTTCTCTGACCCTGCTTCAAATCCTGGATCTTCTCTAGTTTCTGGTATTTTAATTTGGGAAACAGCATTTAACTACCTCACGTAATATAGATTAGCTCATTTGGATGACTTCTGTTTTGTGTAATAACTCATGTCTAAATTAATTTCTGCTTACATGAAACATGACAGGACTTACTGCAATTAAATATCTTTTTAATTTTATAGGTAGGAGAAGTTCACATCTTATATAAATTTTAACTGAATTAGTATTTACCCAGTTTCTCTCTAGCATGTTTTTGAGCAGGTAAGTTTGGACAGGGAGAGGAGACGGCCAAATAATCATCACTGTTAATATTAAATTACATCTGCACTTAAGTTATTATTGATAAGGGTATTTTATGTCTTCATTTTGCCAAAAGCAATCTGGCACATTTTAATTTCTTCCTGACTAGGGATAAATTGACCATAAGATAAAATACTTGGTTCACTTATTATTTTTTTTTTTAACTTGGTAACTGCCAATTTCACTCATGATGAGGACACCAGAAACTAAACTAAATCTCTGGGCTGAGTACATGCCACAGTAAAGCTATTGAAAGCCTTGAAGATATCCAGGTATTTTGCATGGTAACAGGTTATGTGTGTGTATGTGTGAAGGCAGTGCCCTTATCTCAGTTATTTCCTTTCTTTCCCTACTCACAATGAATTCTCTATAACTTCAGCATAGGTACAAGCTACGGCTGGGACATTTTTTGCTGGGCCCATTTGAAAGGCAATTGATAAATGTTAATGATATTTGTTACTACTAAGTGCTTGATTTTATTTGTGAAACTTCCGAGGATTTCTGTTTAGCTTTAAATTTTTCCCCCTAAACTTATTTGTGTTAGATAAAAAAGAAAAATTTTAAAAATTTATCTTTATTGTTGAAAGTATTACAGATGTCCCCTTTTCCCCCCCATTGAACCCCTCCACCCCATATCCACCCCACCCTCAGGGCTTCACCATACCAATGTCTGTCTCCATGGGTTATGTATATAAGCATATACATTCTTTGATTAATCTCTCCGCACCCACTCCCCCACCCCCACCTTCCCTCTGAGTTCCCTCAGCCTGTTCCATGCTTCTGTGTCTCTGGATCTATTTTATTCATCAGTTTATTTTGTTATTATATTCCACAAAGGAGTAAGATCATGTGATACTTGCCTTTCTCTGACTGGCTTATTTTGCTTAGAATAATACTCTTCAATTCCATCCATGCTGTCCCAAAGGATAAGAGATCCTTTTTTTATTTTTTAAAAATTT
Source organism: Miniopterus natalensis (assembly GCF_054644295.1). Lineage (NCBI taxonomy): Eukaryota > Metazoa > Chordata > Mammalia > Chiroptera > Miniopteridae > Miniopterus > Miniopterus natalensis. Next base: position 26,900,553 of record NC_142086.1, read on the forward strand.
TTGTTTAAAATATTACAGATGTCCCTTTTTCTCCCAATTGACCCATTCCACCCTGCCCCACCCCCTCCCCAGTCCCTCACCACACCATTGTCTGTGTCCTTGGGTTATGCATATAAATTCTTTGGTTAATCTCTCCCCCTTCACCCACCTGCCCTCCTCCATCCCTCTGAGATTAGTCAGTCTGATCCATGCTTCCATGTCATTGAATCATTTCTGTCCACCAGTTTATTAAGTTCTTTAGATTCCACGTATAAGTGAGATGTGATGTTTATCTTTCTCTGCCTGGCTTATTTCACTTAGCATAACTTTCTCCAGGTCCATCTATACTGTCCCAAAGGGTACAAGAGCCTCTTTACAGCTGTGTAGTACTCCATGGTGTAAATGTCCCACAGCTTTTTTATCCACTCATCTGATGGGCACTTGGGCTGTTTCCAGATATTAGCTATTGTAAATTGTGCTGCTATGAACATAGAGGTGCATAAGTTCTTTCTGATTGGTGTTTGGGGTTTCTTAGGATATATTCCTAGAAGTGGGATTACTGGGTCAAATGGCAGTTCAATTTTTAATTTTTTTGAGGAAACTCCATACTGTTTTCCATAGTGGCTGCACCAGTTTGCATTCCCACCAGCAGTGTACTAGGGTTCCCTTTTCTCCACACCTTCACCAGTACTTGTCATTTGTTGATTTGTTGATGGCAGCCACTCTGACAGGTGTGAAGTGATACCTCATTATGGTTTTAATTTGCATCTCTCTGATGGTTAGTGACTTTGAGCATTTTTTTCATATGTCTCTTGGCCATCTGTATGTCCTCTTTGGAGAAGCGTCTATTTAGGTCCTTTGCCCATTTTTTAAATTGGGTTGTCTTCCTTTTGTTAAGTTGTATGAGTTCCTTATATATTTTGGATATTAGCCCTTTATCAGATGTGTCATTGGCAAATATGTTCTCCCATACAGTGGGCTCCCTTTTCGTTTTGTTGATGGTTTCTTTTGATGTGCAGAAGCTTTTTATTTTGATGTATTCCCATTTGTTTTTCTCCTTTGTTTCTCTTGCCCCAAGAGATGTATTGGCAAACTGATTGCTAAGAGAGATGTCTGAGATTTTGCTGCCTGTGTTTTACTCTAGGATTTTTATGGCTTCTTGTCTTACATTTAAGTCTTTTATTCATTTTGAGTTAATTTTTGTGTATGGTGTAAGTTAGTGGTCTAGTTTGATTTTTTTTGCATGTACCTGTCCAATTTTCCCAATACCATTTATTGAAGAGACTGTCTTTACTCCATTGTATGTTCTTGCCTCCTTTGTCAAATATTAATTGAGTGTAATAGCTTGGGTCGATTTTTGGGTTCTCTGTTCTGTTCCATTGATCTATATGTCTGTTCTTGTGCCAGCACCAGGCTGTTTTGATTACAGTGGCTTTGTAGTATAACTTGATGTCTGGTATTGTGATCTCATAAACCTTGTTCTTCCTTCTCAAAATTGCCGTGGCTATGTGGGGTCTTTTTTGATTCCATATAAATTTTCAAAGTGTTTGTTCTAGATCTGTGAAATATACTGTTGGTGTTTTAATAGGGATTGCATTAAATTTATAGATTGCTTTGGGTAGTATGGACATTTTAATGATGTTGATTCTTCCAATCCATGAACATGGTATATTCTTCTACTTGTTTATATCTTCCTTTATCTCTTTTTGCAAAGTTCTGTAGTTTTCCGAGTACACGTCTTTACCTCCTTGGTTAAGTTTATTCCTAAGTATCTTAATTTTTTTGTTGCAATGGTAAATGGGATTGTTTTTTTAGTTTCTCTTTCTGAGAGTACATTTTTGGTGTATAAAAATGACATCGATTTCTGGGTGTTAATTTTGTATTCTGCTACTTTGCTGAATTCATTTATTAAATCTAGTAGTTTTTTGGTGGAGTCTTTAGGATTTTCTATGTACAATATCATGCCATCTGCAAATAATGACAGTTTTACTTCCTCCTTTCCAATTTGGATACCTTTTATGTTTTCTTCTTCTTGTCTAATCGCTGTGGCTAGGACTTCCAGTACTATGTTGAATGAGACTGGTGAAAGTGGACAACCCTGTCTTGTTCCTGTTCTCAGGGGAAATGCTTTTAGTGTTTGCCCATTGAGTATGATGTCAGCTGTAGGTTTGTCATATATGGCCTTTATTATGTTGAGGTATGATCCCTTTATTCCCACTTTTCTGAGAGTTTTTATCAAAAATGGGTGTTGGATTCTGCCAAATGCTTTTTCTGCATCTATTGATATGATCATGTGATTTTTATCCTTCAATTTGTTTATGTAATGTATCATGTTTATTCATTTGAGAATATTGTACCAGCCTAGCATCCCTGGAATAAATCCCACTTGGTCATTGTGTATGATCTTTTTAATATATTGCCGGACCCGATTTGCTAATATTTTGTTGAGGATTTTAGCATCTATGTTCATTAGGGATACTGGCCTGTAATTCTCTTTCTTTGTAGTGTCTTTATCTGGTTTTGGAATTAGGCTAATGCTGGCCTCGTAAAAAGAGCTTGGATGTGTTCCTTCCTCTTGGATTTTTTGGAATAGTTTGAGGAGGATAGGTGCTCATTTTTCTTTGAATGTTTGCTAAAACTACCCTGTGAAGTTGACCGGCCCAGGGCTTTTGTGTGCTGGGAAATTTTATTACTGCTTCAACTTCATCAGCAATTATTGGCCTATTCAGGTTTTCTTACTCTTCCTGATTGAGTTTTGGCGGGTTGTATTTTTCTATGAATTTGTCCATTTCATCCAGGTTGTTGAGCTTGGTGGCATATAATTGTTCATAGTATTTTTTTTTTACAATCCTTTGTATTTTTGTTGGGTCAGTGTGACTTCACCTCTTTCATTTCTGATTTTGTTTATTTGGGTCCTCTTTGTTTCTTGATGCATTGGGCTAAAGGCTCATCGATCTTGTTAATTTTTTCTTTCTTTCTTGTTTATTTTTTCAAAGAATGAGCTTTTGGTTTCATTGATCTTTTGTATTGTTTTTTAGTCTCTCTGTCATTTATTTCTGCTCTGATCTTTATTATTTCATTTTTTCTACTTACTCTGAGCTTTTCTTGTTTTCCTCTTTCTAAGTTTTTAAGTTGTAGGATTAGAGAGCCTATTAGAAGTTTTTCTTGTTTCTTGAGGTAGGCCTATAGTGCTATGATCTTCCCTCTCAGGACTGCTTTCATTGTGTCCCATAGGTTTGGGGTGGTTGTGAGTTCATTTTCATGTATTTCCAGGAAGTTTTTTATTTCTTTCTTGATCTCTTTGGTAACCCATTCATTGTTTAATAACATGCTATTTAGCCTCCATGTGTTTGAATGATTTTTAGTGTTTTTACTGTAGTTGATTTCTAATTTCATGCCATTGTGGTCTGAGAAGATGCTTGATATGATTTCAATCTTCTTGGACTTGTTTTGTGTCCTAACATGTGGTCTATCTTTGAGAGTGTTCCCATGTGCACTTGAGAAGAATATATATTCTGCAGCTTTGGGGTGGAATGTTTTCTGTAAATGTCAGTTAAATCCATCTGATCTAATGTGTCATTTAGGGTCACTGTTTCCTTGTTAATTTTTTGTCTGGAAGACCTATCCAGTGAAATCAGTGGGGTATTAAAGCCCCTGACTATGACTGTATTGCTGTCAATCTCTCCCTTAAAGTCCTCTAGAAGTTTTTAAATAAATTTAGATGCTCCTATATTGGGTGCATATATGTTTATCAGAGTTATATCCTCTTGCTGGATTGATCCCTTTAGTATTTGTAGTGACCTAACTTACCTCGTTACAGTCTTCATTTTGAAGTCTATTTTGTCTGATATGAGTATTGCTACCCCCGCTTTTTTTTCATTTCTATTTGTGTAGAAAAAAAATTTCCATCCCTTCACTCTCATCCTATGTGAGTCTTTTGTTCTGAGGTGGGTCTCTTGTAGACAGCATTTATTTGGGTCATGTTTACTTATCTACTCAGACACCCTATGTCTTTTTATTGGAGCATTTAATCCATTTATATTTAAGGTTATTATTGATAGATACTTATCTAGTGCGGTTTTATTTCTTTATGCCTATGTTTCTCTCTCTCTCTATTTCTACTTCTTACAGCAGTCCCTTTAACATTTCCTGCAATGCTGGTTTGGTAGTGGTAAACGCCTTTAGCCTTTTTTGTCTGGGAATCTCTTTATTTTACCATCTATTTTAAATGATAGCCTTGCTGGATAGTCTTGGTTTCAGATACTTATTTTGCATTACTTTGACTACTTCATGCCATTCCCTTCTGGCCTGTAGAGTTTCTGATCAGAAGTCAGCTGAAAGCCTATGGGAGCTCCTTTGTAAGTAGCAGATTGCTTTTCTTTAGCTTCTTTAAGATTCTCCCATTGTCTTGAATTTTTGGCATTTTAATTATGATGTGCCTGGGTGTGGGACTCTTTGGGTTCTTCTTGTTTGGGACTTTTTGTGCCCCCTGAACTTGTGTGACATTTTCCCTTCACCGGTTAGGGAAGTTTTCTGCCATTATTTCTTTAAACAGGTTCTCTAACCCTTGCTTACTTTAGACCTCTTTTGGCTCTCCTATGATGCAAATATTGTTATGTTGCATGTTGTCCTACAGCTCCCTTAGACTGTCCTCCTGGTTTTTAATTGTTTTTGGGTCTCTGATTGAGTGATTTTTGTCTACCTTGTCTTCTAATTCACTGATCCGATCCTCAGCTTCCTCTAATCTGATGTTTATTCCTTCCAATGTATTCTTTATTTCTGCTATGTCATTATTTATTTCTGACTGGTCATTTTTCATAGTTTCCATATCTTTTTTTATGCTGTTGAGCATCCTTACAATTAGTATTCTGAATTCTATATCTGAGAGATTGCTTATCTCCATTTCATTGAGCTCTTTTCTGGAGACTTCTCTTGTTCTTTCATTTGGGGCTTTTTTTTTTTTTTTGGTCTTCCCATTTTGGCTGCTTATTTGGGTTTGTTTCTATGTATTAGGTGGATCTGCTAGGACTCTCAGTCTTTTTGGAGGGTCTCTGGTGCAGGCCAATGTCAGATGCTGTTTGTGACTGGCCTTGAGTATCCTGTTTGGAGCTATCAACAACCCAGGGCTTTAGGTCCCCTCTTTTGGGGCTGGGTGCGTTTGGACAGGACCAAGATGCATACCAAAGTCTGCTTTTCCAAGGCCTGGGTCCAGAAGCAGATCAGGCAAAGACTCAAAGCACTCTGAGGTCTGTCTCTGCCTGCAGGCTGATTATTATTCTCAGTGTCTTAATGAGCCTCAGGCTCTACAAACTCCACCAGGTGGGGTGGCTGATTGTTATCAGTCTCTTAATGAGCCTCAGGCTATAGAAACTCCTCTGGGTAGGGGGAGAGGTTTTCCATCAGGATAGGGCAATTGCTTCCCTCTCAGGCAAAAGCTAGTTGGAAGGTAAATGTCTGCCTGAGAAAGATGTCCTCTGTAGTATGGGGGAATAACTTGGCACAGGAATCCAGATGGGTGCCTTCTGATCTCAATCTCTGGAGTCCACAAACCCATCTTCTCCTCACACAGCTCCAGTCCACTCTATCCTCCCTCTGCTGGAGCCCCGGGTGAGCGGCTGCACATGAAACTGTGTGTTGGCTCTTTAAGAGGGTGCCTGCAGTTCCAGCTGCCTCTCCCTGGCAGACAGAACCTCTGCTGCTTTTCACAGGCAGATGTTGTGTGGGCACCTTTCTCAGTTCTGGTGCTCTTGGCTGGGAAGTTCAGCCTGGGGTTTAGGCCCCAGAGTCCTCAGTGGAACCCCCCACAGCTAGGCTATCCCTCCAGACCTTCAGCTGCTGCCTGTGGGAGCCCAGCCAGCCCTCTCGGTCCTCTGCACTTCCTATCAATCTCTATGTGGTCTCCACTATTCCTCCTTGGTAATGAGGGTGCTCTCCAGCTTGTCTTCAGTTGGTTTTCAGGATGGTTTTTCTATATTTTAGTTGTAATTCCAGTTTGGTCCCGGGAGAGTATCAGTGGTGTAGCTTCCACTCAGTCTGCTGCTATCTTTAATCCTCAAAAAGAAAATTTGTTTTATCACAAATTAACCTAGAATGCCTCCTTTTGAATGTCTGCTTGCTGTCAGAGTCCTAGGTGGACATAAAGGGAGACCATAGCAGGTCACTGTGGGGAATACTTGGGAAAATCCCGAACGTAGCTGAAGGATTATTGCTGTTTTCTGGAAGCCAGGCGGTGAGGAGGGGATTTGAGAATTCTGACAGGTCTCTGTCTTTGATTTTCTTTTGAATGACCTTTTCATGTGAGAGTAAATTTACTTAGCTCTACATGAATATCTGCTCCACACCTATTAAGTAGAAGAAGAAAGGAAGTCCTAAACCCTTAGGGAGACACCTGGAGGCCTCAGCCCAGGAATAAAGACTGTTGCCCTACCTGTGCTGTGGCTGAACCATAGTGGGGTGGATCAGAGAATCAGTTTCCATGCTGAAGATCCACTTATGTTCAAAGTGAAGGGCTAGAGGAGCTATCAGTCTGACAGGTCAAGCTACCCAGAAAGAACTTAAAAAAAAATTACATATAATTAGTATATAATATATAGTAGTTATATTAGTTTCAGGTGTACAATATAGTGATTTGACATTTTTATACCTTACAATGTGATCACTCCACAAATTCTAGTAATCATCTGTTACCATGAAAACTTACCACAATGTTATCCACTCTGTTTCCCTTCAGCAGGTATTATGGTCAGTGAAATAAGTCAGACAGAGAAAGACAAATACTGTATGGTTTCACTTATATGTAGAATCTAAAAAAAAACAACCCCAAATTAACAAACAAAACTTAAAAACCCAGATTCTTAGAAATAGAAAGAGGTTCTTTTAAAAACCTTACTCCCCAAGGTAATTTAATGGCATGTAGTCATTTAAAAGTATTAGGCTAAACTCTCCTCTTAGGCTGCATGATTGAGGAATAAAATGTCCTGATTATTAGAACATTCTCATTGACCTAGTAATATAATAGTAAGACCATCACCTTATTTGAAAACAATAAAATACCCTAAAAGTGCATGGTAAATAACCCAAACTTTTTTTTTTTTTTTTTGATTCATAAGGTGCTTTGGAATCTTGTAGACACATACAGCCTTTATAGTTGAGTGTTTATACACGATTCTTATTTTCACGGGTTCTGGGAAAAGGGGAATTTATTTGTAAGTAGGATTCCATTTCCATCATGGCAGTGTTTTAAGGGCATGTGTTCACATTTATGCGTCCTAAAGTCCCACTCACTTTACCTGATTTTATTCCCACCTCTTCTTTCTTTTTCCTTCTGCAGTGTCTGGTCACCATGAGTTGGCTGCTTCCCACCTCCCTCCTCCGCTTTTACCACATAGTGAATTGTAATGTAGTTAAACATCCCTGACTTAATATTACTTCTGAAAAAAAGATGGAAACTGCACAAATATTCTTTGTAGGCTCTAAAACTGTGTTGGCTCAAATATGGTACCTGATCTAATTACTCACTTGCATGCCTGCTTTATAAGTTTGCCTTCCATCCCATGTTTTTTCGGCAGCTGATACAGCATCTTGGTGTCATCCCCATGTTTTCTCTAATGGATATTTTGTCATCTATCAGCCTGTGAATTGAATTTTCATTTTGAAATGGGAAGTGGTGGCAACATAGTTATTCCATAAGGAAATAGCTGATTTAGGAGAATAACCCATTTTTATTAAATTGAGATGTTTTAGCCAAGAAAAATATGGGTCAATTTTATTCTTCCCCTTAAAATGTTTTTAACAATTACCAGAAGGAATGGGTGGGGCCAGCCTTCCTCATTTATAATCCAGCTGCAAGAGTCATGGATCCTAGCTCATTCTATTCCCACGTGTAAAATAAATGCAGAAAGAAGATGTGAAGGTCACAACCCTCACATCAATTAATTGCATTGTGTTCTACAACAGATCCTGGCCGGGGCTGGGAAGGGGGGTGAGGACCAGGGGTGAGTGATGATGTAGAGCATCTGCCTGGAAATTTCCTTGACTCATGCATTTTTTAAAACCTTCTAGCACTCCTATGAGTTAATAAGACACAGGTTACACGGCTCCCCTCACTCACACAATTTATGACTACAGACTAGATTAAATGATTCCTTCTCCTGGCTTCCCTCGCCCCCATATTTAGTTATTTCTTTAGAGTCTAAGGCCATAAATGGGAAAAAAGTAACCATAATATCAAAGAACAAAGGCATAATTATTTATGTAGCAGGACTATGTGATGTTTCTGAAGTGATCGTGTTCAATATGGGGTATAGATAATGAAAGATTTTTCCTTTTCAGTTTGTTTATAATGATGTTTTAGCTAAACAATGGATCAGATAAGTTCATGCTACTGTACTGGTTTTTTTTGAAATGCTCTCGTCTTAAGGCTAGCTAATTAGAAATAAAAAATTTAGAAGCCTTTATGTATATAAGAGGGTCTTTCCTTCTCATGTATATAATTGTGCCATTTTCATTATCAATAAACTTCTCTTTCAAGAACCTTGCCTACATATTTTTTTTGTCAATGAGAAGAAAACATTGTAGATTGTAGCAACAATTGAGTTGTAATTACCATTCAAAGATGCAATGTGAACATGGTGTAAAAATGAAAATCATTCTTTGATTAATCTTTTTAAAAAATGTACTTTATTTATTTGAGTTTTATAAAAATTAAAAAAGTAAACTATAGTTGACATACAATATTATATTAGTGTCAGGTGTACAACACAGTGATTAGACATTTTACATAACTTACAAAGTGACCATCACTCTGATAAGTCTAGTACCCACATGATTATTACAACATTATTGACTATATTTCCCATGCTGTACTTTACATTCCCATGTTTTTACAACTGGTGATCCTTCTTAATCCTTCACGGTTCTCACCCATTCCCTGATCCCCCTCCCATCTGGCTTTGATCGATCTTTGTGTAGTGAGGATATAGGGGACCTGGAGACAAATCTAGAGTCCAATTGTTGCCTTGAATTTTGTTGGTATTTAATGATGCTGAGTCATCATTTAGCCTCTCTTGAACTTTACTCTTTTAAACTCTTAGAAACTTTCATTTTTTCCCTCATTTGCTTAAGGCAGGGATGGAAGGAAAACTGATGGAGTTGATTAAAGAAACATTAAGGAGGTAGTTAGCACCAGCTGTCCTGGAATGAGAGAAGGAACTGGTGAGCTGTCTAAAGAGAACAGAGGAGACAAATATCCTCACAGCAACCTAAAGCAATCTCGCATGGGAAGGGCAGAAGGAAAATCAGCTACTTGCCTGAGCATCAATATTAGAAACCTCAATTTTCAGTTTTTTTCCTTCCTGCACTTGTGTGATGTCTTGCTGGCAACAGGGCACGTGGAAATCCTCAACCAGTCTTAGCAAAGAGGAGGGTGGTCTTGATTTGACTCCAAAAGGCCTTATTATAAAAACACAAAGTGGGAGAAATGTGTCTAATAAATACGTGTTGTTTAATTAGTAACCTAGGTTTAAGGGACACAGTGAATAATAACACCGTTTTTAATAAATCTGGTCAGGACAAGCCCTAGTCACTTTTAGCTTGTGCCCTCCACATGCTGGTCCACTATCGGGGTGCTTCTGAATATACGATCTACAGTCTGTCCTTGAGGGGCTGTGTCCCATGACCTAAACTTTAAATTATCTTCTCATCAAAACATACACATATTGTGTGTCCCATTTTTTTAAAGCACAAATAAATCTATGTTAATATAATAGTTAAGAAATTATGCTTTTCTAAGTAACACCAAAATGGTGTGTGTGCTTTCTAGAAATAATTCATTTTTTTCCAAATGATTAACTGTCATTGTCAATACTGCACATACCATGGTAGGTTTGGGGAAGAATGTGCATAGTTTTGGCAGGTGGGCCTTCGGAGGAGCCTCAGAAAACCCACAAAACACCCTCTTTCATGCCTTCTTCTGTACCATGTACACGCTTCCATTCCATTACTCACCAAGGCTATGTTGTAAAATTTTTTAAATTTTAAATTTTTAGTTTTCGTTAATCCTCACCAGAGGATATTTTTCCCATTGATACTTTAGAGAGAGTGGAAGGGGGGGGGAGAGAGAGAAACATTGATGTGAGAGAGACACTTCGATTGGTTGCCTCGCACACGCCCTGACCGGCCGGGGTGGAGCCTGCAATTGAGGTCCGAGCCCTCGACTGGGATTCAACCCGCGACCCTTCAGGTGGCGGGCGGGCGCTCTAACTGAGCCAAGCAGGCCAGGGCTGTGATTTTTTATTTATGTCGCTGGCTTTCCACTAAACTGAGTTCTTTGATGTTGGGAGCCATGTCTTACTCATCTTTATTCATGAAACCAAAGAATGCTTGAAGCAGGGCTTGTCTACAGTTATTATTATTTCAATTGCCTTGAGATAGCGGGTCATAGGTACATATCCATTGTGACTATAAGCAAATGATTATTTCGTATTCTAGGAACAAACTAGGTGGACCTTGGAGTGGTTTACAAACTACTTGGAAAGAAGTGGTTTACAGAGGTTTAAAAGTGGCCCTGAGCGTTCCAAGAGATCAGATCCATACGTTTATAGCAGCCTGATTCTCAGTGAGTGATTCACGAGTTACAAAGTAGTAACCGTTTTACAAAAACCTGCCAGGAAGTATGACCGCTGCAGCCAGATGCCGTAGCCTCTCTGCGTTTCTTACCACGGACTCAAGGAGGAAGGTGGGGAGAGGTGAATGGCGTGGGAGTGGTGCTGGGGGTGGAAACCAGCGTCAGGTGCTGCGGGGAGGGGCAACAATTGGGGACTGGAGCCTGCTGGGTTTGCAGGGACAAAAATCTCGCTTGACTTTCTGTGGATAGAGTTGGGAGTATGATGCAATAGTAGGCACTGTTTAACCTTAAAACAGTTTTTTTTAAAAAGATTTTTTTTTTGGTTAATTTCTTTATTGTGTAGGACAGAATAAAATAAAGGCACCCAGTTTTTCACTTTCTTAGGAAGAAAAAACAACAACCATAAAGAAGGAGTAATTGGTTCAACACGCCAGCTTTATTTACGTTGCCGTATTTATCTTTTTTGAAAGTTTTTGGTTGTGTTTGTCCTGCACATAGCAGAAACCGATTTTGGTATTTCCCCTCAGTTTCCCAAGGTTTACCGGGCGGGGAAAATTGCGTGTCTTCTCATTTGTGTAACTGAGTCCTAGCACAGAGGCAGGCGTCTCTGTGCCCCCAAGGAAAGGCCCCGAAGGGAGAAGACTTCCTGCCGGGTTCCTCTGGCCCGTAACTCCCCTAAAGCGATGCCGGCACAGGCGCACCTCCGGCACTGCGGCTCGGTGTCAGGCCCCTGCAGTGAACAAGCCTCGCCATAAAGCAGGACTTGCAATCTTTTTGCTGGTGGAGGGCCTTGCCTTCAGTTTGTGAAGAGACGCAACACCTGTGACTGCAATAAGGCAGAGTGCAGTAGGCTGAGGCATGCCTGTGCTTGGGAGCACCTATTTGGCTCCATGCTCCTAGAGGACAGCTCTTAGTTTTGCTCGGTGTCAGATAATTCGCAAATACTCAACAAGGGTGGCAAGGATGACGCTGCTGCTGCTGCTGTGAGACCAACAAAGGTTTGTGTGGTAGCAAAAAAATGTTAAATACTTTCTTTGCTGTAATGAATGATGGAAACCCATTTCTGATTCAGATTTTAAATTGCTTTTCCTTGGAAGGTACAGAAAAATAAGACAGATCAGAAAAATTTTCCAAGTTAGAGGGAAAACTAAATCGTAATTATTTGACAACTTACTGGTTTAATTTCTAATTTCTTTTGAACAATTATTGGTTAATATGCCCCCTCTCCCTAATTTATATTTATTTATTTATTTATGTATTTATTTTTAAGTATGTCTTTATTGATTTCAGAGAGAGGAAAGGAGAGGGAGAGAGAGAGAGAGATAGAAACGTCAATGATGAGAGAGTCATTGATCGAGCCCACAACCCGGGCATGTGCCCTGACCAGGAATCGAACCCTGATCGCCTGGATCCTTGGTCGACGCTCAACCACTGAGCCATACCCGGCCGGGTTCTCCCTAATTTTTAAATTTTACCATGAACGCTACTTTTCTACTTTTAAAAATTTATACAGAAAGCTTTTGTGAAATAATTGTTTTCTTCAAAGACTTTGTGCTTTCTGATAAATAAGGTATCTCAATACCTTATTTACTGTAAATGAGAGAAGGTTAATGATCTAAGTTAAAGAAAACATGGCTCTTTACCCTTTCTTTTAAAATGCTATTTGGATTTGGAATGCTACGGGTACAAAGAGCATCTAGATCTCTTCTTACCACTTAGTGACAATTTCGCTTGAAAGAATTCATGTTGCAATTTCTACCAGGAAAATGGATTTTGTGGCCTATTTCAAAGGCAGATGATACTTCGAAGTATCGAGATAAGGAGACTGTTAGGTCGGACTTGCCTCTTAAAATGCTGTCTGTTTCTTTAAAAAGTGCAAATAGGAAGATAACTTATTTCTAGAGAAATTTACTTTCCTTACGAAGTGCACTCCACGAGAGTAGTGGAATGATTTCTCTTCCCCATTAAAAGAAAGCTCTAAAACACATGTTGAGAATTGGAACTACCTTCTGTTCAACGCCGTGAGCCAGGGGAAAATTTTCCATTGCTTCACTTTTTCTTATTTTACTTTCAGATTTGCCAGTGATGTTTCAAAATCAGAATTTAACTTGGAATTACAAAGCTGCAAGCTTAAATAGGTTTTTCCATTAACGAACAGGTTTAGACACGACTCTATTTTGAGGACAGTTTTACATTAATTTTGACTTAAAAAATATAAAATTGATAGTTTGGAAAAGTCTATAAAATCAGGGGAGTCTTCTCAGTTTTATTAAACCAAGATGGGGAGAGTAGGAATCTGATCACGTTAGTGAACACTGGCTCCGACAGTATGTCTTCAGTGCCCAGGTGGGAGTCGCGCTGACCGATGGCAGTGAAGCGTTTCGTATTGTCCCCTCCCTATGAAACACTGCCACTCTACGGTCACGTTTGCACCAGGACCTCGCAGTGACCCCTGCCTGGGATGGCTCAGCGGCCCAGAAAGTGAGGGCCAGATCCTTGCTCTCCGTTTCAGAACTCACTGGGGAGGATGGGAGTTACCTGGCAGCCCAACCTGCAGACATAAACATGTTCATTTGCAATTCAGTCGCTCCAGGGTTTTTATCTAATTGCCTTTAAAAAGTTTGTCCTCATACTGTTTAATTTAGAGCAGAGGTTGGGTTAAATTACAGTAAGTCCTTGGTTAACACAGTCGATAGGTTCTGTGACCAAGCGAAACAACATGTAATGAAAACCGATTTTACCACAGGCTGCTAGAAACAAGCGTTACGTTCCTACGGCATCTCATCAACGTTACAATGAAATGGGGCCACTCAAGGACCTGCTGTGTTACCTACAGTATTCACTGTTGAGGCTTCTTTTATCGCCAAATAATAGGCACCGAAACATAATGTTTTTAACCTCTTGACTTTCATATGATTGAAAGGGGGAGATAATATTCCCAGTCCGAGGTCATAAGACTGTTCCTCAGAAACAGAAACGGGAAGTAAAATATCTTGAGAACTTTCCCACTTCAGGTTTCCTATTATTATCTAGGATTCTGGAAAATGCAGTGATTCTGGCCAAGAGAGGTGGTCCTAAAGCTTGATTTTCTGGTATTAATCTACTTGCCCACACCTAGCCCATGTCATACAGAGCTCAGAAGCTCTCCAGGCCTGGAAATCTAACTCCCGTTTCAGCCACCCGTGGGGAGGGAGGTGTTTTTGTGTCACTGGGTACACGTAATGTCTCCACCTGGCCCCTCCCCTTAATAGGCTCCTTGTTCCTCTGCATGTTTTGAGTTGCTGATGGCTTCTAGCTCTGGCATGCTCTTCTCCCCTGGCCACAGTGACCCGTGTGTACTCATGGTTACTATGTGAGCTCAGCGTCTGGGCTTCAAAGTCACCACCTTCCCAGAGAGCCTGTGTCTGAGGCTGGGCAGCGAGTGCCAGCGCCAAGACGCGGGAGAGCACGTTGGGCTAAGCGCTGCAGAAGAGGCTGCGAGTGCAGTCTGCTGTTCAAGTGGCTGGTAGAGAGGAGGCAGATGAATAACACATCTTTCCTCCAAGCCCCCAAACTAGACACTCTTAGATGAACACTAAATAAAATCAGCCGGTCTACAATATTATCATCCAATTTACATTCCCAAAGGAGTAAGTTTTTGTGTGAAGATATTGCTGTTCTCTTTCATATGCCTTTCTTAAGTCTGCTTGTTTAGGTTGTCCTATGTGAGTCAGGAATCACTGAAAACCATGTCAACAGGCAATCCTCATTTACCCATGGTAAAATTTTATGTCTTCCGTCATGACAGGTGGGCAGGTTTCCTCCCATTCTTATTTAATCTGGGTGTGAAGAATGGAAGATAACATCCATATTTGACTAATCAACACATAATAGCAAATATGCATAAATTTGCATCATGAAAATTCACCTGATTATTTCAGGATCACCCAGTGTTTTATCTTTCATTCCTGGATATGGTGACATAAGAGAGCATGTTTTTCCAAACACCTTTTCTCTGAAAGAGTTCTAGAATGGCGCAGAGTGAAAAATAAAGACTGGAAGAAGTCGTTAGCGTTGGCTAAATGGGAGCAAAGAGAGAAGGGAAAGCAAGCTATGATAAAGGCATACTTTAAAAACTTCTGGCCAGTGTTTGAAGTAAGCTTTCCCAAAGGAGTCGGAATCGTGTTTTATTGCTGCAATATGACAACTAGGGCTTGGGGCTGGGCAGGAAGAACCTGGAGAGGAGCAGGGGCATGATTTCCAGTTGACCATGCCGAGCAACATCTGAGTCACAGGTGGTAGTCGTGGGGAGGGGAGGGGAAGGAGGTTAGGAAAGCTGGTAACTTAGTCGTGGACAATGGTTTCAAAATCAGGCCGGGCTGGGTGAGCATGGAGGCGGCAAGTCAGGCGGCAAGTCAGGCGGCCCGGAGAGCCCTGCGCTGCTGCAGGACGCGGGAGTCCAGCCAGCAGCCGAGGTTAGGTCAGGATCCAGGGCGCAGGGGTCACGGAGGCGAAGGGAAAGGGCCTCGGTGAACAAAGGGACACTCCAGCAGGGGCGCCTTCGTTGTGAGGGCATTTCCGTCCTTGCTTCCAGGTTTAAAGGGCTCCCTAGGACAAGAACCTCTCCCTGGTGCTGCCTCCGCTCTGGAGCAGAAGCCGGCGATCGGAAGAGCCTGGCTGAGCCCGGGAGGGGAGGGAGGAGTGATAATAACTCAGGGCGCTTGATTTCCAGGGAGTGAACCTGTGGTCTGGCCACTGAGTGACTCAGTTTCTCAATTCTAAAATTTATATTAAGCTATATCGACTTAATCTAAGAGTTTTTCTATAAATGAGTCTAAATAAAATCATACCAAGTGCAGCCTTTGAAATGCAATGGGAAACATTCCATATATGCACATAATTCTGCTTTATAATAATAACCTCTGGGCATAGTATTGAAAGTGAACACAAATCAATATCTAATTGATGGCATAAAAAATAAACTGTCATTGCATTTTGTTGCTCTTCTCTTTTTAAAAAGATTAACCTATTTTATGTTTACAGATGTTATATCTGTTGGCAGGAATTCATGTTACAAGCTTATTCCTGGGTTTACTCTTGAATGCTTATTGTTGGTCTGAAAAAGGTAATGCAATAGCTTACTTTCAATTTTCATTTGAGAATGGGACAGCTCTGCTCCCTACTAGTTCTGAATATATTATTTTTAAGTGACTGTTTATTGTGTCTATGAGCCCTTTGCACTACTTTTATGACTACCTTCAGCAATGTTTCCAACCTGCTAATAATCTTTAATTACTAAGTTTTACAGCAATTCGAAATTGTGGGCCTCACAACCAACCATTTACGCACAAAATTTAACATGGCTGATTGGAAAAAAGAAGAGATTGTTGGCCTCTCTGAGTTGCCTCTTCTTAGGGATATTGTCCAATTAATGATACAACATTAATGTGAAGCCAAAGGAAGGGCTGAGCAAATGCATTTTTCCTTCTTTAGGGTAGTTTTAAAAATATTATAAAGTAATCCTCATCTGAAGAGAATTTTGAAAATACAGAAAAGTGTAAAGAAAAATCATCTGTAGTCTCCCTCTAGATACAGAGATCATGATTTTGATGTTTTTCTTGCTAGTCTTTTCCTACACAAAGAAAATTTAAAAGTAATTAAAGAAATAATTAGAACTATACACTACTCCCCCTTTTAATCCAATATTATACAAAGAGCATTTTCGTTACACATACTTTAATCACATACTTTTATTTTAGAGAAATGAATGCACTGAAGAAATTTTATATGAAAAAGTTGACAAGATTTAAAGACTGGCTAGATATGGAGTAGAGGAAAAGAGAAAAACCTCAGATAACTCTAAAATTTCAAATTCAAGGCACTAGGAACACTGTAGAGTTTTTAAATAGAGGCAAGGATGCTTAGATTGGGTGTTGCTTTATCGCAGAAAGGATTATATGTTCAGCTTTAGAAATTATTGCCGCTGCTTCATCAGCTCCCTCTGCTCATGAGGCTTTATTTTGTTGATATTAGAGTGCTAGATGGTGAATTGGAAGGTGAGAAGAGAATTGAATGGTGCCTTAACATTTAGACTTGAAAGATACAAGATATTCTTCTAAGATTAATGAGCTATTTATGGTGCAGCCTAATTAGGTAATCAGTGTAATGTTACCAAGATAAAGATCATGAATTTTGTTTCCTTTTGTTCCCACATGGACTACTTAGCTTTGATCTGCTCTTTGGAAATAGACGTTGCTCCTAATCATAAACTCACCAATTTAAGTTCATGTTGTTGACACCAGGGTAGATTGGGAGTTTGAGGGAATGAATCGATGGAAATCAATTTATGCTTCCAAAATGCGTATATATGCACCCACGCACCTGTGAGTGCACACTTGCTCACATGCATCTGTGCACACTCACAAAACACACACATACATATATCCAGAGTCAGTCATGCCCTACCTATAAGTGGGTTATTGTATTTTTTTAGAGCCTTGATTATATCTTTTTTTTTATTGACTTATTTGCTTTTCAACAATAGATGTCAAGAAGAAAAAAATGACTAAGAATGAATAGATTAGTGTGTCTAAATGTTTAAAGGATTGGGTTGGGTTGTAGAACATGGGACAAAGATAAACAGGCCTTCTTTTGCTGCAAACATTACTCTGGGTAATTTTATTTTAAATCAATATAACATATGAATACATACACTTAAGAGAAACACTACTAATTTTGAACTCCTTGGCAAGGAAATTAACAAGATTACTTCTTTTAATAAACATGTTGGAATCCATTTTTAAGAGTGTTCCTAGGTTATCGATGAGTATAAAGGGGCATCAAGTATCTCTGTTACCTTCAACAGCTGTAAAAGACAGAAAACAATGATTTTTTTCTTCACATTTGTGAATCAGATGAGGTCTTGGTTGGTCTAAGTGAAAAAACATCAATCACCCAATAGCAATGGTAGCCAAGTTTCCCTGGGAGGGAGTAATGACTTCCCAGTCCATAAACATGGCATTGCATTGCCACCTGTATGAGTACCAGTCATAACCATTTGAGTTGCCAATCTTTTAACCTCTTTACTTCTCACATGAGGAATTCAAAGCCAGAGAAGTCACTTGACCAAGATCATTTAGTTCTTTTCTTACTGATTCATGACTCCATGACCTCAGATGACATCTTCCTAAATCCCTCTCTGTAAGGGTTTGGGCTCTGAAGGAATGGCAAGGGAAAGGGTGACTTTAGGCACTTAGGGCCAACAGGAGCCAAGTAGTGAATTGATACTTTGAAGAGCAACAAAGATACCCAATTGGTTAAGACAGAGATAGCTGCAGAGTGCTAAAGGCAAGAGAGGGCTTGGAAGCTGGACCAGAGGGAGAGAATGGGGCAAGAGCAAGGTTAGGAGCAAAGCAGGGATCTCGGGTGTGTGGAGCAGGGCTTGCTTTCATTGGCTGCCTGCTGAATGTTGCCTAGGGGTTTGGTCTCACTTTAAAGAATGGGTTGGACAACACAAGACTCAAACTTAGTTATAATGATATAGCTTAACCTTGATTGATTCCATAGTTCCTTGTCTCCTGTGTTAAAAATAAGCAAATAGTAGTTGTAGCAAAAAGCAGGACAGTGTATTTTGGTTTGTGTTAAATGTTTGCAACTGGATCTGGGAGAAGATAGTTAAGACAGCAGAGACTCCTCTGGTACAAGTCACTAGAACTGTTTCCTGTCACTGAACATAGAAGCATTTTGAATAGTTTAATTGGCCCATGTGTTCTCACAGCCAGGACCAGGGAGTCTTTAGTCTTCTGCACCATTCATTCACACTGGCCCTTTCCTTGATGGTGGAGATGTACAATGGTGACATTTCATATATATTTCCTGATCACAAAGTCCTTCAATTCAAATGTGTGTGTGTGTGGTGATAAATATAGAATCCATGTGTAACAAATGGAAAGAGATGTGAGACAGAGTGGGAAAAGCACTATTTTGGGAACGGAAATAGTTAGAAAAGCTTTCACTCGTGGAGTCATGAATCAGTAATAAAATAACTGAGTGACCTTGGTCAAGTAACTTCTCTGGGTTTGAATCCCTCATGTGAAAAGTAAGGAGATTAAAAGATTGGCAGCTCAAATGGTTATGACTGGTACTCATACATAGAGTTTATTGCACTTGTCTCCCTACCTTGATGTATGTTTAAAAATGTCCATAATAAGTAAAAAAAAATTGGAATACACATGAAAAAGCAAATAGAAATGTCATTCAGCCTTCTTCCCATCCATCTAAAACGAGGAGGTTGAATGAGATATTAAGATTGCTTTTATTCTAAAGTTCTATGATTCATTTTGTAATTCTACAGTATGAAGCCAGAATTGTTTCCAGCTGTTTGAGACAGAGTCTTACACAGTCAGAAATTTCTTCCCCTGGAATGATTTTTTCCAAATCAATATTAAATTCTTGATCATGTTCCTTGGTCAATTTACGTGGAAATGTATATGTATTTCGTGGGTTATACTGAGTGGCCTGGCATGTTTTACAGTGATTTATAGTCTTTTTATATAAAAATCAATGTCAGGTCTCCAGATGTAGTTTGCAGGTAATACATTCATGGGAACATTTTCCGAGTGGGCTGGAAACAACAGTCTTTTGTGTAGCCATGTGATTTCCCATGAAAGGTGTGCTTTACGGACTGGTGATTCGTGCTCAGCCCTTGTAAAAATTTAAATTTCTCCACCTGTTTTTCTACTGTATTCCTCTATCCACGTCTGGCTTAAGATATGAGACAATCAGTCAATGATTTGGCCAGCTTGCAAAGGTGAATTGGATGGGCTTTCTTACCCAAAAACTGGCAACAAAGGGCCGAACTTAACATGACAACACCTGTGCATCGGCAAATAATTCCACCCTTTCAGGTTTAAAATAGTCCCGCCTTAACCATGGTTTCACTTTCAGTTACCTGTCTAGTCAACAGTACTCTGAAACTATTAAAAGGAAAAATCCAGAAATAAGTAATTTATAAGTTTAAACCATGAGCCGTTCTGAGTAGTGTGTTGGGATCTTGAGTTGTACCACGCTGGGCCGCCTGGGGTGTGACTCATGACCCATCCCTTTGTGCATGCTCTATATGGTGCCTGCCGATTAGCCTCTTAGCTGTCTTTTTAGAATTTTATTGAATTTATTGGGGTGACAATAGTTAATACAACTATATAGGTTTCAAGTGCACAATTCTGTAATACATCATATGTATACTGTCTTGTGTGTTCACCACCCAAAGTCAAGTCTCCTTCCATCACCATTTATCCCCCTTCACCCCCTTGTACCTCCCCCCACGCCCCTTTCCCTCTGGTAATAACCATACTGTTGACTGTGTCTCTGAGGTTTTTTTTAAGGGGGGGATAAACCATGCACCTTTTTCACCCAGCCCCCCAACCTCCTCTCCTCTGCCAGCTGCCAGCCTGTTCTCTGTATCTATGAGTCTGTTACTATTTTGTTTGTTTATTTTGTTCATTAGATGGCCCTCTTGCTTATCAGATTGCAGTGCTTGTGTTCAGGTCACCCTTATTTTATTTAATAATGGCCCCAAAGCGTAAGAGTAGTGATACTGGCAATTTGTATATGCCAAAGAGAGGCTGGAAGTACTTCCTTTAAGTGAAAAGGTGAGTTCAGTTCGATAATACATTTGAGACAGAGAGAGACCACAGTGATATAACTTTTATTATACTATAGTGTTATAATTTTTCTATTTCATTATTAGTTGTTAATTTCCTACTATGCCTAATTTATAAATGAAACTTTATCATAGATATATATGTATAAAGAAACAGTACATATAGGGTTTGGTACTATGTGGTTTCAGGCATCTTCTGGGGGTGTTGGAACATATCCCCTGTGGCTAACTGGGGGTGGGACTAATGTATATTTAAACAGAAAGTCACGGGCACTAAGAAGAAATTCTAGAGTAACCCACAAAGTAACAGAAGGTCAAGAAAAGACTTATTTTGGGGAAAAAACCCTGTCAACAGGGATGCTAGGACAAACTGTCAGGGCTTGATATTAGGATTATTTTGGAAAGTTTTGCTTTCCATGATGGTCACAAAGCTTCTTTAAAGCCTATTTGAGTGCAGTTCTTTTCTGTATGGGACTGTTAAGAGCAGGGCTCTGTGACAGCTGGTATTTTGTAGCTAAGCCTAGTTCCAACATTATTATATGAAATGTCAGTGGTAAGAAACAGAAATTTATATTCACGCTAATATGCTAGCCAGAGGTGGAAGTGAAAAGACTCTTGACATTTGGGAAATTGTCCTTAGGCAGATACCTGCCAAGGAGAGGCTTTCCCATTAAGTCATGATGGCTTGGCAGTGCCTGCCTTTTGTGAAAGGGAAATATGGTAGAAATAAAGTAGCAGCAGGAAGCCTAAAAACTAACTTTGTTTTGAGAGATGAGTACAAGTTTGTATAGTTATGGTTTTAGATATCTCTTGCTTTCACCTGTGTTTTGAAATATTGTATGATTGTATGGCTGCTTCTTAATGGATTCTTTTTAAACCTTTGATTGTCCCATCATTGGTCAAAGAACATGATGTAGAAAAAAGGTCAAGGAATCCATACTTAGAAGGTACATGTTCAAGTCCTGACTTCTTCATACACTGCTCTTGGGGGAGATAATTTACCCCTCTGAGCCTCAATGTGCTCATCTGTTAATTGGGAATAATGATAAGGCCAACTTCACAGGTATTAAATGAGGTAATATTTATGAAAATTATATCACGAACTGCAAAAACTGTGTAATGGTAATTACTGATTACATCATTAGCAGATCTGGAATCTTAGAAAGCAAGGTCTCTATAAAACAATGGAATATTTAAGGGGCATAAAGAATTTCTAAGTGAAGCATTCCTTTACTGGGAATGCTCCTCACAGAATGAGAAATGTTTGTGTGTTCACTAGCACATTCTGTATTTGTTGGTCAGACTTTGCAAAGATCCCAAGAACAATCCAGAGTTGCTGCATTGGGAATGGGTACTACTGAAGGGCCTCATCCCAGAGCACAGCTCGTCTCCCCTCACTCAGTCTTGTTGACTATCACTATTTGTCGATAGTATAACAAGTGTGATACTCTGGGTACATACAATTGATCCAGGCTCTGCTTCAATCTGTCTTTTTTACCCCTCTCTGTCTTTTTAGAGAAGATTAAATGAATTGAAGAACAGGCTTGATCTAGATGGGCTGAACACTCTTTTTTTCTTTTTTATGCTTGGGATTCCTTCTAGAATATCTTGGGGAATCTGTTACCAGTTTCTGTAGCTGACTGTTTTGCCAATATGCACACAGTGGCACTAATGACTAGTATTGTGACACTGTTCCTTCTCAAGGGGTTTTGGAAACACCTCTTGTAGGGGCCTCTTCCATCTGGGGGAGCTATACTGTATAATATCGCCTCCCGTTTCAGCCACATGAACAGTTAAGAGCGCTGTAATCTCTTACAGAGAGAATGGCTGGAGATCTTAACATCTTTGATATGCAGGTTCTTGTGAAAAAGGTGTTGTGAAAGTTATCTTTTCTGCGTGTGGCTTTATCACTGCTGCAGTGACTCCCACTCTCCTATGGACATTTATAAATTCTCTTACAAATTCAGCTTATGCTCTGCAGACTGGCTACCTTCAAGATCCCTCCCTGCCTGGTGAAAGGCTGTGAAAATTCTTGACATTATTTTGATGACTGTAAAAAGCATACCTCTGTCTTTCCTTCCCGTTTTAAACTTCCTTGCACATGTAAGCAGAGCACTGTACGGCCTTGCTCACTTCAAACAAGGGTTGGTGTTTCTTAATTGATCTACTGCTACTCTGCAGTTCCTGTGTCCTGCCCACCCTACTGGCTCATGCGGGCAATGTGTATGTTATGTCCTTCCATTTTGCAGGCCTTTTCTTGGGTCATTACAAACATCAAATTGATTTGGCCAAGTGGCCCTGACTAATGAACTCTGTATACAAGATGATTTTTAAACAATGTTGTCTAAGAAAGTCTTTTCTTTTTGCAAAAATTACTCTGAACTCACCCAACCCTAAATTCACTGCACTGAGTCACAGGAACAGAAAACTACTAATGATTCACCGCTACATCACAGCCATAACAAGTAACAAAGATCAACAGAGTCAATAGGTACTAGGGTGGGTACCATTTTTGTCTCACATTTCCTGACTTATTTTTCCAATAGTTGTTGAAAAAGTATATAAAAGTTCTTTTAATCATCACTGGCCAAATGTAATAGACTCTATATGGATAGAAACTCCTGCTGGGGTTGATGATGCCTCAGTAAGGACATAAATGACAACTAATTACAACAAGTGACGTGAAGAGTTGGAAAGTTGTATGGAGATCCAGAAAAACACCCTCTCCCAGAAAGCTTTCTCTGCTCTCCTCACCCAAAACCGCATACACAGTTTATAGAAGAAGAATGGGCTTCAAGACTATCATAAAGAAATGACAGGTTATTACCGGGGAAATTAGTCCTGATGGAAAACATGTGCGCTCTGTTTTTGTCGTTGGGTAGGCTCTGTGCTCTCGGGGCTGCACGTACTGTTTGGAGCAGAAGGGAAGTTGTTGTTCTGGTTTGTAAAAGTCAGATGTAGTCATGCCCAGAGTCGGGGAGTCGAGCGCTCCCGGAGCCTCACATTTTGGAATATGTGAAAGAACAAAGGAGGTGTTGCCAAGGTTGGCTTTCCTTTCAGACTTTCCCTTCACCGCATTCCAGAGCAGAGATGGGTGGCGTTGACACCAGCCCGCCCTCGGGATGCTCAGGATCAGGTGGCGATATGTGTGGCTTAGCACGGCTGGCAGTCCCTGTACCATTTTATTTATACCCTATTCTGAGTTTTTAGGTAGTTTAGAGAGTTTCGGTTCTGTAAGAACAGGTTTTATTCAGAGTATTATAAAGTATTAAAACTTTTCTCCTGCAATGATTGATAGTTGAAACACTTTCTGTAATTGCCTAAGTTACTCCATGGCTATAATTTAAGCAAATTTGGAAGCTGTCTGTTACCTCTGTCATGGCCTAGGAGACTATTTAGTACTCCTGAAGTTTTTATTGAGTGACCAAAGGAACACTAATATTTTGGTAAGCACTTGGACAAACATATTAAAGATTAATAAGTCTGGGGCTCTGAAAGATGCCTCAGTTTTATCCAGAGAAGAGCTTAGGCACTAGAATAATCAGAGCTGGTAAGGATGCAAACATATTTTCCTGGTAAATGAGCAGATGTTATTAGTTTGGACATACCATGGCTGGACTGCGATATTATGCCTCTCGCCACTTTTGGAAACTCTGGTACAGAAAAGGAAAGATGTGCCTAAGGATTTCCACGGTTGTAAACTGAACTAGTTTATCAGCTGGGAAACGTGGCCCGTGAGTCTAGGAGGGGAGCTTACATGTTGGGAACAGGAAATCACCCAAACTATGAATTCACAGTGTACTTGATACTATGCAATTAGAACACTTTATTCACCCAGGAAATTAGGGTCCAGTGAGTGATGTTTCCAGTACAATCGCAAGAACTCTCAAACTTCCTGGACTAAATATTTAGCTGGGCCCTTTCCTGGTGGAATTGCCACGCAGGTAGAGAAGCAGCCGTGAGCTCACGTCAGGCCTGCCTCTGAGTCTCTTCATGCAGTAAGTGTTTATCGGATGCCTGCCGCATGCCAGGCACTGGGCAGGATGCACGGGAACAAAGATGGATGAGTGGTAGTGCGACCTTGAGTTGCTCACAGACTAGATGGGAGACAGATGTGTGCGTAACTAACGACAAGAAACTGATACATCCTGCAATAAGGGTATGAACCAAGCACTGGGGGGCACAGGGGTGAGAAGGTTAACAACTGTAAAGAATTTTTGCATTGAAATGGTCCTATGGGTTGCCTAGTTCTATAATGCAGGATACTTAACACAGCACACTTGGCAGATGGTTGTTTAGCCTGTACTAAAGCCCCCCTCTAGAGGCAGCTCATTGCATTTTCAGGAATCTCTGTTTACAATTGATTCAGACTAATATAATGTGAACACGTGAACCTATTGTATCTGTTTTCTTATTTAATCCTTACCTACAAATAGCTACTTCTAATATCCCTTTTTTCAGATGAACAACTGAGGCTCACATAGGTTGAATAGTTCGTTCAAGTTTACATACCCAACAGTGGCTGGAATCAAGGTTTAAATCCACAGTCTGACTTCAAAACTGAGTTCTTGACCTGTCTGATACTCTCATAGGTTCTTATTCCTCCATCTGCAGAGAAAAAGGACAAGTTTAATTTCTCTCCCTCACGAGATCTCTTCAGGTATCTCAAGACAACACTCATGTCCATGTGCCCCTTCCTGCCTACGCCCAACTCTTCTCCAGCCATTCACTTTAAGTTCTTTCAGATGTTGCCCTGAAGACACTTTTCAGACCCTTCCCCACCCTGGTCACCTCTGGGGGCCTTCTAGTGTTGAGGACCGTCCCAGGGTGGAGGTGCAGAGTTACCCAGCCTTCCAGGAGTCTGGCTCCTGGCTGTGAAATGGGGGTGGCATCTCCTTACCTGGCAAGTATTCATTTTTAGGGGCAGCCATCACTTTTATGGCTCAGACTTAGTTTATTGTCAATAAAGTTCATAGGCCTATTTTTCTCCCCCTTTTTTGGCCTTAATGAAAAGTATAACTATCCCTCCTTTGCAGCTTTTTTTTTGGAATGTGCTCATTCACATGATGATTCAGCCACACATTAAAAGAGATGCAGTAAGAAATATTTTATCTTCATTGAGCTAGAAGCTGGGTGGGCACACTCTACAGGGGCGTTTTTGCACCTCTCAGCCCCATAAGTTTTTTCTCACATTCATGAGGGCACGCGGTCAACTCCTGACGCGAGGCTGGGCCACCAGAGGACAGGCGAGGCTGCCCCGGGCACGTGCTCGGGCTCTTGGCCGGATCCCCTCTGGCCTGTCCGCTTGGAGCTCGGTCAGAGGGGGGAAGCTGGGGGGTGAGGGGGGGCCTTCTTCGGGCGGGGAGAACTCTGCCAGAGCTCGGAGAGGCCTGCCCCAAATACCGTTTTAGGAAGATTGAGTAAACATGAACTAGAGCTTTACTTGGTGACCCCAGTCATCTTAATATTCATTGGCGGCCAGTGTACGTGTTCTAGTGTTGATTAAGAGTTGAAAACATGAATATCTAGTCTTAAAAGCTGCAAGGCCTCGGGTAATTCTGAAGTGCCACTGCAAGGTTTAGATAATATAGAAAATCATTAGATTTTCAAGGGGATCCAGATTTTAAATATAAGCCCTAGGTCCATTTGAAACTATTTCAAAATTATTTTTATAGTTACTTGAAACTGAGTGAATTTAAGCATAAAACTATGTATTATGAGAACAAAAAAAAGCCATGGAATAATGAAATGGGAATTTTCACACTGATTAAAATTTGAGGATGGCAGCTCATTTTTCTAGGGTTTTGGTAGAAATGATCACCATGGAAAGTGGCTATATTTCACATCAAATGTTCTGCTCCACATCCACAAGTTATTTGCTTAATCAAGCATAGAAAAAACCCATCCTTCTGGTCATATTTTGATGCTTAGGTTTAATATTTTGAAAAATGACCTTTATAAGATTTTCAGAGGGGAAAAGACCTGAATTCTGAAAGATCAGCTCTTGCTCATGGTTACCTTTACACATCTTCACTGGAGTAATTTGTATCTGGATCAGTAATTGTCAAAGTGTGGTCCCTGGACCGGCAACATTGCTGTTGCGTGGGAAGATGTCAGAAATGCACATTCTCAGGCTCCAGCCCAGACCTGCTGACTGGGGAACGAGGAGAACCGGGTTGATGCTCACTAAGTTTGAGAACCGCTGAGCTAGACTGTTTGTAGAATTATTCAATATGTGTGGCCAAATTCTGATGGAACAGAATGCGAAGCCTCTGCTTCTTCCCTGACAAGTGGTCAGAGAACTGTGTGTGTGTGTGCGCGTGTGTGCGTGTGTGTAGGGAGGCAGTGCTTTCTCTCTAAAGCTACCTGGAGTCAAGAGTCAATCATGAAGCCTGCACATGTTCACAGCAGGGAGAACATGAGTGAAGTGAAGCGATTTCATGTTTTATCTGCTGTCTCAAACTATTCCACAAACCATTTAAAAAGGCTTAAGCTTTTAACGTACAGGTACAATGTCAAATGACAATCAAATGCATTTTTAAGAATAGAATTATTACTGTATCACTTAAGGATGATTTTTGTCCTAAATAGCATAGGCACTGCCAACTCAAGAATTATTACTTGCATAAATGAGCTATAGTCATATGGTAAAAATAACAGTATGTTTTATAATAATTGGTTAAGATTTATTGTTTTTGCTATCAGGGAACCTCTGAGAATATTTTTCTTTCCTATTTTTAGCTGCAATTACACTTCAGATACTGTAAAAAGTAGGATTTGTCTGCTGTCTGGGGTGGTGTCCAGCCAAGCTGACCGTTCTCACACTGTTAGGAGAGTCTTCCTTGTACTGAGTCAAGGTAATTCTTGTACACTGGCTCCAGGACAGCAGGAATCTGTCATTATTGAGAGGCCCATAATGAATTTATGGCTTGGTGTAGAGGTAGAAAGAAGAAAATATTATTTCTATTTTATAGCCAAGGGAACAGACGCAGAAAAAAAGCATCACGGAAGAGTGGATGGGATTCAACTTGTAAAGATTTTCGTTTCCATACTAAAAGCAGAACAGGGTTTCCAAATCAGTGTCTCCTAACTTTTTTTCTGCTAACTTTTTTTGTCTAGAGAAAGACAAAATGTTTTCTCTAGACCAGTGCTTTCCAGTAGAAATATAATGGGAGTTATATATGTACTTTAAATGTTCTAAAAATCACATTTAAAACATAAAAAGATCACATTAAAAGTGCCACTATTATGTCTTATAGAAATGTTGGAACTTTTTTTTTTTAAGTCAGAAAATTTTTTTAATATGTTTTTATTGATTTTAGAGAGAGCAGAAGGGAGAGGGATAGAAACATCGATCGGCTGCCTCCTGCGTGCCCCTACTGGGGACTGAGCCCGCAACCCAGGCATGTGCCCCGACTCCCGACTGGGGATCCAACTGGTGACCTGTTGGTTCAGGGCTAGATGCTCGACCACTAAGCCACACCGGCCAGCAAGGTGCCATTAATTTTAATGCTATATTTTATTTAACTCAATATATGCGAGATTTATAATTCCATCATATCATTATAAAAAATGAATAGAATATTTTACATTCTTTTACAAAAACTGTCCTCAAGATCATAGCATACCTCAGTTCAAGCTTGTCACACACATTTCAAGTGTTCATAGCCACATGTGGCTAGCCGCAACCATATTGAATAGCACAGTCTAGAATCTCCTTTTTCTATTCTTATAGACTGCTTCAACTCCCTTTCCCCACAAAAAAAATACAAAAATTTGTTTGTAGATGTTGAGTTCCCTTTCCCTGGAAGTGTTTGAGCAGAGGCTGGTGGGAAGATTGTGAATAAAGACTGTCAGATGGATATTTGGACAAGAAAAGCCTTAAAATCCCTTGTAACTCCAATGTTCTGTGAGGCTCTGAAACTGAGAAGTGAGACATGAAATGAAGGGTTTGGAAAGAACTTCCATCTGCATAAGCCATTATCTCTTGATCTATAAGTTACCTCTTCCCCACTTCCAATAGGAATAAAAGGACCATCTGTAGAGTGCTGTCAAGTGTATAAACCGCTCTCCTAACACTAGGGGTAGGGTGGTCGCTCATTTCCTCACTCATTCATGAAGGCACGTCGAGTCCCTGCAGCGCGTGAGCCTCGGTGCGGGAGTGGGACCCGCTGACTGCAGGGGCGGGGCAGGCGTTACCCCGCGCTCAGGATTCAAGCTGTCTGTCTGTCCTGCTCTTCTTCACCCCTGGTTCCTGGGACCCCTGTCCGCCTTGTTTGACTCGAGTCACCAGGAGCCGCAAACCTGAGAGACCACTGTTTTCCTGATATGAAATATCAATCCACCCCAAAGGATGAGAAAACTGAAGTTGAGGTTCTGTTTCTCAGGTGTGACCAAGGCATTAGAAATAAGGAATCTTTTTTTTCAGTATTGAGGAGAAGTAAGATCTGCTGAGGTTCAGCTCCATGTACCTCCTGGAATGGTAATATGTATTGAAAACTCCTTCGCTGTCAGCCAACTGCGAGGTGAACAATCTCCTTTGACTCTCTGCAGCGCCTTTCTGCGCCCTATCCAAAAAGTCTGGAAGAATGAAAGCTTCTTCGGAGCCACAGTTCATCATTTATGATGTTTCTACCTTAATACAGAGTCTTCGGGTGTCAGAAAAAAATGAGGATTTATGACCAAGGAAAACCACTTATAGAGTATTTTAGAGGTTTGATTATTACTCTTTCAAGTATGTTTGAAAATACTCCATTCACTTGGACTTGGTTTATGTGTCCCAAACTATTTTGTGAATTTAGTTTCTAAAATCTACTGTACTCAACTTTTCTGGAATGGGCTCTAACAGCTTCATGTTACCAGCAGAGAGCAGCAGAGATTTCTAGGTAATTAACGAGCACCCTCAACACAGCAAAGCAGGGCAGCTTAGCCACTTGGTCTGATGGCATGGCAGTCATGAAATGGCTAGGAGAAAAAAGAGGCCGATGATTACGAACCAGAACATTCACTCATTAGCCTGTCTCCCCACCCTTTCACTTTTCCCTCTCCGAGGTGTGTGTATAAGTATGTGATTTTAATAATTTATGACATTGGCTAAGGAGGGCTTTTTGGCTTTTCTAGTGGCTTTGGAGGTATGGGTCAAAGCACAATTCTTATTCCACACTCGCCCACACCGTGGACTGAATGATGAACCTTAAGGCAATGAATCAAAGTAAGTGTAGTGCTGTTCCCCTAGACCAGCGGTCATCACACTAGTGCCCACAGGCCAAGCTATAGTTGTAGATATGTAATATTTGTGTCGGGAAAATTACTACAGTGTTTTTTTCAAATATATGACTTATTCGGTAAAATTTGTTAAAAAGAACTGAATCAATAAAAAAAATAACCTGTTAATTTAATTATAAGCAAATCTTGGTTAAAAACATTAAAAACTTAACAGGGTGTTCATTTTCACATATGACATAGGGACCAGAAATTTTGTTCGTTAAATCCAAAGTTTGTTAAATCGAGGTCCACAAAATCTAGAGTTTACCATATTTTAAGTTTTATTTTTCAAAATTACGGTCAACGTTCAGTATTTTACATTAGTGCCAGATGTATAGCATAGTGGTTAACAGTTATAAATAAACCTTACAAAGTGATCTCCCTCATAGTACCTGCCTGGCACCATATATAGCTATTGCAATATTATTGACTGTATTCCTTATGCCATCCTTTACTTCCCTGTGACTGTTTTGTAACTACCAATTGTATTTCTTAACCATCAGCTTGTTCTCTTTATGAGTTTGTTTCTTCTTTTTTCTTTTTGTTAACCCTCACCTGAGGATATTTTTTCCATTGCTTTTCAGAGAGAGTGGAAGAGAGGGATGGAGGTGGGGAGAGAGAAACGTTGATGTGAGAGAGACATGTCAGCTGCCTCCCTCATGCGCCCTGATAGGGGGTGGGGAGCGAACCCCCAACCCAGGTAAGTGCCCTTGACCAAGAATCGAACCCAAGATCCTTTGGTGCACAGGCCAATGTTCTAACCACTGAGCCACACCAGCCACAGCGAGTTTGTTTCTTTTGTCTGTTTATATTGTTCTTTAGATTCCACATATCAGTGAAATCATATGGTATTTGTCTTTCTCTGTCTGAATTATTTCACTTAGCATAATACCCTTTAGGTTCATCTATGTTTAGGTTCATAAATGGTAAGATTTTCTTTTTTTTTTTTTTGGTGGCTGAGTAATATTCCATTGTGTATATGTACCATGTATTTTTTTATCCACTCATCCATTGATGGGCACTTGGGTTGCTTCCATATCTTGGCAATTATAAATAATGTAAGAGCTTACTGTTTAGAAGATGAGGGTATCAATCAGGTGTAACAGGAAAACAGAAACTTTAAATTTCAGCAGAGGGATTTATTTACTAATTTATTTATTTATTTATTTATTTATTTATTTATTTAACTTTGAAACAATCAAAAGCTTTCATGATCTTGTCACTTTTGAAGATTATAGGTCATTTATTTTGTAGACTATCATTTGGCTTTGATGATGTTTCCTGAAGATTAGCTTCAGGTGTTTGGTGGGAATACCCGGCAGTGATGCTGTGTTCTCAGTGCATCCTGTAAGGTCTCACACACTTTTGATTTTTCCTATTACTGATCATGTTCGCTTTGATCACTTTCTTGGAAGTCTATCAGCCTTCAGCCTTCTCTACTGTAAAACTGGTATTTCCCCTGCAGTTACTAAGTATTTGAGCAGAGAGGTTATTTTGAGACTATATTAATATCTTGTTCCTCATACAACTTTAATTCTTATCAGCATACATTCTTGGCTTTGTAATTTGTTCAATGAATTATAGTGTTATCTTCACTATTTTGATGTTCAAATTATCCCTATTTTGGCCAGAGGGAGTGCCTGTCAGCTGCCTCCTGTGTAATTTTAACATGTCCTCTTCATTCTTTGAGTACTTCTTACGTTTTGACCCCCAAAGATACTCCATGCTCATAATTGTTTCCCTATCATAGCCCCCAAAGCTGCCATATCTCTAAGGGTCTCAGACTCCTTTTAGTGAGAATAACATATAAAGACCAAGATCTGTCTCTGAGGGTGCTCATTGCATTGGCGTGTTGCTGCCTTCAGACCCTAACAGAGGGGATACATTTAGGGAATTGGTTAAACTGGTGATGGGGAAGCTGGAGCCAAATAAGGGTCCATGAGGTAACCTGAGAAACCACGAACACCATTAGGTGGAAGGGGTGGAGCCTGCTCAGGAGGTCAGGTCATCTGGAAGAAGCTAGAGAAACGCTGGACCTGTCCAGAGGAAACTTGGGCCGTGGAGGAGTTGCAGCCACAGCAGGAGAAGCCATGTGAGGAGGAGAGGCTTCTCCCTTCCTCTTGCACTCCAGTCACCTCTTAATACCTGCGGTTGGCCTTCCGTGGCCAGAATCCAGCTGTTGCGGGGGCCTGGGAAACAAAGCCTGCAGAATCCATCCCCCGAGACAGAACACAGGGGAAGTGAAAGGATAAGACTGGAACTCAGGGCAAAAGACTCGGGGCTGCACCAGACACATACATTCTTGTACCCTGGTAATTGCCATTTGAACAAAACAGAAAACAAGTGCTTTTGTGACTTGAAATGGGCAACATCTTCTCTAATGTGGCCACTTAAATTTAACATGTTCCAAAGAACCTTCACCCTGCCTATTAGAACCCAAACATTGATTGGGTCACATAATATTAGAGAGTGGATAACTACCTTAAAAAACCCATGCCCCCTTTCCCCTTCCTGTTTTTTTCAGGAAACCTCTATTTTGTGAGAGGGAGCACTTAGGCTCTAAGCTGAGTCATAGAGTCTAATTCAGCTTTTCACTAGAGATATTTTTACATTACATAATTTTCGTTGAATTGTGCCCCCCCCCCCCCGTGCCCAAAGATGTTGAAGTTTTAACTCCCAGTAACTGAATATGTGACCTTTTTTGGGAAATAGGGTCTTTACAGATGATTGAAATAAGTTGAGATCATTAAGGTGAGCCCTAATCCAATATAACCGGTGTCCTTATAAAAAGGGGAAATTTGGACACACACACACAGGGAAGATACCACGTGAACATCAAGGCAGAGATTGGATTGATGCATTATAAGCCAAGAAATTCCAGACTGCCAGCAAACTACCAGAGGCGAGGGGAGAGGCAAGGAACAGTTTCCCTCACAGTCCTCAGAAGGAATCAACCCTGCTAGCACCTTGGTCTTGGACTTCTAGCCTCCAAAACTAGGAGAGAATAAATTTATGTTAAGTCACTCAGTTTGTAATACTTTGTTGTGACAGTCCTAGCGAATTAATATGCTGGGTTAGAGGTGGGTATCAGGTACTCAGTGATCTATTGGTAAAGTGACACCTGGTCTCCCACAGTGGGAAGTGGCATAATAAGGGGCTGGAAGGAGAGGAAGCATGGCCTAAAGACCTCCTCTCGCTTCTTCACACTGCTGTGTAGGAGGTGTTTCTCCTCTGCATTCCCTGGAGGGAGGCCTGTCTTTGGCCATTGCTGATAATGGCACCAGTGTCTGGGCAAAGCTGGTAGCCAGCTTTTTGTGTGATGATGTTCAGGCCTGGCCTCTGCAGCTGGTCAAGGGGTGGGAGCAGGGATTCCATATGTCATTTTACTTCCCTCCTCCATGAGCAAGCTTGGCCTCCTACTTTGGGCCTCAGTAAGTGTGACATTGACTCACCACTTGGATAGAGGAGCAGAGTATGTAAAACAATATGCTGCTGGTGTCAGTCAAAATGCCACCCCCTATCCACGGACAATGTTTCTGCACTCTTCAATACAGAAAGAAAAAAGAAGTTGCTATTCTGGTTTGATAGTTGGTTTACTTGATTGTTTTGTCTGTAGACTGTCACCTGCTAAAGCCAAGGAAAGGTCAGCTTTTAGGCTTTAGGTTTATGCTGGCCAAGTTTCTCATACATAATAAGTCGAGGATTAATTATATGCATTTCAGAAGGCTTGTCATCAAATACTGAAGATTAACATCACATACCTCAGGAGATGACACAAACTAGAAGTATGCAATGTGAGTCATGTGGCAGATACACTACAATCCTATCCCCAGGGAATTGCCCTTTATGGAATTTGGCCTCAGTGTGGAACATGTTGCTGACATATGCTATGTGTTGTTTCATGCTTATAGTTAAGTGAAACTCACTATACAATGCTGCGTTACTATTAACCCTACCCGTTTTGGCCTATGGGAATTTGAAATGAGGGAGAACTTTTACCTCCAAGTACTTAGATGTGAAACATATGTCACTGATATTAGAAAAGGTGACAGGACAAAGGCTCTGCGGTCTTGGACTAAAGAACAAGAAGTGGAGCCTAGAGCTTAAAAAAACACCTGTTTACTTTGATAATGGCTATTTCTTCTGTTTTCTCTATAAAAGTAGAGAAAACTAGTAGGCATAAGGTAGATTAATGGTTCTTCGTGCCAGGACTTCTTTTCTCTCTTAAAATTGTCGAGGACTCTGAATGACTACATATGAATTGTATGACTGTATATGAATTATAGTTATCAATATTTACCATACTCAAAATTAAAACTGAGTAATGAAAACATTTATTAATTCAGTTAAAATAACAATAATAAACTCATTACATTTCAACTTAATTATTTTAAATGAAAAACTACATTTTCCCAAACAAACAAGCATCAGTGAGAAGAGTGTCTTTGTTTTGCAAATATCTTTGATGCCTGGCTTAAGAGATGATAACTGGATTCTAATATCTTACTCTACATTTAATATATTGGAATATCTTCTTTTAAATTGAGATATACAAAGAAAATCTGGCATAGCACAGATACCTAGTTGTAAAGAGAGGTGCTTTTTGATGGACTCTCCAGGTAATTGTGAATAGTCTTCTTTAATATTATACCCAAATTTGAAAGTGGTAGATGCTTAAAGGTTGGTTGCAATGTGGAAGTTAAAACCATATTAACAAGCTTTAGCACTCTGTTGCATTAAACTCTATTGATTCTTTTGCACACTAAATAATGTGCAATGATCGTTCACCCATGCGTGATTTTATACTAGCATGCAGTGGTCATTTGAAAAATACTGTTTCACTTAGCTAATTTAATAGGTCTTTAAATGTGAACATGTTTATTATTCAATGTAAAAAAAAATCCATACTACCAATCTGATGAGAAAAGTCCCTAAGTATTGGGAAGCTGTGAAGTTTATTACGGTGTATGCAAGTTTTCCAAAATTTTAATTTTCACTTGAAAACTGTAATTTTATCTTTGGTAACAAATACTGTGAGCTGTTTTCCAAGAAGTTACAGGCTTACTTTGTTGATTTTTGAGAAAATGCCTGCCAAATACCCAAGTATGAATAATCATAATTTGCCTATTATTCATTATTTCAAGTAAAAATTATGTTTGCGGGAAGCAGAATAATGCGGCCTTCTCCCCCCACCCCCCCCTCCAGGTCTATGCCCTAATCCTTGGACCCTGTGAACATGTTACTTTACATGGCAGAAGAGACATTGAATATGTTAAGAATTTTAAGGTAGGGAGCCTATCCTGGGTTATTAGGGTGGGCCCATGTAATCCCAAGGGGCCTTATGAGTGAAAGAGGGAGGCAGATTTGAAGATGCTGTTCTGTTGGCTTTGAACATAGAAGAAGAAGCCACAGGCCAAAGAATGCAGGTGGATTCTAGAAGTTGGAAAGGGCAAAAACATGGATTTTTCTCCTTAGAGCTTCTAGAAGGAACTTACTGTTGACACCAGTGAGATTTGTATCAGACTACTGACCTCCAGAAATGTAAGATAGTAAATTTGTGTTGATTTAAGCTTCTAAGTTTGTTACATTTTGTTATAGCAGCAATAGGAAACTAGTACAGTGTTTCATGAAAAAAAGCAGCAGAAACAATCACGCAAGTACTTTTCCTGAAGACGACGTGGCCCTTCCTTGTGCAGTTGAGGTGCTGTGCCTGTTCTCCCATCACTTTCTCACAGGTTATTGAAAGGACATTAATAATTTTTATTACTTCATCAAGGATATTCTAACGTGAACCTTTGTTTCCTTTCTCACTGGCGTATGTGGTGGGAAAGAATACAATGACCACTAGTTAGTTTGGTGCCACTGCCTTGATTTGTGCTAAGGCACCAGTGACTTTACTCTCTATTGCTTTTGCACCATCAGTGCTAATATTAAGAGAGTCAGAAGGCAAACAATGTCTTAGGCTTCTTGTGAAATGAGTTTTGAGCTTGTGAACCCCCTGAAAGTGTTTGGGAGGTGTCCATACAAGAAATTCTCTTTTAGCAATACTGCTCCTCTCTCGTGGAGGGGTGGGAAAAGCCAAAATACTCTCTACAGACTTCTGGAAAATCCCCATTCCCTCCCAAGAGTCTTTTTATACCGACTGGGATAGTGGCTGATGGTAGTAGGATTGGCCCTGGAGAGGGAGTTTGTGTCTTGGGGGTACTGAGTCTCTCTTTCCAAGTTTGTGGTCACTCAATATCTAGTTCAAAAGGCTCTGAGCTTTGCAGTGGGGTTTAAGTTACAGTGACGGTTCTATTTTTAAGAGAATTTCTGGTCCTGCTTTAGCATAAGTTAAATACCATCCCAAATCATAATGTGCTTTTAAAACCAGAATACAAATCAGAAAACAATTTGGAAAATGCTTTATCATAACCTACTGTTAACTCTATTCAGAAGGCCAGATGTGCTCCCAAAGAACTGAAAAAGCAAAGTGGTCCAAATAAAAAGGACTCTAAGGCCTGAGAGTATCCTGAGCTCCTGTAAGAGCAATTGTGGGCCTTTGTTTCGGTTCCTGCAGTTGGCCTCCTGCACACAGTGGGTGCCAAGTAACTGTCACCGACTGACAGAAGGACTAGGAGAAAAGTTGGATGTACTTGATGGTGGCAAGTTTCAAGCAGGAAGAGCTGCTTTATCACACTTGGATCCATCAGGGAAGCAGCAGGTTTATATGCCCAAAGCATGGGTTTGTGTATGTCTCGTGCTTTCTCGCTATGTGATTTTGGACAGGTTAACTATCTGAGTCTCATTTCAATCTCTTGTGAAATGGAGATAATAAAAGTTCCTAACGTTTATTATGAGGATCTAATAATCTAGTGGTGTATGCCGAGGTATAGTTTGCAACGTGCCATTCAATTTTAAATCCAGTACAATCACTAACTTGGGTGGCTTTCGGGGCAAGTGTGAGAGCAGCAGGACACTGAGAAGCAGGGTAGAGA
Source organism: Miniopterus natalensis (assembly GCF_054644295.1). Lineage (NCBI taxonomy): Eukaryota > Metazoa > Chordata > Mammalia > Chiroptera > Miniopteridae > Miniopterus > Miniopterus natalensis. The sequence continues at coordinate 26,937,037 of NC_142086.1, forward strand.
AGGGAGGGTCAGGCCTACAGGCCATGATGCCTTCCTGGCCCCCATCTGTCCTGAAGTCTAAGCTGAGACTCTGCAGTTTTTGTCTGTGTGACCCTGGGGATGGTTTTAGTAGATTTTTTTTTTTTTTTTTTAAATATATCTTTATTGATTTCAGAGAGAGGAAGGGAGAGAGAGATAGAAACATCAATGATGAGAGAGTCATTGATCGGCTGCAGCCCATAACCCCGGCATGTGCCCTGACCGGGAATGGAACCCTGATCGCCTGGATCCTAGGTCGAAGCTCAACTGCTGAGCCACGCCCGGCCGGGCCAGTTTTAGTAGATTTTAATAGTGCATTTTGGACACCACCTGCATCAGCATCGCCTGGGGTGCTTGTTAAATATGTAGGTTATACTTTCCTTCAGACAGATTCCTGGCCCTCCCCGACAGACCCACTGACCAGTGCTGGAGTCAAGAAAGGGGTCTCATTTGTAAACACATCCTAGGCGATTCTGATGCATATTCAAACTTGAGACCGCCTGCCTTTAGCTCTTTGTGACTCAAGTTCTTCATTGATAAAAGCATGTGTTTTATTGGATGTTTATTAAGTCTCCTTCTGAGCGCTGAAATGATAAATTTCAATTATTTTTTCATGATTTTAGAAGCGTCATGATTTTCAGCATGGATGGACCTAGAGGGTATTATGCTAAGTGAAATAAGTCAGACAAAGACAAATACCATATGACCTCACACGTGACATCTGAAAAACAAACGAACCATCAAAAGAGAAACAAACTCATAGCTACAGAAAACAGACTGGTGGCTGCCAGATGGGATGGGGGTGGGATGGCTGCATAAAAAATGTGAAGAGATCAAGAAGTGCAAATTGGCAGTTACGAAATAGTCACGAGGAAGTAAAGTACAGCACAGGGAAAATGCCAACAGCATTGGAATGGTTGTGGATGGTGTCAGGTGGGTACTAGCCTCACTGGGGGACTCACTTCATAAGTTACAGGAATGTCTAACCGCTATGCTGTACACTTGAAACTAATATTTCAACTGTAACTGAAAAAAAAGAAGCTATGCAGGTAATTTTTTTAAGTGTCGTAATTTTACTCACAACCAAGAAATCAGCTTTTTTATATTTTTATTTTAAAAATTAAGTGTGTAGGCACATGATAGAGAGTAATCAATAAATGGAAGTAACATTTATTTTCTGTAATACTTTCTGCTATTTTAAGTGGAAATATTCACTATCTTACTCCGGCCAAAACGGTCATCTGCTGATGAATTAATTTGAGATGCAAGGCACAAGATGTAACTAACAGAACTGGCGAGCGTGCAGAAGGGCTGTCTCGTGGTCAGGCCTGCTGGCCAGAGCCCGCAGACATCCGCCGGGGCGGGAAGGAGCCCGCAGGGCCTGCGGGCCGCAGAGCGGGGCTGTGCACACGGAGCTGAGGGAACGAGGCCAGCAAACGCTTTTCTCCATTCTGTGGAGTTGCCCTTCCTCACCACCGCCGCCAGACGATGGCTGTGTCTTCCTGGGCACGTGGTGCGAGCTGGCTGTCCTGAGGGAAACGCCTGTGTTGCCAGGAGCAAGGGACAATTTCCAGATGACGGCTAGTCCCTCTAAAAGCTCAGTTTTCCTCGTATGATGACCGCATGTCCTGGATTTTCTAGCTGAGACTCAACTTTATGTGATTTTACTCTTTTCAATAAAGTGATTAATTAAATCTCTAACGAAATCTCCCACAACTGATCCTCATTTATAAGACTGTATATATGCATACATATAGTACAAAAATAATTTACAGATGAGAAAAAAAAAAGACTCCTTTGTCAGATCAGACTTTCTAAATTTTGGTTCAGAAATCATGGTCATCTGAAGGTCAGGCAAAAGGCAGACATACTCAGTGGTGCTAAAATGGGTAGGGAGAACTGCTTAAGAATTAACATATCAATGGATACAGGCCAGTCCTGCCTGTGAAAACATCATCCGTTTGTAGAAGTATGTATAAGTATATCTGCTTTTAATTGATATTCTTCTAAATGTGGTTTTGTTAGCAGAGTCTTTTTTTTTTTTTTTTAAACTGTGGAGAGTCACTCATGGTTAGTAATGTTGGGAGGTGGGTTTAAGAGAAGCAGCAGGACATGTCCTGCTTCCCGTTGGGATCCTTTCTCACAGCATCTCTCTGCTTCTCACCTATTGCTCTGTTTCCCTGGTGATTTTCATGGGCAAGACCTGACAAGCTGTTGCTGGTCTGAGTTCCTTTCATGCTCTTACATCCTGAATAGCATATAAAATACTTTTAATTTCTTCTTTAGGTCTGAACTGAGCAGCTGATAAAAGCCATTGGGTCCAGGTTGAGTCCAATTTATTTTTCATTTAAAAAATATTTATTTTTTAATCTACTGACTTGAGAGAGAGAGAGAGAGAAAGGGAGAGAGATATATCAATTTATTTTTCTTCTTATTTGTGCATTCTTTGGTGGTTTCTTGCATGTGTTCTGACCGGGGATCCAATCTGCAACCTTGGTGTATCGGGACAACATTCTAACCAACTGAGCTACCCTGTCAGGGCCTCAATTTTTTTTAAATAATAGAGGAATTTATTGTTTCGAATACTATAAAGTCTAAAGGTAGAGCAACTTTCTGGATTTGTTGATTTCACACAATGACTTTTAATAAAAGGCACCACAGTACGCAGACCAACTGTGCAAGCTCTGAAGCTAGACTGTTGGGTTTACATCCCAGCTCTTCTACTTACAGGATGTGTGACATTGAGCAAGTTACTTATCCTATTTATGCCTCACATTCCTCTTTTTCTTCTATTGAATTTATTGAGGTGACATTGGTTAATAAAATTATATAGGTTTCAGCTTGAGTCCAATTTTGTTCCTGCCCCTCTTGGTGTTCTTAGAACCATTGAATGTTTTTTCCTTTGGCTAGATTTTTTAGGTGACCATAATGTCTGAACCAAAATATTGAAATGTGTAATCTGACAAGGGACATATGTTTCCTGATATGTGCATTTATTTATTTAAAATATCTTATAAATGAGGACAGATTTAGTTTTCTATGTTTTAGATTTAGTTTTCAATTTAATGATTTACTTCCCCCCCTCTGTGTTGGGTAAGAGGCCCATGTGATCATTGGCTTTTGTAGGTCTCTGTCCAGGTGACCCTTGCATGTCCTCATGGCCCCTGGACCCTGAGACTCTCTGCTAATGCTCTGCCATACTTGGGCACAGAAATATCAGTGAGGCTCCCCGTGGTTCCTTCTGCTGCAGTTATTCTCTCTCTGGCATCTGAACCCCCTCCTACCCACCCCACCCCACCCCACCCCAGTGACTCTGCTAAGAATCAGAATCTCCTTGCAAATAGTCTGTTCACTGATGACTCTGTTATAAACCCTTCCAGACACCAATTTTTTCATTTTGGTTCCTTTTACAAAACTTAAATTTGGGGGAAAAACAAACAAACAAGATTGTAAACTTTTATGGGTTGAATTGTGTTCCCCCCAAAGTATATGTTGAAGTCCTAACCCGCAGCACCTCAGAATGTGACCTTATTTGGAAATAGGGCCATTGCAGATGTAATTATTTAAGATGAGGTCATACGGGAATAGAGTGAACTCCTAATTCGATATGACAGGTGTCCTTAGAAGAATACAGCCACGTGAAGATAGAGACACAAGGAAGATTCCACGTACAGTAGAGAACTGGAGCGATGTGTCTATAAGCCGGTGGACGCCAAAGATTGCCAGCGAGCCCCCAGAAGTTAGGAAGAGGGGAGGACAGATTCTCCCCTACTGGTTTCAGAGGGAGCAGGCCCTGCTGATGTTTTGATTTCAGTAGTGGCCTCCAGGACTGTGAGAAAATCATCGTTTTAAGCTACCAGTTTGTAATACTTTGTTATGGCAGCTATAGGAAACTAATACATTATTCACTGATTTAGAATTTAGTTTTTTAATGTTTTTTTTTTTTAGACGCTGAGGTATAGCATACAACAATAAAGTACACAAAGTGAAAATGTACACATTTTAAGTGTATTGTTCAATTTTTACGTGTACTTTTCAATAGTTTCTTACATATACCCATATAACCAATGGGTAAAATACCTCCAGGACCCACAAAGGCTCCCTTGGCCTACTTCCCAGTCAATACCATCTTCCCTGACCCCAAGAGGTGACCACTATTTTGACTTCTATATTTATCTGTTAGTTCTGCTTATTTCTGAATTTCACATAATCATAAATATGTGCATTTTTGTGTCTGGTGGCTTCTGCTCAGCATAATGCCCCTGAGATTCATCCGTACTGCTGTGTGTGCCTGCAGTTCATTGACTTTAGATTTAAGAGTAATATGGTTCTCCATGCTACTTCGGACAGAAATTAGCTCGCTCTTGGTTTTACAATGTAAAGTTGTTTCCACGAATAGATTTGATTTTGTGATATAGCTTAATGAGCTGAAAATGATTAGCGCTGTCAGCACGAGAGTTGAAATGGCTCAGATATTTTAATAAATAATTAAATACACATATGCTTAACATCTGCCACTTGGTAGAATAAAATGAGCAATTGTAGATGAATTGCACAATAAGAGACATGCATGTAAACTACACATATCACTAAAAAGGCCCATGTGGAGTAGTTGCTTAATTCTAGAAAATTTCAGAAGAAAAACACAAACATTTGGTTCAGAAATCGTAGTAAATTTTCTTCCACCCAGCAGTTACACTTCTAGGAATTTGTCTCAAAAAATAACTAGATGTGCAAAAAGATTTAGCTACAAGTGTGTTACATTTGTTATTGTGCATTGCGAGGTGGTGGGGGGAGTGAGAGAGCAGGAGTGAGAAGCTGTGGTAGGGGGTAATGAATTCTCAGTAATTTAGGAGGGTTGCTTAAAGAAATTTAGGCACATTCACAAAACAAAACAAACTTATTGCTTTGTTCCCATCTGTCCTCAAAGTCTGTGTGTTTCCACTTCACGTAGGCAATGAAATATTTGCAATGCCCCCAAATTACCCTTTTGTTTTAGAAGAATATTTAATAATGTAAAAATGTTGCCTATTTATTGTTTATTGGTAGAGTTGTTACTAAACAATAAACACAAGGGTGATCTCATTTTAAAAATAACATTGTGTAAATATAGAACAAAGACTAAGAGGCTCAGTACCAAAATGTTAATTTATAATGGTTACTTCTAATGTAGGATTATGAGTGATTTAAATTTTCTTCTCTGTGCTTTTGCTTTCCCAAATTTTTGATATTATTTTTAAAATAAGAAAATAATTCTCAAAGAAAAAGAATAGAAAATAACCACCTGTTTTAAGGCCGTGTTGACTTTGCAACAGATAATTTGATCTGAAAGCATAGCAGCTTTGGTTCATTAGAACATCCATCTGAGATCATTTTTAACATGACCCACCTCTATTGTATATTATTTCATACAAGCAAAGCTTATGTTTGTTCTGAATGCCTCCAGAAAGACCGTACTTTTAAAATTAAAAAAATGCAATATATATTCAAGTCTAGTGAATCATATGAACCACATGAGCAAAACCTTCTTATTTCAACATGATGTAAAGAGCCAAGTGGAAAGACCAACTTGCATGACCCATCCTGCTGCTTTGCCTGTTTTGGGGAAGAAGAGGTTGTCTCCGTCTTGGAACTGGGAATAGTAAACTTAGGTTTATTGGGGGGAGGACAGTTAGAAGGGGGTAAGAAATTGGAAGGGGGATGTTTCTAGGTGTTTCAGCTTTGGGTAATTCAAAGATGGACCCCAAACCATACTTTCAGTTTAGGATTGAATGTGAAGAACTGAAATCAGTTGATCTAAGTGCAAGCTCAGGGCTCTGGAGCAGATGACGGGGGTGGGGGGGGGTGGGGGGTGAGGAATATATGGACAGTGGACCACGAAGCTGCCTCCCGATTTGCACTCTGGAGATGTGCATTTGCACTTTGTCGTCTCTAGTGCTTCTTGCTTTTGTGTCTTTTAAAAATATATATTTTATATATTTCTCTTGTCTGTTAGAGTTGAAAGCAGACATCTGGTCTGCTAAGACTTTCAACATCTGGTGTTCACTGCAGTCCAATGAAATTTATTGGTTTTGCTCTCATCTGTCCTCAACTCTAATGCATTTCCACTTAAGGTCAACAATTTTATGGAAGTTACAACAGAATAAAAATATTCTTTTTTCATTTCTCTTGTATTCATCATGTTTATCTCTTAAACTCTCTCTGTCTCTCTGTCTGTCTGTTTCTCTCTTACCCCGCCCCCCACCCAAAGTCAACCCTATGGAGACATTAAAGACCCAGATTTGCTACAACCCTATCTATGAAAATTCCACTCCTTCCCATTTAATTTCTTCATCAAACACTACAGTTCTTCAGATCAGGACCAAGAAAGCAGAAAACCACCCTCATACCCATTTCTGATCTGTTTTGTTTCTTTGCTGCTGCTGTAAACGCTCCTCCTCCCAGTGGACATACTGACTCTCATCCATTTTCTTCTGAGCCAGGGGTGGGGCCTACTAATTAAGACTGGACCACAAGACGTGGCTTGGGCCTGTCTTTTGAAGAGATGCCAGAACACACACACACATGCATTGAGAAGTGCTTCTACCCAGCAGAATTCTCAAAAAACTATGATGCAGTCTCCACCTTGGCTGCCTGGGACCAGGAGGCCAGGGAGAGCTGGCCCTTTGTTCGATGGCCGCAGGTCTCGTTTCTGTTGGCATTAGGTTCATTACCTGAGCTGACGGTGGCTAGTGAGTTGGAGACTCAGCCTTAAGGGCCCTTCCTCTGCGATCTTGCTCTTACGATGTGCTTCGGGCAAAGAACTTTTTGCTTGCTATTGTAGAGCACTCTCCATGGATTTTAGTTATTTAGAATTCAGACAAGAAAATTTGGCCTGTTGTAGCCTTTTTTTTCCCTGTCAGTTGTATTTTTTCTGTTTTTACCATTATGTCTGCTTTGGTAATGTTATCTCTTCTTTTTCCAGTTGATTTTCCAACGAATGTGACCAAGTTTGTGGTCATTTTCATGATCTCTGGTTGCCAAATTTAGCAAATAAAACTACAGTAATGCAGTTAAATTAAAATTCCAGATGCACAGCAAATAATTTTCAGTATAAATATATGCCATGCATCACCTGAGACATGTCTATACTAACCAATTATCACTTACCTGCAATTCAAATTTAACTGATCATCCTGTAGCTTGTCTGGTCACTCTTTCGTCTGACTTCAGGGCCTGTCCCCAATTAATGAACTCGTCTCAAAGAAAAACTCGGGAGAGCAAGCCAGGCCAGCCATTTTCCCCCTTTGCGGTTACAAGTTGTTGGTGCGGAAAGTTAAATTTTCAGATGGACGTGAGTCTTCCTAGATTATCTTTGGAATTTGGTCCGCTCTGTCTAGCCTCGGGGCTTGGTCCACGATGCTCCTATGTCCGCAGTTGCCTCCCTTCCTCCCCTCAACCCCCAGCCCTCTCTCGCTGGCCCCTGGCCCTTGCTCTGCTTTGCTGCCTGGCTCCTGCTCCCGCTCCTGCCTCGCTTTCCTCGGGGAACCTTCCCTTCACAACACGAACATGACGAGGACACGCGGGTCCCCCGCATGCTCGCAGCGTCCTGCACTTCCCCGCAGAGAGCCTGCTCACGGCACGCGGTCTGCTGTATCCTCAACAGAGTCTAGCACATCCCTGAGTGAGTGAGGGATGGATGGATGGATGGATGGATGGATGGATGGATGGATGGATGGATGGGTGGATACACCTGGAAGACTGGGGGTGAAGAGGGGTGAATTGATGACCTGAAGAGTCTTCAATAAAAATTTTCGTAGGAGAAAATGAAGACCAGCATGCTTGATGCTTAGGGGGATGGAGCGAAGCCAGGGGGGAGAGATGGATTCAAAGAGGGAAAATACCTTTCAACCATACTGTTCTCTGGCCCAGGCCCTGTGGTGTTTTGCTTAAGTCCCAGGCCAAGCGACTCCAGGAATCTGAGAAAAACCAGCCACTCTGCTGGGACCTCCCCAGTGCCCATGGCATCAGGCATCACTGGTTGTGTGACGGCGGCTGCTGCGGGCACAAAGGCATAAAGGTGGTGACGGTGCAGCTCCCAACTCGGGTCTCCTGGGACAGGCACTGTCACTTCAGTGAGCTCCAGCAGGACTGAGGAAAAGGGCAGGCACCCATGGCAAGTGCAAGCGTTAGTTCCTGTCCCCCCGCCCCCAGAAGGCTCCGGGACTCTCTGCGAGCCCTCTAAGAGGGGCCCAGAGCGGTGGCAGAGCTGGTGGAGAGCGAGCCCCAGGCCCTGTTTCCAGCACGAGCTGCTTCTTACCCCCGCGCGGTGTGGCCCGGGAGTCATCTGCTGCACCACACGGCTGGCGTCCTGGTTTAGAGCACTCATAAATAAAGATAAAGGCTACTTCTTTCTCATGTACTCTACAGGGTCGTTTATAGTTTCTCTCTCTGGTTAAATTACAGGCCTTCGAGGAGATGAGAATTTTATGAGGCAGAGGAAAATCGAATAAACTGGTTGTCCTCACTGAGAGCAGGGTTGTGACCATATATCACGTAAGGGTGTTATTTACTAGCATTTTTAGGAGAAATGATTTGCTGCTTATAATGGAAGAAGACCTTTCAGATAATTATCTAGGCTTGCTTCTAATTAAAATAACCCACAGTTGTGCAAAATAGGGAAGATACAACCCTTTTTTCTGCTTTGAATTTGGATAAAAATGAGTAAATGAAGCAGAAAATTATATGATGAACATATTCTGATGTCCCTTCAAACTGTATTTTTCCCCTCTTTACTACCTAATGCAAAGCCAATAACATTAATATCTTCCTACAGAAACAGTAAATGGAAGGAGAAACAATGTTGTTTACAATAAATTTTAAAAAATGTTTTTTATTGATTTTAGAGAGTGAGGAAGGGACCCCCTACTGGGGATTGAGCCCGAAACCCGGGCATATGCCCTGAACGGGAATCAAACCAGCGACCTCTCTGCATGGGACAATGCTCAGCCAACTGAACCACACCGACCTGCAACAAAATGTTTTATATTTATTTTTGGCTACAATTGAAAGGGTAATAGTTGCAATAGGTGGGCAGAAGGAGGGTTAAAAGGAACTAGTCAGCATTTCACTTTCCTTCCAAGTCTATTTGCAAATATAAATTTACATAGAGGCTATGGGCCATTTGGAAAGGAGGCTGAAGCTCTGACCCACTTCCTACTCCCAGGTTCTCCTGACCTGGGCCATTCACATAGTCTCCTGGGGACTTTTAATCCACCGATCCTACAGGACTGTGCAAATTAAATCAGAATCTCTACGGTAAGCAGGCATCATCTTTTAAATAAAATTTCCCAGGTGATTCTAACACACAGCCAGGATTGAGAACTATTCTGGGATGCACAAAGTTATATGCAGGTCCAGAGTGTTGGCAATCGAGGCCAGACTTCTGAAAAAGACTCGAGGTCTCTGAAAGATAATGAACTATGAAGGCCTGAAGACCCAGCAAGGTAGTGGCTGGTGGTACTTGTGTGGTTGGCCATCCTGCCAGCTCTGTACGTGTGTGCTGTACCCACAGATGGAGCAAGAGGTGCCTGCATATCATAAACATCTGCACTCAGAGGACAGCACTATCTTTCCAGTGTCTTAGGAAAGTTTTTTTGTTTTTTCCCCTTCATCTTTATTGCTGAGACCATTACAGATGTCCCCCTTTTAACCCCACTGACCCCCTCCACCCCACATCCATCCTACCCCCAGGCTCTCCGCACACCAATGTCCACGTCCATGGGCCATGCCCATAAACATACAAGTTCCCTGATTAATCTCTCCCCACCCACACGCCCTCCCTGCCTTCCCTCTGACATCCCTCAGTTTGTTCCAAGCTTCTATGTCTCTGGATCCACTTCGTTCATCAGTTTATTTTGTTTATTATATTCCACATATGAATGAGATCATGTGGTACTTGCCCTTCTCTGACTGGCTTATTTCACTTAGCATAATACTCTCCAGTTCCTTCCATGCTGTGCCAAAGGACAAAAGGTCCTTTCTCTTTATAGCCGCATAGTACTCCACAGTGTAAATGTGCCACAGCTTTTTCATCCGCTCATCTACTGATGGCACTTGTTTTTTTTCCAAATCTTAGCTATTGTGAATTGTGCTGCTATGAACATAGGGGTGCATAAGGTCTTTCTGATTGGTGTTTGGGGTTCCTTAGGATATATTCCTAGAAGTGGTATCACTGAGTCAAATGGCAGGTCAATTTTCAATCTTTTGAGGAACCTCCATACTGTTTCCACAGTGGCTGCCCCAGTCTGCATTCCCACCAGCAGTGCACTAGGGTCCCCTTTCCCCACACCCTCGCCAGCACTTGCAGTTTGTGGATTTGTTGATGGAGCCATTCTGACAGGGGTGAGGTGATACCTCATTGTGGTTTTAAGTTGCATCTCTCTGATGATTAGCGACGTTGAGCATTTTTTCATATGTCTCTTAGCCATCTGTGTGTCCTCTTTGGAGAAGTGTCTATTTAGGTCCTTTGCCCATTTTTTAATTGGATTGTTTGTCTTCCTTTTGTTAAGTTGCATTATTTCCTTATATATTTTGGATATTAACCTTTATCAGATGTGTTGTTGGCAAATATGTTCTCCCATACAGTGGGCTCCCTTTTTGTTTTGTTGATGGTTTCTTGCTGTGGGAACCTCCCATTGCCTCCCCCCCCCCTTTTACCCCACAAAATGAGAAAGTGACAGTAACAGCTTTGGGGTAAATTTTCAGCCTTGAGCAGCACATTAGGGGAATTACCTGGGGTCTCATTCATTTCAATCTAATTGGGATACAGCACATTCAGCCTGTCAGGTATAAAATCTGGGGCATGATCCTGCAGTAAGATCACTGAGATTTGGTTTTTAGTACTGGTGGTGCTATAGCTATGAAGCCCATTCTGTTGGGTTACTCAATGACATACAGTAATTAAATATGTTTTTGTCAAGTGCTTACTAGTTTAAGGTTATATAGGTACAGCATAAGAATCTGCACTCATGAACTATCAGTTTCTTTAGGGAAACAAGATGCAAAACCTTACATAGTAAGGGAAGACAGTAAGATGAACAGTGAAGAACAAAAGTGGGTAGCAACAGCTCTAGAACATTTCTTAGATAGATGAGATTGAGAGGAGTTCCTAAGGCTAGGAAGGATAAGTGAGAAGGCAAGTGTATGGCATTGTGGATGGGGGAATAGTTAAGGAATAGAGGTGGGAAAGAGAATGATGGATTTCAGGCATAATGAGAAGATTAATAGAGTATTCATTCCCTAGGGCTGCTATAACAAATTACCACAAACTTACTGATTTAAGACAACAGAAATTTCTTCTCTCGCAATTCTGAAGGTTAGAAGTCTGAAATCAAATTGTTGGCAGGGTTGGGTCTTTCTGGAGGCTCTGAGGATGAAACCATTCCATGCCTCTCTCCTACCTTCTGGTGGCTGTCTTTGTTGTTCCTTGGCCCATAGATGCATCACTCCAGTCTCTGCCCCTGTCTTCACATACCTTCTTCCTTGTGTCCCCATGTCTTAAAATTTCCTCTCCCTTCTCTTATAAGGATCCCCATCATTGGATTTGAGGCTCACCCTAAATTCAGAGTAATATTACCTGGAGATCCTTAATTACATCTGTAAAGGCCCTATATCCAAATGAGGTCACATTCATAGGTGTCAGTGGTTAGGACTTAGACATATCTTTTTTGGGGAAACTATCAACCCACTATAGATTGCAAAGGGGAGATGAGGTTGGATAAACGGGAGAGGTCTGATTGTGGCAGGTCCTGAATTGTTTTTAAGTGTTGTAGTGGGGATTCCAGTGTAAATATCTCAGTTATCAGTCAAAAATGGACATGTTTGGTGGAAAAATTATGGGGTGGACTCATTTGTATTGAGGACTGAGGATAAACTATTATGGAGGAAAGAAGAGTAATATATATGTGATGATTAATTTTGTGTGTCAACTTGACTGCACATGGGGTGCCCAGATTAAACATCACTTCTGGGTGTATCTGGGAGGGTGTTTCTAGATGAGATTAACATGTGAACTGGTGGACTCAGGAAAGTACAGGGTTCTCCTCCATGTGAGTGGACATCATCATTCAATCCATCGAGGGCCTGAATGCAGCAGGCAGAGGAAAGAGGAATTCATCCTTTATTCTTCCTGTTTGCCTGAATGAGCCAAACATTGGTCTCTTGTGCTTGCACTTCAGTTTGTAAGAAAACCACACCCAGTACCTGTCAAGAACAATAAAATGAGGTATGCCTGTATCTGGTAAGGGGTTAATGTCCACAACATATACAGAACTCATACAACTCATAGCAAAACAGGAAAAAAATCAATTTAAAAATGCACAGATAATCTTAAATAGACATTTTTCCAGAAAAGATATACAAATGCCCAACAGGTGCATGAAAAGGTGCTCAACATCACTGATCATCACATAAATCGGAATCAAAACCACAATGAGATATGGCCTCACATCGGTTAGGATGACTATTATAAAAAAAACACTACAACAGCCCTGCCAGTGTGGCTCAGCAGTTGAGCATTGACCTATGACCCAGGAGACTGAGGTTCGATTCCCGGTCAGGGCACATGCCTGAGTTTTGGGCTTGATCCCCAGTAGGGGGCGTGCAGGAGGCAGCTGATCCATGACTCTCTCATCATAGATGTTTCTATCTCTCTCTCTCCCTCTTTTTTCCTCTCTCTGAAATCAATAAAGACATATTAAAACACACACACACCAAAACAAGAAATAACAAATGTTGGCCAGGCTGTTGGGAAAAGGAACCCTTGTTCAGTGTTGGTGGGATTGCAAGTTGGTGCAGCCACTATGGAAAACAGATGGAGGTTTCTAAAAAAAAATTAAAAATAGAACTGTCATCTGATCTAGAAATTTCCCTTCTACGTACTTATCCAAAGAAAACAAAAACTGAATCAGAAAGATGTCTGCACTTCCATGCTCATTGCAGCATTATTTACTACTATAAATAATGAAAGACATGAAAGCAACTTAAATGTTCATCAGTAGGTGAATGGATAAAGAAAATGTAATATGTACACGCACCAACACTGGAATATTATCACTCAGATGGAAAAAAGAACAAAACCTTGCCATTTGAGACAATGAGAAGGCATTATGCTAAGTGAAATAAGTCAGACAAAGTCAAGCAATATGATCTTTTATATGTGGAATCTAAAGAACAAGCAAACAAACAGAAACAAACTGATAGATGCAGAGAACAGACTGGTGATTGTCAGAGGCAGGGGCTATGGGGTGGGTAGAATGGGTGAAAACAGTCAAAATGTTCAAACTTCCAATTAGAAAATAAATAAGCCCTGAGGATGTAACGTGCAGCTTGGCGACTGCAGTTCATCACGCTGTATTGTAGATTTGAATGTATCTAAGAGAGTAGATCTTACCACAAGAAAAAAATCGGTTACTCTGCGGAGATGGATGTTAACTAGACTTACTGTGGCAACCTTTTGGAATATATATAAATATAGAATCATTGTATTGTACACCTGAAACCAATAGAATGCTCTATGTCAATTATATCTCAGAAAAAAAAGGAAATGAATTGCTCAAAAGTACACTGGAGAAGTATTTTAGCAGAGTGAACACAATAGGGGTTCAGTTTCTTATGCCTGTTTTCTTTCTTGAGCTAAGGAGAATTTATAAGCTGTTAACTTTGTATGCTCTGCATGAACTGTTGTAAAAGTGTCAAATGTGTATTAAATTTAGTTTTTTTTTAACTACCAAAGATTCTAAAGAGAGGGGAGAAATGCACCAGAAAGGTTTATTTCAAGAGAAACTTGTATTAATTAAAATATTATTAGCATAGTTCAGTATATAATCTTAATGCCTTCTTTAATATAGCCATTTGTCACTTATAAACACCATCCCATGAACCTGAGTAATCAACTCTGTATCTCCTTCTGTTCCCTTAGTCAGGTTTAGAGGTACGTACAGATTTTTCTCTGGCTTGTTTTGTAAATTACTTCTTGCAGTGTGCTTTATGTGCATTCACACGTGTGAAAGAAGTCAAAATACTGTATAACAGAGCCTCAATTCTTATATATTAATGATGTGAAATTTAATTTCCTACTCATATTCATTTTAATTAATTAACAATTAGGTTATCTTGTTTTTCTTGTAATACATTCCTGAATTACTTTCCTGCCTGCTATAAAATTCTATGAAACTATTCTGTATTAGGAAAACATGATTCTGGATCCATATCTCCGGAGGCTTTTTTAAAAAGCAATTTATCTTAAAAAATAATTAAGAAAACACTTTTGTGCTTCAAAGGACACTATCAAGAAAGTAAAAAGACGCCTGGCCAGGTGTGGCTCAGCGGTTGAGCGTCTACCTAGGATCCAGGCGATTGGGGTTCGATTCCTGGTCAGGGCACATGCCCAGGTTGCGGGCTCGATCAGTGACTCTCTCATCATTGATGTTTCTATCTCTCTCTCTCCCTCTCCTTTCCTCTCTCTGAAATCAATAAAGATATATTAAAAAAAAAAAGAGAGTAAAAAGACAACTCAAAGAAGGGGAGAAAATATTTGCAAATCATGTATCTGATAAGAGCCTTATATCCAGAATATGTAAAGAGCTCTTATACACAATAATAAAAAGACAAATAAAACAATTAAAATATGGGCAAAGGATTCAAACAGACATTTCTCTAAAGAAGATATACAAGTGACCAATAAGCACAGGAAAAGATGCTTAATATCATTAGTCATCAAGGAAATGCAAATCAAAACCACAATGAGATCACCCACTAGGATGGATAATTATAATTAAAAAGACAGACAATAACTAGTGTTGGTGAGAATTTGTAGAAAGTGGAACCTTCATATATTGCTGGTAGGACTGTAAAATGGTGAAGCCACTTGGTAAGTCAGATTGGCAGTTTCTTGAGTAGTTAAGAGTTAGTGTATGAGCTAGCGATTCCACAGCTAGGTATATACCCAAGAAAATGGAAAACATGTATCCACACAAAACTTGTACACAAATGTTCATTGCAGCATTATTCATAATAGCTACAGAATTATTCATAATAGCTCCAAAGTGTAAACAACCTAAATGCCTGCTAACTAATGAACGGATGGATAAAATGTAGTATATCTGCAAAGCGTATTGGGTTGTGTTATGGACTGAATGTTTGCTTCCTCAAATTCGTATGTTGAAGCCCTTTCCCACATTGTGATGATATGAGAAGTTGGGGCTTTTGGGGTGTAATTAGATTTGAATTAGTTCCTGAGAGTGAAGCCCCTATAATGGGATTAGGGTTCTTGTAAGAAAAGGAAGAGACACTTGAGTTTCCTCTCTCTGCCATGTGAGGATATAGCAAGAACATGGCCATCTGCAAGCGGGGAAGGAGGGCCCTCACCAGGAACCAAATTTGGCAGCACCTTGATTCTGGACTTCACAGCCTCCAGAACTCTGAGAAATAAATATGTGTTGTTTAAGCCACCCACTCTGTGTTTTTTTTTTGTCCTAGAAGCTTGAACTGATTAAAGTCATGCAAAGGAATGAAGCACTGATACATGCTACACATCATAAACCTTGAAAACATAATGTTAAGTGAAAGAAGCCAGGCACAAAAGAAAAAAAAGAAAGAAGGAAAGAAAGAAAGAAAGAAAGAAAGAAAGAAAGAAAGAAAGAAAGAAAGAAAGAAAGAAAGAAAGAAAGAAAGAAAGAAAGAAAGAAAGGCAGCAGAGAGGGAGCAGGCCATTAAAACCACTCAAATCATCGAATAGAGATTTGATTGAACCTTGGCACTGCCAGTCACAGGAGAGACTCTGAGAGAGCTCAGAACATGTCCCGTAGAAGCAGACAAGTTAGCACACACAGCACCGTCCCGTGTTTGCTTCTCACACGTTGGGTCAGTGGCACCTGCTTAAGCATCTGAACCAGGAGGATATCTCAGTGATATCCTCCTGGTATCACTGAAATGAGGCTGGAATGGGTGTGGGAAGACCTGAATGTCGAGAGCACTTTTTTTGGTTTTTTAAAAAGAGAATTTCTACAAATTCTCACCAATGCTTGTTATTGTCTGTCTTTTTAATTATAATTATCCATCCTAGTGGGTGATCTCATTGTGGTTTTGATTTGCATTTCCTTGTCTTTACTTAAAAAAGTTTTTTTAGCAAGAAAAAGAATGCAAGTAATTAGACAATCCAATATACTAGCTTCTTCATTCTAAAAGCACTTGCAACAAAAATCAATTTTCATTTTGGGGACTTGATAGCAATTAATAATTACTGGACACCCTTGTCCTATGAATGAATAATGAATGGCAAGTGTCATGAAGCCACTTTTAAATTTTTATTTATTTTATTGTGGTAACACACATAGCATAAAATTTATCGTTTTAACCATTTTAAAGTGGATAGTTCAGTGAAATTAAATATATTCACATTGCTGTGCATGAGGCTATGTTTTGAAATTTATTTTTTACTTGGTTACTTTTTCCTTCAAAACATAAAAGCGACACTCAAAGTCCTGCACAGCCAGTTGAGTGAGGTCAATATTCTTGGAGAGAGAGTGACATCAGGAAGATAGTTTTGAATTACTTCACCTACTACTTCTTAGGTAGGCGGTGTGAAGTCTGGATTAGCAAACTCTTGAAGAAAGGTTTCAGGATCTGTCATAACCAACGTCAATGGAAAATTCTTTCTTTGAAATTGCCTTGAATGCAGTATACTGTTTAATCCACTTGGCCCACGTGTGTGATACTTGTGAAATTCTTTCGCTAACTCTGGGCAGACATAACTATAGCACTGCTTTACTTTCATAGCTGTTTCCAGGGATTGCTCTGGAGCAATTCCCACTTCTCGGCCTCAGCGGTCACTGAATGTAACATGTTACAGCCCACGCTGTGATTGACATGTGCTTGCCATGGCCGCCAGTCACATGTCCTTCAGCCACAGGAGGAGCTAGAGCGACACCGCCTTCACTCTCCGGTACCACGCTAGTCACTGGCCATTTTCCTCCTTTTTTGATGCTCAGGAGGCCGTTAATGCACAGCCGGACTGCACGGCTGTGTATGCGCCTGGAGCACTGAAGGACTCCAGCAGTAGCTCAGCAGGATATTCTGTTTTCTTGATTATTTAGTGGAGGTTTAATCAAAAGAAAGCAATGACCTTGAGGTTCTGCTTTAAGTATTTAAAGAACACTTGCTCCACAAACCTTCCCATCAAGTCAGTCGTCAGCTACACCGTGTGGCCTGGCCGCTTCGGGACGTGTGGCCTTTTCTGTTCATTCCAATAAGAAGTCTAGGGTATTGCTACTTCCATCAGCCTCTTTTACACTCGATTGCCCGCTTTTTCTGACTCCTTATTGCAACACATAAAAAGATAATAAACTGTGGTCTGTATTAGCATCGTGTTCCAATTTTGTACACTCAAGTGCCACAAGCTGGCGGCCGTCCTGCCATGTTCCTTTCTCCTGCCCTAGCTGCCGTCGTCGCCCGGTCCGCTGGCTGGGTTCTGAGATTGGTGACCGGGCGTGACGGCTGTCTGGCCCTCCGTGGCTGGGTTGCCTCCTCCTACCACTTTTTCCTCTCATACTGCCTTTCCCCGGGAAGCCGAGATGCCCATGGATGTCCCCACCCGTCAGGCCCAGGCTGGTACACACATCCGGGCATTCTGTATAATTGTTTTGAACGGAGGTTATAGGGGAGCAGGATAAAATTTTGATTTCTAGGTTATTGTTTACCTCATTGCTTATTAAAAAAAAATCATGGAAGTCCAGCCTAGCCTAGCAAGGGTGTTATCCTTAATTTTGACAAGAATTTAATATAGGTAGATGAGAAATAAAGTATGAAAAGGGCCCACTAGAGGCAGTGTGTAGGCCAAGGTCACTTAGGAAAGTGAAAGGGATGGGACGGTGAGATCATGAATGACGCAGCGTAAGTGTGGTCACAAATCCAATGTTTAGGTTGAATATCCTGGTAGAAGGTGACATATCTGGAGGAAGGCAGGGAATGGAACACTTGCAGAGGCTACTGCAGTAAGTATGTTTTAACTAATTAGCTTTCTGGGCAGTGGCTCTCAAACCAAAATGCACATCTGAATGACCCATGTGGTTAAAGCAAACAGCTCCCTGGGTCTTACCTGAGGCCTATTAAAAAAGACTCTAAGGGTGGCATTTTTACCCTTAAAAAGCTTTACAGGAGATAGGTTGAGGAAGAAATGCTTGAATTAGCAGAATTATTTTGCAATGTTCCAGAGACTAGTTTCTATCTCTAAACAGCAAGGAGGTGGCCTGAAGCATTACCAAAAGGGAAGGAATTGTTGTTTTCCACTCAGCAATCAGACTGTGGGCTCAAGAATGTCGTTGCTAAGCCTGTTTATGAACATGAAAATCAAAGATGGCATGTGATGAAGTGGGGAAAGAGAGAAAGGCTTGGAGGACACCGAGCAGATCAGAGGCACTGATGGGTCACTGCCGTTGACCTGTTGCGTGGGCAGCTCCTCAGCAGAAGAAGATGTCTCTCTAGAGCAGGGAACTGTGTTGGTACAATGACAACACAGCTCAACACACACTGGGGCTGAACAGAAGAGGCCAAGCCAGGCTTAGGGGTTGGCTCAAGCCTGACATTGTGGCTGAAGACGCAACCTTTGTTCTTGGTGTGATTGCTAAGGAAGGAGGGCTGGTTACCAAAATAGAATCACAGCTGGGAACTTATGTGTTTAGACTGAGTTATAGATGCATATGGGATGACTGCTTTATAAATTTGGATACCACTGTATCCACCGTATTCTATTTTACTTATATTAAAATTATAGTGTACTAAAAGTTTCCTGAAATCAGAGACTGTCTATTTTGTTTGGTGCTGTATCCCCACTATCTAGAACAGTGCCTGGCACATAGTAGATGCTTGTAGAAGCTCAATAAATGTTGAATGAGTCCATTGTTTCCAAGAGGAAGTTAAGAACACCAGGAATACCTGAACCCAGGTGACGCCTACCGCCAACCACGTTGGGACTACCCATCACGGCCTCGATAGAGGCACATATAGAATTGATGCTGAAGTTTGGTCTTAAGTTGGTTGTTTATCTTATTTATTCTTCTGTTGTTCCCTGGTAAAAGTTAGTGTCTTAATTCTTTCTTCACAGTTAAGATCAGTTCTCAAATCCTTCACTCCTATGAAATGTAAAAAATGTCAAGTTCTTGTGGTATTATTTTTCTGAGGGCACTTAAACATTTTCTGAATTGAAAAGATGATGGCTTAGCATGGCATCTGAATTCTCATTTTCATCATGGGGAAAGATTTCTTTTTTGATAATAGATTGCTTTTGCTTTGGAATTCTTACTGACAAAATTCTCAGAAATGGTGTGCAAAGGGATTTGACATACATTAGAACTCAGGACAGAGAATGAAACTCTGAGCAGAAAAGAGAAGCTACTGTGGGCTTACCCAAGAATAGTATCTATTTTTGTCCTTTCTCTTCTTTTCCAAAGAAATGGCAAAGAAAAATTCCTTTTTCTCCCTGACTCTGAGGATATGCTGTATGTGTTGGCAATTCTTCCCCTTGCTCACAAAGGAGTCATGCTAATAGTAACCAGGTACTCTTGGCATTCTTAGTGTTTGATTTGATTCTGGGGAAAATAAGCCAGGTACCACTCCACCATCGAGCATTTGGAGCATTTGCCTAACTGCATGTGGGCAAAGTCAGCCATAAATTCCAACTATTTCATAGACCACCCAGCCAGAGCACTCTGGTGGGGCGCACACAGGAAACCACCACTAAGAGACGAGCACTTGGGATTAAGCAAGTCATAGTCACCAGCTGCTGACAGGCGCTGGCAAAAGCATTGGCTGTCATTTCCAATTTGGGGGGTGTGCTTTTGTGTCCAGAACCCACATCAAACACATTGCTGCAATTAAGCAGATTGTCTGCCACAGTAAGTTTCATGGAAATGTTTTCTTGCACTTCTCTGGTGCATATAAATGAGGTGAAAATTCTGTTTTTCTTTCTTCAGAGCCTGAAATGTAAAGGTTATAAAGGATGGATGTGAGCATAACATAGCAGCTCTTGAAAACACATTCTGTTGCTTAAACCAAATCAATAGCCCATGAGTGAGTTATCTACCATTATAGTTGTATAGTTTCTGAAAAGGCTATACAACCAAGCCTATGTCTTCTTCTGTTGTTTTTAGTTTGAAGTTGTTGTGAAAACTTGCTGCCTATTTTCCTTTCAAATGGGAAAATTGGTAGAAATACTTTGTAAGCTGTAACGTGCCTTAAACTGCCAGGCTTTCCAAGGTTTCGGAAATTACATTTGGCACTTTGTAACGCAAGGATTTTTTTTAGTGCTTATTGATTATGTTTCTCATATTTCACCCAGCAGAAGTCTCTTGTCCAGGGCCTATGTCTATAAGAAGTGTATTAATCCTTGGGCTTGCATTGCTGCATGCTCTGAAGAAAGGGCTCTGTAACTATCCACAGAAGCCAGAGCTAAATCTGTGATTCAAATAATGTCAAAGGCATGTCTGCTTAGATAATTGTATGAAGCCAGGTGGCATTAATTAGGGACTCTATATACTCATGACTGAGACACCAGCTTTGGTTCCAGTCCCGTGGCTCCCTGGCGCCACTGTTAATCTCAGAATTGTAGGTGGCGATGGTAGAGTCCAGACTCACCAGCACCATCCTGGAACTCTGAGGAGAGTGTTAGGACCCCAGGCCTAGGCGTCACCCTGCGACTGCTGTTTTGCCTACATTTGTAGAGCAGTTGCTTCAGTTGGAGGAGCAGAGCCTGGGCAAGGCCTGTCCTGAGGGCGAGCGACGGTGAAAAGGCAAATCTTCTGCGTGGTGGTCAGGTTGTGGTGGCTGCAGCCACCACCAGTCCTGGGACTTAGGGAGTTTTATCCAGATTTTCCTCCTGCATTTGTGGGAGACCTAGCCCTCTTACCTAGCTCAGTTCTTAAGAGGTGGGACCTGAATGGAATGGGTTGAGGCCAAACCAAGGATTTGGGGCAGAGAGCAATTTATAGTCTTATTAAAAGGTTAGGTTGACTTGGGATGCAATGAAATGTCTGAATTCTTCAGTGCAAACCAGCTAGCTGGTGGAGAGCAAGAACTCTTACGTGAAAGGGCCAGTAACAGAGAACAGGAAAGGTAGAGTAAACTGGGCAGAGCCTAGAGAGCCCTTCTTAGGCAACGGTTCTTTGATCCCTTTAATTTCTTCTGGCCTGAAATGTGGCTGATGGGGAAGAAATTTCCTTTTACTTTAGGTTCTCGTTGCCTAAAGCTCCTTACGTCTGAATTGTTGGATCTGAGAATTTATGCTACGTGAGGATTTAGAGGCCCAGCCAAAGGGAGCTTGTCTTTTCCTCCTTACCATCATCAGGTGATATTTTGATACATTTATTTGAAAAATATTCCTAACACAGAGGTCTAGACATCAAACTTCAGGAGTAGAAAATTTCCTTGGAAGTATTATGCCAGGTTTGTACATCAAATGGTTATTTCTAAAGATAAATACATGTCAGTTCACTTGTACAATCATAATAGTCGGGCAGTGAGGAGGAAGGCTGCAGCTGGACTGTGACCCAGTTTCCCCCCACTATGAGGGCATGTTCCACATGGGATAGGAGGAAGAAGGCAGGGCACCCTATCTAATCTCCTAGTCAGTATGATTCTGGACATCCCAGTGCTAGCAGGAAGGTCTTCCCTATGGAATGCTCTTAGCAATATGTCCTTGAAAACTGACGTGAAATCTGGGGTGTAAAAGAGACATGTTTCATGACTAAAATGTTCCCTTACTGTGTGAGATAATCCCATAAATCCCCCATTGGGGAGCTTATCTATTACTCTGGGCCAGAGAATGTGTTCTCATCATAAGAAGAAAGGACTGGGGAGCCACCCTCGATCTCCCAGACTTCTCTCTGCTTTATCTGAGCCCCTGGATTACATGAATCTTTTAAAGCATTATGAAGGCTTAATACTGAGTAAGATCTTGATTTCTGTGAGCCTGATCCTTTGCATGGCTCAAGCAAGAGTCAACTAGAGCAAAGAAAACAGAGAAAATGGTTCCAAGTACATGTGCCCGACTTCTAAGATCTACTTACGTGTCTTAACTTTTTTTTTGACAATTGTTCCAAATTTAATTTATGGAGAAGAATAAAAGAGGAAAGTTTTAAATCAGGCTCTTTAAGTACTCAGTGAATTAAGTGTTTTTCTATTTTTTCATTGTGGTAAAATATATATATAAGATAAAATTTACTATTTAACCATTTTAAGTGTACAACTCAGTGGCATTAAGTACATTCACATTGTTGTGCAAACAACATCACTATTTCCAGGCTTTTTTTTATCATCCCAGACAGAAAACCTGAACTCATTAAACAATATCTTCCTGTCCTCTTACCTTATCCCTTGGTAATTTCTATTCTGCTTTCAGTTCATGTGAGTTTGACTATTCTAGTTCCTTACATTCCACATAAGTGGAATCATATATCTGTCTCTTTGTGTTCCACTTATTTCACTTAGCATAATGTTTGCAAGGTTCATCATGTAGTAAATATCAGGATTTCATTGCTTTTTTTTTCTCCCCTCACCTGAGCATATTTTTCCCATTGCTTTTTCAGAGAGAGTAGAAGGGGGGGTGGGGAGAGAGAGAAACAGTGATGTGAGAGACACATTGAGTGGTTGTGTCCCGCTTGTGCCCTAACTGGGGCTGAGCCTGCAACTAAGGTTCGTGTCCTTGGCGGGACCCTTTGGTCCACAGGCTGACGCTCTAACTACTGAGCCAAACTGGCTAGGACAGAATTTCATTCCTTTTTAAGGGTCAGTAATGTTCCACTGTATGCATATACCACATTTTGCTTATTCATTCATGTAGATGGCCATTTGGGTTGTTACCACATTTTGGCTACTGAGAATAATGCGGCTGTGAACACTGGTGTACAACTCCTGTGTTTGAGTCTTTGTTTTCAATTCTTTTGTATCTATACCCAGAAGTGGACTTGCTAGTGATTCTATATTTAACTTTTTGAGGGATCACCACACTGTTTTCCACAACAGCTATGCCATTTTGCATTTCCAATAGTAATGTTATGCACAAGGATTTCAGTTTCTCCACATCCTTGCCAATGCTTGTTAATTTCTGTGGTGTTTTTTTTAAATTTATTTTTATTGTTGAGAGTATTACAGGTGTCCATTTTCCCCCCCCAATTGATCCCCTCCACCTTGCTCCCACCCTCTCCCCAGGCCTTCACCCCTTTATTGTCTGTCCATTGGTTATGCATAAATGCATGTAACTTCTTTGGTTAATCTCTTCCCACCCTCCACCCCCCTTCCCTCTGAAATATGATAGTCTGTTGCATGAGTCAATGTCTCTGGATCTATTTAGTTCGTCAGATTCTTTTGTTCATTAGCTTCTTCTTAAAGAAGGCCCTTCAACATTTCCTGTAGTGCTGGTCTGGTGGTGATGAACTCCTTTAGCTTTTCCTTGTCTGAGAAGCTCTTTATCTGACCTTCAATCCTAAATGATAGCTTTGCTGGGTAGAGCAATCTGGGTAGTTCCATGTTTTTCATCACTTTGAATATTTCTTTCCACTCCCTTCTGGCCTGCAAACTTTCTGTTGAGAAATCAGCTGACAGTTGTATGGGGGCTCCCTTGTAGGTAATTAACTGCTCTTCTCTTGCTGCTTTTAAGATTCTCTCTTTGTCTTTAACCTTTGGCATTTTAATTATGATGTGTCTTGCTGTGGGCCTCTTTGGGTTCCTCTTGTTTGGGACCCTCTGTGCTTCCTGGACTTGTAAGTCTATTTCTTTCCCCAGGTAGGAAAAGTTTTTTGTAATTATTTTTTCAAATAGGTTTTCAATTTCTTGCTCTTTCTTCCCCTTCTGGCACCCCAATAATATCAATGCTGGGCCTCTTGAAGTTGTCCCAGAGGCTCCTTATATTATCTTCATATTTTTGGATTCTTTTTTCTTTTTGTTCTTCTGGTTGGGTGCTTTTTGTTTCCTCATGTTCCAAATTTGCTGATTTGATTCTCAGTTTCCTCTACTCTACTGTTGATTCCCTGTAAATTATTCTTCAATTCAGCTTGTGTAGCCTTCATTTCAAATTGATACTTTATTATGTTATTGATTTTCTCAGTTATTTTCGTAATAGTCTGCTTGAGCATCCTTATAAACAAAATTCTGAACTCTGTATCTGTTAGCTTGCTTGGATCTATTTCATTTATTTCCTCTTCTAGAGATTTCTTCTGTTCTTTCCTTTGTGACTTGTTTCTTTGCCTCCACATTTTGGCTGCTTCCAGGTGTTTGTTTCTGTGTATTAGGTAGAGTTGCTATGTCTCCTGGAATTGGTAGAGTGGCTTTGTGCAGTAGGTGTCCTGTAGGGTCCAGTGGCTCAGCCTCCCCAGTCACCCGAGCTGGGCCTTCTAGGTGCTCCCCTGTGTGGGCTGTGTGCACTGTCCTGTTGTAGTTGAGCCTTGGTTGCTGTTGGCATCACTGGGAGGAATTGACCCCCAGGCCAGTCAGCTGTGAGGACCAGCTGCAACTACAGCCAGAGAGCTGCTGTGCTGGAGACACCCCTATGGAGCAGGATTTATTCAGTAGAGTTTTGGTGTTCACCAAGTGCGCCCCTTGAGTGTGTCACTCGTGGATGTGGTAGGGTTGTAATCCAGCGTGGTAGAGTCTGACCCCCAGGTGCACTGTCTCTGGGGCCTCCTGGGAGGTGCAAAGTCAGCCTGTGCCAGTTCCTTGCCCAGGGCCCCCCAGCATGAGCTACTCAGCAAACCTCAGTTGGCTGCTACTTGTGCTGGGCTTGGCGGTGCCCAGGAGAGGCCAAGCTATGAGCCAATGCAGGCTGCCGCTAGTGCCAGGCCTGGGGCCGCTTATCAAGCCATACGGGGCATGCTGCTGCTTGTTTGAAAGATTTTAGGAAAGTCCTAAGCATGAGGCTGGAGAGGCCACTTGCACAGAAAAGCCCCTGGAAATGGCCTGGATGAGCTGCAGGTGGGGAGGGGCGGGGCCTCCGGGAATCCCGGGGCAGGGCCAAAGGTGGAGTCAGGTGCTGGCGACTCAAATATGGCGCCTGCCCGCCGGCTGTGTGCGGGGAGGACTCGCCACAGGAGCCATGGCCTCTGCCAGCCCTTCTGCCCGGGAGGAAGCCGCCCCTCCGCCTCTCGCCCGGATCTCAGGCAGGTTAGTTCCTCCCCGAGTGTCCCGGGTCCTTTCAGGCTGCTGCCCGGCGCTGGGCTCAGAGGGAGCGTCCGAGTGAGTCCGCGCCGGGCCCTTTAGAGGAGCTGCTGGGGCTCCTGCAGCCTCCGCGACCCTCAGCGACAGTCCCCGCTGGTTTCACAACCCAGAGTTGTGGGGACGTCTCTTCCCAGCTGGCCCTGGAGCCCTGGGCTGGGGGCCTGCTGTGGGGCTGGGACCCCTCGCTCCTCTGGGAAACCCCCACCGCCGAGATTCCCTCCTGGGTTTAAACCGCCGCACCGGGTGTGGGCCTGCGGCTGCGTCTCCAGGATTCAGCCCTGATCCGCCCGCGTCTCCGCCCCTCCTCCCGCTCTCGGTGCTGCTTCAGCTCCCTGCTTGTGGGGCTTCTGTTCAGCCAGGTCTCAGGAGGCCCTGAGTGATGGTGTTTCTGCATTTTAGTTGATGGTGGTTCTGCATTTTGATGAGGTTGCAGGAGCTGGCGGGTATAGCTGTTATCTATGCCGCCATCTTGATATCTGTTTTTTTTTTATGATTACCATCCTAATGGGTGTCTTAGCTATTTTTTTTGGTCGTCTCGTTATTAAATATCTGTAAGGTTAATAATATTTTTCTACTTATGACCTTGCCGTTATGAGCAGCTAGCTGCGTCTTTCTGGCTATCTTGCCTCAGGAGCAGACTCGCCCCTGGAGCAAAACTGCCAAGACTGAGCTGCTTAGCTCTCCCTTTGAAGGTCCTGACTAACGTGATTCCCCCCTTTCACCTCCAGCCAACCTGTCTGGGAAACTGATGGGTGAATAATAGAGAAGCTCATTGGGCAGTTTGGAACCACTAGCATAACCTTATTTAACCCAAGCAGTTAAGGAACCAAATTCCCCATCAGCTTTATTTATGGGACCTGTCTCTAGTATGTCCTCTATTCAGCTTTGACTGTCCACGCCGATGACGAGGGATCTGACATCTCTGGCCTGATCCATTACTGTGAATCGTTGTGTTGTTTTTGCTATGGAGGTATGGTTTGTTTCCTAGGAAGTTGGTATGTGTATTTGTTTAGTAAAAGTGATTTTTATGAACATTTATGATTATTGATATTTTGAATATAATATTCAGTAATCATCACGGAGGAATTTGTATTACTGTTGCTTAAGCCATCATTGCCTTAAAAGTGCATGCAACTTCTGAATGTTACCGATTATTTTTTCACTGTTGTTAGTAAAAGCAACATCTGCTCACTTTAGATCTTTAAGGACCGTCTGCTTCTGTTCCTGCTGAAGTTCAAACATTCAGACTGCAGTTGGCACCTCAGGGATGGAAAGCCAGGCTGGGGCCTGTGTTCCTTCCTGGGTTGTTGATAAAGCTGTCAACCAGGTTGTGGGGCAGAGTTCTGGCAAGACCAGGGTTCAGAATTTCTAAATCTTAGCTAACTAGCAATGGATGTCATCCAGGGAATGACTATGACACACTAACTCCTTGCTACATAGAAATACACACATATATAATAACACTCCATTTGGGGTTTTCTGTGATAATACTGTGGGCTACAGAAATTCTAAACTGGATCAATTAGAAGAAGCCTAATACACTATGTGCTTTGCTTAACTTTTTTTTTAAATCGAAAAACTGCTAAAGGTCTTAGGCCTGTCTTCCTGGCACTTTACATAAGTAGCCAGTTTTATAAAATAAATCTGATGATATTAGAAATAAAAAATTAGATACCTCACTTGAGAAATTGGAATCTTGAGTTTGAAGTAAGAGTTTCTAGAGACACTGGTGATTTTAAGTGCCGCTCAAGAGGTTTGTCAGTTCTTCAAACTCATCTAGGATCTTGCTATTCAAAGTGTGGCCTGAAGACCACCACCACCATCATCATCATCACCAGGAACTTGTTCCAAAGAAAAAAATCTCAGGTCCTTCCCCAGACCTGTGAAGAAGATTCTGCATTTTAACAAGACTCCCATGTGATTAGTAAATACATTAAAATTTGAGAAGTACTTATCTAAAAGAGCTTTCTATTTAAATGTAGAGGAAGATTGCCTTTAAATCAAGTCCTTTAAAATGCACAAGGTGCTCCTCCTTTTATCATCTAATTAGTAAAAGAATACCCTAAAGAGAAACTTTAAAATACTCAGTCTTAATTAAGTGGCCATTAATTAAAATTTGGCAGCATCTTAATTGAAATACTGTTTCCAAGGCCTTCAAAATTTCTTTGTAGTTTACTCTTTACTGTAATTACTTGTAATCTTAAAGTGAGTTTTCAGGGATATGGTCCATTTCACTCATGAAGTTTGGGGTTGATTATAAATTGATTCACCTTCTGGATTGTAACCTAATTTCAGCTTCTCCACAGCATCTGGAGACTGAGAAATGCTATGAAGCATGTTAATAGGTTATTGTGACATCTTTTTTGTCAAGTAGTTTAACAAATACAAGGATTTTATTTTATTTAAAAATTTTAGGTTTTATTTTTAGATTTTATTTATTCATTCATTTATTTACAAAATGTTTATTAAGGCCTACCAGATTTTTTCCTGAAAGATATTTTTTGTTTTATTTTATAAGTGTTTTAAAATTCAGTACAAATATAATTTGAGTAAAGCAAAAACTTAGCAATTGAGGACACAAAATGTATATTTTATTTCTTGTCTATTCTACTCAATACTGTGTTTTATATAGAATTGCTATATGAAACAATAATATGTCAAAGCATACATATCAAGCAAGGTAGTTTTTAATATACCTCTTTTCAATTTGGGGTGGGAATTTGCATTTCAGAATATTCAGAATTTTTACTGTTAGGTGTGTGTGCATGCTTCATTGCATATAGTATGAAATATGTTTCATTTCCCTATGACAGCATCAATAAATAGCTCTGACGTTAGAACAATGGTTTAAGTACATGTGTCAAGTCTGGCAATAGTGGGGCTTGATGTTTCCAATTGTATTTTCCACTAGAAGTATCTAAGGACATTGGTTGAGTTACTGAAATACCTTTACTACTTCACCTTGACAAGTGTTCATAGTATGTTTGCAGAGAACTTGCAGCATTTTTGAAAGAGTTTATTAGCTCATGAGGGAACGTAAAGTTCTAAAGCAGAGTTGCTTTGATGTTTCACAAGAAGATCAGCGGTGAACCTGAGCACCACATTCTCTTCCTTGGCGTTTTTTATGATGGTCATCATATTTTAGCAAAACTAAGAAGTTTCCGACAGTCTCATGTTCTGATAGTACTGTGCTGTGGCTCAGAACATGTACATATACATATATGTTGTATTCTTAGAAATAAAGAAGAGAATATGAGGTCATTTGAGAGAAACATTCTAGTCCCAGATTATTCTGAAGTGTTTGCTGACAAAGTTCACAACAAAGTCGTTTAGCCACAATTGCAGTTGTGTGTGAGCTGCTTATTTTAAAGAACATATTCACAGACACATTGATACTATCTTCAAGATATTTTCATTGTTTTGTGCAATGTACAAGTGGATATGATGGGACTATAATTTTTGTATTTATAGAAAAGATGGCTCATTGCCAATTAGAATATCATGCTTTCATTAGCGCTCACAATCTTTCTTAATATCTCTCCTGGAAAAAGTAAAGCACCTAGACAAAAATAAATAAATTGCTCAATTTCATATTGTTAGACATTACAAAGTTAGAAAACAAGTTAATGAGCTTTCAACTCTCACTTCTTTTAAGCTACTTTATATTTACCATCTTCTAAGACCCTGGAATCCAGCTTCTAACACTGTGGAGCTCAGTGTAGAGAGTATGAGGAATCCCCAAATATAAGGAGACATGGAGAAAATCTATGGTCCTCGCACACACCTCAACATTTGTGTCATCTTAGGTTATATTTGTGAGGATGAGACAGAGTTAAATTATTGAGCACAACTTCCTTGGTTGTTCATATTCGCATCATGTGCTGGGGTGGAGTTCACAAAGGCCTGGCAATGCACCATACACAGGCCTTCAGTGTTATTAATCTCTAACTCAAAGTTGTTCTCTTCTAAATTACCACCAAGGCAAATTATTGGTAACCCCAAACAAGTTCATTATATTGCTCATTTCTCTGCAGAGGCCACAACATCAGTATGAGACACCTAGAGAATCAACTAGAGAATCAACACACATTTTTCTTGATTGTACTTTTAAAAAATGGTTTTCTTAAGAAGATATGCACATTTCTGATACAAAATCCAGAAATGGAAAAACAATAGTTTTGAAAGTCAAACATGGACAGTTAGTAAAATATATCAGTATATCTTGTCTCTTTAGGAATGCTGCCATTTCCCCCTCAAATCCAACTCTTTAAAGGTAACAGTTTAAAAGTTGAATTTTGGGAACGACTAGTTGACATTTGAATGTTAAATATATATAATAAAACGAAAAAAAACCACCCCAAGAAAGACAATCACATTGCTTTATTTCATGGAACAACAGCTGGGATGCTCATTTACTGTCTTTTACAGGCTAATAAAATTTATTCTAATACAGCTTTCCAAATACCATTACGAAAGCCAAGAATTTATTATTTTTTTGCTAGAAATCAAATGACTCCTTGTTTTATGGAATCTGCTGATTATTTTACCATTTGGGGATAGAGCTATAGTCTCAAGAGCTGCAGAAATTCAACTACACCCAATTCAAATCACTTCTTACACTGTGTTCCTGAAAACGTATAATTTAAAATACACCTTCATTTTGTTGGTCACTAAAATCAATGCACAGTTACTCAGAAAGAGGGCTGGATGACAGTCTATCTGGTGTTTTGCTTGGTTTGGAGTGTTCATCTTTTGCCCATATTTATCACTGTTTGTTAAAACAGTCCCTATCTTCCTTTCTCACCTCTTCATTTTTACCTAAAAGACTGTTGGGGGAAGGCGGATCATGTGCCAGGTCAACGGTCGGTGTCATATTAATTAGCCTATCCAGGGTTTAATGGAGAGTAGGATTAAAATACTAGATAAATTAAATGTTAAAGAGCTGTCCTTGGGGGGTGAGATGAAAAGTCTTATATTAACTTTCATGAATAAAGATGCTTGGAACTTTTGCCAGATGAATCTGTTGAGTGCAGATCTGGCTTTTATTACTTTTGTTTGGGTCTTGATGATTCTGTGTACAGGTGTTCCCACTGAAAGCATACCTTATGCTGTGGTCTTCTTTTTACCACTGACTTCAGCTATGCTCTTTTATATGTGCTTTCATTAATTAAAACAATAACAATAATAGTGAAAGCTAGTATCAGTGTTTTACTTAAAATGAATGTTTATGAGTGTCTTTACTCTGACCAGTAATTATATTTTACACATATAAATTAAGTAATATACTATTTACAGCAGTGGGGAAAACGAAGGTAGGTACTATTATGATCCCCTCTGAAGAGGTGGGGAAACTGAAGAACAGATAGGCTTAGTAATTTTCTTAGGGTTATACAGCTAGAGGTAAAAGTCAGGATGCTAATAAATAGAATCAATTTCCTGCATGATATTTTTGGAATGGAGGTGGTGCGAAACCGTCCACATGGTCAAGTGGTGACCTCAGCTCCTTCTATTCCTTACTCACTCAGACTGTTGGCTCAAAAGGCAGGTGAGTCACAGGTAGGCTTTTTGTGGTTATTGGTATGTGGATGGATAATTCTGGCCCACGCCACTCTGGACAGTGCACTAAAGATCAAGCATGTGGACACCATGACTCAGTTCCAGCCAGTCTTCCAGCTTTTACTTGGAAAATCCCAGGAGAATAGAACAAAGATTTTGAAATAAAAATTATGAAAAGAATGGAATTGGTTTTGTCATTAACCTTTTTGCTTAGAGATTCTTTTTTCTTTCTTTCTTTTTTTGGTCCAATCAATAGCTATTAGGTAGACTCTTTTATACCAGTGGTATAAATGAATTTAGAATTTGTCAAATTAAAAATAATGACCTTTCATTTTAATAGAATATCACTCTCCTGTCCCTAACCCTTTTTTCCTCGAGTTTGGCCCTTCTGAGTTCAATTAAGCAAAATGTTATTGATTAAGTTTCAATATAAGCAAAGCTCTGTGTTCCGAAGGATGAAGCACAGTCCCTGTCCTCAGGTGCACACGTGACTGTACTGTCGGTCAGCGTGTGGTGGGGGATTGTCGTGCATGTTCAGGCTGTGGTGGGGGTGAGGTTAGAGAGGAGGGACAGAAAAATCATATGGGGGATTGAGATAGACGTTGAGCCCACACCCTGGGGACCTTACTTATTATGTAGGGTTTAGATTTTACTCTGTGGGCAAGAGGCCATTGCAGGAAGGAGGTGAGCAAGAAATGGGTTTTAGGAATCTAGGTAACTCCACCCTCAAGGCTGGATTTTAAGCGTGTAACTGTGTGTGAAGGTGGCTTATTGAAGGTAAAGAACAGAAGCAGAGGCTAGTTGGGAGGCTTTTAGGGTAGTTCAGAGGAGAGAGGTAACAAGGACCTGAGACCTGGAGTACAGTGGGAATGGAAAAGACAGTCCAAGTTGAATGTATGTAACTGTCTACCGGGGGCGGGGGTGGGGTAGGGTGGGTGGAGGGGGGTGGAGGGCGAAGGAAGGAGTGTGGTCAGTGTTTCTTGCCTCTGAGTCTTCGGGTTCTGATGCATAAG
Organism: Miniopterus natalensis; assembly: GCF_054644295.1. Classification (NCBI taxonomy): domain Eukaryota; kingdom Metazoa; phylum Chordata; class Mammalia; order Chiroptera; family Miniopteridae; genus Miniopterus; species Miniopterus natalensis. The sequence continues at coordinate 26,968,866 of NC_142086.1, forward strand.
ACTGTCCCGTGCAACTGAAATAAAAAGGAACAGGGACCAACTTGTTTTGCCTTGTTGTTTGTTTTTGCAGTGGTTGGTCATAGGGAAGAGATTACTTCTTAAAATAATGTGATAATATGTTTTTCAGCTTTTTATACACTATTTTTTTGAAGGAGTAATGTAGGAAAAGCAATCTATAAAACATTTATTATTAGAATAATAAAACTAGTAGGATATAAAATAGAGGAAGGGATTGGGATATGTTTGTTTTTCTTATGAAGGTAGCTGCATCTAGAATGTAGAGTTTCCACCCTTGCAGCAGCCGGGAAAGCAGGAAAGAGAGAAACTGGGAACTGTGTGCCAGCTTTTTACTGCCTCACCCTGGAAGTGACACATGTCATTTTCACTTATATTAGACATCCAGGCTAGTGGTATCGGTCTGTCAAATGGTATTCACACTTAATTTTAATAGATATACGATTATCTTCCCTGTTTCTACATAATAACATGCTAGTATAATAGAATGTTTAGAGGGATACACACATTAATGACGGTAACCTTTGGAAAGTGGTGTTAAGGGATACTTTCACCTTCTCTTAACATACTTCTATATTGTTTGAATGGTTTACAAAAACATTATTAATTTTGTAATAAAAAGCATAGAGTTCTGTAAATAAAACACAAATGACTCACATTTTATATACTGTGTTGTAACCTTTTCCCAACCTCGTCATTACACTGCTTCTCTGAAAGGAGAGAGGGAAATGTAGGGGACAAATGAAGTGTTTAGTGAACTTGACTGAATGTGCCACCCTCTGTTGCTTCAATCCTCAGTTTTAGGATGGGTCTAATCATAGTTTTACCTCTGTTACCTCTTCCCGGAACAATTCCACCCTCACCTCTTTCAGTGCTCTGCTAAAATGTTTTCTTTTCAGAGAGGGCTTTCCTACCACCTTAAATAAAAGGGCCCCTCCAGCACCCCCCCCCCATGTTTTCATCATTTTGCTTACTCTCCTTTATTTTTCTATACTTTATGACTTAGCACCACCACATATATCGTGTATTTAATTGTTTATCTGTAATTGTCTGTCTCCCTTCCGAAGTCTTCTTGAGAATAGTGCTCTATTTTGTTTATGGCTGTATCTCCAGGTCGAGCATAGGGACTGAAATATAGGAGACAGTCACATGTATCTGTATCTTTTTTTGTTTGTTCAAAAAATTGACAGTGTTTTTAAAAAAATTTATTGACTGGGGAGAAAAAGGGGCATCTGTAATATTTTAAACAAAAATAAAAATTTAAAAAAAAGAAAAAGAAAAAAAGAAATAAAAAAGTAAAACTGTCAAAAAAAATTTATTGACTGATTGATTTTAAGAGAGATGGAAGGAGAAAGAGAGAAACATTGATTTTTGCTGTTCCACTTATTTATGCATTCATTAGTTGATTCTTGTATGTGCCCTGACTGGGGATTGAACCCACAACCTTGGTGTATCAGGACGACACTAACCAACTGAGCTACCTAACTAGTCACAATGTCTTTTTTTAGACAGTTTATACAGTATAGATGTATATGGGCAAAAAGTAAAATATTTGTTAAGTGAATAATACCCTCTATGGTAATTGTAAGGATGAAATGACATAAGTATATAAAACCCTTGGCACAATACCTGGCACATAGTAAGTGCTCAGTAATTATCTTTTAAAATTAATAATTATTTTTACTAGTGACACTACCAATTTCATATTATTTTATTAATTCTTATAACTAATAAACCCACAGCATAATTCCTGGGACATAGTAAGACTCAATAAGTGTCAGTTCTGATTATGAATAAAAATCAGTGCATGGCATAAAGCCCAAAAGAATAGGAGCTTGGTTAATGAGAGTTGATAGTTGCTGAGCCCTGTCATCTCCCTGCACCCCCCTCTCTGCTGAGGACTGCTTCTCCTGAGGCCAGAGGTATTTTTGGCCCCTTTCCTCAAACCTGTCACTGGTTCTATACACTCCCTCCTGCATTATTTCCACATGACAGGAGTGTAACTTCCTAATTAATCTTTTGAATAGTTTTTTTAAAGTACGCATTAGTCATACTTGTATGCGCAGGAGAGTCTGAAACCCAGCAGCTCAGTTAGGTAAAGAAAGCATTTTTTGTAGTACATCTTATAAGATGTAGTTAGAGTAGGTATTCTATCAAACCACATGCATTTTCAGTTAAGAAAAATAACAGAGCTTCTCCCTGCCTTTGCCTCTGCCCTTTGGCATGTATGCTGCTGAAAACCACTCTTTAGTCTCTGCAGGTAGTTTAGTTAATAATACTAGTTCCAACACTAATAACTAGCAACACAATCATTTGCCGTTCCCCGCTCCATTCTGTTACCCGTCGGATTCTAGTCTCTCTTATTCATAGGTTCTGGCAGTTCCAGTTTTCCAACTTGTTTTCACTTACATTGTCTGATTTAGAGGCTTTCAAATGTCAACTCCTTTGAATTCTTGTCCAAAAGAATTGTTTTATGAAAGCCCAGTGTGTAAAACAAATGAAAGCTGAACTCTTCTGGTCAAAGATAGACATCTGGGAACACGCAGCGCCGTGTTTCCCTGACTGTTAGCCGACCGTGCTGTCCGCATACATTGCTATGCCCACTCTCTCGTCACTACGGCCACAGCTCCTGTTTTCCCCCTTGATGTCCTGTGTTACATATCCTGTCTTCTGTAGCTTCTGTAGTGGTCTCTGCATATCCCCATCATCATTCTGGCCATACTGAATTTTAAGTTGATTTGTTTGTTTCTCCCACTGGATAATGACATCCTCAAGGCAGGGACTTCTGTATCCACTGCCTAATAACACTTAGCACTCACTCTATCAGAGCTGATCAGTGACTGACTCACTGGCCACGTCTAAGATCAGAGATGTGAAATCAGAAGGGGTAGCAAATCCAGTGGCTTTTGAAAATGTGAAAAAGAATAACTTTGAGTTCTTGGTTGATGAAATCCATAAGATGAAAATACTTGAAATTTTGTTGCTTTTAAAGGCTAGAATGTATTGATATAATAAACTGGCATGCAAAGATAAGTTATTTCATTCATTTATTCCCTTTTTTTTTAAATCATTCAATCCCTTGACTTTTATTGAGCACCTATAATGAAAAATCATGGTTAAAGAGATTAATGAGACAAGATTTCTACCATCAAGAAATTTATGACCTTGCTAGGGAGATAAAATGTAAACAAATTATAGGCAAGAATAATATAAAGGTTGCAGTGTATTTTCTTCAAAGCTCACTGTAAACTTTATGAGAATAGAACCTGTGGCTTGGTATCAGTTGTATTGGTATCAGTTGTATTGAATAACAACTGAGTGTGAACAAGAAATGATTCATTCCAGTGGGAAAACTTATGGCAAGTTTCATGGAGAATATGATATTTGGTTGAACTATAAAAGATGGGTAACAATTCAATAAGTGAAAAAGATTGGGAAGATAATAGGGCATTATAGTTGAGAGAACAACATAAAGCGTGGATCTGTAAAATTTCCTAGAATGTTAGGGTTATGGCGAGTAGTTGGATATGGTGCAGTGTAGGTGCCTAAATAGACGTAGTGGAAGATGGGGCTAAGGTGGACGTTCTGGAAAGGTTGTTTGGAAATGTGAAATTCAGACTGAGGAGTTTGCATTTTGCTCTGTAAACACTGGGGAACCACTGAAGGCATTTAAGGAGAGAGTGTAAGCATGGAACCCAGGGGGCTATTTAAAAGTATAATTGGATAGCAAATGAGTGAGCTCATGCTGGGACCAGTTAGGAAGCTCTAGCAACACACCAAGCAAAGATTGATGTAAGGGCAGGAACAGGGCAGTGGCAGAGTGAGGGGAGAGGAGATGGGTGTGGCAAATAGCACTGAAGCGTACTTGAAGGACTTTGGCCACCAGATTGGTGTGGGTTGAGAAGAATTTATTTGATTCCAAGAGCTCAAGCCTGGGTGACTGTAAGGATGCTGGTGCCATGACCGAGGGAACTAAGGAGGGCAAGCATGTTTGGTCTGTCTGCACTTTTGCAAATGCTGAGCTTGAAGTCCAGAGGCCACATCTCTGTGGCTACAGCCATCAGGCAGTGGAAATTTGAGCCTGGCACCTCATGGGTTGCAGCCTGAAAGTCTTGTCTGGTCTAAATTTGGAGTAACCAGATTATTTTTGAATGGCAACATCGTGACCATTACAAAGACTTTCTAAACAAGTAGTAAAATTTTTATGATGCAGTATAACACTCAATATTTTTCTTTGATTCTTTCTTGCCATGTCATTTTAATCCTTTCCTTCTTTTCTTTATACTTCCCAAAGGCCATTAACCAAGGAAGGAATGCTTTTCTTTCTGAGGCTCCTGCCCAATTTGGTGAGGCCCAAAGAAACAATATGTTAAGGACAATTTGAAAAGTTTTGCTCTGTTCTTAAGCTGGCTCTAATGGTTCAGGACCATGTATCTCTGAGGTGTTTACCATTGTCTCATATGACCACCTCGACTGGTGCCTGTAAACTGGGACTACGAGATGGTATTGCACAGTCTGCTTCCAAAAACAGCGCATTTTGAATATAAAACTCTGATTTTGAAAATAGTCCTGGACACTGTCCTTTCCCTGCAGCCCCTGCTCTGAGCCAATGTCTGCTCTAATCCTGTTTTGGAGCTTTGCTCTCCATTTCTGTCCTCACTAAAGCATTTTTACCTTTCAGCCTATGGAGCTTTCCTATTTTGTGTGTGTTTTTTCAATTGTGGTGAAAAATATATAACATGAAATTTACCATCTTAGCCATTTTTAAGTGTCCTGTTCAGCAGTGATAAGAACATTCATATTGTTGTGCAACTAATCTCAGGAACTCTTTTCATCTTGCAGAACTGAAACTCTATACCCATTAAATAATAACTCCCATTCCTTGCACCCCTTCTTTCCACTTTCTGTCTTTATGATTTTGATGCCTCTAGGTACCCATATAAGTGGAATCACACAGTATTTGTCTCTTTGTAATGCCTTCATGGTTTTGGTCCTTCTCCTTGGGTAGGACTTGAACTCACTTTAGGCTTCATCACTCTGTGTTCCCACTGGCAGGATAAAGGCTTGGAGGCCAGAACACCACTGGCATTAGTTTGGCATTTAAATAAAAACTACAATGAGGTATCACCTCACACCTGTAAGAATGGCTATGATCAACAAGACAAGCAATAACAAGTGTTGGAAAGGTTGTAGAGAAAAGGGAACCCTCATTCACTGCTACTGGGAATGTAGACTGGTACAACCACTATGGAAAGCAATCTGGTGAGTCCTCAAAAAATTAAAAAGCTGTGAGACATTTACACCATGGAATACTATGCAGCTGTAAAGAAAAAGGATCTCATGCCATTTGGGACAATATGGAAGGACCTGGAGAATATTATGCTAAGTGAAATAAGCCAGGCAGAGAAAGACAAACATCACATGATCTCACTTATATGTGGAATCTACAGAACTTAATAAACTGATGAACAGAATAGATTCAATGACATGAAAGCATGGATCAGACTGATGGATCTCAGAGGGATGGAGGAGAGTGGATGGGTGGAGGGGGAAGGAGTAACTGAAGAACTTATATGCACAACCCAAGGACATGGACAATGGTGTGGAGAGGGATTGGGGAGGGGGATGGGGTGGGGTTGGATGGGTTGCTGGGGAGAAAAAGGGACATTGTAATACTTTGAACATAAAAAATAAATAAATAAAAATGGCTTTTAAGTGTTTAAAAAAAAAGAAAAAAGAATAGAGCTACCATTTGACCCGGCAATCTCTCTCCTGGGCATATACCCCAAAAACTTGAAAACATGTATTCACAAAGATATATGCACTCCCGTGTTCACTGCAGCATTATTCACAGTGGCCAACACATGGAAACAACCAAAGTGTCCTGCGATAGAGGACTGGATACAGAAGATGTGGGACATAGACACAATGGAACACTACTCAAAGCCATAAGAAGGAATGAAATACTGCCATTTGCAACAACATGGATGGACCTAGAGAATATTATGCTGAGTGAAATAAGTTAGTCAGAAAAAGATAAGAACCATATGATTTCACTCAAATGTGGGATATAAAACTGAAACTCATGGACCAAACAGCAGTATGGTGGTTACCAGAGGAAGTGGGATGGAGGGCAAAGGGGGGTCCTAATATATGGTGACTGGTGAAGATTTGACTTTGTTTGGTGGACACAGTGCAATATACAGATCTTGTAACATAGAAACCCATGCCTGAAACTTATATGTTCATATTAACCAATGTCACCCCAATAAATTTAATTAAAAAAAAGTTTGGCATTTATATTGTACTTTTTCTCTGAAGACTGTAGCATGCCTACCAGATATTATCTTAACAGATAGGTAAATCCTTAAGAAAATTGCATTCTGACTCTCCTAATAAGTATCCCACTGGTTGACCTTGTTTAATTTAAAACTAAAGATGTCATCCTTGAAATCTTGGAAATAGACATAGGTCATTGAGACCGTTTTATGATCTCAGAGGAGCCTCTTTAATACAGCGCTATGGTGGATCTGGACATGGGGGTGGGTATGTGGGCACCTTGGAATCATAGCTCCAGTAAGAATCTGAAGGGTTCGTGCTAAGGGTTAGCTCAAGCCCACAGTGGGAGTGGGAAAGTGCATTCTGGGCAACTCATTTTGTCTGATTGGTTCTGTTTTACCCCCAGTTTTTAGCACAATGCTTAACAAATAGCAAGAATTCAGTAAATATTTGCTGAATGATAAAAAAAAAAAATACATATGAGATCATTGTTTATTTTTAAATCTCCAAACTCTCCTTTTTCAAAATGTAACTTGAGCTCATAGCTATCATCATTAACAAATGTATATAACATATACTAAAGCAGCTTAGTATATGTAAATAATATTCTCAAGATTCCAAGAGGATTAAGAAGGTGCAATGGGACCTGAATCCCCCATCTGAGCACCCACCCTATTAAGTCCCTGGGATTTCTTGTGATCTCCCACCAATTTAATAGTTTTTTCCCATTGCTCAATAAAATGTAGTATCGGAAAAACTAGTAAAAGCAGTTTAGCTGAAAGGGAGGGAGAGAGCAGGAGATCCTCAATTGTTTTGGTTTTTCTGTTTAATGTAAATCGCAGGAACTGGAAATCTACTTAGGCTGGGTGAATTCTGGGTTTAAGAAACTGGTTAATATAGATGGTAATGTCTTTTCAGGGTCCCAGGACCTAATTTCACTATTAACTATGACATTCTCAGTACAGTCCAATCCCCAACATGTGGGCAAAGCAATTCCCAACAGGGACTTGAAATGAGATTGGGAACTCTGAGGAGACAGGCAGAACAGTGGCTCCCTGGACCACTGTTCTGGGGCAAGATCCTCTGTTCCTTTTCAAGGATGGAATTCAGGTGAAGCAGCAGTGTGGGGAGGGGATTTTCTTGTTTGGTTTGTTGTTGGTTTGTGGTGGCTTTTGAAGAGAAATGTTGCCAAATATCATCCAAGCAATCATCAATGTAGGTACCATATTCTGAGTTGTGCAGCAGGACTAACATTGTTTACCAATCATCTCTGCCTATGAATTTCTCAAGATACAGTGTCCAGTGCCTAGTACAAAGTTATTTATTGAGTGCCAATGAGAGAGAAATACAAAAGGAGAAATGCCATGGCCTTTGTCTAGGAGAAGCTTCCAGTGTAGTTAGAGAAACACGATAGGCACACACATGAGATTTGTTGATTAAAACCGTATACCATGAGCTAATTGTTGGTATTCACATTAAGTGCAACAAACAAAACATTCTAGATTGGAACTCCATTGAGGAAGGAAAACATGGCTGGATCCCAGAAGATGTGTAGTTGTGGAGAGTTTGTTGTTTTCCACCCAACCCTTTCTCCGTCTTCTTATAATAATAATTATCTGATTTTGAATTCCTAATCTCTTCATCGGAAGTCTTGGCTAGACCTTAGAAGCGTCAGATTTATTGCCACAGGCTTGGTCCCAGACCTGTCGGAGATTATGCCAACCCCGACAATCTGTGTGGAAGGGAGAGATTCAGCGTTGGTATGCCTCCTAGCCAGGCCATTGAAAGTGTGGGATGCTGGTCTTATCTTCTTTCCTAAGATGCTTGTTAGAAGGCAAGCTTGGAGTTCAGATAAGATTTCCAAAAGTTATTGCCTGTGTCTACATCAATATATTTCCAGCAAATATGGCATGGGCTTACACCTGGCCTTTCCAAGGAGCTAATCAAGGAGAAGACTGGTGGAAAGGGTAAAGGTGAGCTATGGGGGAGAGCTCTTGTCCCCAGGGTTTTCAGGATGAGGGCAATGGTGTGGTCTCTTGCCACATAGAACTTTCTCCCAGTAAGAGAAGGACTCAGCTGAGGTCTCAGCTATGAAAGACATAGCTGGCATCGTACATATTCATGCCCTTGCCCAACTCATTTTGGAGGTCTGAGTCTCTGCTTTTAAGTATTTCAGCTCCCTGCTTCTGAGGAACACAGGTTTCTTTATTCTTTCCATAACCATGCTTTTGGTCCAGGCTCTTTCTGCACCAAGACCTCAATACTGTAGGAATCCGTCTCATGCTGGTGACATCTTCCCCGCACTCCCCTTCTCTTCATCTCTCTGCAGTTTATCTAAATGGAGTGGGTGTATTACTTTTGAAGAAACATTAGTATAACCTGGTCTAGGTTTAAGTGAGATGTGATGTAGCTGCCAGCCTGAGACAGACTTCAACTCTTTTCTTCTTCTTTTTTTTTTTCTGGTAGTTTTTTCTTCTTGGAGGCTTTAAACACCAATCTGACTTCCTTCACTCTCAAGCAGTCATTTCTTATACCTTTCCATTAGGGAGTAGGCTCCCCCTGCCCCCCTTCAGTGTTTCTAATGCAGCATCCAGTCTTCCAGTAGTACCTGGGCAATGTATAAACAAGCACATTCCCAGCCCCCAGCCCCACAAAGATCCTGATTCAGAAGAGCTAGGATGAGGCACTCCAGGTAATCCTCATTACAGCGCATTTGAAAACCGGTGCCTTCCAAGCATTTAGAACTTGGCTTAGGTTGGGTTTGTCTTCAAACAGATGAATTAAGCTCCCAAGGTTTCACCCAGATGGTGAAGCAGCTCAGAGGTGGAGGCCGGCTGGACGTGCTGCTGTGGAGCGAGGTGAGTGATACTCACTGGTCAGCGGCGCTCATTCTACCCAGGTCCTTCCCTGCAGCTGAACAGCTTCAATAACTTTCTGTGACGCTCTGTGTAGAAGCAGGAAGCCGTTTTGGCCCACATGTCCCCAGCACTGTCTTAGCCACCTCTAAAGGGCCTGATCTTTCCAATAACCTTGCTGGCAGAGCCAGTCGAAGTGAGGAAGCAGGTAAGCAGCCTTCCTTCCTATGCTGGCAAATATACACATTTTGATAAAGCTATTGGCATGTTTAACAGAGTATAATGAACTATTCAAACTCCACTCAGTGGGACTTAAAATTGCTTTTGGAATGGCAAAGAGATTTTTGGAGTTTTTCTTGCTTTGAGCTTTGTTGAGGTTGGATTTAGTAAAAGGCTTCAGGAGATAGCTGTTCCAGAGGAAAATGAGTGTTGTAGGAGCGAACTCATATTTGCTTAAAATGAATTTCCTTTAGGGGATTAGATTTTAAATGTGACCATTAACAACATATCTACTGTGTAATATCACAAGGAGTTGCATATCATGTAAAAACGTCAGATGTGCAAGGTCAGTTCTGAAATATGAAAAGCTAACACTCACTAATGTGAGATTAGCGCCAGGTACATAGTACATCCTTATAAATGGTTATTGTTGAAGGAGGAGTGGGATTTGAAGGATGAATCAAGTAACTAACTATTGACTGAGAAACATCTTTGTGTTCAGGGAGAACAGTAAAAATGTCCTCTTTATCAGCTGATGTTTATGATGTAAACTCTTTCCTGATGGCCCTTAAGCAATAAGTAATGGGTGTTTATTAGCTGACTCATTTTAAACACTATATTTTGTTTTGCTTTCAGTAACTGAAGATAATAAATAGTATTGTTGCCTGTATGGCAGATGTGGTTTTATTTCCCAAAAGCATGCTTTGCTTAGATGATGTTGGGGGAAAGTCCCAAAAGTCTAAATTTGGGATCCATTCTGAAGAATTGACACGTGGCCTTACTCAAATTCATAAGAGCTTTAATAGGAGAAACTTACGTACGTGCACAAGGCAGCTGCTCCCAGTGGTGGCCAGCTGAGGAAAAGTCCACACCCCTCTCAGGACAGGGTCACTTTTTTGTAGGGGGTTAATAGTAAAACCATATGGTGGGTAGTCATGTAGACCACCAGAGAGACCACCTAGGTCAACAGATAACATCAGGCAGTTATCACACTCCATACGCTCATTAACCTCCTTCCTAGGGGCATGACGTTTATCTTTGGGTGGCATTCTGGGTTTTCTGGGTAGTCAGCCAAGCCTGAGGCTACAGAGAGTTGAGAGTCCAACATTTCCTAGGAGCCTTTGCTGCTAGACCCATATTGCCTCTCAGTGAGTTCCCCTACTAATGGCTATCTTTTGTAGTATGAGTTTTTGCTATCCATAGATGACAAACACAAACAATTCCCTTTTTAATTAGTGGAAGTGTTAATTAGTGGAAGTGTTTGAGGATGAAGGTTTAAAGTGTTGATTAGGCAAAGTAAGCTGTCTGACTTCTTTCCAACTGATCTGCATGAATGGCTCATTTTCTATAGTCTAATTTTCAACAGAGATTTTTGAAGCCTCTAAAGCTCTTTTACTAAAAAACAAACAAACCCTGCTTTGAAAAGATATGCATTCTGCCCTGGCTGGTATGGCTCAGTTGGAGCGTTGTCCTGTACACTGAAAGGTGGTAGGTTTGATTCCCGGTCAGGGCACATACCTAGGTTGTGGTTTGATCCCTGATGGAGGGATGTACGGGAGGCAACTGATAGATGTTTCTCTCATACATTGATGTTTCTCTCTCTCTCTCAAAAAAAAAAAAAAAAAGATATGCATCTTTCCTTTTGCTAAATTTCTATGTTTTAGATACTTTTTCCTTAACAGTAGTAAATTCCATAAAAGGTACACTCAACTTTGTTTCAATTATTTGCCGTCTGACCTGTGCCAGCATGGCATAGGAGAAAGTGCCTGGATTTTGAATATGTCACACAATCTAAGTTTTGAACCTTGAATTTGCAGTCCCAGCCCTTACCCATGTGTGGTTTGTGTTGTTGGAGAAGGGGTTTGGGACAGTTGGGAGGCATACTAAAAATAGATTTAGGGCTTGGGAGCATTAGGTGAAAGCACATTTGATACATCTCTGGCATTCACATGTGGTAACAACTCAATTTGACTGCATTTCACCAGCCCGAGTATATAAAGGGCGCACAAAGAGAGCAGTAAGCCAAAGTTCCTGTTTTTGCCTCCAAATGCATAGGGTATACCTTTCCATACTCTTGCGAAGCAATCCTCTCCCGTAATATTTCTGGCTTTCTCCCAGAGAAGTGTCTATTTGACCACAAATCAATATGACAGCCACCTCAACCTATTCTTCTGTGCCTTGGGCTTCCTTGCTGGGAGTGTTTGAGGCCCTTTGAAGCCCCAGTGGCAATGGAGAATGTTGGAAAATGGATAAACCAAGGGAGATTCCTTCTGATGTTCCCAAAGCCACTAAGTTGCCTTTCCTACTATTTCCAGGTGCCGCCCCCTTCCCCCTACAACTAGGTATCTTAATAGGGCAAGTCATTCTGACAAATAGAGTTTGGGGAGACTTCCTTTACCTGAGGACTGTTTATTTGGATTCACATATGTGAGCTCTTGCCTTAGGGTGAAGAAGATTATTATTTGAGTGCAAATTGGCACCAGTTGCTAAGCTAGTTCAAACTAACTAGGTTAAGTGGGATAAATATACTAAAAAGTGAAAAAAAAAAAAAAATTGAACAAAACGTGGTAGGATTTAAAACCAGCCCAAGGCATTTGTTGTGAGACTTTCAGTGGTGATTAGGGATCAGTGAGTAAGTCATTAGGGACAACACCAAAATGGAAGGATATTTTTCTCTGCAGAGAGAGAGCTCAAATGGGGTTTATGTACTTAGTGTGAAGATGTTTTTCTGCTTATATATGTAATGTCTAGGATTTTATGCTGAAATCTGTCTGCCTTCTTGGCAGGGTTTTTGTTTGTTTTGTTTTTTTGCCTGGCAAACATATTAACTTGGAAAAGCAGTTTAGGAGCTCTGTTTGTGCCAGTGGGAATGTGTGCTCTGTGCCTTGTCTGATCTTGTAAATCCTGGACTCCTGTCTTCACAAATACAAACATGGAGTGTCTTCAGCTAATTTGCCATTGCATTATACTTTTTCATGAAAGAGAACAGTAGATTTATAACTATAAGATTTGGTATGAAGTTATGTGGAAGCAAAGATGAAGTGTAAGAGGTTTAAATAGGGTACAGGGGACTCAAAATTGTAACTTTTGAGGTAAGTACTAACCAGAAACCAGATCTGTCCTAAAGGAAGGTATTTCTTTACTTTCAGAATTACTGAGTAAGGACTGTTCAGAGTAAGATGACTTTATCTTTGATGAGAGAGTAAATCATTATTTAAAAAACATCTTCCTATGTCACAGATTTGCTGCTAACGAATAAATCACATTCCCTTTGTTTTATGATGAAATACTATATAATGGGGAAACTAAAAAAAAACAGTCTGGGCTTTGTTTCAGGTAAGTTGAATTAGAATTTCTGGAGTAGGTCCTGTACTTTGTCCAGGTAAATAATTTCAGTGTGGATCTAAGGTAGGGAATCACTGCCCTACCCCAGCTACACCATGAAATGACACTATGTTTACTTAATTGTCTTGGAAGAACAGTTGACCCTTGAACAACATAAGTTTGAACTATGAGCCTCCACTTATATGTGTATCTTTTTCAATAAATACTGTAACTGTATTTTCTTTATGATCTTCTTTAGCTTATTTCATTGTTAAGAATACAGTATATAATACATATAACATACAAATATGTGTTAATTGACTTTCTGTTGAGGGTAAGGCTTCAAGTCAATAGTAGGATATTAATAATTAAGTTTTGGGGGAGTCAAAAGTTATACGTGGATTTTCAATTGCATGAGGGGTTGGCACCCCTAAGCCCCATGTTCTTCAAGAGTCACCTGTAATTGGTATGTTGTGTTGCCAGCTCTTGATCAGAGCATCTCATGGTTGTGTAACTCAGGCACTAGTCTCTTATCATAGATGAGTTGTATAGTCAAATAGGAAAACATCTGGCCAGGTTCACATGCAGAATTCTGATAACTGTTCAATCCTTTATTTCAAGTGATAGACTGAAATGGCTGGATTCTACTTGGTGATAGAAAATAATTTCTGAAACAATTTCCATTATAATGGAATTAAAAAATTATTTGATGGAACCCATCAATAACTGGTATTGGTAATTTCTATAGAAAATGAGTTTTAAGGTTATAAGGAATAAGTGGGTGGTAAAAAAAAATAGAGTCAGTTGGTATTAAAAAAGTGAGGAATAAAAATAAATTTCTAGTTTAATCCTTCTCAAGGATTAATGTGTATGTTGAAGGAGCCAAATATTTAAGGCATAACTGAAAGTACTTTTATTCATGTACCACCCCTTCTTTCAATCCATTTGTGAATAAAGTTTTTACTCTACCTCTGGTTGACATCTCATGCCCAATATTGTCTTCTGTTCCTATCCAAAGAGTCTCATTTTAGTGAATAAAATATCAAGAATCGTGAAATAGTCAGAACTAAGTTAAAATGTTTCTTCTACCCCAGTTACAGACTTCAGTCAGAGGGGTGGCATCTGGTTGGCCCTCTTTTCTCTTCACTATGCCAGCTCCTGTTTCCGTACTTTAATTTTCTAGCTCGGCTTCTAATCCTTCCAAATTAGAAATGTGGGGAAAGAAGAAAATGGTAGGAGAAAAAAAGGATTTATTTCGCCCCAAATTTCGAAGACCTTGGCTTCTAGCTTTGGTGAATATTTAAAGCTGACCCTCATAGGGGACTTTATGGGTCTTTAGGGACCTCTTTCCCCCCCAAACACCAGTAACACCTTGTCAGTGGCTCAATAACTAATACATTTTCTCCAGCTGTCTTACTTAAAGTTCCTTCTTGTCTCTAAACTTCTAACAATACAGCTTTGGACTTTTTGTGCTAGAGTTCTCACTCCTCCAGGCAGCCCTCCTGGCCCAGAGAAGCACTAACTGGGAATGCAGACTGTTATAAACTGAATGCTTGTGTGCTCTCCCTCCCCCAGTGTTGAAATTACCCCCCAATGTGATGGTATTTGGAGAGGGGGCCTTTGGGGGTAATTAGGTTTAGATGAGATCATGAGGGCAGAGCTCCCATGATTGGATTAGTTATCTCATCGGAAGGGACACCAGGGAGTTTGCTGCCTCCTCCTCTCTCCACCATGTGAAGACATAGTGAGAAGGTGCCATCTCCAAGACAGGAAAAGGGCCCTTCCCAGAACTGGACCACGCCACCACCTTGATCTTGCACTTCCCAGCCTCCAGAACTTTGAGAAGTCAATGTCTGTTGTTTAAGCCACCCAGTTTGTAGTATTTTGTTATAGCAGCCCAAGCTGATGAGACAGACTCTCTCAAATGAAGCTATCATGCTTGCTCTGTTTTCAGAGTAGGAGCTCCAGCCACAGCCTCTCACTTTTAGCCTAGTGTCTGAAACTTACCTGGGGATTCTACATTGTGTCCCCCAAACCCAAGGGATACATATCAAACCTCCAAGTTGTCTTTTTGAAGACCCTCTCATGAGGTTTGGCGAGAGTTAAGGACCCACTTCTCTAGGCTCATAACCCATCTGTAGTCTCTTTAAAAAAGTTTCTCACCATTTAGCTTCCTAGGCACGTATAGAATTCCATTCCTTTTTCAGGCTAAATATTCCAGTGAATGTATATATTACATTTTGTTAATCCACTCATCTGTCCATAGACATTTGGGTTGTTTCACCTTTTGACTTTGTAAATTATGCACTATGAACCTGTGTTTACAAATATCTGATTCAATCCTTGTGCTATGGACTGAATTATGCCCCCTGCCCTCCCATTCATACGTTTAAGCCCTAACCCACAATGTGACTGTATTTGGAGATAGGGTTTTTAGAAGATATTAAGGTTAAATGAGGTCATAAAGGTGGGACCCTAATCTAATAAGACTATGACTTTGTAAAAAGAGGAAGAGAGCCCTCACCCTGCCAGGTGAGGACACAGGAAAACAGGTGGCTACTTGCAAGTTGGAAGAGATATCTCATCAGGCACCAACCCCTGCTGGATCTTGATCTGGGACTTCCAGCCTTGAGAACTGTGAGAAAATGGATTTCTATTGTTTAAGGCACACAGTCTGTGGTATTTTGTTATGTAGCCTGAGCTAACTAAGACATCCTGCTTTCAATTATTTAGGTATATACTCAGTGGTAGAATTGCTAGATTATATGGTAATTCTATGTTTAATTTTTTGAGGCACTGCCATACTGTTTTCCATAGTGGCTGCACTATTTATATTCCCACCAGCAATGCACAAGCATTCCAATTTCCTCACATCTTTGCCAACATTGATTGATTCATCCTAATGAGTGAGAAGTAGTATTTCATTATGGTGTTGATTTGCATTCCCCTAATGGTTAGTGCTGTCAAACATCTGTTCGTGTGCTTGTTGGCTATTAGTATAATTTGGGAGAAATGTCTATTCAAGTTCTTTATCCATTTTTTAATTGGGTTGTTTGTTTTTGTTGTTGAGTTACTGTAAGTCATTTTTAATAGACTAATATTGAACACAAGGTACTTTTTTAGATGAAGCTGCCAGCTTCCATATAATATTAATTTTCTGGAATTTCCTTGCTGTATTTAAATTTCATTATTTCTTGTCAGAATTTTTTTATTGATTTTTTTAATGGTTACTGGGAAAGTGGGATTTTTAATTTAGCCTCTGTGTTATGAAATGCTGACAACTGTGCTTTCTGGCAAGTATTCTAACTTAGTTGCTAGTTGGCCAAACCATATTTTAAAAAGTTAACATTTTAGGGAATAAAATCCGTAACTTCTGTCCAGTTTTTAAAATTATTTAAATAGTGATGTTGTCTTAGGTCTTGTACCACAGAAAATCTGTGTCTTACCAAATTGGATGTGAGAAGAGAAACAAAATATTATGACCCTCAACTGAGAAATACCTTATAATCTCTTAGAATGTTTTTTTGTCTAAGAGTAGGTGACTTAATAGACTAAATTTATTGCCAAGATAAAATTGAGTATTGACCTATGTATTAGTTTCCTATGGCTGCTGTAATGAGTTACTATAACCTTGTTAGTTTAAAACAGCACAAATTGATTCTCTTACTGTTCTGGAGGCTCAGAAGCCCCAAATCAGTTTCACTGTGCTGAAGTCAAGGTGTTAGCAAGGCCATGCTCCCTCTGGAGGCTTTAGGGAGAGCCTACTTCCTTGCCTTTTCCAGCTCCTGGAGCAGCATTCCTTGCATTCCTTGCATTCCTTGTGTGGTCTCTTCCTCAGTCTTCAAAGCCAGTGGCATAGCATCCTGCTTCAGTTGTTGCATTGCTTTTCTGTTCTGGATGTGTGAGATTTCCTTCTGCCTTCCTTTTAAAATAATACCTGTGATTGCATTTAGGAGACACCTGAATAATCCAGGCTACTCTCCCTATCTCAAGATCCTTAAATTAATCATATCTGTAGAGACTCTTTTTGCCATATAAGGTAACATTCACAGGTTTCAGGGATTAGGATGTGAATATCATTGAGGGACCATTTTCCTAGCCTGTCATAACCTACATGTGACTCTTTGGTAATTAAAAAAAAAAAAGCAAAAGGAAGTTGTAAACATCATTGATGCCATTGAATCCTAGTTATTAAACAAAGCTCAAGTTCAATAAAATTCTCCTGTTTGAATCATGCTACCTCACCTTTTCATTTCCCATTTTGTTCTTAACCTCTTGTATCTAGCTTCTGCTCCGTGCTACTGATACAATGCTTTCAAAAGTTTATCAGTGACTATCGAGCCAAGTCCTGGAGCATCTCTCTCTGGTTTTCATCCTCTGTGTTCTGTCTGACACATTCAGCAGAGACCGCTTATCAATAAATGAAACCCCCCTTTCCTAAATGCCTGCCACACTCACCTACTGACTCCCCTTCTTCCATCATAATCATTGCAACCGGACCTTCTCTCTCTCGGTGTCTTATGCTCCTAACCTATGAGAGTGAATTCTTTGAGGTCCTGCGCATGGCTCTCTGGTTTCTTCCTATAACCCAGAGTCTTTACCCTCTCTTGGGTTTAACTACTATTTTAATGAGACTTGCCAACCATTACCTTTACTATTTTTTAATTTTTTTATTCTCACCCGAGGATATTTTTTCCATTGCATTTCAGAGAGAGTGGCAGGGGGAGAGAGAGAAGACAGAGAGAAACATCGATGTGAGGGAGACACATCGAGCCTGCAACTGAGGTATGCGCCTTTGGCTGGAATGGAGCCCGGGACCCTTCAGTCCACTGGCCAACACTCAGTCCACTGAGCCAAACCAGCCAGGGCTACCTTTAAATTGGAATTCTAACTATATGCCTACGACAGCCATCTGTTTCCTGCTCTCACAGATCATGTACACCTAGATATCCTGACGTCATCTCCAACCCAGCATTTATAAAAACAAAATTCATCTCTTACTGGTTAGGAAACACCACCAACAGTTCACTAGAAATTCTGGTATGTTATTCCTTATAACTCTGCTTTGTGGTATGCTTTTGATTCTTAGTGAAAATAGTTTTTTGGTTTTGTAATTTTACCTAAAGCAATCTAGAGCAGTGGTCCGGAGATCCACAGCATTAGCATCACCTGGAGGCCTGTTAGAAATGCAAATTCTTGGTCCTGTCTCAGACCTTCTGAATTACAATCTGTATTTTAGCTGTTTTAGTAAGCTTTCCAGGTGATTCTAAGGCATGCTGGTGTTCAATACCACTGGTCTAGAGTCAAGTCCAGACTGACATCCCTCCATGCTTAGATTACTTCAACAGCTTCTTAATAGGTGAGTCTCCCTATTTCTAGTCAAATATCTTATGGGCAAATATTTTCTTTTTTAATTCCTATTTTCTCTGTCAATCTTATTTTATGTCTTACAGCCATATGCATTTCATGTGTGTGAAATATGTGGAAACTTGCCTGGAGGACATGCTTAAGCTGACTAGACAACTGGAATTCATTAATGCACTTCAACTTTTTCATTCTTGTTTTGAGTGACAGGTTGTGTCAGGTTTTTGTTTTTGTTTTCTTTTTTCGGTGCTCCTACCTCACTGGATTTAGCTGCTTCCATAGTAAACTTCAAAACAGAAGTCTTGTTCCATATAGGACAAGAAGGAGAATAGGAGAGAGGTGAGGGAGAAGACTGGTGCCCCAAAACTAAATTTGGATTGCAAATATGAGTAGAAACTTTAGCTTTGAATGCATTTCTGAAGCTTGTCATGTATTAGCAGTGTGTTGTTGTCGTCTTTTAAGAAAAATAATTTAAATAAAAATTTCAAGCCCTTTAAACCCCTCCTAGCTTTCTTCATGCAGCTAGACTTCATGGTAATGGTTTATTTGAAATAAGCCCCTTTTCTATTTTTCAGCATTAGTTAAGGCCAGGACACAAGGAGGAGTTCCTTTAGTTAGATTATTAGCTTTTGAAAAGAATTTGAAAAGAAGGAAGTCTCCAAATAAATTACACACTTAATTATCTGCCCCAACACTCCTGGATATATTGATTTAACTAAAATTTAATATTCCATGAAAATCTTTTTGGAAGAAAATGAACTGACACTTGTCAATTTTGAAACATATGCTGAAACAGAACACAGTGACGCTTAGGAGGGATTCTCTCATGGTGTTCACAGTTTAATATGGGAGACAGACTGGTTAACAGACACCTCAAATATGGTCCCTGCCAGTGTTATTGACTCAAGCTGCCTCTTTTTAGGATGTCAGAGAAGATCTTAATTCTGCACACATATATGAGGGGTTCAGCAGTGTAAGGACTGTCCTCTGAGTAGCACATCATATACCCTGGAAGAGTAGAGCCACAGGACCCCTTGTGCTGGGCAAATGACAGTGAAAGGTCCATGAGATTTTCAGTTACAAACTTATTGACTTATTCTAGGAGAAAAATAAAATAGGAGTAGGGCTCTTACCAAATCATGCCTATTTAATTTCATGATTGAAAGTTAAATTTAATTGTTTTGGCTGTGTGTCCAAGATAAGGGAGTTAAAATGATGGATCAACTCATTCATTCATGTGCTAATTTAAGAATCACTCTGAACCAAGACCAAATTGTTGAAGGCTGTGCTGAGATGGCTTATATCTTTGACCATTTTAGCTTCAAAAGCTATTTAAACTTGTGAACTTCCCTAGAGATTTTTTGATGCATTAAACTGATGATTCATTCTTTTTTCAAAGAAGAAACTGGTAAGGTAATAAAAGTGAGTCAAAATAATTTACTCAGAGGTTTCATCCCATAATGAAGAAAACTATTGATTTCACATTGTCTGTTTAACACCAATAAGAACTTTGTAGTTCCCATCCAGATAGTATAAAACCATTGATAAAGAACAAAGCTGAATACCCATGATCTGAAGAGAGTACCAAATATTATTTAAATTGTAAAAAACAGATCCTCCCTCCCTCCCTCCCTCCCTCCCTCCCTCCCTCCCTCCCTCCCTCCCTCCCTCCCTCCCTCCCTCCCTTCCTTCCTTCCTTCCTTCCTTCCTTCCTTCCTTCCTTCCTTCCTTCCTTCCTTCCTTCCTTCCTTCCTTCCTTCCGTTAAAGTTGAGGAGCAAGGATTATCCTTTACAAATTTTTGACAAATATAACTTTTAAGCATTGGTCTCCCTTAAGTCTTTACTGGCTGTTTATAAGAAACTATGGTACAGAACGAACTTATTTCACATTTTGATACTAAGGCACTTAATCCAAGTGATAAAAATGAGGCCACATTTAAAAATTATACCACATAATTAGTAGAATCACACTTCAAGTGTCTCTTCTTTTGATTTTAGTATGTTAATAAGCCAATAACCAACATTCCTAAAAGTTGAGTATACAGAGCACAGTCGTAGGCACAGTGCACATAATTGGAAAACACTCTTTCCCTTAAATTTACAACGCTTTTGTGAAATCTAAACTGAGATGTAAAACCATGGAGAACATGCATTGCTGCCTGAAAGGAGAAAGAATAAATGGGCATCCTATTGAAAAAGCAGAAAAATGAACAATCTTTATTGCTATATATGCATAAAAAAAAACCCAATACATTTCAAGGTAAAAATTGGGGAAAATTAGGCCAGAATTGACATGAGGGATTGATTTATGATCCATATACTTATTTTTAAGCCAAATTTGCTATTTATTCAGGCATACATTCATTCATTCAACAAATACTTATTGACTACCCTATATGCCAGGAGCTTTGCTAGGACCTGGAGATATGATGGCAAACAACAAAAAATATGGCTCTGACATCATGGAGCTTACAGGTTAATGGTCAAGAAGGGCATTCACAAAATAACCACATGATTGAATGTAAAATCACAAACTGAGATGGGTATTCTGAAAGAAAGGAACAGCCTATAGGAGCAGATGACAGAGGAACCTAACTTTGCCTAGGAAGTCAGGAAAGCCTTTCCTGTAAGGCAGTGGTTGAGTAAAAGCTGAAGAATATGTTGGTAACTAGGGGAACAGGGCTGGGAGGGACGGCATGTGCAGTGGCATTATAGTGGGTAGAGGTGGGGCATTATGACCCATCTGAAGAATTAGAATGTCAGGTCAGAGCTCAGAGTTAGAAGAGAGTTGTGTAAATTGAGCCTGAGCAGTAGGCAGGGGCCAGACAGTCCAGGGTAGACTCATAGATAGAGAACAGGCAGGAGGGGAGTAGAGGTAAAAGAGGGTCTGGGGGGATAAATGGTGATGAAAAAAATTGCTAAAAAAAAAAAAAAAAAAAAGGCCTAGGGACAATGGGAAGACACTGAAGAGATTTGAACAAGGGTTTGGCAGAAGTAGAGCTGTGTGCAAGTTCAGATTTATGCTTCATAAATGATGACCCTGCCCGCTGTGGGGAAAACAGTTTGGAAGGAGTCCTAAGTGAATGTAGAAACATGTTAGGAGGGCTGATTGAGCAGTTCAGGTAAAAGATCATGGTAGCCCCTACTAATAATGGGTAACAGTGGAGACAGAGAGTTGTATGGATTCAAGAGACATTTAGAGAGCAAAATAAGTTGAATGTCGGAGGGGGGTTGAGAGGGTGTCGGAAATAAATTCAAGTTTTTTTGCTTGCATACTCTGACAGATGGTAGGTCCACTCATCAGAGGAAACATAAAGAATCAGGGTGAGAGGTAAATATGAGGCAATTCTGAGATGCCCTAGTTTTCTGAGTGTAAGTGCTGAGGAGATAATTGTACATATGGGTGAGGTTTATAGTATTGGGTTTATAGATGGGTAGTTGAAACCTGGTAGATAATTACGTTCCTGCAAGGGAGACAGAAAGAGTGCTGTATCTTGAAACCAAAGGGAAGGAACTGTTTCAAGAATGAAGCACTGATTCAAGGTGCTGAATATGGCTGAACAGATGAAATAGGAAGGGCACTGAAGCCTCGGGGTCTGCATTCATATTAGCAAGAGCTGCCTGGACAGAGTGATGAACAGGGGCAAATGAAACCCTTGAGGCAGATCTAAATATGTGTGGCCAATATAGAGAGAAGAGAGAAGACAGTAGCTGGAAGGGGATGTGCATGGCAGTTATAAACTGGTGAACCTTAGATTGATGAAGCAACCATAGAGGTTTTGATGTTATCACTGAGAAACAAAAATATATGTGTTTATAATTTAACCATAAGGCACATTGGTTTCATTTTTAAATGCACCTTCTCTTCACATTTAGATGGTAACTTGAGCTCTTTCCCACTGTAAGCATTGTCTTAATAATAACTCCATGACACTCCTGATTGCATGCCTTCTTTCTAGAGATCCAAGGTGAATGCTCACAAAATTTCTTATAAAATAAGCAAAATGTGAATATTTCCAAATTGTTTTCATAGCAATGCTGTCTGATGTAATTCCCAAAGGCTTCATCACTGGGTTTGAAGAAAAATTGGCTTTAAGCTCTCTTGTGATTGCATGTATTCTTTCTTCCAAATGATATGTTTTTGGAGAACACAATGGATGAGTAACATTTGGAATACAGTTGGCAGAACATGCTTTACTTGCGCGGTGCTGTTAAAATCCTAAATAGTGGTGCTTTTTTTCAACTGTGTTGTGAGAGAGGTGGTTATAAATATAGTGAGAAAAGCCATGAACTTCCATGAGGCTATTTTCAGTCTTACCTATGAATGCTACAGGCATCTTTGTATTTTCTTCTCTTTTTACTATAATTGATGGAATCTGTTTCTAACTGTGGACCCATTTGGTGAACTTTCTAATTCTGTGGACCCCATTACACTATGATCTCTCTCATCTTCCTCCCACTACACTTTCACCACAGGCTCTATAAGTTTCACTGGGACGCCTCTAAAATGTTTTCTTTCTTTTTTGTTTTCCTCTTCAAATTTTTGTTGATACCAGTTCAATTCTTACATTTATGTAAATGCCTCTCAAGTTCATATTTTACTCCAGATTTCCCCCGACCCTTGTTTAACATCTTGTCGTATTCTTTCTGTATCCCCCAGTGTCCCCTTCTTTCCTCAACCCAGTAACCAATTTCCTGTTGTGTTTTCCTGTTTCTGTGAAATCACTTTTCCAAATACTTGTTCGAACAAGGTCTGTCTTCATTCCCTTTTCCTTTACCACCAGTCCATCGAGGCCTAGTTAACTCCTGATGAGAAGACTAATTCAGGTATACGGCATCCGGTCAGTAGAGTCTAACTTCTGAAAAGCAGTGATTTTTTGCTTCTCCTTGCCTTGCCCCCACTTCCATTCTCAGAGGAAACAGACTTTTAACTGTTTTTCTGTGATCCTAGTGGTTGCTTCGGAAATTGTAGGTAATGTCTTTATACCCGTGTTTATTTATCGATCTGTCAACTTCATGTCTATTGATTTCCCAACACAGCAGATGAAACTTTTAATTCTTTACCTCTCCTCTTCTGATATATATATTTGTAGTTTTTATTCTTTTAGTTTTTACTTTTATCACTTTAACCTATGTAAGCTTTTATTTCTTGTCCTTCAACTCTCTGTTTCTTGATTTCCTCTTTGTTAAATGAGAATATCAGTGCCTCTACTATTTTCTCTATCTTTATCGTAATCCTCAATTGCCTTCTATCTGTATCACTTCTAAGGTTTCTGTGTTTTTGTTTACCTCGAAAGGTTTAAAATCAATAAATATTGCCTACATTATTATAACATTATAGTATATATACCCACAGCTGGGCCCCCATTACATTTCTTTCCCCCACTAGATTCAATGTCATTATTCCCAGGCCCTCAAGGAACATGTGCTTTATTTCCAGGCCTATTGAATTCTCTCTTTTTGTTTGTTTGTTAAGGAGAAATGATTATTAAGGTATTAAAATAATAGGACAGTTGACACTTGAACGATGAAGGGGTTGGGGTGCCAACCCCTTGCTCAGTAAAAATCTACATGTAACCTCTGACTCTCTAAAAACTCAGTTGTCCCTTGATGTCCATGGGAGGATTGGTTCCAGAACTGCTGCAGATACCAGAATTCCTAGATGCTCAAGTCCCTTATATAAAATGAGGTAGAATAAT
The DNA here is from genome assembly GCF_054644295.1 of Miniopterus natalensis. Taxonomy (NCBI): domain Eukaryota; kingdom Metazoa; phylum Chordata; class Mammalia; order Chiroptera; family Miniopteridae; genus Miniopterus; species Miniopterus natalensis. Next base: position 26,992,621 of record NC_142086.1, read on the forward strand.
GCATACAGTTGTCCTTCTGCATTCATGGATTCCCAAATATGGATCAAAAATATGGTTTTTGATCTGCAGTTGGTTGAATTCATGGTTGGGAAACCTGGGTAACAAAGGCAGACTGTATATTTATTGAAAAAAATCATTGTGTAAGTGGACCTGTGCAGTTCAAAGCCATGTGTTGTTCAAGGGTCAACTGTACATATATTTTTGTATTTAAGACTTTATTATTGTTTTTTTTTTTTTGAGCAGTTTTAGGGACACAACAAAATTGAAAGGAAGATACAGAGATTTCTGATATATTCCCTGCCCCCACACAAGCATAGCCTCCCCTGTTATCAACATCCTCCACCAGAGTGGTACATTTTTTAATGATGGACAAACCTACATTGATACATCATTATCAGCAAAAGTCCATAGTTTACATTAGGGTTCACTCTTGGTGGTGTGCCTTCTCTGGGTTTGGACAAAGGTATGATGATATGTATCTTCCATTATAGTATCATACAGAGTAGTTTCACTGACAGGAAAAGTCTTCTGTGTTCTGCCTGTTTACCCTTTCCTCCTACCTAATCCCTGGCAACCACTGATCTTTTTACTGTCTCTATAGTTTTGCCTTTTTCAGAATGTCGTATAGTTGGAGTATTTAAGTATGAAGCCTTTTCAGGGTGGCTTCTTTCATTTAGTAATACACATTTAAGGTTCCTCCATGTAGTATTTATTTGGCTTGATAGCTCATTTCTTTTTAGTGCTGAGTAATATTCCATGTTCAGGTGTACAGTTTATTTATCTATCTACCTATTGAAACACATCTTGGTTGATTCCAAGTTTTGGCAATAATGAATAAAGGAGTTATAGACATTCATGCACAGGTTTTTGTGGGGATATAAGTTTTCAACTCCTTTGGGTAAATACCAAGGAATGTAATTGCTAGATCATATGGTAAGAATATGTTTAGTTTTGTAAGAAACTGTGAACTGTCTTCCAAAGTGGCTGTATCATTTACATTCCTACTAGCAGTCAAAGAGAATTTCTATTGCTCCATATCCTCCCAGCATTTGGTGATGTCAAATGCATTTAGTGCCAGTCTGGATTTTGGCCATTCTGATTCATGTGTAGTGGTATCTCATTTAATTTGCATTTCTCTAATGACATGACATGGAGCATCTTTTCATGTATTTATTCGTCATTTGTATATCTTTGTTGGTGAGGTGTCTGTTGAGGTCTTTGGTCCATTTTTTAATCAGATTGTTTGTTTATCCACTGTTGAGTTTTAAGACTTTCTCTATATATTTTGGATACCAGTCTTCTATCACACATGTCTTTTACATATATTTTCTCCCAATTTGTGCCTTGTCTTTTTATTCTTGACGATGTCACTGGCAGAGCATAAAAATTGAATTTTAATGGCATCTAGCTTATCAGTTTCTTCTTCCATGGATTGTACCTTTGGTGTTGAATTTAAAATGTTGTTGCCATACTCAAGGTCATCTAGGTTTTCTCCTATGTTATCTTCTAGGAGTTTTATATTTTATTTTAGGTCTGTGATCTGTTTTGAGGTGACTTTTGTGAAGAGCATAGGTCTGTATCTAGATTCATTTTTTTTTGGTATGTGGATGTCAGTTGTTCCAGTATGATATGTTGAAAAGACTATTATCCATTGTAGTGGTTTGCTCCTTTGCCAAAGGTCAATTGGATATATTTATGTGGTTCTATATCTGAACTCTCTCTTTTGTTCATTAATCTATTTGTTAATTTTTTGCCCATACCACATTGTATAACTTACCGTAGCTTTGTAATTAGTCTTGAACTTGTATATTGTCATTTCTCCAATTTTGCTCTCCTTCAATATTGTGTTGTTTATTCTGGGTCTTTTATTTCTCCACATAAACTTTAGAATTAGTTTGTTGATATCCCCAAAACAACTTGCTGGGATTTTGATTGGGAGTGCATTGAATATATAGATCAAGTTAGGAAGAACTAATATCCTAATGATATCCAGCCTTCCTATCCATGAACATGGAATATCTCTCCATTTACTTGGTTTTTCTTTGGTTTTGTCCATCAGAGTTTTGCAATTTTCCTCATAAGATCTTGTACATATTTTGTTAGATTTATAGCTATTTCATTTTTTGTGTGGTGCTAATGTAAATGACTAGAGGTTTTCATTTTCAAATTCCATTTATCCATTGCTGGTATATAGGAAAACAATTGACTTTTGTATAATAATCCTGCATCCCACAACCTTGCTATATTTGCTTATTAGTTCTAGGAGTGTTTTTTGTTGATTGGGTGCAATTTGTCCATTGCTTGATGTGGATATATTTTATATTAAGGCCACATTTATGCTATTTCTCATAATTTGTGACCATTAAACTAGTGCATTTCTCCACCATACCGTGCTGTATATCAAATTGGCCTCAATGTTCATGTCTTTTTTTTCTCTTAAATGATCCCTTTATTATTGCAATAGAATTCAAAGCTATATATGAAAACATGCATCATTTGAGAAGAACTGCCATTTACTATTAATGACACCACTTCTTTAATTTATACCTCAAAGTTCCTATTGTCAAGTGTGAAACAAACCTTTTTGAGGGTTGGGGGTAATTATGAAATCTTCGTTTTGGTTCAATTATGTAATTATTAATATCTTAAACTGAAGTCTGTTTCTATGAAAGACATGCCTTCCAACTACAGATTCTCTTGGTAAAGGGACATTGTCTTAATAACTGGTAAAAATAATTCAGTACAAATACAGTGTAGAACACTTAGCTGACATTAGGTGGTACCAACCTAAAAGCAGTTAGTCATGCTTATCCACATACACAAAGGTAAATTCTATGTCTTCAGGTGACCGGTCATTGGTATTTCCATGATCATAATGGGGAGGCAGGATTTAACTTTGAGGTGGCTTTCTAGATGATGTAGAATATATTCACATACATTTAAAAAATTGTCAGATAGAAAAAATGAGGTTTATAAACATTCCTAGGGCACTCATAGACAGCCTGCAATGTCTTCCACTACACCCATGTGCACATGCACACACTCACGTGTGCCCGCACACACACACACACACACACACACACACACACACACACACACACACACAGAGAGAAATAAGACACATTTGAAGATACCCAAGGATTTGGAACTATGTTTGGGAAAGTTGTTAATTAGGACTGTTTTCTCATGGGCATAATTCAACCCCCCAATTAATCTGATAGAAGCACTTCCAATTGACCTCCATTTGCCAGCTTTCTGTATTTGCTGCAGGTTTTTTCCCTCCTAAAACCTGTTTCAATACACTAAGCTTGTAGTTACATAGCTGTAGGCTATGTTCTAGCACAGCCATATACTTCTGTTACCTTAAATTAAATTGCTTGTTCCAAAATCTGTCTATTCCAGTTGTATATTATTATACAATCTAATATATGCTTGTTAAAAGATAATTATGTAATCTAATTAGATGTAATATAAATCAATGAAATAAATATTGGAATGAGAATTATTTCTCTGAAAACTAAGGTGAATGCTTTGAATATTGATAACAACATGGCACTATGCTTGCTGCCTAATTAGGTGTGAATGAGATCACTGAGATGGGAGTGAGGGATCATTACCAATCTAGAGGGTGTTTTCACTCAAACTGCTTGACAAGGAAAATTGTTTTTTCTTGCTCTGCAACTAATTGGAAATTTGAATATGATATTGTGATAATTTTTTTATCTGGAAATTGGCATATTTACATGTTTTAATTAAAATATTTAAAGTAGTAATCAATTTATGCTTGCCGACATTAATCTACATTTACTTTAAACAGCTATCCTGAGGTCCTGAGTATATTGTGTAGTCCCATTACCTAAGTCTTCTGTCCTAGCTGGAAAATAAAGTGACGCTAGATAGTAATTTTTTTCAGATGAGCATTTCTGACACAGATCTTAGTGTTTGATTTGATCTTAAAAGATGACCTGCCTATTTGTCTATAAATTATCATCTATCTATCTATCTATCTATCTATCTATCTATCTATCTATCTATCATCTATCTATCTATCTATCTATCTATCTATCTATCTATCTATCATCTATCTATCTATCTATCTATCTATCTATCTATCTATCTATCATCTATCATCTATCTATCTATCTATCTATCTATCTATCTATCTATCTATCTATCTATCTATCTATCATCTATCTATCTATCTATATCTATCTATCTATCTATCTATCTATCATCTATCTATCTATCTATCTATCTATCTATCTATCTATCTATCTACCTATCTATCATCTATCATCTATCTATCTATCTATCATCTATCATCATCCATCTATCATCTATCTATCTATCTATCTATCATCTATCTATCTATCTATCTATCTATCTATCTATCTATCTATCTATCTATCTAACTATCTATCTAATCTATCATCTATCTATCTATCTATCTATCTATCTATCTATCTATCATCTATCTATCTATCTATCTATCTATCTATCTATCTATCTATCTATCTATCTATCATCTATCTATCTATCATCTATCTATCATCTATCTATCTATCTATCTATCTATCATCTATCTATCTATCTATCTATCTATCTATCTATCTATCATCATCTATCTATCTATTATCTATCTATCTATCTATCTATCTATCTATCTATCTATCTATCTATCTATCTATCATCTATCTATCTATCATCTATCTATCATCTATCTATCATCTATCTATCATCATCATCATCTATCTATCATCTATCTATCTAATCTATCATCTATTATCTATCTATCATCTACTTATCATCTATCTAATCTTTGAGAAAGAAAAAAAAGAAATTAGAAGATACTGTACTGCAATTATCCAGAAATGTAGACATGTCACTTGCAGTAGATGCACAATGAAGACTTGATTGGTTGCAGATGAGTAGAGCCAAAACATTTGTTTTAAAATCTAAAAATGTTTAGAAATTCTTCCTATCTCTTTTTGAGGCTGGTCGTTGAATATTTGTTTTCTGACTTGTTCTGGAAAGACCTGTCTGAATGAGGGGTGATGTGGTTCTGTGCTTTATGGCCACAGAGACTTTGAAGCTGTTCTTGGCTGAGGACTTGGACGTGAAAGAAATGATTAAGTGAAATATATGATTCCTTAATCTCAATGGTCTCCTCTATAGACCCATGCAGCTCAGACTAATACCTGTGTAGGTATTTGAAGACGTGTTGACCTATGACCTGCTTACTTAGGTAACAGAAAGTTCTGTTGGCTCATAGCTAAGATTTTAAACTAATTTTGAAACAATACTGGAGAGATTTTATCTCTGAAAAATAAATAAGAACATGACTCACCATGTACAAATACAAGGTACTTTTTCTTCATGTTGGAAATCAGTGGAGTTCTCCAACTCTTTAATTGACTTTTCATAGGCTATAATAACCACAGTTTTGAGAATTTAACCCAGATTACAGCACAGCTGCAGTGTTTGGAAAGCAGCTGCCTAAGTGGGATGGATCTTGTCATGCTTATTTGAAAGGATGTTTGGGGTTATTGGACGAAATGAAAAGCTTAACTAAGGATGAAGCTTTTTATTGTCTCTTCCTTCTCCATATTGCCACCTAATATTTTTTATTAGATTACTCATCTGAAAATTACAAAAAGCTGGTTAATGTTAAAATAAAAATATTTTAATAGTTAGGCAAATCAACCTTTTCTCTTTCTCCCACCCCTCATCCCCTGTGAGTGAATTGAAGCAACTGTAAACATAAGTCTTTCAATTTATATAATTATCTTATTGAATGCTTTTTTTTGGGCAAGTAATATGCTCACTTCTGAAAAGAGATTTAGAATTTTTTTAAAGACCTTCTTGTGTGATGTATTTTATAAAAAAATAAATGATTTTTTTTAGAGCAATTTTAGGTTCATAGCAAAATTGAGCAGAAAGTACAAAGAGTTTCTCTATACTTGCTACCTCTATACATGCACAGAGCCCCTCACTATAAATATCCTGCACCAGGTGGTGCATTCATCACAAGTAGTGAATCTACATTGACAGATAATTATCACCCAAAGTCCATTGTTTTGGTCTTGTACATTCTATAGGTTTGGACAAATGTATAAGGACATGTATCCACCATTATAGTATCATACAGAGTAGTTTTGCTGCTCTGATGATCTTCTGTGCTCCGCCTATTCATCCCTCCATCCCTTCTCCTCACAGCAACCACAGATCTTTTTTACTGTCTCCATAGTTTTGCTTTTTCCAGAATGTCATATAGTTGGAACCATGCAGTATGTAGCCTTTTCAGATTGGCTTCTTTCACTTAGTCATGCATTTAAGTTTCTTCCATGTCTTTATGTGACTTGATAGCTCATTTCTTTTTAGCCCTGAGTATTATTTAATGTTTGGATGGGCCGCAGTTCATTTGTCCATTCATCAACTGAAGGATATCTTGGTTGCTTCCAAATTTTGGCAATGATGAATAAAGCTGTTGTAAACATCCATGTGCAGGTTTTTGGCTGGACATAATTTTTAGCTCCTCTGGGTAAATACCAAAGAGTGATACTGCTGGATCATATGGTAAGAGTATGTTTAGTTTATAAGAAACTGCCAAACTGTCTTCGAAATTGGCTGTAGCATGTTATATTCCCACCAGCAATGAATGAGAGTTATTGGTGAGATCTTTTTAAATACATCTACTTAAAATTTTATAACAACCTTATAAAATGGATATTGGTGAGGTTAACATGCAAAAGTAATCAGACTCAAGGAGACTGATTATCCTTAGGGGAAGAAGTCTATTCTGGGGCAAACCTTTGCATTATTTCTTCTGTGCGATATTGCCTACCCTAAATATAAGCCATGATGCACACATAAAACATTTATAAATGCAAAAAGTTAAACTGCTTTTTCTAAATAATCTTGAAATACTATAATCCGACATTTTATGTACTGACTCTATTATATATTGAAACTGAGGTCTAGCTTGCTTGAGTAATGTATTTGAAGTGACACAATTAATTAATGGTAGAGCCAGTTTTGTCCCAAAGTCTCCTGACTTTGGATTTAGCACTGGTAAGACTGATTTTCCTATGTTGCTTATGAGATTGTGTTGCTACATTATATTGGCTTTTATTTTTAAGAAGATTTGTCCTATTTGGCTTTTATTTTCACAAAGTTTTGTTCTATTTGGCCATATATATTATTAAATTACCAGATAAATTCAGATCTGAGTAACTTGAAAAACTTGAATATTTAAAAATGAGAATTCACAGAGAAAAGTGTTAGTATATGGCATAAAAACAAGAATTAATTCTAGTTGCCACAATAGATTGTTCTATTTATCTAGCACTCTTCCCATGCAGCTCATGCTTAAATAATAACCAAACCTTCATCTTCCCTCTCCTGCTTTTCTATTGCTCTCTGCTTCTCACATTTAGGTTCATCAAGTATTTATTTGTCATCTACTTTGTGCCAGACTGGGTGTGAGTGAAACTATATGGCACAGCATGTGTCTTACTCAGTCCTACTATAACCCTGTGGAATGGACATTACACCATAGGAAAATAATATGGTTTTTCTTCTTTCTAGTAGTTATCCCATGGATGTTTACCTTCGTGCTAATGGGCTTTGCTTCAGTTAAATTTTATGCATTATATCCTCAACTAAATATGTCATCATTTTCCTCCCATAAAATGTATCTTACTGTGATCGATCCCTTGGTTTACTGAACCTCAAAAAGATTGTACACCAATTTCTTTCTCTATATCCTTCAAGCTGGCATTTTTACCACATAGCACTTAATCAGCACATTGGAATTATGAATAAATTATTAGAAAGAACTTCAATAATGATGATGTTAAACATCACGTAAAAGTAACTTTTAGAAAAAAACTAAAAAATAAAATGATTATTATCACATATTTAAAGAATCTTGAGTATAGAAGATGAATTTTTTATTTTAAGAGTGAGCTAGAAAGGGAAGTTTAGTGCTAATACTCTATTCTCAAAGGGAAAGTCATCTCAACCTAGCTTAGTTTCCAACTAGATTGAGCACTAGTTAGGAGGCAAGCAGAAGAGCTTGAACCTCATGCCTCTTCTAACCTTAGCTCTTTCATTGATGGTATTGGAAACAAGTTCTTATGGTCCTGTGCCCTTCTCTCCCCTCAAGCCAGGTGTTACTTGACTGTTATACTGTCAGTGACAGTCCAGGGAGTTTAGATTCTCAACCTGACTATGAGTACAGTTTAGGTACATGTACAGTGTGTCTGAAACAGTGGGGGTTTGGGGTGAAAGAAATCCATTTCTTGGGCTAATGGCAGGTCTCTCTAAAATTTATTTTTTAAACTGTTTCAAGAGAAGGAAATGAGGCTTTTGTTTCACAAAGTAAGTAGATAATCCTAACAACACAATAATCTTTTTATGAGTTAATTTTTTTTTTCCATTTAGAAAAGTGGAATAAAGTGGTATTTGTACATATGTGACAGCATTTGTCCTATTCCTGTACCTTCCACCAAATACGGTTACACCCTTTGTTACCTTGGCCTATTATCCTACTGTGCCTCCAAAAAGATATTCTGTAATGTGATTTACACACCGTGGCTCCTACAAAAGCTTGTGAGCATCTCCCACCCCACATTATTTGTTCCCCATGTCCCCCTTTCTCCACCTTGTTCCCAGGGCTGACCCCACCTTCCCACCACAGATTCTGTTAGTTACATTATATCATCGCTGTTGAGTTAGCCATCTAGTCTAGGCGAACAGACCCTGTCTTCCTTATTTCCTCTTTTTTCAATGCTTAGCACAGTGTGTGGCTCACACAGAGCAGGGACCAAAATGTTAGAATGGAGAATGTTTCCTGTGAGAGAAGAGCCTCACTATCTTCAAAAGTGTGTGTGCCCTCTGAGAGTGTGCTGACATGTGTGTACACACATGGTTCTTATGTTAGCCTCTGGGACCACCAGCAAAATGTCAAATTTCTTCCTAACTACTTGCAATACACAAAGCATCACGCTTGTAAAAATCTATAAAATCCTATCTCCAGGGTTTCTTTGTTATGTTTGTTCTTGTGAGAGAAACAAATGTAGGTGAGCTGCACCTATTAATTCTTGAATTAGTAGAATTGAATTAGAAAGTTGAAGCACCAAGGTAGTTCAAATTTAGCACTTAACATTGTGGAAATAGTATAGTATTCTAAAGGTATAGTGAGAGTGTTGTTCTAGGTTTAAGGGTGACATGGGCGATCCCATGGCATATGATAACTTAACTGAAGAAAATATACTAGGTTGACATTGAACATTAATGTAAAATCCCTCCTGAAGCCCCGTGTTAACCTGTAGATGGTTAGCCCCCAGGTGGGCTCATGCTATTGGCTCTAGCAGCGTCCGGCATCTCCTCAAAACAGAGCCTGAGCTCCTGAAAACGCTACACCTGTTCTTAGCAGCATTTTACTTGGCATTCTATAGCTATAAAATAATTTAAGGAAAAAGAATGGAATGTAGGAAGGATTCTTAATATTTATAATTTTAGGCATAACAAATAAATACCTATTCTATACACTTCAGTCAAAAATTTCCCAAGTGTCGCCTTGTTTATTTTCAGAGCCAAAGGAAGGAAGCTGGTGACCTTTCTGTATTCTCATGTTGACAGCCACGAGGCATTTTAATTTGAGGGGAAACAAAATCTGTGAACCACTTTTTAACAATTGAGACTGATTAACCTTTGTTTAAATTTATGTAACAAAATAAACAGTCTGGAAATAAGTCTCAGACATTTTTTGATAGGAAGTGGAGAGTGATCATGTAAATATACAAAGTGAGAAGAGATATTAACTGTATAAATGCTGGTGTGTCCTGTGAGAGGAGTTTCATTTAAAGAGTTTCTCTTGTCTCATGTAGAGTTCATAGCCTCATCTCTATTGGTTTCAGCAACGGATTATTTTTGCATGTGAATTAAACCAAAAAGTAATCCTGGCAAGTTTCAATATTTTTCATGTGTATACTTACAAGGAAAATACATATTTATTCTTTGGGGAAATTGCAGCTCTATCTTTCCTCCTCCAAAGTGTAGTGAGTCAGTCATAGTGGTAAACATAGATTTAACCTGAACTCCTAAGAATCTGAATTCTGATTGGTCATGGAGTTTGATAGCGTGTGGCATTCTTCAGAGTTTCCTAGTTTGCAAAGTTTTTGTCCAAAGTGGTATGTAAGAGAGTTCTAGATCAGGAGTCAGGAAGCTTGACTTTGCTATGAATAGGTTGCATGATTTGGGCAAGCTATTTAACCTCTCTATGCCTCAGTCTTTGTTGAAGAATAGAAAAGAGGTGAGCTTGTCTTTGCTGGGACAAAAACTGGATATAAGCAAAATGTGTTTTAATACTTCTTTGATACTACTTTAATGCTTCATATATTTCTGTAAAACTCAAGTAGAATTAACACATCCATATGAAAGAGTTTGGCTTAGGTGGTGATTCTGTTATGAATGTCCATGGAAACACAAACATACTAAGTTTTATCTTTAAAAATTATTATATCTAGCCCTGGCCAGCATGGCTCAGTTGACTGGGCCTACCCCGTGTACCAAAAAGTTGCCATTTTCATTCCCAGTCAGGGCCTGTGCCCGGGTTGTGGGCTCGATCCCCAGTAGGGGGTGGGTAGGAAGCAGCTGATTGGTGTTTCTCTCACTCATCCATGTTTTTCTCTCTCCCTCTCCCTTTCTCTCTCTCTCAAAATAAAATTTTTTATTTAAAAAATTATTATATCCATAAATTGAATGAACTTAGGGAATAACTAATTATGCATTTTGTTAATAGAACATAGTGCATTTATACTTCTTTGAGTAATCTTTTAATTATTGTGTCTGTATATTTACTGGTTACCATGTGGTTTCCTATGGAGCTTCTGCTCCACGGAAGGCAACCGCTGGCCTGCAGAAGAATGCCCTCCCTAATGCCCAGGAGATAATGAATCCTGACCATTGCTACATTCTGTGGAATGCAGACCACTCAATCAATACTGGTGCTCCTTTATGTTACTGGGACTCTCCTTGGCCACAGAATGGCATTTAGCCCTGGGGCAATAATTACAACACAACACATCACCTTCTGATTTGCGTATGAATGATTAAGTCCTAGTTGTTACCTGGACTCCCTACCGTCTCTGTGGCCACGCCTTAATAAACTGCTGATTGCACACCTCTCTAAGAGTTGTTCAGGGTGCACTTAGGAATTTTTCTCTTCATTGCACTACAGCTCTTGAAGTTTTACTCCAAGCTTCTGTCCTGAGACGTCTATCACAGGTTTATAGATTTGATGCAACTGACCCAGGAAGTTTGATCATTACACAACCTACCTCAAGCACCTTTTCAGGGTGGTTATCTGCAGGCTACTGGTTCAGAGATGAATAATAGATGACTCACCAGAGAGCTTGTAGAAAAATCTAAGCTTTGTAGCCTGTACTTCTTCATAAAGATTACATTTTGTGGGGAAAGACTTTCTATTCCCCAAAGTGGCTTTTGCACTGACCCTTAGGTGTTATTTTTGTAGGTTTTGTTGTTAAGTATTTGTTTTTATCTGTCTTTACTTTCTATGGTTGCATGAAAGATTTTGGTTTAGATTATTCCAGAATAGATTTTGTTTTATTAAAGAGCTACTGTGAAGGCAAACATATGTTTTGTTTAAGCCTAACAACCCATTTTTATTACAGACCTTTTTATTTTGTGAGGAAAATATTGCTGTTTTATTTTATATTTATATAGTGAGGCACTTAGATATATATCTTCGTAAAACAAACAAATAATAATTTGGGAGAAGAATTTAGAAGTTTTTAAAAAGAAGGTTATTTAAGGTTTTGTAAACATACAAGTTACTTGCTATTAGATAAACATTCTAAGGGAGTATTTTTCTTAGATTATTTTGAGCTCTAACATGCTGCTTTCTGACAATCTCTTGAGATTATGAATTTTAAAAATTACACCAAGTTATTAAAAATTTAAAATAGCTTTATCAGCCTGAGCAAGTAGGAAAACTAAAAAATTTCTTATGTAAATTGCCAAATAACTTGATTATATTCTCTGTAGTTTTGACTTTCTTACAATAAAGTGAGTAACAAATGCAATTTTAACCTCAGGCTTATTTAAGATAAATGCAGAGTTAGTTCCTAGTATCCTGTGCTCTTTTGCAAACTAATTATTGCTTTTTTCTCCTTTCCTCCCAGCTTTATTAAGACTTAAATGACAAAACTATATATATTTAAACTGTACACTATAATGTACACTATATTTAAAATATGTATACATTGTGAAATGACTACCACAATCAAATTAATACATCTATCACCTCACATAGTTGCCATTTTTCTCTGTGTGTGTTGAGAATGTTTATTATTTAATCTCTTAGCAAATTTCAAGTATATAATAGAGTATTATATTTAAAAATAATTTTTACTTTTTAATTACAGTTCATGTAAAATACTATATTAGTTTCAGGTGTATAACATGGTGATTAACATTTATATAACTTACGAAGTGATCACACTGATAAGTATACTACCTGTCTGACACTACATAGTTATTTCAATGTTATTAAATACATTTGCTATGCTGTACTTTACCTCCGTGACTGTTGTGTTTTTTTAAAATTTATCTTTACTGTTGGAAGTATTACAGATGTCCCCCTTTTGCCCCCCCATTGACCCCCTCTACCCTGCTCCTGCCCCACCCCCAGGCCTTCCCTATACTATCGTCTGTGTCCATGGGTTATGCATTTATGCATATAAGTTTTTTGGTTAATCTCTTCCTGCCCCCCTTCCCTCCTTTCTGAAATACATCAGTCTGTTCCATGCTTCTATGTTCCTGGATCTATTTTGTTCATCAGTTTATTTTGTTTATTATATTCCACATATAAGTGAGATCATGTGATACTTGTCTTTCTCTGACTGGCTTATTTCGCTAGCATAATACTCTCCAGGTCCCTCCATGCTGTCTCAAAGGGTAAGAGATCCTTCTTTTTTATAGCTGCATAGTATTCCACAGTGTAAATGTCCCACAGCTTTTTTATCCACTCACCTGCTGATGAGCACTGGGGCTGTTTCCAGATCTTAGCTATTGTAAATTTTGTTGCTGTGAACATAGGGGTTCATATACTTTCTAACTGGTATTTCAGGTTTCTTATAACTGGCAATTTTATAATTGATGACCAGCATAAGTCATCAGTTTTGCTCAAATAAACTCTTGTAAAAATTCTCTACAGGTTTGGAGGTTTGATTTCCATTTTTTGCAAATGACTGTCATACACAAGGGAATCACCAAACCTTCTCTCATTTAGTCTTTGAAGAAAATAACTTGATGGCATTTGAAGATCTGGAAATGAAATTGCACATTTTAACTCCTGAGCTTTTAAAGCCAAGTACCATCCTGGGAGGTGGAGGGGAGAGCATCATTCTGGGTGAAAACTCATGAGCTCTGAGTGGGCAGAAAGCAAAGGGATCTGGTGATTTAAGCTTGCTTGACTACTTCCTCTTTTCTCCTAAAGTCAGTTATGTCTTCTCTTATTTACTAGGCTTTCGTTCTTGCTTCTCTTGCATTGTCTTCTAACTTCTGGTCCTAACACGAAGCCTTGGCAACGGTTAGTTGCTACAGGATTTGTTGAATTATAGTTGTGCAGTTTCTTGACTCTTGGCAATAAGTAGTCAAAATAGTTTCAAAGAATGATGTATCTTTGGTTTATTTCTTTCTAAATGTAGCGAAACTACTCCCTAATTAGAAAATGGACTGTTATTTTTCATAGAGCCTTAGGGAACCCCTTCATGTATCTTTTGCTTTGCAGAGAACTCTTTACTACTCCAGACTTACTATTTTGGTTTTAATTTTAAGTGATAAACTTGGGATAAGGGAGCCTTTTGAAGGACTTTCTTGTGAACTCGGAGTATAAATATATCATTGCAAGAACTGCTGCTATGGAAAGAGTCTTGAAGCAAAATAAAACTTAGAAACTCAAGAGCAAAATGGCAGGACTTTGTTTTATCCAAAAAAGAAATTCTTATGGCATCGTAATTGGCGCCCAATGTAGCTGGAGCCAGAGAGCTTGCCCTTGGCTTTGGAGACCAGCAGGCTGATCTCCAATCACCACAACCCAAGCCATACCTATAATTAGAGAGGAAAACAACTGAGGAAAACTTTGGAAAGCCCCTGTCTCTTTTTATGAGAGTTCCTTTGCCTAGTTGGTAATAATGAGACTTTTTCACATTCTGTCCACAGTACTTCTAGTCATTCTCTGAACTGTAACATTTGCCCTTAGTCCATACACATATTAGATAAATCCTGTAACCTAAAGAAGCTTGTAGAGGGTAAGTGTAATATTTTATATAGCCCAATATTTTGCTTTTAGGTAGAGACATTAAGCTATTGTCATAGAGGAGTGTGTCAGTGACCTCCACTGATGCCACACAAGGACTTCAGAAACATGTGATTCTTGTTTAGCTTCACATGTAATTATATGGAAGTTTGAGGCATGGAATTAAATAATAGCGGAAATAAATATTAAGGATAGAACTGGCTTTTTGTTTTCTTGAGATGATCAGAAATGGCCAGTTTTATATTCCAGATACTTAGCTCAGGACGTGTGCCCACTCTGAAATTTTGTGGTTGGTAATGAAGCATAAATATTTTCTGTGACTAAGAGTGATACCATTGTAATTTAACCTAGTTATGAATAACTGGAAAGGAGGAAAGGGAGGCCAAATATTACAGGCATTTATTTGTGCAGTGCTGCCAGGAAGTTGCAGTTTAACACTCCCCAGTTCTATTCCCCACCGATTGCTGGGGGAAGGGACTGGATCAGGGAACAATAAACACATGCCCAGTGAAGTCTGGGTGACATAGGGAAGGTACCTGACTGTCAGTCACACCTGGAAACAGGTCATTGTCCAGAATAGGTGTGGCCACTGCAAGCACTGGAAGATTTGAGATATTTAATCTCCTAAACAAAGGAATTTGCTCTTGTGCTCTTGCTCTCTTGTCTCCTGGCTTGTGGGGGCTCTCACCCTCCAGTGTTTGCCCACATGGCTCATGGCCATGGGGACCCCACACACAATGGACTAATGGACTGCAACTAGCCTAATGCTACACTGGACCCAGCTCCACCACAGAACAGAATCTTTGGACACTGGATTTGCTTCTAGCTCTACTGAATCCCCAGCTGCCCATCGTCTGGATTGGATTAAGGGAAATGGAACTTTAGAAACCTAAGGATGTAATTCCACACAAATAAAAATCACTCATCCTCCTGTACGAGTCTCAGGAAATTCTTTTCCTTGAGATATTGTAAGGACCTGAACCCCAGCACTCAGTGGGGAAAGGGATACCCCACTTTCACTGATAACAAGAGGGCATATGAATTAGAAGGCCCTGAAATATTAAATATAACGGAAAATAGCTTTCTAAGTTAACATAAAAGAAATAAAAAACATACAGAATAAACTTGCCCCCAAATCTGTGATTCTCAACCTTGGTTGAACATTGGAATGACATGGGGAGCTTTAATTGTTACTGGAGAGCCACCTGCCTGAGTAGAAGGGGGCTGGACTCTCTTCTCTTCAGCTCTTGTCACACTAGCAGGAAATAATTCAGACGAGAGACAGAAAGCAATGTTGAAGTAAAGCAAGCGAATTTGTTAAGAACATACTTGGCATAAAGCACAAGTGGGCAACTCAGCTAGTCTGAGCACCCTGCCTGTTAGGGGTTCAAGGGTTTTATACCCTTTCCCACTGTAGGTTTCAAGGTTCCCTTGTTACATTGTTGTGGCTTTTTCCAGAATTTATGAGAACATCAGGCGATTTTATCTTGGCAAGTCCCAAGATTGCTCACTTTTTTGTTTAACGGGTGAAATAAACTCCCCTTTTATTACCCTTCCCCTCCTCTAACCCTAGCAGCTATTGATTCTGCCACAAGTGATACTGTCCAAATACTTTGGGGGTTTTTGTTATTTGTCCCCCAGGCTTCTTCTGTCTTTGGGTTTAAATGGCACAAATGGCATTAATTGGGTCTTTGTTCTTTATTTTCCCAGGCCAGGACGTGTTAAGCTATGTATTCTCTGGTTAGGGAGGAGAGGTATAAACCATTTGCTCTCTAGTGTCCTTGGTTGGGGAAGATAAGGTATTGCGATTCACAGTCTGACTGCAAGCTGTCCAAACTGTTTGGTCTTGTTTAATTTTGTCTCAGTTCTCCCTTCCACTTGCCCAGTAATTTTCCTAGCTTCTTACTATCCTGCCACATAATGGCATTGATGCTTGGTCCCACCCCAGTCTGACTTATCTGGTCTTGGGTTTGAAAGCTGCCTTAGGTAAACCTGTCTGATAGACCAAAATGTATTAAAAAGAATTAACTTTATTCAGGTGTTTCATAGAATCAAATTAAACAGTATCAGGTCAAATACAGTCAACAGTTGGTAGAAAGCAGCATAGTCTCTCACCCTGGTTATTTTCTTAAACTTAATGACAAATTGTGTATGCTGTTTTGAAAGAATGAAACAAATGTTTTTTAAACTTGTAATTATATATAGTTTCACACACATATGTAAAAAGCTTCCTGGGTCTGGAGTTATTTTTGGGAGGAGGTGGGGAGGTTTAAAATTATAAATTAAATACACAAATTAAAGGTTATTGATTCAGAGTTTCTATTCTTGTTTCAATTTTAGTTAAATTTTATTTTCTGGTACTCTTTCCATTTCATCTAAATTTTCAAACTTAATCACATAATTTATGATATCCTTTTATTTCAATGTTAATATTTGTAAAAATCTTTAGTGATGTCTCATTTTCATTTCTAATATTGGCTATTTAAGCCTTCTCTCATTTTCTTGACCACTCTCATCACCAATTAAAAAAATTTATTAGTTTTTCAAAGAATTATGTTTAGACTTTGTTTATCCTTCTGATCAAATGTTTTTCTATTTCATTAATTTTTGCTTTTAAAATTTCCTTCCTCCTAATTTTGGGTATAATTTACTAGGTTTTATTTTTTATGACTTCTTGATTAGATATTTAGATAAATTTTAATTGTTCCTCTTTTCTAATATATGCATTTAAAACTATAGGTTTCCTTCTTAGTATGGCTGTAATTGCATTCTAGACATTTTAATATACACTAAGTTTATTGTAACTTGATTCAGAATTATTTCTAATTTCCATTTTGATTTCTTTTTTTAAATCTGTGGATTATTTATTTAGTAATATATTGCTTAATTTCCAAAAAATTAGGATTTAAAAATTATCTTCTTGTGTTTTTGCATAACATTGTCTAAGTTTAAAGTATACAAAGTGATTTGATACATTTGTATTTTTCAAAAATTATTACCATCATAGTATTAGCTGACAACTACATCACGTCACATAATTACCATTTCTTTTTGTGGTGAGAACACTTAAGATCTACTCACTTAGCAAACTTTCAAGTGTATAATACAGAATTGTTAACTATAATCACCATGCTGTGCAATAGATCTCCCAAACTTACTCATCTTACAAATGAAAGTTTGTACCCCTTGATCAGCATCTCCCTGTTTCTTCTACCGTCCCAGCCCCTGACAACAACCATTTTACTCTCTGGTCCTTTGAGTTAAATTTTTAGAATCCACATATTAGTGAAAACATGTAGTATTTATCTTTCTTTGTCTGACTTAGTTTACTTAGCATAATGTCTTCCCCAGTTCATCCATGTTGTCACAAATAGATGGATTTATTTCTTTCTTATGGCTGAATTGTATGTAAATGTATGTTTTATCTTCCTTACTGTTAGTGGATCTTTAGCTTGTTCTCATATCTTGGCTATTGTAACCAATGTTGCAATGAACATAGGAGTGCAGATCTCTCTCCATTATACTGATTTAATCTTGTTTGAACATATAGCCAAGAATAGGATTGCTGGATCATATGGCAGTTTTGTTTTTAATTTTTTTTTAGGAACCTCTAATGTTTTTCATAAAACTGTACCAATTTTACATTCTCATCAATAATGTACAAGAGTTCTCTTTTCTCCTATATCACCAGCTCTTGTTATCATTTTCATAATAGCCATTCTAACAGGTGTGAGGTGATCTCTCATTGTGGTTTTGATTTGCATTGATGATTAGTGATATTGCACACCTTTTCATGTTCCTGTTGGCCATCTGTATGTGTTCTTTAGAAAAATTTCTATTTAGTTCCTCTATCCATGTTTTGGTTGGATTATTATTATATTTTGCTACTGAGTTGTATTAGTTCTTTATATATTTTGATATTTACCCCTTATCAGATATTTGATTTGCAAACATTTTTTCCCCCTTTTGTAGGTGGCCTTTTTACTTTGTTGATGGTTTCCTTTACTGTGCAAAGTCTTCTTAGTTTGATGTATTCTTGCTTTTTAAATTTTGCTTTCGTTGCTGATGTTTTGGTTTTGTAGTTTAGTTTGAAATCAGGAAGCATGATGCCTCCAATGTTGTTCTTCTTTCTTAAGTTTGCTTTGACTACTTGGAGTCTTTCATTGTTCCATATGCATTTTAAGGTTATTTTTATATTTCCATGAAAAATGCCACTGACATTTTGATAGGGATTGCATTGAATCTTTAGATTTTTTTGTGAAGTATGGACATTTAAAAAATACTAAATCTTCCTGAGTTTGGGATATCTTTTCATTTATTTGTGTCTTCCTCAATTTCTTTCATTAATATTTTATAGTTCTCAGTTTATAGGTTTATCACCTTCTTGATTAAATTTATTCCTAAGTATTTCATTTTTTGATACTATTGTAAATTGAATTATTTATTAACTTATTTTTTATACAGTTCTGTGTTACCATTTAGAAATGATTTTGTGTCCAACAACTTTATTGAATTAGTTTATTAGTTCTAACAAGTTTTTTGGTGGAGTCTCTATCATATATATAAGATCATGTCATCTGCAAACATAGACAATTTCACTTCTTTCTTTCCGGTATGGGTGACTTGTCTTTTTCTTGCCTTATTGCCCTGGCAAGGATTTCCAGTACTATGTTGAATAGAAGTGGTGAGAGTGGACACTCTTCTTTTGTCTCTAATATTAGGGAAAGGCAAAACAAACAAATAAAAAATTCACAACATTCCAAAAGCAGTTCTAAGAGGGAAGCTTACAGCAATATATCCCCACATTAAGAAAAAAGAGGAGAGCAGTAGGAGAGGTTAAAGAGGGGATAAATGGTCATGGAAGGAAACTTGACTTAGAGTGATAAACATACAATATATGGGTGATATGTTACAGAATTGTATCCCTGAAACTTATATAATTTTATTCACCAATGTCACCGCAATAAATATTCAATTTAAAAAAAGAAAAGAAAAAAGATTTCAAATAAGCAACCTAACTTTACACTTAAAGGAACTAGAAAAAAAGAAAAGAGCATATTAAGTCCAAAGCTAGCAGAAGGAAGGAAATAATAATGATTAAAGCAGAAATCAATGAAAATACACACCAGAAAGACAATAGAAAAAGATCAACAAAACTTAGAGTTGATTTTTTAAAAAAAGAAAATTGGCAAACCATTAGCTAGACTTACCAAGTAAAAGGGGACTCAAATGCATAAAATTATAAATCAAAAGGGAGACATTACAACTGACACAACAGATATACAAAGGATCCTAAGTGACTACTGTGAGCAATTGGATAACCAAAAAATTGGATAACCTAGAGGAAATGGCTAAATTCCTAAGAAACATAATTCTACCCAGACTGAATCCTGAAGAAATAGAAAATACGAACAAGCCAATAATGGATAAGTATATTGAATCACTATTCAAAACCTCCCAACAGAGAAAAGCCCAGGACTGGATGGCTTCAAAGATGAATTTACCAAACATTGAAACTACCAAAGAAGAATTAATGCCAATTCTTCTCAAACTCTTCCAAAAAATTAAAAAGAGGGAACATTTCCAAAGTCATTTTACAAGGCCAGTATTACCCTGATACCAAAGCCAGACAAGGACACTACAAGAGAAGAAAGTTACGGGCCAGTATCTATATGAGCTTAGGTGTAAAAATTCTCAACACAATCCTAGCAAACCAAATTCAACAGCACATTAAATGAGTCACACATGATGATCAAGTGGGATTTATTCATGGGATGCAAGGGTGGTTCAACATATATGAATCAATAAACATGATACACCACATGAACAGAATAAAGAATAAAGAACATATGATCATCTCATTAGATGCAGAAAAAGCATCTGACAAAATTCAACATCTTTTCATGATAAAAACTTCCATGAAATTAAGTATAGAAGAAATATACCTCAACATAATAAAGACAATCTGTGACAAACCTGTAGCTGACATCATACTCAACTGTGAAAAGAACTGATTCTCTAGTATGCCGGTTAGATATATGTCAGTTCTGATTCTTTTGGTAATTTCACTGCTCTCTCCCTTTATTTTTTATGTTATCATTAGTTTGTTTCCATAACTTTCTGTTTTTGACCTAGTTGTAATTTTGTAATTGAATGTTTCATTCATTTATTCTCATTCTTCAAGGTCAATATTTTTACTAACAGCAGCTTTGTAAAGCTATAACTCATAAGTTTTGGCTTATACGGATCTCAATTTTGTTTTTCCTAACTAACTTTTGCATATTTGAGTTTCATTATTGATGTTTTAATTAATGGGGAATTAAAAAAATATGATTCTTTTTAAAAAAAATATCTCAATTGTATAAGTTCCCCCATTTTGGTGGGTCATGAATTTCAACTTCTGTCTCGCTAGCACAGAGAGAGGGCTGAAATCTTGGCTTTACACTTTGGCATCTCAACTGGATTCTTTTGCTTGGGCTTTCAGATCTTACTCTGCATGGAAAAGGCTTAGGAATTGGCAAATGCCTCAAGGGGAAATTGCTGCTGCATTTTGGACTATGTTTTCTGTTTGTTCCTCTCAGTTATGCTTTGGCCGCTGTGGTGTATGTCTCCTCAGCCTCATGGAACTGCTCCAAGCCCCAGTCTACCACTTTGTGTTTAGAAATGATGGTCCAAATCACCAACACCTCTGAGGGAAGAGCTAGTCATCAAAGTGGGTTCACCTTAGTTTGTCCCTCTTTTCTCTCATACCCTTGCTCCTGAACTCCCAATTGTCTTGGCTGTTCTCTAATGCCTTCACTGATGCTTTGAAACATTTAAAAATGTCTTTTACTCAGCTTTTATAATTGTTTTTGGCAAGAGAATTGATCAAGAGAATACAAGATTTTCCCCTTAACTTAATGTGTTTTTATAATGGTCAATTCCTTTTTAATTTAAAAATTTTTTTTATCTTTATTGTTGAAAGTATTACAGATGTCCCCTTTCTTTCCTCATTGATCCCCTCCACCCTGCATCCGCCCCACTCCTAGGCCTTTCCCATACTAATGTCTGTGTCCATAGGTTATGCTTATAAACATATTAGTTCTTTGATTAATCTCTCCTCACCCACTCCCCCATCCCCACCTTCCCTCTGAGATCCCTCAGTCTGTTCCATGCTTCTATGTCTCTGGATCTATTTTGTTCATCAGTTTATTTTGTTTATTACATTCCACATATGAGTGAGATCATGTGGTACTTGTCTTTCTCTGATGGGCTTATTTTACTTAGTATAATACTCTCCAGGTCTATCCATATCGTCCCAAAGGATAAGAGATCCTTCCTCTTTACAGCCGCATAGTACTCCATGGTGTGAATGTCCCACAGCTTTTTTATCCACTGATGGGCACTTGGGCTGTTTCCAGATCTTAGCTATTGTGAATTACACTGCTATGGACATAGTGGTGCATAAGTTCTTTCTGATTGGTGTTTTGGGTTTCTTAGGATATATTCCTAGAAGTGGGATCACTGGGTCAAATGGCAGGTCAATTTTTAATCTTTTGAGGAACCCCTATACTGTTTTCCATAGTGGCTGCCCCAGTCTGCATTCCGACCAGCAGTGTACCAGGGTTCCCCTTTCTCCACACCCTTGCCAGCACTTGTCATTCATTGATTTGTTGATGGAGCCATTCTGACAGGTGTGAGGTGATCCTCATTGTGGTTTTAATTTGCATCTCTCTGATGATTAGTGACATTGAGCATTTTCTCATGTTTCTTAGCCATCTGTATGTCCTCTTTGGAGAAGTGTCTATTCAGGTCCTTTGTCCATTTTTAAATTGGATTGTTTGTCTTCCTTTTGCTAAGTTGCATGAGTTCCTTATATATTTTGGATATTAGCCCTTTATCAGCGTGTCATTGGCAAATATGTTCTCTCATATAGTGGGCTCCCTTTTTAATTTTAATCTTAGCTTTTATTTTAGTTCATTCTATTTCAAACTCATCTTTTGCCTTAATGTTTCAAATCTGTTTTCCTTTAATTTATTAAAAATGCAAAATAGAGCCCTGACCAGTGTGACTCCATTGGTTGGAGCATCATCCCGTACACCAGAAGGTGGTTGGTTTGATTCCCAGTCAGGCTCCTACGGGAGGCAACTAATTGATGTATCTCTCTCACATTGATTTTCTCTCTCTCTCTCTTTCTCCCTCTCTCCCTCTCTTTCCCTCTCTCCTTTCCTTCCTCTCTAAAATAAAATTAAATTAAATTAAAACAAAATACAAAGTAGGTAATTTCTAAAAATATCTTCAGTTTCTTACTGTAAATCACTTTGTGCGAACACCCTGTATCCTTAAGGGACTTTTTCTCATTATGTAATTTAATATTGCTTTACTCACTTTTGAAAAAGAAATCTGTCCAGGTTCTATGTTTGGAAAAAAACAATTTAAAATTACTCTAAGTGCCCTTTGCTATTCATTTGGGTGTGGAGTAAATCTCACATATCTTAAACTAAATGGGATAGTTTTTATTAGATATTTACTTGCCAGATTTCAAAGGTCATGACTCTGCTAGATTTTCTCTTGTCTTTCAGCTGAATTCCCTGACTCAGAGGGACTTTATTCCTAAATCATTAAAAAACAATTGCAATTCTTTCAGCAGGGTAGTGCTTGATATGTAACACTGGTTTCCTTGCCTGTTCCTTTGTCTCACCCCTGCCTTTTAACTGCTTTGTATCAGAAGATGCAGCATACCTGCACTTTGTGTTTTTGTAAGCCCTTTCTACCTTGGGTTACGGGCAGTTAGATAGAATGAGAGTTTTGGAAGGAGAATCCCTTAAAAGTTGTGTTGTAGAGGAGTGGCTGCCAAGCACCAGCTATGGAAAAGAGGAGAGGACATTTGTGTCAGGCAGTCCTGGGTTTTAATACCAGTCACCCCATTCTTAAGCTACTCATCAGTGGAAAGGATGTGCCACCTTTACTCAATGGTACTATTTGTATGATAAGTGCCCTCCTCAAAGGATTATTCTAAGGACAAACTAACTAACAGAACGTAATCAATATACTCTTGCTACAAAGAAAGTGCTCCCAATACTAGCTGTTATTATAATTCATTATTCTTATTCTTATTTTAAATAATAGCCATTAGTAACTTCATTCTGGGTACAAGGCTCCTTTGGGAAAGTATCTTGTACATTAAGCAAGGTTTTGTAATATTTCTAATTTGGTGAGGTGGGGGACAGGGTCAAGTGCAAGCTAGGGTTGGCAATGAAAAAATAAGTCTTGTGGGAAGCTCCTTAAGTTAGTCTTTGGGGGGCAAGGCTTTCAACATCAGAGCCTGAGCAGAGCCCTGTTATAATCATCTGTGCTATTTTCCCCAAAGTTCTGTTGTTGCTGCCATTTCTTCACTGTTTAAAAAATCTTCACTGGAAGATTTTTCCCCTCATTGCTTTTTCAGAGAGAATAGAAGGGAAGGAGGGAAAGAGAGAGAGGGAGAGAGGGGGGTGGAGGGAAGAGAGAGAGAGAAAGAGAAAGAGAGAGAGATCAATTGGTTGCCTCCTGCACATACCCCGACTGGGGCCGGGGATGGAGCCTGCAACCGAGGTACATGCCCCTGGCCAGAATCGAGCCTGGGACCCTTTAGTCCTCAGGCCGATGCTCTAACCACTGAGCCGAATCTGCCAGGGCCATTTCTTCACTTTGAAGCCCTTCACAAACTGACTTGATCATTCCAATCAGGATTTCTACCATTTATGCTCAAGGTAACCTTAAGTTACAACTACACAGGGCAATTGTGATATTCTGTGAATACGTTAATGCTTTTTTTCTTCCATGCATTTTTGTATACTATTTTCCCAGCCTAACCAGCCTCGAATGTCCTTTCTCATTTGTTATTGTCAACAGGAATTCTCAAACTTCCTCCTTCATGACTCAGCACAAGCACCTTCTTTCCCAAGAACTCTTCCCTTATTCCTCAAGCTCCTATAATTTTTATTTTGCATATTTGAAACTTATACTTGCTGTTGTTCACCACCCAGGCTGTAAATTTCTTAAACTATGTCTTATTTTCCTTTGTATTTCCTGACAATAGGATACAGTTTTTGTACCTGTTAGGCATTCAATAAAGGCCATTAAAAACTGAACTGAAGCCTGGCCAGCGTAGCTCAGTGGTTGAGCATCGACCTAGGATCCAGGAGATCGCAGTTCGATTCAGGGTCAGAGCACATGCCCGGGTTGCAGGCTCCATCCCCAGTCGGGGGCGTGCAGGAGGCAGCCGATCAATGACTCGCTCATCATTGATGTTTCTATCTCTCTCCCTCTCCCTTCCTCTCTCTGAGATCAATAAAGACATATTAAAAAACACACACCAAAAAACTGAACTCAAGTATCTTAATAATAATGTTTTTTATTTAGATGCCACTGGTGAAAGACAGTATTTAGAGAAAGGGGGAATAACTACTTTCAAAATCTGTTAGTTACAATTTTGTTTGTATATACAGTCAATTGTCTGTAGACGGTTATGTAAACTAATAGTGCCTTAGTTTCTATGGTCCCCACTGTAATCACTGAGTCAGAGAAGGGCTCTATTATTAATTATAAGACTGGATACTTCACACTGTGCAGAATGTCTCTAAATTTCATTCAGAGAATCAACAAGGTTATTTCTAGATCTTTATACCCTATTTCCAGAGTCCTTAAGTGAAGTTCTCATTCTTTTACTCTCAGATGAATACCTCCTTTATTCTTGATCGTGGTTAATTATTTCATTCAGTTTCCGAAGTCAGAAATCTCAGTGTTTCGTCCACTCTTTCCTTCCCTGTATTCTATTTATCATCCTAAATCTATCAATTTACTTGAAGTATAAAATAAAATGCCTGGGTTGTGGGCTCAGTCCCTGGTAGGGGGTGTGCAGGAGGCAGCTGATCCGTTTCCCTCTCATATCACATCAATATTTTCTCTCTCTCTCTTCTTTTCCCTTCTTCTCTCTCTCTCTCAAAACAAAATTAAATTAAAATAAAATGTAGCTCTTACTTTATCTTTCCTTCCTGGAAAGAGTAGAAGCCAGTCTTTTACTCATGTTACTGACACTAATTTCTTTCCCATTCTAGTCTATTTTAGTCAATGTCAATTAAATTTTTTTTTCAATAAAACTATCTCTGCTATTTGAAAATCTGTTAGGTTCAAGTGGCTAAATTATTGAATTAAAACTCAATTGTTTTGACCTACCTGACCTTGTCAGCCTTATCTCCCACTGACCCTCTCTGTACAGCTAGTTCCAGGAAACCTTCAGATCCTTAAGCTTCTTTGGGCTCCTTTGCTTACTGTTCCCTGTCTAGAACAGCCCTTCTTTGCTGTCAAGTTCCTACTCACCCTTCTAGCGCTAACAAAATATTAATCCCCAGGCAAGAAGTTGCTCTATCTATGGGACTTCCCAGCCTTTTGTTAATGTACCGTCAGTGGTTACTGTATTGGTGCTTATCAATTTGTCTTGGTCTCCAAACCCCTAGAGTATAACCCATATAAGAGCAGGAATCCTAAATTATTAATCTTTGTAATTCCAAGGTGTGGCACAGTGCCTAATAATGGTAGGGGCCCAATTTGCTTTTCTTAACTCTTGCTTTAAAATTCCAGCCATGGGTTTAGGGGTGTAATGGGAAGAACCCAGGAGGCCAGTCAGGAGACCTGAGTATCAGTCCAGGGTTGATTATTAACAAGCTGTATAATCCTGCGTATATCACCCCATCTCTTTGTATTTTGGCTTCTTCATCTGTAACATGAGGCAGTCAAGCTAGATACTCTCTAGAGGGGCCCTTCCTGTTCTTAAAGATGACAATTCTAGGTGGAGAGGTTTGTATGTATATTGACTTGAGTAGGGTGGTAACGTTCTATGGCACATTCTTAATTTATAACTATTAATTTCCCCTTCATCCTTTACTCTAACCACTCACTAATCCTGATGTAATGAACTGGATTTCAGAGTGAGTCGTTAAAGGTTCATAGTGTCATAGTTTAGACATGTGATCTTATAATCACATAAGGTCCTCACTACACACAGTGCACACAAAAAAGCCTTTAAACATGTGAAATGTATTAGTCACATGCTCTTGAGAAAGCTATAAAAAGGACCCATCCCAGGCCCAGATGTGCCCTTGGAAAGGGTTGGGCCATCAACAGGGAAGAAGGAGTGAGAGTTTCAGCCATGATTACTCCCATCTGTTATTCTTTAAAACAAACAAACACTTTTCTAAATGAGCACTAGATGTGGGAAAAATTATGAGAAGCTGATATCAAAGCTGGATTAAATATGTTTTCAGATGGGATTTTAGATTTCACATTTTGTTAAAGCCTTAATTGCTTCTCCCTCCCCTCTCCCCCCCCCATCAACTTTATTGTTTTTTAACTTTGGTGCTTTGGTGATGAGCCTAGAAGGTACTATTTGTCATGGTGGATAAATCCACTCCATGAAACTAAGCTTGATTAGAATTTTTTCACACAAACTTTTGGACACTTCCTACACCAATCCAAACATGTATGGAGAACAGTAAAACCAATTTTCCCCATTCACTTAAGGAGCAGAGGATAGCTATAAGTGGAGAGATCTCAGCTGAAGGTATATTAATCCATCTAACTTTAATAAGCCACCATTTAATTTAACAAAGAGAAACTTTCTACCATACAGGATAGAATTTGTATTATTAGCTACTCTATTATGTTTCCTGGATGACAGCAGAATTTATGGCAGGGTAGACCCCCTCCATGACTATTGGTATTAAATAATCAAGTGAATCAACTAAATTCTCATAGATATATTAATATAATGTTCATTTGTTGATGTCTGAAGTATGAAGGATGGAATTGCTATAAATATTTTAACTATTTGATTTAAATTTCTGACTTGTTGCCCAATATACTTGAGATCCTATTATGAATTTACATAAGTTCTAAGGAAATAGTTTCATGACTGCTTAACTTTTCTAATGTATTTTCATTTGAGACAGTTAATGAAGTGTTTTAATTTATTTGTTCTAGCTTAAAAATCATCAAGCTGAAAAGCAAATAATTCTTCTGAGATGCTCTGAACCCTAACTAATGCAGAAACACTGAATACTTTTTTTATTTTAATATATCTTTATTGATTTCAGAGAGAGGAGAGGGAGGGAGAGAGACAGAAACATCAATGATGAGAGAGTCATTGATCGAGCCCGCAACCCGGGCATGTGCCCTGACCGGGAATCGAACCCCGATCACCTGGATCCCAGGTCGACGCTCAACCACTGAGCCACACCCGGCCAGGCACTGAATACTTTTAAAATGTGAAACTTTTATGTATGTAGGTATTTTATAAACAGCAACTAACTTGTACTATCTGTTTAATAAAAACTATCCCAATTAATTTTGTCTATTATATCTTTGATATCTGTAATAGGTAGAATAATGACCTCCCAAAGATATCCTAATCATTGGAATTTGTGAATATGTTGTGTTACATGGCAAAGGGCAATTAAAGTAGTGGATGGAGTTGAGGTTGCTAATCAGCTAAGCTTAAAATAAAGTGATTAAGTTTGGATTGTCCAGGTGGACTGAGTGGAATCTCACAGTCCTTAAGAACAAAATAAATGAACAGAAACGGATTCATCAATAAAGAGAACAAACTAATGGCTGCCAGAGGAGAGGGGAATTAGGGGCTGGGTGAAAAAGGTGAAGGGATTAAGAAGTACAAGCTGGTAATTGCAAAACAGTCACTGGGATGTAAAGTGAAGCATAGAGAATATAGTCAGTGTTATTGCAATAACTATGTGTGGTGCCAAGTGGGTACTTGAAATATTGGGGGATCACTTTGTAAAGTATATGATTACCTAACCACTGTGCTGTACACCTAAAACTAATATAAAATAATAGTGAATGTAAACTGTAACTGAGAAATAAAATTTAAAAGAAAGTGGGAGGAGTTGGAAGAGAAGGTCAGAATCATGAGAAATGATATGAGAAAGTGATATGAAAAAGGCTCAACCAGTCATTGCTGGCTTTGAAAATGGAATGAGACCATAAGCAAAATTATGTGGGTGGCTTCTAGAAACTGAAAAAGAAAGGCAAGAAAATGGACTCTCCCTTAGAGCCCCCAGAAAGGGGGACAGCCCTGCCGACACTGATTTTAGCCCAGTGAGAGATTTTAGACTTCTGACCTCCAGAGCTCTAAGATAACAAATTTGCATTGTTTTAAGCTACTAAATTTGTGGTTATTTGTTACAGCAGCAATAAGAAACTAGTACAATGCCCAAATTGGAAAAGGACAGTGTAAAATAAAATGTAGAGTCCAATCTCATTTATGAACATAATTGTAAACATGCTAAATCAAATATTAACATAAAATCCATCCAGCAGCATATGTTCGTATTTCTCCAAGAATATAAGGATATAGCTCTATTTCAGAGTTTACTTATATAGGGTATTATATTAACAGATTAAAAGAAATGTGTAAAATATATATAATGTGTAAAAAATGTATATATAAAACACATAAAGTTAATAGAAAATACATATTATTTTAATTGATACAGAAAAAGCATTTGTGATAAATCAATACCCATCCATGATATAGTCTTAGAAAGTTAAAAATTATTGGGAGCATCTTTATTTTTTCAGTGATCCGAATGAAATGTCATTATGTGAACATCAATGGAGAAATGTTGGAAACATTACTATTAATGTGCAAAAGATAAAGATAAGGATGTCCATTGTCACTGCTTCTAGTCAAAGAAATGAAATAGGAGATAAAAGGATTGACTAGAAATAGGCAAACTTTTTGTTACTTATAATAATATGAGTATATGCATAGAAAGTCCAATAGAAATAAACTATGACACTGAATATTTCAGCATGGTGGCTAGATAAAAAAATTAGAATTCCTAATAACTAATTCCAAAATATAAAGGCAGCCCATTTTATAAAGTACCTAGCAATAAAGCTGCCAGAAGATGTAAAAGATAATTCATGAAAAAAGTCTTTAAATGTAAAAGAAACCTTGAATAAATTTGGGGCTCAACCACATTGCTATATGGGAGGATTCACTATTGTAAAAATGTTTCTTTTCTCCCAAATTAACTTATAAAGTCAATTCAATCTCACTCAGAATTGCAGCAGGATTTATTTTATGGAATGGGACACTTAGATTCTAAATTCAAATGCAAGAGTAAGTGTCCAGTTCCAAGGACACTGTTCACATTTTATTCTATGGAGGAGTTGTCTATTTTAGCAGAATGACCCCAAAAGCCCCCACCCCCTCGCCCCAGACAGACAAACAAAAACAAGAACTTCTGAAAAACAACAAGGTGGGGTCTGTCCTGCTGGATATCATGATTTATTATAGAACCATGATGTTGAATTGGTGCAGGGATATACAATGGAGCAGAAGAGAGAGTGCAGAGAAGATCCATGCATATGCAGAACCGTTATGACAGAGGTGGCATCAAATCAGAGGGGGAATAATAAACTATTCAGCAAATGGGTAGGCCAATTGGCTCTCCACAGGGAAAAATATAATCTCTCTTATATTGCACATCAGAATGTAAAAAAAGAAATTTAAAACTAGAACTATTTTGATCTAGATCTAGCTTATCTAGGTTGATCTAGAACTTCTTGTTCAAGCACATAGCAAGGTGTGTAAAATGTGTTCATTTCTATATTTTGTAATAGTGAAAAACTGAAGTATTTAGTATCACTCAAAAGGAGAGTGGACAAGATAAAGCTATTCATATGTTGGAAAATGAACAGCAATGAAAACAAACCAAAGTGGTACAAATCAACATGGAGAAATCTTAAAATCAAAAGTGGATACAAAGGCAAGCTTTAGAATTTTTTATATTATAGAATTGCACGTACGTAAATTAAACCCAAAGCAATGCTATGGATTGTTTTTGAATTTGTGAATGTAGTAAAAGTATAAAAGCTTGAGCCTGAAGGAATATGCCACATTTCTCTTAGTGGCTGCCTCTGGGTAGGAAGGGAGGGGAAAGGGACTGGATGAAGCATGTCGGAAGCATGAAAGTACAATGTCTTGGCTGGAAGTACCTGAGTGTTTGTTTATATTCTGATTAGATTTAGACTCAGTTCCTTTTATGTCCTGAAACTGTCTGGACACATTTCCTGGAATCTCAGTTGTAATGAAATTAATCCTTACTATTTGGGAGCAAATGGAGATTTGTGTTTTTAGTGTTGTGATTTTCAGGACAAGTTATAAAATTTGCATTGGAGCAATTATGAGCATTTCTGTTTTATTTCTCCACTAGCCTGCAGTCCAGTAAGAGAACTTTAAAATGGAAGAAATTGATCCCCAGCTAATAGAGTAGTAGGAAGACAAACACAGTCACACATATGGCCAGCTGAGTGCAGATTGTTTAAAACCGATGAGTTTTTAGTTTCACCAGTTTGAGAGGTGACATGCTTCTAAGATGGAAAACAGTGCATAGAGATGGAAAACAGAGCAGAGAATGAAAAACTTGAACAATTTTCCAGTTTGTATTTTCAGTTGTATTGTGGCATCATTTTTGCTTAAGTATTCAGTTTATTTGTATTCAAATATAATTATCACCCATAAGTGGAAACCAAACAAATTAATTTTAAAATGTTCACCACTGTTATTGGTGTCACTCACTCTGGTCCCAGTTCCCCATGTAATGTTTCCACCTGTTACACCTGAGCTACAGTGTTCTTTTCTAGGCTAGTTGGGTTCTCTGAGTTCTCAGCTTGACTTGTCTCCTTCCATCTCTCCCGATCCTTTCTAATTGTATGGTGCATGTGCTGTGTGTACATTTCTCATATCATATTCCTTATCTCTTTATGTAGCTTTACTTTCTTATAACGCTTTTACATATGAGCTCTTCCAACATTTTCCTCCGTTTGTGTTCTTTCTGATCTCCTCTTGTTTAAATTACTTTTATAATTATTGTGTTGAATATATTCTATATGTACATACTGCCTTGTCTGCAATAATTAACAAACATTTGTGCAACTTACCAAGAATACCTTACATTATCATGGGGATAGAAGTACTAATACACTATTCATTAAAGACCCCCCAATTTCTATCTTCAGCTCTTATCTCTCTTCTGAGCTTCTGCCTATTCAACAGACTCTTTGGATATCTCTGAGTACTTCAGACTCAACATATTGGAGACCCAACCGGTAACACCCTCCCTCTCAACCTGCCCTTCCCTCCATGTTTTCTGTTTAGGTGGTAACACTGCCATCCACCAGGATATGCAAGTTGGACTGTCATACTTGAAACTGGATCCTCTCTCCTTATTTTTCATATCCAGGATATTTTGATTTTGCTTTTTAAATATCCCCCAAATCTTTCTGGATTCAAGCTTCATACTATCATCAGTCATGTGGACCATCGCAATAGGCAGTTAACTGATCTTCCTGTGCTGTATCTTGCCTTCCTTCAGTGAGTTCTGTATTCTGCAACCGGGGAGGGGATTGCTTTACAGAATGCAATCATTTCACACATACTCAAACCCTCAAACCCTGCTTGCTTAAAACCCTGTCCTCAGATTAAACACCAAAATCCCTTACATGGCCAGTAAGATATGGTCCCTGTTTTTCCTTGACACCCTTAGTGTGCTTTAGCTACACAAATACCACATAGTATCATTTCTCCTTTATTCTCAATACTTAGATTGCCTTCTGTGACACCCTATTCTACCTTGTTGACCCTTACACTTCTTTCAGATTTCTCCTTTCGTGCCACTTTCCTAGAGAAGTTTTTCCTGACATCCCTGAATTGGTCAAATCTTCCTATTATTTGTTTTCTTTTTCTTTATATTTTAAATTTTATTTTTGTTTAAAATATTACAGATGTCCCTTTTTCTCCCCAATGTCCCATTCCACCCAGTCCCTCTCCCCACCATTGTCCATGTCCTTGGGTTGTGCATATATGCACATAAATTCTTTCGTTAGTCTCTCCCTCTCCACCTACCCGGCCTCCTCCATCCCTCTGACATTCGTTAGTATTATTTGTTTTCAGAGCACTTAGCACCTAGTGTCCTTATTAGCACATAGCACAGTTATAATATTACATTCATTTGATTAAGTTTTCCTCGCTAGACCTGCACTGTCCAATACAGTAGCCACTAGCCATATGTGGTTATTTCAATTGAAATTAATTGAAATTAAATGAAATAAAAAATTCAGCTTTCTAGTCATGCCAGCTATATTTCAAGAGATCAAAATCCACATGTGGCCAGTAGCTACCATATTGGGCAGTGCAGAACAAAGAACATTTCCATCATTGTAGGAAGCACTATAGGGCCGCATGCACCAGACTATAAGCTCTTCAAGGGCAGATGCTGTTTCTTTTCTTTTTTCCTGTTATCTGACTGTCTGTCTTTCTGTCTTTGTCTTTCCATTGTATTCCCAGTGCCTAGCAACATTCTGGCCCACAGAAGACCTCCAAAACATTTGTTAAGCAAATGGAAAAATGAGTTAATTAATGAGCACCTTAGAGCCTTGTGAGGACAAAGTGGAGCCATCAAAATTGCCTCAAATTGATATAACTCTGTGTGCTTGCCCCTCCGGTCCTCTAACCACCATCTTTCCGTGCTGCCATAATGGTGCCCATGGATGTCCTGGCTGAGGCTCTGAAGAGTATCAACAATGCCAGAAAGAGAGGTGAGTGCCAGGCTCTTAGGCCATGCAGCAAATTCACATTCGGTTTCTAACTGAAATGATGAAACATGTCACATTGGCTAATTTGAAATTATTGATGACCACAGAGCTGGGAAAATTGTTGTGAACCTCATGGGCAGGTTAAACACGTGTGGAGTATTAGCTTCATATTTGGTGTGCAACTCAAAGATCCAGAAAAATGGCAGAACAACCTGCTCCCAGGGGTTAAATAGGTTTCATTGTACTGACAACTTCAGCAGGCATCATGGCCCCTGCAGAAGCAAGATGAAAACACACAGGAGGAAAATCCTGGGGCTCTTTTTGAAATTTTAAAAAATTTTTTTGAATTTATTGGGGTGCCATTGGTTTATAAAATTATATAGGTTTCCAGTATATAATTCTATAATACATCCTCTGGATATTGTATTGTGTTCACCACCTAAAGTCAAGTCTTATTCTGTCACCATTTATCCCGACTTTACCCTCTTCGACCTCCCCCAACCCTGTTTTCCCTCTTGTAATTACCATACTATTGTCTGTGTCTATGAGTTTTTTTGTGGGTGTTTTTTTGCTTAATCCTTTCACCTTTTTCACCCATCCCCCCAACATCTCTCCCCTCTAACAGCTGTCAGTCTGTTTTCTGTATCCATGAGTCTGTTTCTATTTTGTTTGTTTGTTTGTTTCATTCATTAGATTCCACATGTAAGTGAAATCACATGGTATTTGTCTTTCTTTGACTGGCTGTTACAAAAGGTAAGATTTCCTTCTTTTTTTTTTTTTTATTGCCAAGTAGTATTCCATGGTGTAAATGTATCACAGCTTTTTCCCCCACTCATCTACTGATGGGCATTTGGGCTGCTTCCAGATCTTGGCTATTATAAATAATACTGCAATGAACATAAGGGTGCATATAGTCTTTCAAATTAGTGTTTCTGGTTTCTTTGAGTATATTCCCAGAAGTGGAATTGCTAGGTCATAAGGCAGTTCCATGTCTAACTTTTTTTTTGCTTTTGTTAATCCTCACCTGAGGATATTTTTTCCATTGCTTTTCAGAGACAGTGGAAGGGATGGAGGGATGCAGGGAAGGAGGGAGACTGAGAGAGAGAGAAAAAGAGAGAGGAAGAGGGAGGCACTGATGTGAGAGAGACACATCAACTGGTTGCCTTCTGCATGTACCCTGACAAGGGGAGGGTAGCTAACCCACAACCCAGGTATGTGCCCTTGACCAGGAATCGACCCTTTGGTGGGTGTGTGTGGGGGGAAGTCTGATGCTCTTACCACTGAGCAACACCGGCTAGGATAATTTTTAATTTGTTGAGGACTCTCCATACTGTTTTCCACAGTGGCTGCACCAATCTGCATTCCCACCAACAGTGCCCAAGGGTCCCCTTTTCTCCACATCCTCACCGACACTTGTTTGTTGATTTATTGATGGCAGCCATTCCGACAGATGTGAGGTGATATCTCATCGTGGTTTTAATTTGCATTTTTCTGGTGATTAGTGATGTTGAGCATCTTTTCATATGTCTATTGGCCTTCTGTATGTCATCTTTGGAGAAGTGTGCATTCATGTACTTTGCCCATTTTTTAATTGGATTTTTTTGGCTTGGGGTTGAGCCTCAGACTGGCTGACTGTGAGGATCGACCCTGACCACAGTGTACAAGCTGCTGTGCAGGTGGAATTGGCCTCAGTGGGGTCTGGTGCCTGCCAAGATCTACCTTTTGATATGCCCCTTGTGAAGCTAACTGGATCCTGTTCTGATGTCTGAAGCTGGTCCTTGGGTGTGTTGTTTTGAGTCCTCTTGTGAGGGACTATGGTGCAGGCCAATGTTAGACTCTACCTGGGCAACCTGTCTGGAGCTACAAAGTGATCCACAGTTTGTGGCTCCCTCTGTTGTTCCTGCGTGTGCGTGGGAAGGGCCAAGCTGTGAACTAAGGCTGGCTTTTACCAGCACTGGGCCAAGGGGCAGGTCGGCAAAAATCCAGGGGCCACCTGGAGCCTGGAGGGGTGGGGGAGGCACCTATCCGGTTCACAGGAAAGTGGGGTAATGACATCCCCAAAGCCATACAGCTCAGTCACTGATATCCCCTGAGTCTGCCCAAATCTCTCCATCCCTGCCTAGGCAGCTGACTCCTCAGCAGGGCATGAGCTCCACAGGGTGGAGTGACATAGAGTCCAGAGGGTGGAACTATTGCGTTTGCAGGCTGATCCTGTAAGAAGGGGAGTGGCGTCTGTGGTTTGGGAGATTGACTCAGCACAGAGGTCTCAGTGGCTCTCCCCTCAGCTCTCTTCTCAGAGCCACAAACTGCAGTCTCTACTCACATTACTCCAGTCCACTTTGTCTTTCCACCATGGGAACCTAGGGTGAGTGGGTGCAAATGAGATTTTGTGCGTTTTGTCCTTTAGGAGGGTGCCTGTGTCTCTAGCAGACTTTTCTCTCCCCCTGGCATACAGAATCCCTGATGATTTTCACAACCAAATATTATATGAGTGCCTCTTCCTAGCTCAGGTACTCTGGGCTGGGGAGCCTGCCATGGGGTTGAGACCCTTCACTTCTCAGAGGGGACCTTTGCAGCTGAGATATCCCTCCGTGCCCTCGGCTGCTGCCCATGGGAGCGGGGCCAGGCCTTTTTGTGTCTCTGCCCTTCCTACCAGTCTTGATGTGGCTTCTTCCATAAATCCTTGGTTATAAGACTTTTCTTCAGCTAGTCTTCAGCTGGCTATTCAGGTTGATTGTTCTATATTTCAGTTGTAATTCCAGTTTGGTCCTGGGAGGAGGTGAGTGTAACATCCACCTAGTCCACTGCCATCTTGGACCTCTATCCTGGGATTCTTTTTTTTAGGGCTTTAATATATACATGCATATAAAATGCCTCAATGCAAAAAAGAAAAGAAAAAATGTTTCAAATTGTGAAAATTTTCTCCAAGCCTGGTATTTGTGAATTTTTGCTTCAAGACCTCAGTGCCTTATGCTCCCTATGTGCTCACTTAGTGACATCCTGCATAAAGCTTTGATTTGCTGTCTCAGAATTTTATTTGGCAAATCATGGTCTGGAGGTCCTTCATGAATACTTTGTAAGAAAGGGCTCTTTGTGGAAAAAAAAGTACCCGACTAAGGCAGTCTACATGCTAGTAGATGTTTATTAGTTTTGGGCAGTGAATAATTGTCATGTCTGAGTTGAGTTCTTACACCTAAATGAATATGCCACATGGTGTGAGGGGACCATAGTTCTTATTTTACTTTGTTTTATTTAGCTTAATTTACTTTTAGCGAAGTGGAGAGTTATTGAAGTGTAGTCTAAACACCAATAAGGTGGGGCTCTGGCTTTACAGAAACCCATGTTCAAGCTAGAAAACATCTCAAAGTGTTCTAGTGCTAAATCCAGCACAGTGTCTAAATTTATTGGAACAAAGCCACACCCATTCATTTATTCATTGATCACTGCCTTTGCCCCACAGTTGCATAGTTGAGTAGCTGAGACAGAGACCATGTAGCCCACAAAGTCTAAAATATTTACCACTTGGTCCTTTACAGAAAAAGTTTTCCAGCCTCTGCTTTAACTCTGCTTTAATGTTTCTTGTATTATTTGAGCTTTGTTAGCAGTTATGAGGCACGACTGACAAAATGGTGACTCCAGTAAGTTGCTTTCTTTACCACCCACCCTCCTATCCCCTAACCCAAATATTTATATTTGTTTGTTTTTTTTTTTTCTAATATTCAAAATCATAAAGAAAAATTACAGAGCTGGCCTGTCTTTTCGAGGCTGCTAGGTGATGGGGATGAAGTCATGGACAGCAGGGTGTGAGGTAAAATGCCCCTTGCCATGCTGTGTGGATTGAGAACCTTCAGATGTTGGTGCCAGAGAAATGAAAGCTTGGCCTGAAAAGAGATAATGGGTCAGGAAACACATGTCAATGAGAGATGAACTCCGGAAAACAAACAGGGGGATGGATGCTCTGGAAGTGAGGCATACGTCGGGAGGCTGTGAAAGAGGTGGGGCCTAAAAGACAAATCATGTATTCCCAATGGGCTATGAAAATGAAATTAAAGAATTTGTGCTTTTTAAAAATAGATGGCTGTTTAGTGTACTAGAGGAATGTTCTCATTTTTAGGATTTTTTTCTTCTTCTTTGAACAGATTGTAAAATAGTGTCTGTGTGGGAGTTTTATCTCAGTGACCCAATTCTTGCTGTGCAAAAGAACACTATCCTGAGCAGGAAAGAACGTGAAAGGATTGGTTCAGGGGAGGGAAACACAACTCAGGCAGGTGTTTTTGTTTATTTTCAAATAATGGTAAAATATATAACATAAAATTTACTATCTTAACCATTTCTAAGTGAGCTTTGTTAGGAGTTAGGGGGCACAGTTCACAAAATGGTCACTCTGGTCAGTTGCTTTCTTTACCTCCCACCTCCTATGTTATGTACAGTCAAATTGTGGTGCAACCAGTCTTCAGAACTCTTTTCATTTTGTAAAACAAACTATACTCTGGCAACCACCAAACTTTCTGTTTCTATGAGTTTGACTTCTCTAGATACCTCATATAAGTGTTATCATACAGTGTTTGTCTTTTTGTGACTGGCTTTTCTTACTTAATTTTATATCTTCAAGTTTCATCCATGTTGTAACATGTTGTTATGTTGGAATTTTCAGTTGTATGAATATACCCCATTTTGTTTATCCATTCATCTGTCGATGGACACTGGCATTGCTTCTGTCTTTCAGCTATTGGGAATATGCTGCTATAAACATGGGTGTACAATAGGCAGATGTCTTTACGAAATTCTGTGATGTGGTGGCCCCCTTGTTCCCTGGAATACTAGGATGAGTTTGGGTTCTGAACCAGGTAGACCTGGGCTACAAGGCAGGTTTTTCACTCCTTATTGGCTATGTAATCTTGGGCAAGTTACTTAAGTTCTCTCAGCTTGTTTTGTTCTCTGTAATAACGGAGTAGTGATATTTAAACACAGAGTTGTTTTAGGAATTAAATTAGACCCTGTACAATGTTTGATACATTGTAAGCATTCAAATAAATTCATTTCTCCTTTTCCCTTCAAATGTGCCCTCTTTTCTACTGTGATCACTTATGCATATCTCCTTCCTTTATTCTTGCTTCAGTACAAGGATACCCCCAAACATATCCACAAGATCTGAGGTTGGCTTACGCTGTTAATACTGAAAAACAAACAAACAAACAAACAAATAAATAAAAATTTCCTCTAGGTCCCAGTAAGGTTGGTCCAACTTTGCTTAACTAACAAATATTACTCAGAGTTTTAGGGTTCTTTCGAAGGAACATTAACATAGCTAAGAAATCTTCTGATCCTTTTATTAAATTGCGTTTCTTAAAATCAGAAACAGTATTTTTTTACAAAAGAGTAGTTTCAGATATTTGAATTCACTTCAGCACAAGCTTTGAGAAATTGTTAAATTTGACCCACATATGTTCCCTAATGTCTAACTCAGTTGAACTCACATGCTTGACCTTGATCTAAAGAGAATAGGACCTTTATATGTTTATGTCGGCAGCAAGCATTTGGTTTTATTTTCTTTGGGGAGTGCCATTGAGATGAACACCTCTGTGTGGTACATCTTAAAGAACATTGTAGTATAGTGACTATACCAGTAGTGACCTGTTTGCTTAAACTCCATTCAGTGGTGTGTATATTACTTTAAAATGTCAGCAAAAAATATTTTAAAATATTTGGAAAAGTATACAGGGAGAATTTGTAATTTTAGATCTTGGCAAAAAAACAAACAAAACTATTAAAAAATAAGGTGCCAGATTTGCTTTGTTGAAAAAATTGTTTAATGATTATTTTGTTTGAGAGAAAAAAAAATGAAGAGAATGACTTGAGCTTTGGTGAAGAAAAATAATGTAAAATAGAAGAATTTTAGTAGAGGTGACATAAAAATTGGAAAGACAGGTACAAATGATACTTGTTCTTAAAGTTCCACACATCAAAGAGTGCAAACAGCGTTGCAATATCATAATTCAGCCCGACTTTAGCTGGTACTAAAGTGAATAGACATGAGGAGTTTATTTATTTCAAGTTCTTTTAAATATTGAATCAGAAAATTAAATTTGATTTATAAAATGTCTTGCTTTTGCAGAAACGACCCTGCACAAATACAAACATTGGTATTGTTGGAACTCTTTTTTCATTGCCTGTGAATGTTTAGTTTCATATGCTTGCAGCAAATCCGAGGAACCTGGGAAGTGTTCAAAAGAGCCCTGAGAGTTTGAGTGGGGTCTTCTCCAAGGAAAGAGAGAATTCCAGTCTTATTCATAGGGTCGAAATGAAAACAGGGCTAAGGTGAGCAACAGATGGTCCTGAATTCAGTGAAATCTATGTAGTGCTGGGAAAGAGAAAGTTCTAAGGTCACCGAGTGTATCATTACTGGAGTAGAGTCCATCATGTGCTTTGACATGGTACACTTTGAGACTGGGCAGTGGCTGAAGGTGTTAACCTGACCCTTGGGTGCTTAATTCAGGAGAAGCTGTGGTGCCAGGCATTGGGGTGAGACCACTAGCAGCGGACTGGCAGCACTGTAGTCCCTTTGCTGTAAGGAAGTTGCTAGTATTAGCTGTATTGTTGCTGAGGTCCCAGGCAGTATCACGGAGTCATAGTTCCTCCATTTATTCAAAATAAATGTTTTGAGTGATCATTGTTTGCTGGGTACCATCTAAGATCTGACTTCCCAGTATTAGTAAATGCGTAATTTCTGCCCTTAAAAGCTCACCTCAGCTGTTCAATGGTGTGCATAGTGTGTTCTTATCATTTATAGATAGGAGCTAACGTCAAAAGATGTGTGGACACTTCAGAAAGATAGTTCTTTATATAAAGGGTCTTTGACCCACAGTTTCTACAAAGTATAAACTGAGGAGAGGGGAAGGAGGGATTCAAATGAGTGTGAGTTGCTTCCAGGTAGAGTAAGTCGGGGTGGAGTTAGTGGATATCCAAGGAGGGGACTTGGGAAGGAAGGGAGAAAGTGTCACTGAAGTCAGAGGAGGTCCTCAAAGGGCAGTTCATAATTGGTCTCAAGGATAGAGAGTGTAACTTTAATTATATGTTATTGAGGCAATTAGATAATAGCCTGTGAGAACTGGAGGGGACCTGAGTTGCCATCTAATTAGCCCACTCTTTCACCTCAACAGAGTGGAGCCTGGAGGGGTGAACTGACTTGCTTTAGTTAAAAGAACACTTAGCTTTTTTTTGTCGTAGAAATATGTAATGCCATGCAGGAGGCAACCAATCAATGACTATTCTCTCATCATTAATGTTTCTATCTCTCTCACTCCATCTTCCTTCCTCTCTCTGAAATGAATAAAGATACATTAAAAAAAAGAAAAAGGAAAAAAAGATGCAATGATTGCATTGTGTTTAAACCCACCTGCTGCTTTTCAGTGATCTTGTATAAGTGATCTGCTGACCATTTGACACTGGTCACTCTTTCCTATTTAAAACTTCTGGTGCACTTTGTGGCACCACAACCTCCTGGTTTTTGTCCTTTTCCTCTGACCAGTCTTTCTCAGTCTCCTTTTTAGGCTCTCTTATTTAGCTAATCCTCTACATCCTGCTTCCTGAGGTTTTGTCCATCTTTTTTTCTCCTGCACCCCCCATGCTTTTTTCTGAGCAATTTACTTTACTGCCATGACTTTACTGTCTGTAACATACATCTCAAGCTGACATCTGTGTCCTGACCCTCATTCCAACAGCATACTGAATGTCTCCACTCAGCTGTTCCATGTGAGCCTTAAGCTCAATAAACACAAAACTAAAGTTATCACCATTTCAACCCATCCCCACCCTGTGCCCCTGCATCTCTTCCTCTCCTATTTCCTATTTTTCTTGACACCTTAACCTTAGGCTCCTCAAAACACAAATGGAAGTTTCATCTTTGACTTGTCCCTCATCATCTGTTGCACACTTTTACCTCTGTAATTTATTTCCCCACTATCCCTAAAGCTAGTAGGTTGAAGGGGCATTCTTTCCAGGATGGATCATCAATCTGCAGAAAGCAAATTGACCTCCTTGCCACCATTCTTGCCTACCCCTAACCACTATCCACATAACTAAGGGGAATATTACTGAAAGAGAAAACCTAATCCTATCATTATCCTGCTAAATAATCCTTTGAAGACTTTCCATGACCTGTAGGTCAAATCCAAAATCCTTAGCATGGCACAAGGCCCCTTGTGATCTGCATCATAAGGCCCCTTGTGATCTGGACTTTTTTTTAGTCTTTTTGTCCCACTTCTTCCTTAAATATGTCTCTTGGTATTTCAAAACATTTTCCATGCTTTGAATTTGCTGTACTTTCTATTTGCCTTTTAAAAAATTCAAGGATGCTTTATTTCACCACTCTTGTGCATTCCCACTCATCCTTCAAATCCTAGTAGAGATATAATCTCATCCCAAGGTCTTCCTCCCTCGGACTGGTTGGTGCTCTGCAGCATGCCGTTCAGCATTCTGTGCTCATCCCATCCCCATATGACTTTTCTATTGAAATTCTGTTGTCTATTTATTGGATCCTTCTCTCTTACCTCTAGACAGAGTTCTCATTGAGAGTAGGGTTTATGGCTCTTCTCTCAGGCTGGCTACCCAGTCTTAGCAGAGTCTGTGGTAGGCACCAGGTGCTACACAACTAAACTAAATAAGTAAATGTTTCTGCATTATTCTAAATCAAAATGGGTAG
Organism: Miniopterus natalensis; assembly: GCF_054644295.1. NCBI lineage: Eukaryota > Metazoa > Chordata > Mammalia > Chiroptera > Miniopteridae > Miniopterus > Miniopterus natalensis. The sequence continues at coordinate 27,034,302 of NC_142086.1, forward strand.
TGGGAGCATATTGGAGTTAGCTGGAGACCTTGATTAAAGTTCAAATACCCATGTTCTCCTGGAATGTGCTCCACTCCTCCTCACATCATGTAGAAATCTTGGTGAGATGGTGTATGCAAATAAATAGTTTACAATGGAAGTATTTTATGCCCATCAGAGGGGAAAAAATAAAAAATGTGAGATATAAAGTATTGGTGATAATATGAAGAAATGGGAATTCAAGGATTGCTGGTGGCCCTTTGGGTAACTTAGCAATAACTAGTAAACTTATATTTGTATATATCCTTCAACCAGTAATTGACACTTCTAAGTCCACTCTCCGAAGAAACTAGAGCACATGTACACATGAAGAAATGTTTGGAAATAATTATTACAGCTGTGTGCAATAGCAAAAACATGGAAACATCATGATTGTTCAATCAAAGAAGAGAAAATATGGGGCAAAGTCATTTAGTGGAATATCATACAGCAATTAAAATGAGTCTGCTGGAAGTTGCCAGTGTCAATGTAGTTATATATAAAAAACAGTGTTCTGCAAGAAAAACAAGTTGCAGAATAATAAAGTATGACACCATTTACAAAATTAAAAAAATGCAAAAATATTATTTTTAACCCAGTTGGTAGATGTGTTAAGGTATGCAGGGGATGTGAACACTCACTTCCCAGAGGTGTTAGAGAGGGAGGAGAATGAGATTATGGAAAAGTATCTGTGATGTTTTATTGAAAATAAACTACAATTCAGTGGTTTAATGCCTTTGCCAAATTGTACCAATTAGCCAGGCTTCTAGGAGTATAAAGAAGATTAGCAATAGATAGTGAAAGTTGGGATTGAAACATTAAAAAATAAAAGTGTGTTTTTGGAAAGGGTACGGATCAAAACAAACTCAATGCCTTACGTAATTGTGGGTGGATACATAAACGATTTTTGGTTTGGGCCAATTCACAGAAACTCTCTTCTATCAGAAGAGTGTTGAAAGCATTGTCCACTCCGACTTCCTGGATGTGCCCTACTTTGCTGGTGCCATGTAAACAACCTCACTGGCATTTTCAAGGGGAGCTGTCATCTGAAGGCAGCATGTGATGGAAAATTCTGTTATGTTTCTTTGCTAGTTCAGTCCTTTTTTACCTGACCTTTAACTGTTTAGTTTGTCATGATTCCATCCTCTTGACACTCTGTTATTTCGCTAAATGATTGCATCTATTTTCACATTTAAATCTCAAGTTCAGATAGCTAATTTGAGCTCTAGATCTCAAATAGCCAACTGCTCACTCAATGTCCCAGTGGACGTCTCATGGACAACTCGGAGTCCAAGTGTGATACTGAATTCATTATCTTTCCACTCACTTCCCCAAACATATTCTTCTTGTGTTTCCTTCCCCAGGATATGGTTTCACATCCACCCAACTACACCTACCAGAAACCTGGGAGTTATTATTGACATTCTCTCTCTCTTATACTTTTTAGCCAATCCAGCACTAAGTTCTACCTTATAAACATATCTTAAATATATTGGCTTTTCTAAAAATTCATTACTGCCCTTAGTTTTTCCTGGACTTTGCTGGCCTCCTTATAGCTGTCAGCCCCCCTCACCCAATCCATATTTGATCAGCTTCCACACCAAGCTATTCTCTATACTATATCTGAGTGATATCTTCAAAGTACGAATGTGAATATATCACTCTGCCTAAAAACTATCCTTAGTTCTTCATTGTTCTGGGGGTCCATCCCAGAATCCTTTACAAGCTCTACAGAACCTGATCTCTTCCCACCTTGGAAGCCTCATCTTCTTGTGGTCTTCTACTCTCCTCACTCTTCCCTAAACCAGCTTCCAGCCACGCTGCCTCCCTTTTAATTTCTCAAATGCATCAAGCTCCTTTTCAGTTCACAGCTTTGTCACCTTCTGCTTTCTCTGCCGGTAAAACTGACTTCCAAGCTACCACTTCCCAATCCTTCCACCTAAGAGATGATTCTTCATTCTTTAGCTTTCAATTCAATCATTACTTTAGGGAAGTCTTCTGTGACCACCTCAGGAGGGATTATCTGTAATACTCAACTCTGCAATTGTTGATAGCATTTAACCAAAAAGTAATTAAACACTCAATTGCATAATTGTCTGCATGTCCTGCTAAACAGTAAGTTTTACTAGAGTAGGACAATGCTTGCTGTTCGCTGCTGTGCCCCCCAGCTACTAGCTCAGTGCACTCCAAGTAGTGCCTGAGTGAAAGGCTGGGCTTCTGGAATGGCTCAGAGGAGAAGCTACAGGTAGTACACAGCATTTGGAAATCAGTTATTTTTATTATTTCAGAAAAAAGTCTGAGGTAATAGTTTTAAATGTTTTTAAACTTATGAATAACTATACATGTAGATACATCTTCATTCTGTGTTTGTGTTTTCCTAAGTTTACGTGCATTTCCTTGAAAAGTGGTCAAAGCCTGGTGCATGTTAGGTATAGGTTTGGTTTCAGGGGCTATGGAGTTTGTGCTTGGGATGCCTCATTAGAACACTTTCTAGGATGACCCTTCAAGTAGTCTGTAGCCAAAAAGCATTAGTTGTGGGCTGGTAAGTGAAGGGAAGAGAAAGAATTGCTTTTTCTCATGCATTGAGTGAGTTCTTGCCTTTGATATTGAAGGAGAATGGATTTTGGATTCAGATCTGCATCAGGATCTCAATTTTTTTTCACTTAATTTTCTCAGCTAAACGTTTTAACTGCATCAGGCTTCAGTTTCTTCATGTATGTAATTGAATCTGTCTCACCATCATGTGAACATTTACAGAAAAGCCATAGCTTTATTGAGATAACATTTACCAGGCTCTGAGCACAGTGCTTGCTGCTGGTAGAGGCTCTTTTCACTTTTCTTCCAACTGAAACTGGTTCAGTTGTCCTTGAATTGAGATATAGGTTCCCAGATAATTTAACTTAGACTTTGTATGATTGTAGTACACGTCAGTCAAGGTGCCTGTATGCGTCTGGACAAAGCGGGTAATGAAACAAGGAAAGAAGAGGAACTCTCCTAGGTGGAAGACTTTTGGCAATATACCACCTCATTGTAAGCAGGGAATAAAGCTAAGCCTGTCTTACCAGGGCTGGAAGCTATTCAGCCATAGCCCTCCTAGAACATAGGTAGTAGCTGGAGGAAGGACCAGCAGGTGTGCTCCCACGTTGGAGAATGATTCATTCACCCCTCGGCCCACTCACCTCCTGGGGTAATGTCAGGCACTGTGCCAGCAGCTTCAGTCCAACAGTAAACAAGACACAGCTCTGCTCCGGTGGAGGGAGGGAAGGAAAGGAGTAAGCGGTAATAAGCAGATATATGTGGCATCGGGTGGGGATAAATGCAATAGCACATGAAAAAGAATAAGGGGATAGGGTGTGTGTGTGTGTGTGTGTGTGTGTACACTCTTATACAAGGTCGTCTACAAAAGTCTCTTAAAGAGAGACTTGAGCAGAGCCCTGAATGTAGTCAGGGAGCAAGTCTTGTGGGCCCCTGAGAGAATGGTTTCCCAAGAGAGGTGACAGCAAACATAAGGGTGCTAGAAAGCATGGCTGGTGTACCTGAAGAAAGGCACGGCCGCTGGAGCAGTGGGGGCACACAAATAAAACAATTGTTTCTACTGCCTACTGACTTCCACTTTAAATCTAGCTGTTCTCTTTGCGTATTCCTTTATTTCCCTCTGTACACTACCCTGCAAATGTAAAAGCTTAACCTAGGTAACCATAACGGGGCTGGTAATGAATAGCTGGGTTTTGGATATACTTCAAACGTAGAGCTGAAATAATTTGCTGATGGGCTAGCTGACAGGTATGAAAGAAAGAGGAGCCAGGGGTGACAGTTAAGAAATGGGCCTGAGCAACTGGAAGGGTGGGAGAGATGAAAAAGGTACAAGAGGGGCAGATGTGGGGGATTCTTTAAGGCCCTTTCATTCCCTAAGAATCCTTGATTCCCATACAGCGTGTGGAAGGAATCCTCCTAGGCTTTATAAGCCATCATCTTCCTACGGTTTAGTTGACTGCTGAAGGCTGGGCCCCACGGGATACCAGGGACCTGCCCGGCATGAAGGGTTTTCTGTAAGGGAAGTTGGGAGGAGCATACAACAAAAATTGCATCTATTTGGCTGCTTAGCCAAGGGCTAGCCCTGTTTATTAAAAAACATTCCTGACTAATGGCCTCCCTAGAGGTTCAAAGCTGGAGTAACAGCTGTAGGTGATTCCCAACTTGGCAGAGGTTGCAATAGCCAATAAATCTCCAAAAAAAAAGAATCTCGAGCTTTCCCAAGTTTTAGTTAGTAAAAGCACAGAGCTGGAAGAGGGAAGGACTTAAAAGATGGTCAATAGCTGAAAGGGAAGGGACCTTAGCTAGAGCCCAAATCAAGACTCAGAGAGACATGAGACTCAGATAGGGATGTGAAGAGTAGCCGAGATAGACTAGAACCTGGCCTCTGACACCTAGTGCGGTGCTTTTCTGTCTGTATGATGCTGTAGGAATATGAAATATATGTGTGTGTGTGTGTGTGTGTGTGTGTGTGTGTGTGTGTGTATAGATAGATAGATATAGATTTCAGAGAGAGGAAGGGAGAGGGAGAATGATGAGAATAATTGATTGGCTGCCCCCTCACCGCCCCCCCCCCCCTCGACGCTTGTGCCCTGACCAGGAATCAAACTGTGATCTCCTGGGTCATAGGTCAATGCTCATCTACTGAGCCAATCCGGCCGGGTCCAAATCATCTTTTACTCTTGGGAAACTAAAGCTCATGAAGCCTTCAACACACAGTACTTTTAATCCATATATGAATCCCATGGCTTTACCTAGAGGTTGGCTGAGTTTACTGGTCTAAGCAAGTAAAAAACAACAGTCCTTGTTTTCCTCTGGGGATAAAGTAGTACTTTCACATTCATGTAAAATTTCTCATTTGGGAAATGAGTGATTGTAAGTTATCATGGTTGGAAAAAGATAGTGGTATAATGAGTGTGGGGATAATTAAAATTTATCTACAGACAACTAAGTACTTTAAAAATAAGTTTGTGGTACTTCAATTTTCTTGCCTTATCAAACTGTCAGCAGAAGGCAAAATGGGCTGATCTGAATTTCAACCACCCTTTTCTGAATATTGAAGGAGGTGCCAAGGAGTAGTAAAAGGTCCAAATTAGACCACTGGGGAAAGAGAGAAAAGTGGTGTGAGTAGTCAGCCCCTGAAAGGTTGAGAATTGATTGGTTCTTTCCCCTGAAGCATGTTGAAGATCCTGGTGGAAGTTTGTGAACAGCTCCACACTGGGGCCAAGACTGTCTCTGATTATGACAGTTACACACATGCCAACAGCAGTCACTGCTCACACAATCTGCAGTCTCACTCTTAGCTTCTGTGTGTGTGTATCTGTAAAATCAGGTAGAATGGGACAGTCTAGGCTTTTGGTGAAAGTTTGTCATTGTTTTACAAGTTACTATGCTTGCAAATCAAGCATAACAAGTTTGATTTTTAAGTTCATTGAATCTAGACCTTACTAAGATTTAGGGACCCACTTGGTTCTGTCTATACTAGTTGATTGACACCTGATGCTTTGGGGGGGGGGGGGGAGTTTTTAACATCTCTGTAGATTTCTTACTCTGGTGTGTTCTAAATGGAATATTTCATTTCATCCTGACTCATTACCCTGAGGTTTTCTGTCTTTGGTTTCTGAGATGCTGATCCCCAAGGATTTGGGAAGAATATAACCATCTTTCTTTTTTGGAAACTGAATGCTGGACTTTTGATAATTAAAGACACTGAGCTATTTTTCTAGGAACTGATGTGACACTGTTATTTCCCTCCTTGACCTGGCAACACCTGTGGGGAGAGTTCAATGAATTGCATAAAACAAGTTAATATTTCAGTGATTTTATACCCTGTTAAAAATCTAGCTTCACTTTGTTCTTTATCTTTTCATATTTATCTACTGCGCTAGTTGCTTTAGCTCCTACCCTCTGCCCAGGAGTACACAAACCTGTGAAAAACATGACACATTTTCCCAATGCTTCAATTTTATTCTAAGATATGAAGGAGGTTGTGGGGTGTTGAATTTTTACATTCCTCAAAGTTTTGTAATCTATGCATGAGTGCAAAATCAGTGAATCCTGCTTTTTGGGCTTTCCTATGGATGTATTATAGACCAAATAGAAAAAAATCACTTAGATTTTTAAGAAAAAAAAATAACTAAAAAACTTTGAGTTGGCCCTGGCTGGCATGGCTCAGTGGTTAGAGCATTGGTGCAAGCACCAAAGGGTCGTGGGTTCGATTCCCCGTTAAGAGCACATGCCTGGGTTGCAGGTGCGATCCTCGGCCCCAGTTGGGGTGAGTGCAGGAGGCAGCCAATCGATGTGTCTCTCTCACACCAATGTCTCTCTCTCTCTTCCTCCTCTCTCTCCCCTCCTTTCCACTCTTTCTAAAAATCAATGGAAAAAATATCCTCGCGTGAGGATTAACAACAACAACAACAAAACACACACAGAACGCCCTTTGAGTTGGAGGCAGTGTGCTTCTGGGTACGGCCACGCTTCCAGTGCGGTACTCGGGGCCTTTGGGTTACTGCAGCGGAGAAGCGCGCGAGTTTTATCATGATCTCTCCGTCTCAACAACCTGTCGCCTGGATGAAGGATACTATAACCCCAAATTCTGGCTGAGGTATTGATTGTTTTTATTCGCCTCTGTGTACTCTTTTGAAGCCGCTCCTCTCCCTTTCTCTCCCCTTTATAAAGAATTCTGTGCACTTGGTTGGGAATGAGCAGAATGTGTATGTCAATCTTTCGGGCGTCGTAAAATCCATCCCCTCAGTTATCCAGGTGGGTGAGCTGCCCTATTTATTCCATTATAAAATAATTTCTTCTGGTGTTACTAAGGCTACAAGGGTGTAGAACTTGACAAGATTTAGGGGTAACCTGATGGCTGAAGCCACCCCCTTTGTCCAGGTTATTCCATGGGAAAGCAGAGGGGAGCAGCTGCCCGGTTGTATCCATTTGAAAGCATCTTCCGATCCGCTGGAGAGAGTGCTTGTGTCGGTGGCCGCTGCTCAGGACCGGTCCCCTCGGTCAGGCAGGTGGCTTGCCGGGCAAACTGACTTCCTGCCTGCACTCGGCTGCAGGGGAGCTTTAGGCCGGCGCTGTCTTGGGTTGTCTGTGGGTCCTTCAGTTGCTGTGTAGGGTGCCCCCTCACAGTGGCTTTTTATGGCTCCCTCAGCTCGGCTCGGGTGTTGATGTCAGAGGCAGCTGGCTCATGCTGCCCAGGCTCACGCAGGACGGGCTTTTGCTACCGTCAAGTGTGTGTGTAATTTAAACACACGTGCGGAGATACCTATGTAAATACAGAGATTGAAGTTACCTCATATCATTCACCTAAGGAGACACGGTAGGAAAAAACTACTTAGAAAAAGAAAATCAAATTTCAGTTAGAATGATTCTTGACCAACTGTAGGAGAGGCCTGAGATCCGTGTGCTGAGGTGACCTGGCGACACACCTTTCCCCAACCGAGAAACCCCTCCCTGCAGGGGCTGAAACCGCATTTCCCTGTGAGGAAGGCCTCAGGCAGCTCTCCCAATTCGCACTCGCTCCTATTCTGACTGGGAGGGACTTTTTAACATGTTTGCTCTTCAACAACGTGCTGCTTTTTCATTTCCACACAATTTTGTAACAAGGTTTCAACTTCTTTCAGACACATTATATTAGTGATTTGTATGAACATCTAAGAAAGCTACCTAAATTTATTGGTTTATAGTCTCTAGACCATGTATTCCCGAATGAGTACTTTATACAAGGCTGCTTGTTATTATATGTAGAACAAATTTTATCTTTAATTGATTAACCTTCAGTCAACACGTGGTTTCTGCTAGGCTTAAGTCCCCTGACTTCTGTTATGAGCTTATCTCTATATCTGTATTTTACATGAAAATATTTATTATATAACATTTTTACATACAAAGCGATATGTAACATATAAGTTCTGAAGCAAACTAATAATGAACATTCAGGACTCTACAAATTTAGAACTAGAATATTAGCAATACTGTTGCATATATGTGTGTTCTTTCTCTTGCTTCCAGTAAATGGTAACCACTATCCTGAGGTTGTGTTGTTTATCCACGCCATCCTCTTTTTGGGGGGCAGTTTTTATACATATGTAACTCTAAAAAATATTTTGAGTTTTATTGTTTGAGCTTTATTAAAATGCTATCATTCTCAATGTAGACTTTTCCAACTTGCTTTTGTCATTCAGCTTTGCAGTTCCTCAGTATTGTTACCCGTAATTTTTGTTCACTGTTGTATAATATTCCTTTGTGAGACTATACAAAAATGTACCTATTTCCTGTTCATGATTTCATGGGTTGTTCCCTTTATAGAAATTATGAGCTTGGCTACCATGAGCATCCTTATACATGCCTTTGGGGTGGTTGTGGATGGATTTGCTAGGTCACAGGTATGCTAATTATTAACATTAGAAGATAATGTCCACTTGTTTTCCAAAGTGATTGTGCAGTTTCCATATCTATTAGCACATATGTAATGGTTCCTTTTGCTCCATATCCTTGCCAATACTTGTATTGTTAGGGTTTGCAATTTTTGCTAATTTGAGGGTATAAAATGGCTTGTTTTTAGTAACAAAGAAAATGCAAATTAACATGCCAAAGAGGTTAGGTGTTTGCCACATGCGTACTGGCCATTTCTCCTTTTGTTGTGAAATAACTGTTCAAGCCTGTTGTCCATTTTTCTAATGGGTTGTTTGTTTTTTCCTTACTGATATGTAAGAGTTTTTATATATTTTAGCTATTTAGCCTTTGTCAGTTGTATGTGTTGCAATTAATGTCTTCTAGTTTGTGACTTATCTTTTCACTTTATTCACTTTTGATGAATAGAAGTTCTTAATTTTAGCATGGGTCAATTTATCAGCCATTTTTTTTCATGGTTAGTGTTTTCACGCCGTAAGATGACTTCCCCTAACCTGAGGTTATAAAGATATTCTTCCCAATTATCTTCTAAAAGTCTTAAAATTTTGCCATTTACTACAATGTTCTTTTTTTTTTCCCAGTCCTCACCCAAGGATATTTTTCCATGGCTTTTCAGAGAGAGTGGAAGAGAGAGAGAAAAAGAGAGAGAGAAATTGATGTGAGAGAGACACATTGGTTGGTTGCCTTCCAACACCCATTGAGCCAGCAACCGAGGTACATGCCCTTGACTAGAATCAAACCGAGGACCCTTCAGTCCACAAGCCAATGCTCTAACCAGTGAGCCAATCTGCCCAGGGCTACTATGATGTTCTTAATCCACCTGAGATTGATTTTTACATATGGTGTGAGGTAAGAGGTCCAGTTTCATTGTATTTTCCTGAGGGAGACTCTTTTCTCTCAGCACTATTTATTAAGTAGCTCCTTCTTTTCCCCAGTAACCTGCAAACTAACATAACATTTCAAATTTTTATGTTCATGTCTGTCTGCCTCAGAACTCTTTTATGTTCATGTCTGTCTGCCTCAGAACTCTTTTTATTTTGAAAAAAAAAAAAAAATGCTTAAAAACAAATAACAACAAAAAATCCCCACACACAAATAAAATCTTGTTATAAATTGGTACTGAAGTTCATCAAGCATTTTTTTCCTGCAAAGTTGATATCATGTGGATTATCTCTAGCAATCTGTTAATGTGCTAAAGACATTTATAGACTCTATGGAACTGCCCTTTTAAATTCCTAGGATAATCCCAACTTGGTCATGATGTTATATGTTGTTGTTTTTTAACTGCTTGGTTTGGCTCACTAATATTTTGCTTACAATTTTTGCATCTGTGTTTCTGAGTGAAATTTGCCTGTAATTTGTTTTTTTTAAGCCATCCTTTTCTGGTTTTGGCATCAAAGTTGTATTTGCCTGAGGATGCACTGGGGAAGGTTTTTCTTTTTCTCTGCAGAAGAGCTTGAGATGATTTGTTCTTTGGAAGATTCATAGAATTCACTTAAATTTTTTTTTTTCTGACTGAAGATTTTAAACGACTAATTACATTTTTTTTATTGGTTATAGTATATTCAGGCTTCCTATAACTGAGACAGTTTAAAGTTCTTTTTTCCCCCTAGGAAAATCTCCCTTTTAGAATCTCTGGCTTCAAGTAGGAACCTTAGGTTCAGTTTCCCAGTCTTGTTACTGCTCCGAGGTTTCAGAGTTCTATCCCCCATGGAAACCACCTTTAAAAATAATTTTCACAAAGGTACTGTTTGTGTTAGCACTGTCCTTGTAGATTGTATTGTTGAAGTAGGGATTTGCCTTCAGAACAATTTACAGTTTTTTTACACAAACTTGAAAGCCTCAGCTGCTTGCACACACGATTTTTCAGAAACATCTGGGAAGATTGTGACTTATGGATGTCCCAGTTATAGGAGCAGTGCCTTCCCCAATCCACCCCACCCCCACCCCCACCCTGTCTGACTTGGGCAGGACAGAAACTCATCTCCCTCTCCTGTGGCTCCTGGGATATTGCCCTAACTATAAATACTTCATGCTGCAAGAAGCAGTATATAGCATGTATGTGCATGTGGGTACTCAGTGGTTATAAAGAACCAATTTCTTTTACTATAAACACAATAAATTGATGTTAATATAAAATCAGGACTTGGGTACTGAGTTGGCATTTTGCGCATCTGCAGTGTATCTGTGCTGCTCAACTGCTGCATTTGTCAACAATTGCTATGGGGGAAACCCTAGTGGATATTTCAAGTGTCACATATTTGTCACACTTTCTGATCCCCCTAATTCTATTCGCAATCTGCTAGAGTTAAAGGAAGATTCAACAACAAAGCAAGTTCATGCTTTTGAGGAGCTCCAATGAGGCTGCCAAAGGCCTGGTTGGATTAGCTGTTTTCCTCATAATAGTCATTGCTTCACTGTCCCTATCATTTCTTCTTGCAAATTTTAGCAAGTGCTGAAAACTGAGGAGAGATAGGATCTGCCTGCTCCGGAAGGCATGGTAGTAGGCTGTGCTCAGAAGAGGTTGAGGAGAGAGATTGCTGGGGAAGAAATAGTAAAATATAATGACTAAACTGGAACCCTACTCCACTTCACCTGCCTTATTCCAAGCCCTGAACTACTCTTTTTAATGATATCTTGCCAGCACAACTCAGTTTTAGTTTACAGGAAATGTTTGTCTGAGAAGACTAGATGGATATCCAGTTGTCCTATAGCTTCTGAAACAGAAATAGTGTGACAGTAGATAAAAATTATTTTCTTTCCCATTTACGTAACTGTATACTGCATTTTCTGCAACCTGAGGAACAGGAGAACAGTAGGGGTGTTTTCAGCAGGAGTTGGCAGCTTTCTTTGTAAATAGCCAGACATAAAATATTTTAGCCTTTGTGGGCCTTATGGTCTCTGTGGTAACTACTTATCTCTGCTGCAAAAGCAGCCATAGACAAAGTGGCAAAACACAAACAAACAGGCGTGGACGTGTGTCAATACAATGCTATTTACAAAAATGGGCTGTGGGCCAAGTGTCGCTCAGAGGCCATAGTTTGCCAACCCTATTTTAGAGGCATTGCTTTAAAGAGATTTGTTGCAATCATTCATTTGTGATCATTTATCTAAAGCAGGGTTTCTCGACAAAGGCCCTATTGAAACTTTAGGCTGGTTAATTCTTTGATTAAAGGGGTTGTCCTGTGCACTATAGAATGTTTAATAGAATTTCTGACTTCTACCCACTAAAGTTGTGATAACCAAAAATGCCTTCAAATATCATTAAGTGTACCCTTGGGACAAAATTGTTCCCAATGGAAAATCACTAATGTGATGTGATGAGGATGACATGTCACATTTGGTAAATGTAAATTGTTAAATTCTCTGAACATAGAGCAAAGGAGGGAGTATCAGAGATTGAGGCCAAGAGGTAGTCAGGGCAAAGATCATTCAGGGCCATTTAGACTTGCTTTTGAATGCAACTCAATGCCACTGAAGGTTCTTCTGGAGAAGGGTGTGGAGGCATGCATATTCTATGTTCAGAGAAGAAAATGGATGAAGCACAGCAAGACTGGAGGCTGGGAGATTAATAAGAAGACCCAGTTCCCGATGTTTTGACTGGTACATCTTGAACAACGTTCATTTGGTTTCTGCGTATTATTAAATCCTCATAAAATTCATGCAATGCTGAGTCTAAGAAAGACTGATTAGTACCATAAAGTCAGCCTACAATTTATTAAAGATATACTTGACCTTAAAACCAAGTTACCTTAGAACACTTATTTCCTTCTTGTTGGGAAAATTACCTTAGAAAACAAAATCACCAATGAGACTTCCCAGCTGTGATTATAGAGTAAGAGCAAGGATGTTAAACATCACTATGGGATGTGTTCAACAAGCTATCATAGCCGAATGAATAGGCCAACTCCATTTCAGGGATCAAGAATTGACTGTCAAATTGAAAAGAATCTGAATGTTCAATGTTCATTGAATACACATTTACAACACCATTCACAACTGGTTATATTACCTCCCTTTAAACAATTCCAACTGTGCCTTGGCTCCCAAGAATGCTCATGACATTTTTTAGTCTGTAATTATTAGATAGCTCTTTTGTTTTTATTTCCACAAGATATTAGGTATTTGATGTTTCTTTCCAAAGACCTGGAAAACTTGCGTTGAATGAGTGCCCTTTTTCCTGGACAGTCTTGGGAATGTGGACAAATTCTCCATCTCAAACTTTACTGTTTTGTTCTGCCTTTAATTCCAGTTATTCTCACAATTGTGATAACCAATTATATTGAGTCTCTACTCTTGAGGCATCATGGCAGGTAGTGGGGATACAAAGATGATAAGACAGATATTCTGCACATAAGGAGCTCATGGTTTCATGGGAGATGGGATCCAGATATTAAAATAAGAAGTATGTACACTTCATATAATTTATCTAGTGTGATACATTCTTTATCAGTATTGAGGGAGGAACATGAAAACCACTCACCTAGTCACTGTCTAAAACTGAACTTTTCCTCGAAGCAAATTATCTGGTGGTGCTTTTTCCAAACAGGAAGTATCTTTGGGGGCTTTTGTTCCTCCTTATGGCTGACAGTAGATTCCAACTCTGCTTCCTTAATGAACACCCTGTTGATTCCAGCTGCACTTTCTTAACAGCTATTCTGTTTGGGTAAGTTTATCTCTTATTGTCCAGTGTCCAAATCTGACAAAATGTTCAAGTCATGGAGGTGTTCAAGGTGTAAATATAAGAAAGGTGGTCACTCCAACCATCAGCCACCGTCAGAGAGACGTCATTTCCCTGATAACCTAAACCTATCAATACCCAGAAGTGGGCGACTGAATAATTTCAGAATATACAATTTCCACTCTAGCAAACTGGGAGATGAGCTCAAAGATTGAGCAATAGCCTTGATTTCATATGGAACAGTTTAATACTTTTATATGTGCCTGACATCATACCCACCAATCTCATCACCCACATTTGATAATCCAGTGAAGTAGCAGAAAGAGCCTCCTTCACGTCTTTCAAGCATATTTGCTTAAGCACTTCCATGTATCTTCCAGTAAAAATAATAAGGGAAGTACTGTAAACTGGAAGACAGATAAGAGTTTTGAGATTTTTTCTTCTTCTACCATCTGCACATACTTTGCTGATAGCATAATGCTTTGGATAAAATTCAGTAAATTTGGTGAACTTTAAGAGAAACCAAGGTAAGAGATTTTTCTTTTAAACTGCTATAGTTTTGAGTTTTATAGAAACATTAAAACTAGTATTTAATGAAAGCATACCCTGGCCTCTAAAGGTACAGAAATATTATAAAAGTTAATTTTGTAAACTTAATTGTTCTAAATTTTTGAAGACTGAACAAGTAGCAGTTCATCTGCTGGAAGGCATTTTGTTTGACCTCCATGAAACAGAAGTATAAATTGGGAAAATGACTTAGTTTTGCACATATAAACGTATTTTTCATCTCTAAACTGTAAAAACAGTACTTGTTGCACTAAGACAAAAAAACACACAAAAAAACCCACACCAAAAAAAACCTGCTCTTTTTTTCCTAGTAAGAATTCCAGGAAAAGCAAAAAAACTCATTAAAACACTTAATCCTTCTTTTTTAAGTGACTCACGATTTCCTTTTTGCTCCTGACAAACTAAGTATCTTTGTATCTGTGCATCAGCCTGCCGAAGGCTTCATCTTCTGTCGCCCAAAGACAGGACCATGGGGACATTTCCAAGAGTCAGCTGAGGAGAATGCACACACTTAAAACCCACACCTGTTAATCTCCCATCTTTTCCAAAAGAGTTTCTTAAGTTTCTTATTCAGTTTTAGACTGAGAGCCTTTGTGAAAGGAGTCCAGAATATTTTAACATTTCCTGCTTCATCTGTAACCAGAGCCAAAAGTATAGCTTCAGTTTCTTCCAGGATGTTTTACGAGGAAAGAATCATGCGCTCCATGATCATTCTTAACGATGCTTCAGGTTTCACACTTTGGGGATAGAGGAGGAAAGTACATTTTCTCCTGGCATTTCAAGTTCATGTGATATATATTTTAGAATGCTCTTTTTTTCTTTTTTCTTTTTCCAGCTGGGTTGTGATTGTCTGTAAACAAAGTTGGGTCTCCATGTTAAAATGCATCAGTCTTAATTAGGCAAATGACATGTTACTGTGGTTAGAAGTATGTTTAAGACCAGCTATGAGCAAAATGGTGCATGCAGTCAATTATGTGCCACTTCACTCTCCCTTGCTTTGATTTCCTGTGCCGTTTACATCATGCAGTTGTTCTAGAGGCACTTATTGAAAAGACTATCTTTGCTCCATTGTATTGCTTTTGTTACTTGGTTGAAGATCAGTTGACTATATTTATGTGGGTCTATTTCTGGGCTCTCTATTCTGTTTCAGTGATCCATTTGTCATTTTTTTTTTCTTTTTTTCTTTTTTTAAATACTCGTTTTGTGTGTTTTTTTTAAATATACCTTTATTGATTTCAGAGAGAGGAAGGGAGAGGGAGAGGGAGAGACAGAGATAGAAACATCAATGATGAGAGAGTCATTGATCAAGCCCACAACCGGGCATGTGCCCTGACCGGGAATCGAACCCTGATCGCCTGGATCCTAGGTCGACGCTCAACTGCTGAGCCACGCCCGGCCGGGCCCATTTGTCATTCTTTTGGCAATATCACACCATCTTCATTACTTGGGCTTTATAGTGAAACTTAAAGCTGAGTAGTGTTAGTCCTCCAACTTTGTTTTTCTTCTTCGATATTGTGTGGCGAATCTGGGTCTTTTCCCTCTCTATATGAACTTTAAAATTAGCTTGTTGATATCCACAAAATAAGTTGGTGGGAATTTGATTTGAATTTCATTGAATCTATAGATCAAATCATCTTGATAATATTAAATCTTCTTACCCATTAACCTGGAATATCATCTCTCCATGTACTTAGTTCTTTGATTTTGTTCATCAGAGTTTTACACTTTTTCTCATGTAGATCTTATATATATTTTGCTAGCTTTATACCTAAGTATTTCATTTTTAGTGGTACATGTAAATGATACTGTGTTCTTAATTCCTAATTCCACTTATTCATTGCTGGTATAGGAGAAAGTGACTGACTTTTATATATTTACCTTTTATCCTGCAACCTTATTATAATTGCTTATTAACTACAAGAGTTTTTTTGTGATTGTTTCAGGTTTTCTGCACAGATAATCATATCATATTGAACAAACACAGTTTTGTTTTTTCCTTCCTCCTATGTATCTTTTCTTCTTTTTTCTTTTCTTGTTTTGTCTTACTGCATTAGCTAGTATTTCTAGTGTGTTAAAAAAGAGTGGTGAGAGGGAATATCTGTGCCTTTTCCTGATCTTAGCAGGAAAGCTTTGAGTTTCTCACCATTAAGTATGATGTGAGCTGTAGGGGGTTTTTTGTAGCTATTCTTTATCAAGTTGAGAACGTTCTTCCTGTAATCCTAGTTTACCGTGAGTTTTAGATCATGCATGGGTATCAGATTTTATCAAATGCTTTTTCTGCATCTATTCATATGATCATGTGATTTTTCTTTTTTAGTCTGTTGATATGATGGTTTACATTAATTCATTTTCAAATGTTGAACCAGCCTCACATACTGAGATAAATTTCATTTAATTATGGTGTATTCTTTTTATGCATTGTTGGATTTGATTTGTTAATATTTTGTTGAGGGTTTTTGCATCTATGTTCATGAGAGAGATTAATCTGTAGATTTATTTTCATTTAATGTCCTTGTCTAGTTTTGGTATTAGGGTAAAGCTGGCCTCATAGAATGGGTTAGAAAGTATTCCTCTTGCTTCTGTCCTCTGAAAGAGATTGTAGAGAATTGGTATAATTTCTTTCTTAAACGTTTGGTAAAAATCACCAGTGAATTCATCTAGGTGAATTCATCATAATTTCTGTTTTGGTAGGTTATTATTGATTCAATTTCTTTAACAGATATAGGCCTATTCAGATTGTTTATTTCAAATTATGTCTTTCAAAGAATTGGCCCATTTTATCTGGGTTATTAAATTTATGAGCACTGAGTTGTTCATAGCATTCAGTTATTATCTTTTTAATGTCCATAAAAGAGTCCTGCTTTTCATATGCCAAGGAATGACAATCTGAATGACAGAGTGAAACTCTTGATGCTTGAAGTCTGGCTTATAGTGCCCTAGGTCAGATTGGTGTCCACAGTGGTTTGAGGGGGTTGGTCAATATAGAGCACATCGTGTGCTGAGTTGGGTCATTTGAAATGAGCAATTCCAGTCCTCTGGGAATAACTCAGAGCCCTGTCAACATCATCTTATGCGATTAGCATTCTTTGACACAATTTAATGTCTTTCCTGGGCACTGGTGCAGGGAATGAGGCATTTCACAAATCAAATGCCACAAATTTTCTATCCAAGCAGTGAGAGCTGATGATACATAGAACAAGAAGTTGCCACATCTCATCCCATGGACTCTATATCAGACCCTCCCTGTTGCTTCCTCTAAGTCTTTGTATTCAAGCCTTGTTCCCAGAATTAATGTCAGATGTTTGTAATGAATCACAATTTCAAGGAAAGCTATTTCCTTTTTACTTTATCAAGGAGAAATTGCAGGGGAAAGATGATGCTCTCAGTGTTTGCCTGGAATAGTAATTGAGAAGACATTCTCTGAAGGATCCTAATCTCTCTCCACTAGGTCTGAGATCCTGCTTGGTGATATGTGAATAGCCTGTGGCCTCAGGGGAACTGATTTCACCATGTCAAGTGGGACCATGAAAAGCTGAAATTTAGGTTTGTCTTGGTCCAGAGGCAGTCTTGAGTTGGAGATGACTCAGGGATGCTAAAGTGGTTCCTTGCTCCCATTCCTTGTTTCCTTACATTCTTTTGGTTGAGGCTAGAGGGAGAACAAGGAGCTGAAGACGAGCTAGAAAGAATGCAGTTAGATGAATGGGTGGATTTAGAAGAGAAGGGGTTAGGAAAGCAAGGCCCTCTGCATATTGTAATTGTCCTTTAGGATTAGCCTAGACCTGTATTCCACTCAAATCCTCAGGAGGATCTTGGTTTCAACTTCCCACATACCTTTCCACCTTCTCCCTGCTCCTCTCAAGAACCCCGTCTTCTCCTTCTCCATCCCCTACTCAGTCCAGAATGTCGTCATGAACTCTATGGTGTAACAGCTGGTACTATACTATGTCACAATGTTACTCCTCTAAAGGATATTTACTTTTTTTGTGTGCAGTCAAAAGAATTCTCTAAAATATAATTTTAGATATGATAGTGAAAGAGAGAAGAAATTTTGTGTTTTAAGCCCTCTAGAGACCATGATACACACTAAAATTTGTGAGTCCCTGAGTTTTAACAATGAACTTAACTCTGTTCCTTGTGCAAGTCTCTTAAGTTGTTTGAATTATGCCTTTTTTTGTCTCAGACTTTCATAGGGTTGTTAAGGAGAATCAGAGAATGTGAAAATGTATTGTTTGGAAAACCAAACATTGAGTATTCCCAGGGGAATGCTCGAGGAATAATTAGATCATCTAAGGTTTTTTTCTTTTTTTCCCCTGAGTGGCTTTTGCAAATGGTTATGAGAGGTAGACCATCTCTTTTAGATATAAACTGGTTGGAAATTTTAAGTAAAAGTGTTGAACATCCAATAAACAATAGCTCCTATTTACAAAAATCATCATCATCATCATCCTAATTAGGCAGATGCTAAATCCAGATGGTCTCATTCTGGTCAACATTGTTTTATTAGTTTCTAGTTCTAATTACAATAGAAATTCTAAATTTATAGAGTATTTTACTCAACAGTATCAGAATATATATTTTATTCAAGGTCACAAAGATAGACCATATTATGGTCCATAAAACAAGTCTCAACACACTCAAAATGATTCAGTTCATTTCAAGTATATTTCTCAACCACAATGGAATTAAATTAGAATAAAAGAAAGATCCCTGGAAAATCCCCCAAATATTGGTGACTTATAACATCTGAATAATACATGAGCAAAGAAGAAACCAAAAGGAGAATTAGAAATATTTTTGAGTGAAATGAAAATACAACTTTTCTAAATTTTGGTTGATCAGGAGAAGAGAGAAAAGACATAAATCAATATCAGAAATAAGAAAGGTGACACGATTGCAGATTCTACAGATATTCAGAGGATATTAAGGGAATATTATGAACAAATTTATGTCAATGCATTTCATCATTTAGATAAAAGAAGATCAAGTTCCTTGAAAGACACAAACTCACACACCTCACTCAAGAAGAAATAGATAATCTGAATATCCCTGTATCTCTCTGTTAAAGGAATTAAATATTCAGTAAAACAACAACACCCCTCCCCCCACAAAACTCCCACCTCTGCCCCACTATCCAAGCAAAACAAAAATCTTCCCACAGAGAAAAATACAAGCCCACATGGCTTCACAGGCAAATTGTACCAAACGTTTTAGGAAAAAGTAATACCAATTTTACACAAACTCTTCTAGAATATAAAAAAGAGGAGATCATACTTCCAAATCTGTTCTGTGACACCAGCATTACTCTGACACCAAAACTTGACAAAGACATTATATGTATATGTGTGGGTATGTATATATATATATATATATATATATATATATATATCTTATATATAAAAACTACAGACCATTATTGTTTGTGAACATAGATGCAAATACTCTAAACAAAATTTTGGCAAATTGAACTCAACAATATATAAAAAGGGTAAATTATGACCAGGTGGGATTTGTCTAAAGAATGTAAGGTTGCCTGGCCGGGCGTGGCTCAACGGTTGAGCGTCGACCTAGGATCCAGGCAATCGGGGTTCGATTCCCAGTCAGGGCACATGCCCGGTTGTGGGCTTGATCAATGACTCTCTCATCATTGATGTTTCTCTCTCTCTCCCTCTCCTTTCCTCTCTCTGAAATCAATAAAGATATATTTTTAAAAAATAATAAATAAAAATAAAGAATGTAAGGTTTGCTTAACATTCAAACATCAACCAACAAATTTTACCTTATTGACAAACTAGAAAAGAAAACCATGTGATCATCTCAATATAGCAGAAAAAAATTAAAAAATCCAATATCCATTTCTGATAAAAACTCTCAGAAGACTAGATGTAGCAGGAACTTTCATAATTATAAAAAGCATCTACAAAAAACCTATAGCTAAGGCAAGGATGTCTGCTCCAATCACTTTTATTTAACACTGTATTGTAGGTTCTACTTGTTTCAATAAGGTAAGAAAAAGAAATGAAATGCATTTGATTGGAAATTTAAAAATATGAAACTTTTTATATGAATATGACATGACTTTCTATTTAGGAAACCTGATGGAATATACCAAAAGTTATTACAACTAATAATTGAAGTCAGCAAAGTTGCAAAATACAAGCTCAATATATGAAATGAATTGTATTTATATGCACTAGCAGTGAAAAGTTGGTAATTGAAATGAGAAAAATATGACTTTTGAAAATGTAACTACCTGAATAATAGTTTCATTCGATGCCTCAGTTGGTCTTTGGTAGGAAATCAAGTGCTTGGAAAAGGCACTTTCAGAGAGGTTAGTTCTATCTCTTCTATACATTTGCCAGCTTCCAAATTGCTGTCTCCGCAGAGGAGCAGGCCTGTGTGGTGTAGCCTCCATTATCATGTAAAGTGGCCACATACTTCACCTGCAGAAATTACAACCACCAAAGCACCAGAAGCCAATAGTGATTGACTGCGTGTCAGGGACCAGGCACTATTCTAAGCATTTTACATGTATTAAGCCACTTAATTCTCACAATAACCCTGCAAAGTAGAGGCTTCTATCCCTACCTGCAGAAGAAATTGAGGTACACAGAGGTACAAATATTAAATTATCTGACTAGAAATGGGTTAAAAATACATTTTTATTTATTTACTATATAAATTTTCTATAGCAAGTCCATAGATAGGCCATTCCAGGATTGGTCCTAGAGTCAGCAGTGTAAGAGCTGTAGGTGAGCTTTTTTATGCTTTTCTAGATCTTCCTCTCATGGCCACAAGATGACTACCATACCTCTAAGCATTCCTTCCTTGTTTAATAATATTCAAGGCAGGAAAAGGGAGGTGGAAAGGAGTTATCTTCTTATAAGTTTCTTTCCATTAGAGAAACAAATCTTTGCTAGACATACATTGGCAAAATTCCCTTCAATTTAGAACTTGGGCTGGAGCTTGTTCGCATGGCTCTCCCAAACCATCTTCCAGCCTGGGAGGCAAGTTCTCTCAGATGGGCAAAGGGATGAAGGGACTGGCTGTCTGGCTGGCATCCAACAGCAGCTGGGCCACTTTGATGTATCCTGCCGTCAACCCTAGATTACATTCCTAGTGATGGCACCCTGATACTTCAAGAGCTGCACATTTATTGATAATTCTCTGTTAGTGGAGTTGGATGCTAGTTAATATGGTCAAGATCAATGTTGTTCTACAGAACTGCAGTGATGGAAATGTTTTGTCTCTACTGTTCAATATGGTAACCACTAGTCACATATGAGTTACAGGGCACTTGAAATGTGGCTAGTGTGATTGAGGAACTTAATTTTTAGTTTTAGTTAACTGAAAGAGTCACATGTAACTAATGACTGCTGTATTGGACAGGGCAAGTATAGATCAAGCAAACACTTCCTTTTCCTTGCCTTATCTCTATTTATTCTTTCATGAGAGACATTATTACACAAAGTAATTTCCAACCTCAATTTCACAATATCCTTAAATTATTATCTCATAAAATTATTATTTTTTCTTAACTTCAAACACAAATGTTTTAAAGCTGGAGTGGATATAGAGATGAGAAGAAAAGAAGTATCACAAAGTCAAAACACAGAACGTCACATATTAAAATTTGGGGCACTTTTGTCCTTGTTAGTTATTGTTACTTGAAATACTAAAATTATTCAACTATTGTATGCTTTCATTTTCTAAGAATAATTTATTATTCTCAGTTTAGACCCATTTACTACATCTTTCCCTTTTGTAACAGGGTGTGTTTTTCTAATTAGATTTAGGATGTGTCCTTCTCTTTGGAATACTGTTCTATGCTTTATTTCAGGCAGTAGCAGTAGCCAAAAGGACCCACAAATGTCTATCTTGTGAGGGAGATGTGCCCTCAATTTGCTTTAAAGGGTCCTTCCTTTTTATTTTCTTATTTCTGTTTATTCTCTCATTAAAGATGTTATTAAAGGTGTAAATCTCAATCTCAATTTTGCAGTATTTTTAAAGCATTTAATTAACTCTGTGTGCAATCTGGTTGTCACACCACAAAACAATGCAATGAAGTTGGGAAGTGTCTAGAGAAGTGTCACTCCCATTAAATAATTTAAAAGGTTTGGATTCTGTTGTTTAGGAGACCACAACCATGGCTATTCCATCCCAGCCTTTAAAACACATCAGGCCTCCCATATACCTCATGCAATGATGTGTAAAGTCAGTCTGCTGGCCAATGCTCCTCTGGGGTATATTCCTAGGGCCACCATCATCTTCTGCGTCCCACCTGCTGCCTCCTTGCATTCCTCAGGGTCCCGGGCTCCCTGTTGCTGTACTTTACTTTCGGGACCCTCCTCTGACACACCCTCCTGTTCAGAGTACCTTCTCCAGTTTAGTAGCTTATATTTCATGCTCAGCATTTAACTTCCTCAATTTTTACATTATCTGAAGCTTAGGTAAGAGATAGTCCCTCCACCTGCATAAGCCCAGCACCTCCACAAAGAAAGGAGAATTTCGACAAAACAAGGAAGGCAAGCCTCACAACTCAGAGATGTATACCTTAGATCTTAAAGAAGTGTGTTTCCAGCCTAACAGAAAGAAAGGATTCTTTATACTCTTTTATAAGCATAACTTGCTAATTACCTCATGGTTATGAGGCCAAAAATCTAGAGGCCAAGGTGCCTTTAGACAGATTGAAGAATGATCTGTAAGAGTCATTAGGCATTTAAGGGGCGATACTTCCCCGTGCTATATAAAAAGCGCTCGGAAGAGAACTTCATGGGTCCAGTGTGCCCCCTTGGAGCAGGATGCTTGTCTAATTGGATCATGGGTCTTGTTCAGTACAGCAATTATAAAAAACATTTGGGCTGAAAACATGGAACACTGGGTTTCCCCTTTCAAATATGAGTCATAATTAAAAATTCTTTTTATTAGCATCTTCTAGAAAAAGCCAGCGTATTTTTGCATATTATTAATTGTAGGTATATAAGCCTTTTTGAATCTCTTAGCAATAACAGACTAAATATGAGAGACCAAAAAGTGAAAACTAATAGGTAAAATGACTGCACAGAATTTGCACCCAAGCTTTGAAAGATTTATAAGTTTTAGTGGAAGTCTCATTTGAAATAATGGCATTAACATGAAACACTTAAAAAGTCAAATGTGCAATGGCTTAAAAATATGACGCTTATTTAGAGTAGGTTCTGGATGTACTCCTGCCTTTTACCTGCTTTCCCAAAGAGAAAAATAATATAAAGAAATGTTGCTATACAATCATTGTACCAAAGCTCCACTAGAGTCTACTGTTGTGTAAAAACAGAAAGCAGAGAACAGGTTCACAGATTTTCACTTCACATATCTGACTCGCTTTTTTTTTTTTTTTTTTTTTAAAGCTCCAGTGGCTTTATTTATTTATTTATTTATTTATTCTTTTTTATTTGTGATCTTTATTTTATTGTTGACACTATTACAGGTGTCCCCATCCTCCCTCCCCTGCCCACCTCCACCTAGCTCCTCCCCCTCTTCCCTCTGGCCATCACCTCACTGTTGTCTGTATCTGTGGGTTATGCATATATGTTCTCTGGCTAATCCCTTCACCTTCTTTCATACAGTCCCCCACACCCACCTCCCCTCTGACAGCTGTCATTCTGTTCTATGTATCCTATGCCTCTGGTCCTATTTTGTTCATCAGTTTATTTTATTCATTAGATTCCACATATAAGTGAGATCATATGGTATTTGTTTTTCTCTGACTGGCTTATTTCACTTAGCATAATAACCCCCAGGTCCATCCATGCTGTTGCAAAAAGTAAGAGTCTTCTTTTTTACAGCCCCAGAGTGTTCCATTGTATAAATGTATCACAGCTTTTTCATCCACTCATCTACTGATGGGTGTTGGGCTCTTTCCAGATCTTGGCTATTGTAAATAATGCTGCAATGAACATAGGGGTGCATATATTCTTTCAATTTTGTGTCTCAGGATCCTTGGGACATATTCCCAAAAGGCAGTTCCATTTTACATTTTTTGAGGAAACTCCATACTGTTTTCCACAGTGGCTACACCAGTCAACAATGCATGAGGGTTTCCTTTTTTCCACATCCTCGATTTGTTGCTTGTTGACTTGTTGATGGAGCCCTTCTGGCAGGTGTGAGGTGATATCTCATTGTGGTTTTAATTTGCAACTCTCTGATGATTAGTGACATTGAGCATCTTTTCATATATCTATTGACCATCTATATGTCCTCTTTGGAGAAGTGTCTATTCGGGTCCTTTGTCCATTTTTTAATTGGATTGTTTGTCTTCCTGGTGTTGAGTTGTATAAGTTCTTTATATATCTTGGAAATTGTCCCTTGCCAGATATATCATTGGCAAATATGTTCTTCCATACAGTGGCTTCCCTTCTCACTTTGTTGATCGTCTCTTTTGCTATGCAGAGCTTCTTAGTTTGACACGTATCTTTTATGTAACTCCTGTGTGTGAAGTTTGTTTATTCCTCACCTTATTCTAGAAAAAGAAAAAAAAATTTACAAAATCACATAAATTAAGACTCCAAGTAAAGTAGCAAGAAATAAGGGTGGAGATGGAAAATAAAGCCAGGCATGATGCCAAAACATGCACTCCGCAAAGAACTATACACTTAGTGCGGGCTGAGGACATGTTTGGCTCTGGCTTTCTAGCAGTCAACACAGAATGAGAAACCTGGTTACGCTGTCACAAAATAAACACAGTTGCTCCGAAAAAATTACAATCTCTTTTCACATAAAGAACAGTTAAAGTTTTTTCTCCAGAGTGTTTATAAAGAGGATACTATACAATTTAGTAAGCAATGTCTAGCAACCCTCTTCCTGTGCACAGTAGAGTTTCATGGCTGGTTCTTACAGTGGACTTGAACGTAGGTGATGGCATTATACCAAAGATTAGCTAATAAAATATTTCGGAATGAGCCAATCGTATAGTCAAGAACTATGAAGGGTTGAGATTTTACTATGAAGGGTTGAGATTTTACTGTACATGCAAGCTAATGTGCACAGTACATGGATACTGGCAAGAGACACGAGACTCCTGGGTCAAAGACAAAGGACTGTTTATTTACTCATAGAATAGCAGTAGCCTGAATATCAGCATTTTTGCCAGTTCTAGGAGCCACAATGCCCATAGGCAGCACAAGGAGGTGTAGGTGACACCTGCACATGCCATAGGTTGTATTACAGGAGAGGAGCCCTGAGCTTAGGGAACTTGACTCTTTGATGATGGGAGGTGAGCATGTGTCCCCTTTGCTCCAGAGGGAAACATTACCTTTATTGCATGAGGCAGTAAACAAACTTCTGTCTTCCAATGTTGTTTGCTATATAAACATTCTTAAAAAGATAGTCTGGAGCCCAGGGAATCAGTGCCTCTTCTCATAAAATGTGCAGAAATGGGAACGATCCTTGGAGAATTGTCTCCTAACAACTGTAAATCCAGACATACTCTAGTTTTCTCTGGTTTGATTCAGGGCTAACCTTCAGACTATCTGAAAGAACTGATGAATTTTCCTTTATGTGATCCTCATCACACTTACTGCATTCTTACATGCTCTGGGTACAGTGATAAGCAAAAACAGTCATGGCCCCTGCCTTCACAGAAGAGAGACAATACACATATATACACACACACATATTATGTGTTTTTCCAGCAGTTCTGCCTAAATGTTCTCAACAGGATTTTTTAAATAGATTTTTTTTTTTTTTTTTTAACAGCAGTTTTAGGATCACAGCAAAATGAAGCAGAAGGTAGAGATTTCCCATATACCTACTTCCTGACCCCAGACATGCAGAGATATACCACATGCCCTCTGCCCTCCCCATTATGAACAATCCACCAGAGTGGCACATTTGTACAATTGATGAGCCTCCCTTATCACATAGTTATCACCTAGAGTTTATATTTTACATATGGTTCACTTTCGGCGTTGTGCATTCTATGGATTTGAATAAATGTGTAAAACTATGTTTTTCACAGATATTGGTTAATTCAATAATCTACAATCTCACAAGTAATGGAGCTTTACCTTTCTATGTTTCCAGATAAATACAGACACAAGTGGCATTTGAACCAGGGCTTAGTGTTGGCATTCTCTGGCCACAACAGAGACCGCAAAGTGATTCACGGATTATTCCACAGCTCTCGTCTCCAGTGTACCCAGAGTCAGAGGGTAATTCTTCCTTGAAAATGGCCTTAAATCCTCTAATAATTACATGCCCACAGCTCTGAAGTTTTATTCCATGCAGAAAGGCACTCACAGTTCTTCTGGAGTATTTGTCCACCTCCCGTTTGGGTTGGGACTCTGACAGGACAGGAAACTTTTTGTTCTTTGAGAAGGTGAAATGCCTCCTCTGACGTGGTCCGCTCTTCACGACGTGTCTCCTCCCTGCTCTGCGGGGAGCTCTGACACTCAGTGTCTTCACTGACTACTCATTGTCCCAATAGCTAAGGCAATAAACCAGCTCTTCTGACAAAATAATCGGAGATTAACCTTTATTTAATTAGCTCCCAGACAGTTTCAAGCTACAAATAATGATTGCTCATGTAGGCTGCAGGCCAAGCAGAGACTGATCCCTTAATTCCATTACCTAACCCTCGGACCAGCCCCTCACACTGTTGCGAAGAAACAGCCTTCTCCGTATTTCTGCTGGGTTGTTTTCTTCCCTTAGAAATCTGTCGTTTCTGCTAGCACAGTGTCCTCCCTGGCGAACTTAATGGCAATGGCATATAGAAGCGGAATCAGCAGTGCCAGCTGGATGAATGTCCAAACTTGGGTACGAGAGAGCTGCCTAGTCAAGTAAAAAATTAGAGATGAAAAGACCTGTTAAGTAGCCCAATGCCCTCGGTAGCGGGTGCCAGAGCATTCCTATGGTGAAAGCTTAGACGGGGCCAGCTCCAAATGACTTTAACAATGTGCCTTCTCACGCTTTATTTGGAAGACGGGACTGTCTCTTCAATTTTTCTTTTTTCTTTGGTTTTTCGACTATAATTTCATTTGACCATCGCTAGTCCTTTTCCCTCGGCCACAACAACATTTGGTTCAACTACAGTTACCCCATGAAATAGGCTATTTTCAGAGTCAATATAAATGTACAGGCAATATTTAAAGCACTTTATTAACCCAGCCATCCTGGCAAGGCCTCTATTCAGGGGAATGTGATGTAGGGGCAGAGAGGACACATGTGAATGTTGGAGTTAGAAGCACCAGATTAGAATCATAGTTCTATTTAATTGGGGGATTTATTTTGGTTGTTTTCAGTGACGGTTATTTA
Source organism: Miniopterus natalensis (assembly GCF_054644295.1). Lineage (NCBI taxonomy): Eukaryota > Metazoa > Chordata > Mammalia > Chiroptera > Miniopteridae > Miniopterus > Miniopterus natalensis. Next base: position 27,061,306 of record NC_142086.1, read on the forward strand.
TTAAATGCTTCCTGAGGGGCAGGTACTGTGGTAAGCACTATCCAAAAATCCAGCTGGCAAATGTATGCAATTGGTACTATCATCTCTACTTTAGAATTTAAAGTTTAGTGATTAAGAGTGCAAACTATGGGATTAAGTTGCCTGATTAAAAGGATAGTTCTGTTGCTTACTAGCTGTGGCCTAATACCTGTCACTTAGCCTCTCTAAGCCCAGTATTTGTTACCTGTGAAGTGTAGGTAATAACAATGACTGCCTTGTAGGTTATTTTGAGGAATAAATGTTTTAATACATGTCAACTGATCATATCAGTGCCTGGCATGAAGCAAGCACTTAAATATAAGCAATGTTGATGAATTAGAGATAGAAAAATTTGTTCAAAGGCACATGGCTTACACATTTAAACTCTGGTCAGTACTATTCCAAAGCCCATCCAAATTATTTGCCATTAGAATACACTGGCTTGGTCAGGACATTTAACCTGTTTTTCTCACTGGTAAAGTAGGGATAACACCATGTTTCCTGTACAGCCACTGTGAGGATTAAATTATAATAATGTGGGCAAAGATACTATTACAGAACAGGGCCCAGAGCTGCAGATCATCACTGACAGTGAACTCACTGTATCTCTATGTCTAATATCTAGAGACTATATGTATATCTGTATGTGAGTGTGTATGTCTGTACAGTGAATAGCTGTGTAGCTGAGTACTTACTCTTAAATGTTGCTCATGATATTGGAACTTCAGAATAGCTCACAGTGCATTTTTTATGAGTTTACTCCCATTTAAAAGAAGAATTGGATTGGTGTACTAGATAATTAAAAACAGTTTTCTTCCTAATAGGGTTTTATTTTATATTTTTAACGTTCCAATGGTTTTAAGTATGTCTTTTCTGGATTTTTAAAAATAGCTCCACCAGTGTTTCAAGATTGTCTAAATACTTTCTCTTTCACAAATATAGATTGACTGTAATTTCAATTTTTATGTCACAGAGGGAAGAGACAGACAGTTATAACCTAGCAGGAAATGTTATGATATATTTTCACTATTGTGTGCCTTTTTTTTTTTTTTTTTTTTGGTGTGTGTGAGAAAGGGTGTGATGTCATTTTGTCTCCACCCCCTGTGAGTAAGCCCACAGTACAACTCAGTGCAGCCGCCCGCCTCTGTCACTGGGAGACAGTCCACTTAAATGCAGCTCCAGGGTTGCGGGACACCCACCAGCATCACTCCCCGTGTGAGGTGGCAAATGCAACATGCTGTCCAGCCTGGGGTGTCTCCTTCTCTGTGGAAGTGTTGCACTAGCCCTGGGAAATGCACAGAAATTGCCAAAAGGCAAGTAGCTCTGATGTTTTGTGTTTTAACAGTAATTTTTAAGAGAGACTAGTTTTGAAATGTTGATGTTATATGTGATCTACTTTTCCAGATGGGGGGAATAGACTTATAGGGTGGAGAGTCCAAGTTCAAATGTGTGAGGGAGTTGCTTAAACTTTTACTTTTTTCCCCCCTCTGCTATTTACTTTTCAAGTGGATCTCTTTATTGCAAAAATGAAAACCAACTTCTTATTAGGTTTAGCAGATGTTCACAGAAGCTTGAATGGTATAGTTTAAAACTACAGTATTGTATATTGAATCAAATTGCATAGATGGGCATTGTAGTCTGTTAAAAAGAGTTGTTTGGTGTTTTTATCTGCCTTCCCAGAGACTAAGCCAGTACTATCTTAAGGTTATAAAGAGGCTAATTCTGAAACCTTCAGTCTTTGGTGTAAACCTCGAGCATACCTGTTAACTTGGAGGTTTAAGGATCCTGGGCACTGTGCATAGGACATGTGCTAATTCATAGACACATCTCTCCAGTGCAGTTTGGACAAGGTTTTGATCTGCTGGACAGGACACTCCCCCCTTTCCTGGCTAAAGTGCTCTCATTTTAGTGTTGGTATTTTGTTTACAAATGTCATCAGAAGAAAGTTAAAATTTTGAAATTCAGATGCTAAAAACAATCTCTTGAGGCCATCAGCACCAAAACAAGAGCCCTCCGCTCTCCTGTCTTTGAACATAAACGTTACATGTACGTTTTTGTTCCTTTCCAAAGGCACTTTTCTAAGCCGACTCCAGGTCCGCGAAGGCTTTTTATGGTTGCAGACTGCTATAGTCAGCAGGATTATGAAAAACAGGCTGAAACTTACCATGCAGTCATAATGGAAAATAATGGAGGTAATGCAGAGCCACAGGCTTGTCAAAAACCTGCTGCATAGAGTCAGAAAGCAAGGCTGTTAGTGTCAGAAAATCCAAAAGGCCCTTCCTAGGTCCTCCCTGTATCTAGTTTGTCCCAAGTAAAAACTGTTCTCTCCTCAGTGTGTTGAGTGAAAGTTGAATCTAGGATTTGTGAAGGCTGAAGAGTTTGGCTAGTTGATACTTTACATGATCACCTAAAAAGCAATCAAAAGGCAAAGTAAACCTTCTCAGCTCAGGGTAATTATGCAAAGAAAAATAGAAACAAGTACACACTGTTAGATTTTTATCTTCTATCAAGAATTTTGTTCTTTGACCATAGTAGTAGTGTTTTCATAAACTGATTATGAGCCACGAGCATTCGGAATTGATTGTTCCTCCTGCACAAATATTTAATGAGGACACACCATTTGAGAGCAATGTGGGGGCTTTCTCAGGCTCAGTTTTTACCTTGTTTTGTTTTGTTTTTTCCTTGTACTCACGGTGCAGGGATGATAGCCACAATTTTGTTACTGCAAATTCCAAGTGCTTTAATTATCATGTTGTAATCACTGGATACAAATCTGTTGACAGAATTTTTTTTATTTGTATGTTAAAAAAAAAAAAAAAGTTGTTAAAACTTTTGGTTAGTCCATTGCACTTCAATCTGAAGTCTTTTTATCCAGGCTTCTTTTGTAATTTTTGAAAGTATCCATAGTTTTGGTAATATTATAAAATAAATGGAAGTCTTCTTGTCTTCAATGCTATATTTTTTCTTTATTATGAAAGCTCCTGAGGAACTTTCTTTCATCTGAAGTCACCTTTCTCAAATTGGGTTTCAGCAATAGGTGTACTGTCCTCAAAAGGGGATTGGGGCAGGCATCTGTTCTCCAACAATAACTTGGGGAGCACTCATGCTTTGTCTGCTTTGGGGGAGTCACAATAAACATGAGAATTTTACAGGTTCTGAAACGTCTTAGGTAAGAAACCTGTCCAGCTTTTTTAACCTATTGTTTTCCAAATTCATTTGACTAATGCTTTTCTAGTGGAATAGCTGTAATAGCTTGCCAGAGGCTGTCTTTCAACAGAACACATTTGGTGAAATGCTGAATTAAGCAAGAAAAAGGAAAACAGTTTTACATTTCTTTTTCCTTTCTACTTTAGAGTCAGTTAAACATCATTTGTGATTTAAGAAAGGATAGAATTTTGAAGCTAGAAAGGACACTAGTGATCACCTAGTCTAGTGGTTCCCAGACCTTTGGATTCATGAACCAATAAAAATGCGTATGGATTTTCAAAATCAGGGTCCTGATATGGAGGGCATACTTGAATTTTGCCATGCAAGGGTGTCAAAGGGAAAAATCCTCATTATTCATAAAAATAAGCTACTTTAACATGTTTATAAAATTAATAAATTTATACAAATATATCCATTGTTCCTAGTTTTCTCCTTTTACCACAGACTCAGTGAACATCACAGACCAACATTTGGTAACTACCAACGTAGTGTAACCATGTATTTTACAAACGAAGACAGCCAAGGGCAGGGGAGGTTTAGTAACTTTCTCACATTGATGGCAGAACCAGAACTGGATTCTGGGTTCCTGACTTGAAATTCTGTTCTATTTGTGATGCATCATCATCATCATCATCATCATCATAAATATATATATTTGGTTATTCATAGGAAAATAAATAATTTTTAATAAGAAGGCACTTATTGCATATCTTATGCATGTTGCATATCTAGTCACATACTTTCTTATAGAAAATAAATGAGCCCAACCAGGCACAGCTCAGCAGTTGAGCGTCGACCTAGGATCCAGGCAATCAGGGTTCGATTCCCGGTCTGGGCACATGCCCAGGGTGCGGGCTAGGCAGCCGATCAATGACTCTCTCATTGACGTTTCTATCTCTCTCTCTCGCTCTCCATTCCTCTCTCTGAAATCAATAAAGGTATATTTTTTTAAAAAAAGAAAATAAATGAGAAGAGTTTTGCTGCTTTTTAAAAGATTAGAGACTCTTATTAACAGACTTCTTTGCCACTCCACTTCTCAATGACTATATTCTTTGGCAAACCATTTACCTTTGCTACATCTCAGTCTTCTCACCTGTAAAATGGGAATAATGTTAATAATCTCATAGTATTTTAGGATTAAGTAAGATAAGAGATGCAAAGCTTTTAGTAAAGAGTCTGACATATAACAAGTATTTCAATAAATATTTATTGGGCCCCAGAAAAGTAGGTCAATACTGAAAAAATATGCATACCAAGTAATATGTGATCTTGTATCCAAACTGTCAGATAAATTTCTTGGAGGATAGAAAATGTGGTGACAAGTTCTTGGCAGAAAGGTGGGGCAGGGGAATAAGTGTTGCTCTACAATGAGAGAAGGTCTCTACCGTATCCACACTCCAGCCTGACCACTGTCAACACAGTGTTTGATTGTCTATGGAAATCTGCACCTTTGTCTTAGGATCAGCTTTTCCCTGGAGGTTGGTAAGGCCTCATGGAGCCTCCAGGAGAGATCGCCTTGAACTTGTTTTTTAGGAGGAGAATTAAGCTATAACACACAGGCCCTGGAGAAGAATTACCACATTGTTTTACACCTTTGAAAGTCCCTGTGCTCCAGCTACCTCTCGGAATCTTTGTTCTTGGCACCGTAGAACATTTTTTTTTTTTCCTGGAGTACAGGCTGAAATAAAAACCACAGAGAATGCTATATAGTGAAGGGAGCCAGCGAAAGCTTATAATGAGACATGAAGGGCTTGACACACCTCTTTGCAGAAAATCCTGTGTAATCAGCCAGAAGGCAAAGGCTACTATTTCCAGCCAACTCGATCACTCCCTCCTGAGGCACATGAGAGGAAAGCCACAGAGGAACATCCAAGATACAAGTGTAATCAGATGGGCTGAGGGCATGTGGCAGAGGAAAGGAGCATCTGGCTCTTTGCCTCAGGTTCTTACCTGGCAAGGTAGAACTCTCTGACTCCAAGGGAAAAAAACACAGGGGCAGGTGATAATAACAATAACTCTCATAGCTATTAATAACTGTTATTATCATAGGTAACACTCTTTGAGCTCATATTGGTTGTGGTCATTTAGGGCTAAATACTTTTAATGTGGAAAATCTAACTAAATTCTAAAAGCTTTCCTATGAAGCAGGCGTTTTATTACTCCCATTTTATAGAGCATAAAATTGTGTGCCTCAGTGTTTAAGCGATTTGCCCCAAAAGACCATACCCTTAATTTCTACATAGTATCAGTTCCCTGCTCCATGTAAAGATATATTAATTTGTTCAAGTAACAAATTATAGTCTTTGTACATGTATAGCAACTGAGGCTTGGCACCTGTCTTCAGGGAGCTGACCAGTTAATGGAAGAGACAGGCATGTGTAGGCATAATTATAATGAAGTGAGATCATCATCTGGAAGAAATCTAAACAGCTTTGAGAACAAGCAGAATAACCTAATCCTGACAGAGAATCAAGAATTATAAAAAAATATGGCACTCAAAGTAGAGGCCTAGAAGACAAATCCAAGTTGGGGCAAAGGAGAATGGTTAACAGGTGAGGGGTCTTCCCAACAGGTATAGATGTAGGGCCAGACCCAGGCAACCCCCAGGGGCCAGAGCTCAGTAGGTGTTAAAGCTCTCAGAGGGGAAGCCAAGACTAAGAAGTCCACACATGCTGCAACTTTGTCTTCCTTGTCTCAATCTACCCTGACTCCCCAAGATGGATTACATAGAGGCTGTCTTTGGAGAGAGGGGCTCCTACATCTTGCTCTGTAAACTTTTCCAGCCACTCAACTGGGGTCTGGCTCTCACTCTCCACAGAGACCTCCCAACTTCACTTTGACAAAACAATGCATCACTTTCTCCAAAGGGTGATTGATACCTGTGAGGGGCAGGAGAGGATTTCCTTCATCTTAGGGCAGGGAGGTGGTGGGGAGAATAGCAGTGAGGAGTAAAAATAAGCCCAGTGGGACGGGTTCTGCTATTATTTGAGTAATATATACTTATGTATTGGTGGGACTGTATGAAAGAGCACACTGAAAAAAAGAAAAAGAGGGCCCTACTCCTAAAAGAAAACAAGTTCAAAAACCACAGAGAACTATTTTATCATCTTTTACAGCTCTAAAGGTTCTTAGCAGTTTTATTGACTTGTTTGTCTATCCAACAATTTATTGAGCATCTTCTAGGTAACAGTGAGATTCAGCCCCTACGACAAGAGAAACTTGTATTAGGAATGTGAAGATTGATCAAGTATAATTTGTTTTGGTACTAAGACTATCATGTTTAGAACCCAAGCTTTAAATATGGGGTTGCCCTGTGTCAATTATACATTTACTAGTTTACTGTATTAATGAAAAGACAGTTAAAATGTTCTTGTAGGTTAATGTCAGTTGACTAAAGATATGTCTAAGACAAAAATGAAATGTCTGATGATGGGAGGGCCATTTAGGAGATGTGACCAACCACTCCATCAGGGTCCCCATCCTCAGCAAGATTCCCCTTTGCCAATTCCCTGATTGTCATTAATAAAAGTAGTTAAAAAAGAAACAATATGGAATGTAAATAGATGAACTTAATAAAAGTGAGCTAAAAAATAGATAGGATAATCTAATGTGAGAGATTACTAGAATAGTAAAATAAAAATGTAAAAACAAATAGTATCACTTAAAGAAGGAACATGCTAAAAATAGAAAAGCAATGGTTTATATACATATATTCTATTAAAATAATGTTTAAAGAATATGATAATAATTCACCATATTATTATATATCATGCATGAGGTTTAATGCTAAGTGTTTATATAAATCATCTCATTTTATTCTTATGCCTATGAAATATACATTATTACTGTCCCCATTTCACAAATGGGGAACTAAGCTTAAGGAATATGTTAGTTATCTACTGTCACATAACAAATTACCACAAATTTAGCAGCTTAAAACAACACATTTATTATGACACAGATTCTGAGGGTTGAGAGTCGGAGTCTGGCCTAGGTAGGTCCCCTCCTTCAAGGTCTCTCACAAAGGTGTTGGCCAGGACTGGGGTCTCATCCAAAGGCTTGACTGGGAAAGGATCTACTTCCAAGTCTTATGGTTGTTGGTAGAACTCAGTTCCTTGATGGTTATTAGTTTGAGGGCTTCATTTCTGCACCAGCCATTGACCAGAGGTCACCTAAGTTCTTTGCCACATGGGCCTCTATTACCGCCACTTGCTTCATTAAAATGTACAGGCCCAGATGAGTCTGCAGGCAAGATGGAAATCCTAATCTTATGTAGCCCAATCGTGGAAGTGACAGGCCAAGTCCTTTGACATATTCTATTGGTTACAAGCAACTCACAGGTACTGACACAAAAGATGATTACACAGGAAACACATGCAGGAGGAGGGGATTGTTAGGGGTTATCTTAGAGTCTCCCCACAACAAAATGGGCAATGGCTGCTTGAAGTCACATGGCTAGAAAATCTTATAGTAGAACTATGAATACAGAAAATCTAATTCCAGAGAATATACTGGTTGGAGCATTAATACCCTATCCCCTTTCCACAGAATTGAGCCTTTAGTGGCAGATGCCCCTAAATTGGCTAACTGCCAATTTGACTTTCAGATTATTTTTTGTGTTGATAAAACAATTCTTTCCATAGGCTCTAGGAATCAAAACACAAAATTTAGGTTATACACAGAATGTATTCTTAACATGACACCCAGATGCTTATAGAATCCTTAATGCTAGAATACCTTGTGGGGTTTTCCTTTAGCCCATAGTTTCTTTTTGTGTTGGGACGGTTCCAAAGGTCTAGGAGGTACATAGTGAGAAGGCTGGTAAATTCAAGTCTCAGTCTACTTTGTGAAGGTTCTGTGGACAGCTAGACTGAATCAGGACTTACTCCACTGCTCATAATGTTAGCTTGGGTTCCTCACCAAGAACCTTCCACAGTAAGATTTTTAGAGTGTGTTATAGGTTTCCCTGATCTAACAAAACCCTGACTTGTAGTCCCAGTGATTTTGATAGAAATGTGGGAGCCTTGAAGCTAGTCTGAGGCTTTTATGTCCTCTTGGTATAGCAATTACCCCCTGTAAAGTCAACTAATGCTCCTCCCTGTGAAAATCTGAAAAGGAGGTAGGTGTGTTGCCTTTATAGAACATTCATAATCATTCTCTAGTCATAGACTGTATGTCTAAAGCCCATACATAAGAAAACCAGGCTGAAGCTACCCATTCCAAGTACCTTCTGTTTAGATTAGAAATTAACTTTAGGGAAAACTGAGGTCCAGTTCAAGCTTCACCTGTCATACAGCAATTCAGTGTTTTCTTTAAAACTAAGTTTAGCTATGAGTACAAATACTATAACATCTATCCCAAGAGTTGTAATCCTCACTGCACCTAGAATAACTGCAACTTTCCAAATATCAGTACTGTTCTGCTTCCTTGCTTAGTTATGATTTCATTGGTTTGAGGTGGGAGAGTTTTAAAAATTTCTTATGTGATTCCAATGTGGCCAGAGTTGGGAACCACTGATCAATAGTTTTTGAAAATTTGGATGTGTAAGTGCTTGATAAATCTTTTTGGATGAGTGCAGGATAAAATGTAAAAGTTGCAAGTAAATTATTTTGCTAATTAAGTTTTAATATTAATTTAAAGGTGATTTTTTAAAAATTTTATTTTATTTTATTTTAGTTTAGTTTTTGCTGCTTTGTTCTAGGATTTTAAAACGTTATTTTAAAAAAAATGAGAATTCCTTCTTGTTATATAAAATAAAGAAATATTTATAATTGGGAATAACCTCTGTTTTTGGTGTTAAAAGTGCTGATCTCTACTTTTACAGAATCTCAGAAGCCAGATCTGAAAAGCTATGGCAGATTGTGTTTTTCAGGACTGGACTTACATTTGTTCATTCTGTCATTCAATTAACATTTTAAAAAATATCATATTAGGATTACAAAGATGAGTAAGACATTGCCTGCCTTCAAAGAGTTCGAAATTAGTTGTATTTAAAACGATGACTTGACCACACAAAAGCAATTTTCTTTTAGATAAAACTGTCAATGTCTTAATAATTCTTCAACCAAAATTTGCAGGAGTTAAGCTATTCCAATTGTACTGTCATACACTTGGCTTTAAGTGATGTGTATGTGTGTATGTGTGTGTATATGAAAAAATAAATTTGTGTAATATGTTAAGAAAAACAAAACACCCCATGATCTCAGTCAATACAAAACACAGGACTTAAGCAAATATTCAATAAATTTCCCTATTCAGAAGGCCCAGGTATTCGAATTGCCTTTGGAAATGGTTCCTTTAGCTGTGCATGTTACTGTGTACACATTCCAGCTCACCTTCTTTCTGTTTTATGTCGAGGAAAATTTGTGAGTGCTTGGGGTGGTTTATACTCTGAAACGCATTCCGCTGTGCCTCGCATACAGTGAACAGTCCTCTCTGTGTGCAGAACAAGCCCTGGCCAGGACGTAGCTTGGGGGAGGGGGGGTGCCTTGCTCCCCACACGTTGCCAATGTGGAGTTCCAGATTTCCGTCTTCCTCAAATGTCATCCTTTGATTTTTCCATTCTGTTAGCTGATAAGAACACATTCTGGTTTTCCAGGGGGCCTGCTGAGTCCTCTGTGCACATGCGTGTGGGCGCCCAAGACCTAACAGGCTTTCCTTCTCCGAGAGCAGCAGATCCTGCCCTTGAAGGAGGGGTTCGGGGCGGCTGCCAAAGTCTTGCTGGCAGAGAGCGCTGGAATTCAGTCCTGTTGCTGATATGCTGGCAGGGGATGCAGGACAGAGTTTCCTTCTCCTTTCACTTTCCTAAATGGAGTTAAAGCCATCTCTAGCCAGGAAGCTTAGGACAAGGTGTCAGGTCATCTGAAGAACAGCCCCTCCCTTCCTCTCCTGGCTCACCCTTTTCAAATACCCGACTGATCCTGTTGTCACAGAATGAATCCTGGAGTACTCACATTTTTACTAGAATTAGAAGATGTTCTCCCATGGAGGTTTATACTAATCTGTAGTTTTGTTATGAACTGGAAAGTAAACATTGGAAAATAGCAATAGGGGCCAGCAGGTAAAGCCCAGGAGTAGAGGCGAGCCTGGACACATGCCCTGACCTTTCTCAACATCAGATTTTCTTCCTTGAAAAAAGGGAATAATAAAAATAACAGTTCTGTTTTTAGCCTCCACCAATAAATAATATCAGGGTGACTTTAATGGATTTTTTGGTAGTAACTTTCTTAACCTAAGTAAGAGGAGATGGGAAGACCAGACACATTTTTCTTTAAATTTTTAATTTTTCTTTTCAATTACAGTTGACATTCAATATTACATTAGTTTCAGGTGTCCACTGTAGTGGTTAGACATTTATACAACTTATGAAGTGGTCCTGACACCTTTTTAAGACCTCATTACCCGCTGTGGCAGCTAGAGGATCTCCTAGATGCTCTGGTCTCCTGGACATTTCCTGAAAAGACACTGAGCTGAAAGAACGCTGTTGCTGGATGCTCGTGTCCACTGTGTCTGGGCCTGCGTAGTGTCAGCCTCCCAGGGACACAGGGACTGAGGAGAGGAGACATGGCACTATGGATTTTTTAAACAAAATTCTTGCCATCAGCATTCTGCTCCTATTCCCAGTCCAACTCTCCCTGCGGGGGTTTGGAAGGTCCTGTTCAGAGCAGATTTACCTTTTATTGTGAAAGATTTGGAAGGACAAGTCTGGCTGGCTGATTCTCAGGTCCTGGGTTGGTCTGATTAGTCAGTTGATGAGGTTCTTCTTCCAACTGTCCCTCTTTTTCTTCCTAACCCTCCTTTCCCTTCAGCTTCTTTCTCTCTTTCCCTCCTCCTTCCCTCCTTTTCTCTCTCCCCCTTCCCTGGACACCGTTAGAGCCTCAGAACTTTCTCCTGGCTTCCACCCCAGCCTCTGCTGCTGGCCACTTTGGTCCTCATTCTTGCCTCACAGCTGGCCCTTCATCTGTTTGGATACAGCAGGAATCATCCCTTTGGAAGACAATGCACACTTTATTTTTATTTTTTTCAAAGCAGGAGTGGGTGTTTCTATGTCATGCTAAATGTTCCACTTGATTGAAAATATCATGCTTTCTCGCTCATTTATCTTGGCATCGGGAAACTTTCAGAAAGCACAAATCTACATTCATCTGATAAGCGCTGCGCATATCAGCTTGGGCAAGCCATAGCTATGTATTAACACTATCGTTCGTTCTTAAATAGTTTTGAATATGGCAGAACTTACTATGTCCCTTAAGTGCAGCAACAGCACATGCATGATAAAAGCCAGATGTTACCGTGTTATTTTGTAAGGTCACTTTTCTTTTGCTCCTGGATTTTTATTCCATTGTTGCTTTTGGAGTTTGGTATTTTGAAGAACTTGCAAAGAATTTTGCAGTTTTCCAGTGGCTCATTGAGTTGGATCTTTAGTTCAAATGCCATGTTTCTCTTCATTTGACTGGTAGCCAACACTTCCATGAAACCAAGTTTCTGTGTCAAATGTCTCCATGAAATTTGATCTTCTAACTGGCAGCTGGATCACAGTTGCAGGCATCTAACACCATTTTAACATACCAGACTCCCGTTGGTTTGCTGTACTCAATGGATGTCTTCCAAATTTTCCTCTCAGGCTTTCTCTACAGCCCTCCTCTTTTCTGCTTTCATATCTTTCTAAAGTTCTGATCCTTGTGCTTGGAAGACTCCATGATATCTGCCATAGAAACTTTTATGTATTTGATCAGCTTTCAGACTTTTTCAATCATCCCAACAGTAATAACGACTAGTGAATATGTATATAATTAGGTTTCCAGGTCCAGATATGTGTGGCTTACACATGTGTGCCATTCTGCTCTGTGCTGGTTCTCCTTGTAATACAAATAAAAAACCAAATAAATATAAAACAGATGAAAGTCCTAGAAAAAGACTAAACTGGATGTGATGCACCATTGATTTTTGATCAGTTAGAATGCTGGTATCACTGTGGTTTAGGGTTTTGCTCTTATGTAGAATAATCTAGTTGCAAAACTATAAACTCTTTCACTGGAGAAAGTAATTATTTTTATTATCCTGTTTGGGGAATAGTAACTCAAATTTTAAGTATTGATATTTACAACTGAATCACCAGAATGACTAATAAAAAAATCCTTGAACACAAGGATGTAAAATACAGCACAGGGAATATAGGCAATAATATTATAATAACTCTGTATGGTGCCAGATGGCTACGAGACTTATTGTGGTGATTCCCTTGTAAGGTATATAAATGTCTAATCACTGTTGTACACCTGAACTTAATATAATGTTGTATGTCAACTATAATTTTAAACATTTTTAATAAAAGAAATTTTAAAAAGTAACAATACTTCATACTCCAGGTTAGTCAAAATTCCTTCTCCATATCCTCATGGCAAGAAACCCCACATTCATAATTTTTCAACATGTCAGTACTTTTTCAAATACTTTCAGGTGCCTTTATCAGCTGTTTACAAAAAAAACCCCACACCATTTAGTCTTATAATCTCCTAAAGCTGACTGATGAATTGCATTATATAACACTTATTCTTAATCAGCCATAAAATACAAGCATCTGTTTTCATTTATGTCAGAAAATTAAGACAACAAGTATTTACTGTAGTGTTTTCCAAAGTTGTCATAACCCATGGCTCACATGCCATCTGTAAGGTTTTTGTGGTGTCCCAGAAACATCCATTTCAAACATTCCTTTTCATGGCCAGAGGTTTACAAGCCACAGAAGGACTACAGACGTTAACACTAAATAAACTTCCTGTAAATTGTGTTATAAAATAATTTAAAAGGCATTAAAGGATAAGCATTAACAGAGTCAAAATCCTTTTAGAGATGTCTCTTTCTAAGGATGTCATTATTTTGTGAGAATTTTTTGCTTCATTTTTTTTAAAGGAGAGATGCATGTGCACTCAGTTATCTGCTTTGAATCTGAAGTCCTCCTGCCACCTACCCATCTCCCTTTATAGCACTTGCAAACTACAGCCGTCTACAAGGCCTGGTTGTACAAGATGATTAGATGGAAACTGGGAAAGAAAATTGTGTTTTGTTTCATTAAGACATAGCTGTTTAACAAACCTGGAGATAGTATTTCTCAAACTACATTGAGGAGCAAGGACTCACTGAGTGCAGTGGTTCTCAAGCTCGATAGAGCATCCGATGCTTCTGGAGGGCTTGTTAGAGCAGAATGCTGGACCACGTCTCCAGAGTTTCTGATTCAGTAGATCTGAGGTGGGGTGGACCAGAGAGCTTGCACTTCTCAAAAGTTCCCAGGTGCTGCTGGCACTGCTGGTCCCAGGACCACACTTTGAAAACCACTAACTTAATGAAGCTGTTAAGTACACAGAGCCCAACTACCCCCATTCCATCCATCACCCTGCCCACACTTACTAGACTCATACAAGATTCTGGTTTAGGAGGTCTGATCATCTGCATGTTCAACCACTATTACTGATGATTCTGATGAGACTGACTGTTTATGGAGAAATAATACTGATCTTTTTATATAACCGGTACCAAGCACTGGGGCACTATTTGGAAGAAAGTGTTTAAGAGAAACTGAGCTAACTTACTGTAGTTCTATAAATCTGGAGAACCTGTGCGTTTCATTGCTCAGTATATAATATATGTCTGTAGAAAAGGGCTTAGCTTGAGATAGTGAGACCTCGGTCTTGGGATGAGCTTCTGTTTGCCTTCATACTTAGAAACGGTCTCTTCCCATAGCCAGCTGGAGTCCTGAGCAGCATTCACAGTTAACAACATAGCCTTGTTTGGTGGTGAGCGATGTTCAAAATTGGGGCTGGAAGGTATAGGTGACATTTTGAGATATTAGTGAGAGTCATTCCGCTTGTGTGTGTATATGTATGTTAAAGTCAATGCCTAATATTAGCCCTAAGCATCTGTTTAGTGTAGCCCAAACTCAAGAAAGCCCACTATAAAGTGTGACCAGCTTACTGCACCAGGTCAATAAAGAAAAATAAAAGTGAAACTAACAGTGAATTTGATGCTTCACATAAAAGTTCTGTTATTTTGACTTACATGGGCTGGTAGCCCTCCAGCGAATACTGGATATCAGCCTATTGAACATTAGCTATGATATTTATATTGGGCAGGCAGCTGAAAATATTGTGTATGTAGCTTGCAGGTTGAAGTTCCTTTTTTTTAGTTCCAGAAGTTCATAAAAACTCTAGAAGCTGAACCTAAAGTAATAACACTTGTGGGTGTATACATTTTTCAGGTGGATTGGTACTTCGATACTGAGATTTTCAAAGAAATCTGGGAGCTAATAAAAGTTAAGAACACCATGTCTAGGCAGATGTGTTTTACTGAGTTAGAATTGGGATGCATCAAGTGAGTGGCTTGAAGGATTGCTACTAGATGCACGAAAAATGCAGAAAGGGCTTTGAGATTGTCCATGAAAAACCTCATAACTAAGATGCAAACACAGTTTATTTTATGTAATTGATTTTGATGTGTTGCAAGAAATTTAAATGTGGAAGCATATCCAAAATGATCCTCAATGACCCCCACCTCTTGGTAGTCATACCCTTGTAGTCCCCTTACACACTGAGTCATGGCTGGCCTGTGTATACGTTAGAGTACTGAAGTGAACTGAGGATGTGTGATTTCTGAGGCTAGGTCATGAAAAGTCATAAAAGTCCACACCTGTCTCTTTCTCTTGAATCACCCAATGGAGAAAACCAGCTGCCATGTCATGAGAACATTCAAGCGCTCCTGTGGCGAGCTCCACATGGTGAGGACTGGGACTTCCCGTATATAGGCAGCACAAACTTGTTACCCATATGAGTGAGCCATCTTGTGTGTGTGGTTTTTTCGTTTTAACTCTCACCCAAGGATTTTTTTTCCATTGCTTTTCAGAGAAAGTGAAAGGGAGGGGGAGAGAAAGAGATAGAAACATTGATGTGAGAGAGACACATAGATTGGTTGCCTCCCGCTTGTGTACCGACCAGGGCCATGGATTGAGCCTGCAACCAAGGTATGTGCCCTTGGCCAGAATTGAACCTTGGACCCTTCAGTCCACATGCCAACACTCTAGCCGCTGAGCCAAACCAGCTAGGGCTGGGTGAGCCATCTTGGAAGTGCATCCTCCAACCCCAGTCAAGCCTTCAGATGACTGCAACCCTGGCCAATATCTTGATTGCAATTTCATAAGAGATTCTGAGTTATAACTACCTAGTCATGCTGTTTCCAAGTTCCTTTCTGATCCACAGCAACTGAGTGGGTAATAAATGCTCTTTGCTCTTTAAGTCACTGAGCTTAGAGTTAATTTATTATGCAACAATACACAGAGTGTGTTTGCTGCCTTTTTACTGTAATTTAAAGGACTATTTAAGTGGAGCAAAAACAGAATGAGAAATACAGATAATTTTATTTACTGGCGCATGGCTTTAGACATGTAGTTTTGCCTATAGGCAAAAGATAAGTGGAAATAAATCCTGAAGGACAATTTTTAAATCATTTATTTTTTCCAGGATTATTTTAAAAATGGCATAAATGCTGATCAGAGTGATTGGAAAAATTTGTGAATAAATATCCTTTTAAAGTAATCATGGAAAACGTTTGATGGTTTGGAGCAGCTTGAGGACCATGTTTTCTAAGGCCTTGACAAATGGCCTTGTCCTTCATTTCAGAACCAGCCTTAGGCCAAGGGTGAGTCTGTATTGGTCCCACTATCGTACAGGGGAGCCAACCTCTGTCCCAGACAGCTTAAAGAGGACCAGATCCAAGATCCACACTCTAGCTGACCTACATCACGGAATTCCTCTGAGGAACTAGTGGGGCCTCCTGGCACAAATTTGGATCAGGCCAGACTCTCAATTCCTTGGCCTTAGTTACTTTGACCTCATGCTGAAGTTTATGCTATGGTGATATAATTATATCTCCAGCATATAGGCCTTTGTGAAATTTCTTATCTCTTATAGACAAAATCGTTTTATAAGCACCTAACATTGAAATAGTAAGAATAAACATATAAAGTAGAAAAATGGTTACTGTCCCAGTGAAGATTATATCCTAGCAAAAGGAATAGATGAACTAAACTGGATTATACAGTGTAATAATGGCTGTGACTGAGGAATGAATAAGGCTGAGTTGGAGCATAGAGAAAAAGGATTTATTTTGCTTGGAAGAGTGGGGAAGGCTTTGAATAGGACCTTCTCTGCCATCTTGCAAAATTATAAACAAATGTTTATTTAATAAAAGAAAATTTCATGTAGGGAATTTCTTTATATGTGCTATCTGGGGAGGGCGAGCAAATTTTTCTAACTCCAAAGCAGAATGCATAAGAAATAGAAAGATATTTTTGAAGACACAGAAAGTATGTTCGTAAACTAGGGCTCTTTCAGGACGTTAAAGATACTTTAACAGTATTTAACCTAGAGTGTCATTCATTAATGGATACTTTTAGTGCTTTAAACAACTCATTTGCTCTCTTTAAATATACCATTGTTTATAAAATAATTTCAAAGAAAAATCACAGACACTCACCATCAGTTACTAAGACCCTATAAAGACAGCATGTAACAAAACATAGAATTGGGTAAGCAGTTCCATCTAGCTGGCCAGTTTGTTGGCCAGTCAGTATCTGTGTCAATTGGATGATCTATGTTGCAAGAAATAAGAAGTCTTCCTGCTAAGCATCTCTTACCAGGCCAAAGTCTAGTCTAGACCTCACGTCTTTTTTATTAATATGTATCATCACTCAGAGACTCACAAGGCCACATGTGGTCTTTTGCTTTCAAGCAGATTCAGCGTACCATGGACTTGACTTTCCCAGAGCATCGTCTTATCACAGTTGCCAAGGAAGGGCTATTTTATCAGTAAACACAGCTCGTTTTCTACCACTCCTTTATTCACTCTCGATGGACACGGCTAATTAAGCAAACAAAGCATTAAGGTTTTTTGAAGCAGAATCTATTTGTGAAGGATGCTGTGGCCAAAAAACAGTCAGGGCCCGGCCAGTGTGGCTCAGCAGTTGAGCATCAACCTAGGATCCAGGAAACTGCGGTTCGATTCCCGGTCAGGGCACATGCCCGGGTTGCGGGCTCGATCCCCAGCAGGGGGCGTGCGGGAGGCAGCCGATCAATGACTCATCACTGATGTTTCTATCTCTCTCTTCCTCTCTCTGAAATCAATAAAAATATATTAAAATAAAAAAAGAAGTGAGGGCAGGCAAAGAATTGAGTCAGATCTGAAACCATCATCCAAGCAGGCAGCATGCCACTAGAAAAGTCACATCTGTGACTAGACATAAACTATTTTAGAATCCTTTCCCATTCTGTCCTCAGAAGTGGGGAGGCCCCTTCATCCTCTCCATTCCATCTCATCCAAGGCCGCAGTGGGGCTCACTCCCAAGTGACACTGCTTCTCGGACTTCTTCATTAGAAGTGAGGGTGTACTGCTTACAAAAATTTTATTGTTTAATGCAGCATACCAAAATAAGGAAGCAACTTCCAATGATTAAAGGTTTTTATCTATATTTAAATGTAAACATTTTTTAGTTTCTCAATATCCTTTTTCTTTGTTTTCTAAAATAATTGCAACAAATTCTTTCAGAAATTCTCTATACTATTTTAAATACATCAAATTACTTAATAATGGTCAGATCAATGTATTAAAAGTTACTAACTTCTAACTAAACAGGAGAAATTTTTTACCTAGACTGTCTATAAACAACTTGCTATTGTCTCTTAGAGAGAGAGGATCTCAAACAGGATCAGGTTTGACTTTTCAGAGTGCCCTTCTCTTAGTAAATGTTAAAATAGACACCCTAAGGCTAAATGTGACTTATTTTAACATTACTTTTGCTAATTATTAAATATAATTCTGTAATTGTAGCTTAATCTAGGGGGGTAAGCAATAGATAACTTCCTTTCATCTTTCCTTCTAAATTTGAACATACTGTAAGAGATATCTCTGTTTCTTATTTGTCTACTCCTTATTTTATCTAATCTTATAAATTTTTATATTTTGTCAGTTTCAATCAACATTTTCACCACTACAGAGATTTCTATTGTGCTCCTGGCAATCACCGATAGAATTTCCGCTCCTTTAGTTTTGCCCTTTACAGAATGTTCTATTAACAGAAGCATATATTACGCAGCCTTTTATTTATTTATTTTTTGGTCTGGTCTTTTGCACTTAACATAGTGCTTTTGTGATAACATCCGTGTTGTTGCACGTATTAGCAGGTTTTTTTTTTTTAATTGATTGCGTAGGGTTCCATTATATGGCTGTACCACAATTTGTTTACTCAGCCACCAGTTGATGGACATTTGGGTTGTTTTAAGTTCGGGGCAATTATAAATAAAACTGCTATAAACATTTGCTTGCAGGTTTTTGTGTGAGCGTATCTTTTTATTTCTTTTGGCTAACTATCTAGGAGTGGAATTGCTATGTCATGTATAAAGTGCATGTTTAACTTTATAAAAAATGCTAAGCTCTTTCAAAGTGTCTATAGCGCCTTTTTATAGCAAAGTATGAAGATTTCAGGTGCTCCACATTCTTGCCATACTTGGTATTGTCAGTGTTTTCATTTCTTTAATTTTAGCTGTTTTAACAGGAATGAGTCAGATAAAATTTGAATCCATACCTTTACTCCTCAGAGACTGGACCACATTTGTTATGCATTATTTTAAAAAAAATGAGATTAATTTTCTTAGAAACAAGAATCTTTTCTAGAATGTAATAGGTAAATTAATTTGCTAAAATCTACACTGATTTTTATTAGATAGGATAAAATATGGGAATTGGGTACGTTTTCCAGGAGAGAACATTCAATAAATTTGTCTTATCTCCTTCTACCCTATATCTTATATTCACGAGTTATCAAACCCAAACATTAGAACTATGCAACCTAAACTGAACTGTCACTGTCACATAGTTTTTTGCCTCTTTCAACTTCAAGGCTAAATTTAAGCCTGCTTTAAACACTTTAAAAGGCATATTTGAAAGATAGTGTTCTGGGTAGGAGAATGCTGAGTAGATCTGGGCATCCCATGTTATGCAGAAATGAAAGCCCTCTTCTCTATCCATAACCAAGGTGTGATGGGAGAAAAGAGGCATGAGGCAGAAAAATGATCACTGACTTGGAAACAAAACACCTCAATTTTAGTCTTTACTCTGCTTCTAACTGGATGAGTGACCTTAGAGAGGAAATAATTTAGTCTCTCTGGGTCTTAGTTTTCTCAACTGAAAAACACAGAGCATAATACAGTTGATTCTCATTACTCGCAGTGGTTATGTTCTATAAAGTTGCTGCAAACACTGAATTACCAAGTGAACTGTTATTTCTAGGGAAAATAGAGAGTTAGGTTTCTGGGAGCCTCTGGTCACAACATTTTGTCAAACAATCAATACGTAACCTTCCTTTTGATATGTTTCTGTTTAAAGACACCTATTTAATATATGTTGTTGCTTCATTAACATTGAACTCACAGTCAATAGCACTATAGTTCGTGATTGAGCAGAGCTTATCACACATATATTTTCTCCATAAGGCACAACTCAGCCTTCTGATGCTTATGACCATTGCATAGCACATTAGCACTACCCTTGGGGGCCATTTTAAATAGTCAATCATTAAGAAAAAAAGACAAAAATGGGAAAATGTAGCACTAAACAGACCAAGCAAAGGACATTTATTTATAGCCTGAGAGCTGAAACTAAGAGGCAGAATATCACCATTTTCCACCTCAGCTGGGAATGTACACATTGGGGACTCACATTTTTTTGCTACCCTGTGCATGTTCATGAATGACTGTGAAAGTGCTGTGAGTATTGATTTGGGGGTTACAAATAAATTTGAGCAAGTAGGCAAACTCACAAATATGCAATCTATTCATAATGAGGACTGTATTTGCTACTCTTGTTCCAAAGGGCGGATCATGCGTGTTGTTTATGTGAAAGAACACAGCGATGCTTTTATTGTTTATGGGTGTTTTCTCCAGCCAGTGGCTAAGAAATCTAACATTCATTAGGGAAAAAAAATCTCAATGCCTTACTCACTGGGCCTCAAACACCATAAGCAGAAAAGGGAAACCTAATGGAACTGTTTATTTGCCTTTAAAAAATACACATTCACATATGAAGATAACATCATGTTGAAGAGCCTTGACTGGCAAAAATAATAACTGTATTGTTTGATTTTTTAAGGTGAGTGAGGGCTTAGGGAACCTGATTGCCTTTGTGTACATTTGCAGCTGCCATAAGATACTTTTAAAACTAACTGGTCATCCATCATTTCTCTTCTTGGCCTAGAGAGCAGTTTTCACATGTCAAAGGTGCTTTATAAATATTTGCAATCATCAGTTTATATGTAGATTCCTTTTAGTACAGACAGAATTTTTTCACATAAAATTTGGCTTTGCTTACATTAATTTCTATGGTGTAAGTTTCATTTTCTAAAATATACAGAGTTGTTTTAATGGCAATGCTAGCTTTATTAAATTAAGGAAACTCTAAATACATTGCACTATTGAGGTGAAATTACCAGGTTGCAGAAGTTGATGGGAATCCAGTGCTTTAGGGAAGAATGACATTCCATCATCAGTTGCCCACTTTTCTACCTCTTTTTTGGAAGGCAGTCCCTTCTCAGCCACATTTCTGTGATTCCTTCCCTGACAAAGTACAAGTTGATTGGATGGGCATGAACCCTCACATCTTCTGTTTTAATTTCCATTTAAAAAAATCTACTTTTGATGACCCCCATTCTTGATCCATTAATTGAAAAAAACCTGTGGTTTTGTTGGGACAAGAAAAGAGAAATAACGAACAGACTAATGAAGTTCAGTTTCCATAAACATCTGTTAAACATATATCATACATCAAGCTTTGTACTTGTAGTTGTTTTAATTTCTATCCATATCCTCTGTAAGTCATTTGTGGTAATTTGGGAGGAAAAATCCAGAGTGGGTGGTAGATATAAAAGCAAAAGTGGAAACACCTTTTACCTTTAGGGCCCAACCTCATTCTCAGTGTTCTCTCTGGAGCCCAATATGTAACAACTTACATTGTCTTACTCCACACTTGCCTTCTCTTTTTAATGCTTTAGCTCCAGACTCTCCCATCACTACTCTCTATCAAAATTTCCCTAGTCAGTGCCCCATTCCTGCTAACCTACACTTTGAAAATGGTCTGAAATTCTCATTCATAATATGGTGTTAATGGCTGGTAACAGCTAAATGTCTTCTTTCTCTGAGAGGTTTGTCTTTTATCTAAAGGTGCTTGTGTGTATGAATAAAGCCTTAATTTGAGAGAACCAGTTCTATTTTCTCTAATGGAAAGGCTTCAGCTAAGTAGGGTCTGTCGGGAAAATTTTGGTAAGCATAAGTCTCTCATTATGTCTCAAATCTTTCAACTAGGTGGCAACCTATTTTGTTTATATGTCCAATGGGTCCCTGAAGAGGCACCAAGTAATGTCTTCACAGCAGGAATTTTTGCACAAATGTTTGTTGTGAACTTGCAAGGGGTATATATTTAATCCAGAAAATAGTATCAGCAGCCACAAAAATTTCTTGAAGCAGTTATAATTACCAAGAAAGCAGCTTGAAGTTCTTTCTGCTTACTGAACCCTTTGAAATAACTCATTTTTTAAATTGGGATTTAAAGAAAAAAACTGTTGGCATAAAGCACATTATGTGAGCACCTGTGACAGGCCACTGTGCAATTGTTTCATTCATATATTGAGAGGGAGCAACACTTACTAGCAGATGGGGCCTTACAGCCCTCCCTGTCCCCCTCGGTCCACTCCTGTTCTCCCACGTTTCCCACTCCCTAAGGAGAGGGAGAGCAGTGCCTCGGGTGCAGGGGAAAGCTTGCAGCACAAACTGAGAAGCTGCTCTTCTCAGGATGCCGCTCCAGAAGGGGGTTGTAACAAGCCAGGAGCTCATGGGCCCTCAGCTCTGAGGCGAGAGAGATAGAAGAGGGGCCAAGTAGCAGCACCTGGATGGCACAGGTAAGAGAGGTCCAGTCATGTGAAAGTTTAGACACTGTCTTTAGAGTGACAAGACAAGTAAATTTAATGGAAGTCGCTGCTCTCCAAGTTCTTAGGTTCTTTTGAATATTTGAGAGGGGCAAAAGCAAGACCCAAAATCCCAGTCTGGGTCTATATGTCTCTAAATGTGACACTACTCTGCAAGTGGACACCTGGGAATTGGGCTTCATGTATCTGGTCATATTTTTTAGTGTGCTCACTTTGGAAGGGGCTATAGCTACTTCTGAAGATGTCCAACTGGACACTCTGCTTTTGAAAGGAGCAAAACCCAACACATTTCAAAGCCAATTGATGTTTCTGATTTTGCCACTGAACATTGTTATGGGATAAGAAGCCTAATCTCTGCTTCAAGTCAATAGGAATTCATTCAACAAATACTTGTTAATCGCCTTCAATATCCCAGGCGCTACAGGAGAATGTGTGAGGATAAGAGTGCCTTCTGTCTTTTTTATAACATAGACCTGAACAGCTACAGAGGCTGTTGCCCATCAGGCATGTGGCTGTGAGGGAATTCAGCTGCAGCAAGACTTTAGAGGAATGGCCCCGATTCGGCTAGACCTGCACTTGTGGGAATACCCCCATGGGAGTAACTCTGTTGGAAGAAGTGCAGTAACTCCTTATGTAATATGAAGTTTTTAAGTAAAGACAATTTAATAATGACTTC
Organism: Miniopterus natalensis; assembly: GCF_054644295.1. NCBI lineage: Eukaryota > Metazoa > Chordata > Mammalia > Chiroptera > Miniopteridae > Miniopterus > Miniopterus natalensis. The sequence continues at coordinate 27,084,225 of NC_142086.1, forward strand.
CTTTGAAGGATATTTATAATATAGCTTTTTGTTTGAGGCTATCATTATATGAGCAGGAAAAAAAGAAGTAGAGAATGGATTTTTTTTTTTATCAAATCTTTGGGGGAAAAAAATCTTTCCTCTGTTGAGATTATTGGGGATTTCCTCTGACTCTTGGCAGATGGTTTACAAAAATGAGTAACACCCTCAGATGTGGAGTCTTCCTACTCCACCCTGACTCCTTTCCAGCAAAATCCATTCTTTTTTAAAAAAAGTGTATTTTTTTTCTTCTTGATGACATAGATCTGCTTTTCTGTCTATTCAGAGCTGTGCCTTGAAATTTGAAGATCCTAGAGTTGCTTTACCTTCCTTATCACACACACATCTTTTGGGACAAGATGCTGTTCTGATTACTACACTTATATGTTTGTGGTTGAGGGAGAATTTTTCTCAAGTTTATAATAAAATCCAGAGTCAAGGACCTGCTGCTGGTATACCCATCTCTTTAGTAGTTGGCTCTTGCTCTCTCTCCATGGGGCAGCATGGGGTGCATAGTATGGGACTGTTTGGTAGACTGGAGAGTTCTAATTCCAGCAGTGCCACTGGTTAGCTCTAGGGCTGTATATCAGTCACCTAACCTCATTTCTCTCTGCTTTAAAATGAAGAGTGTATTTTATAATCTCTAAAATCCTTTCTAGCTCTGAAATTCAGGAGGATTCCCATGATAAGAGCACATTGAGAATTGCCTCATGGAAGGCTGCATTTGTGGACCATTTGTTTGGCTCTTACTCAGGTCTGTGACTGTCTTGCTTCATGTTTTGCATCACTTAGACCATGTCTGTGCCTCCCCGCCCTTTGTGTCAAACACTAGATCTGCGTAAAATGAGGCAATATTGACCCTGCTGATGAACTGAGAATAAATAGATCACTCCTCCTGTGCGTTCAAAAAAGCTCAGCAAATCCCAAAGGAAATTATGCATGAAGTTTACATCTGAAGGAGAAAGTCACATTCAAAGGGTAATCTGTATTATTCTTTTAAGACAGCAAATTATATTTTCAGAACTCTGAAATGTATCATTCAGGATTTTTAAAAACAGGATTCTGAGATTCAAAGCTGTATAGTATATACTAATAGAATACTAGGCTGGAAGTAACTTCAATTATATCCAGAATCTGGGTCAGGTATAGTCAGATTGCTGTACTAGAGCTCCTCAGGATCACTCATGGCAGTCCTTGCCTGGGTGCCCCAGTACAACAGAGCCCTGTCTGGATGCCAGCCTCAACCGTCTGATAGTTAACCCCTTCCTAATCTCATTTTTAGTAGATTTCAAAAAGCTAGGTGGCTACTAACTTAGATAACTACAGTATTGGGTGTGTTTTTTTAATGTGTGTGGATGTATATTTTTATGATAACTTGGCTAAACTGAAAATTCTTGACTAATGTCAAAATAAAATTTTACCTCTCATAAAATGTTCATTGAGACATTTTTATTCCAGACTAATATAATAAAATTTAAATGTCAGGCTACTTGTAATCAATTTACCTTACAGAGCAATTTTTGCAATGATTGAAATCAGAAAATTGCATACAGAAATGAGTATATCACTATAAAATTGGAATTAGTTATTTTCATTGTATATTCACAGGTTAAATTGTTTTTCTCATATTGGTGCACCAAAAGGTTGAGAGCCCAACATATCTGAGGCAGCATTAATTTCAAATAATATTTGATTTAACAAAATTCTAATATAATATAAATTGGATCTGTCCCTTGGGATTGATGGTAATCAACTGGGATTTACCTTTACTAGTCATGGAATTCAGAACCCAAACCCCAGAGGGTATACAGTTCCAGCCCTTCCTTTCACAGATGAGAAAACTGAGGTGTAGGAACCTGAAGACAATTAACTACGATAGCATCGCTAGTCAAGTCAAGGACAAAACTGGGCCTGCCAAAGTAACTGTCATACCTGAGTAATCTTCAGTACTGGGAGGGAAATAACCTTACAAATTCTAGAGTTTTAAAATTCATTGCACATGCAACAACATTTGACTTCCTTAGTGTAAAACCTTGTGCTCATCAAGGTGGGGTTGGGGGTGTGGGTAGATGCAGAGACGGCATATGGTCTTCTAGGAGGTAATCATGAACACAAAGCCACCAAGCCTGACATCTAAAATAACAGCTTATGTCTTGAAAGAAGAGCAACATTCTCAGACCAATCTTTCCTGTGTGTGATGGATCAAGGGAGGTGTATTCGAGTCTTTACATTCATAAAATCCCTAATGTTTAATCTGTGCTGTAATGTCATATGTTTAAGTAAAAAACTGTATTTAAAAAATCATCTTAACTTTTCATTTGCAATCCAACTTTGTAATAATGAAGAATCTACTTATTTTTGTTGTTTAATTATTTCACTGTAGTGCAGGGGTCAACAAACTTTTTCAGTAAAAGTTCAGATAGGCCCTAGCAGGATGGCTCAGTTGGTTGGAGTGTCCTATACACCGAAAGGTTGCAGGTTCGATTCCATGTCAGGGCACACACATAGGTTGCGGGTTCAATCCACAGTTGGGGCACATTTGGGAGACAATAATCGATCTCTACCCCCCCTCCTCCCTTTCTAAAATCAATAAACATATACTCAGATAAGGATTTAAAAAAATTATATGGTAAATACTTTAGACTTCATGAGCCATACAGTATTAGTCATATTCGACTCTGTTGTTTTTCCAAAAACAGGTGGCAGACTCATGGGCCACAGTTTGCTCATTGGAGCATGAAATTAAGAGACAGTATTGCCTCACTTGCTTCACTCCATCAGAGAGAGGTTGGCAACAGCTACACTGATGGATGAAGGTCTTGCCCAGTTTTCTAAATGATCAAGTTAGAGAGATTGGGTTTATTGATAGCAGATCTCTTGCCTGCACTCATAGTTCACACATGAAGTCATGGTTCTCTATGTGTGACACAACAGCTGTGCATGATGGAATTAATTAGCATTGGGGATCCAGTGTGACCACTTAAGGTTGAAGAACACAGCATTCTCAGGCCTGTGAAGTTAGTCCTGCTTTCATGTAGCTTCTTTAGGATTAATTTGGGAGGAAAACTTAGCTAGTCACAAAACTAGACCTGGTTCATGGACTTTTTTTAGCCCATTTTTGGCTTTGGGCATGACAGATGCATGTGTTCATGCATTTCAGACACCTCTGTAATAATGGTAGCATTTATCATTTAAAAAAATAATCTAGTACATGAAATTGAGCATGTTGAAACCCTGGCCGGGTAGCTCAGTTGGTTAGAGAATCATCTTGACATGCCAAATTTGCAGGTTGGATCCCCAGTCAGGGCACATGCAGGAATCAACCAGTGGGTGCATGGATGGACAGGACAGTGAATCGATGTTTCTCTGCCTCTCTGCCTTTCTTCCTCTCTCTCTCTAATCAATAAAAAAATAAAAATAAAAATAAATTGAGCATGTTGAGGAGAAGGACTTTGTTTTATTCCCAGCAGTAATGTTTTGGCAAAATCACTTTACCAGTCTAGGCCTTTCTTGACCCCATTTGTTAGATTCCCCAAGGCTCTTCCATTACTAAGAAGCTTTGATTCCATTTTCCAGAGTACCCAGAATAATGCCTGGCACACAAAGTTTGTCAAAACAAAATTTTTTTTAAATGAATGATACATAAACACAGTCCTTTCCTCACTAAAACCCATTCTTCTGATGGTGAATAAAATCCTTCCTCATGTTTTCATGTCAGTACTGTAGCAATTCTATTAGGATGTATGTGGTCCAGCAGTAATTGACCATTTTAAGGGACATTTGCTAAAACTGCACAGTTTTATTTCTTTCGTGAACCCTGCTATTTAAAGAAATTAGAGTGCTTAATGGTTTGAACTGCCTAGAATTCTGTCACAATACCCAATCAAGTTTCTGAGTTAGGCCTGGAAGCAGGAGAGATTGGTGGGAATTGAGAAAGCTGGGACTTGACATGAGTTAGGGTCATGGACCCCTAATGTGGATTTATCTTAGACTCATGATTCTGCTAGTTCAGATGGCTGAAGTTTGGCTTTATATTCACATTGAAAAAGGCTGGCATATGTGTGGAAGGGGAGGTGGGCCCAGGAAACAAGCTGCAAATGACTAGTAAGAAGCCTTCACCCCCAGGTTATCTCTGATCACTGTGCTCATACTATTGGTACTTGGACGATGCAGCTTTGTTTCCCTTACCAACATGAACATTTACCATGACATAAGAAACACCTTAATTTTTGATCAGTCTTTTTCATCTTAGTAGGAATGAGCTCTTCAGATCTTTCCAGCATGATTGTTAACCAACCAGAGCTTTAAAGAAGGGAGGCTGGCAAAAACCACAGGCTGGCGTAAATGTGCTGAAATTGGACATAGGAGGATGCTAACATTTTGTTTATAGAAGTTCCCCCTGCTCCCCCTCCCAGGACCAACCACGTGGAAACTTGCCACAAACTGCTATCCTTTTTAAATGATGTAAATGTCTCAAGTATTTTCTCATTAAAAATAAAACTAATGAACAGGAAAGAAAAAAAGAGAAAGAGAAAAGAAAGAAACTCCAGCACAAAAAGCTTGGGTGGATGGTATCTGGTTAACTGACATTTCTGAGGTATTGAGTGCTTCTTGTATGCTAGTGTCAGGCATTGGGCTACTAAAGGGAACAAAAACAGACAGTTGTGCTTTTATATAACTTACATTCCAGTGGGCAAAAAAGATGTTAATTATACACTGAATGAATAAAATAAACTGAGATGAAGATTCTCCATGAAGAAGAGTTTGAAACACAGAAACCAAGGCTAGGCTGGGTGTCAGGGAAGTCTTCCATAAGGAAGAAACTCAAGCCACGTCTGAAGACTGGGTAGGATTTACCCAAGGAAGGGAAAAAGTGAGGTTCGGAGCTCTTCAGGAGAAGCACTAGTTCTGAGTAGATAGTTGGAGGAAATAAAAAGGTTGTGGGTAGAGCAAGTAAGTGGGAGAAAATGAAAGCTGGCCAGTGTGACAAGTGCAGCAAGCAAATGGGGAGGGCTGAAGATGAGGCTGGAGAGAGAAGCAGCAGCTAAATCACAACTTGGGGGTCAACTGTATTAAAGTTAATGGTCATCATCCTAAGAGCAATGGAAAGTTTGAAGCGTCCTATGCACAAGTGATGTAAACAGAATCATGCTTCAAGATGTCTCCGGTCATCAGTGTGGAACCTATTTTAGCAGGTGAAGTAAGAGATGATAATGGTTTGGTCTAGTGGGGTAATTTAGTGATGATAAGGGTCAGTTTTAGGGCTAAAGAAGATGGGTGCAGCCTTAGACGTGTTGAGTCTGAGGTTTCTTTGAGACTTCTTAGTGAAGACTGTTGAGCAGGCAGTTCCATATAAAGAGCCTGGAACTCAGTGAGAAAGTCTGCATGCACTAGGCTTATAATTTTAAAGCCACCAGTGTATAAATGACAGTTCAAGTCATAGAAATGAATAAAATCACCATAAGAAGGCTTCAGAATAAACCTCAGGGGCCTTCAATACTGAATGACCAAGTAGAGGAGTTTGAGATCACAATGTCACACAAAGGAGCCATCAGAGAAGTAAGAAAATGTTTGAATGAGAGTGTGGTCAGTGGGGTCTGATGCTGCTGAAAAACCAAATAAGGTGAAAAGTATCTACAGAAACTTAGGATCTAGAAAACGCAGTCACTGCTGACCTTACAGGGAGCAGTTTCATCTATATAATTGACACAGAAGCTATTTCATAGTGAGCTGAAGGGTGAGGGAAATAGAGAAAATGAGTAAAGACAATGTTGAGAAATCTGGCTCTGAAGGAGAGGGGAGGGAGCAGGAACTGGAAGAGGGGAGGTCAACTGAGGACAATGTTTTGTTGCCATTGTTTTCCTTTTTTAAGTAATAATTTACTTTTTAAGAGAAATTTGAAGTTCACAGCAAAATTGAGAGGAAAGTACAGAGATTTCCCATATGTCCCCTGCTCCTACACATGAATAGCCTGCCCCATTATCATCATCTCCCATCAGAGTGGTCCATTTGTTGCAACTGACGAATTGCATTGACACATCATAATCATCCTGATCCGTAGTTTACATTACAGTTCACGCTTGGTGTTGTAATTCTATGGGTTTAGAAAAATATATAATGACCTATATCCATCATTATAGTATCATGCAGAGTATTTTTACTGACCTAAAAATCCCCTGCGCTCTCCCTGTTCATTCCTCCTGCCCCCAACCCCTAACCACCATTGATCTCTTTACTGTCTCTATAGCCTTTTCAGATTGGCTTCTTTCACTTAGTAATATGCATTCAAAATTATCAATCTAAAAATTAGCTATGAAAAAAGCTCCTAAATTTATTGAATTTCGAGTCCTGCCTGCAGTTGCCTTGGCAGGGCCAGACCAAATGATTTCGCAGGTCATATATATGGCCTGTGGGCCAGGCATTCCTCACCCCTGAATTCTAGACCATTGACATTCAAAGTGATTATTTAGTATTGTTGGATTTTACCTACTGTATTGTTACATTGTTCTACTTGTTGCCCCTGCTCTTTGTTCCTATTTTTGTCTCCTATTCTTTTTCTGCCTTTTGTCATATTGATTGTGTATTTTGCATGATTCCATTTTCTCTCCTGTTTTAGTATATCATTATAACTTTATTTTAGTGGTTGCCCTAGAATTTGCAATGTACATTTACAACTAATTCAAGTCTACTTTCAAATAATACTATATCACTTCATAGGTAGTATAAGTATTTTATAATAACCAAATAATCCTAATTCCTCTCTACCATTATATATAATACATAATCAAATACATTGTTGCTTTTACTATTTTTGTTACCAGGGAGACAAGACCTTTGTTTTTGTCTTCTTAATTTCAGTCAAGAGACAAAGTGTAACAAAGCAAACAAGAATTTATTGGCTGCAGCAAAAGTACATTCTGGACAATGAACTAAGGAAGGGCTTAGCATAGAAGAAACAACAGAAGAGCCTAGGCTGGGCAGCTTTGGCTCACTGGGAAGTCAGAGAAAAAGGGGGCCTTGGAGACAGGATCAGGGGGTTAGCCCAGGATGAGCTGCCACTTCCCCCCCCCCCCCCCCCCCCCCCCCCCCCCCCCCGGTTTCAAGTCTCATGGGGTCCCTTAGAGGGAAGAAAGTGGGAGAGGGAATGGTGCAGGCGTGTTCCCCTAGGGGAGAGCTCAGGCTGGGTCCTTTAGGTTGAGGGTATTTATCTCTCTCTGGCAGGTAGAAATCTTAGGGGAGCTCTGGAGGAGTCTTAATAGAATATTCATCAGCTTTCCAGGTGTGCTTTTTCAAGGTCATGGTCTCTGCTGATTGGTGGGCTCCAGGGAAGGGGGCCATTAGTCAATGCAGCTGCTCCTGAGGCAGCCAGGGCATCACTTGACTGGTTTGCTGCTTTTTTGGGCCTGGGCCTGAAATATAACTGAGGCCTAGATGTTATCTTTAGGAAGGAAAATTCAGGGGCTCTAAGCCGCAAGACCAGCTATATGCTGGGGGAGGATAGGTTATCCTGGGGGCAGGTCCTTGTTTTCCTAGTTTTGCCCTTTGCTATGTACCTGGGCTTTCTGCCCTGGTGACCTGTACTTGGCCCATTGTCCTTGCTTTGCTCATGTCTGTCTAATTGCCTATTACACCTTAAACAAACTGTTATCTGTTAGATCAATTAAGAATAAAAATAATTATTATACTTTCACTATTCCTTCTACAGTGCTCTTTCTTTCTTTATGGAGATCCAAGTTTCTCTCCTATATTATTTTCTTTCACTCTAAAGTACCTCCTTTAACATTTTTACAAGTCAGGTCTACTGGCAACAAATTCCTCAATTTTTGTTTGAGAAAGTTTTGATTTTACCTTCACTTTTGAGGAATAATTTTGCAGGGCACAGAATTTTAGGTTAGTGAGTTGTTTTTTCTCAGCACTTTAAATATTTTACTCCCCTCCTTTCTTGGGTGATTTCTGAGAAGTCGCATGTAATTCTTCTCTTTTTCCCTCCAGGTGAGGTGGTTTATCCTCTGAAATTTTTCAGGGTTTTAAAATTTTTTTTATTTGATTTTATTTAACTTGACAATTATATGCCTAAGTACAGGTTTTTGCTTTCATTCTATTTTTTTCATTTATCTTACTTGGTGTTCTCTGAGCTTTATGGATCTGTTGTTTGGTGTCTGACATAAATTTGGGGGAAATTCTCTCTTCTTCTTCTTCTTCTTCTTATTTTATTGATTTGAGAGAGAGAGAGAAAAGGGGGGAGAGGGAGAAACATTGATCAGTTGCCTCCCGTACATGCCCTGACTGGAAATCAAACCCCCCTCTCTTGGTGTACAGGACGACACTCCAATCAACTGAGCCACACCAGCCAGGACTCACTCATTGTTTCAAATATTTCTTCTGTTCCTTTCTCTTTCTAGTATTCCCATGTGTGCATGTTATACCTTTTGCAATTGTCCGCGTCTTTGAATATTCTGATCTGTTTTTCTCAGTCTTTATTCTCTTTGCTTTTCAGTTTGAGAGTTTTCTGTTGGTATAAGCTCTGGCTCAGAGATTCTTCAGTCATGCCAGTCTTCTAATAAGCTTATTAAAAAGTCAAAATAATTTTTTATTTCTGTTATCTGCTTTGTGTCTGTTAGTGTTGTGAGTTTTTTTTGTTTTTTTTAATCTCTAGCATTTCATTTTGGTTTTCTGTTAGGATTTCTATCTCTTTCTTTACTTTGCCCATCTGTCTACCTTATCCATTAGAGTCCTTAGCATATTAATCATAGTTGCTTTAAGTTTCTATTCTGATAATTCCAACATCCCTGCCATGTCTGAGTCTGATGCTTGCTCAGTCTTTTCAAATTGTGTTTTTTTCTTTTAGTATTCCATGTAATTTTTTTTTCTTGATAGCTGCACATGTGAAAGGAACTGCTGGCCTTTAGTAATGTGGAGGTGTGAGGGGAGGAGAAGAGCTCTATAGTCCTGTGATTAGGGACATAGTCTCTAACGAGTCCATGCCTCTGGACTGTGAACTTCACAAGTGTCTCTCTGTTTTGTTTTTTTCCTCCACTTAGGTGGGACAGAATGACTAGAGGGGCTGGAGTTGAGTATTTCTCTTCCCCACATCAGTTAAGCTCTGCTAATACCCCAGCTGTTTGGGCTCTGGTTAACTAGTTTCCCTGGAGGACAGGCTTTATTAAGAAGAGAGTACTCTGGGATATTTCAAAATGGTTCCTTTTCCTCTCCTGCCTGAAGCATGAGGGGATTTTTCTCCAACATTTTCTGTTAGAACCTGGTTGAGCTCCTGGAGGTAAATCTCACAAAATTGTAGGGTCTCCCTTATGATTGGATCCCCCTGGAGTTTTTAACTCTGAATTGCCCACATCGAGCCTCCAGCAGCTCCTGCTCACAGGACTCTGCTCTGGGAAGCCAGGACTCCCTGTATTCACTTGCCCTGTGTCCTACCCTCTCTTACATATCCAAGAAGAGCTGCTAATTTTTCAGTCTGGTCAGCTACTTGTTACGATGAGTGCTGACTTCTAAGCTCCTTACAAAGGGAACAGAAAACTGTTAAGTTGCTGTTGATTTTAAGATGAGAAAGATTTGCATATTTTAACTGTTCAAGATCAAGTTGAAAGACATAGATTGAGTAGTGTAATTTCCCCGACAAAAGTGAGACTGGATAAGATGTAGAGTATATGTTAAGGCATTATCTTTAAATCAAGGGGAAAGATAATGCCTGTTGTGCAAAAGAAGAAAGAAATGGGTGTCGATAGAGGCAGGTTTGTGGACTTAGAAGTGGGAATTTGAAGTTGTTCTTGTCTAGTGGTTCCAATTTTCTTGTGTCGAGATGATCCACTGAGTGAAGAAATAGGTTGGAGGAAAAGGCTGGAAGTTTGACATGATCATCAGGGAGAAGGGAAAATAACCTGGCCAGAGGAATGAGAAACCACTAGAGATTAGTGACCATGAATTCATAACGATGCCATCTACCCTGCTGTATGATATTCTCCAGCCAAGTTTGCTACTTGGAGGCAAGAGCCCCAAAAGCAAATTGTTCGGTTCAGCCAGGGTAGAGATACCACCAGAAGGATGTGATGGGGGGAAAAGTGGCCTAAGCAATGCGGGGTCTGGCAAGAATATAATTGCAATGATGGAAATTTAATGATGCACCATGGAAGAGGCTGCTAGTTTAGAAAGCAAAGGAGACTGTGAAGGCAATTTTCAAAAGATGTCTAAGAATGGGTAAAGTGAAAGTAGTTTAATAAGCAAGGAGAAGAGATTGTGATTAGAGTCTGGGGTTCTTGAATTGGTGATCTAGAGGTAGAACTGATTTATTGATGGCAATTTTAAGGCTGATTGGTGTGAGAATGTCTTAAACAGGAAGTAGTTCTTAGTTTGTAAACACTTAAAATTCTGCAAAAGGAGAGTTTGACCGTTGCATCACAGTATCGGCAATAATATCCGCACCTGGGTTCATGACTTCCCATACCACTAATTGTGAGTTAGACTAAGTTATCTCCCTCTTGCTGCCATCAGCTGGGCCTACTGTTGTTACCATGCAACCCTCTCATGCCACCATTTCTCTTCTCTCTTCCTTAAATGGTGCTTAATGCTGCCAGCCTCACCCCATCATACAGTGAACGATCGCTTCCAAATATGTGTGATTTATACCTGAGCCTTGGGAGAGACCATGCCTTACTCATCTTCTATTTGTTAGTAACATAGGTAACTTCTATCTCTAAGATTGTCTCTGTAGCCCAGCCGGTGTGGCTCAGTGGTTGAGTGTCAACCCATGAACCAAGAGGTCACTGGTTCAATTCCCGGTCAGGGCACAGGCCCAGGTTTCAGGCTCAATCCCCGGTGGGGGGCATGCAGGAGGCAGCCCATCGATGTTTCTCTTTGATCAATGTTTCTATTTCTCTATCCCTCTCCCTTCCTCACTCTAAAATAAGTAAAAACATTAAAAAAAAAACATTGACTCTGTAATTTAAAACTGGAAATTCAAGCGTGATGCTGGGCAGCTGGGGGTGAGGTATATTTCATTGGGTAGAGTCTTTCAGTACCTGAAAATGGGATCCAGATGATTCCTTCTTTGCTTCCTTATTACATCGAATAGTTGGAGCTAGGGCAGTCTTTGCTGAACCTTGCTGTTTATGAAGCCTGCCTTTGAGTGGACTGATGAAAAGGCATTGTATTTGCTTTCTCTTGCTGCTGTAGTGAGTTACGACAAATTTAGCAACTTAAATTAACACAAATTTGTTATCTTATAGCTTTGTAGGTAAGACGTCTGGGTGGGCGTGTCTGGTTTCTCTGCTCCAGGTCTTCAGAGACATAAAGGTCTTAGCTGGTGTAGGCTGTGGGTGTGGCCTGGAGGCTCTGGGGGAGAATATATTTTCAGGCTCATTCTGGATTTTGGTGGAATTAAGTTCCATATGGTTTTAGGACTAAGGCACCTGTTTCCTTGCTGGATGTTGGCTAAGAGTTATTCTCCACTTGCAGGGCCCACCCGTATTTATTGTCCTGCGGCCCCCTTGCTTCATCTTCAAAGTCAACAACCATGGGCTGAGTCCTTCACATGCTTTGAATCCCTCTGACTTCTCCGTCTACCTCATATATCCTGCTTTCAGCCGGAGAAAGCTCTCTGCTTTCCAGGAGCCATGTGATTATGTTATCAGTGGATGTGAAGTGTCCTCTTCCCCACTGGGTGCTGGGGTTGGGTCCTTACAATATCTCAAGAAAAAGAATTTTCTGAGACCCGCACAGGGGAATGAGTGATTTTCATTTGCATGAAATTACATCCCTTGGTTTCCAAAGTCCCATTTCCCTTAATCCAGTCCTGGAAAATGTGCAGCTGCGGATTCAGTAGAGCTAGAAGCAAAGCCAGTGTCCAAAGTTTCTGTTCCATGGCGAGGCTGGGTCTGGTTTAGCATTAAGCTAGTTGCAGTCCATAGTCCATTGTGAGTGGGGTCCACATGGCTGTGGATCGTGTAGGCGAATGCAGGGGAGTCTAAGAGCCCTGCAAGCCAGGAACATGAACCAAGAGCAAGAGAGTAAATTCCTTTGTTTAGGAGTTTAAGTATCTTATCTTCCCTCCCATGCAGTGGCCACGCCTATGCTAGTCAATGACCTGTTCCCAGGTGTGCCTGACAGTCAAGTACCTTCCCCGTGTCACCTAGAAGTTACTGGGCATGCATCTATTCTTCCCCTATCCAGTCTGGTGGCTTTGCAGCTGCTGGCAAAGCTGCACAAATGCATGCCTATAAAATTTGGCCTTCCCTTTACTCCTTTCCTCTTATTAAAAACCAGGATAAATTATAATAGTACTATTTAGATTGGGCTCACTTTGCTAATCCATGAGAATCTCTACTTTAAGGTCCATAACAATTACATATGCAAAATTCCTTTACCATTTAATATACCCTTGTATGTAATGTGTCCTTTTACCCTGGTTGCCTTTCAGTTTTTGTCTTTTGTTTTCAGCAGCTTGAAAATGACCTGTCTAGCTATTATTTTTATTTGTATTTATTCTATTTGATGATATTTAAGCTTCTTAAGTGTGTGGGTTGGTACCCATCATCGATTTAGAACAATTTCAACTATTTCTCTTCAGATACTTCTTCTACTCAGTTCTCTTTCCCTTCTTCTGACTTTCTAATTACATGCATGTTGAACTGATTCATATTGTCCCTCTTAGATACTCTACTTTTTGAAAAGTGTTACTCCTTTTTATTTGACTATTACCATGTTTTTCATTTCTTACATCTCATTATAACTCATTCTTACATTTTTCTTCTCTCTTCTGAAATTGTCATCTGATCATACACATGACCACCATTTCCACTAGAGTCTTAAGCATATTTATCATAGTTATAAATTTTCTGTTGGATAGTTCTAACATCTGTGCCATATCAAAGTCTTGTTCTATAGATTAGTTTGTCTTTTGACAGTGTGGTGTGTTTTTTCTTCTTTGTGCATCTCAAATTTTGTTTTGTTTTAAACCTAGCATCTTTGAGGGACAAAAGAGACAGAAGAAAATAGTTTTATGCCTGAAATTTAGCATATATTTTCTTTTGCTAAACCTTTAGGTTGAGACAATTAGGTCATGGGTTGAACTGGATTTGTTGTTTGCCATAGTTACTCCAGTGTACTACAGGCTTCAAATTCCTCTCAAATTACCTTGTGAGGTCAGAGCTGACTTATCAGAGGGTATTACTCAATGTCTTCCCTTGGAACCTGCACTTCAGAGGTTTCTCTCCATGCTCTTGATGCTCCCTTACCATTAAACTGCTATTACTTGTTATTCAGTGCTTGTTAGCATGTTGCTAGGAGACTTGGGGAGTGTTTCCTCTGTTGTTCTGATCCAGACTCAGTCGTAAGAAGGCACCCTTCCCTGGGTCTTAGGAGTGGAGTATTTTCAGTGATCCTGCCTCCATCTCTAAAGGTCTGGGCCTATTCCTACCTCCTAGGAAAAGGCATAAAATGTTTTTCTATTCCCTTCTCCCAGGCCCAGGTGACTCTTCACCTGTGCTTTAGGACATCAAGGCTGTCATGGCCCCCCTGGGCCTGGGCTTGTGTTCCATAGGAAAGATAGGAGAGCAGGATCTAGGTGGTGCTTTATTACTTTCCGCAGTGGCTGCTGTCTCCCCAGGCTTGAACCACAAAGGAGGCTTTCTCATGACTCTCTTGCTGCTTCCAATCTTTTCAGTAAGTAGCAATGAGTTTCATGGAGAAAAACCAGCAAGCGCGTGAAAATTCTCCTTGTGTCTGAAGTTCCCAGGGATTCTGTATTCTCATGTTATTCCACACTAGGCCACTAGGAATTCATTAAAATTTTCAGCCAAATTCTTCTTACTAGCTCTCATAACATCCACTGACATCTCTCCTTGGATATTCTTGTTTTTTCTTAGATTTCAGGTTTCCCTGCGATCTAAGCTCTTAGATTAATTTAAGAAAGGCTATTCTTTTTTGATTATTGTAGCATGGGAGTGATTTCCCCCCCTACCTTTCTACATCCTAAGTAGAAATCAAAAGTTTGATGTTTTAGAGAAGTTCTGGAATACTTTCATACTATATTTCTTTTTAAAAGCTACTGGTATGCCTACTCCTTTCAGTAGTTTCCCCAAAATATAGCACATAAGAGTATATTTTTCAGGTGGCAAAATTGTCCTGGATAAAAACACTGCTGTAAAGTATATCACTAAAGTACATTTTCTCTAATGGAGTAAGGCTGCAAAGAAAATACTTGTTCCAACCATTGCTTTGTCTTTCTCTCTCACTCATATAAACTCTCCTCTGGTCTGTTTTCATTTCTTAGTCAATTTATTGTTTGTAGCATCAACCACATGTTTCCCAATTTGGTCATTTAAAAAATATATATATATATACTTTGTTGATTTCAGAGAGAGAAAGGGAGAGGGAAAGAGAGAAATGGAAACATCAATGATGAGAGAGTCATTGATCGGCTGCCTCCTGCACGCCCCCTACTGGGGTTGGAGCCCGCAACCCGGGCATGTGCCCTGACTGGGAATCGAACCACGATCTCCTGGATCCTAGGTCGATGCTCAACCGCTGAGCCACACCCGGCCTGGCTGGTTAGTTTTTATGAGATATTCCACAAAAAGATAATATGCAGTTATTCTGAGTCCCAGCACAATCTTCCTGCACATGAGCTGATCTGTGAGCAGTGGAGCCCGGATCACAGTTGAAGTTTGTTTCTCACTTGACAAGTAACTTAACACCTCTCAGTTTCCGCTTTGTGTGCCTGGTTTTCCTCATTTTTCACTGTCTCCTCCTCAATCTCCTCTGCTGATGCACCCTCATCTCACCAGTTCCTTAAACTGCAGTGTCCCAGGACTGAGTCCTTGGATCTCTTCTCTCTCCTCTCACTTCCTTGGTGATCTCATCTAGTCTAATGACTTTAAATATCATCTAAACACTAAGAAGCTGAAAATTTCTATCTCTAGCCCTGACCACACCCCTCAGCTTCAAACCCATTTATCCAAGTCCCTCCTCAGTATCTCTGCCTGACTTTCTAATAGGTTTTAAGAAGAGAGTCAGGTACCATGAAACTGCAGTGGTATCTGCCCCGTTGTCTGACATACCTTGTGCCTTACTGTTTGTCTGTCTCACTAGAATGTAAGCTCAATGAAAACATGGCTTTTTGTTTGTTTTGTTCCCAGCCATGTTGTCAGCTCACAGAAGAGAATTTGGCATATTCTAGGTGCTCAATAAATGTTCGTTGAATGAATGAATGAATGAATAATTGAGTTTCTATAAGAATTTGAAAAAATCTACCATACCCACAGGTTTGTCAATAGATGCCAAAAGATTCCTCCACGTGTAAAGTATTGTCAATACTATTACTTAGTATTATCGTTATTGATATTGTATACTTATAATTAGAAGATGTCTGTGAAATGGAAATATTTTCTTTTAATTATCAAAATAATGGAAGTAGAGAATTGTCTAATTTAAAATCTTATGAAGAACAGAAATACACAGGTCAGATATGTAACATGGTTCTCAATAAGTTGTTCACTATAATGGAATTCTTCCAATATCATTTACAAAGGGTGGAGGAGAGGTCACACAGTGAACATATAAAGGGAAACTAAATCAACATAGTCATTCCTGACAAAGTGTATCTTCATTTTTTAAAAAAGTTTATTCATCTTCAGGGAGGGGAGCCTCTAGGGCCAGTCCTGTGCCCTGTCCCACTCAGATGATGGTATTGTGACACTTGTCTGACATGCATTGAGTGTGGTATTGGAACTTGTGTCAGAATAGAACCTATTTCTTTCTTGGGCAGAATCTGTTATTTTCCTGGGCAGACAGCAAGCTCTTTGAGCTAGAAACATGTAGCAGGGACTATCAGCATCCAAACCACCATTTCTCTCTGCCTGATGACATGCGTGTTGATTGCTCTCTGTGGTTATGAAGAGCTTTTACTGAGTTTATGAGAAAGACATGTCCTGGTTTCCCTGCCTAGTTCCTTGCTAGCCAAGCTGTATGATTCTGTAAAAATAAAAACCCAAGTTAAAAAATGAATGACAAACACATTTTACTTTTGTCTCAGGATTGGTGGAAACATTCCATTTCTGACAAAAATAAAAGCTGCCTGTAGGCATTTCCATGTGTGCTTTTGTGTCTTGTGGATTTATATGCTAATTTATCTGGCACTTTAATTGGGACACAAAATTGTGAAGGAAAGGGGTTCTCCATCCCTTAAGTAATGAAGATTAATATCTGGCTCCTACACAGACAAAATTTTGTGCTAAGATTATCTAGTGCAGATTAACTAAGACTATCTATGTATAATATAAAGTCCCATGGGACTGTCTGGACTCTGTTTTGTCTCAGATCATATATTTTGGAAGGGAGTGGCTAACACATACTGTAAAGTATATGTAATTTCTTATCGTAGTCAGTTCGTTGCCATTTCATTGCATAATTCATATTTAAATTACAACAGTGAAGGACAGAGGAAAGAAATAAGAACTGAAGAGAGACTCCCAGGGAATGGCCATTCTAAAAATAAATGTGGCGAGGGAAGCTAGGGACAGCATATAAATGAAAAGAATTCTTAAATTGATTAGAAGTGATTCCGTGACTAATGGCTAGCCAGTGAAATTCTATTCAAAGGGTAATTCCAAGATTTCATAATTCCCAGCCCTCTTTAGCCTTTTTATAATTTTGCCAAAAAATCAGAGTTGTTGCCTTCTTGGCCTGAAGTTAATGCTTCCTGTTTGTATTGCTGATTCCAAGTTTGGGTTTATTATGCCCCATTAGCAAATAACAGTAAGTCTTTCAAATTTCACTGAATTGTTTCTAAAAGGCAAATATCTCATGTATATTCCTAAATGCTGTATTTGAGAGGAAAATATTCTGATGAAAACCAGAAATGCAGTTCCCAGGATTGCTGCAGCTGGGCCTTTGTTAGACTGACTGGTGTTTAGGAGGGCAAGAGGTTCTCAGTTCATCCTAAAAGCTAACCCACAGGCAGGCTGCAGTGTATTTGTCTAGTGTCACTGAGAGAGCGAGATCTGACACAATTACTTTCAAGTCCCTTCCAACTCTGAGATTCCAAGGAACTATGAACATGATCCTTCCATTTTAACCAAAGCAGCCTATATTCTTTTTGCAACTAGGTGCAGGGTGTGTAGTTCAACATGAGTTTCTGCTTCTACCATTTTCCACCTGAAATGCTCTTCCAACTCCTGCTTTTCATTTGAGTTTTACTTTCAAGGCTCAGCTGAAGTTTCCAGTTCCCCATGAATCTTTCCCTGGATAGTAGTAATCTCTAATCCCTCTAAATAACTGACAAACATTACTTTGTATGACAATAGTCTCTCCAAATGTCTGGTCATTTTCTCAAAGGCAAAAATATTACTTCCTCCGAGAAGTGTTCCTAAAAGTATCTTCCTCTTTGCCTCAGAAAACTCCTTTTCTTCCTTTGCAAATGTACTCTCTGGGTGTAGCCCTTACCAGTTGTTAGAGTTAACACTTAGACGCCAGTAGCCCTCATTCCAGAGGGACAATGGTCGGAAGTGTCTTACTCATTTTCGCATATGTACTATTTCACCTGTGCCTGCAACATTATTTTGTAATAGTTTATTTTCTTTTTGATCTCTGAGGATAGCCCTATTTTGACCTCTATTCAGTGAGCATTTGGGAGTCACCTACTGTTCTGGTGCTAGAGGTGGAATGGGCAAGGGGTGACATTACAAAGCAGGTTTATATGATCATTAACCTGAAAATATTAAGAAGGATAGATTGAAGAGGTGATGAGTTTGATGATTATAGCAGTGGGTAAGACTGATGGGCTTTTCTGGCTAAGTCTGTGGGTATTATCAGGCCCAGAAGACCCATGGCCCCATCCTCCAAAAGGAAGTGAGTCCATCCTACATGGGGTTGGGGAGACCTATATTTGAAGAGTGAAAAAAAAAAAAAATCAAAGATGACATTAAGAGGATGCAGGATGAGGTTTCAGAAGTTGGAAATGAAAAGAGACAGGGAGAAAATAGAGGAAGGAAACTGCTCAGGGGAACTAAGTGGGCATTTATCGAAATAAAAGGACAGATAGCATGCAAAGTTTATCTAGACTGCAAATAGGAGAAAACTGATATGTCAAGGTTGAGAAGCTCTTGTCTTTATAGCCCCGGTGTCTGATATAACTCCCTGTTCATGAGCTGCTCCCTAAAATCATTTTTTAAGATGAATTGAACTGGAAGAGTGGCAGTTTTGACTAAAACTTCAGGGATTCATTTGTAGACCAGAGACAAGAATGCCTCTTCCCCTCAGAGACAAGAATACCAATAGGAAGAGCTGGGATTTTATTCAGTAGTATACAAATGGAGTGAATTAAAAATAATAAGCAGTGATTTTATTGAAAAGGGCCAGAAAAGTGGGTAAATTAGGAATTGCTGAGGAATAGATTCACTTACAACCCATTTCACATAATCTAGATGGCATCAAGCCATAATCTATATGTTGTTTGTCCTTTAGAGACTCTTTAGTTATAACAAAATTAGTGGGCTCTGAACTGACCTGCACTGAAGTGGGCAAGCTTGAGTAGAAAGAAAGAAAAGAGGGAAAGTCACTTTTTCCTCAAATTTAGCCTTTCAGAAGAGAACCACTACTGCAAAGCCCAGGAGGACAGTGAAGCAAAGTCACAGGCAACTTAGTATTTGGAATTTTCTATTCGATGCCATTTTTATAGCAAGGTGTGAAAGATGACTCTGCAAGGGTGACTCGGGTGCCCAGGACTGTGGCAGAAGAAGGGAAGTAAGACAAGCAGAGAAATAAGCTGGTTTTTGAGGAAGACTGTGATGGTTGGGTTTGGGTGTCATCAATGACAGTGTCAGTGGCCCTAAAGCTGAGTGAGTTTTAAGAAATTGGGGTACAGGTTTCAGAGTAAGCCAAGTTAGTTAGTAGTTAGTAGCTAAGTTATTATTCAAGACTTTAGTGTAAAGGAATTCTCTAGGAACAGAAGACTGAACCTTACTGGACTACCAAGTAATGAAGGCCAGAAGAGGAAGAAAAGTAAGGGAGAGATATGGAGACGTGTTCTTTAAATATGAGATCTAGGACACCCTTGTGTCACAGAGTAAAACCGAGGTGGGTTTGGGTGGGTGAGTGATTGTACTTATGGGCCCACATGTGAAAGCACATGCATTAAGGCAGTCAAAGGTATTAAATGCTCTAAAGAAGTTATGGAGATGGGAACTTAACAAATGTCTAAAACGTGGAGTTCTCCAATCTGCACTACACTTGTCTCAGATAGTTCTAGAATCACTAAAACCATTAAAATTGTTCTAATGCTAGTGTGGGAAATCATAGAATTTTTTGCTGATCTCTCAGGAACTGTTGTTACAGTAGGTAAATTTAAGTAGGCCATCATTGCTCATTAGAGAGGTGCATCTCTTCATTCTCAGTGGGTTGAGTTTAGTATGCTGGGTTTGGTGTCATGGTCTGTGGCCTCACTGACCCAGCTCCATGGAACTGGACAGCATGTTGCTGTGGATGACTACTGTGAGATGCTTGGAATAGGGTGGACACCACAGGAATTAAATATATATATATATATATTGCTTGATGTTTGGACCCCTTAGAAATAACTCCTCAATCAGAAGAATGATTTCTGTGTGGGAATAATATGAAGTGGCATCAGACGTTTATGATCTGATATTAATTTTAAATAAGGGAGTGGATGGAAAGACTGTTTTGAACAACAGAAGATATTGGTAGCATATGCCTTACACAATGCCTTGTAGAATGGATTATCACAGACATCAACACCCAAGCACTCAGCTTTACTTTTCCTCAGTCTAAAATCCCTTCTTGCTGTTCTCTGGACAAGTCCTTCTTGCCATTCAAGACCCAGCTCAGAGGCCACTTCTTCTATGACACCATTCATGACCCACCCGTTTCTAATTAGTGTTCCTCTGAATCACCTCAGCTATGGCTTATTCTTCTATGTAGAATTTATTGAGTATATTGAGTAGTAACTCTCAAAAGTCTATATCATTCAATATAATAACAAACATTTTTTTTTTTTTAAATGTCTTTATTGATTTCAGAAAGAGGGAGAGAGAGAGAAACATCAATGATGAGAGAGTCATTGATTGGCTGCCTCCTACAATGTCCCCGACTGGGGATTGAGCCCCCAACCGGGGCATGTGCCCTGACTGGAAATCAAGCCACGATCTCCTGGATCCTAGGTCAATGCTCAACCGCTGAGTCACACCTGGCAGGGCTATAATAACATTTTTCTGAGGAGACTCGTTTGTTTATCTTAGCATTAATTCTGGCCAGGCACAGTATTTCCCATTTATGAAGAATGTTGTGTGTGTTCATTCATTTGAAAAATATTTATTGAATATCCTCTCTGTGCCAGGGTCAGTGTTCTTGTGTAGCTTATGATCACATAGATGCTACACCTATATTTACAGAATGAATGTTTGGTTGGAATGCAAGGGACTTTAAAAGTTCAAAGTACATCCAAATTGAAAAGAACCCATGAATAAGGTCAGCTTTTGCCGAGTTGCACAGTTGAGAAACTGCTTTTTATAAACAATTTCACTTAGTCCTACCGGCATCCCTGAGAAGATAGCTATATGTGATCAATCCTATCTTATAGGAGAGAATGTGACAGTCAGACACTGAGTTAATTGTCATGTAACTTGGAACTTGAACCAGGTTTTCTGGCTCCATCCCTGTGTCTTCCCGCTGTGCAGTCCTCCCAGCCTAAAGCACTGCTTCAGAAGACCAGGCAAAGAATCTCAAGACATGGAAACACTAGCACCCCATAGCCAGAAATGTTCACAATAATTCCACAAACAACACAGGAGTGTATACAATTGTCATATGGATTCAATATGACAGATCTCAAATGTGAGGAAACAGCAGGTTCAAACTACTTATACAACCTTTGTAAGATCAAGTCCTCATCTCTAAAATGCATACCAAATTTTACCAAAGTAAATTTGATTATGAAGCTAACTCATTGAGATGATATGGGGTCAGAAGTGCAGCTTCTACAATACTTCTTAGAATATAATCCTATTTTTGTAAGCTATCATGTATATCATAATTAGGAAAAATACCTAAAAGGACATATAAAAGATCTTTGCAGAAGACCTCTTTGCATATTAGATAATAGATTATTTAAAAAACAAATTTCATCTCTTTTGCAACTCTTAAATTTTGTTATTAAAATAAATGTATATTGTTTGCATACTTTTTAACTTAAGAAGTCAATGCATGGATTATTACTGGAGATGGTGGGCAGGGAGATGAAAATGTGCCAGGAAGAAGAATAGGAATTGTGCTACCAGCCTGGACTACACAAGGCAATAAAGGAGTAATTTGGGGTAGACAGATTATAAAATATAAGCAGCATAATTCTCAGGCTGTCCTTGCTAGTAGAGTCAATTAGAGCCCATAGCTTTACTTTCTTTTAACTTTCGGCTAAAGAATGAAATTAATGCCCTAGCCAGTTTTGCTCAGTGGTTAGAGCATCGGCCTGTGGACTGAAAGGTCCTGGGTTTGATTCCAACCAAAGGCATGAACCTCAGTTGCAGGCTCAATCCCAGGCAACCAATTGATGTGTCTCTCTCACATCGATGTTTCTCTCTCTCTCCCTTACACTCTTTATGAAAAGCACTGGAAAAAATACCCTTGGGTGAGGATTAAAAATAAATTAAAAAAAAAAAGAATGGAATTAATAACAATTGCTTTTCTAAAGAAAAGTAAGCCTTTTTATTCTCGTTTCACAAATAAAGCTGGCTGTCTTGGTTATAATAACAATTGATTTTAATAGCACATGATGCTTGCAGGAGGGCCTGTACTCTTTGAATTCCACTTAAACTGTAGTCTATTTGTGAAATATCTTTGGTGGTTGTTTATTTAAAAATAGCATTTTTTTTCTACAAAAAAAGAGTCTTGGCTCTGAGCATTTTATTTGAGCTACTTTTTGCTGAGGGCATGGGAGGCAAGATTCCTCCATGTGGATATACTTTATAACTGTAGAAGATTTAAATTTTATTTTATTCATTCCTCGGACACGCAGGTGTAGTTAGCAGAGGAAAGTAATTTAGCTTTGCTTTTGACACAATGACAGATCTTTTAACACAGTCTACAGGGGCCCCATCAGTCTTCTGAAGCCAGCTACTTCTCTCAGCGCTGTTGCTCATGCTATTCCAGCCACCTGGGAATGCTGTTCCTGCCATTGCCTCACCCCTATGCACATTGACACTTTTGCTGACTAATTCCTACCCATCCCTAAGATTTGTCACCTCCTCAGGTCACAGCAGCTGTGGTGCTATGGAAGGTCTGGGCACTGCAGCAATGGAACCTCAGACTTTTACTCAAGTATTCCCTTGTGTCTATTTGTGTTATTTGCTGCCTTGTCCTGTATAATTTATCATTTTTTTCTCAGCTTTATGATAGCTTCTGTTACCTAACAGTTTACTATTTCAACTTTTTTAAAAAATATGTTTTTTAATTTATTTCAGAGAGAGGAAGGGAGAGGGAGAGAGATAGAAACATCAATGATGAGAGTCATTGATCTGCTGCCTCCTGCACGCCCCCAACTGGGGATCGAGCCCACAACCGGGGCATGTGCCCTGACCAGGAATAGAACCATGATATCCTGGTTTGTGAGTTGACCCTCAACCACTGAGCCATGCCGGCTGGGCACTGTTTCAACTTTAAGTGTCTTTGATTCCTTGTCCTCTTCTGTCCTCTCTTCCCCTGCTTCCCTTACAGCTTAAAATGATTCCTCCCACACTGGGGAATGGTGTGACCAGTGGAAATTGAATTACTCACATTTCCAGTGTCTAAGATACAATTTCCCATGAATAGTACTTGCAATACTCAAAGACGATTTTGTTTCTTCATTTCCTACTTTAGAATTTGGAATGGAGTGGGGGCAATTCATCACAGCTCCTAAGTTCTAAATATAAGAAAAGGGGGGGGGGGGGACTAACTTTGTCACATAAAAAAGAGTTATGAGGACTACTTCCTTCTTATTTCTGCAATTTTAAGTCAAAAAGATATTTTCCCCCAAATAGTTTATTTAGTTAGATTTTGCAAACATTTTATAAATGTTGTAAAATTTCATTTTAAGGACCTAGTTTTAAGCTTGAATCACATCTACCATGCAAGCAGGGAAATTTTAATGTCAGACCAGTAGGCAATGATATCAACCCATTTGGGTTTTCTTTTCTTAGGAAAGTTTAAATGCTACATTAATTACAACCATCTGAGAAGTTAATAATGAGACATATATATAGGAGATATGTGCATGACAGGAATTTCAATATTTTATTAATGTTAAAAAACATTTTAGGCATTCAAAATGTTTTAATTCTGTTTGATAAAGCCCAAGCTACTATGGATAGCTGTTTATTTACATAGAAGAATCCAACTAAGGCAATCCAACAAGGTCAAAGTCTACATCAAATTTCACTTTAACATTAAGTATAAGTAATAATAAAGTTAATCTCTCCAGAACTGGCCAATTCTCAGTTGAATAAATATTAATATAACTGTTAAAGGATAAAGTATTTTTTAAACTGAAATGACTAGAAATTGAGAAGACAACTTAGTAATTTATCCTGTATCATAATCATTGCTAAGAATGTCAATGATTATTGTACTGTTTGGCAAAAAGCTTATTTCTTGCATCCTGAATAAATTGTAGTTACTTTAAAATAATTCTTGTAACAGGTTAAGTGGGCTTGTCTTCATTAATGACTAAAGATAGAAATTCCAGGGTTCAAAATTATTAATTTTATTATACAGTATATATTAGTGGTAGTGGCAAAACATTGTAGCTCATTTTTGGGATGATCACAATTTGATGTCCTCAAGCAAGAGTAATATTCATAATCTTAAACATTAGTATAAAAATTGAAAAGTTTGGCAGTTTCTTAGAAAGTTAAACATGAATTTACCATATTACCTAGATATTTTATACCTAGGTATTTACCTATGAAAAAATAAAATAGATGCCTACACAAAGACTTTGTAGCATTATTTATAATAGCATTTTTCATAATAACTCAAAACTGGAAACTGCAAACATCCATCAGCTGAGGAAGTAGATAAACAAAATATGATCCATAAAATGAAAGGAAAAAAACTAGTGATACAACAGGGATGGATGAATTCTACAAATATTATGCTAAGTGAGAGAAGCCAGACACAAATGGCTATGTGTTGTACGAGTTCATTTATATTAAACTATGAGAAAAACAGAAAGCAGACCCGTGGTTGCCTGGCGCTAAGGGTGGGAGCAGGAACTGACTACAAATGGGGACAGGGGAATGTTTTAGAGGAATGAAAATGTACTCAAACTGGAGTGTGGTGTATTTAATAAATTCTAGAAGTTTGCTAAAAATTATCGAACTGTATACTTACAGTGGGTGAATTTTATGGTGTGTGATTATACCCCATGAAAGCTGTTAAAAATTATATGACAGTCACATTCTTTCCATACCTCTATGAAAATATTTGTTCTCTTTTTCACATTTGAGGTGTCATTTGGGATTTCTGTGAAAAATAAATATCTGGAAATTATTAGGCTAGCGTTTCTAGAAACAAACTTACTTTCTGATTTATTTTCCTGCATTTTTATAGGAAGATGGCATTTTGTCTAGGTGACGTGTTAGTCTTCAGATTGAGAATGTATTTGGGGTTCTACAATTCATCCTACAGAGTAGGGAAAAGAGCCTTTGAGAGGACAGGTGACCCAGGCCAAACACAGTGAAAGGCAAAGTTGATGCCAGAAACCCTTCTGGTCCTTCCACAATGTATTAAAATGGGATGCCCCACTATGGGGTTGTTAGCAAGTGATCTACTGTGCCTTAGCACCTGAGGCCACATGATCACACTCTCAGGGTGGTTTAGTCTTTTTTCTCCAGGGCTTTTAAAAAAATATATGTTTTTATTAATTTGAGAGAGAGTGGAAGAGAGTGAAACATTGATCGGTTGCCTCCCCCATGCACCCCAACTGGGAGCCCCGGGGACCGAACCCTGACCAGGAATCCAAGTTTGGTGCATGGGAGGGTGCTCAACCAACTGAGCCACACCTTCCAGGGATCTTCTAGGGCTTTTTGATGCTTTGAAAGCTCAAAATAAACAGCTGTATGCCATCAGCGCTGGGTATTTATTAATGAAATAAATTACAAACAATTCATGAAGATTCCAAATGTCTAAACAGTGATGGTGGATGAAACCATTGTTTCAGCTCCGTGTCATGTCTTTATTTGTGAGACTTTGCAAAATAAGTAAATAAATAAAAGCCAGATTTACTTAAGAAAGTATTGTTAATGGTTGACAGATTTTTTACAAGATGGAAACATTTTTATTTTTATTGAGTATTTCCAATTTGCTCCCTGAAGCAATGTTTTCACAATGGGAAGACTTAATCTTGTCTGTGCAGGATTTCTTCTAGTGCTGGTGAAAATTGTACATTTTCTGTTTCATCCTATAAAAAAGCACTTTGATTACATTTGAGTTTTACTTGGTCAATGGAATTTACTGTGTTATCCAAATTGGAGTTATTGAGAGAAAAAAAGAAAAAGAAGTATTGGTCCCTTTGGGAAATTAATTAAATAGAGACATATTAACCAGAATGACAGCTTTTTTAGTTTTTGATAACCTATCATTTTGAGGTTGTCAGGATAAACATTTTTTTTCTTATGACACGAGTTTAAACTTATCCACTTTCTTCTTAGTGAAAATCACTCTTAGATAAGAAGGACAATATCACACTTTATTGTCAAAAGAGGCTTATTTGTGCCTGGTGTTCCATTAGCTGGAAGTGAGAGGGAAAAATAGCAGATACTTTACCAGTGAAGATGAAACCATGAGATAGTTTTGTCAGTATTTACTATTAAACATTTATTTAAGTCTTATAATTAAAGATTTATTGTAAATAGAAGAGTTCATAGTTTTGTTTGCCTGGTAAATAGCATAACATAAATAGGTAATCTGGAATATATATATAAATTCTCCCTTGTATTCAGAGAAGATTTTATTACAAAATAATCAGCATTTTTTTTTTATATTAGTAAATCAAGAGAGGTTACTATTTTGTGAAGACACTGGAAGATGTAAAAATGTTGGTTTTAGTAATTCTCTGAATACTACGCAGTGAAAATAACGAAAAACGATTATTCATGCAACAAAATTGATAAATCTCCAAAATATTATGTTGAGTGCAAGCAGTTTTACATAAAAGAGTACATATTGTGCTATTCTGTTTAACTGAAGTCTAGAACAGGCAAAACTAATCTAGTGAAAATCAGAACAATAGTTTTTGCTGTATGGGAAGGGACTGAGAAGAGGCATGAGGAAACTTTCTAGATTGATGATAATTTTGTAAATTTTGATAGAGTTTTGGGTTCATGGATATGTGAATCTAGGGGGAAAAGCAATGTATAGTTAAGAATGATGTATTTCATTATATATAAATTTCATCTCAAAGGAAAATATAAATATTTAACTCTAGTTAATGATATGCATGCTGAAGTGTTTGGGAGTGAAGAATATTGAAGTACAACTTTGAAACTTATTAAAAAATAAGATGGGTTGATGGATGGATAGAGGGATAGAGAGATGGATAAATATGTGATAAAACAAGTTTAGTAAGATATTAGTCATTGACACTTGGTGGTAGCTCTGTGGATGTGCACTGCACAATTCTTTCAACTCTTCTGTATGTTTGAAATTTTTTAAGATAAAATGTTAACTCATCTCCTAAGTCTCTAAAAAGTTTGGTTAGATTTAAAGACACACAACTAGTGCTAGAAGTCAGAGGAATTTCCTAACAGTCATCACATTTTATTTTATGTGTCTCCAGAAATTATAATTCTAGAAAACCCTAATTCACAGAGTGTGTTCACAGAATAAATCTAAAATGATCATGATAGGAAATCTAACAGTATTGTAGGTGAGGTCCTTTTTTTCCTGTCAATCTCTTTTAAAGATATTGGGCCCATTACTTTTATTTTTGATGCACTGAATTTGCACAGAGTAATGGTACTCAAACTTGGGTATACATCTGAATTACTCTACTTGTTAAAATACAGATTACTGCTACTACCCCAGATTTCTGATTCAAAAGGTTTGGAGTGGGGTCTGAGAATTTGTAAGTACAGCAGTTTTCCAGGTGAAGCTGATGCTCTAACTGGAACACTCTTTAAGGACTGACCCTCTAGGCGATGCTCTCCCACCCTCCACAAGTAGAACCTATCGCCACAACTCCTTACTTTAAACAGCAGAATGTAAGCAAACCAACCCCAGGATTTTCATGCAAATCAAGCAGAGGAAGAACAAAAAGAAGGGAAATGGGTTTTGTTAAATCCCTTAGCCTGTTTAAGTTCTTTTTCTTTTACATCTATTAAAAAAAAAAAAATTACTAAGAATATACCAGTTGTCTAAACCAGTATAGAAAGAGTATTACAACACAGACTTTGAGATCTACTTTCCTACCTGCACTTGGCATATCCTTGTGGAATGAAAATTATTTTTGTGACTAGTTTAACAAAACTAGAGAGATACTTTTTTGTACACCCTTTCTTTCCACCTCTTCTATTAGAGCTAGAGCCCCTCAGTTGTAGCCACATTGTACTAATTGCACTAATCTTGCTGCACTGAAATAGCTGACTTACTCATCTGCCTAATTCACTACTAGAATGCAAAACCTTCGTGATCAGACAGGTGTATTTGAATTGCTATCACTAATTGTTAGTACCTAATAGTGAATGCATGGGTAAAATGAAAAGCAGATGAGTAAAAATAGAAGTTCCCAAAAGCAAATATAAATTTTATTTAGATTCTGTTGTTTGAAGTTAACCATCTTCTGTTATGGTCACTGATTGCATGTGGTTCCCCTCTCAACTGCCCTCCTCTCTCAAAAAAAATGCCCAGCTTGCTCCAGACTTTAAAGAATAATTTGGGGAGAATTAGATCAAGGGTGTATGTGCATATGACAACTGTGTATGTTTCAGGATAAGATTTCTCCTTAAGCATGAGAGGCTGTTGACATAGAAGGCAGTCTATGAAAACTAATTTTCCTGCTTGGCTGTGGTGGGGTCACAAAGCAGTTAATGAAGTTACTGCTCTTGCCAAGTGGTCCTGAAATGTCAACATTGCCAGGTTCAGTGGGTCTCTTCAGTCATCCAAAGTCACCAGCCGGTGAAATATCAGCCTGAGGAGTCAGGGCACTGGAAATTCTGACCAAGATGGAAGCTGGTTGTTTTAGCGGAATTGGAACTCACTTAGTCAAACAGTTGGGCAAACATATCAAGTGCCCTATTAGGAAGAAAACATTTTCCCCTCAGGTTTTTGGCAAAGTAGCATTTCTTTCTAAATCCATTAGCAAATATACTCTGGGTATTTGGTGACTATAATGTTCTAATGAAAATTTAGTTGACTCCCGGGGTTATGGCTCTATGGGAATTATCGGGTGTGGCTTTAGGAGGGGAGCACCCCAGGTGAGCTGGGACTTTTTATTTCCTGAACTCTAAGCACATGTTGCTGTGGGAACAGGTCCTCCAGCTGGCAGACTCTCCACAGGCACTGGAGAGGGAGCCTGCTGCTCTGCTTGTGCTGGAGAGGAGGTCATGGGACACTGTATGTGGAGCTTTTTGCTAACACTGATCATGTTTGTGTAAAGTCAAGTTCTGAGTTTATTTAAAGGCCCCCATTCCCTGGCTCTGGCAGCTGTTCATGTGGCCTATGGGACCTTTACCACAATTTTTTTTAAAAATACCATTTTTCTTTAGATTTATAAAAATCTTGCTTTGTATGTATCTAAATTAGTTTAATCAGGATTTTTTTAATGTTTTCAGATTTGTGTTTTAACAGTAGGGATGCCTCTGTTCACCCCTAAAACTGTGTGCTCTTTTTTGTGGGTACATAGTTTTAATTTTATTAAATTTATTGGGGTGACATTGCTTAATAAGATCATATAGGTTTCACGTATATAATTTTATAATATATTATCTCTATATTGCATTGTGTGTGTTCTTAATTCACCATTTCCTAAATGCCTAAAATCTCTTTTCCTTTATTGGTCTTATTTAGATCCTTGATTCATCATATGAATTGAATTAAAATTTTGATCAAATTTATCAGTTTTTAAAATCTATGTTTCATATGTCATATCTGAACTGATGGGGATTAATTTAATTATTTTGATATATTAGAAATTTTGATTTTGTATAACCACATAGGTGACTGAACAAGTCTAGAGATTGGCAGTATAAATAAAAGGTGTGCAAAAAAAGAGAAACACACTATGAGTAAGAATCATGTCTATTTTTTAAATCCTGAAACAACCTAGTTATTATTATTTTGTGGACATCAGTATTACTACCTATTCTTTTACTTAATATCTTATAAAAATTAATGCTGATCTGGCTTATTCCAAAACTTGCTATTTAGAGTATTTCTAATTTCTTCCTTAGTGTTTTACAGCATTGAGGGCGTATATGCTTATTATTGCTGCTCTACTAATAGATATTTTTTACTTTTATAAGAGAGGTTTAGTATTTTGCAGTTTTTCTCTTAAAGGGATTTTATCAACTTGGCCAACTTCATATCGATAATTTAGACCACATTCTAAAATATTTTGGAACATATAAGAAAATTTTCAGAGAGATTGCACATGAAAGAATTCCTCCTACTGAAAGGGCTATCATGGTAATTCCTTTCTCACAGATCATGCCTGGATGTCCATGGGAGCTGAGCTGGTTTAAGTACCATTTTATTTGTGCTGTGGGTCTTTGCAGAGCTTTATGGAGTCTGACCAGAACTACTCAGAACTCTGGGCTCAACATTAAATGTCTGCTCAGCACCTGTGCCTACAGCTACAGCAGCCTGCTTCCTCGAGTTGATACAGAGAATGCCATAAACATGTAGGGTTTGCCTTTAGTCTGATTTTCTAACCTCTCTACCTTCCTCACTGTTTTTTAATGCCACAGGGCATGTATTCCTTTTGAAAACTAAAAGGGGATTAATTCTAATGTTGTATTGAAAGGCTTTTTTTTTCTTTCTTACAGAATTTCACAATACCCTTTGAAATATTTAGGGATACCCTGGGGTGTTGGAAATAGAGGATTAGAAACAATTGTCATAGATCCAATATTCCACTTTGCCAATATGCAGTCTTTTTTCTCAGCGGTACTATTGTTGCTTTCCTAAAATGTTTACATTCTTTATTTTCTCTCACTCCTCGTTGTCATGTGCTTTGTTTACCATATAGGACAAATAAATGTCTGTCCAATACTCTTGTTTCTCTGTACTTCTGGGGTTTTCTGAATGACATATATGCCATTTTACTTATAAATGTTTTCCTAGTTACGTTGGTGTCTTGTTGTATTATTTTCCTATAATCTCCAAGTCATTCACCAGAGGTCTTCATGATAACTGTCATTACATGATCTAGTGTTTCAAACCATTAAACTAGAATTACTCAGAATGAAGATTAAATTTATCAAAGATTAAACATTATTATAGGATGCACAGATATGCCCTAAAATATTGGGAAAATTGTCCAAGAGTATAAAGTTTAATGATACTGCAAATACTCAGAAGGGAAAAAATGCTTAATCTTTTTGCTGAGCACTGAAAGAATTAATGGAGTAATAACTGGATGAGCAAAGGGGTGGAGAGACGCCAACCTAAGTGGTAACCATACCGGGTGACAATGTGAGCATAGGTGTAGGGCCAGGGCCTAGTGAGCACTGCAGAATGTGAGAAAATTATACTGGTCCAAAAGAAAGTAAGATAAGTTGAGAAGTTATAAGAGAAGAAGTCATGTGTGACTAGATAATGAAGGGATTTCAGTGCCTCGGTCCAAATAAGGAACTGGGATGATAGTCTCAAAATATTAAGTTGATGATGCTGTTGTTTTGAGGTAAGATTTGTTGGTGTATGTTTCTCTTTTTTAGGACTTTTTAAAGTTTAGCTCTAGACAGTAGTATGAATTGGAACTTTGGATCAAGTAGGGAAGCTAACTGCCAATTCATTTAAAAAGTTACATGACCATAATGTATTTTTTGCCATAGGTTATTAGGAAAAGGGAAAAAGATTGGATTCATGAAAATTCCTGTGCAGAGGAAGTGAGAACACTTCCATTTCTGTTGCTCAGTAATTCTCTTTACAGCCTGCCTTTTTCTCATGTGGCATAGCCATCGTTTCCACTTGCAACGGGGAGTAGTAATGTGGTACAGCACGCCAAAATTTATGAGCAGAGGTCTAATGTGATGATGCCGTGACTCTTGGCTCTTAGTCAAACATGCGTGCAGCTCAAGTACACTAAGACTCCTTACAAGGTGTTGGAAACAGGCTGGCTGTGTTTTGATTTATTGTGAGACCTGATAACTTTCTAAGGTAGCAGAATATGTGCTTGACTTATATTTGTTCCATCTACTGAGCAGGATGGAGCAACTCCAGGGTTAATTTAGGCACACAACTAAGAAGGGAAAAACTGGCTTGGACAAAATTTGTTATATCTGAAGTACAAGTCACCTCATCAAAATCTAATGAAGTTAGGACAAAACATCAGAAGTTAACATCAACTTAAGTGCTATGGTTTGGGGGTTGGCTACTCCTTACTCTATTGGGTAGTAACAAAGGTCCCAATAAAAACAAGAGAAGTCCAGCCTAGTGAGAACCTGGATCTCAGGGTCAAAACTTGACTCACAGAGTGACAGAGATATAGCTGCTCTCAGTTTAGCTTTTTGTGCTACAAGAGAATTGGACTAGATGAATTGGACTAGACAAGTCTTCCTCAAACTTTAGATAAGTTACCCAATATCTCTGGATATCAATTTTGCTACAAATGTAGGAATGGCTATCTGAGAATCAAGAAGTTCATAGAAATTATATCAAGTTTTTGGGAAGTACAAAGTACTATGCACATATCTAGAAATAGTAGTACTGGCTGCTGAGGTAAGAGAGTGGCTCCCACAACCTGGTATCTAAGAAGGGGCTGTTTTTATTTTTTCAAAGGCTTAATGGAATCCTTTTATGTAGCTATACTGAGGTGGTCCAGGTTGATTTTGACTGGAATAGTAGACATTTAGCATGATGACTGTGGGAGGCTCATGCTGTTCAGAGGTGCTGACTGGTATATATATGAGTCTTTTATTAATGAATAATGGAATGTGAGATATTAAATTAGTAAATGCAATTTTCTGAATAGGTAAAATATTTCAAAAACATGAAATCCCTGTGTAATAAAGAAAATAATTAAGGTTCCTAATCTTTTATCTAAAACTTTTGAGCCAGATGTTTTTGAATTCAGAAAAATCTTTGGATTTTTAAAATGTATTAGGATACCTAGACCATACACTAAGTAATGTCTTCAGTGGGGTCTTGACCAACACCCCTTAATTAAACACATTAATATTTCTACAATTAAACGTGTGAATTGTCACATTGACTATTCAATGAGATTATGAAGGACTAAGAGGCCTTATGACAGTTCAGATCAGTCTGTTACCAAATTAGTTTGATGTGAAGTGACAAAACCTTACAGACTAATTTTGGATTTCTGAATTGTGGCTAAAGGGTTATGAATGGATCTAATCAAGTAACCAATTATTGAATAACTACTATGTGCCAGTTTTGAGATGGTGCCATTTGCACTAATCTTCGTAAACATCCTGTTAAAGTAGACATTGTTATCCATTACCCATAATTTATGAATTAGGAAAGGGAAATCAAGGTTCAGCCTGTTGGGTGAGTAGTCAGGGGCCACACTCGTAAGTATGTGGCAGATCTGGAATTTGAACTCAGCTCCTCCTGGCCCCAAAGACAAAGAACAATATTGTTTTCTCACTGCTTGGTCAAGACCTCTGGTGGTTGTGATTATTTTCCCCTGTTGTTTGCATATTTGAAAGAAAAAAAAAAAAGCCAGCCCTAGCAGGTAGCTCCATTGGTTAGAGAGTTGTCCCAACATGCCAGGGTTGCAGGTTAGATTCTTGATCAGGGCACATACAAGAACCAACCAATGAATGCATAAATAAGTGGAAAAACATATCAGTGTCTCTCTCTGTCTCTGTCTCTCTCTATCCCTCCTTCCCTCCCTCTCTCTCTAAAGTTAATAAAATAAATAAAATTTTTAAACACTTTAAAAACTTATTAAGTTTTGTTTCCTCACTCTGTATTGTCTTTCTGAAAGAGTTCATCCAATGATCATTTAGAAATGAAGGACATCCAGCTGGATCTATACCCCACTGCTGAGTATCACACCTAGACATTCAACTTACTGTTGGGTATCTCCATGTAATTGTCTCACTGTCCCAGTGAGCTCCGAATAGAAGTAGGCATTTTTCTCCTCCACATTTGTCTTTGGGAATTCCCTATTCTGCCATCCCAGTTACCCCTAAGCCAAACTCCCCCTGCTTCCCTCCCTCTCCAACTCTATTAATCACTGGTCCTGTGGAGTGCAACCAAAGAGCAGCACAGAGGAAGCTGGGGATTCTCAATGTGTAGTCATTTAACTTACCAATCACAGATCTTGTCACCATTCCCAGAACAAAGATTCTGACCAATTTTGGATAGTCAAAGCAGCCTGAAATCCTATCTACCTGCTCAAGGACAAATTACCAAATATTAAACCCTATAATTTTACTTTGTATTCTGGACTGCTTTATGTGTTACAAAGCCTGTTTTCTGTGATCTGAAAATTACCTGTATTTTCTCTATCCCTGTGGGTGTGTTGTGAAATTGAGTAACTAAGTAGATAACATGCTTTCCCATAACAAATAACCTTTGCTCCAGAATCATCCTGGGATGCTCATGAGGTAAAGTAACAGCCACCTCTTTTTTCATTCCCATTTTTAGGTAAAAGGCCGAGCCTGAAAGTTCACATCAATACCACAAGTGACTCTATCCTCTTGAAGTTCCTGCGTCCAGATCCTAACGTAAAACTGGAAGGTTTTCTCCTGGGATACGGCAGCAATTTATCACCAAACCAGTACTTCCCTCTTCCCGAGGAAGGGAAGTACACCGAGGCCGTAGTCGGTAAGATGCTTGGCTCAGCCTGGGCGGGAGCGGTAAAGGTAACAGGTGTTCCACGAAACATAAATCTGGAGGCAGGCCCCATTCTTCTACATCCTCAGCTGAATCGAATGCCAGAATTACAAACCCTCTTCATAACTGTTATTACCCATAGCACAATTCCTTACATCAAAAGGTAATGTGTATTCTGCACATACTACAGAAATAATCAACTTTATTGCCTACAGTTCCTGAGTGCATAACTTAAATTACATAAGGAAAAAAAGCACTTACATGCCTGGTTGAAATCTCTGTAATATAGCTTATGTGGATTAATTTCCCCCTCCCTCAGTGTCTTTACTTTCTTCTGGTGGAAAATAACACTATGACTTTCTGGGTGTTTCTTCATGAGAAGCTACCTTTAGAAAGAAAAGAAAATGTATTACATTTTTAAAAAATTGTAGTATTTCAGACAAAAAGATCAGAGTTCTCATATGTATTATAAAGTTTAACATTTCTTTCAAAATTTTTTTAATCCCATTAAAATTTAATTTGGAGGATATGGGCAACCTTCAAGTCTTGTTCAGAAAAATCATTTGCAAATAAGACCTTTTTAAAGAATAACATTTTTTAAAAAGAGATAATGTGGCTTCTGAACAGTCTGAGGTTTATATTTTGCTCCACTGCTAGGATGATTGCTAAAGAGCTTTTCCATGAACTTCTGATATCTAATCCTGTAATTTGAACTACTGTAGATCAGATCTGGCATTTACTCATATATGGTCCGAATGTTGAAGATGAATCTGATTTGTCCTGCAGCCCCTTGCTTCTCATAGAGAAGTCTCAGTTGTACTTTAAAATCAGGTGAGAGAGTAATATTGTTAATTAAATATCTAGATTAGATTTTACATAATATAATCACTTTAAAGCAAACAAATTACAGTTACCAAAAAGTTGAGAATTAGGAACTTTGGACAAATGTAACAATACTGACCTTGACCATATAAACCATAAGGAATTTGAAATTTTGCAAACATTCCTTCATCACATTCACTCTTTACTATGCAAAGTGACTGGACACGCTGTATACTTAACTCCATGCAAATGGAAACAGATCTGCTGCCCCTTTATTTATTGAGCATTAGAAATAATAGTTTCTTTGTGATGGTTCACTAGTTCAATGATCAGGAATAATCCAATGGACAAGCTTCCCTTTTATTTATTTACAATTGTTTTCACCCTTTAAAATAATTTTATTATAGAAAGTTCAAACATAAGGGGAGAGAATATTATAATGACCTTCATGTCTCATCATGCAACTTGAATACATATCACTTTTTTGCTAATCTTGTTCCATGTATTCTTCACACACATTATATTACTTGAGTATTTTAAAGTATAATTGTGTTACAGGACGAGGACCTGGCCCGGAGCGGGCCTGCCTCGGGCCAGCTGGTAGTGTGTGGGGTTTTGACTTCGTGCAGGAAAGATTGCACAACGTGAGTCCAGGTGGTTTTGAGAGTATGTTTATTAAAGCTGGGGACAGTGGAACAAGGAAGGTCCTAGGATAGAAAAAGCAACAAGAGAGAGACTAGGTGGCACTGCTTTGGCTCCTGAGAAATGTTATAGGAAAGAAGTGAGCCAAGGCGGGGCTGCGGTTAGCTCACTGGAAAGTCAGAGAAAAAGGGGGCCTTGGAGACAGCTGTTGCCCGCTGCTCCCTGGGTTGCAAGTCTTATGGGGACCCCTAGAGTTTAGGAGAAAGGGAACATGGGCGTGCTGTAGCAAGGGTGTACTATGAGTCCTTTGTCTTGAGGCTTTTTAACTCTCTGGCTAGTGGGAATCCTAGGGGAGGTCTCAGGGGAGGGTCTTAACAAAATTCCATTAGTTTTCCAGGTGTGTCCTTCAATATGCTGACTCATCAACACATGGGTACAGAGAGGTCAGGGTTATTTTCTGGTTAGTTTTAAAGAATGTCATTTAAGATGGACCAGAACCGAGGTCAGTCTGCCCAGTCTGTGTAAACTACTTGCTCCTAAGTCCCCTAGGTTAGGGAGAATAAAATCTTGTGATTCATTAACTGGCTATAAACTGCTTAAATTGTTTGGCCATGTTTAATTATTTTCTCAGTTTCCCTTCTTCCACTTGTCAAGGAATTTCCCTAGCTTCTTACTATTCTGTCACAATTGGATATCATATTTTTAAATCTATGAACACTTCAGCATGCATCTCTAACAGATCAATATTTTTAATAATGTCATGCCTTTATCACATTATAACAATAATTCTATAATATTTTCTACCTAGTCCATATATGAATTTCTCTGTTGATCTTAAAAATACCTCCTTAAAGTTGTATTTTTAATTTTATTCTATAAAAATCCTTTCCCTTCCTTTTTTTAAATGTCATTGATTTTCTGGAGAAATTGGGTTATACATCCTTATCCACATTTTATATTTAACTGGTTGCTTCCATCTGTCCCTGTATTTCCTGTGAAAAGATATTTAGATTTGGAGGTTGCATTAGATTTGTATTCAGCTTTTGGGGGAAATAATACTTTATAGGTGGTACTGTATATTTCCTAGCAACTCACAAAACAGGTACAGAATGGTTGATATCATACTTAGTGATGTTAAGACTGTTTGGTGTCTCTAGCCTGATCTCTCCATTATAAAATTCACCATCAAATTTCACTTAATGGTTTAGCATCTATTGGTGATCATTGCCCAGGTCCATTATTTTAAACTAGGGCAATTTTACATTGTAAATATAATCTAGATAGAATCTAACTTTATCATCTCTTTTGTATTATTTAGAGGAAATTTTACAATAAAGAAGAACTTTCATTTTCTTTATTTTCCTTTTTTTTTTTTTTTTAATATATCTTTATTGATTTCAGAGGGAGGAAAGGAGAGGGAGAGAGAGATAGAAACACCAATGATGAGAGAGTCATTGATCGAGCCCACAACCCAGGCATGTGCCCTGACCAGGAATCGAACCCCGATCGCCTGGATCCCAGGTCGATGCTCAACCGCTGAGCCACGCCAGGCCAGGCACTTTATTTTCCTTAATAGTGTTTTAGGAAAGGCAAAATAAATTCTCATTGCAATAAGTTACTGTTTATTTGTTTTATGATCAATAAGAATGCATTAATTTCTATATATTTAATGGGTTTTAATCAATATGTGACTTATCTAGCTCTATGATTCTTCTCATTTTCTAGCTTGAATATGGTTGGTTGTTTACCTTAGTTTACTATTAAACTGTGAGCTTCTTGGAGTCAAAGTTCTTGTCTTATTCTCTGGTTATTTGTAGCAGAATGATTTACAATTAGTAGAGAGGCAATAACTACATATTTATGGCACTGAATTGAATAGACTCAAGTTGGCATAGAGTAGTTAGGCTGGAGAAGGCCATGAGAGATTGTGCAATCTAGGCCCTTGTCGTCAAGCAAGTAAATACGTAAGCCAGCCATGGTAGATGAAATAGATAGATCACTATGTGTCTTAAAGATCTCTAGGGACAAAGATTCCCAAACTTCTCCTGGAAGGCATTTTCAAATAGCCTTTTAAAAACTCTTACCTCATCCTTTAGATCAATATGCTTTTTTTATCAATCTCTTTTGTGTTCTAGTAGTATTCTAGTGGAAGAAAAATAACATTTCCCTTACATATTTTCTTCCCTACCTTCCTTTATGCCAAGGAATCTGGGTGCTTCTACTTTTATTACTTCAAAATGGATTTGCATTCCAGGTTAAATGCTATTCCTTGGTTACTCAGATTGATTATTTATTGTCTTTCTCAATCATTGTGTCTTTATTAATTGCTTCTAATTGATTAGCATCTGTCTGTTTCCTATTGTTGCTGTAATAAGTTACTAAACTTGATGGCTTAAAACATCACAAACTTATTATCTTACAGTTCTTTAGATCAGAAGTTCAACATGGGTCTCTCACTGGGCTAAAATCAAGGACTGGGCAGGGCTGCATTCCTTCCGGGGCCCTGAGGGGAGAGCCTTTCTCCTTGCTTTTCCCAGCGTTCTTCCTCTTCCTTCAAAGCCAACAACAGTGGGTCAGACAGTTCTACCACATCACTCTGCTCTTCTCTTCTGCCTCCCCCTTACCTTTTAAGGATCCTTGTGATTACATTGAGCCCACCTGGGTAATCCAGGATGCTCTCCCTATTTTAAAGTCAGCCGATTAACAACCTTAATTCCATCTGCAACCTTAATTCTCCTTTCCTGTAACCTAACATAGTCACAGGTTCTGGGGAGTAGGATGCAGGCCATTATTCTGATTGCCACAAACTATGTTTGAAATGAGTGTCTCTATTCTAGTCCCTTCTGCTACCAGTTTAGCGGTGATCACTCTCAATTCTATTCATCTGTAAGACAGCAATAAAGTCAATTTTTCACAGATGTGCTGTGAGCATATTAGTGAATTCATGGCCATTAGTGATGAGTTGAAATCCCTTGCGTGCAATGTGCTATATAAGAGCAAAGAATTTTTGTGGGTTTTTTAAATGGAAAAAAGGCATCACTTACAGCCCCTCCTCTTACTTTCTCCTGTAATAGGATAGTAGTATTTGTTCAGTTGCACTGAACTATACCCATAGTAACTTATTCTCATTTCAAAACAAATATGAAGTGCCACATCATCTGACACATTTCACTTGTTTGGTGTGTTTAAAAGGTCTCACCACTGAAATGAGAAGCTGTCAATCAGTCAGAAATATTCAAATTAACATTTAGTGACCTGTGGACTAATACTCCTTCTAAATGGTCATTTATAAGTATTTCTACATTTATTTTAATATTTATTTGTCTGCATCTAAACAGTATTAACAGAGGCATTTCCAAAAGCCATATGCTGCTCTTACATGCAAAACTAAAGAAACATAAAATATTCCCTTTTGCTATTTTAAAAGGAATATAAAATTCATATGAAATGCCTGTAAAAAATTTTTACTAATGTGAAATCTTTTACTAAAATTTGAGATTAATTGGACAGTAGAAGAAGTAGTATTTTCCAAGGTGACTATTAATAAATATTAATGGTGGGAGAATCTTGCAATGATGTGCTAAAACCTGATTCACATGTAATAGACCTGGTAGGTTCCTGTGCCCTTTTTTATCCACATCATGGATGCTCTCATTTCTGGTTCACACATCCAGTTTTTGCTTTTATGTGCAGCTGTTGGTAATTTTGAAATTGTCCAATAAAATAAAATATGAGAATTCTTTGACTCTGAATCTTTATAGAGTCATCCTCTATGATGTTCTCTTGACATCTGAAAATACTCTAATTAACGTCACCTGGGAAGGAAAGCATGCTAGTCCACCATTTATGTTCTGCAAGTTAAAGAGTTATTTTTGTATGTTTACTGCAAGAAAAGCTTAAATTTTTTAAAAAAAAATCATATATATTTATCACTACCATGAATTCTGACTGAAGAATTCATCTTCCGACCAGGTGTTAGGACTCCAAAAGCATTTAAGAGGGCAGCTGTCTGAGCCCCGTGCTCTCACAGCTGCTAACCCTATGCTCAGGGCCCTAATAAGGCCCTTCCCACCCCAGCCACGGGCCTCTCGGCCACTCTCCCCCGGCGCCGTGTTGCCTGGGGTGCCTCAGGGTGCCTTCTGCGCTAGAGAACACAATGCTAAGAGCCCCGCAGACGCTCAGCACTGGAAGGAGCCTGGACCAGAATGCTAACATCTGCATTCTAGAAAAGGCCCACCTCTACCCAGGAGGCACAATGGGGTGGGGAGAGAAGCTGCGTGTCTACTTTTCAGTCAGACGGGCCAGGGTTTAAATGCAACCCAACTGCTTACTGTGGAGTAGCTCTGGGTAAGTCGTAATTTCTCTCAGTTTCATTTTTCTCATAGACAAAATAGAGAATGATCTTTCAGGAGTGTTGTGAAAACTGGGTAAATTTTATAAGGCGGCCAATATAAGCCCCAGCACTGTGGAGGTACGTCTTATACATTTCGTCAGCTGCCCTTGGACTGAGCTAAGTGATCTTGGATAACCTACCTCAGTGTTCTGAGCTTTGTTTTTCTCAGTTGCTAATAATGAATGGGCTGAATCGCCACTAAAGTTCTGGTCGGCTCCAAGATTCTCATACTTAGGTTGAAAACCTTGGTCTAAGTGGTAGTCCTGTGGTTTTGTTTTGTTTTGTTTTGTTTGTTTTGGGGAGGATGGGGTGTCAGTAAAATTATAGAAGTAGATTGTCTTAGCAGAGCCGTTAGCTACTGGAAAGAAGTACCCATAATCATCTTTGTATTGCACTTAAGAAATGTTTTCTTGGTAGGGGCAACTCCCAAAACAGATTAAGAAACAAAAGCAGCAGCAAAATCTGACTGTGACTCAGCACCTTGGGTGGGCACACACCCTCCAATTTAGCCATGATCATCTCATTATCAGGGGGATCCCTGCTTGGTTCCCTCGAATGGAGTCGGCAGGTGCCTCTTAGAATTCCACAGCCGTGGCCCCGAAGGAGGAAAAGCTGAATCCTCAAAAGATATGGCTTCAAAAAAAAAAGAGGGTGCAGCCGAAAGGGCTTGTTATCTCTAGATTTTACTTTTCCCATCTGTTTTACTCTAGTAAAGCAGTTTTTAGTAAGAACATAGCAAAAATTTTCACCTGTGCTAGAAAATATAGATCAAAATAAGAGCATGACGCTGTTTTATGTAACTGCTGGTCATTTTATCTCAGCAAGTTCAGGCCAAAAGGTAATCATAGGTTTCTTCTGGTTTCTCATTATTTTTATTTCAGAGGGAAAAATTAATTTTTAAATTATTTTGAATAAAGTTTATAATTGATTGTCCAGATATGAATAAATATGAGTTCTATGCTTATAATTGTATGCAATTTACATTCCTATAGGTTATAAATATCACATAAATTTTACCCTTAATTTTTACATTTGTATAGAAAGCAAGAGTAAAGGCACAGTGTTGTTTCTTTCATCATTGCAACTCGGGACTTCTCTCTCCCTTTGTCATAAAAATGTTCAGGCATGCTCTACTCGTGTTTATGGAAGTGGGATGACATATAAAATAATGCAGATTGTTACTATTCGTTACACTGAAGGATAGATATCGCTTAATGACAAAAAAAAAAATGAATATTGTAGTAAGTGCCACAAGGAAGGTGGTGGTGGATTCATTGGAGAAAAATAGTTGGAAGAGGAAGATGTAATAAAGAATTGAAGGAATTATATGAAACAAAACCTATCACGCTGAAAATAACAAGGGAAAAGGGAGCAGGGACAGGATATATTGCCAGCCATTGGAAGCAGCCCAGTGCCTCTCTTTCCAGGTGGAATCTTTACAGAATTAGCAAGAGGCTGTGAGGGGAGAGAGCAAGGTGGGAGCCAGCAGCGAATCCAAGGCAGCCCCGCGGTGCAGGTGAGGGGTGGCAGCTGTGCAGGGGCAGGTCCTGTTGGTAGCGCCTTTTACTCACAGGGAAACTGAAGCTCCAGTAGTTTAAGAAAACTTCCTAAGGTTACTCAGCTAGTAAATAGCTGGTCCAGAGCTTGAACCCAGCAAGTCTGGCTCTAGAACGCATGCTATGAAACACTGTAGTCTGCTGTCTCTCAAAATTTAGGAAATTTTATCTGTTCTTCTACAATAGAAAGTACACACAAGCCACTGATTTATTGCTTCTATAATGTCCTTTAAACAGGAAAAAAAAAAGTTCATATATTATAGATTCAATGACATGGAAGCATAGATGAGGCTGATGAATGTCAGAGGGATGAAGGAGGGCGGGCGAAGGGGGAGAGTAACCAAAGAATTTATATGCATATATGCACAACCCAAGGACACGGACAATGGTGGGGAGAGGGACTGGGGAGGGGGAAGGAATGGGGTGGAACGGGTCATTGGGGAGAAAAAGGGACATCTGTAATATTTTAAACAAAAATAAAATTAAAAAACAAACCATATATTATGGAAGGAGCCCAAACTCATTAAGGTTTAAATGAGTTAAATATGTAATGTACTTACTGCGCCTGTTCCACCCCCACCATCTTCATTATGAGCTGCCCTCTACTCCCAAGATCACTTCTTGGCAGGCAACATTATCACCCTCTCCATGAACAGCCTAGAGCCTGAACATTTCCTTTTACCATCCTTCTTAATAAATTGCTATTTGTTTTTATTTTGGTGTCTTGCCCGCTGCTCCCGCACTCCACCCAAATAGAAAACTTGCAGGAGCTAAGGGCCCTAAAGGCCTTAGATTCCTTTTTTACCTCGAGTGTTGTCATGAATTTAGAAGCACAATAAATAAATGCATGGGAGTGAGGCAAGGGAGAGACCCAGGAAGTCTGAAGCAGCTGTGGGCCGCATTTAAGGTGTGTTTTTCTCTTTTGTCTAAGGCTATTTTCAAAATGTCATCTAATTCTTAGTTCTTTCTCTGGAAATGGTTTTACCACTTGGGAAGTATCTGGCTTTAAATCTTCAAGATTAATCCAAGTTTTTCATTAAAAAATAGGAATGTCAGAATCAGTTGACTTTTCTCCAAGGTGAAAAATTTAGCAGAACTTAAATAAGCTTTAAAGGGGATTTTTTAAAAAATTGGCACAGTGGGTATCAGTTTCTCAATAAATGCTATGCCAGCACTTAAACAATTCACCATGAGTTTACACCAGGAAGACCTTGTTTGATATTAGATGACCAGTTACCATGTTTTAATAAAGTTCTTTGTTTTCTATTGGATTCAACTATCATGTTTTTATGATCTTCCTGACCTCACCAAACAATAGATAAAACTGTCTCCAAGTCTATCTTCTCTTGGAAATACAATAAAACTAATTCAGAATATTTCAATATAAAGCATAAGATTTTTTTCAAATGTATTACACTAGGACCAAAACTTAACTTTAAAAAATTTTTCTTCCTTATATTTAAAAAGGTCTCCCAAAATAGTTTATGGCCTTGTGTCATGGGTCAAAAGTATGCCTTGCCTCAGGCTCATTGCAAGAGGCTTGCTATGGAGAAGAGGTCTTAAATGGAAAGACAGCTGCCAATAGGAGGGTAAATTAGAGGGTTATCTGGAACATTCCAAGATAATAGTTAGACTTTGCAATTCTACTTATTTTAGGTTTAAATGAGTTAAAATATATAAAGTACTTACTGTGTCCCCAAAACTTGTTCTCTCCCACCCCTTCCACCACCATCTCTATTATAAATTTTTAAAGCAATATATCAAAACCAAGGAAT
The DNA here is from genome assembly GCF_054644295.1 of Miniopterus natalensis. Classification (NCBI taxonomy): domain Eukaryota; kingdom Metazoa; phylum Chordata; class Mammalia; order Chiroptera; family Miniopteridae; genus Miniopterus; species Miniopterus natalensis. The sequence continues at coordinate 27,127,457 of NC_142086.1, forward strand.
ACAATCAAATCCTCATTTCCTAGTATCTTCTTCCCAGTGAAGACAGTAAATCCCCCCAAATTAAGAAACCTGCAGGTGGCAGGCTGGCTTCAGACCTGTGCATATGACTGCCATGCCCCAGTGCTTTCCTCACAGCATTCAAGTCCCCTGTTGCCTTTGAACCCTATGTAAAAACTCGTCTCATGGGAATTATTTCTGCCCCCTTACCCCTATGCAGTAGCACTAATGAGCATTTAAGAAAAAGCCTTGCTGACTTGAAGGTTTTGGCTTACCATCTGATAGCTCCTGTGGCCTAGCTTAATTATTTGCAGGAGAATTATTAAAGCACAGTCCTGATTTGTCAATAGTGTTTCCTGTGGAGATAATATGAAGTGATGAACTCACTGGAAAATGTGTGTGTGTCCCAGCTGTCCTTCAAAAGCAAGCCCTTGCCAAACCTTAAAGCAGTTTACAGACAACACCCTACATTCTGTTTCTCTGAGTTGCGCATGTAAAACACAGGCAAGGAGCAAGCCTGTAGGCAATAAAGTCGACAATTTTGGTGCTTTACAGGTCTGCAAACTAGGAAAGGATGTGTGTTGGCTGTGGGGTAAGTGGATAAGAGAAATAGGTTATTAAGTAGTCTGTTTGCAGTGTTAGGGAGAAAATTTGTCTCCAGATAAAGAGCTACCTGATATGTCACAGGTGGTGGTTGGAAGGGTAGGTAGATCAGGGCTGGCTTCTTGGGCATGCGACCTGGGCACTCAGAAGGACCCTGCATTTGAAGTTTAATGCTTTACTATCACCGTCTTGAAATTCTTACTAATTTTACCTTTCAGTTTGATCTTGTCAGTGAGGTTGGATGGGTTAGTGGTGTATGTGCTAAGCGCTGGGCTCCTGGGCCCTTGTGTCTTGGCCTCCCACCCCTACATGTAGTTTGGTTCTCAGCACCTGGTCTGCTGGCACCCTTGCTGCTGGGCCTTCTGTCCTCACCTCCACTCAACTGCTGTCACCTCCACCTTCAGCTGAGTTAGTGTGGATGCAGGGAGGAGGGTCAGGCATGCCACTCCCCATGGTGACATCTGGCAGGACAATGGTCGCAGCTGTTCCTGAATGGGCTGGCAGTGACACAGTGCATTCAGTGGGTGATTTTGCCAATGAAAACCTCCCTAGCACCCCTACTAAAGAACATGGTGTGTCCCAGTGTAGAGGTTGCAATCTCTTGGCGTCTCTGGGCTGGGAAGGCAGGTCTGCAGGAAGGGGAGGTTGATTGTTTTCACCCTGGAGGGTGGGGTGGAGGGTAAGGTGCTTTGAGCCTGAGTTTGCAGCTGATGGGAGAAGGTCCTGTGCACTGAGGCAGGGGGAGGAGCATGGGGTGGGGTGAGGGGCTGACTCTCCTGCAGAGCTCAACAGTAAATGGCCAATAAATACCATGAGAGGTCTGGACAGAGACTGTGAAAGGCAGGAAACATTTTATATTTTAGTATCTTTAATGTCACTTTATCCCCACTTATAAAAATAGGGGCCCCACCTTTTGATTTTGCATTGATGAGGCCTGCAAAGTACGTAGTCAGTGCTGGGTGAGGTGTTTTCAATAGCATTGCTTCCCTACCTCTCATTGGATTGAAGCAAAACTCTCAGAAAAAATCTCCAGTGATGTCTTCCTCGGTGGACTGTGTGTCTGCAATGCCTCCCTGTTTGGAAAAAGGATGCATCTCTCCTTCCAGACGACTTGAGTGAGCTGTGGACAGGGAAGGAGCGGAGCGGAGCCTTTGGGTGTACACATTACTGGGTTTGGGAAAAGCCCTCTTTCCCCCTCCGACCTCTTCCTTCCATCCCCGCCTTCCCCTCCTCCTGTCTTCCCATCAACACTGAGTTCTCGTTTCCTATTTGGAGGTTCCGCTCGCTCTGCAGCGTGGAGATGAGGGGCTGCCTCTCCCTGCTGTCATCAATTTCAAGCATCTCTGAACAACCCTTGCAACATACACACCAACATAAGCTGTAAGCTCCATCTATGACGGACACTCTGGAATCCCAGCAGTGGTGATGCTCCTAGTCATTTTTGCATTAGTGGTTGCCATGTGGTAGGGGATGGTTGTGCCTCCAAAGACCAATTTAACCTTCATATTGCCCCAGCCTGCTTGAGGGCCAGCATCTGCAGGCTGCCTCTCAGAGGCCGAAAAAAGCCAGGGCTCTCTTGGAGGCCCACAGCCTAGCAGAATGTTCTGTCCTTGTGGGTGCTGGTGCATTTTTCAACTGTTTTTATAACTTTTAATGGAAATAACCACTGAACAGTAGAGGATTTTCTTTAAAATTTGCTTTAAATTATTTTTTCAGGTGAAAAAAGATAAAGGTTATTCTTACAAAACCACATACTTTTATAAGAAACTTCAAAGAAAAAAATCCGAGTTCTACAGATAGCTTAGCAAATTGAACTCAGTGGTCAAAGTTTACTAGCTTTTCAAACAAGATCATTTGCTGACGGCTATTTTCCAAATCCCTAATCGTTTTTTCCTTTCTTTCTGCAAAGCCTCACAGTTTAATTTTACTCTAGCCCCAGGCAAAAAAGAAAACCAAACAAACCCAAAAAATGGTAGAAGAACAGATTCATTTATTCTTTCAGAAAATGTGAATTGTGCAATTACTATGTTTCCAAGTTTAATGGTACAAATATCAACTGAGTCTGGGCCAGGTACAGCATGATTCTCAGCCCCCACATCTTACTACAGGGGCTTAGAAATACTCTAAAAGGTGGAGGTCTTGTATTAGTTTGTGATGATTCATAATTCTATATATATTTATTTTTATGTACGACTAAGGACAATATGCTAGTAATCTCTGATTTATTAAAAATTTCTAAAGTTTTATATTCATAAACTTAGTAAACAGTAAATTGAGTGCAATACTGATATTACTTGTGACTGCTGTCTTCTCTTTGGACTTCTGCCACCACGAAACTATGACTTAGCACATGTCTATACAGACGGGAATTCTCCCAATTTTCTAGAAAAATATCTATCATTATTTTTCCAGAAGGGACACCAAACTTCCTGAAAGGACATCCGGGATGTTTCTGAGTTAGTCAAGACTGACAATGACTGCTCTTTCAGCTTTTGACTATGTGATTACTTTAGGGCCACTTAATTATTATATTTTGTGGTGAGCTTTTTTTGTTGCTATACCTCTCTGGAAGGATGCATCTCTTGCATCAACAGTATCTGAGCCTCTCATTTTCCAGTAACTGGACTTCAGAATGGATGTGGACTGTGTTCTCATATGAGCCCTTTGTACCTCATTGCTGAAACCGATTTGCTGTTGTGGTGTCAATCTGTTATTTGTCACTGGAATGTGAGAATGCGTGGTGTGGGTGGGGGCCAAGGTTGGTTATTCTGAAATTTAGAATTACTGATGCGGCTTTCAAAAAATAAGCAGACAGGTAGCATTTTACTGTCTTTTTACTTTAATCCCCCTCACCAGACTGTGCACCTCTTGCCCAGCAAGGCTTCCCTCTCTCCATGGCCCAGCAGCTGAGGGAGCTGGTGTCTACAGGGCAGGCAGGGGCTGCAGTGACAGAATGCAGAACCAGGGGCCCCTGGAGCTCTGCTGGCTCACCCCCAGCACCACCACACTCTGTGATTCTTGTTTCAGAACTGACTATTGGATGAGTGGAACTCTCCACCTCAGCTTAAAACACAAAGAGGCTTTTCAAGGGTCTTTTCAAACAGACCTTACTCAGTGTTGGGGTTGATGAGATAAGGCACAGGGGCTGTCTGCCAAATGTTAAAGCTAAAGAGAATACTTAAATGTGGCTTGTACTCTCTCAGGTCAGATTACAGTTAAGGGTGGCATGTGAACACTTTACTTGCAGGTGCAAAGCAAAATTGATATTCCTCTCTGGAGATTTCCATGGCCATAGACTTTTTGTGTAGGTTTTGTGGGTGATTTTTAAAATGAACTTCTTAGGAGCCTTCTGAAGTGCCACATGGGCTTTTGATAAAGCCAGCTACCTTATTTCATCAAATTATAAGGCACCTTTAACTGTAAATCACACCACTGTTTATCTAAAATTAAGAAAGAATGAAGTTGCTGATTAATGACACTGTTTTTGCATCCCTTAGGGCCTTTTTTTATACTTATTAAAAGAGATTCCTTTGATTCATCAATAATAAATTTTGTTATCTATTTTTTTAAAAAAGATACTTTATTTTTTAACACACTCTTTATTCTAGAATAACTTTAGAGAAGAAAAGTTGCAAGCGTAGTACAGAGAATACCTTTGTACTTTACATCCAATCTCTTCTATTCTCAACATCTTATGTTAACAAGGTACATCCGTCACAACTAGTGAACCAATATTGATACATTATTAACTGAAGGCTATAGTTCATTTGATTTCCTTCATTTTTACCCAAGGTCCTTTTTCTGGTCCAAGGTCACTTCTGGGACACCACGTTACATTGCCACGTCTCCTTGGGCTCCAGTAGACTGTCAGTTTCTCATACTTCCCTTGTTTTGATGACCTTAGCATTCTGGAGGAGTCCTGGTTAGGTATTTTGTGGAATGTCCTTCAACTTCGTTTTGTCTGATGTTTTTCACATGGTTAGCCTGGTATTTGGGGTTTGGGGGAGGATGATATCTATTCAAAGAGAAAAGACAAAAGGAAAATAAAAGTGAAATTACTGTTAAACATTCTTTTAAGTTGTTCAAAATATTACAGGTGTCCCCTTTTTCCCCACTGACCCCTTCCACCCTGCACCCACTCCCTGCCCCAGGCCTCTACCACCCTATTGTCTGTGTCCAAGGGTTATGCGTTTATGCATATAAATTCTTTGGCTAATCTCTCCCCACCTCACTTCCACCTTCCACCTGAGATCCGTTAGTCTGTTCCATGCTTCTATGTCACTGAATATTTTGTTCATCAGATTATTGTGTTTAGATTCCATATATAAGTGAGATCGTGTGATATTTGTCTTTCTTTGCCTGGCTTATTTCAAAACACTGTTAAACATTCTTCATGCTGGGAGTTTACTCTTCTGCTTTACCTTTTGGCTCAGAGTTCTCAGCAGCCTTTTCACACCACATCACCCTCTGTGCCAGCAAGAACATTGGTGATCCAGCGTTTTGGAGACACTGCTCCACTGGGGTTTCTTCCAAATCACTGGCCCTCTTTTGCCAGTTTTGAAGCTGCCACTTTTTTGACATTACTGGAGGGTGTCGGGCAATGACAGCAAGATCTAATCTCTAAGAGGACATTTACAAGCCAGCTGTCTTTAGCTTATGGAAAAGGTAGCTCTCCACACCCTTAGAGTTTTAGGGACAAGGGAAAGGACTTAGGAAGGGCATGAAAGCAAAAGATTCTCCCCGTTTGTTGCTCGATGCCCTGTATGTATTTAGTAGAGGATGGATGCTTTTTTTATATAATTAAAATAGAACAGATCATGAGTAGCGACACTATATTAGCACAAATTCATTCACACTAAGTTGCAAATGGTTACTTTTGTGACCCTCTCTGAGAACAAAGAAAATAAGATGGAAGAGGACAAGTGTATTCAGTCAAGTGAGGAGGTAACTGTACCTCAAAGAGGGAAATGGTCGTGGGAACTTACATCTGGGGCCTTTATGAGCAAGTTTTTTCTCACAATTCTGGTAAGGCTGGCCTTATGCGTAAATGTTCCAGTAATGCTCCCAGCTCACTGCTTCATTTTAGCTATTCCCACATCATTGGTGTAAAAGAACACATAGTTGGTTACATAATTTTTTTTTTCCCTAATTCTTGTCCCAGCTACTCAATAGAAAAGCTGGAACAGTTTACAAAATAGAATCATGGTGTAACATTTAAAAAAGTATAAGAAAAGGGAAAGAAAAGTGAGGGTTGAATGTTCTGATAAAGCCAAGGAGAGTTACTCAACAGAAATGGGTAGGATCCTGCACATTTAATAAAGGTGGTTCAGGCGTTTTAAGATGTATTTTCATATTAAGGAAGTCTTTCATTGGATTCTAATTAAGGATTGGTAATTAATTTGTCAAATATGCTTTCAGCATCTGTGGAAATAGGAATTTTTTCCCCCTGCCTTATGTTACATTTCTGGAATAAACTAGACTTGGCCATATGTTTTATTGTACTATGTGCTGCCAGATTCTGGTTGTCAATATATTTTCTAGGATATTTTGCATTGGTATTTATGAGTATTGTTAAAGAAAAAAATTCAGCAGCACTTGTTAAAAATGGTAAGGAAGACTTTATTCAAGGGGGAGCTACCTCAATAGTATGGGGACCACTCAATGCAATGGAGTCTTTCAGTAGAAGAGAGAGATTGGACTCAATTCCAAGTACAAGGAAAAGTGGAAATTTATAACCAAGGAACAGGATTAGGGGGAGGTCAATGGATGAAAAATAACTAAGAGGAAGCATCAAGTGTAAGGGGAATTGTGGTTAAACTGGGCTAATAGGATTCTTGCTGAAGGCAGGCCAGGGGAATCAGATACCTCCTGAGGGATGGTGAAGGAAAAGAAATTTGATTAGATGTCAATGGTGATGAGATATGGAGGAAGGGGAGTTCTGGCTAAACCATCGAAGCAGGATTCTCTCTAAAACTGGACAATGCAGAGATAGGTTTCTGTGCTCAACAGTCAGGGCCTCGTTGAAAAAGAGCTGAGAAGAAGAGATTAGGGGTCAAAGATCGAATATTTATCAGCATGGTCTATAATTTTCTATGAAATTTTTGTATTTTGGAATCTGCGATACCTGCTTTAAAGAAACAAAAGGTTTGGAACATTTTCCTTACTTTTAATATGTCCTTGGGACCTCTTAAGGCACACACTTCTACTTTCATGAAATCATCATCCTCTCAAAGAACGTATATGCATATAGGCACAAGCATGGACACGGACGAGAGTGTGGGGAAGGCCTGGGGTGGGGCTGATGTGGAGTGGAGGGGATTGATGGGGGAAAAAGGGAGACATCTGTAATACTTTCAACAATAAAGATAAAATTTTTAAAAAGTGCTAGCTATTAAAAAAAAATCCTCATCATGATAGCTAAAATTGCATTAGCACTTTGTATTCGGCAGGGCTATAGGCTACTCATCACTAGGAACCCCATGTAGCTGGTACTGTGATGGTTTCCATTTCGCAGATGAGAGAGCTAAGGCGCACAGATGTGAAGTACTTCGCCTTGTACTTGGTAACTAGCTGAGTGGGATTTTCCAGGCTCCAGAGTCCATGCTCTTATGCCCAGAAATTTAGTTTGACATGAAACCAAATTGTGAAAAAAGATGACAGGGTAGCTTTTTCATGTCACTTACCTGATTTCCTTTAGGATCATCCTGGCTTATTTCATATTTATTGTGTGGAAAGTTACATGGCAGAGGCAAACCTCACTGTGACAGCATTCTAAAACAGGACGGCTTGCAAGGCAGATGTCCTCTAATAAAAATGACAGAATTAGGGTTTGTCAAACAGAGAAATTATGGGAGGATTATTTATATCATCAAAACCTCTAGTACCTTATAAATGATTTCAATAGATTTCCTTAAACAGTAAGTTGTCTCTATGCTCCACCATAGAACATTAAAAATATTAAGTAAAGTAGATTTAAGTAGCTGCAACGTTGCATAGGCTTACCTATTAGGAATGGGAAGTTTGTTAAACTAACTGCATTCCACACAAATTTTCTTACATTGACATTTTAGTTAACACATTGTTTAAATGAAAAAATCATGTATTTTGGCATGTGTTGCTAGAATTTCTGATCAGACTGCCGTTGTTTAGATTTCCAGGTTGCTACAAATCCACAAAGAATTTCATAGCTCAGAACAGAAATAGAAATCTTTTTCTTCAGTTTTATTTTTCCATGTCTGTGTTACCAATCAAGTGCAAAAGCTGCTGAAATATATGAATGTTGAACATTTTTAATGAACAGAGAGAGTCAGCATGTGCGCCCAGATCCCAACATCTGTTCCAATTTGTAATCAGCTATAACAGCCTTTGCTTTATGCAAAACGACTGTGATCATAACAAAAATTACTTTTAAATTGCTTGTATGTCTTGGATCATGTATGTTATTTTTCTAGTATTTCAAGTTTTTTCTTAAAAACCACTGAGACATAGTGGAGTTGGTGTGTATCAAGGAAGGAAAGGAAAGGCTAGCTCTAAGAGGCTGTGTCAGTGAGGAGAATTTAAGAAACATGGGGATTTAGCTTTGTTTTCTAGAATTGAATTCCACAGTTTTAGCAAAAGGGCATTTTGAGGACTAAGTTAATATAGCAACATAATTTGCAGGGCTGAGTGCAAAATAAAAATGAAGGGTCCCTGGTTCAAAAAGCAGAAAAAAATGCCATTAAAGTTACCAAAATAAAAGTTTTTCCCTTTCTTCCGGAGTTTCTCTCTCAACTTTCATGGTGTTATCTTATTTGATACTTAATGTCATTTAGGTATACAAAAATTAAATTTTTTAATTATCAGTATGAATTTTGCCATTCATCACTATATTGTGCAATGCTAGTTTTAAGTGCAAATGTAAGAGCTTTTAACTTCTAAGCAGGATCACCAAAGTTAGTTTGTATTTTGTGGTTCATACATGCATATATGTATTTCATTCTTACCAGAATAGTGGAAATGTGCAAAACTAACTCAGTGTTTTACTTCATGTTTGATATGTGCACACTCTACCAATACTCCACCTTCACCTTGCTTGTGAGTGTGGAAGAACTGAAAAGAAAAGGAATTAGGGGCTGTTTTCACAATCCCTTCTAAGCATCATTTTCAGCATAAGTAGTTGGTGAATACAAGAAGTGACATGAGTAAGAAAGAATATGCTGGGATTCCTTGCTCATTTGTGTTTCTTAAAATGCCATTGCCTGCCCTGGCTGGTATGGCTCAGCTGTTAGAGCGTGGACCCGCGCACCAAAGGGTCACAGGTTCGATTCCTGGTCAAGGGCACATACCTGGGTTGCAGGTTCACTCCCACCCCCACCCCACTCACCGTCAGTTGGGATGCATGTGGGAGGCAACCAGTCTGTGTCTCTCACATCGATGTTCCTCCCTCCCTCCCACTCTGTCTGAAAAGCAATGGAAAAAATATCCTCAGGTGAGGGTTAAAGAATAAAAGGCATTGCCTGCTCTCTGCATTGAACCAAGTTCTGGTTCAAATGGGAAGTGTGTCCTCACAGAGCTGGCGGTGTCCCCTCCCAGGCCCCCTTACTCAGGCACAGATGTCATATGCTTACCTTGTTCTGCCTGAGAGTCTTGCTGAGCTCCCAGACAATCATGGCTCCTTTGAAATGCTGGGCTGATGGGGCATCTCGAATGCTTACGTGAATGGGAGGAACTGCAGACACGGATATTGTTCCCATCTCCTCTGCTAACACACATGCTCCATAGTCCCATCGAACTTCCCTTGCAAAACACAAAGTCAAAAATAAAGTATTAAGGATTGCAAGATGGAGACAGCAGGTTATTAAACCAAGCTTGGGACCCTTTTGGGCACGGGACTCTGTGGAACTGTACAAGTTGTAGGTCACTGCCTCAGTGACCTTATCTACAAATTGGGGTGATAACAGATGTGTCAGGTAGGATTGTCATGAGCAGTAATTAAGTTACAAATGTAAAGTGCTTAATAAGTATCCTGTACATAGAAAGTACTCAATACATGGTAGTTTCTTAATACTTATATCACTTTATATCCCAAATAAAATCAGGAAATGGTTATTGTATTACCATCGGGACTGTTGATTTACGTTAAGTGCACTCCCAATATAAACAAGCTATGCTCTCAAACACATGAGACTCTGAAACACAATGAATGCTCCTTTATCTGTGTTGTGCTCATGGGGCAACCAAACAAACAGGCAAAGCTCTGAAGTCAGTTCAAGAAGGTCCCTGGTTTACTTTATGCAGCAGTAATTACCCAGCACGTTATAGCAAATAGGGCTGTGAGGTGTCCAGGAAAAGACAAAGGCTCGAGTCATTAACGGCAGTAGAATTGCCAGGTTGCCTTTGAGAATGAGGTCAGCTCTGTAAGCCTTGGGCAGAGAAGGCCTCTGTTCCAAACTCACAGAGGGAAGCTCTGTGAACCCAGAATGAAAACGATACAAAGAGCAGAGATCTGCCTGAGCAAGTAGGGGTGAACTCTTGCTGACCACAGCATCCAAAAAAAACTTGGAGTAGAATGAGTTTCAGGATCCAAAGTTACTGAAGAAATGTTGTAGACAATACCCATCAATTAGTTAATCCAGGAGAGCTGCTTATAAAATGCTATTTAGTATGCCCAAAGTGTATTTGACCTATTACATATATTTAAGCCAACCATTCATCTTGGAAACATCAATTTAAAAAAGATCATTTGATAAATTAGCTCATGATTGAGTTAGCACATACTGATTATTTAAACATCATTTATGAAGAACTTGAATATTTTGCCCGGCCGGGCGTGGCTCAGCGGTTGGGCGTCGACCTAGGATCCAGGCGATAGGGGTTAGATTCCTGGTCAGAGCACATGCCCAGGTTGCAGGCTCGATCAATGACTCTCTCATCATTGATGTTTCTATCTGTCTCCCTCTCCTTTCCTCTCTCTGAAATCAATAAAGATATATTAAAAAAAAAAAAAATTCTACTTTTAAAAAACAAAAAAACTTGAATATTTTAAAAAGATTCTCTATTAGTTTATTTTCCACTGGCATATTTTAGGTGAAAATGATAACCTAAAATGGTGAGTTTGTTTAAAAATTGTTCATAAAAATGACTGCTTAGATATGAAAACTGGCTGAGAAATTATGCAACAGAATTTTAAAAAAGGCATTATAAATACTCATATCTTCACAAAAGTGAGCAAAATCAGATGATACAAAAGGTGACATGACCATGTCTTATGCAAGTAGGACTGTTCTCTGATTTTAGCATCAGGCTGACCCTCTGTGAGGAAGAAGATCACAGAATAGATTTGATCTGATTTTTTCAAAATCCTTTTGCAAGGGAAAGGATTGATGAAGAAAGGCCTACCCCCTACCCCTGTCCATTCGGTCTTGAAAATCTGGATTTAATTTTCATTTTAAAAACTGAACTAAACTGAACTACTCAGGAAGTATTAACTTTCTGAATTCCTGGGCCTCTCATCCACTGTGGTTACCATGACTAAAGTAGGGAGCACTGAGTCAGGACATGGGTGTGCTGTGGCAAATGCTGCTCGTTCTCAAAGAATTTTATTGATAAATAGTTATTATTATTTCCAGATGCGGAGCCTAAATATCTGATTGTCGTGCGACCTGCCCCTCCACCAAGTCGAAAGAAGTCATGCTCAGGTATTTTTCATTCGTTTTGTTCATTAACTCTAAACTATGGCTTTTAGTCTCTCTTCTACCCATGGAGAACCCATGCCCTGGGCGAGGCCTTAAGAATGCAGATTAGTAGAAGGAACATGCGCAGCAGGCTCTGGGTCAACAGGTTAGTAGCATAGCCTGGTGATGGAGACATCTAGGGATCCTATCCCAGTACCACCACATGCAAACTGCAGGGCTTTAGGCCAATGATCGACCCTCTCTGAGCCTTCTTTCTGCTGCATAATTAGGGTCATTGTGAGAATTACCTGAGTTCGTGGATGTGCCACACCTAGGACAGGGCCTGGCACATAGCCGGTGTTCACTAAGAGTTGCTCCTGGTAGACTGTCTCTATTTTGAAATGTGTGAGCGCATGCCTGCTATTGTGCCTTTCAGATTGTAAAGGCAAATTTTGATGTCTAACCTTTGCTGAAGGAGACTGTTTAACTTTTAAAGGCATTAATTCATATGTGTTGGGTTAAATGGATTAGAACTTAGGTTTTATTTAGTCAAATATGGAAGAACTCCTTTCCTGAAACAGCAACGCAACATCCATCTTCCCAGGGTTAGGAACATAGATACCATACGAATAAGCGAGTGGAAACATTTCCACATGACTGAAGGAAGATTAGAAACCTTGAAATTGCCCCACTTTCACTACTGAAGTTTCTTCTTGGATCAAACGAACTGGCCATTGCTATAAGGAGGGACCAGTAGAGCTGAGAATGTGATTTTACCACACCTTCCTAACTCTGTAGATAGAGTTGATCTTGTTTTCTAATGTGAACTGTTCTCAAAATAGTTATTTCCTGATCACACTTATGTTTTATAGCACACTAGGTACCACACACAAAAAGGATCTTTTTTCTTCTGTTTTATTTTTTGTTTTGTTACATCTTTCTTAAGGTATGAAATGGGTGGGGAGAGCATACAGATCTTTAAATATACCCGGCAAAGGGGCCCTCGGCCGCTGTGTGTTCTGTCTCCTAGATGTATCAACCAAGCCTGGTTAACAGAAATCAGTTGCCACAGTCCTCTCCCCTTTCTTCCCTTCCTGTTGTTTTCCACTCTCTTAAGAGAAGCAATAAATGGTCAAGCATTTTGAAAAATACATTCCTTTTCATGACCTTTTATATTATCCCAAAGCCCAAGGAAAATTTTGATCACTTCTTACAACTTGTTAATAGTTGTCCAGGCAGCCTTCCATACTCTTCCAAATAAATATACTCAATATTTCATGACTATTTCAAAATATTTAACAATTAATTCAAGGAGGATGAGTCTGGTTCCATGGGGTTCTGCCTTCATATTCACTGAACTGTTTCTTAATGCAAATATAATCACAATGCAAATATACAAAAACATATAAGGAAAGTCAAGACAGTGACTGCACCTTAGTAGCTCCTATAACTTCATTTTATTTCATTTCGAGGCTTCTATGACACTGGCCTTAGAAGTTGGTTTTCACTTTGTAATGACCAGTGCAGGAAATTGTTTCATCTTGCTCAGAATACAATACCCCACCTTTCAAGCAACAGATACAATTTTTGTTTTTGTAATCTGCGTTTGAGAATGATATAATGACCAATGGATTCACTTCCATTTATTTTATATTTGTATCTATCACATAAATGTTAATTTTTTAATAATTTTATATTAAAATCCAAACTTAGTGAAATAATTATTTGATGGGTCATATAAGCCTTAGGTTTCCTTGTGCAAGAAAAATGTATCTTTGATGTCTAAGTGTCATTCTATTCATACATTGTGAGCTAAACTAATAACGTAGTAAAAAGAAAACTAGATTACAATGTAGGAGACCTAGATTTGAGTCTTGATCTTACTTTCGGTGTGACCTTGGTCAGCCTTGAAACTTCTCTGGGCCTATATTTATATTAGTGAAAATCAACTCAGGGGTGGGAAAAGGCATACTAGAATCACCTCAGGGCTTTTTCCAACTACAGGTGCCCCCTACCCTCACCTCAGATTCTAATCTGCACCCTCTGCCCCCCGGGGACCAGACTTGGACCCTTTGAATCACAATCATACAAGATACTTTAATGAGTGGATCTGGAAAAATCTACAGAGACATATAAATGCATGTTTGCAACCAAGTAAACAATAACTATCATTGAAAATTATTTCAAATGTATTTTTAAAATTTAGCTGTGTTACAGTGAGGCAATCTGTCATCACTAGGCTATGCATTTTCTGGGCTCAGAAGGTTTTTCACTGGAATAGCAATTTGCAGAACTTAAATTTAGTGTAAGTAATGGTATGGCACAATTTTCAAGGGCTTTTGGTTCAGCTAACCGCCACTAAGCTCATACAATGGGCACGTTCCTACCCACTGGTTCCCACTGCATTAGGTTAAGATAACACAAGTTGTCCTACAGCAAATGCAACACCCGTAGTCTCACGAAACGAAAGGGGAACCAATGGGAATACAACTGTATATGTTTTGTGTTAGCTCTATGCAGTTTTAGTAAGTCTGCTGTTGGATTTGTATTTGATTCACTTTGATTTTTTTTTGTGTGTGTGTGAGCCAGTGTTGGTTTCTGTGGTTGAGGATCTTCCCTTCTCTTTTTCACTGTTTCCATTCTTGCTGTTTCACATATTTTTGAAGATGCAAATGCCTGTCCCCTATATACTTGAAAAGAATCTACAGTGGTTTATCAGCATCACTCTAGGCTTTGCACAAATCTACTTAGCCTCATCAGAACACTGTGCTTCCTGTGCTCTTCTAGCATTATTAAAAGGTATGCACATTTTCTAATTAGATACCCACTGTAAAAAATACTCTTATTTTAATGGTATAATAGGGATTTTTCACTTCTAAATAGGGTTTTAAAAAAAAAGTAGCCTACAACCTAGATGCTAAGCTTTCCTTTCTCTTCTTAGATGTTAATTCACACTAATTCACAGTACCAGGAAAAAACAAGGATGTTTTTATTTTTCTGTAAAAGAAATGGAGTGGGTATATATACATTCACATATGTATGTATATGTGACTAAAGTATGTATATGCATGTGGAAATGTGTGCATGCTTGTTTATTTCACTGGTAATAGCCAAGATCTCCATATTCATCCCTGATTCACAAGAAAATAAAAACTAGATATAATTGGATATAGTTTATATGGATGTATTGCACATACATGAATATATACCTATATATACACACACACAATATACACACATAAATAGCAAAAAGGATTATTTCATTTGGTTCATGCTTAAATTCATTGTCAATGAATTAATATTTGTGCATTATATAAAGAGCCATCTTTATGCATTTCACCCCAATCATGAAAATACACTAAATGTTACCAGAGTTAACCTGTATGTTATCTCCGTAGGCAAAACACGCTCTCGCAAGCCTCTCCAGCTGGTGGTTGGCACTCTGACACCAAGCTCCGTCTTCCTGTCGTGGGGCTTCCTCATTAATCCACACCATGACTGGACATTGCCGAGTCACTGTCCCAATGACAGGTAATTCATCATGATGGAAGACTTTGTTTTTCATTGGAAAATTAATGCTTGCTTTTAACAGTATTCATGCATGCTTTAGAAGAATATATAAATATCAGGAGCATCAGCATTTACAGATGACCTCTTAGCTGCCCAGCCTATTCTGGGTGTAAGGGGAACGCACACACCTACCCTTAAGGGAGTTGTCACCTACCTGAATAGAAACACATGTGAGTATATCTTCTTAACAAAGAGCAGCTACAAGGGAGAAGGAGCCCCATAGCAAATGGGGAGTGTCAGTGAGAAGTATAACAAAAGCTCAGAAGATGAGGCTGAAGGCAGTTAGGAAAGATTGTTAAAAGATGGAAAGGTTTCTGGTTCACAGAAAAGATATCTTCAACTTTGTTTTGTTTTCTTTTGTTTTTTGCCTTACATTTCTATTTACACTCCCACAGGCAGTATGCGAAGAGTTCAGGTTGCTCCACGTTCTCACTAGCATTTCGGGTTATCAGTATTTTCTATTTTAGTTCTAGTGTAGTCATATCTCATCACCATTTTCATATGTATGTCTCATGTACTAAGGTATTGAGCACTTTCTCATGTACTTTTTGCCCAAATATCTATTTGTGCAGTGCTTATTTTTCTTTGTCTAAATTGAACTAAAAACAAAGACATTTAAAAATGTTTAAGTCCTCAAAAGTACCTTTCATGTGACTTTGATTAGGAAACCTAGACTAAGAAAAAAATTAAATTTCCCTTTACATGTCCATCCCACACTTGTGAAGGAAAAATTTTTGGGAAGAGGCATGTAGAAGGTATTGCCAAAAACCAAATTTTTTGAAAGATAATTTTGAGATGTTTAAAAGAATTTGAAATATTTTTTATTTCACCCACTACTAAACCCATACTTATTTTGTTTGGAAATGGACTCTTGGAAGAACATGCTTTCTTGTGATAATTCTAGTTTCTAGTGGATTGGTCCAGGGTGCCAATGCTGAAAAAACAAACATTTATAAACTGCTTTTTTAAAAAAAAAAATACTATTTTTAGTCTCTTATTTAAAAAGAAAGGCAAAAAGGGGGAAGGGAGGGAAGGAAAGAAGGAAGGGAGGGAGGGAAGGAAAGAAGGAAAGGAGGGAGGGAGGAAAGGAGGGAAATTTGGTACACTTGTAGCAAAATGTAGTTGATTTTAATGGTTATCCAACTTGCTTGATAAATCCTTGAGGTTCAGTAACCTGCAAATTTATCTAGCATAATTTGGGTATGACTTCCTCCCCCGTCCTCAAGCCTTTCCTTCAGTTTCACCTGGTCCTACTGACTCTTCCATGGAAGAACTTATCTAATGACTGTTGTCACGGTTTGACAGCACAAGCAGATAACGAATGTGGAGAAGGTAGAGGAGCAGATGGCTTAGTGGAGCTAGGATGTTAATCAAGGCAGCTGACTCACAGGCCCAAGCTACTCAGACCCCAAATGCACCTCACCCCCTCCCCCTGACTCACGCACCCGGGCTCTTCTCATCAAATAGATGAACTCATTCCTGTCATTCACAATATTTAAAATAAATCCATTTCGAATAATGTTTCTAAAAAAAAAATAATAGCATGTCAAGATGCAAGCTTTCCCACTTGAGTGAGTCAAAGAATCAAGGCATCCTTGACAAATAGGGAGCTGTTAAGACATGACTAAAAGGGAAGAATTAAATAGTAATAACTAAAGAGAAGCACTTGGAGTATTTGTGAATTTCATTTACTCATGCCTCCTTTCTCCCCAGTTAGTACATTTAATAAAGAGCTGACATTTTAGTTTTTGTGGTATTTGTGAAAAAATAGTTGTCCCTATTTAAAAGCTCTGGAAATACTGTACACAATATAAGCAGCCAACTCTAAATTAGTGTAATTAGAATCAGACATGGAGAAATTCACTCTCATGTGAGCATGAAGATGTTTTTAGAATTTAGACTGATCTAGTAGGTAGAATAAGCAATGAGAGCTGTAGAAAATGATTGCTTCTCAAAAATTGGAAGGTTAATGCAGCCGAAGTTTTCCTTCAGGACTGTCTTATAAAACCATTGACATCTGAATGCCGTTGGCTTGCTACAGAAATCCCAACTGATATTATTTTAATCCATTGAACTCTAATATTTGCTCCCATGTAGAGTCTCCTATTAAAAAAAAAAAAAAAAAAAAAAAAGTGGTTTGTTGGATAACCTCATTTATCCTATACAAATGCAAATAATTTATTGGAAAAGTTTTTGTTTTTTACTTTAACTTTGGATTTCCTATGTCAAAGTTCTGTGTAGTAAGTTTCCAGTGAGAAAACCACTGTTTGTTTTATTTTGTTTCTTTAAACTTGGAAATACTGATGAAATGTTAATTTACTCCTTGGGGGTGCATGTTTCTACTCCTATAAGCATAGGTCCATATGGGTGCCCCTGGTTTTAGATCTTGTTTTGAGTTCACATTAGAGAATAGATGTGCTTAATTTACAGTTTTTGTTCTTAATGGACTGTGAATGGAAGAATGTTACACATGTCCTCGATAAATCTAAGGTCAAAGAAAAGAAAAAGCTTTCCAAACTGGCCCAGATGAAGAGTAAAACATGTTTTTAACCAAAATTTATTTCACCATTATGTTTTCCTTCCCGTGTTTCCAACTTAAGTCGTTTAAGATTGCTTTAGTTCTAGCTTCTTTGCCAACTTATTAAAGTTTTATCATTCATTTAAATCCCATTCTAACACTTTCGTATTGTACTTATTTGCTCTTAATGCAGAATGAGAGCCATTTTAGCTGGTCCAGAGCAGGCTGTTGATTCCCCCCCCCCCCCGAGTTTTTAAGAAGCAGGTATTTTCAATATTTTTGGATTCTCTCCTGAATAAGCCCAATGCCTTGTTACCCACTTGTCTTGCCACGTAAACTTTAAGTTCTGTGAGGACAGATTCATATCTGTCATAACCACCATTATCTCTCCAGTTCTTGGGGCCAGCACCCAGTACACATAGCAGGCCTTCAGTAACCATATGCTGAATAACAAAGAATGAAATGTCAGCATTTTACTTTCGCATCTTACCATTACTTGAAACTTAACAGGACAGCAATGAACTCATCCTAATTTGAAACTTGACTCATTTTTTTCATCTCCTATAACTAATGAGCCCCCAAGTTATGTTGGTTTTGACTTTGAGAAGCACACATGCAAGTATCTTTTACTTCTCCATCTCCATGCCAGTGATTCCAATCCAGATACTCGCCACTCCACCCCGATCATGGAAATGGCATTCTGGCTACTTTCCCTGGCTCTTTTCCTACTCTAATCCATCCTGGCTTCTGCAGTACTGAGGAAATTTAGAGTATCCATCATCAGCTCACTCTTTCTTTAGCCCAAGTTTATCTTCACCTCTTTTCTTTCATGGGACACGTTGTGGACTTCAGGCTTGCTGATCATCAAACCCCGTCCGTATTCTGTACGCCTTTCTCTCTTACATTTGCCCCTTTGCTGCCCTTGGTGCCCTGCCTTTTGCTTGCAAACATGTTCCAGAGTTTCCTACCTGAACACAAAATCTTCTGTTGATCCCATTATATCTTCCAAGCTACTTTCTAACCTCTTCTCTTAATTCTGAAACTTCTTAGAGTGATCTGCTCACATAGTCCTGATTTCTGCACCACCCTTACAGTCTCATTCCCTTTCACTGGCTTCCATTTCTCCCTACCACTCACTGAAACTTCTCTTTGTGGTCATCAGTGATCAGTTAATTGCTCAGTCCAGTAGAATTTTCTCAGTTCTTATCCTTTTTAACCTCTCTGTGGAATTGTTGGCCATTCATCCATTCTTGAACTTTCTTTTACATTTTTATTTAGATTTTTCTCCTACCTTCTTTCTCCTCTCTAGCTTGTCATCCTGCCTCCCAAATATGGGACAGAGTTCTGTCCTTGGATTTCTTCTGTGTACCCTGCTCACGTCATCTATGCCCTGTCATTTAACTGTTACCTCCATCTAGAACACTGCTTCTCACACTTTGATGTGCATATAAGTCATTTAGGAGATCCTGTTAAAATGCAGATTCTTATTCCATGGGCCTGAGGAAGAGCCTGAGAGTCTGCATTTCTAAGAGCTCCCAGGAATTGCCGATGTGGCTGTTCTCCAGAGAACAGTGGGAGTGGCAAAGATGTACATGACTTCCGATGCTGGACCTGGGACCCTGACCTGTTTCCAAAATTCTAAGACTGTATTTTTAGCTGCCCATGGAATATTTTCATTAGATTAACCAGGTAATGGTGGTCAGCACCTCAAACTCAAACCAAACTTTTATTTTCTACACTTTCCCCATCACTTCTACTTCCCCCTTCTCAAGTTTGAAAATTCAGTTTTCGATTTTTATTTACACTTTCCTTGGCACTTACATCCCATAAGGAGCCTAGTCTCATCAATTCTTTCATAGAAATAGAATTCTAATCTGTTCCTCTTTCCCTCCTTATTCTGATTCTTCTATGATTCTTTGCTTTATCTCATATCTGGACTACAGCATATTGAGATTCCTGACTCTGGTTTCTCTCTGATTCTTCCACTGCTCATAAACCTGGCTTCCTTCTTCACTGCTCAACTTCATTCACCTGTTGAAGAATCGCCACCAGCTCCCCACTGCCTGGTGAAAGATAGCATAGAATCTCTAGGAATCTATCTCAAGAAATGAGAGTCTTGCTCCTGACATGAGGTTTGAATCTGTCCTACTTTGCTTTCCTTGGCCCTGGGTAGGATGTCTTGCTTTAAATCACTCACTAGGATGGGATTTAAAATGCAGGCTGTCCAGTTTACAAGTTGCGGCTGCAAGGTACCATACACAGCCACCCTCGGCACTCTCTGCTTTCCATCCTGCCTTCTTTAGTTTCATTCATACATACATCTTCCTCCCTCACTACACCATGAGCTCATTTTTGAAGTTATGCATGGCGTCCCACTCACCCTCCATCTCAATAGCAGGTCTCAATACGTGTATAAACTAATAAGCAAGTGGAATGTCAAGAACAAGCCTTAAAAATCACCTAGCCAGTCCATTCAGCCCTCGAACACACTCGGCAGTATCTGCCATCCAGAGTCTGCAGCGAATGTCTCCAGGGATGGCAACAGCATGAATGTTGAGGGTACAAATTCTGGTCAGGTTAACCTAAGTTAAATTCTGCTCTTATTAGCTGAATGGCCTTGGTCAGGTTACTACATGCTTTAAGTCTTGGCTTTCTCATCTGTAAAATGGGGATAATAATAGTAATATCTCATAGGGTTGTCAGGTTTAATGAATTGACACCATAAAATGTGTCTATGTTAACATAGTATCTGGCATTCAGTGAGTACTCAATAAATGGTACTTACTGTGTTTTCTGCTAGTCTTGATGTTTTTGATATTATTTGTCTTGTTATAATTATTTATAACAGAACATGTTATGTTATAATTACCACTTCAGACAAGCTATTTCATTTTAGATAGCACTGAAATTACTAGAAACTTCTTTATTTCATTGAGCTTAAGCCAGCCAGCAGTAGGTATAATGAAAAGAGATTTTGGAAATTGTTGACCAGTTTGAAAATTATTGCAAGAGTTTAAAGATAATGGCCTAAATTGGGCCCATAAACCCTATTTAGGAATAGACAAGAGACAAGTACAAGAGGAATCATGCGGGAAAAATAACTGGACTTGAAACTGATTAGACATGATGGGAAAAGGAACTGGAAATCAAGAGGAATTAGGACAGGTTTGAGAAAGATGGGCGGATTTTAAGGTAGTTATGAAATTCAGAGGATTAAGTCATTGGATTTGAGCCTCAGGTTGTACTATACTAACAATCAGACACCACATTGCAAGAGGTTTAGGCATTACGAATGGTAAGATGATAGAAAGTGGATTACTTTAAAGAAATTTTGTGTTAGATGGTGGCAGTGGTAAGAAGCAAGCATCAGTTTTATTTGTGTTTTGATACAATGAAAAATACTTAAACATCTTCCATTGTATCAAAACAAAAATAAACCTCAAAGAAAGGTCTCTTGGAGAATCAAGGGAATGGTTGGAAAGCAGATGGAATAAAGACATGGAATAAAATTACCAAGTCGCTTATTTTTCAGAAGAGAGAACTCTGGAACCAGAGGGGCAAGGAGAGAGTGAAGGGGAGAGAGACACTTGGAGAGGAAGGGAGTGAGGACAGAATTTATGTCAGTAGTCACAGTCACTGTACAGCAGAAATCAGAACATTGGTGAAGGGGGTGATAGGAGTGTACTGTGAAGGGAGCAAAAAATGTGTGGAATAGATGTTTTAGGAAATACAATAGTTAATTACATAGAAATAAAAACATTGCTGAAAAAGTATGGAAAGCCCACTGATGGCCAGCCATGGGCATCAGGCTAGGCTAGTCTGTGAAAGACTAACTTGATTTTGACGTTCTTCCATTGCTCCACTTATAATTCACTGCCAGCTACATCACAAATTTTGTTTATGGAGTTTCTACCTCCGAAGGTTTCTACCTTGTGTTCTGCCTTTGTATTTTATTAGACTGGAGTGTTTGATGTGTAGCTAAAATAAATTTTTAGTAACAAATCTCAAAGATCATCTAGTTCAACCCCACTTCTTTTTCAATGGAGAAAAATCTATGTACAAGTGGGCAAACAGACTCCCCTGAGGTCATGCTACTAATTTGCAGCTGACAAGTATCCAGGCCACTACCTGCCTTCTCTACTACATTTGGAGGAGCTGTGGATTTCTTTAAGCTTTAGTAACAATTCTTGTCAGTATTGAGACTACGGAGGACATCAAAGCAGAGTAGTGCCAGTGGAACCAAACACTGCCTTCAACAGGTTTTTACTACTTAATTAGGATATGAGATATGTTTTTAAAATACAAATTGCTAGAGGCAGGCTTTCCAGAGGTCTGCTCTGATGACAGTCACAGGCTGAATTTTTAATCGACCTGTTGCCTCTCCATGCACCTGTGCCCAATTTTAATCATCCACTGAAAAGATGCAATCAACTTTTGCTCCTGGATGTCCTCAGACAATAATGGGAAGTCTGAGACTATGTTATGGTAAATACAAAATAAAACAAAAGATAAAAAGCCTTAAATAATGCTAAAAGGGATTCTGATGCCTTTCACACTTCCATTCTGGATCATTTTACCTGTCATTTACCATCTCCTTTTGCCAACCACCACAGTAGAAAGACAGTCCAGTGCAACATAAAAGGTATTTACCATATGCCTGGCTCTCTCACTGGTTATCCGACTTTAGACACTTCTCAGCCTTTCCTTTTCTTCCTTAGCAATTCTTGCTCTGCTCATTTCAAAGTCTATTGTGTGGATAAACTGAAAAAAATCTTAAGCCCCCTGCACATGTGCAACGTAGACATTTATTGTATTTTCCTTCAGTTTGCACTGATTCTATAGGAGTTTTGGTAAATAAAACCTTGTGCAATGACGATTGCAAAATACAATTGTAGCCCTAATTGTCTAAACCAGTATCACTTGGTGATTGAATCATTGGCCATTTAGAGCAATCACATTCTAAGTTTAGAATGACCCTTTGAGCGCCTAAGTATCCATTCTATTCATTCCAGAAATATTTATGGACTACCTGCTGTGTGCAGGCTGTACAGCATTGTTTATCATAAGGCCTATATTTTGCTTTAAAATCAAGGAAACTTTATAGATAAGTAGTTTTATGTGCTCTTTTAGAATTTATAACTACCCTACATTGTACAGTTATCATGTAAACCAATGTGACAAGGGTAGAAATCTGACCCAAGCAGAGGAGAAGGTTTAACTGCTTATATATTTATTTTTCCTGAGAAACTTGATACAAGAGAGGGTATTTCAAAGGCTTTGTGATCAAAATAGAAAAAATTGACAGGCTGGATTTAAAAAAAAAAAAAACACAAAACTTTATTGATTTCAGAGAGGAAGGGAGAGGGATAGAGTTGAAACATCAATGATGAGAGTCATTGATCGGCTGCCTCCTGCACACCCCCAACTGGGGATCGAGGCCACAACTGTGGCATGTGCCCTGACCGGGAATCGAACCCCGATCTCCTAGGTTGATGCTCAACTGCTGAGCCACGCCTGGCTAGGCTGTAATTTGCTGTTTTCATTCAATCTTTTGTTTGTAAAATTTATCCATATTTATATGTAGCTCTAGTTCATTTATTCTCGTTACTGTATACAGCTGTGACGATGTCCCCTTTCCTGATCTGCCGCCTCACTTAGTGAGGCTGTTTAGAGAAGAGCCAGAGGAATCTTCCTGTGGATTCTCGTGCTGCCATTGCCACTAGTAAAAGTCACCAGCTGGGTGACAATGGTCAAGTTAAGTGATCTTTCCAAAACTCTGTTTTCACATTTGTGAAATGGGATGAATAATTTCTACCTCTTCAGATGTTCTTGTGACACTTAAATGGGATAATATATGTAAAACCTAACGTGATAAAGGTGCAAAAATATAGTGTGGGGGGATTATCATTACTGCGCTATATATGTCTGCAATATTATGACGCTGTAAGCAAATGTGTAACAGTGATCTTGAATTTACATTGTTTGATTTTTCTCATTGTACTCCTCGCTTGGCCATTGGCCTTGCTTCTTTGTTTATAATGGTAAGAAAATTTCACCTTTGAAATGCAGCCCTGGTCGCATCTTAGAGTTTCTGGTTTGTCTTTTACAAAATTGAATGATATTACCTCTAATGCAACTTCCATGGGGTGAAAAGCTTGAACCCATACACTTAAGAAACTA
The DNA here is from genome assembly GCF_054644295.1 of Miniopterus natalensis. NCBI lineage: Eukaryota > Metazoa > Chordata > Mammalia > Chiroptera > Miniopteridae > Miniopterus > Miniopterus natalensis. The sequence goes on from NC_142086.1 coordinate 27,150,977, forward strand.
CATTAAGCATTCATTAAATTATGCCTATGTTCTACTCTGTGCATAACTGGAAAGAAAATGAACATCCAGTGTTTCCCAACTTTAATTTTGCAAAGTAGCAGTAATAGAACTGAGCAATGTGAATTCTGTCAGGCCAAACCTGTGCTGCTGCACAGTCCCCTGACTTGCAGTTGGAAATTAAAATCTTAAGCACACATTAAGGTATTTCTAAATGTTTTCCACAAATTTTTTAAAAATTGAAACAGAAGCTAATGTTAAATATAGCCTTTGAGCAGAAGAGAGTCTGGGATGTATTAAGGAACTTAAAACATTCTGAATCTCCCTGTGATTTTAAAGCATCATATTTTGGGTTCTCAACAGAGTTTATACAGTTCGCTACAGAGAAAAAGATAAAGAAAAGAAATGGGTTTTTCAACTCTGTCCAGCCACTGAAACAATTGTAGAAAACCTAAAGCCCAACACCGTTTATGAATTTGGAGTGAAAGACAACGTAGACGGTGGAATTTGGAGTAAGATTTTCAATCACAAAACTATTGTTGGAAGTAAGTACCTGGAGCTATCTTACTTTCTGTAATTTTTTTCTTTTCCCCCTAATGATCAAGTTTTTAATTATGTCTTAATTGTGTAATAGACGAGTTAATTCCCATCTTCTAGTATTTGAGAAAACACAAAAGTAAACAGTGTTTTGAGGATTGATATTCCAGAATCCTTTTTTTATAAAAGGGGTTAAAAAGAAAAAACAAGATAACATTTGATGCCTCTATTGATAACAGGTCATTGGCCATTGTAGTATTTTAAATCAATCCCTGACCTTTGAACACCAACTTAGCCAAAAGATAACAATGTGTGCAAATGTTCAGACAGAAAGCTAGGCCAGTAGAAGTGAACATAAGACTTTGGGGGGCCCTGGGCTTTCTTCCTGTTATCCCTTCATTCAAAAACTTTATTGGAAACAGTATTTTAAATGATAGTAAATAAAATAATATGCTCAAGTTAGAACTAAAGTTGTCGTTGTTTTCATACTGATTAGTAAGACTTGATTTAGGAACAAGAAAAATGAAAATAATGCCATTTTCCCCTTTTTTGTCAGGTATAAACAAAGTAAATGGGAAAATTCAAAGTACCTATGACCAAGCAAACACAGTGGTAAGTACAAGGTTATTTTCCAGAATTTTTTTTTTTTAATTGTGTTTGCATTATATTTTTATTTACATAAGGAAATAGTCCTGTTATTAGGTACTGAGCCTGGATCAGCTGATAAGCTATGTATGGGGGGGAGGTAAAGGACTTAACATTTTAGGAATTAGTTTCTTTTTTAGAAAACAGGAGGATGTATAAGACAAGATCATCTTTAATTTGTTTAAAGATCTAAAAGTTCGCTATTCAGTGTAGTTACCCAATACTTCAGTATTCCAGCTGTTTTGAGATTATGCTTATTATCTTCTGTCCTGTGGATTTTTTTTTTTTTTTACTATAACATGTTCCAAGAACAAATTGGTACATACTCTACTTACATTTGCTACTGTTCAAATCTTTCCCCTATTTTCTATCACTTCCTACTTAAGAGCCAACCCTTTTCAAAATGATAAAGCAATTGCCTTGTTTTTTTAATGGCCCAGCCTCTGTTTAGTGCAATAAGTGTTTGTATATTTTCTGTGCCAGGCATTTGCCACCCTCTAAACACCTTTTTCTCTCTCACTTCAGCAACTCAGTCCCTTGTTCTCTTCTTTCCTTTCACCTTTCAAAGTCTGTCTTCAGGAAGCATCCTAACAGTTATGTACTCCCTGTTATAAATTAAGCCATTGTTGTAACCATCACACAGATGTTTGCTTTTTTTTGTTTTAATGATTGACTTGGGAGAGGGAGAGGGAGAGGGAAACATCAATGATGAGAGTCATTGATCGGCTGCCTCCTGCACGCCCCCTGCTGGGGATCAGGCCCACAACCCGGGCATGTGCCCTGATGGGGAATCGAACCGCAGTCTCCTGGATCATAGGTTGATGCTCAACCGCTGAGCCACGCTGGCCGGACAGATGTTTGCATTTTAAACCACATGCCCAGTTACAGAGTGAAGGACATTATGTCGCTGAGAAGGTAGAGGAGGCACTTTGGTGAGAAGAGGGGAGTTTGGTCCTAGCTTTGGTGCCTAGGTATTTGGCCAGGGAAATAGCCCATAGTCAGGTGGACATGCAAAGACTACTCATGCTTGCAAAGCTGCTCTATTGAATGTGTGCATGATGTACATGGATGGGTAGCTTTTTATGTCGAATTAAATAGTCCACAGAATACTCCGTTGATCATGTAGCCCCACAGGGGGAAAATGTAGTTCATACCCCATTGGAATACAAAAAAAATGCTGAATTCTTTTCAGTGACAAAATGGGTTTGGATAAAATAGAACTGACTGAGAAATAATCTTGCTAAAGTGACTGTTCCTGTGGTTTGAATTGGCAGAAAAGTGTGCGTATTGGGGAATTATCTAATTGTGATTATCAGATTACTATGATTGCCCAGGAAAGTATTTTGATGTATTTCAAATAACAGTATAAAAAAGGAGATGGCAGATGCATTTCCAAGCCATGAATCTTTTTATTTTTCTTTCTTTTCCCTCCCTCCCTCCCTCCCTTCCTTGTTTTCCTTCTCTCTCTTTTCTTGCTCTTTTTTCCTTCCTTCTTTAAGTTTTAGTTTTTCTTAATTATCTAATACTTAAAGATTTAGAATGTATAAAATGCAAAAAGAAATATTAACATTGCCTATAACACTGACAAATGACTAGTATAAAACCATTTATGGTCTGTTAAAACTTCAGAATTTGTTTTTATTTCTAAGCATATTTTTATTATAAAATTAAAATCATGCTACATACGTAATTTTTATCTCACTCTTCACTTAGCTGAAATATGATATTGCACATTTCATGTCATTAAATTCTCTTCATACACATAATTTTCATTGCTGTGTATTACATGTTCTAAACATGCTTTCACCTCTCCAATTTTGACTTTGTAGGCACTTAAGTTATTTCTAATGGCTTTTTAATTGTAAGTGATGTTATAGTGAACATTTGTGATCATAAGTCTTGGTTCACATTTCTGGTTATTTCCTTATAATAGATCCTTAGCATGGGCGTTAACAATTTAGATATTTAACAGTTTTGAACTTCTTAATATGTATGGTCAGATTTCTTTCCAGAAAGGTTACACCAGTTTACCATCTTGCCAGCAGTGTATCAGAGTCATCTTGCTATAGTACCCTGGTGATCAACATGTATTTCATCACTAAATGTCTGGCTAATGTAATAGTGTAAAAATGCTTGATTTCTATTTCTGATTGCTGATAAAGCAGTACTTTCTTCCCTTGTTTATTAGCCATTTGCATTTTTTATTTAATGACCTTTATCTTGGGCATCTCATGGTGTTTTTACTGAAAAGTTTAAAGACATAGGTTAAAGAACATCAACCCTTTGTAACATCATCTAGAAGCATTATTCTCACATTTGTTAGCAGCTTTATGAGAATTTTTGAAGTAGTCAAGTCTTGAAATTTGCTTAATCAAATTATTTGTCATTTTCATTGTCGTCTTTAATTGCATTATATGTTTAGAAAGCCCTTCCTTACCCAGAGAGCAGATAAATATTCCCACCCTTTTTAGTTGTGTAAGTGGTTTGATTTTACAATAATTAAACTCTAAACTATGTGAGTTTGATTTTTCTCTGTCGTGTGTAGTGAGGTTCTATATTGATTAGGTTACATATTTTTCCCAAATAACTAGCCAATTATTGTCCTAGTACCAAGTATTGGTTTGTGCCACTCCATAAGGTCCCTTTGGCTTTCTCTCTCTCAAATCCAATCACAGGAACTGTCTTCTAGAACAATTCTCAGCCTTATTGTGAATGGTTTCCTAGGAAGCATTTCTTATCTCCCAGCCTCTTGGCTGTCATGCTTTGTCTTACATGTGACTCAATGATGTCATCTGATCATATTCCCAGGAACTTGTATTTCTTTTGGCAGAATAGTTCATTTAGGCTGAGTTACTCAGCAAGACTGGGAAAGATGATTGAGGTTTTACTCCCAAGGAACTTAATTTCTCCTTCACATCACAATAGCCATGAGAAGAAGAGTCAGGAAGAAGCTTCTTGCGTTTGTGGCACAGAGCCAGATCCTTTATCACTTCAAGCTGTGGGGCGGGGCACCCCCCAGCCAGCTCTGAGGAGATGCAGTTTGAAACTCTTGGTTATTTCTAATGGGAAACCCTAATTAATTGAAAAGATATTTTAAGGCTTCTCTGTGAGGCTTTCTTCATTGTTAACATTCTGGAGGGCAGAGAAATGTTTTACAAATGGCCATCTGTGCTCTTGGGTAGCTCAGGAACATGGGAAAGTTGAAGAGAAACCACTTGGGAGAGCCTTGACCATCTTATGTGGCCACGTAGAATTGATTCTAAAAATTGATTTGATACATTAGATGAATATTTTATGAGTATTTTAAAAAATATATATCTTTATTGACTTCAGAGAGAGGCAGGGAGAGGGAGAGAGAGGAAACATCAATTATAAGAGAGTCATTGTTCGGTTGCCTCCTGCACACCCCCCACCAGGGATCAAGCCCACAACCCGGGCATGTGCCCTGGGGTACTGGTCAACCGCTGGGCCACGCCAGCCGGACTATACTGTAATCTTGTATGTAAGCATGGGTTCTTCTGGCACACCCCAGCACACCTGTGCCAGGGACATGTAGCAGGGGTCTCTTCTGTTTCGTTAGTGACTTTGTTCTACCAGTTGTAAAATACTTTCACTATTACCCCTGATTATACCTCTAGAAAAATCAGAGAAAAGGGGTATGCATAAACAAAACCATGATTCTTTCAATATAAATTGTATTACTTGAGATTCATGTAATTAAACCCAAAACACATTTTTATGATAATTTTGCTGTTTTGTCCATGTTGAGAATCTAGAACTTTTTATGAAGGTTAAATGTTTACTATTGAATGTTTAAAATTTTTTAAATATAATAAAACCTAGTAGTGAACACTGGCTAAAAAGACCTAACTTTAATATATCATCTCTATAATTTTTAAAAATTTAGTTACCTAATTAGTCCTCTGAACAATCAATTTTTGAAGTACAGTATGTAGCATTTGTCAACTGAGATATTTAAGTGGAAGTTTAATTTAAATCTCTTTAGATTCAGTGTTGCCCTAAAATATGACATCTATTTTCACCGTTAATTTTTTTCCGTCAATGAACCACCCATCTTCTTAAAAAGCCACATCTATTATTGGTAAAAAAGACATGATGCCCTTTTTAAAGTGTAATAGTTATTAGACAAGTGAAGTGCATAGGGAGAAATACTATATGGTCCCCATCCTCACCTTAAGGTTGTATGCAGTAAAACATAAGGTGTCCTTCCATTCTTAGCAATTGTTGTCCTAAGCAGAAACTTGAAAAATTTATAATTGGGCCAACGATGTCACCAAAGGTATATGTCTGATTCCTCCCTCGCTTATCAGAAATATGAAGACTTTCGCAAGTAGAATGTTAGATTCCCTTTTAACCAGATGTTAGATTGAATCAGTAGGTTTCGTAACTTTCATTAGAACATCCCCCAAGTGAATTAAAACCAGAATGTAACATGCCCACGTTCTCATGTGGTTTGGCTCTTGAGCCACTGAAATTTATTTTGAGCAACCCTTAGCCACTCCCCAGATGGACAGCTCCTCCTTATCTCAGAGCCTGAACACTGAGTTAAATCTACAGTGAATATTCTGACACCACAATAATATCAAGTGGACAAAGCAGTAAAAAATAGCCTGCAAAGAATAGCATCCTGGTCGTCTCACTACTTTTATTAAAGCTAATTTTGAAAATAGTCTCAGGAGGAAGTTAGTATGATGCAGGGCATTGCAGTCCCTCATCCTGAGTGGCAGCTGCCGCTGTGGTTATTTCTGGATAAGCAGAGGCTTTCCCAAATCAGGACTAAAAAGCTGAACTTATCACCAGGACATTGCCTTTTACCGCTTCAGTACCAATCTCTCCCTTGAATCTCACCAACTGGATACTCAGCCACAACGTTCCCAGGAAAAATAGTAAAAGTGAATTCCCTTAACCAGTCACCCTGCGCAAGATATAGTACAACCTGGGTTCTTGAGGGACAGAGTATCTTGAAACTCAGAAAAAAATAAAATAATGCAGCTCTTAAAGAGCAGGAAGAAAATGTGCTTGCTTCCTGGTGTATAGTAAACGTTTAAAAAATACTTGCTGCGTGGAAGGCTGAGAGCTAAGGAAGGAAGTGGTAGAGGTTTGCAGCAGGAATGGGGGTCAGCAAGCTGCAGAGAAAAGAGTCAGCAAGGAAATGACCTAAGAAAGAAAACTGGAACCAGGGTGGTGTCTGTAGACATCAGTGTTCTCAGCTAAACTGCAGCAGTGTGTGGGACTCGCACTGCCTCGCTCCCCACCCCACACTGCTGGGCTGAGATTCCTATACACAGTGATCGGTGTTCATAACAGCAAGTCTGGGATGGCAGGGTAGGTTACTGGTACCTTTTTATAAGAAAACACCTTTAGGGAAAGGACTCTCACACAGTACAGATTTCTTCTTGGGAATTTTAGAGCCTTCAACACAGACACACAGGGACTTTCCTGATGCCCTTTAGAAACCTATTTACAGAGAGGCAGCTACTTGCTCATTAGTCCAGTCTTGGTGCATCTTTGGATTGCAGATTAGGCAAGAGAGTAATTATAGGTCCAGAAAGAATAAAAAGAATTTCATTCTGCAGCTAAATGATTTCCTTAGCTTTTGGCAGCACATATTGTATATATAGTCTTGCCATCGTCTTAGTAGAACATGGGTCTGTACTCGGGTAAGAACTTGAAGAGAAACTTTGTTCCATTAACGCGAAGAGTGAAATACTTTCCATTTGTCCTTATAAAAAATTGTTTAAAACAAATCATCACAGCAAAAGAAATGAAAATTGGGATAATGCAATTCAAAGGCTCAACACACCACCACGTAGGCATTTCTGCTATAGTGTGATGTCTCCCTGAAACACTTCACAATCAGCAAAATGGGCACTAAATTCAGTAAAATAAAGTATTCAAAAATCTTTGGAACTATATAGTCACAGCTCTAACAAAAACCATTCTTAGTATCCACGAAGATGGTGAGGCTTCTCTGGCAAGTGGCTCCCATGGGACTGGAGGTGCCACAGCAGATGTTCAAACTTCTGAGAAATGATAGAGGCCATGGACTGTCAACCCTTTCTTTCACTGGAGCAGGACAGGTGGAAGTAAGGTGGACACAGGAGGCAGTGCCATGGGGCGGACTGTCCCTCTCTAGGGAAGGCTGTGTGCAAGTGCTCATACTTTTAATTTTTTTAAGAAAAAGATGAGAGAAATCCTACTTCCAGTGCAACATCAAAGCTGAGATTTTTTTTTTCTTTTCTGCTGAAGGTTATGCTTCTATTTCTCCTTTCCCCTTCCCCTTGCCTGGGAAAATCATGTGCAAATTACATCATTCTCTCTCTACCAATAGTGTATGAGCTACTCAGTACAGAAGCATATGTAGGAGCTGAACAGATTTGATTAAAATAACTTTTTCTAATTGTAAATGTAATTCATTCATATAAGGAATTTGGAAAATAGAGAAAGGCATTCAAAATAAAATTAGTATCAGCTTATAAATATAACTTAAAAAAAACCACTATGATCTATTTCCCTCTAGCCTTTTGTCTACATATTTGTTATAAAATTAGGTTATGTTCATATAAATTTATATCCTTTGTATTTATATTATGCATATTTTTCTACTTTATTAAATACGTGTCAAAATTTTGAGCCATAATTTAATAAACCTCTGCTTTTGGATAATGAGGTTGTTTTACTCTGGGGAAAAAAACACCCTTACACATAAAAGATTATTTGTACTTTGATTAATTCCTTAGGCTAGGTTGCTGGGCATCTTAATCCATTAGGGCTACTGTAGCAAAAACATCAGGGACTGGGTGGCTTAAATGGTAAACATTTATTTCTCACAGTTCTGGAGCTTGGGAGATCCAAAACCAAGGGGCCGGCAGGTTTGGTGTTTGGTGAGAGCACACTCCCTGGTTCACAGCCAGCCATCTTCTTGCTGTGCCTTCAAATGGTGGAAGGGTGGAGGGAGCTCTCTGGGGTCTTTTTTTATAAGGGCACTAATTCCGTTTATGAAGGTTCCACCCTGGTGACCTAATCACTTCTCAAATGCCCCACCTCCTAATGCCATCACAGTGGGGATTAAGATTTAACCTTTGGATTGGGTGGGGATTGCCACATCCAGTCTATAGCACTGGGCCAATTGGTATAGATCCTCCTCTAAAAATAATCTGATAATAGTAAACTTTTGTTTATTTTTAAACATAAGGACCTTAATAGTAAACTTTTGTTTATTTTTAAACTTTTGTTTATTTTTAAACATAAGAATAGCCAGCAGTAAGCTTGGTGTTGTGGCCCTTTTTTATTAAGAGAATGGCATTTATTTAAATGGTTACACATTAGTCTCTTTTGCTCACAGTTATGTTGTATCTCACTCAGCACATCCTGAGTTATCAACAGGTCCGGTAGGTAGAGTATCTGTATTATGTGTGTACTTTAGATCAAGCAATAAGAAATCAATGTTACGATTATCTCTCAATCTAATTCTTCTCTATATAATTTTCTGCCTTTCTCTTATCCTGTTCCCATGTCTCCTTGTCTGTCTTGTGTCCTTGGCTCACAGTTATGTCTGGTGATGACTTCACTTTAAAGTCCACACTATACCTGTTCTTAGTTCAAACAGCTCTATGATTTTAAAACTTGCTGTGGGACATCTGAGGCAATTTGGGAGAGGAGAAAGCACACAGTCTGCTGGGAACTGCCCTCCTGATTCTGAGGTCCCTGTGCGTAAATATGTACAGAACGGTTAAGTGTTTGGAAGTAGGAACGTCTGGATCTGACTCCCAGCTCTACCTCCTTGGGCCAGGAAACGCATGGCGTCAGGAGCTCCTGGTGGTTGTGCTGCGTGTAGTAGTAGCAGCAGCAGCAATTGGGTACATTCAGACAATGATGTTGTTTGGTTTAGAAAGATACACAGTTTAACATCTATTTGAGAGGGAATGTAAAGACAGAATTTGACTGGGTCACACCTGAAATGAAGTGAAAATAAGCTAGTATTCAATCCAGAAGATTTAGTTTTTCTGTTGCAGTTTCTAAGTAAAGTAATGGGAGGTCTGAAGAAATTGCTTCTATCAAATCTTTGGACATTTATGGGGGTAAAGAAAGGGAGTCCAATAAAGTAGAGGCAGATATATATGTACTAAAGATCTTTCCAGCCGCTGTTAAACCATTGTCATGGAGACTTCATTGAAGACAAAGGGCTGCATCCAGTTCTTCGGTTTGTTATTTTTAAAAATTAGCACTAATTCAAAAGCTGACTTTCTTCCTCTCTCTTCAGCCAGCATATGTCCCAAGGAAGCTGATCCCAATAACAATCATCAAGCAAGGTAATTTTTATGAGTCTGCTCTGGATATGTATTTAGAACCATTTTAATACACTTTTTAAACTTAGATAATTAAACATTGCACATATTTTCTGAACTTTTCTGATTATTGTTTTTCAGAAAAAGTTTGAAGAAATCATTATGGTCTAGTAAATTAGAAGTTAATAGGTAATTTTGGCTCTTGTACCAGTAAGCTAAGTCATGGCAAGTCACACTGGTTGGACAACTAGGGACAGAGCAATCATAAGTATTCAGTTTTAAAAGGCCTTTAAATATGTGTGTTTTAGTTTAGGGTTAAGTTACCATACATGAAGAATACCATTAATGCGATATTTGGATTAATGAAATAAAAACTATAATTTAGTGGTCACTTGGAAAGTTAAGACATCCAACCTTCAAGAATGATAATGTCTTATTTCACTTTATCATCCAGTTGTCTTTTTTTTGACTTTCAGTTTTTAAAATTATTGAACTGATTCTATTATGTGCAGAAAGTTTCTTGGTAGAAGAGATTGGGCACTTAAAATTGTTCATTTTAAGAAAATAATATACCAAGTGTACTCGCAAAGCAGGGTCAATTGATACTGGTATTATCCAGTGATTCTTTGCTTTGAGAATATATATTTTCCAATTTTTATTTATTAGGTCATTGCCTCTTTTGTGCTAGTTCTTTAACTTGGGTAGGCTGCAGGGGGTGGAGATCAGAAAGGAAATTTTCAGCTCATTAGAATAGAGTACTTTATGATAGAGTAACATCCTTTCATTAGTTATAGGCATTGTTGTTAAGGTAAGATGTGCCTTCTAGTCCTTTCATTGGCTGTGTAGTCAAGCCAATGAGTTCCTTTCTATTAATTGAAGTTAGATTGGGGCTTCTTCAGTGCAGACTACTTCACATTATTAGCTTCTTACTGCTGTCTGACTATTTCCCCCCAACTATTATCTTTTTGTATTTCAACAGTGATTCAGAATGTTACTCACAGGGCTTCGATTAAATCCCCAGATAGGACTCCCATTGGAGGAACAATACTGGGTGAGTTAGTCTTGAACTCTATATCTAGATTAAGAATATCAGGTTATTTTTTTATAATAGAGCCTTTATGGAATTTTATACTGTGAGTAGGTTTGTTAAATTGATGTTGGTTCATTTTCTTTCAACATTTAGGATCCTTGGCTGTGTTTATTCCAGGCTAGGAGCCAAGAGATGCTACCTCTATCCCAATGTGTTAGAGAAACAACTCTAGCTCATGCCTAGTGGGAACGAGGGCACCCATCCTACCTACCCCACAGGGTTGTTGCAGTTATGAGAGAATCTTTTGAATATTGAACTTCTCTTTTTTTTTTTTAATATTGATTTTTTTTTTTAATGTCTTTATTGATTTCAGAAAGAGGAAGGGAAAGGGGGAGAGAAAGAAACATCAATGATGAGAGAGTCATTGATCGGCTGCCTCCTGCATGCCCCCTACTGGGGATCGAGCCCACAACCCCGGGCATGTGCCCTGACTGAGAATTGAACTGTGATCTCCTGGATCATAGGTTGATGCTCAACCACTGAGCAACACCAGCTGGGGTGAACTCTTTTAAAAATGATTATTAATAATGGTGTTCTTTGTTCACCACGCATCTTAAGCAGCCATTTAACAATTTTTGAGTCCATGGATTAAAAGCCAGAAGATTTTGGCAGTTCAGTTCTAAATATGAAAATGATTCTGTTTATAAGGTAGTGTTATTTTTTCCAACATTTTAAAGTTGGGGTTAAAACTAACTAAGCAAAATCAGTGCTAAACTTCATGTTTACTAATCTCTGACATTCTGAGCTTGATTTTGTGTCATGCTGCACTTTCTTCCTCTCATCTTTACTTCTGTTTCCTTGCAGTCCACCTTGTCGTTCCTGGTCTTAATGAAACCACTGTAAAACTTCCTACATCCATAATGTTTGAGATTTCAGATGCAATCAAGACACAATTAGGTAAGCAGCAAAGTTCTATGGTTGAACTTCTCAGTGACTGAGCACTAGCACTGATATTCCTAGAATATCAGAGGAATGCAGAGGATGAACTATTTGGAATCTCAAAGTAAAAGTAAGGAACAGGCATATGTAGTGTTGATGGGAATGTAAGGTGGTATAGCTGCTATGGAAACAGTGTGCCCACTCCTCAAAAAATTAAAAATAGAATTACCGGAGGATTCAGCAATTCTACTTCTGGGCATATAACCAAAAGAATGGAAAAGAAGTTCTCAAAGAGATATTCGAACACCCACGTTTGTAGTAGCATTATTCACAGCAGCTAAAACATGAAAGCAACTCAAGTGTCTGACAGGTGAATGGATAAGCAAAATGTGATTTATACATATAGTGGAGTATTATTCATCCTTAAAAAGGAAGGAAATTCTGACATATGCTACAGTATTGACGAACCTTGATGACATTATACTAAGAAAAATAAGCCAATTTCAAAAAGACCAATATTCTATGAATGATGGTTGCAAGGGACTGGAGGGAGGAGGGGAATGGTGAGTTAGTGGTTAATGGCACAGTTTCAGTTTTATAAGATGATGAGAATTCTGGAGATAGACAGTGGTGATGGTTGCAGAACATTATGAATATATTTAATACTGCTGAGCTTTATATTTAAAAATGGTTAGTACCTTAAACTTTACGTTATGTATATTTTACCACAATTAAAAACTTGGGGGAAAAAGAGGCAGAGAAGTTGGAGTGTTGAAGGTATTAAATCGCATTCTATAGGGAAATCATTATTTTATATTTATATAAAATATTAAATTTTTACAAAAGAAGAGTGAACATTTATCAAACTATCCAAAATACACACATTTATATAGGGATAGTTTTCAAGTAGAGTAATCATTGTAAATTACATTTAGTGTACTATAGTATCAAGGGATCACTAGATGCTTTCCGTAAGAACTGATGTAAAGGTCAGGACTGTTAGCATTATTATTATTATTATTTTAAATATATCTTTATTGATTTCAGAGAGAGGAAGGGAGAGGGAGAGAGAGAGAGAGAAACATCAATGATGAGAGAGTCATTGATCGGCTGCAGCCCGCAACCCAGGCATGTGCCCTGACCAGGAATCAAACCCCGATCGCCTGGATCCTAGGTCGGTGCTCAAACACTGAGCCACGCCCAGCCGGGCAGCATTATTATTTACCTGAGATTGCTACTGCATCCAACTTCTAGGAAGAGCCTGATATGATTTCAGAGTTTAAAAAACATAAAACATAACAATTTGGAAAACAACACACCAGCAGAACTTTTTAAAATAGCCCAGGGAATAATTGTGGTGGCCGCTGGGCTTAGTTGCTGCTTCTGAGTATCAAAGTAGTTCAAATTCTCCCTATAGCAGAGGATCTCAGACTTGATCAAGCATCAGATACCCTGGAAGGCTTGGAACACACAGACTGCTGGGCCCACCCCCAGAGTTACTGATTCAGTAGGTCTGAGAATTTGCATTTCTTACTAGTAGGTGATACTGATGCTGCCGGTCTGGGAGCCATACTTTGAGAACCACCCCTCTAAAGTTTCTGGAGACTGTCTTGGGCTATTGATAAATATGGAAGGAGATGGTATGATGTGATAGAAATTGAACAAGACTTAAAAATGCAGAATATTTTTCTGTAAAGTAGACACTAGCTAAGAATTTCAGCATTTACATAATTGAATCTTCACATTGTAGAGATGCAAAAACAGAGGCAAAAGCGCCTGTTTGGTAGCATTCAGTCAACAAATACTTATTAAGCGTCGCTCTGTGCCAGATAGAAGTGGCTAGGGCCTATCATGGTGAGTTACACAGACACAGGGCCTGCCCATCCTGGGACCTCAGACTTATTTTTCCCTTGTTGGAGACCTGAGCTGTTTGCTTTTCTGATGGTAGGCAATCAGACTGTAACTGTTTTTAAAGGTGGGAACTCTTAAACTCTCCTTAGCTGTTATTTGGAGAACTTCCTGGCAGGAGGAGGAACAGAGCCTTAAGTGGGTATAAGTTCCCTTAATAGGTGGACTATTAGACTTACAACCTTAGAAAAATTTTCAAAGCCTATGCATCATTATTTCCTTAAGATGTGAAAATATTTGCCAATCAACCTTTGTGATTTTGTGCAATCCTTACATTTTTACTGAATTTTAATGTAAAATACTGAATATTTTACATTAAAATATTCATAACTGTTAGTACTAGAGTGAGTTACCTCCAAGAACATAGACAAGTGACTCTAGGCTTCATATCCTTAACCTGTACATCAGACTTGATCACCTCCCTTGTAACTGTAAAACCCTGTGACTCAACTTTATATCACCTGAATGCTGGGCTACGCGCCAGGAAGCTTCCAAATGAAATGCCTTCAGTGAACCTGTGTTTGGAATCGGGGCTCAGGACTTTCACACTCACCTGTTCTCTGTCCAGAGCCTATATGCTGCCTTGCCCCACATGTAGGAAACATTTGTTTGGAAAGAGAAAAAGAGCCAGCCAATCTCTTATTGACTGGTCCCTAATCTGGCTATCAAAACTATAAAACCCAGGATATGTGAAAGAGACTGAAAATGAGCAGAGTTTTTCCCAGGCCACTGCTGTTAGTTTTGAATTAGAAGGTGTTTTAGCCCCTAGTCTTTAGTCTTGAGCGATATTCCTCACCCTTTTATTTTGTTTTTCTGATATAATTCACTAAACCTTCAGGATTGTGATTTTAATAGAGAAAATTGTATGCAAATAGTTAAATATTTCTTTTAACTTGTGTTTCTGGGGAAATACCTATCAAATTTAACATGGCAAATGTCTTACACATTGAAGAGATTGATAGCCGGTATGTTTGAAAATGTCTAGTAAATCCATCAAATGTAACGTCCTAACAGACTGCATTTAAAAATTTACATTTTAAATTTATTGTATTTTTAAAAAATGTGAACATAAACAATCTTTTATACTACCGAGGGAGACTTAAACCTTCCTGGAGTTATCACTGCAATTCAGAAAAGTCCAATTTTTTGATGGGGTAAATCCTAAAATCCTCACTCCAGCAGTGCCCATCATGGCACATCAAGAGATGCCTGGCTTTTGTTCTAAGGACACGTGGTGTGGGTAATGAGAGAGATAAACAAGAAAGCCAGTATTACACCCACATCGCCCTGGGATATACAAAGGGGTTGCCAAAGTCAAGACTTAGCTTGCCAAAAATTAAAGGAAACAACAGTGTTGAAAAAAAGGTGCAGAAGAATCAGAGAGGAAAAGACATTTCCTGGGTTTTAGGTCATTCTGATGGCATTTTGCTCCTCTGTTGCCAAGACTGCGCTTGTACATAGAGAGTGTAGGTGAACGCTCAGGGTTGATAGGAAAACATAAAATCCCCCATTTAAATATTTCTCCATCTACCAATTTCTCTGATCCTGAAATGCAATATTTAGAAAATACAATATGCCTTTGTAAGGAATGGGTGATGTGTAAAGAATACAGTTTTCTCTTGGGAAGGTAGTTTACCCTTTTTTCTTTTTCAGCCTAATTTTAGGCTAAGGTGATTGCCAGCTAAGGATATGTTTAGAATATAAGCTAAAGCAAAGCAATTTAGAACATTGCATGAAAATCTAGGATCTGGGGGTAAAATAAATTAGTAAGTAAATAAATAAACAGAGTCCTAGTCAGCCAGGCAACCACCAAGAACACAGGATATTACACCGGAAGCAGAGGGTTAGCAGACGTGTCCAAACTAAAGGATCAGAGGACACTGAGAAAGAAGAGACCACGAAAGAAAAACCTTATAATCTTACATTCGAAAAATAAAAACACCTTCCTATGGCACATGCTGAAAGTAACAGAACCAGAGCTTGTTCATAAAAATTTGTAACCTGAATGGTTTTTCCTATGCTAGCGATCACAGTGGTTCTAAACAAAAACTGCGACTACAGAAAAAGGCAGGAAAAAGTTTGATCGAATTTAGAAATTTTGAAAATAGAATTTTTCATAAAATTATAACGGCTCTGTGTTTTTAGTTATTCCAGAAATAGAGTCCCCTCTCTTTATGCCCCACTAAATTAATTTGAACAATGGTATTAAACATTTCCGTTGTGCATCTTCATGTGCTCATGAGTCCAAAACACACACATGGCTATTAGATATGGTACAGCAACTGTGTAGCACTTGTGATACCTATTTCTACAGTGCAGACTGAAAAATGATTGGCTTCTATTAGCACTGTGAAAGGGATTACTTTATAACTGCCTTTGTCCATTACAAGTAAATAAGTACTTTATGCCCATGTCAACTGAAAGGAAGGAAATGGTCTTTGCAGCAGTGATGTGAACTGCAAAAGGAGGTTCCAAAGTCTGCACCCTCGGACGACTTGGAAAGAACAGGGTAGGCCAATAGTTCTCAACAGAGAGCAGTCTTGTCCCCCAGGGGAAAGCGGGCGGTGTCTGGAGACATTTTTGGTTGCCACAACTACACACATGCTGGTGGAATCCAGGGGGTAAAGGCCAGAGGTGCTACTAAACGTCTCGTAACGTAGGAAAGGCCCCACAACCAAAAATTAAAGCAGCCCAAAATGTCAATAGTGCTGAAGTTGAGAAACCCAAGAAGTTCCTGTACAGCCTTAGGACTCTAGAAATTCCCATCTGATTATAATCAGTTCAAGGTGATGTGATCAGGGCATCTTGAAGATGAATTAATTCTTTCGTGCCACTAGACTGTTTCAAAATATTACGAGTAGGTCATTGATTTAGTGTGGAAATAACTGAATCAAGTTAATTTTTGGTGCATTTTAAAAATGGGGACTATGTTAATCATTGGGAAACTGGTACAGAAATGTTCTTTCTTTGAAAAGGGATACCTAAGTTTTAGAAGGATGTTTCCTAAATAGTGGTCTGAAGAGGGGGGAAAAAAATCTATTTTAATCTTTATACTGAATCCCTACAGTGACCAAAACAAAAGTTCTTTGTTAACATGTGGCTCAAATAAATTACTGTCGGTATTTTTTTGCCACAAATATTTTCACATAATTTAGTTTCCCATGTGTGTTATTCGTGCTTTTCTAAAATTTCAGTGTCTGAACCTATTACGTGTTTTACCATGTGCAATATGGAAATTTTCTATTCGTTGGTTTTTTTTAAAATTGGGAATACTTGAATATAAAATTCCGGTGAGTATTTGCAATGCAACATATGCCTTCCAGAAACTATGAATCGGAACGACTTGAGAGTTTTCCAAAAATTGGTTGTGGTTATTTTCTTCATTCCAAAGCCAACTTAGATCTTAAAGAAATGCTGAGAGTTCATATGAAGGGATTCTTAAAATTGTCATCTATTCATGCTAATCCCTGGTAGAAATGCACAGTGAATTTGTTGACTGCCTGGTGGGAAGGGTAAGAGCAGAATAGATTTCTGAAATAGTCTGTTACTTGATTATGTTTTGAATGAATTGTATTTGGACACTGTGTTATAAGGATGTGACATAAATTGTTTGTTCTGACTTTTTTTTTTTTTTTTTTTTAGCTAAGAATGAAACCTTGGCATTACCAGCTGAATCTAAAACACCAAAGGTAGAAAAAATCCCGGCACAGCCCATAACAGGTAATGAGACCCTGTGTTGTTAACTTTGAGAGAATAGGTAATATTTTTTTAAATAGTAAATGATTGACAAGCCCGTACTTTTCTTCAGTGAAGAGCCAGTAGGAAACTTATTTTGATTGTAAGCACAAAACGGTAGGTGATTCTAGGTCCTTAATCTAATGTTTGGAAAAACAACAGATGCGAAATGAACTATTGAACCATATAACTGATACGTAATAAGGAAACTGCAGTTTTCACTCTGAGCGAAAGTTGTTACCTAACATTCTGAAATAATATTTCACAAGTGGTCAGTTGAGCAAAATGCCAATATCCTTCACAAATCCATAGCTTGAAGTCTATATCATTTGGCAACAATATCTTTGGAAGGTGAACAATCCTAATATAGACAATATATAATAGTTCAGTAAAGACCCTTGAAAGAATAAATGCAGTGTGCATTTTCCCCACAGTTTATCAGCCGTTACTAACAAACACTCAGCATTTCTGCTATGAATGAGCTGCCCAAGTCCAGCCCAGTGGGGACACATTATTATCTGAACAACAGAGTTTTTGCCAGAGCAATACCACCTCATCTAGGACACAGTGAAGCAAACATCTGGCAAGAATTTCCCCAAATCCACATTTAGCAAAGTCACTCCAATCTAAAGTAAAATTATTAATCCTTTAAATTGCTATAAATTGAAATATTAGTGATATTTACTTTATACTAAACTCTTGGACTCATCCAGAGAGATAACGATTAGTAGGGAAATAAAATAATGTGATTTCAAGAAACCAATTCGAGTAGGGGTATTTCTGACAAAGCAAGAAGTATGCGGTTCTGCCTCAAGGAGAGAGATGGACCCTCACCTTCACGGAGCTGGGGCAGAGGTAGAAGCTATTCAAGATGCTGAAGTAATTTATGGAATGAAATCCCTAGGTAATTTTCTGGTTTCAATATAATTGTTCAATACCAATAAAAACAGAGGCATGACCCCATGATGGCTCCACCTTTTTTTCTGCCCCAAAGGCCCTACCCAATTATACTTTCTTCTCATGGCACATAATCTCATGGGAGAGTCTACAGATTTCTTAGTTGTCTTCCAAATCATCTTCACAATTTTCCATTTCAGAAAGACAAACACCGTAACTTATTGTTCAGTGTTACTGTGTTCTTGCGAGTCCTTACCCTGCAAAATTTCTGGAATTGTCTGGCTCTCGATTCATCCCAGATCTCAGTGATTCTGGTTCTTATTCCTTGAAAATGATTTAGCTGAGGTCGTCTTTGCCTTTGACCTAGCATTTGGAGCACCGTGGTAGCTGAGCATTTGAATCCTTATGGTAATTTCAACCCAGTTCCAACCTTTGCAAGTTAACTGCAGTTTGAAAGAAAGAAATCATATAATGTAATAGTTCTCTGGCTTACTATGCCCCAGACATTGTGCTAAGCCCTGGAGATAAAGAGAAAGTAAAAGGCAGACAAATAAAACATGATTAATCTGATAAATACATTCATGGAGGTGATTTCAGCGTGCTTTCTGTAACACATGGAAAGTGGACCAAACCCAGAAAGGAAAGGTTGGGAACAATGTCAGATCAAGCACCTGGAGCAAGCAAGCGAGGGAGTCCTTAACATGAGTAACTTGAAAAGTATGAGCTATGTGTCACTTTGGAATTCTAAAGAGCAACAAGTGTCTTATGATCTTTGGTTGTTTCATAATTTTATCTTAATTTGTAAAGTTGTCTTTTTTACCTTCCAGTGACTCCTGACTCAGTTCCAAGAACCACTAAACCCACTGTGTCTCATACGTTAGACACTTCAGAAACAACACTGGGTAATTCTAAGAAGTTTTTTACTAAAACACAAGCAAAACCCTCCCAGCACTCATAGAAAAGTAACCCAATACCTTACCTTTCCCCCATCTCTTCACCTCCTCACTGGCAGTAGTTAATCTTCCTATTTCTTGGACCAGTTTCATTAAAGAGTTAACGACATGCCTTGATCCTGGTGGGTGACATTCTAGGCAGCTCTGGCTGCCAGCTGCACACCCTTTCACCAGTCTCTTGGGATGGATAGGAGAACAGAGCGTCAGCCTTTTAACCCAGTGGGCTTGGAGAGGTGCAGGAACCTGGAAGCCTTGACTCTGTCTGTGCTATTTGTTTTGACCAGCTTTTCCAAGTCGTGTGTGTACTAAATATGAGGAGAATCCCAAAACTGTCATGCTTTCTAATAAGAATTTCATATCACTCCTGTTAGCTGCTGCTAGGCCCATGTGGCTCTTAGTTGCTTCTTTCTCTTAAGAAAATGTTCAGCATGTGTTTCATTTTGTATTTGTGATGTTGATCATCCGTGCTGAACTATGGCCCTTTGAAAGTGTACCTTCAGATTTGAACAGCTATGTCAACCTTTCCAGGGACAGCCAGCTATTTCCATGAATGGCACACTCTGAGCACACATATCACATGATTGTGGTTAAGCGTCAAATCCTGATTCATACAGTTGCTAACCTAGTTCTTCTTTATTGTAGTTCTCAGTGGAAAGACTCCGGAAAGATCGCAAACTATTCTAATACCTAGGTTTGAATTACCGCTGAGCACTCTAGGTAAAAATTATTAAACATTGCAGTTCATTATAACCTTGGAAATTTTATGCATGCTTGAAAGACATCCTTAGGCTAATTTATACAAATTTATCTCCTCACAGGAAAGAAGAGACACTTGGCTTATAAAACAATGAGCTCCCCAACACCAAGTTTTCAAATGTTATAAAATCTTTATTTTATAATTTAGAGTCCTAAAGAGTCTCTCTCTATAACAAATCCTACGTTTGTTTTTTCTTTTTGGTGGTCATATTTTGATGTTATATTTGATTCTTTTCATTCAAAATCATTGTGTCACTGAATAAATTTTTTCTACATTTTCTCTAAATACCCTTTTCTCAGTTGTTTCTCTTCACAGAGAAGATATTTTTATAATACTTATGCAGACTGTTTCTTAGAACTCCTCAAATTTCTTTGAGTGCAATATCAAAAAAGTTGTTGGGGGTGAGCTTAAACATAAAGCCATGTAGTCTCTAAAATTCTATTTTTAAAAGCTAGTAGATGGACAGATGTGTCTGATGCTTGATTTGAGTCTAAATGAAATATAGACACATATACACATAGCTGAGGAAGTTAAGAAACAAATTTAATAAAAATGAAAAGAGCTCAAATTCCTCAAATATAATGGTTTGATTATAAAGGAAAATAGAAAAGGAAGCTTTATTATGTCATTCAGTGTTGAAACACAGGATGAAGAAATACTACTAACAGTCCCTTACTTAACATGAGTAAATTGCCTTTCTGTGTTTATTGTCTCAGTAAAATCTTTTCTCTGTTTCTTGCACCTCAAGTCGTAACATTTCTTATGTGTTTCTTTACAGCTCCGAAAAGATTTCCAGAATTTCCTCAGGCAAAAACACCCTTCCCTTTTGAGAAAGCTGGGGGCACCTTGGGTAATAACAGCACCTGAAATCTGGTGTTAAGATGTGGGTGGTGATTGCTTAATTCTGGAGGACACATTTCCTGGGTCCTATCCCTGCAAACCTCAGTGAACTGATGCTCCATTAATTTGGCCAAACAAGTGGTTGATTTTGTAACACAAATCCACTGTGTTACAAATCTTTATTTTATATTTTGCTTTAATTTAAAAGCAAAAAAAAAAAAAAAAAAAAACCACCAATATGTCTGGATTTTTTAATAAATTTAGTACAATCATCAGTCTGTTCATTCCACATAGCTCATTAAGTTAGTTTTCTGTCCTCAAAAACAAGAGTATCATGCCAAACTTTGGTCTCTCTCTAGTCACTAATCAAATGCTCTCAGAATGGGTACATATTAATTTCTACTTGATAGATGATGGGTTTTTGATTGGGTCGGTATGTGCTTTTCATTGCAGGACTCTGGTAGTCAGCCATACCAGCAACCTATTACTGTTTCTTGTCCTCTTGAAAAAATCTTCAGCAAATTCCCTTTCTTTTTGCTGTAGCCTCAAGTGAAAAGCCATGGATTGCACCTATAACCAAAACATCTGAAGATTCCAAAGTTCTACCTCCTCACACTGGTAATTGCATTCTTTTTAAAAAATAGATTCTAACGACAGTATTGAATAACTTCTCGTTTTTTATTTTATAGGTTTCTTAATAGATTATCAGTATACTCTATAGTAAATGGTAAAGCTATAATTCTTTCTTGATACTTAAGTGAATCTTTTTTTCCTGTCAGTACAAAAGCAAAATGTTTTTGCATTTGTTTTAAAGATCTGTATTAACATCTGTACATCAAATTAGAACTTTGGCTAGAAGATGAACTATGCTTTGGCTCATTGATTTTCTAGAGATCTCTTTAGTGACATGAAAGCAGTAATGGAAATAAGGATCATCATCATGGGTCTGATTTAACAGTATGAGCTAGCAGGTAGATGTTGGCTTCTTTTTCATCCATGAACTTTTTTCTTTTTGAGTGGCAATTACTGCTATTTATTGAGCACCTTTTATGTGCCAAACATCGTACTAGGTACCTGGGAGTGAGCTGTGTGACTTGGGGCCCAGGAGCCAGTGATAGGACATTGCATCCAGGGTTCGACTTTTAAAAAGCTCCCCAGCCTCTGCATATCCTGAGGTCAGCCTTGATTTGCTCACCAAGGAGGAAATCAGCAAGTCTAGCTGAGTGGGGGCAGGCAGGTTACCCTCCTTGCCCCTCACACCATATCTTGTATTTGTCAACAGTGAACATTTGAGAGCCTACTACATGCAAGATATTATTACTAAGTCCTAAAATCTGTAAGCATATTGTGATACAGAGGGAAGACCACAGGCCTTGGCATTAATAACAGACTTTGGTTCCAGTTCTGGCTTTCCCACTAAACATATACTTTAGCTGTTTTGTTCTACTTTTCTGGGTCTTAGCTCTTTGGTAAATTGTGGTGATTGGCTTTTTCCTGAGAATTGTTGTGTTCCACCACTAAAACTGATTAAGGGAAATAGCTCTCCTTTTTTAAAAATAGATTTTTCTCAATTAAAAAATTTTCTCCTATGTATATTTTCTTTTATATCTAGCAGTCAAGTAAAGAGGGTAGATCTTCAGCATATGAGAATGAAAGAAAACCTCAGGAACCAGTGTGATTACTTCCATGAGTCTTGTTTTACTTATTTGTATTTTAATTTTTTATGTAGCTTCTAGTGATTTTTCTTTGAGCACATATAATATAGTATATAATGTAGTTAGAAGTTCAGGTAATAAAGTTATATAACCTACATTTTGTGGAATTCTCCAGTAGAGGCCAATAGAGGACTGGTTTGAGAAGGAATGAGGAAGAGCCTTCAGGTACATAGGTCTTAGTCAAATGATTTTTTCTCTGGTATCTGTCATGGGCTCAGATCTCAGAAAAGATACAAGGATGTATCAAATAAACTAAGCATGTCTGTTATTATCATCTCCCCTAGTTTTCTCAAGTGGGAAAACACTTGAAAGTTGGCTGAAGCTGTCAGTCAATCCAGAGAAGCCTCAGCTTGGGTCTTTCTAAGCCATAGTTCTCCTAGTCACTGACTTAGAAACTTCAGTGCGATTACTTAATGTGGGTGCAAAAATACGTTTAGCAATCCAGTTTACCTCAGGCCAAAATCTGGGTCCTGGCTAGAGTTTCGTTCTGAGCCTCTAGTTCCATTGGCTATCATACAGGCACAGCTGCACTGTGACTGTGGAACAACAACTCGTCTAAGGGCGTTATCTGCTGCACTGTGGCAGGCCTGGCCTGACTCCCACCTCCTTCCTGAGCATCACGTCTCCCAAACCAAACATTTAAGGGCTCACTGGACTAGATAAATTCTTAGATCCCTTTCATCTCTTAGTTTCTGGGTTATAGCATAGGAGACGCAGGGTCCCCCAAGGTTTCCCTGGAGTAGCCTCCAGTTTTTTTGGTGTCTGTGATTATTCAAGAGCAAAATGACCAAAACCTCAAGGAAACCATGTGGAGTTTCAATGCCTAGAGCATGAATTATATATAAAACCTGAATTGAACCAAACATTGGGACTGGAGAGAATATGTTGGGAAGTGAAGGTTATAGAGTTACAAGGAGGCAAATACAGATAAGGTTAGAAATCCCATCAAAGGCAGAGTTCTTTTTGCCTTTAATTTTAGAAAAGGAATATTCTAGTTTTGCCCTTTTGGAATATAAATAGTGGCTAATGCAGCAGGAAGCAGTTTTACTGTTCAGCTGCCTCACTACTGGCCAGGGCAACTTAGGCTGCCAGAGAACTTCCACCTGTCGACTGCCAACCTTCTCTGGATGAAGTGTTGGGTCTTGTCACGGGCTGTAATAATCCCACAGGCAATGATTGCAGGTATGAGCAGTAGCCCAGGAACACCTAGCCTGCCCTTACAACATTTAATTTGTACATCTCTGCTACTTAGTGGGATCCTTGGACCAGCAATGTTAGCATCACTGGGGAGTTAGTTGAAAAGGCAGAATCTGGGGCTCTGCTCCAAATCTGTTTTTAACAAGATCTCCAGGTGATTTGTATGAACATTAAAGCTTGAGAAGCACTACCATACTGCTAGAGTCTGTAATATTTCACATAGTGCAGATAAGAGTCATCAAATGTAGTTAAATGTGGACAAGAGGGCTCAAATCAATACAAGATTGGTTTCTCAAAGTGGGATTACTATCTCCTCTTTTTGCTAATGGCCACAATGCTTACATCTAACTCTTGTATAGGACTTCTGTAGCATCTTCCTAACATGTTAAATTTCAAGTTAAAATTTACATGCATTATTTGTGATTTAAAGAGTTGATAAAGTCATGTCATTGTTTCATTGATTTCAGCCCTTCTTGTTTCTTGTGATTTTCTGTGAATTTATACATGTACTAAGTGTATCTATTTCCTATTTAGTTTCAATGTATGATTATTTATTTTGTTTTTCAATTACTCATGTGACATTCAAATACAGTTGTTTTGAGAATTAAGAAGACAAAGAGGTAGAGATAGTATTTGAGTGCTGGTCTATAAAACCATTGATCCCATTTTTAGTTGTTATATCCTTTGAAGAAATGATATATTTTAACTGGTATTAATTACATTATTATAGAAAAATTAACATACTTTGTTTTCTGGGTTGGGATGCAATGCATCTATATTTACTATGTCAATTCCCTTCACCCAAAGACCACCAGGAACACACCTGTGTTTAAACAAAGTTAGGCTTATTTACTCATTGCAACAATGGAAAATACATATCATGAGAAACTAGGGGAGCTTTTAGTAAGACAATGTTGGGAAGGACTTATTGTAGGACTTGCTCCAAGGAAGTGAAGCTTTGTGGATAGGATGCTATCAGAAAGTGGAACAATTCTGTGATTGAATATCTTAATAATTATTTATTTCTATCTTATACATAACTTTATACATAGCATATTAATTTATTTTTATTGTTGACACATTACAAATGTCCCCCATGTGCCCCCCTGTTTGCCCACCTCCTCTCAGCCCTACCCCTGCCTTCACTACATTGTCTGTGATCATGGGCTATGCATATATGTTCTTAATAATTCTTAATGAGAAGACAAGAACAACAGAGTGAAGCTGAAATTATGGTTGGTAAAGAAGCAGCAGGTAGTCATATTAGCCAGACTGTGGGGATATTCACTTTTGTGTTCAGCCATCTGTCTGTGTTCCGCACGATCAGAGAGGACTCTTGTTTTTGTCGCCATTTGTCCCAGTCACCGAGTGGTCTTGTTGGATACTGGTGTTCTTTCGAGTTGGCTGGTGCTCATCAGGAGAACAAGCCTAGCTGTGCGTGCCAGACCAGCACTGGATGCCAGTGGTTGCTTTTCTCTTTATCAACCATTAAGCCTGATTTATCAATACCACTTGTAAAATTCATTTTGCTTTGGCATTTACTGGGTTTATTTTCCACATTTACCTCATATTCTGCATCAAATCATCAGAATGCATGCTCTCTAAAGGATTTTTGTATTACTTTTGTATATAAAAGGTTATATGGAAATTCTAACTTGCATGCTAAATATTGAAATTCCTGGGTCATTTCAATAGTTTATGGCAAGAGTGAGACAGAGCATGTGGCATTTGAAATATTCCAGGAAACCTGAGAAGTATATTCATCAAGTCTATTTGTCCTAATCTTTCATTAGTGCTGCATTTTGCGATCTCATTATTTGAACTGTATTTCGTATTAAACTTTCTCTAAAGTACATTTAAATAGGATTGATTTGATTCTCTTGGCAAATCCAATTCTCCTTAAAGTATAGAAAGGAAATTACAAAAATCTGCTCTATAATTACATGCCAGAATGCCAACTTATTTATAAAGTCTACGTTAAAGGAAAGTTGGCCACATTTTAGAAATACTTTAGTGCTTGTGACTGTCATTCAGAAAAGTCAATCTCTCTGATAAGTAGAATTGATGTTATGTTCTGTTGGAAGGTGGCCAGTTGACTGTGATTTCCATTGTTATAGAGCGAGTTCCAGAAAAGCTCTCTGTACCTTCCAACCCCATCCCCACCCACACCTGCACCCTGATAAATTGTGCACTGCATGGATTTGTTGGATTACTTCTTCACTGGAATATTATAATTTTGTATATACATAGCAGTTTTCTATTAAGAGATTCAAAGAGTTGTATTTATACCATCATATTGATCCTTCAGAAGTCCCTGGAAACAGAGAGAGTTACTTTCTTTTATCCTAAGATATGTGAGAGACTTGCCTTTGAACAGGCAGAGGAGCGAAGACTAGATAGACCCTCATTCACTTTTCTCTGAATCTCTCCGAAGCACCGCCCCATGTTAACAGTGAAATGATGTCATACAGCTTGCTTTGACACCTTCACAGAACAGGCCAAGAGCAGACCAAATGTTTTTATTAGAGCCAGGTGCCTTTTAGATTTTTAAGAAAGAACACGTGGGTGTAAGAAAGGCTGGCCATGAGCTATAGGATGAGACAGAGCTGGGCTAATGACCAGCTCAACTCTGTACTATTGAAGCAGCTGTAGACAAGTGATTTAACCTCCTAGAATCCCCAGTTTTCCCATCTATTAAAGGAAAATATGTCATTTTCTTTCACTGGGTTGTCTTAGAAATAATGTGTAAGTCACTTAATCTAATTCATAGTACATAAGGGGTGTCCTGTTACCATTTTCTTACTATAGTGGACTCTTGAATTGAATACATCACCATCCCAAATTTCCTGAAGTGCTATAGATGCTTAATAATAATTAATAAAAAGAAAGAAAAGAAAAAGAGAGTAGGAAAATAGACTCTTATGCTTGTGTACACGTGAACATACCAAATGATTCTTGGGGCTTCATTTCACCTATATAAAATATTTTAAGGAGAATGGAAAGGACACGTGCTGTGTCATTCAAAGAGCCTTGCACCCCCATGGGAATGGCCTGATGTGCCGCTAACCACATGGCCTGGCTGGTAAATTGCCTCACTCAGCCATGCTGCTTAGTGAGAATGGCCTCCTGCATCATCTGTAAATGGGGCTCAGGCCCTGCCTAGACTCAGGGTGTAAAAGATGCCAGGACCAACTTTCCGTGTTTTTTTATGGACATCAGAATTGAGATCAGCAGCATAATGCCGTATATTTATTATCCCCCAGATGGGGTGTCAGCATGATTTCTGAACCTTTGTATGGTTTGATGGGGCGGATGGAAATCAACTTTCTATTTCTGGCTTGATAATGCCCTGAGTGTTACGCCTCCTTAATTTACTTGATTAACCTCTTAACCATCATTTAGGACCAAGAGGGATTTCAAGCCCTGATAAAATAAAGGAAATGGTTTTTTATCTAACCCAGGATGATTCAATGGGTTTATTTTCATCTTTAGATAACTTTCCTGCCTGTTCTTCCCCAGGGTGTCCAGACAAACTGATTTCCCCCTCCACTTGTACTCTAAGAGGGCGACTTCTGGCAAAATTATTTCCCCTTGCACCATAAACGGTGATCTTTAGAGACTTCCCTTGACAGTCAGAACTGAGGATGGGAGACCTCAGTCTTTTCATTAGGCCATTAAAGGGAGCTACCTTTAAGAGTTTATCACCAATTATTTTCAGCGTTTGATTCTTTCAGTTCTTTGTAGAACTGTAGTAAATTGCTAATGCACTTAAGCTCTATCAGTTATTTAAAGACTTGGAAGCTGAACTGGTCATGTGCCTGAGGAGTCCTATATTGGTGGCGAAGCTTTGGCACAGTGGTTTGCTCAGGGTGCTTGAAAAGAGGGTGAGCTCTACATTTGGACCTTATTGCCCGCTGGTCAGGTGTTGATCAGCCTAGATCTGGCCCACCCAGCTGGATTAAGCCCTAGCAAAGAGAAAAAGTAGAAATGAGGATTGTTGCTGCTTCAAGGTCAGGAAAATAGAATTCAAGTGTAGCAGATGGTTTACAGATTTACTGTGGCCTCTTAGAGATTTGTAACCTCAGCCTTTGACTTTACTTCATGAGCATTTTTCTTTTTTTGCAGACAATATTTTCACAAATTTCAGGGTTAACCAGAAAGGCATTTTATTTTCCTATGAACTGAAGGACGCATTATTTATTTATTTACATGCTACCAAGAACTCTGTGGTGTTTATAAATGCTTTTCTCATCAGCTTTTTATGGATATTCCTGTTGTATTTTCCCATTGCCTCTTCATATGTGTTTTTAGGATTGTATTTCCATGGCAGGATACGGCCACACAAGCATATGGCACATAATCGTGTAGTAGAGAAAGATTTGTATGCACACGTATGTGTATCATAGAATAATTAAAGGACCTGTTCATTCATTTTCATTTATCTTTACTAAGAGCATAAACTACCCAACTGTCAAGCTCACTGTTATTTGTTCATTGTAATGGGCATCTTTTAGATTAATTCTGTTTAGTCTCTGCTTTGTACCAGGCTTTGGGGAAGTAACCTTGGAGTGCGGAATGAGCGTGACAGTCAAATATCTGCCCTGATGAGGTCTTTCATCTCAGAATGTATGTTTAAAAATGACTGTCTTTCACATAGTTACTAATATTCACGGCATTTGAGTAAAATAAATTGATAAATTCTTGATAATTGGAAATACCTTGTCTGTGTGACATCATATGTTTCCAGAGCAAGATCAGAGCATTTTTATTAAGGAATTTGCATCTAATCAGGGATTTTTTAAGTAAAAATGTACAACCAACAAAACACAATTTAACAATGTGGTTTTAGGAAGTTATGAGCAAATAGTAATGTGTTTTATTTCATATTATAATATTTTTATCTGAAAAATATAAAAGTAAAATTTAGTTACCATGATAAGTCATTACTGTAGTTTGAAATAATTGCTTGTTATAACCTTTGAATTCAACTACCTGTTTAACTCACATCAGATTTCTGCTCCATCCTTTGGTCTCATTTATGTTCTGTGAATGCAAAGTGAGAGATAGTGCTTAATGCCAAGTAGCTGGAGCATTTCATCCCCTAAGTAAACATTGGTGACGAGATATTTGTCTCTAGACAATAATGCATGACAGCACATACAGTGCCTAAAGAATAAAAGAGTGCACTCCTAATTCTTAGCTATTCATCAGTTGTATAGCCTTTTAAAAACCAAAGGGGCCTGCCCATTCCATGCATTTTACTCGGGTACAGGAGTACATATACAAGAGTTTTGTAAGGAAATCAGGAGCTGTTGATTTTTAGACAGCTTCATTTCAACACTGTCCTCTCCTCTGACATCTACTATTTCAGGGTCAAATCTTGTTTAAGCCCCGAATGAAATGAGGTGGCGGTGTGCTTCTCAAGGTGGCCCAGACAACATACAACCTCCACCAAGTGGTGTTTGTGTGTTTTTAGCACTCCTTTACTACTCAACTCTCACAACTCCAGAAATAGAAATATCAGGGACCAAGCCTGCTGGCAAATGCGTTATTTTAATCTTAAGCATATTTGAGAAAATGTTTGAAAGAAAGAGGTCCCTGACAATTGAGAACTTCCAGATGTGAGCCACAGTTGCCCGAGAAGGATGGAAAGAGGGCTTCCTTCCCCAGGAACGCGCCTTCTGAGAACAAGCCAAGGGAAGATGGCAGCCAGGCTTGGAAACTCCAGAACAGAAGGAAATTGCAAA
Organism: Miniopterus natalensis; assembly: GCF_054644295.1. Lineage (NCBI taxonomy): Eukaryota > Metazoa > Chordata > Mammalia > Chiroptera > Miniopteridae > Miniopterus > Miniopterus natalensis. The sequence goes on from NC_142086.1 coordinate 27,180,183, forward strand.
TGTGGGAAAGAAAGAGAAAGAGGGTGAATAAATATCAACCTGTGGGACAAAATTGCAAATTATTAGAAAGGTAGTCCAGTGTTACTAGATAAAATGGAAAATGTGGGACTTAGGGTAACATAAAGACAGTTGTGGCATTTTTCAAAAGTGACAATACAAATAAGTTATTAATTCATAATTTCTTTCCTAGTATGAGAAGGTGAAGTAAGAGTTGGTCAAGTTTGCTTAATTTGTTTAGTAGTAGATAGAGCTGACTTTGATGGTTCCATGAAATTGCTGAAAGCAAGACTAAGATCAGCATTTCTGTCCTTTTGAAAGGTTAGTCTTCTCTAACCCTTGAAAATTGTGGCTGCACTAAAAACTACAGTGTAATGGATTTACGCTCAGAATGTTTGCACGTTTTAACTCATAATATTCTGTTTTCTGAAGATTTTGCAAAGCAGTAGATTCATCTTCACAAGCTGAAATGTATTTCCTGCCTCTTCAGTATGTGGTACAATATAAACTGTCCAATCTGCATGTCATAGTGTGTCACAAGGTCTACTGTCCTCTTTCTTACAGCTTCCACTAGCGGTGGTTCAAATCATTACACTGTCAATGAATTACAAGTAACCCTGATGAGTGAATTTTCCTGTGAGCGCCCCACACTTTTCTAGTTTTTTTCTGTACAGCCATTTTGAATGGGCAAAGAAAGTAGCATCTACCTCACAACAATTCAGGCTTCTGTACACCTGTCGTGATCATAGTAACAGCTCTTGGTGCGGAAGAGGGAACATTTTTATTTTGGTGCTATTCTTGCTTGCTGATTCAACTCTTATGTGAACATGAAAATTATTCTTGTTTTAAAACCAACCTTTTTTAAAGGTCACTCTGCTTTATTTCATGTGTAATAGAAATATTATCTTTAAATGCACCTAGATTATAGAAAAGTTCATAGCTTAATGAAGGACCACAGAAAGAAGGCTGCCTCCAGGGAAAGTGGCAGGAGGAAAAATGCTAGAGGAAGAGCACAGGTCTTAACTCTGTCATTCCTGTCCCTGTGGACACTGAAAAATATGCTGAACTTGAGAATCCTGTGTGTGACCCCTAGCAAATGTCATCACCACTATGAATCTCAACTGCATCATCTAGGAAATGGAGATAATTCCCTTTTATCTATGAAGAGGGGCTAACGTCTGCCTCACTTATTTCTCAGATGTTAAGAAGGTTATATATGATAGTGATGTGCAAACTGTAAAGTGCTGTCCAAATGTTAATATAGCATGATGGTAACTTTTACTAATCAGAAAGACTAAGGAATAGACTGTGCGAAGAGTCTCTATGTGAACACTGTTTCCTTCTTTGGAAATTTCTCCCATCTGACTTCGTTTATGTTTATATTCTTGGGAGCTCTTTGATTTAGAGCTGGCACCACTTTATTTTAAATATATAGCACTATGCTCACATCACCCCAGAGGCCAGTATCAGGGCTTGCTGTACAAAGACCTTTATTTTAGGGCAAGAGGGACTGGAGGTTAGTCTTAGTGACTGTTTGTACTTTAATGACAAGACCAGCATTAAAATATGTCATGAAATCTTTTCAATCAACATTAACATCTCTTTTGTTTTACCTTTTCCTTTAAAGCAACTTATGATGTTTTCTCAAGCCCTACAACATCAGACGAGCCTGAAATACCAGAGTCCCACACAGGTATACCCAGCCTCTCAATTCTGTCCTTGGACCCCAGGTGTTCTGATAATGCTGCACCTAGTTCTCTAATTTTTGCTGAATGAAAAAGTGTGCTCTCCAGAGCTCCACAGGAAAAGAAGTAGCAACCTGTGTCAGGGAGGTGAATTCTACCCTCTCCTCTCACTGAGTGATTATTTAAGTGGGCGATGCAGATAGGTTTGGTTGCTACTGAAGCAAAGTAATGGCTATTGCTCTATTGTTCAGAATCATTCTAAAAAGTTTTAGAATAGTAGGAGTTTTCTCTAGAGCAGTGGTTCTACAGTGGGGGTGATTTTGCTCTCCTCTACCCCCAGAGCCATTTGGAAATGTCTAGAGACATTTTTGGTTGTCACAGCTGGAGGAGGTGCTACTGACACATCCAGCGAGTAGAGGCCAGGGATGCTGCTAAACCCCATTAATACAAAGGACAGGTCCCTACAACACAGTATTACCCAGCCCTAAATGTCAGTAGTGCTGAGGTGAGGAATCCTGCTATAGAGAAATCATGCCATTCATCTGTAGAAGTTCAGATGGGTCTAATTTTTGGCATTTACTTAGTGATGCAGCTACAGTGAATTTAACTCAGACCAATCGTTCCTTTCAGCAAGGGTTTATTAGGCACCCACTAAACTTGACCTTGCAAAAGAGTGAAAGTGAGTAAGACTGGTCTGTGCCAGACATGCACATATGTCTGATACTTTATGTGTAGCCTTATCTTAACATTATTTGTGTCATGATAAATAAAAGTGAATAATTTTAAACAGCATAAAATTAAAGAATGAAATAGAATGTTGAAGTTGAGTTCAATTAGTAGTTAAGGAACAATGAAAAGAAGCCAGAAAAATCAGTTGAAAATAAGTTGAATATACGAGACTGGTTCATCATGCTTTCTGATGTTTAAAGTATATATGTTTTTTAAAGTGAGCTCATCTTCAAATTCTAGTAAATCAGTCATTTAAAAATCTTGGTCAGAAATCTCTCAAGTGTTCTTGATATTTTCCCTATATGAGGCATAATTTATTACTCATGAATTTGTATTTTATTCCTGGGGCCTTCTGCTGCTTTTATAAATGTTGACATTTATTCCAACAGCAACACGGGATCCATTTCTGGATTCTGTCCCACCTAAAACTTCTAGAACTCTTGAACAGCCAAGGGCAACACTGGGTAATGTTTTTAACAGAAAAATCCTTCTTTGTTTTCCATCAAAAGAAAAATCCATGTGAATGCCTTCTTTCCAAACGACCATTTATTTCCATCACATCTAATCATTTATTTCTTTCCTATTTCTGAATATATATATATTTTTTCCTATAATGCAGGCATCTCATGTTCCATTTTGGTCTCTTTTTTTCTTTGTACTGTAATAGATGATATTTTTTCCATCGCTAAAGGAATGAAAAGCTTTGAAAACTGCATGGACACTTTCATCACCACCCGTATCACCCCATCTCACGTGTTTGTGGCCTGTGTCACCTCCCTCCATGCCTTGAGTCTGCCTGGAGTCAGCTACTGAACAGTTATCACTCTGATCTTTTCCCCACTTTACATTATTATTTCATCCATCAGCTTTCAAGACTACATGCATTTTCATCCTCGGTCATGTGCTTGAAGCATGTGCTTTGTAACACCAGCTAAAAGCATGTTAAAACCCTTAAAATACCTCATTTTAACTGGAATTACTTGTTGGGTGGGGTGTTTGTGTTTTCAGCTCCAAGTGAAACACCATTTGTTCCTCAAAAACTGGAAATCATTACCAGCCCTGAAATGCAACCTACAACACCTGGTAACTAATGACATTTGTATAGTTGTTTGCTTTGAAAGAACAGATAAAGTAACCAAAAAAAAAATCATGTTGCTCTTTTCTGAATATTTTCAGTAGTAAACATTTCCCTTCATTACCTACCATGAAACTGTCTAGATATTGTGAAGAATTATTTTTTTGCTATACTTCTTTTAAATTTGCCAGCCAGAAAATAGCAGCAGAATTATAGATAAGTATTTTAAAATATATTCCTTTCTAATTAGCACATTCATATACCACTAGGTCAGAGAATTTTTCTCAAAGTCGTCTAAGTATAAAGAGCCCCAAGTGGGCATGAAGAGGAAAAATGGGCAAAAGAAAGATAACATAACCTACATTTTATAATAGAAAATTATTGGAATAATGAAGCTCATTAACTCCTGGTGAGGTTAGTCAAGTGCTACAGAATTAAAGAAGTTCTGAACTTTCCATTCTCTAAATCCCAAATATTTTTTTTGTGCTTCTGCCCTGCTGTTTGGTAAATCATCTTTTATGTTCTTAATTGTACCATGTGTTCTTAAATTCTTCAAAGGTGCTCACTTTGCAGTACATTCGACTGAACATTGTACCCTCAGTTGTCATAGAGAAATTTAATTCCTTTGGTCCAGTCAGCACATTTATTGAGCACCCGCTATGAATACAGCCCAGCGCTGGGCATTCTAGGGATGCAGAGAAACATAAAGCAGCTCTTGCACTCAAGAAGTTTACAAGTTCACACTCCCACCCCTATTGACCCCTGAGGAACATCATTTATGAAAGCTATTTTAAATCTTCTTTCAGCTCCCCTGCAAACCACATCTGTCCCTTCTACACCTAAACGACGCCTCAGGCCCAAACCACCAAGAACCAAACCTGGTAAACAAATATCTCTTTAACTTTTGGGGATATGTAATTCCAAATAGATAATATCCATCTCCTTGCCATAAAAATAAGTGACATGATTCTATAAGTTAGGTTCTTTACAAAATGTGAAATTAACTGAAGATGAGTAATTAATGATGCACAATAACAAGAATCATTTCTAATAAGCTTTTATTAAAGATAAATTTAAAAAATTATGTAAGTGATGTTCTCACATGTTGAATTTTGATATAAACCTAGAAACAAGTCTTGCTATCACAACATGATAGAGTGGGATATATGGTATAATTCTTTTCCTTGGTATGCCATCTCTGTTTAAGTATTTATTAGGCTGACAGTTCTTGTTTTTTGGGTGCCTACTGTGTTTTGAGTTTTCTCCTAGAGCAGTGGCTGAGATGGAAAGGACATGATTCCAGCTTTTCAGTTGCTTATAATCTTAAAAAGATGCTCTCTCATTGTTTATGAGGTATTAACATAAGATCATATAATCCACTTGTGAGACTAATATTCACGTAAAAGGTCAGAAAGATAAAGAGTTGAAGATACAAGCCTCAAAATCTGTGTAGGATTTGGGCAGAGGAAAAAGGAGTGGGGAACAACCTATTTTAAGGCATAGATTTTGAGTGGTAGAGTTAGCTTGTTACCCTGGAGGTGATTTTCTTCATTGTCAAATAATGCACTAAGAATCATACTCAACAACTGGGTTTTACTTAGTTCATTGTAATATAATACAGGCTTTTTAATAGTCTATACTATTATGATTGAATTTGAAAATTCTTTTCCAAAACTTTTACTCACTGCATACTTTATAAACACTGACTACTAGATGTGGCAGAATTTTAACAAGGTCATTCAGTTCTTCTTTGGAGGGTATCTTAATATCTCTTTTCCTTTCCATCACCAGAGAGAACCAAAAGTCCTAGAACAACTACATCTAAACTTTCTAAAAGCCCTGAACCTACATGGACAACACTGGGTAATGATATGTCCTTAGTGGATGCGTTGCTTCATTTCTTGGGAAATCCCGGACCCCGGCTTTTATGCAATATCTCCACCAGTATTCTAACGGGCTTGTTGCAACAGTACTGGGCATCTCATGTAGTACATTGACTCTGTGGCGTTCCTGGTTTTGGACAGCTGGCCCTATAGCAAGTGGATCAGAACGCAGAGCTGCACAGCACCCTGTGCCTTGGAAAGCTGTTAAACCACTGCTTCTTTCTCATCTTCTGTCCAATCACTGTATTTGAAGTTGGGTCTTAAACAGAGTTCTCCATTTTTAAATTAAATTTAATTTTATTTAATTTTTTGCATAAGACCCTCAAGTTCAACATCAGTCTACATTTGGAAAAATGACTATTATGGTATTAGGAGAATTCCTTTATGCTGCAGATCATAGCATTCTACCTATCAGTAAATATTAATTTTAAAACATGTCTTTTTTCCCCCTGGTGCTTAAAGACTTCGATGTAGATAAGAAATATGAAATAAGGGTACAAAATGATTACACTGATTTTTTTAAAGCGTGGACTTAAAAATCACTGTCTTTGTGTAGTTATTTTGACTATTTAGTGGCAGTGCTATTTCTGTTAGGTCAAATATACTCTAGAAATGTTTTTTCAAACCAGATGAAAATTTATCACTGTATTTCCATTAACTGCTACTCTGTGAAATACTCTTTTAATGGACTATTTCCCAAATCTCCCAAGATGATTGGTTCATTCCACTTAAAGTATAGGTTTTCCTTTTGTAACTTTAGACACTGAAATGCCTAAATATTGATTTGTCGATTATTTTTGTCTCTTTATTTTTCCAGCTCCCAGTAAAACACAATTTATTTCTTTGAAACCTAAAATCCCTCTCAGCCCAGAAGTGACACACATCAAACCTGGTAATTACCCTGAATTTTTTTTTCCCTAATATTCCAAGAGTAGGGTTGAAAAGTGTTTCATGCCACTCTTTGGAGCAAGAACTTCTGGTTTGTATTTTGGTGTTTGACACATTTTGCCATGAGAAACGTGATAAAAGGATCGCATCATAACCAACCCCCCTGATATTGTCACGCCATCTCTCTGAGCTGTGTGCAGGAGCATTATGTCATGACCACCTCAGAGAAGCCCCAGAAATAGAATGGTGTACCCGGTGGAGGACTCCCTTGTCTAGGACTATGAAATAATTTCCAGTACCAAAGCTGACTGCAACTCTTACCGCACTGAACAATCGGCTTTCAGGTAGAAAGGGAAGGACTGTTTCCATCCCCTGAGAGCTCTGCCTTGTTTAAAGCTTCTTAGTTTTCAGGCTATAGGACTAAAAAGGGTTTTATCTCCCCGATGCTCCATGACAGCTTTCTACAGTTGGGCTGGTTTCTGAACGCTGATTTCTGTTTACTTCTCAGGAGATATTAATGGTGCTTTGCTGGAGAAGAAAAGGCTCTTTTGCAGGGAGGGGTTATTCTGTGTATGTAATTCAAAATAGAGATAATTCCCTACATAAGGATTGTGGGACATATTGAAGGACCAAATCGTTGTTGTTTTCTATCCAGAATCTATACAACAGTTTAGATGTTGACTTACATGATTGTACATATATGGATCTGTCACCACTCATCATTTTCATCTAAATTTTAAACCCTTAGCTCTGGGAAGAAAGTATTTCTCACTATACTGGTCAATGGATTTTTCATTAATCCATGTTTACAAAGTACGATTATTAAAGCAAGAGATTTTCTGCTTCAGTGGACATGATTTATTTTTTGCAATAAAATTTATAAGGAAGAAAAAATAACTGCTCAGAAAAAGAATCCTAGTGACTCTCTTTAAAGAGACAGTGAGATTTCCAGGTGCAGGTATCAGACCGAAGGAAATGAGGGATTAGGCAAAGGGAGTGTGACCATGAGTGAGGTCTCCTAGTAACAGAAAACAAGTGATGTAGCCTTACTCAGAAAGGCTATTTGGAGAAAGAGGCATAGCTAAGGATACTCAAGAGCCCTAGAAGTTTAAATCAAAGAACACAGACAGTGAGCTATATGAGAGAAGGGTTTTATGTACATTTATTTTTAAATCATGCTTGGAGAACTTTGGATTAAAATAGTAACTATTTATGTTATATTTTGAATAGAGGGCTGTTACCAAGCAGACTGAGAAATATTACTGTATGCTTGGGTCACCAAACTTAAATAAATATTTCTCCAATCTAATTACTTCTGTTACTACAAGTTAAAATGTGAAAACATCAAAAAATGTCTCCAAATGTTAATTACGATTTACACAAGATAATTTACATGGTTAATTTCAACATTTTCTAAAAAGTTAGTTCTGAGAGGCAGTTCATTAATATAAGTAAGAGTTGGAGGGTGTGTTATTATTCTAAGGTACTTGAGCAGAGACTTCCTAATTTGACATTTCCTTTTAAAGTGTAGAAAATTATTTGGAAGCTTAATGAGTTTATATTCCTTTCATGTCTACCTCCTAATCACTTGAGAATATTCATGCTTTTCCCCCTAACAGCAAGTACAGCCACTTCAGAACCTCACCTAAATTTATGCCAACTCAAGTTGACATTGAGGCAACACAGAGTAATGACCGGATGTCTGCAAACTGTTGCTTGGGTTTTAGCTTTTAAAAAATTTATTTATTTTTACCCTAGGGCAGGCCACCATTCTAGCTCTGCTGAAGATTTCTGTTTCTAGCCAAGGTTCAGGAGAGCAAATAAACCACCAAAAGCTGTTGGATTTGAGGGATTTGTTGCCTTTCCCAGCCTTCTCCTCGCACTCTCCTTTTTTTTCCATTCCACTTTCCATGCAGGCTGCTGTTCCTTTGGTTTTCCTTTGTGGTTAAACTAACAAGTAAAAACCACCATTGGTTTTGGCTTGTTTCATAAGCAGAATCCAGTGCTTTCTTGAAAATCCCAGCCATTTACTCTTTCTCAACTCGTCTGCCTCATCCAATAAGAATTATTTCTTTCACAGTTAATCTTTAAGACTAATGACATTCAGCTCTTCAACTTTTAACACACTAGAAAGAGTCTTCCAATTAATTACAGGTGTGGTGGATGGATGGATCTGTACATTGTTGTTGTTAGCCACAAACCCATGAGCAAGTTGTCTTTTTCTTTGTTTCGTGCTGAGGCGAGTGGTGTAGTTATTTGCATGCCACTCAGAGTTTTTATGGAACATTTTTACATCTTAATCTATAACAGCTTAACATTGTCAATAGGGGAAGTCGTCAAACATATATTTGCTTTTAATAAACACTGACTTTTTCTTACATGCAGGTGAATTGGAAGCTTCACTGATAGGGGTCCATATCTGTGTGGTCTCAGTCTATCAGGAATTCAAAACTGCAGGTTTTTCTTTATAAAATTAAAAGGAGTATTCTTTAATCTTTGTAAAGGCTAAAAAGTGCTATGAGCAGTCCATCTGAGTTTTTCACTCTTGTAGAAGGCAACTTTGTAGAAATTAATACATGAATTACAACCTTGAAGTTTTGAAAGAATTTTTGTTGTTTGCTATTTTCAGATGTGGATGCTTTTGATATTTGTTATATTTCATGTGTTGATGCTGCTATATTTTTTCCTGTTCTCCTATAGAATCTGAAACATCAAGCCCCCTCTTGTGCTCATGCGCTCTCTCTCTCTCTCTCTCTCTGCCAATTTGAATGAAATTGGAGGTTTGTTATCTGTTAGAATATTTAAATAATATTGTTATTCAATTTATTCAGCATTTCATGAAATCCAGCACTGCTTTTTGACTTCTGTTGATTTACTAACCAAAATGGACTCAATTTCATGTGTAAACCAATTTGTTCAGCAACAAATGCTACTAACTATGGAGAACAGCATAGGAACACTTTTTCCCCTTTTAGACCATACGTTCATTTTTCATAAAATATCATCAGATCCAGCCAGGCTGAGCATCATCCCAAACTAACAGAACTCAGACACACTTGCAGGTCTAACGGGTCTGCTGCCCATTTCCACTAGATGAACCTGACCGTCTTGCATGAAAGCAAATAGCAGGTGGGCAGGAGCTCCAAGCAACCTTTGCGAGGCTGCCCTGACCACCTGTTAATGGACTATCTCCTCAAGCACTAGAAGTGGTTTTCAGAATATTGGATAGTAGAGAAAGTAGCTAAAAATCTACAAAAAATTAGAAATCTTAATTCTTACTGTTTTTGTAGTTTGCAGAAAGGATGTGGGGTATTGAGCTTTTCTGTTAAGCCAGTAGAACCTGATTGCTCATCAATGAGAGAATACTTTTTATACTAAAGGACATTTAGTTTTATCTTAGATGGTGCCCTTCAGTATTACCTTTGATAATACTTGCTTTTATTGCAGCCCCGGAACCTCAGATTCCAACGCCATCACAGTCAACCATAGGTAATGAAACTTCCTTTAGCTAGTGAAAAATTCGCTCTTTTTTACACTCTCTTTCTTCAACTTTATCCCTAACTTTGGCTTTTTTAAAAATTAATTTCACCCTCGCCGGTGTGGCTCAGTTGGTTGGGCACCCTCCCAGGCCCATGCCCATGCCCATGCCCCAAGGGTGCCGGCTGCATGCCAGGTCAGGGCACGTCCCTCATCTCCAGCAGGGGCCTGCAGGAGGCAGCCAATTGATGTTTCTCACATGATATCTCTCTCTCCCTCTCCTTTCCTCACTCTCTAAAAACCAATTATAAAAAATATTTTAAAAAGAGATTTAAAAGAAATAATAATAAATTCATTTCTTCATTGTTCTTCAGATCTTTCGTTCAGCCATTTTTGCCAGAAGGTAAACTCTCTGCCTATGCTCAGTGAAGTAGAGGTTCTGGGACAGCATGAAAGCCACACTGATTTGGATTTGACACATTCTTGTTTTCAAATTTTATTTTATTTTATATGCTTTATTGTCCCTCCTTATTTTTGAGGAATGTGTCCCGAGCTGCTTTTAACCTGGCAGAGGACCGTGGCTTCCCTAGGATGTACTGCGCTTTCACGCTTGGAGGTGTTTTTCTTCCTTTCAAAACTCCAACACTTGCAGATTTTCTTGAAAAACATTATGTTCTTTCCAGATCTAAATATCCTGATGTGTCAGTAGGAAATTCATTAGAAGACAGAAGTATAACATCTAACCCCAATCTTTATAGCTGCTTTTTCTTCAAGAGAGCAATAATGTGTTCTGCTGGTGCAGTCTTAGCCAATTACCCATATTTTCCTTCATAACACGAACTGTTGGTTACTTTATTGCATTCACATATTCCAAATAAGAATCATACCTTTTTCTTTCCATTTCTCTTTCCAAACTTAGCTGACTGGCTATATTTTTGTTCATTTTGTCTAAAAAAAACACAGGGATCAATTTAAATAAAAAAGGAATTTCTTAGTGGATAAAAGTTTCATCGTTTATATTTGCTCAACTTAGTAATTAAAAATTAAGCATTTTTCATATTTAAATAGATTTCATCAGTTTTCCTTTTATTTTGATTCCTTCTTGATGGTGTTTCATGCAGTCTTAGAACCTGGAACACTGGGAACCAAAACTTCAACATTAGGTAATGCAGTTATTGAGTGAGTGACCTTTGTTTTCTCTTTTTCTGATTGCTGGTATCTTTATTAGCAGGATCACATTAATGGATTAATCCACTAATATTCATTTGTGTGTGTGTGTGTTCTCTGTTCTTCCAGAGAAAAAATTTTAATCTATAGTTTTACAAACTATTTTCATTTTTAAAGTTTACCTTCCCTGAAATAATTTCTGAATTCAAAGCCTTTTAACACATCTCTCTGATATGCAGATTTTTTTAATGTTAAGTGCAAAACTTTTCCTTTTGAATTGTAGGCCAAATAAATTTTAATTTTTATCCCTAGTGGCTTTTTAGAAGTAACTTTTCTCACGTTCCTGTTGAACAAGTACTTCCAAAATTTTTATGAGACTGTCTTCTCTATGCTACACAGAGTTCTGGGTTTTTCATCTCAAAATGGAAGGATAGGGGATCTCTTGAACAGTGATTGTTTATAAATCTTTGACCAAAAATCTATTATATTATTGAAGACTTCACTTAACTGGATAAATAATGATAGAAAGTTGCAAGACAGAAGAGTACATATCCACACTAAATCAAAGAGCTTAAATGTGCTTCTAAGATATATGTGGTAGTATTTGTCCTGTATTAACCAGCTAATTTTCTTTCTTCAGCTCCACCAAAGACCAAACAACCAGGTCGTCGCCCTCGCCCTAAAACCACACGTAGTCCAGATGTGCCCAAGTCCAAACCTGGTAAATGTGATGTTCAGGGTTTCAATTAACACGGAAAGTAGAATATGATAGCTTGTGCTATAGTAGCTACCTACTACCTAAATTGCTGGACTTTAGGAACCACTGAAGTTGATTTCTATATTTAAGCATCTATACTTACTTTCCATATTCATGTTATATGAATATATATTTATATTTTCATTTACAGATGCACACCAGTGAGCTGACTCACTAAGTGTATTATTAAAGTAGGGCAGCCTAAAATCTTACATAGGATGTGTATTTGTGGCAGATGAGCTGAGGGAAAGCAGCAGGGAGGAAAGGAGGGAATGGGGGAGAATAAAAGGGGAAATCACACTGGGGAAAAACCACACAGTTTAAGTAAATATTGAGGAGTAATGTTTCCTTCCTCAAGAGGCCACGTCTTGATATAACTACTGTTTTTGGTTTTATGCTTCTATAGCTCTACAACCTGCTACAGTACACCAGCAGCTCTGGGTGCCCACAGTCGGTAATTCTCCTCTCCAGCTGCTCTCACATTACTTTTGCTTTTCCTACTCTCCACCCAGGCATGCCTGCATTTCTGCCACACCACCACCTTTCGTTCCATGCGCCCCCTCAATTTCCTATCTGGGTCTGAAGAGCCCGAAGATAGGAGACTTCTAGAAGAACCCCTGTGTGCTTATTTAAGGAAGGTCTAGTCTTGGACGCAACTTCCTGGTTCCCACTAACCCTCTTTCCATCACGCGCGTCCTTGTGTCGAGACCATCTGCCCTTTCGCAGGCAGGGGCCTCTGTGCTCATCCTGGACTTGACAGATGGCAACGTTGTTCTCCAGAGCCATGGTCATCATTTCATTGACTTACTCATGCAACCTGTATGACTTTCTCCCCTTTAATAAGCTGCATGAAATAATGGCTGCTTCAGATGTTTTGTTTCTTTAAAAAAATGTTTTTGAGTGTGTTTTGATAACTAGAAGCACAAATACTGTCTAGGGTCCAATATAAAAATAGGATGGTCTTTGTACCTTGAGACCATTAGAAGTCCCAAGCTGGTTTTATTGTTTTTAATACTAATGCTGTTTGATAATTATTTCAGTGTAAGTTCTCAGCATTCACAATAAATCTGTTGCTGTTTTACTCTAGGAAATTCCAGAAATCAGTAGCCATGTAACATTGTGTATAATTTCAAGTGTTAAGGATTATTTTCCACGTCTCCTACTAAGCAAGTTTCAATTTTCTACCTTATTGTTTTTATACTGAAAAAAATCAATTTAATAGAACTATTATAGTTATCATGTTTGAAATTAGTTATGTAGAAAAAACCCTTATTACAGTTCCCATTACTTTTGCTCAAAGACATATTTTGAGCCTTTCTTGAAGAGTTTTTCCTTTTGGAAACATAAGGAGAAATGGATACATGTCCTGCCCTTCCCACACCCGGGAGTTAATTTTGTTATATTTTCACTGAATTTGTATGGTATCTTGCTCAAGCATATGTGTCCTTAATTCTGACAGTTACAGCCATGACCACTATGCTAATTTTTTTTTTAATATGTCGATTTCAGAGGGAGAAAGGGAGAGAGAGAGAGATAGAAACATCAATGATGAGAGAGTCATTGATCGGCTGCCTCCTGCACACCCCCAACTGGGGATCGAGCCCGCAACCCGGGCATGTGCCCTGACCGGGAATCGAACCTCAATCTCCTGGATTGTAGTTGGATGCTCAACCACTGAGCCATGCCAGCTGGGTCATCATGCTAATTTTAATGCCTTTTTCTTTAGCATCAAAACCATCCCAAAGACCTAAAACTACACACTGACCAGACGTACCTCAAATCCAGCCTGGTAAATTTATCAAGGCAAATTTCAGTGCCTTGACCTATAACTAGGAAAACATTGTGTAAGTAATCTTAATCTTGCCCTTCACAGCTCTGCTATGACACTAATTACAGCACCTTTCTTCCTTCAGATTCAAAACCACCAAAGCAATTACTTCCTAAACCCCAAATCACAGCAAAACCCGATATGCCATCAACTAAATCCGGTAAACATAATTTCCGCTTTAGTTTAAGAAGCTCTTTCTTTGGGAATGTTGCTGAAAATGTTTACAATTTGTTATATCACGTAAAACAGAGAAACCCAAGTACAGAACCATGATTTTGTTCATTGTCATCTCAAAATAGTCACACTGATATTTTAACTCTTCAAGGAAGAAATCAATGTGTGGGAAATCAGTAAATTTTTCAACCAATACTGACAGATTCCATTTTCTTAAAGAACTTTTTAGGTTTTGTTTTCTGAATTGGGGTTTGTAATGAATAGGTGCCTGGTTTTTCTGTATCAGGAGCATTTCTGAAAGCCATTTGAGCAGCCACCCCTGGGCAGCACTTGGGAGCCTGACACTGTGTCCTTCCTTTATGGGCACATAATCAGAGCAGGGCCTCCTCTAAAATACCTTATTGACATCTTAAACAGTAACTACTTACTAAGCAATTTCCTGCCAAATAAGGAGATATTTATATAACAGTTCTGAAAAATTCCACTGTTTTGCAATTGAAATTTTCTCCTAAGATTCCAATTAGTATAAAATTCTAACTTACTAAGAGAGAATCTCTCATTATAAATAAGCCTTTCAAGAAGAAAGCAATTTATATCAATTTAGAATAAACCAGGTTCTGTAGTCTGTGAATTAAGCATCAGCGAGCACCTAAAAATTTAGACTTACTGCTTTTATTATTTATGTCTGTTTATTTTTTATGATGCAGTCTTTGAGCCCGTTACATTTGAGGCCGAAGCTCCCTCCATAACCATAGGTAATGATGGGCGTCTTCCTTCTTGGTCAGTGTTTCTCTGGGCTTGCCCCTCTCATCTCTGTCATTGTCTGTACTCCCTTAGGCAAACAATTTTTCACCATCTTTTTCATTCATTTCCAGCATTGTTAGGATCTTTTTAACATTATTAGGCTGTCTTACATCTACTGCTCAGCTTAACCCTGAATGCTGGTCACTTTCCTCGGTCACCTTCGGAGACATTCAGGTTGCTTCCAGCACTTGATGCTGTCAAGAATCACAGGTGTTCTCTCCGTCCATCCTTCAGACCAGGCAATTTTTGAGATCTCTGTTTTTATGTGTATAATTTATGGGTGTGGGAGAGGAGCAGTGAAAAAGCTGATTGGGGCGTGATGCAAACATAATTGTTTCTTTCTTGAAAACTCTCTTGCTTCCTTGATTTCATACTATCCAAGCGCAACTTGAACGAATGTCAGTTTTCTGTTGACAAATTCATCTTACGAAGCTGGATTCCAAACAAAATAGGGAACCCCCTTTTCTGTTTGAAGGCAGTCGGGTTGAATATTGTTTTCATCTTGTCCTCGCTTTCTCCCCCTCTTCTCTCTGCCATGTTTTCCATTATTTCAGAAGATGTCCTCAGATGTGGCTTAATCTGAGTCTGTGCTGTGTGTCTTGGGCAGTCAGTGAAAGGCAATGTTCATACAATTGCTTATAGGGGTTTTGGTGATAAAAATATTATAATGTTACATTTAATCTTCTGAATTTAATGAAAAATAGAGACACTCATTTAAAATAACTAGGGAGTTAATAAATCTTAATTTCATCTCTATGCATAATTTAATTGTTGCAGAATACTATAGAATTTTAGGAATCCTCTTTAGCCAGAGAAAAAGTTGAATTATTGCTTTTCAGACTTTTTTCTTAATCATCTCTGTTTCCCACTTGAATAATTATCTCCTAATTATCCACTTGAAATAAATGAATAAATAAAAAACAGTAAGAAGGAGTATCACATTGATTCTGGAGGAAGGCAAATTTTTATCTTTTGCATAACTGTCACAGATCTCTGATAAACAGACTGATTATGATTTTTAAAAATTCTCACCACCACCACCATTCCTCAAAACAAATAATAATGGTGGTAAAAGGTTTTCAGATACAAACGGAGGCGTCTCTAATAATTTTTCAGAGTAATTTAACATACATATCAGACAACTAATTGTCTGATTTTTTTGGATCCAAGTTTCCAATATCGTTGGAATCAGGTAATTAAACACAGAAAGAAAAGGCTTTTCATTGGCCCAATAGAAATGCAAAGTTCAAAGAGTATGGCTATTTTGTGGGACAAATGGATACCAGAGTACAGCCAAGTTACTAGAGAACAAATACTATTTTTCCAGAGTCCACAGCTGCTTTTTAAACAGTACAGAGTTAAAATTTATTTTCAAGGTAATTTTGTCTTTTGCTATGTTTCTTAAACCTCCATTGCTTATTGTATTGCTTTTGGTCAGTTCCTGCCACAGACATTGAACCTGTAACTCTGAGAACTGAGGCTCCTTGGACAACCCTAGGTAATGACCTTTTACGTCTTTATTTGAGCAAGTGCTTTTTCTGCTCATTGCGCAGGCTGTTCCATTACTGTCTTGGGCAAGGGCTTTTCCCCTTCCTAAGGTTTCCTCATCACCTTCTCTTGTCTCTCAGCTAGATTCTTTGCTTGGACTGTACTGATGTCTAAAACAAGTTACTTGGTTAGAATAGAAGCCTGTTTGCAGCTAGTGCAGAGCATCCCCCATACTACTCAACTTTACTACTACTTTACAGAGCCTGTGATTCTGCTCAGTGTTCGGTGGTAAAGCTGAATTTCAAATGCACTTAGGAGGGTCTGCCCCATAAACATCATTTATAACTCTGTGTGCAACAAGAGAAAGTTATTTTAAGATATGCAGAGCATTTTTGTTGTCTACCAAGGATTTTAAGAAATCAGATGTACTTTTTCTAATAATATTTAATAATGTTTAATGAGATGTATGCCTGACTGAAGTATCTGAAGTATTATCTAAATACAATCTCCCAAAAGTGAGTCTGGGTCACTCTCTAAACATACATGCTACACTTCTGACTTCCCTTGGGTCAGGGTCATCTTTGAAAATCTGACACTAGCAATAATAACACTTTCAGATTATTCTAATAATGTGTAGTTTTTTTCAAAAGAGCTATTAGGAGATCCCCCCAAAAACATTTTTTTTGCATATGGATGACAAAATTTTGAAATAGAGATCAATTTCTGCAGATTCAAGAAAATCTAGCAAATTTTAGAAAACCTAGTGCCATCTTTAAATCATTTTTTTAGTTTCTAAAGTCAGTGATAATAACCAGTTTTCTTTCTTCAGCTCCAAAAACATCAAAAAGACCAAGAACACGTCCTTCACATCCCAAACGTCCAAAAGGTCCCAAACATCCCAAACGCAAAACCACGCCAACCCCAGAGGCACCTCAGACCGCACTAGGTAAATATATGGTTCCTGGTGCCTGTGGAACTTCGTCGGATGTGATACTGGGGTGACAATTTAACTTGCCACGTAATAACCACTGTGACTCTTAAGGGTGAAGGTCCTAGTCAATACCCGTGGCTTCCTTACCCTGCTTGGTATTTTCTTGGTACATGTGTATTTTGGTTTTTTTATTTGCTTCTCTGACCATTGAATTACATTTTTCTCTGATTCTGGCGAAGTTCATTTTCAAGAGGATTTGATGACTTTTCTCATGTGCTTAGCATTTCTTTTTTTAAATTACTTTTGATCGTTTCTTGCTACAGAAATTGAACCTGTCACTCCTGGGACACCTTTAGGTAATGATTCTTTATGTCCTTCAGCGAGAGCTTTTTCATATTCGTTGTCCAACTTATCTATGGTGCTATATGCATGATGCTGTCAAAGTTTGTCATCCTATGACTGTACTCATCTTAAAACCTAAAAGGCTTTCTTTCTAACAGAAAGGTGTATGGGCTTAATTCAGGACAGCTGTCTCCTCCACATCCCAGCTTGAAATTGCACCTCTATTTAAACAGGCCCCAATGTGATTATCTCCGTCTCCCTTATTTAGACCACCAGAACAGTATCAATTATAATACCACGAAGTTTCTCCAAGTACCTCACTTTCTACATTTCAAGTTTTACATACCTTCTTGTCTTCACTTTGTTGATGTTTCAACAAATTTTGTGTACTATATTCTAGTAAATTACCAAGTGGGAATTTTCCCCAAGCCTAGTCATTTTCAGTTATTATAAGTGGATACTATAGGGTGGTTTGAACTTCTCTCTTACCATTATAGTTTAGCAGTGATTGGTAATCAGTTTTGGATTAAGGACTTTTCAAGAAAACCAAAGTTCCTCAGTTTTATTTCTTAAACATCATTGCTATGTAATTCTTAATCTCTGGAACACTCTTAATTACAAATGAAAACCTATTAATATACTAAAGGAGAAAGTTCCAAACCAAAGCAACAAAGTTTTTTCTACTAAAGAAACTCTGACAAGGTTTAGAAAGCTTAGAGCTACGTTTTATCAGAGCTTTATCAGGCCATCGACACTGTATTAATACTGAATCTTCTTTCTTCAGCTCCAAGAAAAACAAAGAAGCCCCATCGCCTACGTCCCAAACCTAAAACCACACCCCATGCAGAAGTGCCTCAGATGCCACTGGGTAAATATGTGGTTTCTGGTTTAAGGACTCCAAGTAGCCTACCTCAGTCGGGACCCTAAATTCTATGCACATATTGGTACATGCCCCATATATCTGTTACGAGTCAAAGTACCGGTTAGGACATGTGCTATCTAAGTACCCGGTGCTTCCTGTGTGGGAATCTTCTCCATCAATGTTCCTTTTACTAACTTTTCTTATTATTTGATTCCATTCATGTCTTAACGATAAAGCTTGCTCAGTAAAGTCCTGAGCCTACATAATCAATTCAACTACTTTTATTAATCCCTTCTCAATCCCCATAACTATATTAGCAGCTGTGAGATACATCAGAAGTAGGAAGTATGTTTTATTTCCCAGTTTGTACTATAGTTGTAAACAAAAGCTGTTTCTGCATAAACAAGTAGGAAATAACTTAAGGCAGCATGTTTATATGAATGTAAAATAAGTTCCCAAATGGCACTGTTGCTATGTGCTAGGGGAGTGGTAAATATCTGGAGCAGGAGAAACTCCAGGATAATTAGAAAGAAATCAATAGAGAACTTGGACTAGTGGAGGACAAGCAGGGAATGTGTGGAACCCGAGACAGAGGATGACTTGCCGATGCCCTCCTGTTAAATGGGCTCATGGGATGAATTAAAGGGGAGTCTGGGATGTCTACTCAAGAGCTTAAATTTGATCCAGTGGGCTTTAGTGATCCTTTTTCTGCACCAGAGCATGCTTTTTCTATTCTTAGCCCTGAAGATGCCTAGTCTGATACGATATCACAGAGGTGGTTCCTCACTGCGGATAGTAAATGCCATTGTTTCCGCTGAGGATTGGTCTCTTAGTATAGTCTCAGCTTCCTTGGGCTACCTGTTGTATGTGTGGTAGGCAGACCCTAGGGTGACCCCCTGCGCCCCACCCCACTTTACCTCCCACCTCCTAGTTCCTGCCTCTTGGTGTTGAAGCTTTTCTGTAATTCACCTTTTCCCTCTCCCCCCCCCCCCCCTTAGAAGCCTTACTTTTACTGGCAAGATGAATTTTCTGACATCTCACTCATTCATAAAAATCTCTTTGGTTTCTTTTATTACTTTTGATCAGTTCCTGCCACAATCTTTGAACCAGTTGTTCCTAGAACTGAGGCTCCTGGGACGACACTAGGTAATGACACTCTGTGTTCATCAGCATCTGCTTTTCCTGCTCATTTCAGACCCATTTCATCGCCCTCCCAGCCACGGCTCCTCCCGCTTCACAGGACTTCTGTGTCATCCTCTACTGCCATCAATGACTTCTTAGTGTATTGAAGAGTGTTAAAACAACTTATTTGTTTTAAGAAAGCCAAGTATAACAAGCATAATCCTACTCACAGCTTCTGGAACTAAAGCACTCTTTTAACCAGAGGTTTTCTTCCTTTAGCTCCCAAAGTGCCTGAGCAAATTCATCATCCACGTCCCAAACCTAAGGCCACAGCAAGTCCTGAAGCACCTCAGGCCGAACTGGGTAAATGTGTAGATCCTGGGGGAGGAGCCTGGCGGTGGGGCCCAGAGAAAGGGGGCAGCAAGTCGGGGCCGGCGGCTGCCTCCACTCCACAGCGGGCTTGAGCACACAACTGGAGAGGTCTTGGTGGAAGCCAGATTCCTCATACTTTGTGAATTGGCATCTTCTCTCTAAATGTCTATTTAATTGACTTCTTATTAGATTCTACTCATCCTTTAGATATTGAAATTGTATCCTGGACTGAAACAACTACAGAACGATGTGTGTTTGGGCAAATAGAAAATTATTTCTTGGTAACTATAAAAACTGTGTAAGTCACAGTGATGATCTAGGGCCAGATTTGGTGAACCTTTTCTATAAACAGCTAGATAGTAAATATTTGGGGGCTTTAGGGACTATAGAGTCTTTGTTGCATATTTTTCTTTTTTCCTGTTTCCCTTTTTTTTTTACACAATCTATAGGAAAGAAAAGCATTCTTTGCTCTCATGGGCTATTTGAAAACAAGCCATGGACAAGATCTGGCATAGGGGACATAGTTTATAGGGGCAGGGGGTGAAGCAGTAAGAAAGGAAGGGCATGTAGAAGCCAGTGAGAGGGGCAGAGGCTTCTCTGACTGATGCAGGCTGCCAGGCTTCTAAGTGCTGATCGCAGCATTTCACTGAGGTTGCTGCAGCTACATGGGCCCATAGGACCAGTCAAAAAGGGATCTTGAATGTTGGACTTAGGAGTTTGGATTTCATGTAAGAATCGTCAGGACCCGCAATGGTCCAGCTTTCCTGAAGCACTGGGCAGAGAGAGAGAGCCTGGCGTACCTCAGACCGAACGGCTGCCACTTAACTGCTGCTCTCTCAAGTCCCCCGGTGGTCTCTTTCCAAAGATGAGTTTTCAGCAAGATGGGTATGGTCGACTTCGGTGCATTACTTAGGTTAGATTCATCATCAAAGTGAGGGAGAAACTTCAGAGGCACTTCACCGGAACAGTTACCTGAGTGCAAAGACAGTCTCTAAGTGATGCATTGGTACCTGGGTGCAGAGATGCCGTATCCCTCAGGTCGGAAGGCTAATAGTGTTTGCTTTGTAGTCTAGACACATTATTACTTTGGTACAGTTCTTTTTGAAGTGAATGTTCTGAGATTATATAGATGTTTACCATTTCATTGCTTTATTATTATTATTTTTGGTCAGCTCCTGGTATAGTCCTTGAACCAGTTACTCCTATGGAAGAGGCCCCAGGGACAGCATTTGATAATGCCACTTTCTGACCTTCAGCAAGTGCTTTTTTGTGTGTGTGCATTGTCAAACCCATTCCACTTTCTTGCCATTCAGTTACACTCTTCATCTTATGAGTTGCACATGCATAAAACAAGTTACCTCTTGTCCTTGAGAGAGCCGTGCCTAAACTTAGTCTGGGATAGCTTGTTGCCCTGTGACTTACTTTAAAATTTTTTCGTACCACCTAATGTTTTTAGATTAACCAGAGTGCTCTGTTAAGGTAAATTATAATATCTGTGGAAATGCCTGATTCTGATCTATACTAACCAGACTGAAATAGGAAAGTGTCATTATACAACCTTTGTACATTTACCTTTTTATCTGCCTGTTTTTCTGTTCGAGTAATATATTTTTTGTGAATTGTCTAACAGATAATGTGATCAAGGCCAATAAGTTAAAATAGCAAGCCCCGTCCTTAGGGTTAATCTGACTCCCCCTTACTCTCCACCACAGTTTAGAAATGCTCCTTAACCTTTTTTAATGCAGTCAGGGAACTCAAGAATAATGTGAAAAATACCAGTCTGACTCTCCGAATTAATAACTTCATTTTTATATCAATTTCCCTCTGCAGGCTGGAAGTCTTAAGATCAAAGTGTCAGCAGGTTTAATTTCCCCTGAGGCCTCTTCCCTTGGCTTGCAGATGGCCACCGTCTTGCAAGACCATGTCCTCACGTGGTCTTTTTTCGGTGCACAAGGGTCCCTCCTCTCTCTTCGTCTTCTTATAAGAACATTAGTCCTATTGAGTTAGGGTCCCACCCCTCATTTAACCTTAAATGTCTTTTTAAAGGCCCTATCTCCAAATATAGTCACAATGGGAGTTAAAGCTTCATATGAATTTTAGGGATACATAATTCAGTTCATAACTCCCTTCATCCAGAAATTTAAAAATATATATATTTTAGAGGTGATAGTACAATGGCAAGATTGATTTTGAAGTAAATGTTGTAGCTCTTGATACATTATTTTAAAAACTCTTTTATTCAGTTCCTGTTACAGACTTTGAACCTGTTACTTTTACAACTGAGACCTCTGGGACAACATTAGGTAATGACTCCGTGCCATTTGCCAAGTGCTTTTGCAGTCCATTCCGCCTCCACTCCCATCTCATGGCTTTTCCTTTTTATGAGACAGCCTCCGTCATCAATATTCCATTGCCATTCAATCACTTCCTTCACCTGAAGAGTACTGAAGCCTCTTAAAAACAAGTTTCCTGTTGTTTTTATGAGAGCAGGCATGAGCTTAGTCCAAAACATTTACCTGTCATGTGGTGCATTTGAAACTGTCATGTCATCTTGTGCCTCTTTGAGCAGTGAGTGTTCTGTGTTAAAGCTGAGTTTAAAACAAATTGGGATCTATTTCTTAACTAGGCTGATTTTCAAAAACAGCTACTTTTATGTTCCTTTGCACATCTAAGTTTCTAGATTTTTAAAAAACTACTTGCGTGTTATGTTGTTTCTTTCTTGGTGCTTTAAGTACTGATGTGTTTTATTACTAATTTGACAAATAAGGAATCTCCCAAATCTGAAATTACAAGCCTCTTCCTTAGCATGACCCTAACTTCTCCTCCCCTTGCACCAGTGGTGGGCCCTCCTTCTCAATCATTTTTCCCAATGAGAAAATACTCTGAGTACCTGATTACACACGCTCGTCTTCATGACTTGAATGAGTGATTCCACTATTTATATGAGTTTGCCCCCAAAGTGCCCTCAGTGATAAAAAGAAGACACATTGGCATAAAATGAGTAAAAATTTTAAACTACAGACAGTTTCCTGGAACTTTAGGAAATTTAACAGGTTTTGGAAACCCCTGCCCCTTAGTATCAAGAGCATAAGATCTAGGGTAACACAAGGCTTTTCTTTCTTCAGCTACCAAAGCATCAAAAAGACCCCACCGTCCACATCCCAGAACTAAAACCACACCGAGCCCTCAAGTACCTCAGACCAAACCGGGTAAATGTGTGATTCTTGGTTTAAGGATGAGCCCTAGTAGCCTAGTGAGGACCCGAAGCAGTGCCAAGCTCTTATTTTCTCTAATCATGAGGTTGAGGCATAGTCAGTAATGTCTCTTCTTCCCAGGTGTTGAGGAGAATATGACTGTGTGAGATACCATGGGTGCCAGAATATCTTATTATTTCTATGTGAGAACCTTCTTCGATATGCATTTAGTATATTTCTTACTATCAAATTTTATTCAAATCTTAAAACTTCTTTAGCAGAGTCAATATATTCAGTTCAAGTAAATAAACAAATTGTAAGCCCCTTGTATATTTCTGGACCAATATTGGCAACCGGGGGTGATAATGTCAGCTGTAGGAGACCTATTTTATTTCTCAAACAGTAAAGTTGAGTACATGTTTGCATGATACAAACACTAAATACTGATCTTGCAAACGAAAAGATCAAGGTGGATTGGACTTAGACCTTGGACCCACTACCGGGTTTGAATGAATTGAGGGAAAATTGAACCAACAGAAGAAAGAGCCAGACATGTGGGTGGGGTAGGGGTGGGTCAGCCGTGAAGGCGTCCAGTCTGCCTGAAACAGACTGTCCTACTTCTAGATAATCAAAACATGGCTGTTGTTGATGCTGCATTTAGAAGGGTCCATCTAGACAGAGTCGAAAGAGGATTTTGAGGACCTGACTCAGGAGCTTAGACTTGATACAGAGACATCAACTGTGACTCCACTTTTTCTGGGCTTAGGCAAGACACATGCTCTAAGTGTTACAGACTGAGTGACTCTTTATTCTGCTCCCTTATGTGCCATGGTTTGGGGAGGGGACTCATCCTCTTTCCATAGGTGTGTTCTTGGCAAGATCAACATAGTCCACTTCAATGATTAATTTTTATATCTATTTCAAACTTATAAACCGTCTATTTATCCATGTTGACTTGAACATAGTTAAGTATTCATGTTCAGCTTCCATAGAAGTACAAGTTGATCAGATTTTTTAACAGACAGTTTCTTTTCTAAGTGTATATTAGAAAATACACTTAGAGTTTTCCATACCAGTTAGAATATATTAAAACCTAGGAGAATTTCATGCTGACTTTAAGATACTAAGCTAGTTCAAAGGCTAATCCTAAAACTGACTGTGAATGTAAGTTGGCCAAATCTTCAAAGAA
Source organism: Miniopterus natalensis (assembly GCF_054644295.1). NCBI lineage: Eukaryota > Metazoa > Chordata > Mammalia > Chiroptera > Miniopteridae > Miniopterus > Miniopterus natalensis. Next base: position 27,204,147 of record NC_142086.1, read on the forward strand.
CAAACCCTTTTTCTTAGTTATTCTTTTCTTTGTTTCTTAGAAGGATTGTATAGAAGCATGATTGTTTGGGTGTGAATGTTCTAATTTTTCATGTATTTTAAAACTTCTTTGGTTTACTGTATTTTTTGGTCAGTTCCTGCTACAGTCCTTGAACCTGTCACTCTTAGACCAGAGGTCACAGGAACAACATTAGGTAATGATACCCTGTGTTTTCAACAAGCTTTATCCTGATTATTGTAAAATCCAGAGTCTCATCTGGCTTCATGAGACAATAGTGTCATCCTTTGTGGTCATTCATTTACATTCTTCTTAAAATTATGAAAACTGTTTTTTATTGAATTTATTGGGGTGACATTAGTTAAGAAAATTATATAGGTTTCAAGTATACAATTCTACAATACATCATCTGTATATTACATTGTGTGTTCACCACCTTAAGCCAAGTCTCCTTCCATCACCACTCCCCCCCCCCCCTTTGCCCTGGGAGTCGCTATGAGTCTTTCTAGAAGAATGAAGAGATTAAGCAAAATTATGAAAACAGTTTAAACAAATTACCTGTTTTTAATAGAACCAGACATGCATGAACCACATGAGGATACTTATTTGCCATGTAACCTACTTGAAGCTGTGTCATGTCATTGTTCTGTTTAAGCAGTGTTTGTGATAAAACTGAGTTTCAAACATATCATGGTTCCCTACCTTATATCTAAACAGATAAAGCCATCAACAGGGCCAAGAGGATCCATTATTGCATATCTACATTTCTAGGTGGTTTTTTTCCCTACTTGCATTGTATTTAGTTGTTTTGTTTCCATTTAGGTAATACTATGTTCTTATTTTAATAGTTATGTAAAAATATGCAATATGCCCCAAATTAAAAGATTAAATGACAAATCTCAGATCTAGTATGACCTTCATTATCCATTAAAATTTAGGAACAGTTCTTAACCTTTTTGTTGCCCAATCAAGTTGTCCTTTGAGACTTTGATTATAATTACTAATATTTTTTTAATTTAAAAGTATTTTTGTTTTCAAAGAATCTTGATAAAAGAAGATATAAGAGGACTATATATGATAAAAATCTCAAATGAAAAAGGCAAATATCTAACAAGTTATGAAAAATCTAGAGCCGTATTTTGACCTCCATTACCTTCCAGAGCCATAGAAATGTAGTTATGTAGTAACCCAAGAATTTCTTCCTTCAGCCTCCAAACCATCACAACGGACGCGTCGTCCATGTCCCAAACCAAAAACCACACCCCGTCCAGAAACACCTGAGTCCAAACCAGGTAAACGTGTGTCCCTGGTTTAGAGTGCCAGCAGCCTAACCCAGCAGGGTCTCGGGAATAGTATTTGGAGCAGGGAAAGATAGATTAAGAGTAGAGCCTTGACCTCACCATAGTACATGAATGAGTAGAAAGATGGGGAGGAATAAAATCAGAAAGAGTAGATAAAAATAGAGATGAGCTGAAAGAAGTAGTCTGACCGCAATACTAGTGCAGAGGATGTCTAACTTCAAGGTGGCATCAAAGCTTTTCTGGATCTAGATCCGTCCGTGGACTTTCATGGTGGCAAATCCTTAGGCACCTAATGGAACAGTTGAGATTTGATCCAGTAGACAGCAAGCTCTTCTCTGCCCATGAAGGCATGTTTTTTCTTTGCTTAGAATAGAGGGATACCCTATTTGATTCATCATGTGGAGGCCTCAGTGTGTTTCCAAAGATAAATTCTTAGCAATACTCACACATCCCACTTTGGCATATTAGTTAGAATCAGACAAAGAAGGAGAAATAAGGAAATAAGTACCTGATTTAGGTAGAACCAAATTTTTAAAAAATAAACTGTATTCTTGTCTAGTTTAACAGTTTATAAAAGTTGCTATATAGTTCTAGAAACTATATTATACTAGTAAGATGCATTTTGAAGTAAATGTTTGTATTTTCTTTCATTTAAAATAATCATTTGGCTTATTTTTAATACTTTTGGTCAGTTTCTACTGCAGACTTTGAACCTGTTACATTCAGTACTGAGGCTTGGGTGACAACACAAGGTAATGGCTCATTGTGATCCTCAGTAAGTGCTTTTCCTTCTCATTGTCTGGACTCATTCCATCCGCATCGTAGCTCCAGGTTCTTTTGCTTCTTCAGGCTACATCGTCATCCTTTGTTGTCACTCCATTATCTTCTTCATTGTAAAAGGATTGAAGATTCTCCTTCTTAAAACAAATTAGCCCTTGTTTTTTAGAAGGCCGTGCATGAACCTAACTCAAGTCATCTGTTATGCATGTAACCATCTGAAACTGTTCTGTCATTTTGTGCGTTTTTTTAACCAGTGTTTTGTTACAGCTGGGTTTAAAAACCAATTCTCTTGACTTTAACAACTATTATGGTGTCCAGGAGTTTCTTTGTGGATTTAAAGGTCTACTTTTTTTTACACTGTGTGATATTTGTTCTTTGGCTGACATTTTAGTTAATTACATGGTCTTACCCAGTAAACTGTCAATGTTTGTAGGTGGGTATCACCCCACTGTATTTCAGCAGTGATTCTTACCTTCTATTCAGCCAGAAGAGTCCTACGAATGACTCTTCACTTCTTGAAATAACAACTTAATTTTATATGTGACTCATTTCCAAAGAACTTTCAATTGTAAAAGAAGACATACTATTATAATAGGGGTGAAAGTTTCAAATTAAAAAGCTAAAATGACACATTTCCTAAAATATAAAGTAATCTAATAAGTGTTAGGAAATACAGAGCCATGTGTGATGATCCAGAGCACCTGAACTACAGAGTCTGTAGTAACTGAAAGTTTTCTTTCTTCAGCTCCTAAACCATCAAAACGGACCCGTCGTCCACGCCCCAAACCTCAAACCACAACTACTGAGGCACCTCACGCCAAACTGGGTAAATGTGGGTTTCTGGTTAAAGGACTGAGTCCTAGCAGCTTGGGGGAGTCTGATATTGATGCCCATGGTGGGAGTGATAGTCCATGTGAGCCCTCTGTAGGTGAAGGTACAAGGTGATCTGCTGCTGTTCCCACTGTTAAGAGGAAATCATGGCTGGGGCAGACCCATGTGGCAGCTGAATTCCTTGTGCTTTCTGCGTAAAGATCTCTTTTAATAGGGAATGTTGTTGTTTTTTTACTTTTCCTCATTTCATTATATTCTTCTATTAAAAACAAATGTCTTAAATAGGACCAAGCATTTTTAATTCAAGAAACAAACATTAAGTGCCTTCCATCCCCCTATAGCCACATCAACAGCTGTGAGGATCTCACAAAAGGAGGCAGCTTGTTTTTACTTCTCAGTCTGTAGTACAAAGTCAAACCCTGGCCCCAATATGAAACAGTCAAACATTGAACCAATGCAGTGAGTCTGTGCAAATCTAGCTTGTTTATTTCAGGGACTGTAAACATCTTAAGCTTTAAGAGAGAAGTTTGTGAAGGACAGGAGTAAGGAGTGGAAAGAAGTTGGGTCTTAAAATCATGAAAATGAACAAAGGCAGAAAGATAGGGGATACAGAGGTCAACCAGAGGGCACAGGCTTCTGCAAAAAGGAGGCTCCTGCTTCTGAGTAGTGATGATAGTGCTATGTTTGGAAGGGTCCATAAGAGCAGTTAAAGAAAAGTCCTTGAATGGAAGACTTCAGAAGTTTGGATCTGACCCTAGAAGCATCAGTGGCCTCTCCCACCTACATAGGATACCACATTTTTGTGATCAGAGAGGTGTTCTACTAGGCACCACACACTGAGTGAGGGTTTCTCATCCTGATTTGTTGAGTGCCTTTGCCTTAACTGAGGGTCCAGTCTATTTCCAAATAGGAGTGTTCAACAAAATGAACATGGTTCACTTGGCTTTATTCTTTGCTATGTCTTCTTTCAAACATAAACACTATTTTTGTATCTATGATTATTTAGACAGGCTGTTTTCTTGATAGTGTTGACTCTGTTGAGAGATTTACCAGATTTGTGTAGGCTATGACTATCTCCTAAAAGAACATTTACCTGGTGGCTATAGGGTGACCAAACAAGTATTTAATTTCAGAAAAAAAGTATAACTGCCTTACACCCATTGAAGCAATATTATACTTGTAAGATTTAATTTGCTGACGTTCACAGTGTTTATTTCATTGCTTTTGATTAGTTCCTATTACAGATCTTGAGCCTGGTACTCCTAGAACTGAAGCTCCAGAAATCGTAGGTAATGAGAACGTGTGTCCTTCAGATAATGCTTTTCCTAGTCATCCTCATACCATTGTAGCTGTAGGTTCTCCTGCATCTTAAAGCCATCTCAACATCCTCTGCTGTTAATCCATTACAGCCTTTATCTTGAAATTATGCTAAACTCTGTCATCTGTTGAATATAATAAGAGAACTGTGCATAAACTAATTTCAGGACATCAAACTGCCATGTAGCTTCTCAACGTTGTGTCACATGATCACGTGCATTTGTTTAAACAACCTTGACTATTTTAAGCTTCATTTCAAGCATGAATTTCCATCCATCCCTTACAACTGCTTATGTCCCATCATTTGTGGAATATCATATTTCTTTGCTCATATTACTTTTTATTGTATTTTATAGTATTGGAATGTGTGATGATATTGATGGATGTATTATTTCAATGAATAATGTTTTTAGTTAATTGTCAAATTGTTTAATGTGCTAAGTCTTGAAAGCTTAAATGATAGGCTTATAGATAGAGTAGGCTGACTTTTCTTTTCTGAGGGTTTAAAAATGTTTCTTTTATTGAATCAAGGACCACTTTGACATTTTGATGAACACAGTCCATTCGTTGCGCATTGATCCGTATGTTTTCAAATATGTGAACTCGCCACTTTACTGTGACTATTTAAATACTAGACAAAAATAGAAATTTATTTCAACTTGTACAGAGGGCAAGTAGACTGATGAAGGCTTTTTCCAGTAGACAGAAAATTATATATTATACAAATGTGCAAAAAAACTTGTCCAGCAGAGTCTACCATATTAGCAAGAGTCACATAATCAAACATCTAGGGGAACTTCTTGCTAACCACAGTATTTGGCAGAGTGCTATACTAGGTCTATATTAGGAGATTAATAGGTACTTGGCCGTTTGGTCAAACTTGCAAAGAACAAGTGTCTCTTATCTCTCAGTTCTGAAGCTTAAAAATTGACTTCTGAAATTAATCAAGTGAAATTTTAAAATTTCTTTGGCTTATTTTATTATTTTTGGCCAGTTCTTCCTACAGTCTTTGAACCTGTCACTCTTAGAACCAAGGCTCCAGAAAAAACATTAGGTAATGATATTTTGTGTTTTTTATCAGTTGCTTCTGCTAATTGTCAATCCATTCCATCATCATCATCACATTGTCATCAGCTTCAAAGGACTGTCTTGTCATCCTCTGCTGTCTTTTGACTTTGTTTTTCTTCTTAAGAATATTTCAGACTCTTAAAAGAAGTTAAAAGCTATTTTAAAAAGCTATGTATCACCTAGATCATAATGTTTGTGTTATTTGGATTTTTGTTGTGTACTTTTGTCTAAACAGAGCTCGCATTTAAAGCTGAGTTTCAAATGCAGTGGGTAATGTCTGTATCTTCTCTAGACCAACTAAACATAAACATAATAGTATAGTGCCAAGGATTCCTTGGCATATTTAAATTTCTTGGCATGAATCTAAGACCATATGACCTATAGTTTGGCTATAGTCCTTACCTTTTTTTTTTTAAGTTAGAGATATACAAGACTCTTCACTCCTTGTCTTAATTTTATGTGTTTTATCTCTCAAGAATCTTTAGGGATTTAAAAAATTAACAAAATAAGAGAAAATATTTCAGTCTTAAACATGATATACCTAAATGCCAAGGAAATCTGTTTTAGAAAATGCAGAGCCTCATTTCCAAAACCACCTTCACTAGAGTAATCCAAAATGTCTTTCCTCAGCAATTAAAGCATCACGACTATCCCATTGTCCATATCCCAAGCAGATTTCCCAAAGCAAGTTTTCATATTAGAATCAGAAAATGGAAAACCTCATGTTGACCACAGTAAGATGCTTATCAGAGTTCAAAAGTTGTGACTGCCTTCTGCAATGAATTATTCCTAACTACAAGGTGGCCAAAACTTCAAATAGAAACTATTTACTTCTTGTCAACTTAAAAAGTTTAAAAAAATTGTTTGTCATTGGACACTAATGTTTTGAAAGAAAAATTAAGACTGTGTGTTTAAACTTTCTCATTTTCATGTTGTTGCTTTTGGTTAGTTCTTACTACAGGCTTTGAACCTGTTCTTCATAGTTCTGAGGCTCTGGGAACATTAGGTAACGATTTTTATGCCCTCGTTAAATAATTTCATGCTCATTAAAACCCATTCCATCACTTTCATGGCCAGGGTTGCTCTTGCTTTCTTAGACTGCTGTTGTCATTCCATTTCATACTTTGTCACCCAAGTAGTCAGGATTCTTAATTCAAGTGTTGCCTATTGTTTTTGACAAGTGTCCTTGGATCCAATTGAGGAAATGTATCTGGCATGAAACTCACTTTAAAATTGTATTGTGTGATTCAGTGAAGAGTCTGAAGATTAAATTGCTCCCCTTCTGTTTGGTATTTAGATCTATAAAACAATGCCAACTAAATAGCATGAACTTTCTCTGAGCAAGTTTACTTTCTATAAGATCTGTGTAATATTCCTATTACTCTCTTCCTGTTTTAAGGAAGGAGGATTCCTTGTTGTATTAAATTATCAAAAAAAGTTCCTCCCTAGAAGTGCCAGTTCTAATCAATATAAGCTACAGGCTCCGCAACCTTCGATGAATTTGGCTACCCCTCATTCTCCACCACAGCTTAGCGATTGTTCTTAATCTTTACTAAGTAGGAACTTCTCTAAGTATCTAAAGATGCATATTAATACTTACTCCTTTAATCAATAAATTTTACATATTATTTTGGACCCTCAGTGATGATATGGAACAAATTACATTAGTATAGCAAAATTTTTCAAACTTTGGAAATAAACTCAAGAAAGTAGAATATGTCTTAGAAAACATAGGTCCATGTACAATGCTGTTGGTGGTTTCTAGACCTACAAAAACTGTAGTAACCCAATATTTTCTTTCTTTAATTTTAAAACAATGGGACAAAAGAAAAATTAAAAACTCCTCCTCCCAAACTTGAAACTTCAAGGAAGCTTCGTCCTTGAAACAAAAGAAATCTATGGTTTCTGGTTGAAAGAGTCCTTCCAGCCCATTGCAGTTGGGCCTCAGGAGTGACAGTGACGTGTCCTGCTAACTGGCACCTCTCGCCTCAGATAGTGGTTAGCATGTCTACAACTGCAGGGTTGACCAGAAGGCTTACGGTTGGGGTGCTCTATGTGGTAGCCAAATTTATCATGTGCCCTGCATAGGGATTGTCTCTGACAAAAGATGTATCTTATTCAATTCTCTTACTATTCCACTTCATTCATCTCTTTTTAAAAACTGCTGCTTCTTTAGTTTATGTAAACAAATGTTTCCTTGCTCTCTGTGTTCCCAGCACCATATTAGCAGTTGAGTGGGGTGGGGTGGGGTGGGGTAGGGTGTTGAACAGAGATGGAGATCAAAAGTAAGGACATGTTTCACCTTTTGAACAGATGACAACATAATAGTGGGAAAAACCTGTTCTCAAGTTTTTCTTACGTATAAGACAATTTGCTTATACAAAAGCAGCTTGTTCAATTAGTGGTAAAAATATAGAGGGGAAATATTTAAAGGAGTCAAGGATCTATGTGGGCTGTTAGAAAATAGCGGGACTTTGAAATAACTTTAGGATTTGAATTAGTAGATGGAAGAGTGGGCACAGCAAAAATAAAACAAAAGCCTTAACTCCTATTGAGGGTACCCATGAGGGTACTGAAACTGGAACATAGAACAAAACACCCCTAGGTGATACTGAGCATTTTATTAATGATACTATCATGAAATAGCTGTAGGAAGCTTTTCAAGCCCTTGTGGGAATTCTGATTCAGATGCAATAATCAATGAGAACCTAATTTTTTTCAAATAGGTTCTTGCTTTTTCTAGAAGGATGCTTAAGATCAGGGGTTAGCAAAATCTTTTTATGTGAAGGATTTTAAGTGAATATTTTAGACTGTGCAGGCCATTCAGTGTCTGTCACAACTACTCAATTCTGCAGTTGTAGCCTGAAGTCAACCAAAGCCAATATGTAAATATGTAACCATGCCTTGAATTATCTTAGTTTGTGGATGTGTTTTTGTTCCAATAAAACTTTATCTGAATTTCATACCCTTTTTACATGTTATGAAATATTACTCCTAAATGTTTTTCCATCATTTAGCAATGTAGAAAACATTCCTAGTTCACAGGCCAGTCAGAGGAAGGGCCACAGTTTGCCAGTTTCTGCTTTAAATTACGCGCACTCTGCAAGAGCTCTCCATCCTGCTATTTTGAGGGTCTATTTCAATTCATTGCTACCTTTGTCTAAAATCTATGAAATAAATTATACAAAATGGACAACTTAGACCCTCTTCTTTCAGCTCCCACTGAACTACAAACTCTTATTTTGAGACCAGTGACATCACCAGGCCTAGAAATGAAACAAAGTCAACCTGGTAAATAGGTGGTTTTATCTGTCTGGATACACTGTGAGCGTCAAGGGACAAACTCCAAGGGTTGTATTTCCAAATATAAAAACCACAAAAGAATATACATTGAACAACTCTCTCTACATATTATATAATGCTCTTTCCAGGATTGCATGTTGGTATTAAATTGATAATGCTTTACATTTATATTGTGTTACTCAGCAGTATAGAAAAACTTATCTTCATTTCACTGTTTGCTGTTCCATTTTAGATAATCATGTATCTGATTAAGTAGTCAACAAAACTACTTAGAAGAACTGGTTTTATTCTTATTTTTCACTAACAGTTACGAATTTGTGGTAGTGTTTAGTAGTAAGCTCAATTTGCACTCTGTCATGTGAAAAGAATGCTAGTTCAGTTGTGACCATCAAGGAAGGAGAAAGCGCTTCAGTAAAGACTTAAAACAAAAATAAAAACAAAACACAACTTTACCTTATATAATATAACCTGAACATATTGGCCCCAAGATTAAAAACTAAATTTTTAAATCATTCTTAGCAATGCTGTTGCTGTGCCCTAACATTTATTTTGAAACATCTTATTTTTTTATAGCATAGGATTGTAATCCTTTTCATCTCCTTTGTGCATCTCTTAATTAGCTAATGGCATTTTGGTACTCATGTGGACAGTACTAGATATGGTTGTTATTGGTAACCTACAACACGTATAAAATTGTGAGTTCAATTCAGTTATTAGAGTTCCTTTTAGTGTTAATAATATATTATCATAAGGGCTAGCGTGGAGCAGTTATAGGCACAAGGCACTTTTCTAAACACTTAGTATGTATTCATACATTCAGTGCTCACAACAACCCATCCTTGATCAATTGTATCATCCTGTGTTTTTCCTGCTAGTTTCTGAAGTCCTGGAATCTGTTACATTTAGCACCGAGTCATCAGAGGAAGCTATAGGTAAAAATGTTTCCTACTGGGAAGTGAGGTATATGTGCTTTCTCCATCTCGCTGTGGAAGTCCTCTTTGAATGCCCTCATGTCATGCTTTGGGACATTTCATAGCTCCTCACATCTTGTCTGTGCTCATCCAGTGAATCTTGAGAGCCAAATATTATATACAGCACATTGTGCTCATGTCTGCTGTGTGCTCATGTCTATGCAAGTTTCACAGTTTCCTTTTTAGTTCACTCTCAATCTGACTGCAAGTTTTAATATTTTATGTTCTGATCATTCTTTCAATATGAATATGCACATGCGACTTTTCGTTTTAACATCATGTGAAGTATGCATCCCCATGCTTTCCAAGGATTCACTCTGTCTTTTTCTCACTAGAATCCTTTTTCAAAAAAAATGTAAGGAAGTAAAATGATCTTTTTTGCTCCAGGTAGAAATTGCTATAGTTATTGTGTGAGTCTGTGTGTGTTTTCCCACATAGCACATTGCCTTTATTTCTGCTTTCATTTCTGCCATTTTAAATTGTAATCGTCTTCATAAATCACCTAAATGTTATTCTCATGAGTGTATCTACTTAAGGTAACTAATCTTTGTTTTCAAATTAAACAGTGTTCCATTACAGAGTGCTGTGGGCTGCCCACCACTAACCAGACCTTCCCTGTTCTTCCCTAGCATCAGCCGAGACACATTATGTATATCCCACTGCCAAGGCACCACTCAGGCCAGAGGAGCCAAAGACTGAAGGTGGTAAAGGTTTTCATGCTTTGACTCATTTCATTCAACAAATTTTTAATTGGTGTTTATCATGTCCGTGGAACATGGAAGTTCAAGCTGTGGTACTTGTTCTACAATTGAGTAGATGTGAAGAGCTATAGCTTCCAATATTCTTGGATTCTTAAAATGATAATGGGCTCTCTGAATACAGAAATAAATTTCAGTTGCTCTTCCGTATCTAGATATTGAGGCATAATGACATTTGATAACCAGCTAATGACCGTTAAAACATAAATATTAGTTGGAGAATTACTTTTATAGGATAGAATCTCCTCTCTTGGCTCTCTTTTTTCTTGTCTAAATTCATTGTCGTATTTGTAAAAATTTGATGCAAAGTCTTAAAAGAATGTGCTGATATGAAAGAAAAATACTTGACTAGCTTAACGTGTTACAATTTTTAAAATTGTTCTGCTTTGTTTTGATACAGTTGTGGAATCTGTTACAAATGTGTCTGAACCACCTGAGGCTACACTAGGTAATGACACAGCTCAGCAGTTCTGTCCTCACTGCCACCATCGCCTGGGACCCTCGGGTTCTCTCTCATTGTGAATTCGTGTTGCAGCCTCATTTTTTGTCACAGCAGCTCATTTTCTCTCTAGGTTCATCTGCTCATAACCATTGTCTGAGAAGTCTCTTCTTCCATTCAGTTTTGTACCTAGACCTGATCTCTTCCTCCACTTAAGTCAGCAAAACTATCCAATCTAAAGCATCTTTTCCTAACACTGCATATTCTGCCAGCTTGATGTTGTGTTGACTATTTCAGATAATATTGTTCGTATAATGATCCATTCATACTTTCTACCCTCGCAACACACTTTCCATTAACACTCATTCCATCACGTTCATTTACATGTTTGATGTTTTCTCCATTATTTAAGTGAAAGTCAGTGCTTCTTGTATTGGCTTATACTTTAACACCTTTTTATTACTTTGTTTTTCCTTTTGGTTACTACTGAATATATCTTTCTAGCATTGTGGAGGAGGTACCAGTGGGGAGTGAAGATTTAAAAAGTAGGGACATTGTTTACTTGGAAAGTGTTTTTGTAACCTGGCATCTCTAAGCTTTTTTTTTTTTTAAACTAAATGCATTTTGAGGAAGGAGAAATGCTATTTGCTACAGAGTTGCAGTTTGCTTTCTTTTAAGAAAAAAAATTCTAGTTGTTACTATCATTTCTGTCATCTGAACTCAAGGTGTGTGAAGCACCAGGGTAAGCCCGTCATCCTCGGGGGCCGTGGAAGCAGCGGCCCTGCCTTCCCACCCTGCAATCCTGCCCAGCCAAGTGGGCTCCGACTGGCCCGGGTAAATGCATTATTTTGTATTTCACGTAGAAGGTGAGTGTTTGCAGGACATAAGAATGGAAAGACAACATGGGCGGGCACTCCTTGACATCGGGAGCCCCACCTCGGTCCCTCAGCTCACAGCCTTCGCCGGCAGCCGGTCACGTGGCAGCGCTGAGTTCTTTAGGACAGGCCTGGAGACAGCTCAGCTGCTGTGCGAGTGTATAGATGGGAAATATGCTTCTGGGGAAGACCATTTCTATTTCACTTAAATATAAATACTAATTTTAAACACTTTATCATCTTGCCTAGTTTTACAAGTTCTATGGCCCTGCTAACAGAAACAGGTTTCACTGTGCAATCCAGATAAAAAGGGATCACTGGCCAGTCACCTTGTCATTATTCAGGTCCTTTGCTTCTTTCCCCTCCTTCCTGCAGTGGTTTCGCCATTTCGCTGCACGCAAATAAGAGAAACTGAAATCAAACCGGAGACTTTAGCAAGTCATAAAAGGGTTACTTGGTGGAGGAGTTGGACATGAAGGGAAACAAGTCATCACCGTGGATAACTGAATATGCTGCTGCTTACGAGGAAAACCCCTCTCAGTATCTGTAGGCTCTCTTAGGAGTTTATTATAAATAAGCCCAAACTTGTGTTTTGATTGCCATTGAACATTTTTGTATGTCTCTATTTCCAAAGGAGATACTGATATTTATTATACTCATTGTCCTTGGAAATAACCTATTAAATATTGCCTATTAAACTTTATATTTAATTATACCAAATTCTGCATTGATTGCATGAACTGAATCTGTCAGTTTTCTCTAACTTTTCGAAGTTTATAGTTTTTATAGTTATAATAATTAATATTATTGAAATGTTTTAATTGTGAATACTATTAGTGATTCTTACCCCTTTCTGAATCATTTTTGTGGCATTGCCTCATAATCTCCCTTTACCTGCAGACCATCTTTCCTATACCCTGGAGAGAAAATAGCCAGTCAGTAGCAACCTCAAAAAGCAAGGGAATTGGGAGTCAGGAAATCATGAGACTGAAAGAAACTCTAGAATCAGAGAATTTTAGAATTGGAAGGACTCTTTAAAAATTCTGTACCTTTAGATGGAGATCCTGTGGCTGTCACCCAGTGATGAGCAAAGGGAGCTCTAAAGCTCCAGGTGGCAGGCTCCTACACCAGTGTCACCTCCAACGTATCTTGGTGTTCATCTCTCTACAGGCAAGAGGGCTCCACTGAAACCCTTGCATGCCTTGCATTCTTTGGTTTAGTATCTGGATGAAGTCTCTGCAGACTCTTTAGAAACTACTTCTAGTATCTAATGGCTCTTATTTTCAGCAATCTTTTCTTAAGGTGCCTGAAATTCCATGACCTTGAAAAGCATTTTGTTCCTTCTTACCTCTCTTATCCCAGACACACTTGAGTCCAACCAAATGAGGTGTTTCCACAAACTGCAACCTTGAATTTGATAATTTCTTTTTCCCAGCAGGGATATACTTTTAATTTTCTTGGTGAAGAAATAATTGGTTTTTATACCAATTATTTGGTGTAAAAATAACTCCTTTGGGAATTACCCAGAGAAGAAATAACTTTCTTCAGTAATCTACCCTTTAATTTCTGTTCAATTTCTCTTCCTTAGTATGACCAATAAATTTTTGTTTTGTCTAACAAGATTAATTTTTTTCATCAGCACTTACTATTGAAATCCATTCATTTTCTAGGTATAGTTGGAATATGACATGCTAACTTTTTTTTTAGAAGAAGAAATATCTATTTGCACTCAAGATACTGGGATAATCTGATATAATGGTGTGAACTTGCATTAAGGATGAATACTTGTTATTATAAAATTTATTTTAACCTATTTAAAAGCTATTTGAAGTAGATTTTTCTGGAATTCCAACGGTTTTGTTTGCCAGCTGAATATCTTGGATATCATTTAATGTGCCATCTTGTTTTGTTTTCTGTTGTAATAAGAACTTGTCTTCCTATATTTGCAGCTCTTTGGAAGCTTTAATTGCATTAACTGCTGTGTACCTAGGCTCTCAGTCACCCAACAAGCATCTCTGAGAGCCTAGAGGCTGGTACTGTGGTTCCTGAAGGGCTCAACAGCTCCAAGCCTTATATCTTTTTTTTTTAGCTGCCAAGCAGACACCGCGCATTCCTCCCAAACCAAAAACATCTCCACGTCCAAGAGTCCCACAAACACAGCCAGGTAAATACATATTTTATCTTCTGGCCTGAAAAGTTGGATGTTAGTGAAGTTATTCTGTTGAATTATAGCGAGTTGGGTTTTTAACCCTTGGGAAGCAAGTCTTCCTGTGAAACCTGATAAATATTTACACTTACTTTTCCACTGAAATGTATACTATTGGAATAGCTTATTCCAGAAGGTACCCTGTTGTTACATTATTTGGAGTGGGTGATGAGAATGAAATTTCTTTAAAAAGTAGCGTGTCTGCTTTCTCTGCCTTTCTTTCCCAGCTTGAGAACCGTCAGCCCTTCCATGGCCCTTGAATGTGCCTCCTTTTGCCAATCACCTAATTTTTTTTTAACCTTTCAGTAAATTTTATTTAACATTAATATCATGAAGATTATATATATCTCTTCTCCTGTAACATAACAATTACATAATATTGCTACGGTTGTTTTGTTGTAAAATTTTAATAAGGACCCAAACAAGATTTATTATAAACTATTTTTTATTCTGTTCAAGAAGCTCTCCTTTGAATGTTTAACTCTAACCCTAACTTCTTAACCAAGCTCTTGTCTAATTTCTCCACCTGCCTCAGCCAATCTCCATTTTGGACTACCATAAACTTGAATGCTTTAAAGAAAGCTTATTGTTTTTCCGCCTTTCAGTTTACATCTGTGGCAGGTTCTCAGCATTTTGTATCTGATTTTTACCTCTCTCCCTCATCCAGCCTCTGCAGTCCGTCTGTTACTAAGCATGGGGCATTCTAGCTGCGATGCCTGCTTCAAGCATCTACCCTGTCATGCCTACTCCATTGTCATCAATCAGCAGATCTCCTGTCTCTCTTCTCTCCTAATTTCAAATTGTATCACCCCTTGATGCTTAAGTGATTGCTTAATTCATTTAATCAGTCATTCAACAAATACATACTGCACTCTGCTTAGGTGCCAGGCAATGCACTAGACACTAGGAGCTTGAAACAAAATTGAGTTTCTGTGGTCAAGTAAGTAACAGTCTTGGTCAATCACTTAAATTTAAATTTACCATTTATACATGGTCTGCTTCCATAAAGTATATGAGGTGCACCTGCCAATTTGTTAGGAAAGGAACATTCACCGTCACTGATGGTCTGGGGAAAGGAAAATGTTAGCAGGTAGTTTGAAGTTCCACCAAATCCTTTAATCATATCTCAGTGTCCCTCTTGAAAGAAAAAGCTGTATATTTGGGCTTGGTATTGAATGTCTGATTCTGGGAGACATTTTGCCTGTTATTTTTTTCTTTAAAGGGAAATTCCCTACAAGACAGTTCTATGTTCTACATCTAGGAAATGATTTTAAATCCGCTTTAATCTCCTGATAGAATGAGAAATTTAAAATATTAACAATAAATATATGTGCAACATTTATATATAAGAAATTCTGGGGAAAATAATTGATGATTACTGAATGGGATAGGAATAAAAACAGAAAGCAAGTGTATTAAATCTGTGGATAGGAAACTAAAACATTATTTTATTATTATTTATTATTATGTCTTTGATTCCAGAGAGAGGAAAGGAGAGGGAGAGAGAGAGACAGAAACATCAATGATGAGACAGTCATTGATCGGCTGCCTCCTGCAGGCCCCCGACTGAGGACCCAGCCCACAACCCGGGAATCGAACCCTGATCGCCTGGATCCTAGGTCAATGCTCAACCACTGAGCCATGCCCCGCCAGGCTAAAACACAACTTTAAAAAATAAATCATCAGATAAAATCACACGAGGATACTCTCAACTTCTTATTTGAGTATAAAGCATGGAACAAAAGTAGCAGAGAAAGGAGAAATGGAAATAAATAAGAAAGCATGAAAGCTTAATGAGTGTTGGAAAATATGAGTAGAGACAAAAAATAAGAACTAGGAGTTAAGACATTGGGAATATAAATGCCTAGCTAGTAAGATTTTAAAGAGTAAAAGAGATATGAAGTAACAAGGAAGACATTCATAATTTTCCTTTTGAGCTGTATTCTACATACAGAAATACAGGATAATAAATCAGCTTACTCTAAATTTCCATTATTATACCATATTCAAAGTTTCAAATTTGTTTAATTTAGACCGTTAGCCAAGCTTCCGCCACAAGATATAGAGCTTCAGAATGGATAGATTCATACGCTCGGTGCATTCCACTCTACATCGGAAACCCTTGAGTGGCTGCCAAACAAGCAAGAGAGCTTCCTGACTCTGTCCCAGCTCAGGCAACTGACTCCCACCCGTCAGCATCTCTGGAAAATAGCTGCACCCAGATACTTCCTGCTTTGTCTGTGCTACTTAATGCAAGGGAACAATTTGGAAAATTGATCATGAAAAATAAAATATATTCTAATCATTCCTCTTAAAAGTAGATGAAATTAGGATCTCTCTGACCTAAGAGAATATGATGTTACCTAATAGATCCCAGCAATATCCGGGGTTTTATAGTCATTGAATGCTTGTGTATGTATACATATGCATTACTAAATATTTCAAAGATAGGTAGGTATTCAAATCCTAGTACTTCTCCTATAATCGTTGACTAGCTCTTTATGAACTTCAAAAGGCTTTTTGGTGGGAGAATGTTCTGTTCATATGTACAATACCAAATGCAAATTATTGTTGGGTGGTAAG
This sequence comes from Miniopterus natalensis, assembly GCF_054644295.1. NCBI lineage: Eukaryota > Metazoa > Chordata > Mammalia > Chiroptera > Miniopteridae > Miniopterus > Miniopterus natalensis. Next base: position 27,220,576 of record NC_142086.1, read on the forward strand.
AGTATCATCTGACAATAGCGTATGCACAATGTGTTCATCAACCACTTTTTTTAGGATGAAATTCTGTAATTGGACATGTCACCTTCTTATTTATACTTAAACTATGCTTATATATTAGATCGCAAAATTTGTCATTGAAGGCAAAGTGGGATAAAAAATTAGGAAGAAATCAAGAATATTTTGTCTTCGCCCAGCCTGGTGTGGCTCAGCGGTTGAGCGTAGACCTAGGATCCAGGCGATTGGGGTTCGATTCCCGGTCAGGGCACATGCCCGGGTTGCGGGCTCGATCAATGACTCTCTCATCATTGATGTTTCTATCTCTCTCTCCCTCTCCTGTCCTCTGTCTGAAATCAATAAAGATATTAAAAAAAAAAAAAAGAATATTTTGTCTTTAAGTAAAGATATGATTTTTAGATTTCTATATTCATAGGTAATACTTAATAATACCATTATTAATTTTATACCCAGAAATCTGACAATCATCCAAACTGTAGGTGCTCCTACTTTTTGAAGGAGCAAAGAGAAAATTAGAATGTTCTCAGATCCTTCAATGTGAACTTTGTAAAGATGTTCTAGAAGTGGAAAAAAATTTATAATAGTGTAGTTTTCACATCATTTTGACATTTCAATTTAATTCTCACAACTACCCTTTCAGTTAGCACAGGTTTATTATTTCTTCCTAAAAAAAGTGAGAAGCAAGTTAAAATGTGACCTGCAGAGCTTGGATATAGAGAATCCAAATGTTTGGACCTAGAGATAATGTCTAGACCTCAACTTCAGCTCAAGTCTTGTCTCGTACTTAACAGCTATGTATAGTCACCAACCCAAACCTTTAGAGTGAAACTGGCAATTCCTTCCTCCCAGCATTTTTATGAGAATCAAAGGGCATAATCCTTATGAAAGCATTTTTGAAATTGTAAAATGAGCTATAAGTAAATTAGGTCTTTTTTTCCTGGTGTCTATTACATTAGCACCTGTTACTCTAAAGGAACAGTTGTAAAAAGACAATTTTAGTTTGTAAATACGTTCATTTAAAGATTTATTTGGGGCCTAAGAATAGCAGGGAGAGTAGAATGCCAGTCCACCCACTCCATTCCTTCCATGCTCACTTCCCTTTCTGCTGTGGCCTGATCTGACTAAGCTTGTCTTACTCTTATCCATGTTTCATTGGCTTCTACCCTGACCCTCTGAACTAATCTTCAAAAAAAGACATGGGTTATGTGTGTATTGGGGACGGGGGGTGGTAAGAAGAAGTCAAGCAAACATCCAGAAAAGAACATTCTTGAATTAATTTAATTGGTAGTCTCCTGAAATGAAGATTTTAAAAATATTCTCCATCCTGCCTTTATCCTTAGTCAAATTTTGCATTTCCCAGATTTCAGTCTCTGGAAATCTAACTGATCTATTTTTAGAGCTTAAAGTTTATTTTTCTACCTACCTCCCATTTTACTACCCTTTTTTTTTAATCCATGATCAGGCTTACTCTTTGTCAGATCTTATGTTCTAAGCATGACCAGGAGATGCTGACACCAAATGACTCATGATTTGAGCTCTCTCTTTCAGCAATTAAGGTGTTCCAGCGTGTTACTTCAAAGCCAAAAACGTCACCAAGGCCAGAAGTGTCATATACTCCACCTGGTAAATGTTTTCTTTCATATTTGAGCCAAATGCATTCTGTTGCACTCTGCTGCAATGAAACATGAGAGCCGATGGATGGGAGGTCAATATTTCGCTTATGTTCACATACCATTTTGTATCATACATGACATGACCATTTCAAATGTTTCCTAAGAGTTATCTAAGTGCTCATATAGTAAGCTACTGATACAATCAAAAGGCAGAGACTTGTTCCAAAAAACAAAGGTAAAGTACATATGTATTTAATACATACTGGTATCCTAGAGAAATAGATGCTCTGTAAAAGTCTACAAATGTAAAATGTAGTGCTGAAATCAGGACAGAGTTATGCTTTATCACAATGTTTATCTCAATTTATACTGAGAGAGATCAGAGGTAACAAACTTGAATTTTTAGACCTGTATCAAATAAGTCAGTCTAGGATATGCTGTGTAGCTTTTCCATTCCATAGATTCCAGGCATAACACAGGTTTCATCCAGTTAGACCTTTAGAAAATATCTTCCAACCTCTTAGTTGAATTATCTACAGTATGTAATGAGAATCTAGATGAATGGAGCCCACACACTGTGTCCAGAACCAGGAAACTGGCTTTTCTTTGTATCTGCCTTAGAAGAATGCTTTCTAATTCAGAGCTAAGGACTTGCCCTGATGTCTGGCTCAGCAGAGCTCTGCCTTCTTTGTAGATTTGTGTCTACACCAAGTGCTGTCCTGGCTTTGTGATGACTGGCCCACAGGTTTTTGGATAGACCTCAGTCACAGAGCAAACCAGGAAGAAAATCTAGATTCCCACAAGCTATCCAATCCTCACAAATGTTCTGTGTAGCTAAACTACTCTCTCTGGTCAGTTCTAATTTGCAGTCACCCTGCAGCATATTTGCAGTTAGGAAGTAAGGGAGTAATGCTGAAATGCCTTTGGAGTTGGAATTGCTAGGACCTAGACAATGACTGAATGATTGAAAGAGGGATGACACTGCAGGGAGGAGTAAAGGCTTGTGTTTGTATATCCTGCTTTTGCAGGGCCGGTAGGACTTTCAAGTGGAAATACCTAACGAGGTGGAAATGTATTCCGGGATATCTAAACAGAAGTCAAGATTTTGGGTGTAGATTTGGGAGTTACCTTTCTAGAAGGTTCTTAAATCTTATGAGTGGATGACATCATCCAGGTGAAAGTACAGACTGAGAAAATAAGAGGTCAGAGGTCAAATCCTTGAGCAACTCAGTTATATGTATAAGGAGTGGGCAGAGTAGGAGTGGCCAGCAGGTCTGAGAGAAGCAGGAAAGCTGGAGCCAGGAGGCGAGGCCGGGAGGCCTCGGAAGTGCTGCTGGACTTGACAGTTCAGGTGCACAAACCTGTATCGGAAAACCAAGGGCTGACGCTTCGGAATTCAGCAATTTTCAGGTTTTAGAAAGATGAAACAGCACATACACCATTGATAACAAGCATATCAATGTGTCTGCCATGAGAAGTATGAAGGGTCATACTACACAGGACGAATAAAAACTGTAAATAAGTCAGTTCTAGTTAGGTTTTGCTGTTTTGAGGTGGGGTTTTTTAGTTGTTGTTTTTGGGGTTTTTTTTTGGTGTGTTTTATTTTTGTTTTTGAAGTTTTCTTTTCAGGGCATTTTGGACTTCAGAGCTATGGATGAGGAATTTTGGGTCCGTGGTTTAGGTCAGGGCGGTGGAAACTGGACCACAGTGAATAAAGAAGGTGCCACTGAGAGACCAGGAAGCGCAGTCAGAGGGTTTTGATGAAAAAAATGACAGCAAGGGAGGGATGGTGTGAAAAGAAGCCATGTCGGAATGATTTTTTAATTTTTTTTTTTTAAGATATTGGGGCATTTGAGCCATTTTATAAGTAGAGGGGAAGAAACTTATGGATAAATGGAAATGTGGACTAATGGAGAAAAAATAAGATAACAGAAATAATGGAAAGTAATAGGCCCCAGAAGAGATGGGAGGGAGAGTGGCCCAAGAATCCAGGTTAAGGTTAGAGAGTGGCTTCCAAAAGGGCAGGAGACCTGCTTGCTCTCAGGCTGGACCTAAGGGTCCAAGGCTATAAAGGAATAGAGTGCTGGAGGTGTAAAGGGTGTGTACTCTATGTGTATTACTCTGCCAAAGGATCAGTCTCTTTGTAGCCTGTCACAGGAGTAAACCTTATTGCAGGCTTCATATTTCACCATCTTTATCAAGGAGCAACACATTGATCCTCTCCCCTGGCAAAACATCCATGCACACTCATTTTCATTTGTCCGTATTAGACATTTCACTCATAAATGTCTTGTGTTAGTCTTCAGAGCAGTGCGCTCTATTAAAAAAGATAGTTAATTTCATTGATTGGTTCATTAATATATGTGGTAAGTTGGTTAATATAATTGAGTCTAAAATATAATAATGGTAAATAGTCTTATAAGAAAATAAAAAATGCCTTCTCAAAAAAATTATTATTATTTACATTGTTTCCCCCAGCATGGGAGATTTAGGTTTCGGGAATCATGCTCTTATTTAATTTAATGCACAGAGGCATGCCACATAGGGAACAGGAAAAACAAGAAAAACTCACATTTCTGCTGCAACTGACCAAGCAAGAGAATGATTCATAACCCTTTCCTGTGAATATTTCTTTTTTTTGTTTGTTTGTTTGTTTTTTTCCAATGGTTTTAGCTGCTTTAGAAAGCCTGCTATGGCAGTTTATTAAATTATCACTTGATGGTTACAAAGTGCCAATTGTAGCTGCAGGAATCCACATTACCCCAGCCTAAATTCCTCAGTCGACTAAAGCAGGCAGCGAGTAATGTATTTACAGTATGGTGGATTTATTGGTTGCACATTTCTTCTGTTTCTCCTTTCCTAATCCCAGCTCCTCTCTGTGTAGTCTAGCACTGTAACCAATTAAGTTATTTATAAACTACTGGCGCTTTGCATAGTCGTGACCTTCACAGACCCAAATCAAAGTGCCTTCTCCTTCACCCTCCAGATAAACATTTAGTTTGATTTACAACTGGAAATTCCTCATATTTCACCATTTGAATTCCCCAAAATGCTACATAGCAAAGGTGAAACATTCACTGTTGTGATGGGTTTTCTCTAACTTTGTTGACCACTAATCTTTTTGAAGTCCCTTTTTCCTTCCAAAAAAAAAAAAAAAATCCAGATTTCCAAATTCCCCTGGATCATTGAAGTTCTAAATGAGTCAAGTTTCTTTTCAATGTACCAAATTCCACAACTGCAATTTCACTGGGACTTAGTGGCCTGGACTAAGAACAGATGTGATAGGTACCTTAAATATGATCCCCCAAAGCAATAAAAAGAATGTTTGTTTTATATAACCTATTTTTATACTAATGGTAAAGTGATGCTTGGCCACCTGGTATGAAAGTTCCTTCACCTTTCTCTGAGGCAGAGTTCTAGCCTGAATTCTAATTATTTTCCCCAGCATCATAGAAGGTGCAAGAAAATTACACTGCCCACCAAAGGAACCCTGGTATTTATGAAATCTTCAGGGTTGCAGGAAAACCTTTCAGTGAGAGAGTAGGGCTGAGAAGGGGAAACTGAGTCATTACCTTGCTCTTGGAGGAAGACTTTGCCATAGAAATCCAGTGCTAGCAATAGGCAACCCCCCCTGAAATTGGCCCCAAATGAGAAACAAGGTATCAAATTCTCAGCCTACTGTTTTATTTTGCCAAAATAGAGCTGACTACAGGCATTAAAAAATATACTGGATGTCAGAGACTGAAAATAAATAGGTTTATTGTTTAGCTGACATTTTTGTTTTGTTTTCATATCCTCACATGTCAGGAGGCCCTGCGACACCTAACATACCAGAAGCCACATCCCTATGACGAAAATGGCCTCAGTTTTCTAGTATTTACTATGTAACAAGCAGTCCACCAACTTTTCACCTGGTATCTTCTAATAAGTGCTGGTTTCTTTCGCTTTGATTTTCCCCCATAAAAACTGTTAGTGTCTTTTAGAATAAGACTTTGTTCTTCTCTTAGATATTCAAGAATTTTGCCTTCCTGGCCGTTTCCGTCAATTTGGGGACCATCTGTGCCCTTTCTCTGAGATAACGTGTCTTCTGCTGCTCCTGCTGACATTTTAGCAGGAATATCAAATGGCCCCCAACCCCTTCAGGCCCCTCACCGACTTTCTGTTTGGAAGTCAACTTGGGGGAGACCTGCCTTCTTATGTTCAGTTACATGAGTTATTTCCTCCCGCCCCCCCCCAAGGGAGGCTTCACCTGTGACCAGCCCTGTTTTGCTCCCACTAGAACCTTTCCTAGACACTTTCCCATTTTCAATGCCATTTTCCCATTTTGAAAAGAACTGTGTCTTGTCAGCTTGGTGGCAGTCACTGTGAAAGTGTGTTTGCTTCGCTCTTGCTTTCCAGGATTTCTGTCTGTGGGTGGTTTCAGTCCAGGAGTGACAGAGTACACGGTGTCTCTAACCTTTTCCTTCCAGGTCCCGGAGACGTGCTCCGTCCCCACAAACCAGACCACGAAGTCTCTCAGAGCGAACCTGGTAAATGAACCATTTTATTTTTCCAATTAAGAGGTATATTTTTCAAATATCTTCTTGAGGTACATATTTTTTTTAATGATCGTGATGTGGAAGAAGTTGGAAGGTATGGGTATAAAATGTGTATTTCGTTTGGGGAAGGGTTAGCCACATAATCTGTTTGAATTTTTCCCTGGTTAACACTAGGGAGTAACGAGTAATTATTTTATCTTTCCTGGAAGTGTTTTTGTTGAATAGGAGATCGTGCTAAAATTCTAAGACCTAATTATTAACTGAGCCAACCATTTTCATCTTCTTTCCAAGTGTAAATATAACTACATTCCAACTGTGGGTGTACTTTTAAATAAAATACGTAGGAGCCTACTCAAAATTTCCTTAAAGTGACAGTGAATGCAAACTTTAAAGCTTTAATTAAACTAAGTTGCCTGGGTGACATCTAATATATAGAATTTTCTCATATTTGTTACGGTTCCTAGAGAATGTTTAAATGATCAAATGGATGCATGTAGAAACACAGAAACTATTTTTATTTCACCAGATAGTAATTCTCATGAATATGTTTCTTTGGTTTGCTTTTGGTCTAGTTCTGCAGCCTGTTACCTTTAGAATTGATCTGCCAGAGACAACAATAGGTAATGGTTTTCCCATATTGACCAACTCTAATTGTTTTCTTTGCCACCAACAGGATTACAGGTCTTTCTCAAATGATCATATTGAAACATCATTTCTTCTCAAACCATTTCATAATTTCATTCTCATTATTACTCTGTCCAAAATAGAAAAATAATAGTTTCACTGTTGTAAAAGCTTTGCTCTGAAGACCAGCTTCAGACAGCTCGTTACCAAGTCCATCATCATCTGCCTCACTCATCTCCATGTTCCAAGTGACCCCACCTTGCTGGTGCCCCTCCACTTCACATTTTCTGCTGGTTTAATGGTTCTCAGCTGTAGTGCTGTGATACACTAGCAAATTGTGAAAGGTACTGGTAAGGAATTATCATTAATATTGGTTGAAATACTGAAATTTGCCAATGATTTATTTTAAAAAATAAACGAGCAGACTTGAGATGATGGTAGCAAACACAAGGATGACATCCGCGCTCGTTTTGTAATCCTGTGTGCTGTCTCGGGTGGGAGAGTCACAGCTGACAGACCCGGGGCCATGTCTGGCCCATTCCCATCTTACGGGGTGTGGTCATGGAGTGTGTCAAGCATTGAATGTCATTTATTATCTATCCTAGTGGGAAAAAACAGTTGAGAACCATTATTCCAATATTCCAGCCATTTTCCTAAAGGTTCTGTGCACAATTCACTTTCTTCTCCATGACTCAATATTTTCCTATTTTTGTTTCAAATGAAGGAATCTTATGTAATATTCTGGTCTGGCGCTGGCTTTTGAATGTAGAGATCGAAAACCTTGGTGCTTATGTTTTGCAGCTCCTTTAGAGACCCGAGGCAGCCCTTTTATTCCTATGATTTCACCAGGTCCTGGTCAAGAGGAACTACAGACCACTCTGGGTAAATTTTGTTTTGATATTTCAGCCCAATGAGGACCCACCTCTTAGGGATTGCCCTTAAAGGAGCCATATGTACATTGTGCTCATGGGTTGTTTCCAAGCAATAGAGGGTCTCTTTTTACCATCACAAAAATCTCCATTTCACTTGATTCTTTTACATTAATTGTATATTTGTCCTAATAATGTGATTTTTAATATGAAATGAGAATGTTGTAAAGCATCTTGACAAAATTTCAAGTATTCTGAAAAGCAGAATGTTCCCAAAGTGTATCAATAATATATTTTTTTATTGCTTTTTTTGTATTTGAAAGTACACTTGGGAAGAAAAATTGCATCTAGTGTTTCATGGGTACTAAGTACGGTGCTAAGCAATAGGAGTTTCAAAATAAAACTCTTTTAAAGATTGGTCCTTACCCTGGAGAGCTCTCCCTCTAATATGAAGACAAGATTCAGTGATATTGGTGCTTCCTGATTGCCATTCAATATGCTACATGTATTTTTTAACTTAAGTCACTTAACAACTTTGTAAGGTAGGCTCTATTACTTGCCCCATTTTACAGATTAGAAAATTGAGGCATAGAGAGATTTAAAATTTTGACCAAGTCACACAGCTAATGTCAGAGCCAGATTGGAACCCACACACTAAGTCACCAGAGTTTTTGGGAGTCACCCCAGTGTTATATTTTACAGTGAGTGTGACAGAGAAATGAGCAACATGCTGAACAAGCAAACTGCCAGCAGGCATCAGGGAAGGCTTCACAGAGGAGGTGACATTTATACTGGGTCTACAAATTGGAGTGACAGTTGAAGTTAAAAATGCAAATGTCCTTTCAGGTTAAAGACAGATGGGAATAAGGCACAGACAGGGCAGAGATTGGTGGCCAAACTAAAGTGGTGAGCATGTAGGTCACATGGAGAAATGCTGATGGATGAGTCAGGACAGTTGTTTGGGATGAGCTCTGGCCCTGCTTTCGGGAGTTCATCGTGTGGGAAATCCCAGTTTGCCTGACTCTTGGCTGAAAATGAATCAGAAAACAAGTGTTCCCAGCTTGTGATTTCTGGCTCCTTTGCCCTGTCCATGCTACATCACACATGGCTGTGTTTAAATTAGTGGCCTTATTTTTCTCCCCTCGTCCCTTTTCAAATAAACTCATCTTTCATGTATGGCTGCTGAAATGAACTTACTGGTCACATTTTTAAGTAAAATTGTTTTGGAGAAAAAATTAAAAACTGAATGAGAAACATACCCCGATTACCAAATATTCATCTATTGTAGTCTAAGCCCACAAGGTCAAGATCACCCATGATCGTGAAATCAAAAGTACTTTCAAGAACCACTGCCAGATAGGCTAATTATCTAACTTCCACTCCCTATTTTTTTAATGTATCTTGGTTTATTGAAGCAAGAACCATCACCTGCCTTCATCTCAAGTGTCTCTCTTGTGAGCAGAATCCAGATTATAAAGCAGAGCAGAAAAAAAGATGACAGTGTATTATTTGCACCAAGTATTTCCTTGGATCCAGTGCGTGCCAAAGTGAACAGCATAATTTTCCATGTCTGCATGATGTTGTAATGAATCCAAGATAATATTGAGGGTGGAACTATTGCCATACTTATTTTTTTTGTTTTGTCAGGAGAAATGTATCTGTATCAGTAAACATAACCTTTGCTTTTCACATAAGGATAATAAAAGAATATTTATTATGTGGTGTCAATACACATCTTTTCATCTGACCTACTTCTTTTCCCCCTCACCTAAATAACTTGTGGGGTGTATGGAATAGGGAAAAGATGTGAAGGCAGTTAGGAGGCACATCCAGGTATCACCACTTCCAGCATCATGAAACAAACCCTGAGCTAAAAGCCTCTGATAATCATTAAAATAATTAGTGCAAGAAGAAGGAAAATATAATGAATGAGAATTATTAAAATGTATCATTAACTTTGAATTATTATGATTACTGGGCATACTTACAAATGCAATTTACCCTTTTATTATCACTTGGGGCAGTAGAGAGTGGGTTTTTTTGCTATGTTCATAATGATAATTATTTAAAGCAAGCCATCTTACTATGCTTTTCCCCAGCAGAAACAGACCAATCCACCCAAGAACCCTTCACAACTAAGATCCCACGAGCAACTGAATTGGCAAAGACAACTCAGGGTAATGCTATTTCCCCACCTCTGGATACTAACTTTTCTTTTTTCATTTTTAATTGGGAAATAAAATTTTTTTACAGAATGTCATTTCTCATCACAGTGAGTTACTTGATTTTTTTTTATTTAATAGGTGAATGACATTGGCTAAATATGAATATCCATAAGACTATCAGTGAAGGCAGGGAAGACAATTTCCTTAGTTAGAGCTTTGTTTTTGAATGTATGGCCGACCACTCGTTGCTGATAACTAACAATGAAAGCTTTCTTTTTTTATTTCCTGATTGACCTTCATTTGCCTCATTTTGTACATCTGAGAAATAAGAACCTTTATTACCTTTCCTCCCTCCGCCCTCCTCTTCCTCTCTTTCTCTCTTTCTCTCTTTTTTCTTTCTGTGTCTCATCTCCCCAACTCAATGGACACATCGATACTGTGGCCTGAGAAAGGAAGCTAGTAAGAAAAATTCATTTTTAAACAGAACTTAACATTTAAATTTCCAGCAAAGTTTTCTCTGGAATGTCCTTCTTTAATTTCTTTCTTTCTTTCTACATTTTGGGAAGTAAACTCACCTACATAAACCTTTCTCTCATCTTCATGCTCTTGGGAGGATATTTTTTATCCTACCTGGGTTATAACCATTGCAGATTTCCAGTATTTTCGTGTTTTCTTTCTGTCTTTTTTTTCCTAAAGGACCCCTTTTGCCCATCTCTACCTCTTTCATATGGAAGGAAGCCCAGAAAACAAAAGCAAACTTTTTTCAAGGAGTTGACTTATTTTATTCATTGTCAGTTATAATTTAGGAGGGAGTGTTTAGTGGAAGAAACTTGAAATAAGAGGAAATGATAACAAAAGAAATCTAATTTATGGTATACATTTTCTAGTAAGTAGAGCAGTACATGCTTATTCAATAAATGTGACTGTGAATGCTATGACGTAGGACAATTCTTGTAAATTTTCTAAATCTTTTCTTGTTTGGTTTAATTTTTTATTATGTTTTAAAAGTTTATTTTATTATGTACTTTATCACCTTCATATTTATTCACTTATTTTTATTTATAAATCCACACAAAAGCCTAATACAATGACAGCCCTCCCAGATCCTCATTAATAACATGTTCAATCATGTTACATTCATATTCCACCCTCATTTTTTTGCATGTTTGTTTGTTTATGGTTTTGCAAACCTCTTTAATGTCTGGCCTAATAGAAGATAGCTGGATTCTCATAATCAAGCACATCAATTTTTTGTAGCAAAATCTATACACCTACTTACAATAAGCAGGATAAATAAAGACTATTCAGCTTAGGTTGCCAAATGAGAAAGTTTTCAGCTTTTTAGAGCTTTGTAAGTTTCAGAATTGAGGATGAAAGATCATAGGGCTGTTCTTTGCTTTTGCATTTTCTTACTTTAATGGGAATATCAATATTGTGTCACCATTACCAGTGTCTGTGGAAATTTTACCAAATTCCTTCTGGAACATGGTTTTATTACATAGAAGTTTCACAGGTGATTAGATGTATGTCCAGGATCTGATATTAGATGAATTGTCTTAACATATTTATATAATATACTCTATTCTAATTATTTTCTTAAGCCTTAACTGCACTGCCTTAGGAGACACACTTTTCTGGACTGTGCCAAGGGTCTTGAGAGTGGGCTCACCAGAGATTCATTTGCATGAGGTGACAAAGGACATCCTAGGAAAGAACCCATCTGAGGGATGAGAGTGGCATCCACACCCTGGCCCAACCCAACACCCCTGCCTGGGGGTAGAGAGTCAACTTCAGTAAAGTCACGCTGTGTGTCACTAGGAGCACCTTGGCCCGGTCCTCATAAACGCATGCCTGGGCTCTGCAGAAGGGGAGGTCGATCGCCTGTTCTGTTCTGGATGTGCTTTGTCATGTTTTGTTTGTAACAGCAAGCATTAGGGGCGTGGGCAGCTCACAGCAATGTGATAAGGTGCTGTAGGGGTGACGCTGTTCCTCTTGATCTCTGCACTCTGCCCACGCACATACCGTGACCTGCCAGCCCCTCAACCACAGGCCCAAGTGCTTGGAAGAAGCTGCAGCACCTCTTCTACGTGGCACCCTTGCTCCACTGTCCACTGAGACAGTTCCCTGAAGCACTCGACAGCCCTGAAGTACTCAGGCTCTCCTGCTTTGCCTTCTCATCTCACCCAGAGTAGAAATCCACTGGGCCAGGGCCGTTGGGGGAATATTTTCCTTATGTTACTCCCTTCAGCCCCTGACGCTTACCACACCCAGGGAAAGTTGAAGACTCCCCCCTCCCTCTACTGGGCAGAACATACATCACTCAAGGTGTTTCTCCTATAATCCCTGTTTGTTCAGTTTAGATGTTATCTTCACACCTTCATACAGTATTTTTAATGTTTGTTTTACATAGACTTTTATAAAACTATTCAGATACGAAGCCATCTTTAAAAATTATTTTTATTATTGGTCACAAAATACTACAATGATTACACGGTCACAAAACTCCTTTGTCTTTTTTGTTTGTTTAAAATTGAAACCCTGGAGTAGCTTTCTCAGGACCATGGGTTATTTGGCGATGAGCTATCTGACTAACTCACAGCCTAAACTTAAGTTACATTTCAGCTCTTTTATAGAAGTTTTTTCTAGATTTAAGTAGAGACTATGGAAAAATAAAAAATTCTGATCATGTGGCTTTGAAATAATATAGTGCTGATTATTTTTGTGCTCTAAGTCTCTTATCTGTCTAAAATTTTAAATTTATATTCCTTCTAAAATGAGATAAGAACCATGATCATTGTAGTTCTTTAAGTGAAAGTAATCTTACACAGAAGAAATTAACATGAAAAGCTGAAATATGTTGAATTGACAGAGATTTCTATCACTCTCAAAGAAAATTAAAAACAAAACAAAACATTGGCTAACCATCATCACGCATTGTAGGATGTGTGTGAATTCATATTTTATAACATCAGTACCTCTGTTCACTCTAGTTGTTACACTTCGAAAGGCCCACACTGAATCCACAGAGAATTTCAGTGTGTGTCTGCTGTTTTTGGCCTGAAGTATGGCAAAATTCTGCTCATCAGTCCACATTGGAAGCTTATAAATGAGCTACATTATAATCTGTTTTACAGGTGTATTTTTTTTAACTCGTTAGGCAAGGCACTGCTGATTTATGGTTACATAAAAACCCACTCAAGATGTGAACCAAACCAACGTAAAGCTGTAATTTACTTATAAATTTACAAAAAATTTTCTATCCAGTCTTAGCTAAAGCATTACCAAGAAATTTGGAGTTAGGAGGCAGTGTGCTGTGTCGAGAGGGTAGGGGAGGGAAGGGAAGAATGGACAAATCTAGGATGAACACATACTTTAAAACCTTAGGAAGAAAAAACATTTCAGCTGGGGTTCTCATGAATTCGTCTGTTTACAGTGGTCACTCATTTTTTAATTTATTCAACAAGCCTTAATAGGAGTCCTCACTGTGCCAGGCCCTAGAGTACAGGAGGAGGAAGTGACGAGCAGATGTGTTGGTCCCAGAGCTGAGTTCTGAGTTCTTGCTCCTTGCTCTCCCTCTCTTGATGGGCAGGACCCCAGAGGTTATGTTCTCTCATCCTAAAGCTGGAATAGATGGCACTAGGTATTTCTTCATTTCAAGATTCATGAGTTAAGACATTTGCATAGAGATCACATGTTTTTACTCTTTTCTTCTTACCTACCTCAAAATATTTTACTTTTTGCCTTTAAGATTACTTGTCCTTTTTTTTTTTTTTTGGCAAAATAATATTTCATGGTGACTACCTAATTGAGTGATGGATATGTGGACAGACAGATGGACACATGGATGATGGATGGATGGATGGATGGATGGATAAATGGATAAATGGATAAATGGATAAATGGATAAATGGTCGGCTGCCTTACATGTTTACCATGTTAAGCAACCATCTGGTAAAATAAATGCCCTTGAAAAACATGGACTATATGATGACATCATTAACACACATTATAAATGGCCTACCTCATTCTGACAATGTGCATTTTAACATCTAGTCATGAATATTTTCACTTGTTTTGTTTTCCTTTAGCATCAGTGCTGTAATGGATAATTGGAGGTTGCAGAATGTTTTTTCTACTTCCTTGCAAAGTATACAAGTTAGTGGTCCCTAGGATGCTAAATTTCTATTGAGTGGGCTTTGAATGTTGTATATTAAACATGAAGCATTTCCTCTGTTTCAGCACCACACAGATTGTACACTACTCCTATGAGGCCCAGAATACCCTACAAACCACACCTCAGACCTGGTAAGTTGTTTCTCTTTCTGATGACCTGCACAATCAGTACACCTGAGAAGGTATAAAAAGTACTGAAACAGATGCACCAAAAGAGAACTATACATTTAAATTGAAATTAAGGACATAGAGAAATTCTGATCCTTGCAGATAAGTGGAAAGGTAATGATGAATCCTTGGAATTGACAAGATTTGACTGAGGTTTTTAAGGAGGGTCAAATTCAGAGACCACTATGGAACTTGATCAATATAAAATTATTATTTTTTAATAATATGTTTTTATTGATTTCCAGAGAGAGGAAGGAAGAGGGAGAGTTACAAATATCAGTGATAAGAGAGAATCATTGGGCAGCTGCCTCCTGCATTGCAATCTCGTACTGGGGATTGAGCCCGAAATCCAGGCATGTGCCCTGACCAGGAATTGAACTATGACCTCCTAGTTCATGAGTTGACGCTCAACCATTAAGCTGCACTGGCCAGGCTAAAATTATTTTTTAAATAGTATTTGTGCATAAGAGGGGACCACACACACACTCTCACCTTCAGTTTTTCATGCTAATTATAGGTAGCATTAGCATTCTCTGTGACACATTACTTGCTTTCAAATGTTATTTATCGTATAAGAAAAGATAGTCTCTCCAGCATAAAAGACTCTTGTTCTGGGAGAATATTTTTACTTGATTCCTTCTGATGATAAAAAACACACACCCATTTTACAGGTTGTAAACAGCAAAAATAAAGTGATAATTAAACATTGGAAAATACAAAATTCTGCAGAGGTTCTAGGATCTCCCTTACTGGAGCTTTTCAGGGAAGAGTGAATTGGAGGGTTGATCTGGTCCACATAAATCACTTCTATGCTAAAGCACAAGTTGGACCAAAGACTGGTGTTTTCTGCCCTTTTTCTACTAAAAGCTTTCTAAAAGTCTCAAAGTTTCTAAAAGTCTTCCTGAAGTTCTAAATGATGAAACTGGCTTATAAATTAATGTTCTTGGTTAACATCTCTCCAGGCACATGGAAGAAAGAACGAATAATTTTTTCTATTCTTTGGTTTATGGAAAGCCCGTAAATTTTGGAGTAATCCTCCAAATCCTAAAGGTAGTTAGGCGCAGAAGTCTTTTATAAACAAATATATCTCCATGTGACTTGTATCATGATAGCTGTTGAGGACTGGTTATATTAAATGTTTCTACAAAATAATGAATAGTAGCAATTATGGCTAACATGGACTGCGTGTGTGCCATGGGTCCTGTTAGGTAGAGTTGAGGAAGCTAAGACATGAGAGCTAGGAGGTAGATTCAGAGTCAAGCAATCAGGCTCCAGTGCTTACTCTCCTGACCACAATACACTTAGTGCTTTTCCTTAAAGAGTCTTCTAAGCGAAGGATGAGATAGGTGACTTCTTAAAGTTTTGGTAATGCTATGACTGTCAACAGAACAGGAGAGAAATTTCAATGGTTTTATTACATTTCTGTGTTCAATGATGGACTTTTGCCAGGATTATTACCAAGGAGCATCTGTACCTAGAGACTCATGCAAAAGAACCATCAATTTACAAGTGATGAATTAAGGCCTTGACAAATAAATACACTTCAAGTTTTGGGTTTTTATTGGCATAGGTAGTTCTGATTGTTCGTCAGTTCCATTTTGGAATGTATCTAGTGCTTATAAATAAAGCAAGATATTTCCCATTTAGAAATATAAATTCCTTTGCCAGTTTTTTTCTTTTAAGCCCAGTGATCACATTAGATTACAAATGCAGGTCTCTACTTCCAAATACAAGCCTATGATTTTTATACCAGAATTGTGGTTTCTATATTCTGAACAATACTTTTTGGTAAGCCATCATTTTTTTATTGCCTGGTTAAATGATTTACAATTCTCTGGGAAGTTTTGTTTTCCTTGGCAGAAAATTTTTATAAGAAAATGTCTGAACTGTTTCTTTTCCACTTTATTGTAGTTCTAAATAGGACAACTACAAGACCTGGTAGACCCAGACCCAGTGGGACACCCAAAGGGAATGGAATGGGAACAGGTAATGATAACAAATTTATTTACCTTTGATGCTACCAAGACTATAAATGTTTTCATTTAATTTTTATGCTTTTGTTGAATTCTCACTTTAGTTTCTTTTTTACCAGTTTTGGAAGTTCTTAGCTTAACAGGAATTGAAAACTATAATGCATTCCAAAATCAAAGCTTCATATGTCTCTGAAAACATTAAAGAAGAATTTATCATTTTTCTAAATCCAGTTCATTAAATTAGCTACCATACATAGTCTTGATTCTTTAAAAGATCCTGACTAAATATGAATTATTGAATTAAAATATCAACATAGCTATTTTCCTTAATTTCAAAACACTTTCCATACACAAACTTGGTCTTTGAGACTGAAATCACTTGTTTTTCAAGTTTATAATTTCACAAAATACCATTATAATTTTTAAAAGACCTAAATCTGTTAGAAACTGGAATATAATATTTAAATAAGAGAAATTGGAAGTTGATCATCCTTGTTATAGTTCTATTAATGTTTCCAAATTATACAGTTTAATTAAATGCCATTGCCCTAATCTAGTCAGATCTATGGGAGTAGACATGATACAGATAACTCGGACAATGATCTGATAAAAGTCCAAACTCCCAACTCACTAGGGGATAAATGATAGTTCCAATCTCTTAATATGGGATTGCATTATTCCCTTGTAATAGTTTTTAAATAGTACAAAATTTGTGCTTGTTTATGTAAAAAAGCATGAAAATTAGAATTTATTTAATGATATATATTTAATCAACCCATGATAGTTTCCTAATGAGAAAGAGATGTGAATAATATCTGAAGATATTCAGTATAAAAATTTAGATTTGTTTTAGAATACCATTTTTGTACTAGGTAATTATAGTGTCTGAAGTTCTAGGAATTCACTTCCCTTCAAACTAAGTAATGAGACAACTGCTGTAAATTCCTGACACATGAAAAGTAAGAAAGGGTTCTGGTATCTATTTGTGCTCAGCTGCTCCTTTTATTCTTCACAACAGTCAGATTAGGCAATGCATAGCCTCTCAAATTGACATAAACAATCTGGCTCTAAACAGAGCCAACTTTTGAATATTCAAAGTAACTCCTTCAAGTTTGTCTAAGTAAAAATAGAAGAAAGCATTCATGTCAACAAAATAAATGAAAGAACAGCTAGCTATGATCAAACTTGAAAGTCTTCAACCTTCAGTAAAATCAAGCATTGATTCTCACTAGGAAAATGCTAAATGTTCTTCTGAGGGAAACAGAATCATTATATTTTAGTTTATAAGCAATATAAACATTTGTTTTCAGAACCACTTGTAACACAAACTTACATATATTACCCTCTTGTGTAGATTAAGTCAACTATGTAATAATTAATTCATCTAACTCAGCCTTGGATGATCTCTTATCAGGGGTTCTTCAATTTAATTAGTTGGTTGCTGGTAGAAAAGGGCTGGTGGGCACAGGTAGACAAAGCTGAGCTCACTCTTTTCCCTATCCTTGCTCCACCTCCATCCTCAACAAAACTGTGTTGCTCCTATTCTTTGTTCTAATGTCTGTCTATTGGGATTTCCCTTCAGGGAAAGACTTGCTGCCCACCTGCAGGGAATGAGGTCAACAGATAGCACCCAACTGTCAGCTCCTTCCAGGTCAGCCTCTCAAGATTTGAGTGGTACATTTCCATGTTCACCACAATAATACATAACAACCAAATGACATTTACCTCAGGAATACAAGGTTGACTCAACATTCAAACAAATTAGTGTAATTTACCACATTAACAGAACAAAGGAGAAAAATCATATGATTATCTCAATAAATATAAAAAACTATTAGGCAAACTTCAAAATTTATTCATGATGAACTCTCTCAGAAAACTAGGACTAGAAAGAATTTTTCTCACTGATAAAGGGCATCTGTGAAAAACCTACAGTTAACATTATACTTAATAGTGAAAGTCGAAATATTTTCCTACTAACATCAAGAACACAAGCAAGGATTTCTATTTTTACCACTTTTGTTGAAAATAGTGGAGTATGTAGCCAATGCAATAAGTCAAGAAAAGAAATATGTAGTATAAAAATTGGGAATCACAGGTGACATCATTTAGCATTTTACAAAAGGAAAATTTAACAGCTCTCAGACTATTTGCCTAGGGAATAATGTTTTTTAAAAATTGATAAGAAAAAGAATGTTTAAAATATATTTTTTCCAGATTATATGCTTACATGAGTTTACCTTTCTTTGATTCTGCATAGTTTTGATCTGATTTGTTTACAGAAATGCAGGTATTCACATTAAGGTTATTTTCTTCTATGACTCAGTCCCATTTTCTCATCCACACTCACTTCTAGCCTCCATTGAGTCTTAATGAGATAGCATTTCTTTGTCTACTGATTCCTTATCCAACTTTCACATCTTACCTAGAATATTTATATTTATTATCCATCTCACATTTTTCTATAGTTTTTTTTGCTGAAATTTTCAGCCCAGAAACTTTACAATAAAAAAAAAAAAAAAAATCAGTTGATAAAGGAAGTGTTCAGGATTTATAGGAAATATTCTTCATGGTCTGAGGTCTCTTAAGGTTGTGTCCTTGAAAGACTAAAGAAGAAAGATTCTAAGGCCTCAAAACTATCAACCTTTGATTATTTGGGCCTCTCTAAAACTTTTGCAATGATTCCATAAACTGCAGAAATCCTTAAACCATCTTGAGCCAAGTGTCATATTTCATAACATTATTACAGATATTTATCTTGCTTTATGTGCATTCCATACCCATATGCACAAATATTTCTCTACCTCAAAGTTAGAAAGTTGCCTGAAAGAGGTTGAGGTTTTAGGTAGATTATTGTTCCAGCATCTCTTTTTTCATGGTTTCTAGAGCTGTGTCTCGGCTTAACTGATGTGTTCTACATATTATAACCAACTTCAGGGATGCAACAAGCATGCATTAGATCAGGGGATCTCATAAACTACAGCCCCACAGGCCAAATCCAGCTCACTGTTTACTTTTGTAAACAAAGAGTTACTGAAACATAGCTTGCTTTCACAATGCAATGGCAGAGTTGAATAGTTGTGACAGACATGTGGCCCACAAAGCTGAAAATATTTACTGTCTGACCCTTGACAAAAAGTTTGCCATCCCTGTGCTAGACAATCTCTCAACTTTCTCCCTACATAAGAAAGCTATTAAGTTATGTAGCTATTATTTCATTCAACCACCATTTATTGAAGGCCCATTATGTGCCAGGCAAAGTGTAATTTGGAAACCACCTTGGCACATGTAGTTTGGAAGGTATGTTCAATACCTGAACCCTAGACTCCCTTCTCTACATCCTAATGAGGTGTACTTCACTGCCCCCACATGGAGCTTGGCAACCAGAACCCAGACTCCTGTGTGAGGAATGTGTTTGAGGTGTGACTAAATATTCCAGTCTGTTGGCTGATCACCCTGAATTTTTAGCTGGGTGTTAGGATTTGGAGAAAAGGGTGAGGAAAGCAATTATCCATAAATACCAACCCTTTATGGTTACAGGAAATGAGTCTCTGATACATTTGGAAATTGATGTCCAGTTTATGATGTTTCTTTGCAAATTTTTTGTTACCATGGTTAAAAATACCTGAATTATTACTTCAGTTTTGACAATAAATTCCTAAAAGGTGAACTATGTAAATCCAGAAATTTTTGGAGAACTCTGGCCATTGGGGGCTCACAGTGAAAATCAAGTGTTGGTATTTCCAAAGCCAACTCCGCACTTGAGAAAATATGTGGATTAATCCTGCCTGAGGGAAAAAGAATTCAGGTCACAGCCTGGGCCAGAGTGGTTGATGATGTGCCAATTCCTGAGGATTCTTTCTCTGCAGTATCTCTCCTACTGGCTTCCTCCTTTCCCTCCCATTTCCTCTCAGCTACCTTTGGTCTTCACTTGCTCTCCTCTGATTCAGGGAAACAGAAGTTCACTGGTCTCCAGCTTCTGTGCTCACACTGCTACCTATCTGACATGCAAACCACAGCTAGGTGGAGGCAAGGCCCAAACTGGAGTTCAGCCTCCTGTCCCCAGCTCAGTGCTCTCCCTGAGCCCCATGGCTGCCTCTCTCAGGGCTTTACCAACGTTCCTATCTACTACCAGCTTTTATCTTTTACAGGCTAGAGAAAGTCCAGTTTAGCAGCTGACACTTTATTGATTTGGATATTTACATGTAAGGACCATAAGAGCATGATGTTTCTGCCTCTATACAGAAAGTAATAAAAAATGGCTTCTTTATGCTGATTTCTCCCTTAATTAAAAAAGGAGCCAGGGGAGTTTATATCTATGGTCTTATTCATAAAGCAGTCCTGCAGAATTTTGAATTCTCTCCTAGGTTTCCAGTTCACCAGCCCATGGCTTGGTGGATCCAGCATGTGCTTGCTGAGGTCTGCCGTCAGCCTTGCATTATATTATTCTGAGACCCACACACCGGTGGCATGGTGGTGTACACGTGTGTGCCAGTCATGGCCATGGAGCCCTCCCTCACACAGTGGTGGCACGTTAAACCACCAAAAAGACAGAGTATAAGGCTCTAGAGTCGTTATAAGGAATAAGAGAAGGAAGAAAATGACACAAGAAAGATAGCACTTGACTATCCCACTTAGGACATAGAGATAGGCTTAGGAGCCGGGCACATGTGCATCTGAATCCCATCATTTCTATCTGTGAGTCCTTGGGCAAGTGCTTCATCTCCCCTTGCCTTGGGCTTCGTCAACCATGGGACCTGGGTGGTATCTCCCACACAGAGGCTTAGATGGATCAAACCAGGTAATGAACATGTAAGGTGCTTACACAGCATCGAATCAAAATACTTTGATTTTTTAAGTGGTTATTGGTGATTTTTATTCTTTTTTAAAATTTATCTTTATCGTTGGAAATGTTACAAATGTCTCCCTTTTTTCCCCCATTGCCCCCGTCCTCCCCCTCCTCCCCTAGGCCCTCACTGCACTATTGTCTGTGTCCTTGGGCTTTGCATATATGCATACAAATTCTTTGGTTAATCTATTTCCAACCACCCCTCCCCACATCTCTCTGAGATTTGTCAGTCTGTTCCATGCTTCCATGTCTCTGGATCTATTTTGTTTGTCAGTTTATTTTGTTCATTAGGTTTCACATATAAGTGAGATCATGTGATACTTTGATTTTTTAAGGTAAGAAAATTTTGGAGAAAGGCTGTGAAGGAGAAAACTGAAGGCACACACAGCCTACTAGCCCTCTACAGTATATATGATACATTTTTTACCCTTGAACAATAGTGGTAAATCAAATCTCACCAAGCCAGGTCATCCCAGTGACACAGATGGAAGTATTTTCCATTCCCTGTGCTGTGCCCAGAGCAACCACCCGCATGAATCATTTCCCTGGCCCGTTACCACTGACAGTGGGGCACAGGATGAAGACCAATGAGCCATTTGTTTTCACCATGCCTGTGGGGTTAGCCACAAAATAGTCATTGACCCCAGAAACATTTTTTTTCCTACCACAAATTAGCAACAGTTAGTTCATGGCTCCATATAAATGTGCACCATGATTTTATATATTATCTTTTACTCAAGCAGCAGAGTATGAACAATAATATTTGGGTTAATAAATTAATGTTAATCATTATTATAATGTTAACAATTTTAATAATGCTAATAATATATAATGTTAATTATAACATTAATACTAATTATATTAATTTATAATACAGTAATTATAATTAATATTTTCATAAATTAATGTGGGATTATCATCTAATTTTTTACTTGCAAAACTTCTGTTGTACAATTAACTTAATGAGATGTGGTTTGGGTTGTGTTCGTCATTGTCAATGTACTAACTAGTATATTAATTAAATGTTCTTATTTTTTAGTATGTGAATTACTATAAAATCCTGAGAGTATGGATTCTTCTTTTAGGATGAGCCATTATATCCAACAGGATATTTACGTTTTAGATCTAAATATATGTTTCTATTCATTCTTAATGAAGACTGTCAGCCACATCAGGGAAGATTATTTTTATAATGTAAAAGAAGAAGAAGAATTTTAAAAGGATGAAACCTAAATTGGTTTTCTCTACCCATAGGATAGCCACCCAAACCCCACGCATGGGCAGTTCGGTGAATGGCTGAGTAATAACCACCAGATTGTGTGTGAGAAATTTAGGAGATCAAATATCACACACAGTTATTTTCAGATCAGTTTCTTTCAAATAGCAATTTGGAATTCTAGGCCTTCCCAGGATTAATTTACAAATCTCAAAGGTACAGATCCAGTTTGTGGTCTAACCAATCTGATAGCCAAGTCCTCTCCAGAAATATTTGAAAAGTCAATCCATTAAGTATAAACCCAAACACTGGAATTTTAAGGTTTTTTTTATGGGGACAGAAGGGTTGGAGGAAATTTTTTCAAAACCACAAAATGTACCCATGAATATTGGAAAAAAATGGCCAATCACTGTAGATGAAATCCTCCCAGCGAGGCAATACCACCCAGGAAGGCCATGCAGGCAACATGGAAAATCAAGACAAAAACCACAGTTCACAATCAAATGTTAACTCTTCAGAGAAAATCACAACCAATGAAGGTAGCCCTTTGAATTGTTTTCTCTGCGCAGACAGGAGAAGCCGATTAAAACATCTGGGCACTAAATCACCAGAGTCTCTGTTCTTTACAAAATATATCTTATCACTGATGACTCCACCAAGTTTCCATGAGTAGGAACATTTAGCACATTTTTGCTATATATTTATTTATTCTTTTTTCTTACCTCGGCTCATAGGGGTCAAGCAACCACCAAAGCCATCGGGTGCTGATAGAAATGTGTCCGTGGACTCTACTCACTTCACAAAAAAACCAGGTAAGGGATAGGATGCTGATTCCCTTACTGAGCTCTGTGCTGGGCCGTAACTGCAGTATCGTTTGTTGCAGCAAAAACAGCAGCATCTGCATGGCCCCCAGAGCGCCAGAGCCATGCTAACAGGACATGGGGACTGCTAGGACAGCATTCCAGAATCTTACATTTGGAGGAATGGAAAGTGCTCTGTACAAAAATTAAACATTAATAAGAATCCCTAAGGGGTACCAGTTGAATAATTACTTTGTATCATGTTCTGGGGGCCACAATGAATGTATAAATGTTGATGAGTCACTGTGGGTTCTAGTCTTCATATTCAGGTTTTGCTCTTTTGTAATTTATTACAGTATCCTTTTGCCTAAAATGATTTATGTTTCTAATTTACGCTATGCTCTGTATTTTAGGCCAAAATCAAATGTTAGAGGGTGACTTGGAAAATCTTAGCATTGAAAAAGAACTCTGTGCTTTTTGAAAGGAAACTGTGAAACTTTCTCTGGTGTATTAATGTGTGGGCTACAGATCTATATGCTATCAGCACCCTTCCCTGCACACACGCACACACATGTACACATGTACACATGCACACATACATTTTCTGGTCTCCTAAAAAGTACTTAAAGCGACAGGGCATTTTCCTGGATTGTCAATTGTACATGAAGATTTTTAAACCAACATATATTACGCAAAGAGATGAATTTTTAAGCTATAACACAGACATAAAATGTGGGTGAAGGTAGACTGCTCCAGGAACCCCTAGCCTTGCCAGCCTTTGTGCAAAGTAGATGCCTTGTGCAATTTTTAAATGTTGCCTCTTCCTCCCCTCTTTAGATAAGCCATTTACGAAAATGGACCCTTCCCCTGGGCCAGCAGCTTTGCACCAGGGCTCATGGGTGGGTGAGCAGAGTGGGTGTTGAACTTTGGCTCCCACATACACATCTCTGGCCACGTGCCCCTGTGCGGTGCACAAGCATTCACAACGACCTGGCTCTCGATGGGCACAGGCTTATAGCTTCTGCCATCAGGGCTCCTTTGTTGTAATGGTTTAAGTTCTGAAAGTGCTTGTTTAATTATAATTACATAGTAGAGTTTGGGGTGGGGTGGATCACCCATTAAAGGAGAAATTATGCACTTTACCACTTTAAAACTAAAATGGTGCAAGAATTGTAGTCTCAGAATCAAAGGAGATTAGAGATAACGAGGCTGAGAAATGCTACTGTTGAGATTCTATTGGAAACTAAAGATGTTAAATTCCATACAGGCTTTCAAAAGTCAGATATGCCTATACATTTTTATCTATAATAGAGGATATTTTTATATATTAATGTGCTTCATTATCCCTGGGTGCATTATAGCCATTACTGTAAAAGGATATCAGCAATTATTCAGGCACTTTTCTATATAATCTATTCTGTCATTCAGTTACTACTTATCAAAAGTTATATTTTGTAAAAACCTGTGATTTTTATAAAGTGAATCCCTACGACAACTTTATCTGTAATACAATCTCTTAGCCCCAGTTCCAGGCACTCGCCGCCTACCCTTGCCTCCTAGACCTACCCCTCAACGAAGAAGACCTTTACCGCCAAACAACGTCACTGGAAAGCCCGGAAGTGCAGGTAGGTCTGTCATAAACACGTTTCCTTCTCGCTCCGTGACTTCAGTCTGACGAGCCAACCACAAGCCCTTAGGCTGCTGACAAGCCCCTGGTGTGCGCGGTGCGTGCCTGTGCTGGCCCCGAAGACCAAACATTACAAACAGCTCTGAGGATTCGTACCCTGGTTCTGGATGGGTGGGTTGAAAGAAACCATCCTTGAGCACCCAAGCCAGTGTGTCTGCTCGGAACCAAGACAGAAGCTGACTCGGGCCCTTCCAGAAGTGGATTATTTGGGGCAAGGTGTTGAAGGCTGCCAACCCACCCGGGGTCATAGAAAATGTGAGGCCCTGTCATCAGCTTATATTCTATCTTCTGAAATGAAATCTTACACATCTTGTTGAAAGCTCCCCTGTCCACCAGCCCTTATGCTGGCCCCAGTATTACGGTGGTAAGGGAAAGACTGGGGACTAAAATATTAGCAGTTCTAGGCAGTGCGACAAGGCAGGAAGAGATTTTTCGAAGTCAAGCTGCCTCTCTCCTCTGCGCCTTGGCATGTGGCGTCTCCTTCCCATAGAAGGACCCCTCCCAGTCACCTGGGATACTCAGACTTCACTCTTTTCTAACTCCCCAAAGTAGCCTTAGCATTGCTTCTCTGTTCTGCTTGTCCTTGATACACACTTCTGTCAGAGCAAAGAGCAAATTGTTTTATACCTGTTTGTGCACTTGTCTTCCTCTCCTAGTCTAGGAGCTCCATGGGGACAGAGTCCTTGGCACATTTTCTCTGAATTCCCAGAACCATATCCAGTGCTTGGCACCTAGAGGACATTCGATAAGTTCTCGCTGACTGAATAAATGAATGAAATTAAGAACCTGTGAAAATTGACCTGGTTCAGGGCAAAGTTTTACCTCATTTCTCTTAAGGGCTCTTCCACTGGACTTGCCAGCAAATCACAGCACGCTCCCCACCTTTGCCCCCTCTCTCCGCCATCTCTACTTCCTAGATATTTCATAGGTGGAATCAGGATCGAAGTGTTGAAGACACCTGTGACTGTGAGAGGGTTGCGGGTTTACGTGGAAGGGAACAGATGTCCCTCTTTCCCCAGGATAAAAGGGTGTGTTGATGGAGAAGCTTTTGTGATGCATCACGTGCACAGTGGACTCTCAATCATTTCCCATCAGCTGGAGGACTCAGCTTCTCATGCATGTTTCCAGTGCCTTCCTGAGTCAAGGCCCGGAGACATGGCTCCAGTGAGGACATCTGGTTTTCCTCATTGTAACCTGGTGTCAAACTGGATGAGTCACAGACTGAAAGTGATGCCTGAGTGTCCCCCATAGAACACTTGGGAGCCCGTGGCGTGGTTCTGCTATAGAAAACCCGTGCTTTCTCCCATCGGTACGTGTGGCTCTCGTACAGCCCACCTTACCTGACAAAAAACCACAAACTCTCCACTTCTGAGAGCAGCTCTGGCTCCCTACCCACCCCCCTCTTGCTATCCACCTCTCACTCAAAAGGAATGGCCACAGGGAGGAGCCAAACGCAAGAAGGGCAGTTGTAAATTTTGGCCAGATTACAGAAAGTGCATCCTGAATTCCGGAATCAACAAAATGTTCTGGGTGTCCTCTGAACACACGTCTCCTCTCACACAGTGCCCGCCAGCACAGTCTGAGGCTACTGGGGGGCATCCTCCACTTGTCCCTTTTCCAGATCTGCCAAGGCCTCTGAGTCTCCCTCCCTTTGCCAGAAAAAAAGTGCTGTGCCAGCATTTCCAGATGGCTCTGCCAACTCTAAAAAAGCTCCTGCAGGACAACTTCTCCTGGTTTTTGCTCACCCTCTCACTGTGGCTCCCTCCCACCAGGACCAGGAGCAGGAGTCTGCAGGGGTTACACCAGCGGCCCATCCTCGTGACTCATCCATGGTTTCATGCTGGGCCATGTTTGGGTCAGTGTTGTGCCCCTTAACTTTTTATTGTCTGAAAATAATTCCTTTTTCCAGTAGGACTATAAAATCCAATCCAGCCCCCCCCCCCCCCCCCACACACACACACACACACTCTAAACACCCAGACTGGCCTAGACCTGGGGATGGATCCGGTTTGGGAGTCCTATTAGTGTTTTTAGTGGAGGAGACACTTGACTCTAGTATCTCAGGGCAGCACTGTTATGGCTACTAGGCCAGAATCACAGATGTTACCTTAGAAACCTTTTTCTTCTTCAGCCATCTCCCGAGCCTTCCAGTTCATCTCCAAGCCAGGCCATTCCATCTCCTTGACATCCTTCAGGTCTAACCCCTTCTGTGTACAGGTCACCTCCCCCACCCCTGCCTGCACCACTGCTTTAGTCTCTGCTCTTCTCTCTCTCTGCCACTAGCCTTGCATCCTAAGCAATCTGATTTGATTGCTTCCTTGCTGCCTAAAAGTAATGTCCAGATCCGTGGTATGCGTGGCTCTTCGTGATCTGCCTCCCCTGCCCTCCACTCTCAGTTCTCAGGGCACCCAGCAGCACCGTTGGCTCTCACACCTTCACATTAAAAGTACCAAATGGTTACATGCTTCCCTAACTTGGTTCTTCCTGAAACCTCTGATTAGAATACAGCTTTCACACCTACCTACTGATCACTTCTTTACTGTCACATTCTCTGTGAAGGCATTTTTACCATCCCCCTCCAAAACCCATCACCTTTCCCCATAGGTATTACTATTCCCTCCCTTCGCCCTCTCTGTGACTTTAGCCAGTTCTTTCACAATATCTATAATGAGTCAGTATTACTGGCTCACACATCTCTCTCCATCAAGGATACCAGGTCTTTTCTTTCTCAGCCTGGCATATAGTGCCAAGCTACATGGTAAGTGCTTAATAAATATTTATTGAATAAATAAATGGGAACTTGGCAGTACTCCTATAAAGCCTAACTACTTTGGCTCCACCCTTCAGGAATCGTTTCCTCAGGCCTAGGAACTTCCACACCCTTGCAGGCGACACTCAGGCCAACGGGAGCCCCCTCAGAGAGAGCAGAGACAGACAAAAAGCAACCAACAGCTCCTGCCTCAGAAGAAGATCTTGGTTAGTATATCGGTCACTTCCCACTAGATGCTTAGCTACAAAGTACTAAAAGATTTCAGATTAGGAGGAAAGAGTCTCAATTTTATGGTTAGTATGAATCTATTTAATTTTAAAATAATGCTTTTTTTAAAAATATATCTTTATTGATTTCAGAGAGAGGAAAGGAGAGGGAGAGAGAGAGAGAGATAGAAACATCAAGGATGAGAGAGTCATTGATAGAGCCTGCAACCCCGGCATGTGCCCTGACCGGGAATCGAACCCCGATCGCCTGGATCCCAGGTCAACGCTCAACCGCTAAGCCACGCCCAGCTGGGCAATGCTTATTTTTAATTCTTTGGCATAGAATACACTCCTTCCCTTCACAGACATAGAGGGAAGTGCTTAGTTTTTCAGGAAAGGCTTCCTAAAAGGAACTAGATTACCCAACGCTTCTTAGTAAATCACATGTCATTTCTAATTATACATGCATTATTTTATTAATAAGCATTAACTACTTGGTTGTAATCTTTAAAGCATTATTTGTTACACTGAAGAACACCTACAGCAAGAGATAGTTAAAGGCCTTTTATTGCAGGTAATATGAATAATAAAGATGAAAATCAAAGTTGCAAGCAATTGACTAGGTGTATTAAATATTTATAGTCTTTACTACTTTTTATTATATTGTAAAGCTTTATCTTTTGTCAAAATTGTTTATTATATTCCATTCTCAGGTAATGTAACTGACTTTAGCTCAAGTCCAACAAGAGAAACTGATCCTCTTGGGAAGCCCAGATTCAAAGGTATGTATGATTGGCTCCAAATCTCAATTTTGACAAGGCTATCTTTGGTGGGTGTATCAGTCAGCTGTTGCTATGTAATAAACAACCACAACATCTTAGTGGCATACCATAGTAAGTATTTACTTCTCATATGTGTACAAATCACCTTCATAATATTAACAAATGGGTGTCAGCTGATCTAAGATGTTCTTTGCTGGGTCTCTTGTGAGTTGGGGACAGGTCTCTCCTTATCTGTTCATTCTGGTGCCTAGAATGAAGGACCAACAGTGACCCAGGAAAAACCATTCTCAGGACTATACAAAGTTAAGAGAGGGAGAATCCAAGTACACAACCACATTTTAAGCTCCTTCTTGTGTTATACCTACCAATATCCATTGGCGAAAGAAAGTCACATCGCAAAGCTTAAACCAAGAATTGGGGAAGTATAACCCTTTCATAGATATAGAGAATAGTTTTGAATAGTAACCTAATCTAACATAGTAGAAGAGATATCATGTGATGCAGAGCCCAGTATTTCCTTTTGTAATATTTTGTTCTTAAGTATAAAACTTGATAAATTTTAGCATATATGTACACCCATGAAGTCACCATCATGATCAAGATAATGAATACAGTCACAACCTCCAAAAGTTTATAATCTTTCTCACTCCTCCCACCCAACCTGTAGTCCCTAGGTAACCACAGATCTGCTATCCTATAGATTAGTATGCATTTTGTGGAATTTTATATAAATGTATGAACTCTTTTTTGGGGGGTCTGGCTTCTTTCACTCAGCATAATTATTTGGATATTTATCCATGCTTCATTTATTAATAGACCACTCCTTTTTATTACTAATATTCTATTGTATAGATATATACATAATTATTTAATAAATAACTTATTTATTAAACCTGTTCATGACATTTGAGTTGTCTCTAAATTTTTTTTTAATGTTACCACTAAAGCTGGTATGACCATTCATGTACAAGTCTGTGTAGACATATGTTTTCACTCCTTTTGGACAAATATTACCTTCTATTCCTACTTTGGTGCAAAATTTGATTTGGATCTTTTTATATCTTTCATGTCTTAACTTTTAACCATGTAGATTGTAGTTAGTTATTATTTTTGTCTAATGATTCTAACACCTATGTGAGTTCTAGGTTGGTTTCAAATGATTTATTTTTCTCCTCATTATGGGTAACATTCCTGTTAATTTCACCTTGTTAGTTTCTGGATATGTTTTTTTATTCCTAAAATACTTTTTAAATTTTGTTCTGGGTGTACTTAAATTACTTGAAACCACTTGATCCTTTTGAGTCTAGCTTTTAATATTTATTAGGTGGGGCCAGAATGTGTTTAGTGTAGGGCTTGTTATTGCCCATGACTGAGGCAATACCCTTTTGAATACTCTTTTCCATGCCCCATAAATTATGAGGTTTAAACTATGCTCAGGGAGAACCAATTACTTTTGGGTATTAGCACACACTAAACTATTTAGAAAAGTAAATTCACAGTATCCATATCGTGTATCCTAGAGACAGGATTTTCACATCTCTGAACCATTCACATCCTGCTCATTACGTGAGACCAAATGTCCTCAAATAATTATATTTATTAGTTCACCTCCCCCACCTTTACTCAAAAAATGCTAAATGTCAGAGCCCTTTCTCTCTCCTAGGTCCTCATGTGCGATACATTCAGAAGCCTGACAACAGGCCCTGCTCCATCACCGACTCCGTCAAACGGTTCCCCAAAGAGGAGGCCACAGAGGGGAACGCCACCAGCCCACCGCAGAACCCACCTTCCAACCTCACTGTGGTCACTGTGGAAGGATGCCCCTCATTCGTCATCTTGGACTGGGAAAAGCCACTCAATGACACTGTCACTGGTAAGACCATGGCATAGGGCTGTTACTATTGTGGAAAGCTTTGATAATGCACTGCTTTGGGACTGCAGAACCTTGAGTCAAACTGTGGGTCCTGTCTCAGGAGTAGTGAGTCCTAACAGAGTTCTGCTGTCCCTGTGCACATTATTGTCGAAAGTGTCATGATTGGAAGAGATCATCTTTGTCCTGGTTATGGGCTCCCTGTCAATTTAGCAGATCTCCCTAGGTTGCATCCTCTTAGAACTCAGATATATCTAGTTTTTTCCATTACCAAGAAAATTACAGATAATATATGAGAAGTTGCCACTGCTGATGATATTTAAATCAGTTTTCCTTTCACCAACCCAATTTCTAGATGGACCTAGAACTTTCAAGCAGGCTAAATGTTATTTCAGTCATTTTAGGGTACATGTTTTAAAAATTCTATGCCCGATTTTCTGCTCATCTCCTGAAATTTTGACTCTGCTATCCACCCATCCACTTCCTCTAAAAATTACTGTGAAAATAAGAAATCCTGAGTCATTCTTTGAACTTGTTATATGGGAAATTAATTCTCTATAGTAAACAGGTTAATAAAACTAGAAAGGAGGAGAAAAGACTAATGACCTAAATCAGCTCAAGAATATAGCCACTGCCTGTGGTTCCCAGGGACTTGCCTAGTCCTGCTTCTTTACTTGGGACTGTGCCCTTAGATGCTAAGTCAATATCTAAAAACACGTAGTATCTAAACTCTAAGTCAACATCTAAAAATCAATCAATCTCTATTGATTACCTACATGTATTAAAAAGTTCAAAACTCTCAGTCCATATACTGTGCTAATGAGTTCCTGTGATAGTCTGAGGCTTAGTTCTCACAAAACCAAATGACCTTTAAAATTTCATTTGCTTTAAAGATGTGGACATCAAGTTGGAATTGGTTAATCTAACAGCTCTAATACAGTGATTTTCAACTGGTGTACCAGAAGAATCTTTCCCTTAGATAGTCAAAAAAATGACAACAGCCAACACAACAATAGCCATCCAGTGCAAATGAATCAAAATTATACCTACTTTTTGTCAGATTGGCAAAAAGTATATTTTTGGTGTGCCACAGAATTTTAGTACAGTGGTACCTCGATCTTCACCGGCTCCGTGGGGGAACATTTCCGGTGACTAAGGCCCTGAACCCGGAAGGAAACGCCCGGTTTTCAAACCCGCCTCGGAGGCGGAACAGGCCGCCGGCTTCCGCGAGGGAAGGCCCCGAGGCCCCGCTGCGGGCTGTGGGTGCCTCGGTTTCCCGGCGTTTCAGGACGCGCACGGTCTCCAGAACGGGTGACATTCGAAACCCCAGGCACCGCTGTAATTAGTTTATGTGCGCCATGAGATGAAAAGGTTGAAAATTGCTGATCTAATACTTCTAATACATATTCACTTGTGTATGTCAATTATAGCTGATTTAATTTTTTTTTAAAGCCGACGAATTTTCCTTTCTGGTTCATTATGTAACATTTTTAAAACTTATATAAACTTGTGTTGTAATCTCAAAGTATTCTAACCAATTACTTTTGGAGCATTGTTACCAAATGTTAATAGGCTGCTTGAGATCTTTCACAAGATAATGAACTTACAATAACAATTTTCATGTATAAGGACCACATCTCTTTAGTTGTAATATTTTCTACATAGAAATAATTCTATATTTAACCATTACTCATCTAATCTGTATTTAAATGTTGGATAATATATCCTAATGTCCTTTTCTGTTTTTTTTTTTCCATTTCTGTTTATTTTTACATTATTAAATACCACTTGATTTCAAATGTAACCTTTCATAAACCAGAAGCTCAGATAATACAGAAATTAATTCTCATGTCACTGAAAATGATATGAAAGGAAGGAATTCAGAAAGATAACAGAGTGAAACATGTTCTTTATTCCATGAGTTGGCCTCTGTCAATAATCTTAATTTACAGACTCCTATGTATTCACCTCTAGTAAATACATTTAAATTCATCTGCTTCTACATGTCCCTTCTACACTAATGTAGAAATAGGTGACCTAAGAAATTGGCTATAGCCTGCTTGGGTCGTTGGCAACTTAAAGTTAAATTGGTTATAAGGTGTCGCTTTGTGATATGCCAAGAGTGTGCTGGCATAGATTTAAATCCCAGACCGGCTGTGTTCTAAATATGGAACTTGAGTATATAATTAGCCTCTTTGAACTTCAGTTTCCTTAGTTGTAATGATACCCATTGTTATCAGTTTATCCTGAGGATAAAATTAAAGGGAATGAATGCAAAGCATAGGTCAGCAACTGTTAAATTAATGTTTGTCAGGGGATGCAGTAGCAGGACAGGTAAAAATAGTATCACCATTACTATTTTCATCTATATTGACCAGAGTGATGTCCCCAAACTTTATAACAAGTCATTTTTTCTATTAAGTGAATTATCTCATAATAAGGCAATAAAACCCTTGGAAGGGAAGAAAGACCAATTATTTAGTGTTAGTTCTTTATAGACTTCCTTGTATATTTACTGTTAATAAAATTATAAACAAAGTCCCATGTATGAAAAGAAGGAATATAGACATAAACTTAAGAGACTGTCTTCACCATCTGAAATATACTCAGAATGTGTCTACAATATTCATTCCAAAATTAATATTCCATTTTTATAATGTTGGTGGATTTATTAAAAATCT
The DNA here is from genome assembly GCF_054644295.1 of Miniopterus natalensis. Taxonomy (NCBI): domain Eukaryota; kingdom Metazoa; phylum Chordata; class Mammalia; order Chiroptera; family Miniopteridae; genus Miniopterus; species Miniopterus natalensis. The sequence goes on from NC_142086.1 coordinate 27,253,575, forward strand.
ATTATTGCCTAAAATATTAAAAATAAAAGATATATTTACAAAGCCCAAAAATATACATTCAAAAAGCCAGAATTGAGAGAAGTTTTTTGTTTGTTTTGTTTTTTAAAAATATATCTTTACTGATTTTAGAGAGAGGAAGGGAGAAGGAGAGAGAGAGAGAAAGAGAGTCATTGATCGGCTGCCTCCCACATGCCCCCGACTCGGGATCGAACCTGCACCCTGGGCATGTGCTCTGACCAGGAATCAAACCTCGATCTCCTGAATCCTAGGCCGATGCTCAACCACTGAGCCACACCCGGCCAGGCCTGAGAGAAGTTTTAATACCTGTTTAATTACGAAGGTAACTTCTAGATTCATTTTGAAAACTACGGTCTTTTAGGACTAAAATAGTATTGAATCATCTTTTAAATTTTGAGTCAAAAGAAACTTCGAGAAGATGTACAATAAGAGTTTCAGGTACTGAAGGGCTGGGGTAATATTAAAAAGAATATTATGCAGTTGATGAGTGCTCCAAGCCAGCGATGTTTTCTGAAGGTAGTAGCTTTTATGCTTTACCAACTGGAATGTCATATAAGTTGTCCTTTTGGTAACTAAGCTATACTTCAATCTTTTCTATTGGAATCTTTCAAATTTTTGTGACCCTATTTTCAAAACAGACTAATTAGGGATAATAAAAGCAACAATGACAACAGGTACCACCTGTTGAACCAACAGGCATTGACCATGTGTTCCTAACTCAATCCCCACAAGCAGCACTATGAAGAGATAAAATATATCTTAAAAATATATCTTTACTGATTTTACTTAAAAATGTATCTTACTTGAAACTTTACAGATGGGAAAACTGAAGCTAAGATGAAGGCAACTGGCTTGGTCAGTCTCTTTCCATCAAGCCACATCGTTTCCATTTTTAAAAAATCAATTTTACTTCCATTTTAATTACTAGTAAGTTTTTCTAGTAAATATCCACAGCTGAGGAAAAGATGTAAAATGGACACATTTGAATTCAGGATCCTTCCCCTTTCTCCCTCTCCACCCTCTTTTAGAATAGAAAACCAACTGAAATGGAACAAAAAGAGTTGGGAAACAACAAAACCAAACCCAAAACATGTGGGAACAAAAGAGCCCGAGGGAAGAATACTAAATACCAGCCATTGGTCCCTTAATAGCTGCACAGATGTATCCAGATACAATGGCCATTGCCTAATATTGAATTTTTGGAAGAATAGTAAAAAATTATTCAGAAAGTGTCATTCCATGCTCCTTTTTAGATTTTTAAAATATAGCATTAAAAATCCTTCCTAAATTAAAATTGGTAATTATGAGTCTCCTGAGTTGCTTGATGGTTCCCTACCTTTGGTCTCAGTGCTAATAGCAGGAATCCCCAGGAATTTGCCAGCTCCTCTGCAGCCTTCCCACTTTCCCTGCCACCCACCACTTGTGTATTTCCTTATATTGATGGAGCTGATTTTGAATGGAGGTTTTGTTGTTTGGTTTTTGTTTGATTTTTTTAATCCTCTGTATGATCTTGTCACATGCATTAAACTAAACCCCAACCAAGAGCGAGGAAGACCAATGAACAAATTTGTAAATTATGTTTCCTATTCTGAAACTCTCTCTTTTGATTAGCCCTGCAAGTTCATAGAAACAAGCCTTTAAGTGAAATTTATGCAGATCTCTGTTCAGACTTTAAGGCTATAGTTTCTTTTTACAAATACAAGGATAATTATCAAAGGGGCATATTTAAGCAGTATGTACAAAACTTATGTAACTTATGTAAGAAGTAGGTTTAAAAATCCCATAATTCTATAAATCAACATAATGAACTGTAGGAAAGTATAGTTCATTGGTTAACTGTCATTTGTTGCTGTGGTTTGAGACTCAGAAGTTTTTTGCAGCAGCACCACATAGTCAGCGGCCTTTTCCCCACAGAGCTCCTATTCACGCTCCCTGAGACAGTGCCTTCCAGCAACGGCAGGCTGACCTGCCGAACAAAACCACAGGCACCAGCCTCCAGGGCTCCCACAGGAGCATCCTTCATCTTCCCAGCTGCCAGGCCTTCCCTGCTCTGCTAGAGAGAAAGCAGAAATGCTCTATGAGCAACTCCCCAAAGGCTTTAGGACCTTTGTCATCCGCTAGCCATCCCAACCTGGATATTGCTAATGTATAAGATGTATACGTAATGTATGCATAATGTGTAATAATGTATGCATAATGTATGCATAATACACATAATGTATAAGATCCGAACTGCGGTCTGAGTTGCTTATTTTTATGAGAGTGACTTTATTTTACTATTAGCTTCAAGAACAATTAAATCAGCCAGAACATAAAGACGGGTATTTGTTGGCTTTTTCGCTTTTCAGAATATGAAGTTATATCCAGAGAAAATGGGTCATTCAGTGGGAAGAACAAGTCCATTCAAATTACAAATCAAACCTTCTCCACAGTAGAAAATCTGAAACCAAACACAAGGTAAGCCACCAGTGCTATTACAGGTGAATTCTGAGAGTGCAAAAAGTCTGAACGGAGTGGAATGACATCGTCCCTCTGTGTCTTCAGGGAGGGTCTAGTTTGCATTTCATTCTTTAGCTTTTCGTACACAGTACTTGACACCTCTAGAGTCATGTTTTGCAAATATGCAAGTTATTGGTGGAGATACAAGAGCTAACAAGATGGTCTTGTAAGCTAACAGTATAGCTGGGAACATTGAAAAATAGAAGATCATTAGTACCAAATGTTGATATTAAATACCAAAATTTAGAGAAGGAAAAGTCTGTGGACCAGTGACATGTGGAGTGTGCATGATATAAACTGGATTCGAAGTAGAGAATAATTTAGCTGGCATGCTGGAAAGGGGAGAGCCGGGAAATAAAAGCCATATGCTAAATGCAGGTGAAAGTTTACAACAGTTAATGCTTAAAATAACTAGAGACTAGTCCCAGTCCCAGACATAGCAATCCTTTGCTTAGGGGGTCTTTTTATCATAGACAAATGAGAACAGATTGTTGAAAAGAGATATAAATAATATTAGCATTGTTCTATAATAAACAACTTTTCTTTGTATCCTTCATTACACAGTGATACCAGGTTGTTTATATTGCTGTAGAGTTTTGTGGTTCCTTTATAAATATAAAATACCCAATATTTTGTCAGTTCATTTTATTATTACAAGAAATATAAAGGCCTTGGACATTTCTAGAAATGCAGTAAGGTTTTCTATGTTTTGTTTTACCTGGCTAAATCGCCAAATTTAGCCATGTCAAACAAAACAAAAATCAGGGAGATTCTTAAATGGATACAGCCAAGCATTTTCTTAACAAAGCCAATATGCTAAATGCAGTCCTGGACTGAATTTTACTCTCTGTGGGGAATCAGTTTCTTTCTTCAAACTCCAAAACGCTGTTTCATAAACTATCTATGCTTTCAGTTTAAAAAAAGAAAAAGAAACTGGCATCTTAAGTTATAGTACACCAAGGAACATAAGGGGGCACAGTCAGGAATTTTTCCAGAATCAATGTTTCATAGCTCGATAAAGTTCCTCAGTGTTGAAAACGATCAGCAGAGGTGAAGGCTGGAACTCCGGCATCAGAGGCTTTTTTCATAAATTTTACCTCCTGTATCTTTCACTGTCATCAATTGATTGAATTGAATTGGATATTGATCATCACGCCCAAAAGAGCCTATTTTGGCTCCGACAGCCGGGAGACAATTCTAATCTTTTCAGGGGAAAAGGAAGCATCTATTTCATTAGATTGTTTGCTGTACGTGAAACTGATCCAATTCTGCAAAAATAAGACTTTTCCACAAGCATTTTTTCTCAAGTTTTCTATGATGAGTTGTAATATGGAAAATTTTATAACTGCTGATGTTCTTAAAGGATTTAAGTTAGCCAAAATAAGCATATATTTCAGTAATGAAGATCTTGGTTCTGTTTTCTTAACAAGATTAACAGTGACAGAGCCTATTTTTACCATAATATATTTTAAAGAAAAAGTAAAAAAGAAAATTCATTTAATTTGGACTTTTTAATACATGAATTTGGGCTTATGGGACTTAGATGGTTTCTCTCTCGTTTCCTGCTTTTTTTTTTCCCCCCCACTTAATAAAAATGGGCTGTATAGTACACAGGAAGTGCATTGAAAGACATCCAATTTCTAAATGATCATTGTGTTCCTTTTCTGAAACAGGCTGTCCTCAGATCTCACAGGGTACCTATTAGCTATAATCAGAAGTAGCACAGTTATTCCAGTGACATTGTCACTGTGATTTGTTTATAAAAGGTTTGCATTTCCATTCAGCTAACATTTATTAAGTACCAACAGTGTGCTCAGTGGTGTGCTTGGTGTTGTGGCTACAAACATGAAAAAAACATGGTGCCTGCTCTTGAGGAGCTGGAGGCTGGGGGCTCGGCAGCTAAATAACCGATTATTCTACACAGTGGTGAGAGCTCTAGCAGAAGCAGGCCCAAGGTGCTACGGGAGCCCAGAGTGGGTGGCACTTCGCAAAGTCTGGGGAAATTAGGGAAATCTTTCGGAAGAGCCTGGGCTATGCTTGAAGGATAAGTAGGAAGGAGCCAGCTAGGTGACTGTCTTAGGGGAAAGCAGTGTCAGAGAGAGTAGCACGTGTCAGTGCAGAGGCCCAGCACGGAGCGGTCGTGGGCAGTGGGCAATGCAGTCCCACCTGTGAGAGGTGAAACGCGGACGGAAGCAGTGGCGGCAGAGAGGTGGAAGCTAGGTTGTGCAGAGCTTTCTATGCCACGTCAGGAAAATGGGTCAAAAAATGGGGAGACCTTGGAGGATGGTAACTGGGGAGGGATGTGTTCTTTCATTTTAGTTTTCATCCTGACTTTCACTTAGTTGGACAAGTCATTTTTGACACTAGAGCTACTTAAAATGAGTGGCAGTTGGTGGACTAAATCTACCAAAAAAGGACATTTTGTTAATCTCATGTAAGAAAGCCATTTTGGCACCTGACCTAATTGGTCAGGTAGGTACATGAAAGAAAAGGACCTTTGGGCTGAGTTGCATTTCAATCTGGAATCACAGGACCAACTGGGGATTCACATCTAGCTTCTGGTTGTAATTGTTTGTGGGACTCATGCTAATTGTTTCTGGACTTGGCTTCAGACTGAAACACAACTGTGTCCCATTTGTCCCACCCTCAATGTATGTGTCTTGCTTATGTCTCTTGGCCTTCACCTGTGGGCCTTCTAAGGAGGACCCCTACAGCCTATTCTCACCTCAAGACAAAGCCTGAAGGAGGCCCTTTCTGGATTTTTCTTTGGGAAAGCAATGTTAAGTTTAGTTTAGAAATCCCTGAAGTCAGAACCCATGCTGAGTTTTACTACTAGGCATAAATTTGAGGCCATTCAGTGTGTCTGTATGTGGCTCACTTAACATTATTTTTAGAGTTTGGTATGATTGAATGAAATACATTAGGATATAAAGACTATTAATGTTCATATATATGATTTAACCAGAATTATATTGATAGTCCCTAATGGGTCAGGATTTAAAAGTTTTATATCAGTGATTTGAAGTAAAGGATATTTTCCCATTGGAGGCAAATATAATGCATGTGGATGTAGAGGTGCTCTAATAAAAGTTTTGCCTACAATACGTGAAACTGGTGTTCAGTAGATCCCAGTACCCAATGAGCTTATGAACGCATCCCATGCTCTCTAACCAGAGGTATGCTAGAGATTAATTTGTCTAATTTAATGGGCAAAATGTTTTGAACTGAAATATTAAAATCTATTTGTTGAAACCCCTATTAGTTAAGGTAACTTAATAAGTTAAGGAAGAATAAAGTGAAGTAGAATTATTTCATTTAAGGTTTTGGAAGCCTAAAGGTGCCTAGAGAAACAAAACTAACACCCATGAAACAAGCATATAAGACAGTATAAAAGAACATGCTAGCGTAGGACTTACACCCAGTTCTGCAATTTATCAGGAGAGAAAGCTTCATGGAGTACTTGATACTATAACTTGGTGACAGAGGACAGGAAGGAATGGGACAGGCTGGCAAGAAAAGAAAGAGCAACAATAGTATTCAAGTCAATTCCATGTGCATGACTCCAGTGAAATACAAGTAGTCCTCAAAGTTACTACTGACAGCAAGGCTGCAGCCAGAATACTAAAATCAGGATTCCCAAATGTAGGTTCTTTGGCTTTTTTTATTTGAACTTTTTTTCTTACTGTATAACATTGTGGTTTCATTCCATTGTATCTTCTGCCCAACTATGGCCCAAGATTAATGCTAATAAAAGACACTGTAAAGAGGAAGTATGTACAGGATGCAGCCACCAGGTGGTTTTTATTAGTTTATAAAGAATGACTTTGTCACGTTTCAATGCTTGGGGAAAATTTTATAATCAAAATATAGGGTAAAATTGAATTCCCAAAATAGAGAAACTTTGAATTATAGCTGTTAAAATCCCCTCCACCTTGATTCTGGAACTCCCTATTTGAAAAGCTGGAAGAGAATAACTTCTAAAAGAATTACTATAATTGCATTCCAGTTCTAGGAGGCATATGTAAATAATTTATTTTAATAGCATTTTCCATCATTTGTCCAGGCTAAAAAAAAAACCCTAAGCTCTAAAACAGGTGATAATTACTGGCTAATCATTACACACAGACAAGGGTGGAGTAGAGAGTTTGGTGTTAGAACATTTAACCCAAGAGAATCAAGGCTGAGAAAATAGACCTGCAGAGCCCAAAAAATAGCCCACAGTGTGGCACCATCCAGCAGCTGACTTACTGCTGGGAGGGTTCAGCTCCACACCTGGCAAGAGATGGTTCTGTTTATAGAAAGTGGAGCTACACAGCTATTCTGGGGCACATGGGTGCAGCCCCAGCCTTGTCAATGACCCATCTAGCCCACTCCCCAATATTTATTTTCCACTTATTTTTCCCCCCATGAAACCTCAGTGTGTGATTCTTGTTGAACTAAAAGAAAAATATTGAGAAAATCCTCTCCTATCTGGAGCCAACCACTTTGTTTGCAAAGACCACTATGATTATTTTTAGTTCTGCAAACAGAACTGATAAAGTATATGACTTAAATAAGGAGTCTTACACCACTGCTTAAAGGATTAAGAAGTGTGGACTAATCTCAAAGTCTCTCCCAGCTCTAAAATGATATAATCTTATGATATCTGAAGACATGCACAGCATCAGTGAGAAAATTGGAACTGAAAATAAAGCCAAAACCTAGGCCAGGCTTATAGCAAGTAGAATTGTCCTGATAAACCATTTTCTTTGACTCTGTGTCTGTGGCATGCAATGTGTTTTCAGAGAAATCGTTTTTAAACTCATTTTGATAGTCCATTGATGGGCCAGGTTCTTCCTAAGGAACTGGTTGGGCCATATGGAAGGACACACACACCTGCTGCACACTAACTAAAAAGAAGCCCTTTAGCCCTGGCTGGTTTGGTTCAGTGACAGAGCATCAGCCTGTGTACTGAAGGGCTCTGGGTTCGATTCCGGCCAAGGGCACATACCTCGGCTGCAGGCTTGATACCTGGCCCCAGTCAGGCATGTGCGGGAGGCAACCAATCGATGTTTTTCTCTTTCTCTCTCCCTTCTTCCCTCCTTCCCTCTCCCTCTCTCCCTTCCCCATCTCCCTTCCCTCTCTCCCTTCCCCCTCTCCCTTCCCCCTCTCCCTTCCCCCTCTCCCTTCCCCTCTTTCTGAAAAGCAATGGAAAAAATATCCTTGAGTGAGGATTAAACTAATAATAATGATAATAATAATTATTTAATAATTAGCCCTTTAATCTCACCCTTCTCTTTAAAAGAGCCCATGTCTCTCCTCACTGACTAAAAGACTGAAGAATCCACTGTGTGTGCCAGACTCACATGTGGGCCAGCAATTTCCTATGGAAAATGCACTCTGTCTGGTAATTAAGATAAATCAAGTTCACCTAACCTGCCCAAGTACTTCTGTCCTCTGTGGCTGGGGAGGGTTCTGGAGAACAGTTTTTCCTCTAGGACTGAAACCTCCCGAAGTTTCCTGTAGCTGACAGCAAAGATGGTTTGGGACTATTGTTTATGTTGCTTGATTTAATAAAATTTTGGCAGTAAAAGTCAATGGGAACAGAGGCAGCAACTTATAAACTGTAAATCTGGCTGAACAAGGCAGGCATGTGGAAGAGCCATTATGTCCATCTTTGTGGTGTTCTTGTGAAATTCTGGTCTCTGCAGCTTCTGTGTTAAACTCTCAACATCTCTTCTCATGGGCTTTGTAGAAAGGAGTCAAATAAGCTGCCAAAGTCTTGGCCATTTTATTTAGTTTCATTGTAGATGTGGGCAGTGGAACAATTGCTTCTTCATTAGAGGAGGAGGAAATATAGGGGATTGCCCGGTTTTGCAAGTTTTCTTTGGGCAAAAGTACAGCTAAGAGCGCAGAACTCCACTCATCTGTAAAGAGACCAAGTCTCCTTTTCACATCATCATATTCTTTTTAGTAGTTTTCACTTACAATTGTTCGGTACCTAATGGAGGGGGGTGCCAGAAACTTACCGCAGCACGATAGAATTAGAGTGCAGCCCACATCTTAAATTTGTGTCCCCCACAGAAATGGGAGACACAAGAAACGTCCCCAGGGGCCCACCAGGCAGCTGGCTGATGCCTGATGCCTGCTGATGCTCTGTCCTCTCTACTCTGTCCCTGAGCAGGACTTACTTTGCCCTGTAAGTTCCCACAGCTCTGCCCCCTCGCTCCTTATCTGTATTCCCGGGTCCTCAGAATGTCTGCATGTGGTAGGAATGCACAAATGCTTACTGTAACTGTGCAGTGTCCTTGGAGAGCTGGTTGATTGGACTTCTATTTCCCTGTTTGAGTGCCCCTTACCCTTTTTCTTATTCCACATTTTTATTTCTCTCTCCCTCATGACACCCCACCTGACTGAGGCTCACATATTTCAAGACTATACTAGGGGTAAGATTAGCTAACCAAACAACTCAAACAGCCACAGGGTAGCCTTTCTATGTAAAAAGAAGGTTGCTTGAGGTTTTATGAGGCTTTTGTTAGGGTGAAAACGAGCTTTAAAAAAAAAAAAAGGTTTTATTGATTTCAGAGGGAGGGAGGGAGAGGGAGATAGAAACATCAATGATGAGAGAGAGTCATCAATCAGCTGCCTCCAGCACACACACTGCTCAGGACTGAACCCACAACCCGGGCATGTGCCCTGCCAGGAATTGAGCTGTGGCCTCCTAGTTCACAGGTAGACACTCAACCACTGAACCACACTGGTTGGGCAAAAATCAGCTTTTTAAATCATTGGAACTGTATAGAAAGTTCATCAAATAATGAAGACTATAGCTAAGCTCTATATTATGGGCAAAAATGGAGGGAAGTGGTTATAGGGAGGAATAAAGGAAAGGGAGGTGGGAGATGACAAAGTGTCTGCCTTAGCCAGACCCTCTAGGCTGGAGCTTCCCTGTCTCTGACAGCTGTGCCCATGAACCACAAATCCCTCTATTTGAAATCCTAGTTTTTCACACTAAATTGATATTTAATGCTTATGATTTTCAAACTCTACCTTCTTCTTTATTATCCCACTCCTCTAGGATAATAATTAGAGCTTAACACTAGAGGATATTATAATCACTACGTGCCAGACACATTGCTTTTACATCTATTATTTACTCCTCACAAAAAACTCACAAAATACTTTTATACCCTTATGAGGTTATAATTAGTCACAAGTAACATTATTATCCTCATTTTTATATGTGAGGGAATTGAGGTTCATAGAGGTTAAATAACTTACCTTAAAGTCACACAGTAGTACAGCTGTGAACCCAAGTCTTTCTGGTGCCAGAAACCATGACCTTAACCATAGCACCACGCTGCCTCCTGACAGGGAGACTCGGAAAGATTTTTTTTGTTTTTTTGGATCCATACCTACCAGGTGGAACCAAGAATGACATTCTGCCAGGGGTGTTACCCCCTGGGCTTGTCCTCTAGGAGACCCAAAGGTTTGACTACAGTTGTCATCTGAACTCACCCCATTTAGATATTTGTTTTGATGAAGCTGTTCTTATCAATGGCTTTTTAAATTTAATTCTCATTTTTATCAGAAATACATGTACATGGTCTTAAAACTCAAGCAGTTCATTTCTATTCCTAAATTCTGTTTCCCAGAAGCAAATATTTTTTTTTCCAGCTTTATAGGTATAATTGACACATTTGTAAAACAAAGTATACAATGTGATGATTATATATACATATATAATACATATATATATGTATATATATATATAAAATATAAAGGATCCCCCTCATTAAGTTAATTAACACATCTATCACCAAGTATATGTAACTTTGGAGGGTAGGGTTTTACATTTAAATTCTACTCTCTTAGCACATTTCAATTATATAATACAATGTTATCAACTATAGCCACCATGTTACATACTACACCCTTAGGCCTTACTCATTTTATAACTGAAAGTTTATACCCTTTTACAAGATCTATTTCCCCTACCCCGGCCCCTGGAAACCACTTTTCTACTTGACTTTTTTATTGGATTTCACATATAAGTGATACTATGCAGATTTGTCTTTCTCTTATTTCACTTAATATAATGCCTTCCAGGTTCAATCCATGTTATTACAAATGTAGGATTTCCTTCATTTTTAAGACTGAATAATATTCTGTTATAAACATATACCACATTTTCTGTATCAATTCATCCATCGACAGACACTTAAGTTGTTTCCATGTTGTGGCCAGTGTGAATAATGCTGCTATGAACATTAGAGTACAAATATCTCTTTGAAGTAATCATTTCATTTCCTTTGAATATATACCCAGAGGTGGGATTGCCGGATCCATACTGTTTTCCAGGGTGTCTGTACCGCTTATATCCCACGAACAAGGGTTCACTTTACTCCACATCCTCACCAGCATTTGTCATTGTCTTTTTGTTAATAGACAACCTAACAGGTGTGAGGTAGTATCTCATTGTGATTTTGATTTGCATTTCTCTGATGACTAGTGACATTGAGCACTTTTTCATATACCTTTGGCCATCTGTATGTCTTCTTTAGAAAATGTCTATTCAAGTCATTTTCCCATTTTTAAATTTGGTTATTTGTTCTTTTGCTACCGAGTTGTATGAGTTTCTTATATATTTTGGATATTAACCCATGATTGCAAACATGGTTCGCAAATATTTTCTCCCATTCTATAGGTTGCCTTTTCATTTTGTTGAAGGCTTCCTTTGCTGTGCAGAGGTTTTTGTTTGATGTAGTCCCTATTGTTTTTTGTTTTTGATGTCTTTGCTATTGGTGTCAATCCAAAAAGTCATCAAGGCCAGTGCCAAGGAATCTGTGTTCCTTCTAGTTGTTTTATGTTTTTAGATCTTATGGTTATGGTTTTCATCCATTTTGAGCTAATTTTTTATTATCATGTAAGATAGAGGTCGTTTCATTCTTTTGCATGTATCTGTCCAGTTTTCCTAGCACCATTTATTGAAGAGACTGTCCTTTCTCCTTTGTATATTCTTGGCTTCTCTGTCATAAATTAATTGACCATATATGTGTGGGTTTATTTCTGGGCTTTTTATTCTGTTCCATTGATCTATGTGTCTGTTTTTATGCCAATACCATACTGTTTTGTTATGATAGTTTTATAATATAGTTTGAAATCAGGGAGCGTGATGCCTCCAGCTTTGTACTTCTTAAGATTGCTTTGGCTATTTGGGGTCTTTTGCGCTTCCATACAAATTTTAGAATTGTATGTTCTTTATTTTCAAAAATGCCATTCACATTTTGATAGGGATTGCATTGAATCTATAGATTGCTTTGGGTTGTATGAATATTTTAACAATATTAATTCTAGCCTGGCCGGGTTTGGCTCAGTGGTTGAGCGTCGACCTAGGATCCAGACGATCAGGGTTCGATTCCCGGTCAGGGCACATGCCTGGTTGCAGGCTCGATCAGTGACTCTCTCATCATTGACGTTTCTATCTCTCTCTCTCTCCCTCTCCTTTCCTCTCTCTGAAATCAATAAAGATATATTTTTTTAAAAAACAACAAAAAACAATATTAATTCTAATCCATGAACATGGAATATATTTCCATTTATTTGCATCTTTAATTTCCTTCATCAATGCCTTACAGTTTTCACTGTACAGATCTTTAATTTCCTTGGATAAATTTATTTTTAAATATTTTATTTTTATGCTATTGTAAATAGGATTGTTTTCTTAATTTCCCTTTCTGATAGTTCATTGTTAGTGAATAAAAACACAACTGATTTTTTTATATTGATTTTGTATCCTGCAACTATAATGAATTTGTTTGTTAATTCTAACAGTGTTCTTGGTGATATTTTTAGGATTTCCTACATATGGTATCATGTCATTTGTAAATAGAGACAATTTTACTTCTCCCTTTCCAATTTAAATGCCTTTTATTACTTTTTCTTGCCTGATTGCTGTGGCTAGGACTTCTAGTACTATGTTGAATAAAAGCGGTGAGAGTGGGCATGCTTTCAGCACTTTATTATTGAGTATGATGTTAGCTATGGCCTTATCATATATGGCCTTTATTATGTTGAGGTATCTTCCCTCTATACCAACTTTGTTTAGAGTTTTCCTCATGAAAGTATGTTAATTTTGTCAAATGCTTTTCTGCCTCTATTGAGATTATGATTTTTGTCCCTCAATTTGTTAAGTTGGTGTATCACATTTATTAATATGTGGATGTTGAACCACTTTTGCATCCCTGGAATGAATCCCACTTGATCATGTTGTATAATTATTTTAATGTATTGTTGAACCTGGTTTGCTAACATTTTGTTGAGGATTTTTGCATCTATGTTCATCAAGGATATTGGCCTATAATTTTTTTTTCTTGTGTGTCCTTCTCTGGCTTTAGTATCAGGGTAATGCTGGCTTGTAAAATGAGTTTGAGAGTGTCCCCTCCTCTTCAATTTATTGGAAGAGTTTGAGAAAGATTAACATTAATTCCTCTTCAAATATTTGATATAATTCACCGGTAAAGTCATCTGGTTCTGCGATTTTCTTTGTTGAGAGGTTTTTGATTACTGATTCAATCTCCTTAGAAGTAATTGATCTATTCAAATTATCTGTGATTCAGTCTTGGTAGGTTGTATGTGTTGAATGTTTCTAGAAATTGCTCTTTTTTTTTGTACCTTATTGAATTTGTTGGAGTATAAGTGTTTAGTTGTCCCTTATGATCCTTTGTATTTCTATGTTATCAGTTTTAATGTCTCCTCTTTCATTTCTGACTTTGAGTCGTTTCTCTCTCTTATTCTAGCTCAAGGTTTGTCAATTTTGTTTATCTTTTCAAAAAAAAAGGGCTCTTAATTTCATTGATTTTTTTTTTTTCCCCTCTATTGTTTTTCTGGTCTCTCATTTATTTTTGCTTTGATCTTTGTTATTTCCTTCTTTCTACTAACTTTGGACTTTGTTCTTCTTTAATTCCTTGAGCTGTAAAATTAAGATATTTGACATCTTTTTCTCTTAATATAGGTATTTATCTCTAAAAACTTTCCTCTTCAAATTGCTTTTGCTGCATCCCATGAATTTTGGTATGTTGTATTTCCATTTCCATTTGTCCGAAGATACTTTTTTATTACTCTTGATTTCTTCTTTGCCCCATTGGCTGTCCAGGAGCATGTTGTTTAATCTCCATGTGCTTTTGGATTTTCCAGTTTTTTCTTGTAATTGATTTCTCATTTTCTACCATTATATTCAGAAAAGATGCTTAGCAGTATTTCAATTTTCTTAAATTTATTAAGACTTGTTTTGTTTTGTGGCCTAACATATGCTCTATCCTGAAGAAAGTTCCACATGCACTTAATAACAATGTATATTCTGTCGCTCTCAGATGCAATGTTCTGTACATATTTGTTAGGTCCACCAGGTATAACATATAGTTTGTTTCATGTTTCCTCGATTTCCTGTCGGGATGATCTATCCATTGTTAAAAGTGAGATATTGAAATCCCTTGTCCTCATTGTATTGCTGTCTGGTTCTCCCTTCAGATCTGTTAATATTTACTTTACATATTAAGGTGCTCCTATATGTTGGGTGCATAAATATTTACAAATGTTATATCCTCTTAATGAAGTGACACATTTGTCATTATACAATGATCTTCTTTGTCTCTTGTTTACAGTCTTTGGCTTAAAAGCTATTTTGTCTGATATAAGTATAGGTGCACCTGCTTCCTTTGGTTTCCATTTTCATGACATACCTTTTTCCATCCCTTCACTTTAAGTCTGTGTGTCCTTAAAGCTGAAATGATTCTCTTATAGGCAGCATATACTTGGGTCTTGTTTTTAGTCCATTAAACCACTCTGTGTTTTGATTGGAGAATTTAATCCATATACATTTAATTATTAAAAGGTATATACTTACTATTGCTATTTTGTTCATTGTTTGTTTTGTAATTCTTTTGTTCCTTTCTTTCTCTCTTGCTCCCTTCCTTTGTGATTTGATGATTTTCTGTAGCCCTATGCATTGATTCCTTTATCTTTTATGTATCTACTATAGGTTACTGCTTTATCACAAGGCTTCCATAAAACATCTTCTATTTATAACAGTCTGTTTTAAGCTGATAACATCAAATGCATACAAAAGCTCTACATTTCTGCACTCTCCTCTTCATATTTTGTTTTTGATGGCACAATTTAAATCTTTTTACATTGTATACCCATTAACAAGTTATTGTAGTATAGTCATTTTTTACACTTTAACCTTCATATTAGAGTCATAAGTGATTTACCCACCAGGTAAATCACTGTTTGGCACTCTTTAATATTTTCTCCTTGTTGAAATTCTCACTTTGTTCATATATTGTTCTCCTGCCTTTGGTGAACATCTCTATGATTCTTATTTTGAACACTCTATCAAGTAAATCACTTACGTTCATTAAACTCTGTTTCTGGATATTTCTCTTGTTCTTTTGTTTGAACCATATTCCTGTTTCTTTATTTTCTTTGACTCTCTCTGATAGTTTCTAAACATGAGATAAAACAGCCACCTCTCCTAGTCTTGATAGAATATTCTCATTATGAAAATGAACCACTTCAATCAGCCCGGCCCAAGCCTCTAGTTGTCTCTCAAGCCTCTGAAATTATCCAAGCCACCTGCCTTGTTCTTAGCGGCTTCCAGGAGTTGAGGACGTGCCAAAACCCATCAGTGTCCCAAAGGTGAGAATGGCAATCAGCACCGAGATGCAGACTGATTATAAACTGGACCCTCAGGAAGCAGCTGGGCAATTACGTAGTTAAGCCCCTTCTGAGGAGACAATGGAAGACGAGTGTTTTTGCCTGCTCCCTCAGTGCTGGGCCTGGATAGAGCTGTGGGGAGGGGATACTCCTGCATCTGTTAAGAATGACTTCATTTGATACAGTACCGTGGGACTGAGGAATATAAACCCCACTGGCTCCCAGAGCCATATAATCTGGCGGCCCATCCCTCGGGCAGCAGCCACAAAAGCTGGGGTGCCACCCACTTGTAAAACCACCTTCCAGGGAAACACTGGTGACTTGGTTTTGTCGTTGGAGTGGGCTGGAGAGGAGGGCAGGACAGGTGTCTGCTGTTTCCCAGACTGGGAAGGATTGCAGCCATCACTAGATATGTGCTCAAGTTAGAAACCTCATTCCCAGGTAGTAGCTTTTAAAGCTTGTGGGAGTTTCTGCCTGCTCCCTCTGCTCTAATCCCTGGGAGAAGGGGTGAGCGCTCCTGCACTTGTGAATAACTGGGTTTTGTTTTGCTCTGTTCTTAAAGATCTCATGGACACAATCCCCACTAGCTTTCAGAGCTAGATATTTAGGGAGTCTTAAGGTTGGGAAAGTATCACAAATGTTGGCAAAGTCCTGATGCTAGATTTGGGGTCCATACCCTTTGCTCCTCAGGGAAAAGCTGGCCGTTGGAGGTTTGCTCCTGATGGTATGGCACTGGGCTGGGGGCGTATGTCGAGTGCATCTCAGCCTTTCCTAGCCATTTCGGTGTGAGTGTTCTCTCATTGGCCCAATGTGTAGGAGCTGCTCAGCTAGTTTCTGGATCACTTTCATTAGGAACTGCTTTGGTACAGCTATACATTCACCGTGTCTGTAGGAGGAGGGGAGCTCAGGAGCCCCACGCCACCATCTTAGTCACCTCTGCAATTTTCTATTATTTTAGCTATTTCTTTTGTCAATTAAATCCATATTTCTAGACTGACCATTTCTCAGGATGGTCAAATAGTCAAGTGACCTATTTGCTGTTCCATGTATTTTTTTATGGCAACATCCCCTGGAATTCCTCACCATCATCATTTGCCTCTCCTACGTTGAATACCTAACTCACACATGCCATGTCTCCCTTCTTTATTCCCTCAGATTGTGGTACTTGAGAAATACATCTTGAGAAAAGCTTATAGAAGATAATATTTTTGAGTCTTTGCAGGTCTGAAAATACCTGTTTTACTCTAATACTATTACTTAGCTAGACATGGAGTCTTGGAATACAATGAAGACTTTTGGAGGCATTGTTCCATTGTTTTCTAACTTCCAGAGCTGCTAGGGAAGTTGACTGTTATTCAGATTCTGGGTCTTTTGAATGGGACCTATTTCCTTCTCAGAAACTTTTAAGATCATTTCTTTATCCCCAAACTGAAATTTTGCAACGTCTGCTTTGGATAGTTTTTTTTCTTTTCATCTTTCTGGGTGTACATTAGGCCTTTTAAATCTGGAAATCCATGTCTTTCAGTTCTGAGAAATTACATATTTCTAGGATAATTTCCCATCCTTTTCCCCTCCTGTCTCTTCTAGAACTCACTACTCAGCCATTGTATTCCCTGAAATAATCCAATTTCCTTTTCTCTCATTTTTCATCTCTTTGATTTTTTGTTCTTGTATTTGTAAAATTTCCTTAACTCGATCTTCCCAAACTTCTTCAAAGTATTACTTATTCTATACTTATTTTAAATAACTTTCTTGTCCTTTATAAATTTTGAAAATAGCATCCTGTGCTTTTAATTCCCATGGACAATCAACATTGACCTACAGTGTCATAAATCTTGATAGTGTGCTTTTGGGGAAAACTTTGCCATTTCAAATCTTCTCTCTATATAGGGTTTAATCAGTCAAAAGCATCTGCCTTTTAGTTCCCATGCTGTTAATTAAATTTAGTTTAAAATGATTTCTTCAAAACTTGTCAACTACCACAAAATGTTGGCTCAAAAACAAAGTTTCATAGGAGTATTTGTGGCCACTCTACAAGTGGAGCTGAAGTGTAAATAACCACAAAGTAAAACGACAGAAGACAAGTCCAGCAATCAGAGTTGGCCGAAGCACAGGGCTCTTGGCAATGGCCTGGAATGTGGAAAGCACTGCCCGCTTGAATCAAAGTCCAGATGCCTGTAATTTCTTTTTTCCATTATCAGTTCATCATACTGGCTTGTTTTTGTTTTAAGGTCATCAGGCTTCTGAGCATGAATTTCATCTCTAGAAAATATTCCATGCCAAAATACCCTATGTATATGCAATTTATTTAAATAAGTAACCTGGGTGGTTTTATATCAGCATTCTCGTATTGCAAATGACAGTGGCACCTTTTATCAGTTGATTAGTTTGGAAAATGTGTGGATGTGCAGTCTTTCACTAAAAACTCTGTTTTAACCCTCATTTCGCAAAGTTTGTAAAAGCAGATAGTACAATGGTTAAGAGCCTCACCATTCTTAACTGAAAAAACAGGATCTCCTGGGATGTTACTTTACTATGCAGACTGATTCATGTGTCTGACGCATAGTAAGCACCCCTACAGTGGCTGCCATTGTGGTAACGCTAGAATCCATCTTCTAGATTCCAACATCGTGCTAAAGCAGTGCCTCGGCAGTCAAAAACCTGCTTCCTGGAGCCCAGAGCTCTGTCATTGCTCAGCTGGTATACTCTGTACCAAACCGAGAGCTGTCATCCTTCTGTTTTTCACTTATTAAATACCTTTCTCGTCTGTGTGTTCTGCATTCTTACTCAGTTACAAACTTCTCAAAAATGGGAATTATCTCCCAAATGCCTTGTACAAATTTGAGACTCACCATACTACCTATCAGCTGACTCGTTGATTTTACATCCAAAATACTTTCCTGCTAAGGGTGCTACTTGAACTCCTAGTTTAATTTCTGCAAACGGCAAATAACTTTCTGGGTTTGTCTGTCTTTTTTTATCCTCACTCTAAGATATGTTTGTTGACTTTAGAGGGAGGGAGGGAAGGAAAGAGAGACAGAAACATCTATGTAAGAAACATTCATCTGTTGCCTCCTGTATGCGCCCCAGCCGGGGATTGAACCCGCAACCTAGGTATGTGCCCTGACCATGAATTGAACCCACAACTCTCTTTGGTGTACAAGACAATGTTCCAACCAACTGAGCGACCCTGCCAGGACTTGTTTTGTTTTTTAACGTAAA
Organism: Miniopterus natalensis; assembly: GCF_054644295.1. Classification (NCBI taxonomy): domain Eukaryota; kingdom Metazoa; phylum Chordata; class Mammalia; order Chiroptera; family Miniopteridae; genus Miniopterus; species Miniopterus natalensis. Next base: position 27,272,010 of record NC_142086.1, read on the forward strand.
GGCTAAGAGTTATGAATCTGGTTTACAGAGAGAGAGAAAAGTCTGTTTTTGTGCCCATGCCCTTCAAGAGGTGACACTTCCATGCCCCTATGCTGGAGATGCTGTGGCTTCCTGTGACCCACAGAAGACCTGAGTTCCAGGAGGTACAACCAGGAAGTCCTTGTAAAGAAATACTTTCATATGCATCTGTTTCCATAGCTTAGTCTACTAGTTTTCAAATGTCAGTGGAGGCAAGACTCATCTCAGGAACTTGTTAAAAACTCTTACTTGGATCGCCTCAAAAACTTATTTCAGTAGGTAGGATGGAGCAAAGAGTCTGCATTTAAAACAAACTCTCCCCACTGCTGTTCTGATATGTGATTCTGACATAGGGAGTACAAGCCCCTCAAAGAGGAGCATTGCCTAAGTTTCTGGGGGAGGGGATCAAAGGAACAAAAAGGAAATCTTTCTACTTCTTTCCCCCAGGAAGTAGCTATAACACCTGAAGGAAACTGAGGGTCCCTGTTGCTGGAATTAACGTGGGTCCACCACATAACTCTTTCCTATGTATCCATTACCAATTTGCCCAGTTATTTCTACTAAGTTGGAATTTTTAAAAAAACAACTATCTTTTTTTGTTAACTTAACCCTGTTCTTATAGAAAACATCAGACAAGCTGTTTAGAAAGTAAGATTCAATAGGGTTTTTTTCCCTCATGCTTCTAGAACGTATGTCCACTCACTGTCACCATGACTTCAAAAGAGACTCAGGAAGATGTTAGGGTAATGAGGGACTGTTGTTTCCTACCCCTGAAGAATATGTTGTTTTATTTTAATTTCCCCCTACACAGCTATGAATTCCTGGTAAAACCAAAAAACCCACTTGGAGAAGGCCCACCCAGCAACACAGTGGCATTCAGCACTGAATCAGGTAATCACATCAAGGACGTGAAGGGCCTCAATGCTTTGCAATAGGGAGCTTGTTTGGAACCCAGCCAAACACTGTACAGTTTCTTGAATTTCAAAAAATCATCTATGGGACAAAGCCAATTGATGAAGGTATCCAGAAGGAAAGACCACTTATGTTTTTCCTCATTTATTCTGACGTAAGGAAAATGGTTAGGAGTATCAGTTTAAGTGTTTAATCTATACTCAAAAATCTAGTGAATGAATGCTCTTCTGTATGACATGCTGGGCCATAGTACATCCAGAAAGGGGATACATTTGATACATTCGTTTCATGATAAGCAGCTATGAAATTCTTATGTAACCTTCCAGCTCCAATTCCCTGAGATACAGCTGTACTCACAGCATCATTTGTATAATTTTTCATGGCATCTTGGTAATTTTATCAGTTTCTGTATGAAACTAAAAGAGGAAGCTTTTAAAATGGAAGTGAAACCTAGCACCGCAATGAAGATGTCTACTCAAATCACAAAAGATACAGCTGACTATCTGGCAGAAGATTTCCAACGGAGAGCAATTTCCAAAACCACACACATACACTTCCCAATTCCCTTTTAGAAAGTGTGTACCATTTTGCGAGTAAAATTTCCTAACTGTAAGCACCCACCTTCTTCACTGTGCCACTGGAACACTGAGACCTACTTACCTACTAACATCTCACTGTGTTGCTATTTCTCCTCAGCGGATCCAAGAGTGAGCGAGCCGGTTTCTGGTGAGTACCTGTCTCGATGTGAACACAACTACATGCTTTTCTAAACTGATGCAACTACACAGACTTGGCGGAATTTTAGTCATGATTTCACTTTAGCCCCTTTAGTCTTTGAATATCAATCAGTCATGAATGCTCATCCAAATCATCCAGTTTCATAAAGAGCCTATGATGTTTTGGGAACAGGTTGGATATTTTGAAATTTGCTTTCACTCATGTACCAAATTTTCTGTTCAAGAATTGTCAAGGTTAATACCCTTGTTTCCACTTTTAATAAGTCATATTAGAGAAGCTGTTTAAATTGTATTTGCTGCAACACAAAACAAAACCTGAATTTCCTCAGGATGCAATCTATATCTAGCACTGCAAAGGCTATTCAACACCAAAAGTATTCCTCTAAGATTTATACCACTCCTGACAGGAACTTAATTGGGGCTTTAAATTCCTATAATATTTTTGGCTCCAATATTTAGCATTGGAGAAAACCAGGTATCATCGAGTTGACAGTGAACTTTGCAAACTATTTGTTTTTTAAGCTTTTAGGACAGTTCTTCAATGCCCAAAGTCAGATACTGAGTTTCAAACCTTGTACTTGAGTTTCAAACCTTGTATTTTCCTTATGCAGGAGGAAGAGATGCCATCTGGACAGAAAGACCCTTTGATTCAGACTCTTACTCAGAATGTAAAGGCAAACAATACGTCAAAAGGACATGGTATAAAAAGTTTGTAGGGGTGCAGCTGTGCAACTCTCTCAGATACAAGATTTATCTCAGCGACTCCCTTACAGGTAAGCAAGACTGCCAGCTGTTTTGAATCTTGTCCTGCACGGAATGCGTTGTAACATTCTGTAACTTGGCCTTTTCTTTGGACAAACTAAGGTCTGATGTAAATACAAATTTTCTTTTTGAGCAAGATGTTATTGAAACAGCCTAGAACAAGGGCTTCATAGATGCTATTAGAAGGTAAACAATGAAAGTGCAATTGGAACAGTGGCATAGCAAACTTGAATGTAAAGACATTGTAGTAACATTCAAGCTCAATTTTGTCACAGCCAATCAAGGATAAAAACCCTACTGATAAGGGGTAGAGGTTGGAAGGGGGTCTTAATATATGGTGACAGAAGAAGATATGGCTTTGGGTGGTGGGCACACAGAGCAACACACAGATTTTATAACATAGAAATCCACACCTGAAACCTATATGCTCATATTGACCATTGTCACCCCAATAAATTTAATTAAAAAAATAAATTTTAAAAGGGAAAAAAACCCTACTGATAAAAACATGGGTGTATCTAATAGTAATCAAGGAAGGAATATGACAATTAAAATTTTAAGTCTGCTAAAGACAAGATCAAGATTATGACACCTGGGTGGAAAGGCTATAATTCTTTGCTCCAGACTCAGTGAGTTATTTTCTCTTCTGTAATCCTACAATAAAAATTTTAAACAAAGGCTGGGCCCAACATAGAAAGGTAGACATTTGTTCAATCATTCAACAACTAGTATCTGCTTTATTCAGACTCTGTTCCAGGTGCTGAGGACAAGCCAACAAAAGACACAAGCCTTCTTGTAGCTTACAATCTAGTTGGAAGAGAGACAACAAATGTGTAAATAAGAATTTCACATAGTGCTTTGAAAAAACTTAAGAGTGGGAGAAAATGGCTGAAATGGAAGCTCCTTTAGTTAGAAGGGTTAGGAAAAGCCTCTGAAAAGGTAAAACTTGCTGACCGGGCGTAGCTCAGTGGTAGAGCATGGACCTAGGATCCAGGAGATTGAGGTTCGAGGAGATTGAGGTTCGATTCCCGGTCAGGGCACAGGCCCGGGTTGCGGGCTCGATCCCCAGTCGGGGGTGTGAAGGAGGCAGCCGATCAACGGCAACTCTCACCATTGATGTTCCTCTCCCTCTCCCTTCCTCTCTCTGAAATCAATAAAGATTTTGGTTTTTTTAAAGTAATACTTGTGCTAGGAAGAAAACTATGAGAAGGCACCAAGCAAGCAAAGATCTGGGGTAAAGCAGAGGTAGAGGGAAGAGAAACGCCAAAGGCCTGTGGCAGGACATACCTAGCCAGTTCCAGTAGTGTGGCTTAGGCTTTGTAAGAGGAAGACCAGGCAGGCAGGTGTGAAATCATGTGGAGCTTTGAAACCAGCTGAGTCTTTGGGTTTTATTCTGAGTACAATAGGAGATTGATGGAGAGATTTATGGAGGGGAGTAACATTTTCTGAGTAGCATTTTTAAAACATGCAGATGGAAGAAGGGAGGAAGAATGGAGAGAGGCAAAATGGAAAGCAGGGATGTCAGCCGGGAGACTTTCACAGTTCAGTCAAGAGGCACTGGTGGCTTGAACTAGGGCAAAAGGAAGGGAAAGTACAAGATCAAGAAAGACTGGTTATTTGAAACAATCTGATTTTTTTCAGAATTGTCCGATATCAAAGAAAGTAACATTTCGTGATCCTTTTAATTTTTGGTTCTTCAGGAAAATTTTATAACATAGGCGATCAGAGGGGCCATGGAGAAGATCACTGCCAATTCGTGGACTCATTTTTAGATGGACGCACAGGACAGCAGCTGACTTCTGAGCAGTTACCCACAAAAGAAGGTATGTTTTCTGAGCATCCTCATAAGCAAGAGCGTTTTAGAAATTAACCCAAAAAGAATTCAAGCTGAGGAAAACCATCGTTTTAAAAATAATTCTATACTAGCACTGTTATAATTTTCTGGGTAGAAAGAAAAAACTTTCCTAAGCCCTTACTTGGTAAGAAGATTTTAATGAAAATTTCTCAGCCTTCCTCCCAGTCCCTAAGACTATTCCTTAGGGCCAAGGAAAGCTACACACAGACATATATAAATGCATTCTACTTCAAGGAAACCTGGAGAGAGAGTAGTTTCCTGAACTTAAATCATTCATATATTACCTTTATATTTTTTGTCCATACAGAGCACATAGCCATTTTTTTATTCCCTTAAAAATTTTTTTAAACAAAGACTACCACAAATGGGAAAACAGTATTATTTGCCTTAATTATATAAATTCAATTAAAACAGAATAATTCTTTTAAGAAATGAGTAACCACTGTAATGCTGAAGACACATTAGCACTAAGCTGCTTAATTAGGATTAAAGAAAATTAATTTATTTGTTGTCCAGGAGGGGCAGGAGAGGGCAAACTAAATGTCTATATTACTCAGGAATCACCAAGACGTTCGTTAGATACTTTAAATTATTTCACTAGTCTTTCCAGCAACACATTTTCTTCACTGGCACCTAAAAATACCCACCAAAGAAAATGTGCCACAGTGAACCCATGAACGGTAAGTGTAGGAATCTCATAGGAACTGTATACAAGCATGCTGTAAATAGTGTTTCTATAATATTTTACATTCACGGAAAAATTTTAATCATTTAGTATAGGATACTTGAAGATTTCACCGAAGTTTAATTCTTAGAAACTTAGCAAGCTGAGAACTACCTTTCTTATGTTTCTTAACACTGTGGTAAATATAGCACCTTGACTCAGGTCAGTTCTTCAGACCACCACGAGTCTGCAATGTGCAGAAAGTACACTTTCACATAAGACAGAGTGTACTGGACATGGTCAATGACACTAAAAACAAGCCTCCCCCCAATTCTTGCCCCTTTCCAACTTCGTTCCCCAGACACTACCAACAGTCCCATGCTCATTAAGGAGTTTCAGGCACCCCTGGTGTTTAGCCATCCACTGCTGCCTCAGGAAAAACACCAGGGCCCCTGTTGGTATCCACTTCCTAAAGCAGTTCACGGAAAGTAACCTTCAGCCAATCTATGAGCAATGAGGGCAAAAATATAACACAGCTTTTATAAATAATTCTCCCTCTTAGGTTATTTCAGAGCAGTTCGCCAGGAACCTGTCCAGTTTGGAGAAATCGGTGGTCACACCCAAATCAATTACGTTCAGTGGTATGAATGTGGGACCACAATTCCTGGAAAATGGTAGATGCTACAATCATTCACAAGGGCCTTCTGTTTCATCACGGCAAAAAATAACTGCAAACACTATGGCATTTGTCACATTCATTTAAAGCTATTCTGTTTACTATGTATAAAAGTTTAAAATCTAATTGATAGCAGTATTAGATGTTTATTAGAAAGATTGCTGAGAATATTTATCAGGTTTTACAAAGTCATTTTAAGAAAGCAAGATATTAACAGAGTAACTTTTTTTTGGGGAAGCTGGCTCCCTAGTCATGGTATTTTAAGAGATCATTTGTATATTATTTATCACACTGTTGTAATGTTTTGAGATACTTTTATAACAAAATTAACATCAAAAACTAATATACTTTTTTAAATGTTTACTTTTATTGTGTATTCTTCCTACTAGTGAGTTAATTCCATAAATCTCTCCTTGGTTTAACTTATTAGATGAGATTAATATCAGCATATATATCTGGGGAAAAAAGGTCCTAATATTCACGTTTATTTAAACTTCAATTTTTTAGCAATAGCTGAATAGCTTTTCTGAAGCATTTAAATAAACATTCATGTGAATATACATTTCCTCAAATATTTGCAAATTGTTAAAGGGGTTTTATTTGAATTAGTAAATTTCATTTCAGCTAAAAATAGAATTAAGAATGATATATTGTTTCAAAAATACAAATTTTTTCTTACTCATAATTATATATTACAATGTCTGAATATACTTTGTCAAACTATCCTTTAAACAACTGTCTTCATATTGTTTTTACAGGATATTTACTACATTTTTACACATAAAACTTCTAGAAATGAATGTATCAGGGGATGTTTTTCATATTGTAACTTAACCTGTACTGAAAATCAGACTCATTTTTATTTAAAAAAGTATTTTTGTCATTTGGGAAGGGAGGTGGGAATGCTGCATTGTTTCCCTCATTCTGAGAGGCCCCTGGGCTTTACCCCTTTCAACATGCTTCAATTTTATCAATGCTACATTCTGTACTTTTCAAACAAGTAGAAACTCTGCAATAAAGAGAGATAGTTTTTGTTTTTTAAGGCTGAGTTCTTTATTTCTGAATGGCTCATCTCTGTAAGGATACTTATTCAAGATCTACCAAACCCCTGGTATCTTTTAATACTGTATCTGTTGTGTTCATACATAAAGCTACTCTGTCTTCCCGAGACTTAAGCCAATGATTGTTAAATGCATTTTTTCCAAGTCAGGACAAAAAATCAAACAGTGCTGTGTTTCTCTAAATAGAACTGTTCTAAGTTAAACCATCTATATATTTCATTTTCAGACAAAACATCAATAAGGATTGTTTCTTGTTTTTCTCGTATATGTTAGTGACTAAATTAAACTACAAGACCACTAATGGATTCAATCATCTTTATTAACCTATCCATGTTACATTTTATACATAATATCTATTTGTCTTTTCAAAGAGATCTACTTTTAGTACATCATGTTAATAGTAAAAAGCCAAATAAGATGGCTAAATTTCAACCTAACATTTTAATAACCTCTGGACAAGGCAAGCTATAAAGTCAATCACTTTACACACATTAAGAGTAGTGTTCCAAAATTACTAGGAAGCTGCTATACTTTTAAGCAGGGAAGGAAAAAATTTTCATTTTGGTCGGTTTTGTGTTCTAGCAAATTATACTTTCAATTAACAGCAACAATGATATCATAAAAAATGCTCTGCTTTTTAAATTTCTGAACTTCAATACAAATTAAAATAAAATAGTAGTATTGGAGTCTTTTGGGAGGCAAATAGCTAGCAGCTACATTTATCAGTGTAGCTGAGCCTCTTTATCGATAACCAGGTCCAGGCTGGGTATAGCCCTGACCAAAGGGAGGGCGGTTACGTGCGTAAGGGTTAGGCCCACTTGGAGGAGGGTTCATGGTACTTGCAGACTGAGTAAAACCTGGTCTTGGTTGATAGGCCCCAGGTTGGCTTGGAGCCATTCCAGGTTGTGAGGCAGGGGCCACAGTGTAATTAGCAGGCTGAGAAGTTTGGGTGGCGTAAGTGTGTGGAGGGTAATTGCTCGCCTGGTACTGCTGCGGCTGCTGAGCAGGCAGTTGCTGAGGCTGACCGGAAAAGGCAGCAGCTTGTGCCTGGGAAGTTGCTTGCTGGCCATATCCCTGGAACTGCTGAGGTTGCTGTGGTCCGGTCTGCTGACTATAGCCTGCTGGAAAGGCAAAATAAATAATGTATGTGCTGTATTTTTGTTGATAAAAATTTTCCAGAGAAACAACCTTTACTGTTATGGACCAAAAATGATGAGAAATTTAACAAACTTAATCCTAAGTATTTATGTAACAAGTAGGGTAGTAGACTCTATCATGTAATATTATTTCCAGACCAAGTGGTATCAAAATTTTTCTCAAGATTTCGTAAATCTGCTCATCTTAAACTGAAACCTGTATACCTATCTTTCTTCATTACAACTGCTTTTAGATTATATAATCCCTGAGAACAAATTCCTATTCTAGCATAATTCCTAGTATAGATGCTCAAATGATAAAGGCCAGAAATAATGCAAAACTAGTCATGAACCTGGTTTTGAGGGAAGGCCTATTTAACAACAGTACCAAATGAAAACATATTGCAGAGAATGAATATTTTAAAATGAAACAATGGTGCTACTACCCCATCTAATTGTGATATTGAGATGCTTTAAAGGTTTAGTCACTCTAGAAAAACTAAACCATTTAAGAATAAACATTAAGTAACCAACTCTTAAAATCTTTCACTTTTCTTAAGATTTGGTATCCGATGTTTTTTTGCCTTTACAACTCAAAATTATGATTTAGCAGTAACAAAATAACACAAAAAGCATACCATACTGCCCCACAAAACAACATCTATATTCATTTACTAAGGATGTAAATTTTTTTAAAAAAAAGTCTGCTTCACTAAAAACTTTTATCTCTACCATGAAACACACCTGCAGCTACTTGCAATGAAACCTCTCCATTGACTGGAATCCTGTCAGCATTAAATACCAGATACATAAGAAAATTATTAAAATATGTACAACCCTGCATTTGAAAAAAAAGGATTGAATGAATTTGAGTATATTCTGAACTCACCTTGAACCTGGGTTCAAAATTTACTCATGAAAGAAACCTTTTTGACATTGTCCATGAATAAAACTGGAAAAGGTCAGAGGGAAACTGGCAAACCAACAGTGTAAAAATGGTCCAATGTTGTTACCACCACCACTTAGTCTCCAAGCAGAGTATTCAGGTGACTATTCCCATTTCTCCCAATCAAATTCAAGTTAATAGGACTAGTGGGATCAGAAATACAAAGACATTTTCAAAAAAGCTAAATTTTACTCAGAGTGGAGACCCTGACTGAAATCATTAAGAGCAAGCTTAATTTTTAATAACTAAAATATCAAATGCATTTTACTTGTGATATCTAAATAGTGAACTAAAGTTAATTCATGATCAAATCTTGAATGTCATACAGTTTCTCCTATCTTCTGCATAAAATTTTTTACCTTAAAATTTTTACTGTAATATTTTGGAGAAACACGACTCAACTTTTATACTGAAAATGTCTATTCAACTTAAGACTGTGAGCAAAAAAACCCCAACTGCCTTTTCATCCTGGCAACTGAAATCTAAACTGGCTTTTTATCTGAGTCTGGAAATAACCAGATCCTTAACTATTTCTTGAGACTAACCCATAAGGGCCTAAGATGCCATTTCATTAGCAACTGACTAGAGTCTTTGACCACAACACGGCAAAACTTCTAACTCATGTGTATAGTTTCCCTCAAACCAACATCCACTCCATTAAAAAATGAGCAATTTTGGTGAAGAATACCAGAAATCACAAGAAATGGAAATTGTTTTCTGAATAAATGAATACTGTAGGACAAGGGGTCAGATGGTCCACAAAACCTGTAATATTTACTATCTAGTCTTTAAGGGCAGAAAAGTGTGCCAACTCCTGGTCTAAGTTTGAGAACGCAGAATAACACAGGGAAGTAATTAACTGGAAAGTCAAGGGCACTGGGTTCTGATTTAGCAACCCCACTGAATGGCTGCATGTCCTTCAATGCATCACAACCTCTTCAGCCCTAGTTGCCTCATTTATAAAATGAGTGGGTGGGACAAAATTAGTGCTCCCAGCCCTGCTGCACTTTAGAATGACCTGCAATGCTTTTAAAATATCAAAGCCTGAGTCCCACCCAGACTAAATAAAACAAAATCTCTGTGAGGAGGGCCCAGGCACCTGTAACTTTCAAGAAAAGTTATCTGGATGCTTCTGAAGCACAGTAAGACTGAAATCCCCTCGATTAGATGATCAGATCAGGTCTCTTCAGCTCTAATATCTAGTATTTCTACAAATTGCATAATTTGTAAGTCTGATTTTTCTTTGCGTCTTAAAAATAATCTTCCCTCTAATATCATAATCAAGTTTAAATTCATTCCATTTATTTTATATAATTAAAAACTAGCAGCTACAGGTTAAATCACTCCACAGCAAATATGATCCAGATAAAAACTGCTATGTGTGTTAAAACATGTCAAACTGCAAATAATGGTAAAATTTTATGGTCTAGTTTAGGGACAGAAAAGCTTTATTTTCCTGTAAAGGGCTAGATAGTAAATATTCTAGATTTTGTGGGCCACATGGTCTCTGCTGCAACTACTCAACTCTGCCATTGTAGTGTCAAAGCACCAATAGATAGCACAAAAATGAATGGGTGCAGATGTGTTCTAATAAAACTATCCACAAAAATAGGCAACAAGCCAGATTTGGCCTGTGGGTTACAGTTTGCTAACTCCTGCTACAGTTTATACTACCAAATTTCATAAAACAGAAATTAGGCAAGATTCAGATAAACTAATTATAGCTGAAATTTGATACTTAAATGTTTCACTGTAAAACAAAAGCTGAACACAAACTCTCTCGCAAATGTAAAAATTACCCGAATTATTATAATCACTATGTTCAAAGCTATACTAAAGCAATTTATCATACTTAAGTATGGATAACCTGTGTTCAATGGTCAGATGATGAAACAAAATCTCCAGGATGCCTATTTAAAACAACTATATTTAATGTTCTTAATTGCCTGAGTTAGGTTTTATACAATTCTATTTTTTTTTCTTTTTCTTTTTTTTGGCCTATTTTTGGTATTCCTATATACTTTGGGGAGATTTGAAAACCTAAGTAGCTTAATTTGATTCTTATGTCAGGGGTGGGCAAAAGCAGGTTTACAGCTGTATGTGAAATAGTTAATAAAGCTATTATAATCATAGCCTGTATGTCTTTTTCCATATGAACAACTGTAAACACACTTTTGCCCACCCCTGTATTAAGATCACCTTTCCATGTATGCGGGAACGAGTATTAGTATATTTTTACAGGCACTAAGAGTATACTGAGATTATGAGTTACATTAATGAAGGAAAAAATCTTGCATTTTTGCAATTCTAAGTCACCTAAGAGGTAAGCTGATCACATCAGTAGGAGATAACTTTGATTTAAAACCTTTTTTATACTACAAGTTATTACAGAATCATCTACTATGACTGAAAGTTTTACTTGCCCGCTAGAAAACTGAAACGTTGATTTGCAATAAAATATTTATGCAAAATATTTTAAAATAAATAAAAACAAATGTTATTTCCCCAATAAATAAATAAGTACTACCTGCTATGACAATGTAAGTATTACAAATCAAAGAATTAAGAGGAAAGGATTAATGTTTAATGAGTATAGCAACAGCTCAAAAACCATGAGCCAGCTCTCTCTGGATACCTGCTCACCTGAATACTGAATGCCATACTGCTGTGGTGGCTGTGGTGGTGCCTGAGGCTGCTGAGCACCATAACCAGCCTGCTGTGGGTACTGTTGGTACATCTGACCTAAAAAAGACAAGAAAAAGAGGCAGGTTTAACTTGGTAGAAAAAATATATACTTTTAAAGGCACATTTAATTCTCTGCCCATCCAAACACATAAACATACTGAGTAACAAAGTCACAAGAATGCTTGTTCCCCTTTAAATGTTAATGAAGTAGAGATTAACTTTTTTTTATCTTTATTGTTAAAAGTATTACAGAAATCCCCCTTTTTCCCCTGATGCCTTCCACCCAGAACCGCCCCAGACCTTCCCTACACTGTTGTCTGTGACAATGGGTTATGTATATATGCAGATAAATTCTTTGGTTAATCTCTTCCCACCCACCTACCCCAGCCTTCCCTCAGAACAATTTAAGGAGTGTTTTCAAACCCAATTGCCAACAGGTATACAACGCTAATGTTCAATAAAAATCAACTGAATCAAAAATCAAATAAAAACCTGAGAAAAGAGACACACACCATTGATAGCTCCCAAATCTTCCCTAAAACACTTTGTCATCTAACGGTTTGAATCTTTTGTTGTTACCATCTGAATGGACTGTTTGGTAGCAAGGAATTACAGGATATCTTTCACTCCAGACCTCAAAGACACCCTTGGCATTTGATAAGTTTGCTTTGCTTTCATCTAGCCAATCATGTGGAATCTGATAAAGCCTACCTGGTTCCTCCCTAAACTTTTTAATTATGGTAGACTGTTCAAACTGGGGATGTATACTTGGAAATTAATACTATTCAGGGTCAGCAGATCACAGTTCCTACAGAGAAACCCTTCAGACACTATAAACACCTGTGATTTCCAAACGAGGATTTCTTGGTTCATGTCTTTTTCATCTTCACCACTTTACAGTTGTAATAATGGTAGATTTAGCTAGATCTAATGCCTAGAGAAGCAATAAAACTTGCATTTTAATATCCAGCTGGTATTTAAATCTTTATAATTATACGTTGACTGATTCTTTCAAAAATATCCAAACTATGGGTAAATAGCACACTTTTGGCAGAAAGAAACAACTATTGAAAAAAGTCAACGCTTTATCTAGTGCCCCTCTAACTGGAGTACAATAGGCAGCCAGCACTCACAAGCTGAAATCAAGGTATAGAGCCCACTCTGCTGGACTGGCTGCTCAACCCCATGTGCGACAGCACTAAATGAGATATGCCTGCATTTATAGTCAGCTTATTTCTTACCAAGCAGTCATATGCTTTTTATGACAGAAATAAAATTTGCTTAACTATTTTTAAGCTATCTTCCCAAATACAACAATAAAACTGATGAAATCTTCTTAAATGCTTTCTTAATAGTTTAAGACTTAGAGATAGCACAAAAGGTAGTTCACAAATTAATCGCCTGAGAAGATACCACCTTAATCCTGGATTGTATTTCATAACTAAATTTTAGAACAGAAGTGACCAGAATCTAGTATAGAAATATAATCAAGGGAGAGAAATGTATAGCATATGAAAATGGGTTCTAATTCTTGGAAATGAGAATAATCAATTCTACAATACAAAAATGAGCAAAAAACAGGCAATAAACACATGGGAGGAAAAGTAACCTCATTAGCAATCCCTATTTCAAATACAGAAAGATTAAGCAACTTACCTGAGATCAATACATCACAGCTAATTAAGAACTATCACTGGAATCCAGGCATAACTCTAGAGCTTTAGTTTAAAAGTACAGTATTGTACACGCTATCTCAATATAAATATTAACTTAGGTATCACCAAAACAGCTGAGATTAAGGCTTTATGTAGTAGACTGCTGCCATCAATGATTCTAAGGAACTCACACTCAAAAAAGCATAATTGTTTTCCTCAATAAAAACTGAAAGGGTACAACTATTTTTAAAGCAAATGCACACTATTTTTTTCCTAATCTGCTATAAACTCTGTGAAAATGCCACCCCTGGGGTTAAAAGTTTCAGAGGCTTATTCCTAGCTCTACAAAGTATTCCTTTTACTTATTTTAAACACACTTCATTCAAGCCCAAATTGGGATTCACTGTCACAGTTTGCTAAGGGTCAGTGGTGAGAGAATTTTTGAATTTTCACTATATATCCTTTTATATTTTTACCTATTTGAAATAAATGTTCAATTAAAAGAAACCTGATAGAATAATTTGAGATATTGTTAGTGTAGCCTTAAATCCCATTCCTGTATAAGTGAATAGCAAAAACATTATTTGGTACAATTATCCTTCCAACTGCTATTCTACAATAGTATATACTGCTTAAAATGGGATTTAAAACAAACAAATAGATGGTAGGTCACCTGATATAGCCATTAAACTCCCATCATATCCAAAATCTGCTCTGGCTTCCATTTCAGCCCACTTCTGCTTCCATTCTAGTTTGTTACAGTTTTGACAACTGCATCTTGGTGCAAAGGGAAGACTGTAACTAAAGTTGGTTGAGAAGAGGCTTAAGCAGTAAGAAATCTTCCCAAACCACTCATTCATCAGCAAAATGCCACCTATTAGTCCCTATGACTAGTACTCATCCAATGGGAAAAGTCTAAGTATTGCCACAGTATCATCAGGAGTCTCTTCTCAGTTCATTTTAGGCTATGACTTACTTTCTTTTGTTATGTGACTGATAAACTCAGTCACTCACTTCTGTTGCTGAAAATACACTGTACCACCACATGGCCCCTTTATACAAATAGTTAGAGCACCACCTAGTGTTTGTTTTAAAGTTTAATGTGTAGTTTTAAAGGTCCTTTCATGTACGGGCAATTCACAGAACCAACATTTTAATACCTGGAAGGAATCCTAGAGATCAGTAACTACAGTAGTTCTCACCCACTTATCCACAGGGAATATGTTCCAAGTAGATACCTGAAACCATAGATAGTGCCCAACTATATATATATATATATATATACACACACACACACAGTGTTTTTATACATACCTATGATATAGTTTAATTTATAAATTAGCCACAATAAGAGATTAACAATAACTAATAATAAGATAGAATTATGACAATATACTGTAATGAAAGTTATGGGAAGAGCTCTGGAGCCATTATTAAGTAAAATAAGAGTTACCTGAACATAAGTACTGTGATACCACACAGTAGATATAATCAAGACAGCTACTAGGTGACTAACATGCAGGGAACATATACAGTGTGGGTGCACTGGACAAAAGGATGACTCATCTTGGTTAAGACGACTCAAAATTTCATCATGCTACTCAAAACAGTGTGCAATTTAAAAATTACGAGCCCAGCTGGGCGTGGCTCAGCGGTTGAGCGCCGACCTAGGATCCAGGCGATCAGGGTTCGATTCCCGGTCAGGGCACATGCCCGGATTGAGGGCTGCAGCCGATCAATGACTCTCTCATCATTGATGTTTCTCTCTCTCTCTCTCTCTCTCTCTCCCTTCCTCTCTCTGAAATCAATAAAGATATATTTTAAAAAAAAAAAGAATTAAAAATTACGAATTGTTTATTTCTGGAATTTTCCATTTAATATTTTCAGGCTACAGTTGACCACAGGTAGCTCGAACTGTGGAAAGCAAAACCGTGGAAGAGGGAAAACTACTATACTTAGCCATGTTCTACAGAGCTCCCAGTGTTTCAGTGAGGCACCTCAGTGCCTGCTGTCAATTCCCTTCACATATGGAAGCAACAATTTTCAAGTGTGCTGCAATTTTTAAAACATGCAGTACCTGACTACTTAGTCAGGGGCACTGACCTCTTTTCCCTTATATTGTTAAATAGAAAAGTGACAACAGTCAACACAACAATAGCTGTCCAGTGTGAATGCCCTGTCTTAAACCATAAATATATAAATCATATAACAGAGTTGCATCTTATTGGTCACAACACATAATAAGGTTGCATCTGATTGGTTAATTCTTGGTACCAAAAATCCTTACATACAAGTATAGAAAACTGACTATAAAAAAGTTCACTTTGGAGCAAAGAGGGTAGTTAATTACTATTATTGTTATTTTTGTAAATCAATCAAAATTATACCTATTTTTTTCTGTCAGATCGGCAAAAAATATATTTTTTGGTGTGCCACAGAATTTTGTAATTAGTTTATGTGTGCTATGAGATGAAAAGGTTGAAGATCCCTGACATATGGCAATGACTCCTTTTTTATCGTAATATTGTAATACTGAGTTTACAAGTTATATTTCATTCAGGACTAGACATTCTTTTAAAGCGACTGGTTTAGTCCAATTTTCACAATTTACAGTGAGAGAATATAAAAACCCATAGAGATTAAATTCTTCATCCAAGGATACATCATTTAAAGGAAAAGAGTTTGATTTTAAAATACACTTCTTTTTCCCTCAAAAGACACTGTTAACTGCACGAACATATTAAGGGTTCCTTATCTTTCCAAAAAAACTACACTTTTAATTATGTATGCTTTACCTCTAGTTTAAAAAATATTTTTAAATTACAAAAATAATACACAGTTGCCAAGGGGGGAGGGGAGACTAAAGAAAATAGCACCTAAAGTATCACCTCAGTGGGTCACCTCTGACCCCAGGGTCACCAATGACTAGTGACTGGTATGAATCCTTCCTGATCTTCACCTTGTATTTTTATTCACGCAAACACTTTTTCAGGTATTTTTTTTTCTTTTCAATAATCAGACATTGTTCTATTTGGTTTTTTTTTTTAACACCAAAACATACCATATTAGTAAGTCAAAATCTTTCCCAACTGTATTCATAGCATGGATACATATGTAAGCATTTACCATTACCAACAATGCTGCAGTAAACATTTCCCACAGGTACCTTTCTGCACGTGTGCACTAAGCTCTATTTTACCTTCACTCTGACCTGCTTGTGTCTGAGCTCCTGTATATGGTGGCTGCTGTGGCTGAACTCCGGGGGGGTGAGCTGCGGAGGAGGAGGAAGCAATGCTGTCTGGCGTCCCTGAACGGTCTTCTGCAGGAGCACTGGGTGGCCCTGGATGGTCATAAAAAGTCAGCTCAGTTTCTAATGTAAGACCATTCCCTAGCAAGCTCAATTCCTAATTTTGGTTAAAAGAGACTAAAAGTAAAAGTACTACAGAATAAGCATAAACACAAATGTAGCATTTTATGTTTAATGTATACATTTTATTTTTTCCTTTACTCTAGTCTCTTAAGAATCCAAAGCTTCAACTGGAAATCCTTCCCTATAAAGGTAGAGTGTGCTATATTCCTAAGAAGGAACAGCCCCCCCAAAAAACAAAACTCATCTCTGCAATACCAGTATCTTCCACCTTATGCAATCTAGTTTGCAGTACAACCAAAAGTATCACCTCATTCTTTAATGGGTTTGCACTACCCATAAAGTTCAATCCTCTAGTTTGGTATTTAAGGATTCAAACATTATTCAAACAATTCCTCTTCTCACATGCCCCCTTCAGCCGAATTAATCTATTCCCTATTCCCACAATATATGTAATAATTTTTTTGGCCTCCATTTCATTTGTCACTGTTCCTTCCACTGTCCCATTTTCACATATGTATACACAACAGTCTTTAAAATTCATAGTTATAACTCCAAAATTCTAATAAGCCCTCTTTACCCATAAATACTCTTTTCCACTTCTGAACTTCTATAGAGCATACTTTTATTATGACCCAACTTCTACCTTGCATTTCTGAGCAGATCCCATATTCCCTCTTAGACTACAAGCTCTTTGGCCAGGTTCCTTTGTGATTCTTTTCATCTGCCTCACAAGGCCTAGCTCTCTTATCCATGGAGCCACTCGAATTGTTCCAGAATCATAAATGAAGCAGTAAATGGAGAAAATTCACTAAAGTTCCAATACTGTGACAGTCGAAAAGACATTTGGAAGTCAACTCTCAATATGTTTACTTTTTAAGTTCTTTTTGTTTAGACAATATAGGAGAGTGGTTAAAAGAATAGGTTTTGGAGCCAGACTGCCTAGGATCGTATCCCAGTACTACCACCACTTAGTAGCTGTGTAAGTATAGGTATGTAATTTATTCTCTTTCTGTGCCCCGGTTTCCTCATCTGAACAAAAGAAATACTAATTCCTACTTCATAAGGTTCCTGTAAGAATAAGTTAGCAAATAGTTATAAAAGTGATTATTTAGCAAGAGCTTATGAAAGTATTACCACTTATAAAGCTCCACATAAGTACTTGCTATCACCAGCAGACTAATTTCCCTGACGGCAAACACCTATCCCTTATACTAGTATATCCCAGAACTCAGCACCGTGTTAAGCACGCAGTTGGCAGCTGATAGTGCAGGTTTGATGAGAACCTAAACTAGGATAATAGCAGTGGTGAAACAAGAGAATCTGATGATGACCAGAATAAAATGGATGGCTGCTTGTGTGTACCACCATTCCACTGATATTTATACACATGTAGATAGATTCACATACACATTCCTCCTACAAAAGACACTGTTATTATCCTTTTAAAATATGTTGCCTTGGCTGCTCTTTTCTCCCTTGTATGTAATCTATTAGTTAATGTACATCATCTTATCTGTAATACTTCATCCCTCCTTCCCATGTCCACATTCACTATTACAACCAAGTTTTTCATATCACACCTGAATAACTACAAAGTATCCTGGCATTTTCAATGTGTACAGGTTTTTTTTCTACTTCAACATACAAAGCTACCAGAAAAAATGGTCTTCAAATAATAACTGTATTAATCATAATACTCTGGTCTATATTCGATACTATATTCTAATAAAAATTTTTAAGCCTGACCTCATATATAACTACTACTCTATCTGGCATTTCTTGAGGCCTTAAATATAAGAAGCTGTAATAGTAACTCATTTCAGCTGCTTTGAAAGTGTGATCTTTTCAGCTGTGTCACTTGTCTGAAGTCTTCTTTGTCAAGAACATAGGTTATATACAAATATGTGTCTCGGAGTGAGAAACAAGATGGCGGCGTAGGTAACAGCTACACCCACCGCCTCCCACAACCACATCAAAATCACAACTAAAATACAGAACCACCGTCACTCAGAGCCTCCTGAAATCTGGCTGACCAGAAGCCCCACAACCAGGGAGCTGAAGCAGCACCGAGACCGGGAAGAGGGGCGGAGACAGGAGGTGGATCGGGGCTGAATCGGAGACGTGCCACGGGCCCAGGCCCGATGCCCCGGTTTAAACCCAGGAGGGAATCTCGGCAGCGGGGGTTTCCCGGAGGAGTGAGGGGACCAGCCCCACAGCAGGCCCCCAGCCCAGGGCTCCAAGCGGGAAGAGACGTCCCCACAACTCTGGGCAGTGAAACCAGCGGAGACTGTGGCTGAGGGTCTCGGAGGCTGCAGGAGCCCCAGCAGCTCCTCCTAAAGGGCCCGGCACGGACTCACTCGGAGGCTCCCTCTGAGCCCAGCACCGGGCAGCAGCCTGAAAGGACCCGGGACACTCGGGGGGGAACTAACCTGCCTGAGATCCGGGCGAGAGGCGGAGGGGCGGCTTCCTCCCAGGCAGAAGGGCTGGCGGAGGCCATTGCTCCTCTGGCGAGTCCTCCCGCACACAGCCGGCAGGCAGGCGCCATATTTGAGTCGCCAGCACCTGACTCACACCTTTGGCCCCGCCCCTCCCCACCTGCAGGCTCATCCAGGCCATTTCCAGGCGCTTTTCTATGCAAGTGGCCTCTAGAGCCTCATGCTTAAGACTTTCCTAAAATCTCTCAAACAAGCAGCAGCGGGCCCTATACAGCTTGATAAGTGGCACAGGCCTGGCACTAGCAGCAGCCTGCATTGGCTCATAGCTTGACCTCTCCTGGACACCTCCAAGCCCAGCACAAGTAGCAGCCAACTACGCTTTGCTGTGGAGCTCATGCTGGGTGGCCCTGCGTAAGGCACTGGCACAGGCAGACTTTGCATCTCCCCGGAAGCCCCAGAGAGAGTGCACATGGTGGTCAGACTTGACCATGCTGGATTACAGCCCTACCACATCCACGAGTGACACTCAAGGGGTGGACTTGGTGAACACCAAAGCTCCACTGAAGTAAATCCTGCTCCATAGGGGTGTCTCCAGCACAGCAGCTCTCTGGCTGTAGTTGCAGCTGGTCCTCACAGCTGATTGGCCTGGGGGGTCAGTTCCTCCCAGAGACGCCAACAGCAACCAAGGCTCAGCTACAACAGGAACAGTGCACACAGCCCACACAGGGGAGCACCTAGAAGGCCCAGCTATGGTGACTGGGGAGGAGGCTGAGCCACTGGACCCTACAGGACACCTACTATACCAAGCCACTCTACAAATTCCAGAATTTATAGCAGCTCTACTTAATACACAGAAACAAACACCTGGAAGCAGCCAAATGTGGAGGCAAAGAAACATGTCACAAAGGAAAGAACAGAAGAAATCTCTAGAAGAGGAACTAATTGAAATAGATCCAAGCAAGCTAACAGATACAGAGTTCAGAATTTTGTTTATAAGGATGTTTAAGCGGATTATTAGGGAAATAACTGAGAAAATCGATAACATAATAAAGTACCAATTTGAAATGAAGGCTACAGGAACTGAAATGAAGAATAATTTACAGGGAATCAACAGTAGAGTAGAGGATGCTGAGAATCAAATCAGCAATTTGGAACATGAGAAAACAGAAAACACCCAACCAGAAGAGCAAAAAGAAAAAAGAATCCAGAAATATGAAAGTAGTATAAGGAGCCTCTGGGACAACTTCAAGAGGCCCAACATTCATATTATTGGGGTGCCAGACAGAGAGGAAAGAGAGCAAGAAATTGAAAACCTATTTGAAAAAATAATTACAGAAAACTTCCCCTACCTGGGGAAAGAAATCGACTTTCAAGTCCAGGAAGCACAGAGGGTCCCAAACAAGAGGAACCCAAAGAGGCCCACAGCAAAACACATCATAATTAAAATGCCAAAGGTTAAAGACAAAGAGAGAATCTTAAAAGCAGCAAGAGAGAAGCAGTTAGTTACCTACAAGGGAGCACCCATACGACTGTCCGCTGATTCCTCAAAAGAAACTTTGCAGGCCAGAAGGGAGTGGCAAGAAATATTCAAAGTGATGAAAAACATGGAACTACAACCAAGATTGCTCTACCCAGCAAAGCTATCATTTAGAATTGAAGGTCAAATAAAGAGCTTCACAGATAAGAAAAAGCTAAAGGAGTTCACCACCACCAGACCACTACAGGAAATGTTGAAGGGTCTTCTTTAAGAAGAAGCTAATGAACAAAAGAATCTGACGAACTAAATAGACCTGGAGACATTGACTCATGCAACAGACAATCATATTTCAGGGGAAAGATGGAAGAGAGGTGGAGGGTGGGGAGAGATTAACCAAAGAAGTTATATGCATAACCCATGGACACAGTTAATAACGGGGTGAAGGCCTGGGAAGGGGGTGGGAGCGAAGTGGAGGGGATCAATTGGGGGGGGAAATGGGATACCTGTAATACTCTCAACAATAAAGATAAATTTTAAAAGTAAAAAAAAAAACACAAAGAAAACCAACAAATATGTGTCTCTTCAGAATTTGACACAATTCTCTTTAGAAATTCAGTGAATTTTCCCATAAAAGTATTAAAGAAAAAGAAAATTAACAGACTGAATCCTACATTTCTAGTTAATGATAATGGCAAAGTATGCTGGTCAGCTAAACCCCCCAAGAAGTAACAACTAAAAACCTGAACAAAACAGAAGGAAACAACTATTTTAAATCACCAGAAGCCAGCCAAATGTCTGCAGAAGTCAGGAAAGAGTTTACCCCCAATGGAATTACAATGGGAAAGAATTGCAAGCGCTGACCTCCGCGACTCCAACAGAAAGCCACAGTTGTTAACTTCATGGCTGGCCAACCACTTAGAAATTTGAAGGGAAAATCCTTGAAGTAATAGTCCCATCGAAGGAGTGAGACCTAAAGTCTGAGTATAAGCTCAGTCCCAAATTCCCAGCTGATCAGTTAGGAGGGGGCTGAGAGACATCCAAGGCGGCTCAGAAAAAAAGCAGCACCTAGAGGTGAAAGAACTGAGCAGAGATGTCAGCTGCTATACTCCATGGGAAGACTGAATAGTTTGAGTCCATAAGTTAATTCCCTGCTAGAGCAACAGTTACCAAAAAAATCCTCAAAAGAACCTAAAAGAATCCCAAATCAGTACAACATATTTACCACAATGTCCAGTTTTCAATAATAAACTATCAGGCAAGCAAAAGAATAGAAAAATGTGGCCATATTCGGGGGGGGGACAGGCAAAAGAAATTGACTCCAAATTGGCCCAGATGTTAGATATAGCACACTAGTATTTCAAAGCAGCCATTATAAATATTTCTAAAGAACTAAACAAAAATACATTAAATGAATTAAAATGAAATAATCTTAATGAATGTCAAGGTAAGGAATCTCAACAGAAAAAAATAAACTATAAAAACAACCAAATGGAAATTCTAGAACTAAAAGCACAATAGCAGAATGGAAATGGCAGAAAGAATCAGTGAACTTGAAGAGCGTTCAATAGAAATCACTCATTCTGAAGAACAAAGAAAAAAGAGTGGGGGGGGAAAGAACCTCAGAGACCCATGGGACAAAATTAAACTCTCTAATGTATGGAACCCCAAAAGAAACAAGGAAGCAAAATAAAAAATTGAAGAAATTATGACAAAAAATAAAAAGGAAGAAATCATAGTATAGGTGTTGTTATAAGATTAAAAATATTCATATAAAAGCACTTTCTACACTAAAGCAATTTAACCAGAAATGTACATTTAAATTTCTCTAATTTCAGATCAGAAGAGAGACTAAGCCATCAAATATAACTTAATCATGAAATATGAAATATTATTATGAAAGGGTTCAGATTACAAGATTTACTTCCACTTTTGAGAAAATTTACCTAAACCAAATAGTGGTTATTCTAAGAAGAAGAGCATTCTACTAACTCGGAGAGGGCATGAGAAAGTCTTCCAGGAGCTGGAAATCACCTACATCTTGATAGTTGGTGTTTTATATAGGTGTATACACATGCAAAATTTACTGAACCTTAAGATTTGTGCACCTCACTATATTCAAATTATCCTTCTATTAGAGAAGGAAAGGGAGGTAAGGAAAGAGAGACCAAATGATGGATGGGAGGAAGACACTAACTTACCTGAAACCTGATCATCTGTTAAGCCAAACGCTGACATGACATTTTTACTGATTTCATCTTGGTTTTTTAAAGGATCAAAAGCTGACATACTTGCTGCCATAACCTGAGTAGACTGTTTTCCAGAAGAATCAGAAGCAGCAGGCTTTTCTTCCCTCCCATCCATAGTATCTATAAGAGGAAAAAACAAAAACTTGTTTCTATTTTATCTATACTCAGGGCTAGCATAGAAGATAGGGAAATACAGGGTGGAGCAAAAGTAGGTTTACAGCATTAGCATATAAAACACAGTTTATTCTTGTATTATCATTTATTCATTACTGTATTATTTTCCATATGAGCAACTGTAAACCTACTTTTGCCTATACTGTATACAGGGTGTCCCCAAAAAATGTATACACAATTTGAATAGTTATTAATTCTAATGGGTTAAAACTGAAAAGAAATAAACATCAATTGAGCTATCAGCTGTTAAAGTGTATATACATTTTTGAGGGACACTCTGTATATGTATATATCGTCTGGAATGTTATTAGTAAGTATTTCTGAATACAGGATTATAAATCATTCTTCTTTATACTTATTTATATCTTTGTTTTTTTAATTAGGAAAAAAAGTCAAAAAGAAATACAAGATAAATAATAGCTTTTTCAAAAAACTGTATCAACATCCTTCCCTAAAAATTATTAGATGAAAAAAAAAATACAAGCTCCATAACAAACAGAGAAACACTTTTTTTTGGAGCCCCAAGAACTATATCCTAATATCAGATACATACTGGACACAACTTTATTTTGTAAAAGGAAAAGATATTAACTAAAGTTTCTACTTGTCTATTACTAAATTACATGGAAATCCCAAGCCAACCAAAATACATTAAACACATACTTTTAACTTGCTATGTCTTTGTTTCAAATATTTATTACTTAATTAAATCCTTACAGATGAAATGATATGTGTCTGGGATTTGCTCAAAATAATATGAGAGGAGTGGAAATGTGTCAGAGTATAGATGACATGATGCTGACCATGACTTGATAATTGTTAAAGTTGGGTGTGGGTTCATGGGATTCATTAGAGTATTATGTCTACTTTTGTATAGACTTAAATTTTTTCATAATACAGTATTTTGAAAATAGAAAAATAAAATTTTAAACATTATGAGCAAGGTAAATTTAAAACCATGTTTTTCTTCTAAGATACTAAAGTATTCAATAGGTATTTATACTACTACTTGTAAAGGAAAGGGGTTCAAGAATAACCTACATTTTACAAATAGGAACCTACGGTCAAGACAAAATAAGACACCAAAAACAAAATATATTAGTAAGAATATTGCTAACCACTTACTCAACTAACAGATAATTATTAATTTTTCTGTTACCAGCAAGTAAATGAATATTAGTTATTAGATTACCTCTTTAATGAAGAAAACAATTTATCTTGTGAAAAAATATAAGTACTAAAGGGAATAAAAGCACACATGGGCTTGCAGCTCTCATTCATTCCTATCATTCCAGTGGTCACAGTAATATTTCCTAAATTTCTGGAAGAAAACTCCTACAAATACTCCTTTAAAATAAGTCCACCAGTTATCCATCTCCCTCACCAATTTTCCTTCCTCTAATACCAAGGCCACACCCAAGAGCTATCACATCAATCTTACAAATTATTCCCCCTCACACTACTACCTATGCATCCTTCTACTTATTGCAAACTAAATGCATCAGAAAACACAATATATGTACGTAAGGTAGCCTACACATTATCTGACTCACAGAGGAAACAAGTGTCAAAGATGCAGTGCAGAGGTAGAGCACTGAAAAATATAGGTAGCTGCATATTTCTGGGTTAGGGCAAGCCACAGGGTTCTAAAGAGTATGACAGGTGATTGACAGTTCTGTGGTCCAGACTTTCAGTTTCTGATACAGCTTTTTTGGCTTATTTTATGCTATTTTTCTTGAGAAGATTATTAAATTAGGATATGTTTTAAGAGCTTACAAGCTTAGGAAATTTCATACAAGGCAGGTGGTCAAGAGGTAAATGATCTGCCTGGCCAGGCATAGCTCAGCAGTTGAGCATTGACCTAGGATCCAGGAGATCGCGGTTCAATTCCTGGTCAGGGCACATGCCCAGGTTGCAGACTTGATCCCCAGTAGGGGGCGTGCAGGAGGCAGCCGATCAATGACTCTCTCATCACTGATGTTTCTCTCTCTCTCTCTTTCCCTCTCCCTACCTTTCTCTGAAATCAATAAAGATATATTAAAAAAAAAAAAAAAAAAGAGATAAATGATCTTACTAAGTACAGCACAGGAAACAAAAAATAAATTACAACCATCTTCAAAAATAAAGCACAGAAGTATTATTTGATTCATAAGATAACTCAGATTACAGTGACTACATGATGGCAATACAACAAAAACAATGTGACACAATTTCCAAGATGCAGAAACCTTATCATCTTTTATATTAACATAGATGAGAAGTAAACATAAAAACATAAAATAAAAAAAACTGATAAAGAAAAGTAGTCTAAATAGTGGCAAGAAATAAGTGAGAACAAAAAGGATGTTTCACCAAAACCAAAAAGCTTGTAATTCTATTCTTTAGAGCAGAACACAGGCTACTGTAGGTCATTTTTGCACAGTACTGGCTATACATGTTGAATTTTTATCTAAGTTTCAAATTATTCTACAGATGTTAAAATCCCCTGAAATTATATGTAAATCCTGCTGTGTCAGCATCGATGAATTCTTCCGTGAAAATGGTCAAAAGTTTTCTTCAGACCCCCAACCTAAATTGGAGCTTTTTGTTTGGAGAGACAGGGTTCAAAATGGCAATTTGCTTTGACCTGAAATATAAAAAGTTTCAAAATAAAGAGGCCAGGAGAATCTCATTATGGTATTTTAGTAAATCTCTAACATGTTCTGAAATACAGAGGTGAAAATAGAAGTTTCTAATCAATCACCCAATATTTATTGAGCATCTACCAGTAACAGTTTTCCACGTGGCTGGGGAAAGAGAAGGAAAACTATGGAAAATGCATCTTTATTTAAACTATAACTAAATTAAAGAAAGGAAACTAAACTCCAAAATTCAAATGGGGCAAAATAATAGAGTATTCTCAGAACCCAAATGTTGCAAGGGATTACACAATGCCACTTTTTCACAAAATCATCTTCTGTTAAGCCTTTCATATGCGGTCATCCAGACTCAGAAAGTTTTAAACACATAAAACTTACACACAAGCACAAAAATTATTCTAAAAAGTTTATTTTTTTAAGTGCAACATCTAATATTAAAAGTTGAAGAAAGCAGATTTTTTTATTTTATTTTTTATTTTTTAAATATATCTTTATTGATTTCAGAGGGAGGAAAGGAGAGGGAGAGAGAGATAGAAACACCAATGATGAGAGAGTCATTGATCGAGCCCACAACCCGGGCATGTGCCCTGACCGGGAATCAAACCCTGATTGCCTGGATCCCAGGTCGACGCTCAACCGCTGAGCCACGCCCGGCCGGGCGAAAGCAGATTTTTTTAAAGCTACTTTCAAGTCATAATACATACTTAGAAGCTTCAGTCTACATTTTAAAATATATTTGGTCCCAAAATTATGTCAGTTCCAAATTTACTGATAAATCTTGCTTCATTTTAATATAAATAGCACATCTGTAAAATGGAAAAAAAATAAAGTTTTCTTTGCATATTTTAATTATTAAAAATTGTGTTTAAGATAAACTTTATAATATACCATTTGAATATACTAATCTAGAAACTACTTCACATACCAATTGAAATGAAATGATTTCAATTCCTAAGGTTCATTAATTATTGCACTGAAAAGGGTTCAAGAGTCAAAGGGTTCTGAAAACTGACCTATGTCACAAACCCAGGAGTCTAACAATAGCTATAAAACAATCACCCAGAAAGCACTTTAAAAACGGGACTCCTGGGCCCTGTCCTCCAAAAGGCCTATGATAAGATCTAGGAATTGGTATAATAAAATCTCCAGGGAACTCTGATGAACAGCCAGGTTTGGAAATACACGTATGAACACTAGCACAGAGGCAAGAATAAAAAGACGTGACAATGGGAGTGTTCTCCTACTCTACTAAAGGGTTTAAAAAAAAAAAAAATTCTGCAAAAAGATGTAATAATAATTTTTTTTTTTTAAAGTGGATTCACAGTTTACCATTTTCAGGAATACTGGTGGAAGGTCCTGGTTCTCCAGGTGGTTCCAAGCAATCCAATAAGCGATTCACTTTATTTCGAAGTTCTATGAGTTCTCGACGGAGATATTTCACTTGACTTGATTCAAGGGGTCTTGGTTGGCCATTAACTGGAATAAAAGAGTTAATTTGCTTAAAATTAGGAAATGTTTTTGAATAAGTATATCAGCAGAATATGCACTAAGAAAAGATAATTTCTTTAAAAAGTGAAACAAAATCAAACAAGATACCTATTGATGTCATTTGGATGATAACTTTTTAAGGAAAGAATTCTTCATTGCTAATAATTTACTTTTTGGAAAAAATAAATATTCATCAGTCTTTGCTGATGCCAGATCTATGGCTAATGAACACATGGTTTAAAAAGGTTTATTAGAAGAATTCAATGACAATAAAATAAAGATATATTTTAAATTAAAACCTATAGAAAGCTTTAACATAGTTTAATAGAAGTTACATACCTTCAAAAGCTCATTTTTACCCTATTCTTTTATATTCTTGAAATAATACAACAAACACCTTATTCTATACAAAAATGTTAAAAGGTATATGACTAATAGGTCTGTTATCCCTCTTGCCTACTTTTGACCTAAAAAAAAAAAAAATACCTACCTAAAATAACTGACCTAAAAAAGCAACCTATTAAAACAAAAATATGCAGAATTAATGAATCCACACCACAGTCCTTAAAAGTAGTTACAGTTGACCCTTGAACAACATGAATTTGAACTGTGCAGGCCCACTTACACACAAATATTTTTCAATAAACACAGTATATTTTCTCCTCCTTATGATTTTCTTAATAACATTTCCTTTTCTCTAGATTACTTTTCTATAGAATATAGTATATAATACATATAACATATACATAATGTGTTAATCGACTATTTGTGTTAACTGTGAGGCTTCCAATCAGCAGAAGGCTATTAGTAAAGGTTTTGGGGAGTCAAAAGTTACATACAGATTTCTGACTGGGTTGGGGGTTGATGCCCCTAACCACAGCACTGTTCAAGTCAATTGTACTTCCAAAAGCACTATGTTAGCACCAAAAAGTCAGAGATTATTCAATAATCATTGTTTGTTTGTTTTTAATGAAGGGAACATTACTTCATTTACCCATTCTGTCCAAATGACTTTCAGCTGACTTAAAAAACAAATCCTTCATCCAGCCACAAAGACTGTCACCACTGAGGTTATTTAAGTAAAATTAAAAAAGTGACACAGGCTCTGAATACAAACCTCAAGATAGGGGTTTAAAAATTAAACTAAAGTGCTTTATGCATTGCTAGTACACATATATACAAATTCCTAAAGCACCATATTAGAAAAGGAAATCTATTTCAAAGTAAAGGTTCAGGATATATTTCAAACATCAAACCACTAATGAAAGCTTTTAGAACACAACCTGCCAGTGTTTTACATACACCCTATATAGTTATGAGGAAATTCAATATCATCTCCTACCTATATCAATTAATTATTGCCTTTTATTGGGTTACTGGTTTTTCTCTAGTATCTGAAAAAGAGAAAAGCAGCCAGGAACCAGCCTGGTACTGTAAGATCAGCCTTAGTGTTGCTAGAAGCTGCCCTGGCACTCAGGTAGGCTATGGTAGATTCTCTTGCTGAACATGAAACAACTTCAAACACCAACAATCAGAACAGGTTACTACTCTGTTACTGTGATCAAGACAAAAACAAAGCCACTCCATAATCATGTGAGAACTCAGACAAAAACAAGAACATTGAACAACCACAAAAATGACCAACCATCCTTGGCTAATATCAGTAACAGATACTATTTTAACAATTGAGCTTTAGCCTCAATTCATTCTTCCCACCTCTGGTTAAGATTTAGTAAGGTGCCTAATGACAGAACCACCCCTACCACTTCCTTGAACCTTAACCAAAATCACCTAACACAAGTCCAAGACATATGAAAAATCTTTTCTCGTGCTCTTACTGAGACAGCCCATGGTTCTCCATGGTGTTCATTCTCCCACTGCGAAGTATTTATAGTTATGCCCCTTTTCATTGCTAATGGTGCTTATTTGTGCCTTTTTTTTCCTTAACTAGTTTGCTAAGTCAATTCCCTGATTTCTAGTTCATCTCTGCTCTTTATTATTTTCTTCCGTTCTAAGTTACTTGGGATTACTTTGTCCTTTTTGTATTTAAGACTATACATATAAAATTAATGTATATACACCCAACTTTGTTCAACTACAGCTGTGGTCCTGGCGGTCTTTGGCTAAAAGGCACAATCATCTGTCGTACCAGAACTTTTAAGAACCCAGTATATATATCCCTAATATGGTCTATGATCTGAAGTCATCTACTTAATGGGTTTTGGAACACCATGTGTTATAGAACACCCAATTAAAAGTTTAAATTCCCTATTTTATCATTACAAACTTTTATTAGTGTGAGTGTAACTTTATGACTTTAAATGAATTCTTTCAAGCACACACAAAGACACACGCATTAAATACACATCTTCATTAAATCTTAACATTTTTCCACCTTTGCTCCTTATCATTAAGAAGTAAAACAATACAGATATAATTAAATCTCCCTGGCAGGCTCTCCCCGGCTAGCTCTCCCCCCTGCTTCATGATTTAAATTAAAATTTTATGTTTTTTCTATAATAATCTTAACTCATTAGATTTATCTCATTATCCTTTTGCTATAATTATAATTAGTATTTTAATTAATTGTATAATCCTTTTGTATTCGGGTATATAGCAATTATTCTATGTGTTAGTTACCCAATACAAGGTTAAAGACTTTCCTTTTATTCCTAGTTTGCTATGACTTTTTAACATGATTGGGGTCTGAATGCTTTTTCTTTTAGAGAAGACTGTTCAGGTTTTCCCCTTTAACTTTATGGAAAGTAGTATTAATAAATTTTATTTAAATCAATCTTGTATTCCTAGAATGAAAAATCTTGTTAATGATATGTTTTAATATTTACTGCTGACTTTATTATTTAGTATTTGTATCTATGTTTATGTGAGACTGGTCTGCATTTTCTGTGGGTGGTTTACATGTTAAACTTATATTAACCTCATAAAATGAGATTCCCCCTTTGCCTATTCTCTGGAATAATTTGTATAATTTGGGATCATCTGTTCCTTAAATATTCAGTAGAATAATTGGTTTGATTTTTTCAATGTTAATTGGGACAAATTTGCCATTTTTGAAATATTTATATATTAAATTCACCTAGAAAATTGTCCGTCACCTGAGTTTTCAAACTGAAAGTTATTCACAGTAGTCATAATATAGATTTTTAAAGTTCAACTATATTTTATAGTTTTGCCCTTTTATTTCTAATATTGCTTATTTGTGCCTTCTTTTTCTTTAACTAATCTTACTAGAGATTTGCTAATTTTATCTTCTCAAAATTGTTAATCCTGTCAATTCCCTGATTTGTAGTTTATTTCTGCTCTTTTATTATTTTCTTCCAAGGTATTTGGGCTTACTTTGTCTTTTTGTATTTAAGGTTATAAAGATCCCTTCAAGTTAGCTTCAGTATACTCTAAACACTTATTATGTAGAAGTCATCACTTATTTCTAATTCCCATTATGATTTCTTCTTTGACTTATTTTAAAACCATATTTTTAACTTCAAAAGTATGGAAATTTGGGCTATTGTTTTTGTCCAAAGGTTTCTAATGAGGCTGGAGAATATGATCTCTAGGGTATCTCTGATATTTAGTGAGATTTGTTGAAAAACCCAATATATGGTCAACTTTTATAAATGTCCATATATACTCAAAAACCTGTATCCTTTCCTGGTTGACAGATGCACAAGATCAACCTTTTATCTGTTTTGTTCAAATTTTCTCTATCCTTACTAATTTTGAGCCTACCTGATCTATCAGTTTCTGAGAGAAGAGTATTAAAGCAACTCTCTGACCACACACAAGATCTACAACAGTCCCCAAGGTCAGCTGGGCATTTCTTTTACAGGGAGCAGGGAACAAAGGCTAGAAAAAACTGGTTCTGAGGAAAAGGAATGAAAAGGTGGAGGTGGCAGTATTCACAATGCAGATCAGAGAATCTTTTACATGGAAGTCAGTCTATTTTCAGGAGTGGTGGGTAAGAAGGGGTTGCATGCTGGCTCAGTATGAGGGTGAGTCAAAGTTTAGGGGGCTGAAGAAAGAAGAAAGACTAAGAAAAGTTTGGTCAAGTCAAGACAGCCAGTGCCCGGCTGGGTGTGGCTCAGGGGTTGAGCATCCACCTAGGATTCAGGAGATGGAGGTTCGATTCCTGCTTGGGGCACACACCCGGGTTGCAGGCTCGATCCCCAGTTAGGGGCCTGCATGAGGCAGCCGATCATTGACGACTCTCTAGTCATTGATGTTTCTCTCTCTCTCTCTCTCCTCCTCTCCATTCCTCTCTCTGAAATCAATAAAGATGTATTTTTTAAAATATTTAAAAAAAAAGATAGCCAGTATTTTGTTCACATTAGTCATTGAGTACAATCAGTTCAGTTAATCATGTATCAGACAGGAAGAATGGGTATTTGAAGGGTCTGTTTATGACCGTGTCATAGATAAATGAGGGAGCATCAATGAGTCACATCTAAATCACATGGGGAAGATGGTTCCTTGCTGTAAACCCTTTCAGGAGCACAAAGGGGTGGGGGGATTTTTTTAACCACTGGTTTCCAGAATCTCAGGGTTCAGGTTCAAGTTCAACATTTCAAGAGTCACAGGGTTCAAGTTCAACATTGTCAGAATGAGGGGAAATCTCTCCACCAATTCAATCAGAGGCTGAAGAGGTACAGTTATAAGGAGACGCTGGGTTCTCAGGTGAGCCCACACCTAGCTCCCAGCTTTTTCTGAACAGGGTAGAGAGGCATTTAGAGGTGGGGCCTGCCACAGGAAAGAGGCAGCCACATGAGGCGGGTAACACCAAGATCAGACAGGGCTACTACCCACAGATTTAGAATAATTGAGCAGATGAGGAATTTTAAACATGACTACTTTCTATTAATCATAAACATATGATTATAGTTTTACATATATATAATTAAGCCTTAATAATTCAAAAATCCCGATACAGTTGAAAACTTATCATTTAATTCTGAGTCTTTAAAAGGAAAAAAGCTAGAAAGTCTTTAATAAAAATACAAAGAATAAAATAGTAAATTCATTAAAAAGTTTACCACTTACCAAATAATGTCAGTTTCAGTATTCTACTACATTGAATTGCAAAGGAAAGGTCAGAACTATCAAAAATTGTTATAAGATCTCCATCTGGACAAAAAAAAAAAAAAGAAAGAAATGAGTTTCAGACTTCCATCAGGAGTAAACTAGGATATACATTAAATTAAAACCCCAAACCCATATTGCACAGCATAATTAGTCCCCCATAAAAACCTTAAACAAACATTAAGGGATCTAGGAAAAATGTATTTAGTCAAAAAAATACTAAATCAATTTTGCTTATTATTACTCTTATGACAAGGTATTTATCTTAAGGAAGAACCAAAACATAGCAAACATTAATGCATTAAGTCATCTTTTACTAGTCATCGGGAGATATAGGGTAGTAATACCACAAGTTACTGGTCCAGATTAACATCTTTCCATTCTAGAAAATTTAAATATTTATCAAAAGTTAAAGTAATAAAGATTCTCAAGATTCAAATTTTAATTCTGAGTACAGTAAAACATCCCTGACACAAATGGCAGAGAAGCCATATATAACAGTAACTAAAAGTACTACAAAAAATTTTTTTCAGAATCGCCCTAATGAATGGGTAGACACTAGAGTCTTTCAGGTCACTGGCCATTTTAACGTGAAAGTTATCAACTCACCCCCCCCCCCCCAAAATTCATATACACCAGAATCTGAAATCCCCTAGATCCCAAGGATAAAGAATACATAATTAGCATATCAATTGCCTGTTTCAAAAGCTTTCAAAGGGCAAGGGAAGAAAATGTTCTCTAGAGCAAGCAAGAACAGAAAAGCAGCCACAGGCAATGAGTTGGTCAGGGGCCTGGTTCAGGGTATCTTCATAGACAGTTGGGTTGGACAGGGAGTTTAGTCCTTGGGAGGTTGAGAGGCTGCTCTGCTACATCAACTTTAACAACTGACTGAGCAGATCTGGCAAAAGTTGGCAATAAAAGCCATAACAGAGAATTTTATCATTGTTTTTAGTTATTTACAACCAGACCCACTTCTTGTAATAAACATATCTAACGTTCAACTTCAAGGATTCTATTCATAAACACATTTTTAACGAAAATACAGAATACACGCAAAAGAAGAAAATTTTCTCTGTCCTTTTTCTTTCCTAAATTCCACAACAGAAACAGAGTACCTTTGATGGCAAAAACTTTACCTAAGCCAGCGGAACACAGGTTATAAACACAAATCTGTACAATTCAAAACACTTAAAAATACCATGAAAAGCAAACTTATGTAGTACCTAGATGTAGAGGACAAAGTTTCAATGATGAGGACACCCTAAGGCAGAGGTCCACAAACTGCAACCAATGGATAAATCCTTTTTAAAAATGCAAACTAAAAATGGTCCTTACACTTTTAAAAGGTTTTAAAGAAAAGATAGTAAGACAGAGGACTTATGTGATAATGCTAAAATATTTATCTGATCCTTTAAAGAAAAAGCTGGCTCACCTTAACCTAAACAAAAATAAGGGAATTAAGAGAAAGCCAGATAAAGAGTTTAAGATACGCCAAGTTTGAGGTAAAAATAAAGCATCTCAAGCAGTAAAATATATGTATTTTTATATACATATCAAATTATAATGTGATCAAATTAAAGCACATATTTGGAAATCAAAGAGGTGAAAGTCAGTGTATTGTAAATAGATGACATTACTAAGGAAAAGAACAGGAAGAAAATTGATCTCCTCTATTGTTCCTTATCATAGGTAACCCTCAAAAATTAGTTTTGGGTACCGTTACAGCATACATCATAAAAAAAGGAGAGTTACACATGTAATTCTTAGCTGATCATCAGTGATTTACACTCACCTTCCACAGTGTAAGTTGCTGGAAGTTACCAGAGACATTTCCCAACCCACTCACTGACACCCAGCTCTGGCAGATGTTATGTGAGTAGAAATTATATACACCAACTCCAGGACTAGAGGTACAATCGCCCATGTGTTCCTCTACACTTTATCTCCATCCATCTGCTTACTGGCTGCCAATGCTGAAGGTGAGCTTGTAAGCCATATGTTAAACACAGAGTTGCTGTCCCCTGGGTCCCTGAATGATTTCTTGAGTGTTAAACCACTGAGATTTAAAAATTTCTATTATAATAGCTGCCATTACTTTAAGCCAACAGACACAGAGAAGAAGCTATTAATGAAAAGACCAAAACTGGGACAGCACAATGTCAGATGTTAAGGAATAAGAGTACTTAACACAGGATGGTATGGAATAGCAGTGCCAAGTATTGAGGTCAAAGTGAAACAGAATGGAAACAAATTCAGCAGTAAGAAAGATACTGGTATCATCTAAAGTATAATTTCAGTAGAGATGTTAACAAAGAAAACAGGTTTAAAGAAAAGGAAATAAAGACAGTCTACTACTATAATTCCACTGTGTGTTTGATAAAACATTTATCACGTTAAAACCCATCTCCATAAAAATAGTTTTGTGGTCAAATGAGTCTGGGAATAAGGCATGCTGTAAACTGACTATACAGCAGCATAAATTCCTGCAACAAAGATACACATTTGTCTTTGTTTAAACAAGTTTTCCCATGCTTAGTTGACAATGGAATCCTTTTTCATTCAATATCTACTAATAGGCCTTTCAATTTGGGAAATATGAGTGAAAGTGTGGTTTTAAAAGTAAAAAGGAAGCCAGAATTGCATAGGCAGAAGAGAAAAAGAATGCTTCTAAAAATATGTGACAGTGTTCTATCACTTAAAACCCCTTCTAATAATAATATCCTTTAGCTATTTTTAACTTATAAAAGAATAACTAACTACATAAACATCCCATCAAATAAAAGTGGGCATTCAAATTACCATGAAAGGAAACAGAATTTTTATTGAGATAGTTCAATGAAATATTGGCAAAGGAACATATATAATACTTAATGTTTTTATTTTTTTTAATATATATTTTATTGATTTCAGAGAGAGGAAGGGAGAGGGAGAGGGAGACAGAAGCATCAATGATGAGACACTCACTGATCAGCTGCCTCCTGCACGCCCCCTACGAGGGATCGAGACTGCAACCCAGGCATGTGCCCTGCCCTAGAATCCAATTGAGATCTCCTGGATCATACGCTGATGCTTACCTGCTAAACCATGCCAGCCTGGCAATACTTACATTTTTAAAACTAATTTCAGAAACATTCTTACCTTCATCTTTATACTTTATTATAACTTCATCATTACTCAGAAGTTTTCCTCTGAAAACTCGCTGCATCATTAGAACTAATTCATCATAAGTAATATCTTCATTATGAATGGGAATTCGTCGAATATCCTCTCCAAGTTGAGCTTTGATGATTAGCTTCCCACTTAGGTCCAACTGCCCATTCATGGTGGACTCCAGGATGTTAGATATATACAATTCTAGGGAAAGACTGATAAAACGGTTTTGATGACTCAACAGTTATAAAACATATCTTAAAAGTTGGAAACCGAAGCTATTATTAGAATCTAAGAAATTCTGATCATACAAGAGATTCACTGTATCAGTTACCATTTTTGTATTAAAATGGTCTGGAGATTACTTTATTATGTGCACAAGAAAAGAAGTTTCATTGTTTTATGTCTATATTATTTCATCTACATTTTAAACTGTTTATCTGACATTACCATTTAGATTTCTATTTTAACATGTCTAAAAACAAACTCCTGGTCTACTGCCCAAAATCTGCTTCTCCTATAGTCTTTGCCATCTCAGTTAGTGACAATTCCTTCCTTCCAGTGTTTAAGATATATATATATATATATATATCCCTCTCTTTTCCTCACACCTTACAAATCTAAAATCTAGTTGCCACTACCTTTAAAACATCTCTAGAATCCAGTCCTTTCACTGCCTTCACTTCTAATCAGCTTGAGTCAAGCCACCATCATCTTTTGCCTGAATTATTGCAACAGACTCCAAACTGGCCAGCCTGTTTTTTTACCTTTGCCCCCTGTTGCTCTATTCCCAACACACCAGGCCTATCTCTTTTCAAGACCAACATGTTCTTGAATACATTACCTATAACCACTGAGCATTTCCCTAGCATCAACTCTTTCTTCCTTCTGCCCCAAGAAAATGATCCTACAATCTCCTACTGGCTACATTCTGGTTTCAGCCTCATACTTTACTACTGGCAGCTTTCTGTTTTCTCTTAAATTTGTGACTTCATTAACATCACACTTGGTTTTCATAGTTCTCTACAATTATTTTCTGTGTGTGTGAGAGAGGGAGAGAAAGCACACCACCTGTCCCCCAACACATCTCAACCCTTAAAATACTTAATCATGAATCAATTCATGAATATTACATATAAATGCCCTATGCCTTTCCAACTATTCCTTAAATGAATGTCTCTAGATACCCCCAACATCCTTTGAACAGATTACATTTTATTAATGTTTAATGCCCCATCTTAAAATGGGACGTAAAGTACGGAATCTAACACTGTAAGGTCAGTTCATAACAGAATGGATTGTGTTCCACAATCTGGATGCTGTGCTTATGTTAATATAAAATAAGAATACAGTTAGCTTTTTATTTGCAAACTCTCACAAGGGACTTATCATGAAGCCTATAATTAACTGAAACCTCTATACCACCTCTTCACCAGTTAGCCACGCCTGACCTCTTCATTCAGGAAAAACTTACCAGAATACCTACTATGTGCCAAGCTCAGAAGCATAATTACTTTAACAAGATGGTGAAGATTCCACCTTGTTTGCCTTGCAGCCTGAGAGTAATAAAGAACCTCAGTAAAACAACAATGTTATGTTCTACTACCTACAGGTTGTGTAAATCAGCAATAATGCAGCTAAGGACCAGGGCTTAATTTCAGCAAGATGGTACTATCTATTCTCAGCAGCATCTAGAATAGAACCTGACACAGAGTAGATGAAAACTTGTTTTTGTTCTCTGAACAAAAGATGATAAATGATAAAGTTCTGATAAGGAACTGGGAGAAGAAAGCTGTACTATCAGGTCAGCTCCTAAGACAAACCTTCGCAATGCGCAATGTACCTTCTTTATATGGCTAGAAGTGACTCCCCGAAACAGACATACCCCTAATTAAAAATTTCCATCAGATATTATTGATAGAATGTATGTCTGTTTGATTGTAGGGGGATTCTTGCTCACCAATGGATCTGAAAGCATGAGTCTCTTTCACTTTGTATCTGCCATGTTTGCCTGCAAATTCACTTATTCCTTACTGTTTCCCACCGACTGTAAACTCCCTGTGGCCAGGAACCAGTGCTTCTTCCCAAAGGCTGTCCCCAGTTTGTGCAGTCACCTACTTAAGGCATGCACAAATATCACAGAACTAAGGGTACTATAGAATTTTTCCCTTCTAGGGGAAATCCCATCCCCACATTTTTTGTGTTTAACAGTATAATTTAGGTCCTTTTTCTCTACCTGATATGATATGAACTAGTGCCCTGGACTGCTGGTGAGATCCTTGCAGCATTTTCTTGTCTCATCTTGTCCTTGTCCCACTCCCCCTTAAGTCCAGAAATGACACAGCCACTACCTTATGAAACCTCCCAACAGGAACACTGTTCTCAGCACTAGAGAAAAAAGTGACAAGCCCAAGGACATATAAGAAGACTGCCTCTTGAACCAGGATCCAGGTTCAGCGGCCAAACCTCCAACTCCACTAACCCTACGGGTAGGGCTCTGCTCAAGTTCAGAGCCGCATGGTTAGGCCAGTCCAGAGGGTAGCGATTTCCTTTAAGAAATCCTAAGCAAAATCAACCTTTGATTATTCCAAAGACTCCAAGGAGCCTCCAATTCTGCCTGACGATGATAAAGATTCCCACTACGAGCCCTGTGACCTTACGCAAGTACTTCTGGAAGCCTCACTTTCATCATACGCAAAATGGGGATCCTTATGATTAAGTAAGATCATGTATCTAAAGGACTTTGTACAGTGCCTAGCAAAGTAAACTCTTAAAAGTTAGCTACCATCCTCACTACAAAACTGGGTTGGGCCTTCAGACGGCGCTCGATGAAGCGCTGACACAGCCAAGCAAACAGGTTCCTCATACATGACCCCAACCAACTTATTCCCATAGACGCCATTCTCCGCCCTTCCAAAGAAGCCCCTCTCCAAAGAAGCCCCTCGGGCGGTTAGGCGCTCGACCACCCCGGGCCTCCCACAGCACCTCTCCTCTCCCGGGGCAGTCCGACCCCAAGGAGCCAGGCGGAACCCCCCGGCCCCCAGAGACCCGCCTCCCAGCCACCGCCCACCTCTCTCCCCCCGTCTGCGCGGCTTCCCCTCCCCCACGCGAGGCCCGCGCCGGCCTCTCTCCCCTCAGCCTCCAGCCCCTACCCAAGGCCCCTCCGACCCCACCCGCCCGACGCCCGCGGGTTCGAACGAGGCCCTCCGGGCGCTTCCTGGTCTACCGCCCGCTTTGTCCGAGGACGCCGCCGCGCCCCCGTCTCCAGCGGCCATACCGGCTTGCGGAGGCCGCGCTGCCGCCTCTCCGTGGGACTCCGCTGACCCGACCTGGGCAAGGCCGCGGGGCTCTGGGGCGTCGGGGGTGGCTGCGGTCACGGCCCGCTCCGCGGCTCTCCGCAGCCCCCGCACTTCGCTGGTAGGATTGCGCGGGCGTCGGCCAATCGCGCGGACCCACCAAGCCTAGCGTGAGCTCCGGCCCAGTACGTGGCAGGTGGGGGAAGACGAGGGGCGGGAACAAGAAAAAAAAAAAAAAAATCTGTCCTTTCGCCCCGCCTCACAACGAGCAGGCCGACCCAAGACGCATGCGCAGCGGCACGGGCGCGGGGCTGCCGAGGAGAATGTCTGCTTTCGCACTGGCTGACGGAGGAGGGGAAGTCCGAGCTGAACGACGCACGCATGCGCGGGGCCTGACCAGGCACTTCCGGTTTTCCTGACGGCTCCGACGGTCCTTCGCGTCTGTCACCCGTGGGCGGGGCGTGTCGTGCGCTGCTCGGAACTCTTTCTGAGAGCCGGCTGAAAGTGGGCGTTTGTCCACGTTGGCGTTTCGTCGTTGCCTGACCACTGTAGTTCTCCTCGTCACGTCTCGCAAAACCTAGCCTTTTCCCGCCTTTCTTCCACAAACTCATTCATTCATTGTGCGGCCGCCTACGCTTTGCCGAGCGCTGTGCCGGGAAGGCGATGAATCCGTTTGTGAGCCAGGAGCTTCCAGCAGCATTTGTGAGACAGGACGAACCCATGAGTGTGCAAAGGATAAAGGCTGGGAAATTGAGGCTGAGTGTGGAAACCAGAGGAGGCTTTTGAGCACGCCCTACATACCCTCCCCCTCTCTCTTACCTAAAACATTTGTTTTGAATAATCGTAATTATGTAAGAAGTGCCCAGGCTCAGACTGAACCCTACATGGGGGGGAGGGGAGGTGTGAAATTTGGGGGTGAAGAAGGACTATTTTAAAAGTCGCAAGCAAGTTTGGCCTTTTAAGACAGAGACTAAGCAAAAAGCAATTCGAATTCACCCGGCTCCCAGCTGTTCCCCAGACAGAAGGACAGAGGGTCAGGTGGCTTCAGGGTGAGAAGACATGTTCTTTCAGTGCCGTAAGTAGTGTGATCTTTTCGCAGTCATTAGTCTCTGAGGAAAATCAGTTTGAGAGTGAAATATGTGAGGTTAGAATGCTTTTTGCCTCTGAATTGTATTTTCCAGCTGTGTGTATTGTTCTTTGAGCAATTAATTGCTTGCAGGAACTGGGGAGCAGAGTATTACAGAAGGAGTGGGGGAAAAGTTCTTGATCTTCTCCAAAAAGAGTTCTTTGCTTGTTATTGAGAACTAAGTAATCCAGATTTGGGCAAATGGACTGCTCTCCAATAATAATAGTATTCTGGTGTCTTTGAGATTCTTAGAGACTGGATAAAAACACACAAATATGGACAGAGACAAAATATTCTCCTAAGGAAGTGAATATTACTCCTCTCAACCTTCCCATAAAGAGGTCAGATCCTAGCGTAGGAGATTAAGGGGATAAATCTTCGCCTGAAATAAGGGGAAAGAATTTCTGCTCCCTAGGCTCCCAAGAAAGAGGCACTCACTTAAGAGCCCTGCCACCGAGGAGAAAGAAAGTGATCCCTGTTACACTGCGCCAGCTGGAGTTAGGAAGAGAGGCACTCATAGGGTGGTCTCATGGTGGGGCTGGGGTTTGTGGACTCTGAAAGCAGCTGTAGGTTCTTTAAGTTATAATTCCCTCACGCTTCATCCCCAAGCAATTAGTGAAGTCTTGTTTAATGTTAAAACCTGTTCCTGCCACCACTGTTCAGACTGAGAGAGGGGGTAGTGATGATTCCTCAGGTCAAAGCAGAAGCAGGAACTGCAGAGGTAAGAAGTGTGAAATGAGAGTAAAGCATTAATTGGAAGCTAGATCCGATGCTCAGGTGACATGGGACGAGAAGGACATCTATGCAGCGTTAAAGCATTTCTCTAGGATTCTCCAAAAATAAACATTTTACATTTTTAAATTAAGACCTTTATTTAAAAATTTGCCTCCTGCTATCCATCTGGAGGTAGGCTTACAATATTGTGTTTGGGAATGACATTGAGGACATTTAGGTTTAGTTTCTATGTCATATAAGAGCATGTATAGAGAAGCACACAAAATTATCATCTGAGTTTTTCAAATTGCCCCCTTTAGGTTATAAACACCTTAACAACCAAAATCATATCCTGCCCATTTTCTTGCTTCAGCTTAATACTAAATAATCCACAGAAACTTTGGTGACTTTTCCTATTCTTGATCTTACATAACAATTACATTGTTTAAATTAAGAGCATGATGAACTGCTAGAACTCGCTGCACAACTCACGGATTAGAACATTACCAATTGTCCTCCTATGTACTCCTTCCCACATGGTCGCCATGCCTCTCTCCTGAATTTTGTGGTTAGCATTCCCTTGGTTTTGTTGTGTGTTTTTTTAACCTATTTTTTTAATCACATAGATGTATACCTATGGGATACATTCAGTTTTACTTGTTTATAAACATTATATAGGTTGTATATCTATGATTTTCTGGGATATAATATTTGCACTCAATACATCCATGCTGTTACATGAAACTGGAGTTCATTTATTTCATTGCTGAACCGTATGCCTTTGGAGGAGTATACCACAAATTTTTATTTCCAGTTTCTGCTGTGTGCCTCTTGTATATGTCTCTTGTATGAGAGTATCTCTTGTTTATATGCTAACACATGGATTGCTGAATGGTAGATTATGCAAATATTTAGTTGTATAAGATAATGCCAACTCTTGATATCATTAAGACTTTTTATTTGGGGGGACTGTAAATGGTATGTTTTTTAATTGAAAATCATAAAGACTGCATTATAACCTTAACTCTTTGTACCAACACTTGACAATTTAGACACTTAGTTCCTTATGAAGTCTTATGTTACTGTTCTGTATCCTTACTTATAGTTCTGCCTTTGAGTACCTTGTTCGCCACCACCCCACCCCAAGTTGAGGGCAGTGATTATATTCTCTCTATCCCTCCAGTATCTGGCATTGACTGCCGTGTGTGTGATTAGTAAACATTTAATGAGTATCTGTTGAATCAATAAAATAATTATTACTGTTTCTATAATGTGCCCACAGTTGTTGATGCTATAGGTCTCCATACTTAGGCTCCCAAAAAGTAAAGGTGATGACTGGCCACAGAGTAATAACTTGAATTGAACCAGTTACCACCATTACCAAAACCATGGTTTCTCCCATGTGGAGACACTGATTTTAGTTACTGCTGCCTTTTGTTAGTGAAGCCCAAAAGGCTAAATTATCATATAATTATTACTTACTAAGCACTCATGGTCACATTTATTGGAATAAGTATCAATTAAGCCATTAAGAAGATTGTTCTAGGAATTCCATACATAATCACACCTTTAAAGCAGTTATAAAACATGTTACCTTTTTTGTGTGTGTGGAGCTTAGAAAGGTACTGAACCAGAGAAAATTGAACTTCATGCTCACCTGGCCCTCTGTGCTGTGTCTAGGTGATTTTGGTTTTAAATGAACACCGAGAATAGCCTTGAATCAGAAATATGAAAGTTTGAAACATGTGAAGAAAGGAGAATCAATGTAAAGAAATACCTTTGACCCCACCTGTATCAGGGGGAGAAAAGGCTCTATGTTCAAAGGTTGCTTTCCAAGTTTCACAGACATCTGAAGAAGGGTTAGAGTTATACTGTGGTTTTGAGAAAGGCAGTCAACTCACTTACCTACCACCCGATCTTTCTCCCTGAAAGTCTATTTGGCTAGAACTCTTCAAATAGAAGAGAGGAAAGCCTAATAATTAAAGAAGGAGATTCTCAGAGTGGACAGGAAATGGAACAAAAAATTTGAGCCTCGTAAGCAAGTTGGATGAAACCTGTGTTTCATCATGTTCTCCTTCAGTAGTTAGTATAAATCATTTTGAAAATTTCAGTCATCTCAGCTACCCTCAGGGGAACTAAAGAAAAGATGTAAGTTTCTCCTAGGGTGAGAATTGCAAAAGGGAAGTTATGTCCCTCTTGAGAATGAGCTCTTTTGTGGCGACAGTCAGCTAAATAAGGAAAACTCCAAACGGAAGGGGAAACAAAGAAGGGCCACTTGGTCACATCAGCCTCTCCTCCACTGGCCAAACATAAAGATCTGTTTGCATAAACAAAAGAAGCTGCCACCTGGTGCAGAGTGAATAAAGGAGAAAGTTATGATATTCTTACCATGTAACTCTGAGTGAGTCATTCTCAGCACCAGCTAGGCAAAACACTTCAGTCTGTCCTAACAGTTGCACATCCTAGACACCCTAAAATGTTTTTGTCATACCATGGGGTTCTATCTCCAACCCCTCTTTAGAGAAATCGCTCCTTGAAGACAGTTCTTCCTAGATTTTGTAATCCTAGAGGCTGGCACCTCCTAAGTATTCAACACATATTTCTTGAATGAAAGAATGAAAACTATGTTTCCCACAATTTTGTAGGGCAAGCCTCCAGAAACAGGGAGCAGCCATAGCTGGTAAGTTCCTAGCTACCAATAGTGTAGGATTTTATCTGTGAGTAATTTGAAATTGTTTACTTTTCTTCATTTATGTCTCCTGGAGACAGTGCTGAGTGTCCTCTGTGCACTCAGAGTTTAGGTTGAAAGACTGATGGCACCAGATGTACAAAAGATTTCACAACTTTTCATTTAATTAGAAGTAGCTTAGTCA
Organism: Miniopterus natalensis; assembly: GCF_054644295.1. Taxonomy (NCBI): domain Eukaryota; kingdom Metazoa; phylum Chordata; class Mammalia; order Chiroptera; family Miniopteridae; genus Miniopterus; species Miniopterus natalensis. Next base: position 27,315,199 of record NC_142086.1, read on the forward strand.
ACAAACTGATGGTTGCCAAAGGGAAAGGGGTTCAAGGGCTGAATAAAAAAGGTGAAGGGATTAAGAAGTACAAATAGGTAGTTACAAAATAGTTATGGGGATGTAAAGTATAGCATAGGTAATATAGTCAATAATATTGTGCCTGGCCAATGTGGCTCAGTGGTTGAACATTGACCTATGATCCAGGAGATCACGATTTGATTCCCAGTCAAGGCACATGCCTGGGTTGTGGGCTCGATCCCCAGTCAGGGATGTGCAGAAGGCAGCCAATCAATGACTCTCTCATCATTGATGTTTCTCTCTCTCTCTCTCTCTCTCCCTCTCCCTTCCTCAATAAAGATATATATTTAAAAAATAAGAATAGTAATATTCTAAGAACTATCCATGGTGCCAGATGGGTACTCAAAATATCAGGGGGGGTCGCTTTGTAAATTATATGATCGTCTAACCACTATGCTGTACACCTGAAATACAAAATAATATTAAATGTCAACTATAATTGAAAAAATAAAAATGCATTAGCTATGGATAAATGAGTCTATATCTCAAAAAAAAAAAAAAAAGGAGTAGCTTTTTGCGGCTCATTTAAGAAACCTAGATGTCAGATTCTAGAAATCATACTTGTCAAATCAAACTCTGGATACTTCGAGGCTCTCAAACCTCTAATCTAACATTTATGCCAATGATCCTTCTTTTGTCCTGCCATATGACTGCGTAATTAAACAAGGCATTCTCAAGAAGCCGCTTCAATGAAGAAAAACGCGCTCATAATAAAAGATGCAAAGTAAAACTAATACGTCATTTTCATGTATTAGTTTGATAAAAATCAAAGTTTCATAACACTTTATGGAAAAGTATATGGCAAAATATACATTCATACTTTGTTGTGGGGGCATAAATTGATACAAACTAAAGGGTGTTGTAATATTTACCAACATCTAAAATACCCAACCCTATATGACCCAGCATTCTATTTCTAGGGTTCCAGAGAAACTCTTGCACATAAGGACACATACTCATTAATGTATTATTTTCAAGTAAAAGACTATAGCTCAATTAAAAGAACATACACACATACAGTTAGATCTCAAAAACATTTTGAGTGAAAAAGTGAGTTTCAGAAAGTTGTGTTATTGTGCAGAAAGGAGTTAACATAGCAGCCTGAAATTGCTATACTTAGGAAGACCTGCTTACAAGGATGGCCCTCAGCTAGTGTCTGGGAACTAGGATTCTGGGAGCATTCCTAACATTCTTTGATAATAATGGTGCACTGTGCCTAAATTGTATAAATAATGTGTTTTATTCTAAGCACCTGCTTGCTTTCTGGGAATCTGGAATTTGGGTACATGCCAGGCAGAGTGTGCATTTCTGACCAGCCCCAAATAAAACACCTGGGCACTGAGTTTCTCATGAGCTTCCCTGGTAGACCACTTTTCACATGTGTAGCCACAATTCATTGCTGGAGGAGCTGAGCACATCCTGTGTGACTGCCCTGGAAAATAACTTTTGGAAGCTTGTGCCTGGTTTCCTCCACACTTCACCCCATGTGACTTTTTTCTCTGCTAATTTTGTTTTAGGTTGTTTTGCTTCCATTAATCTTAGTCATGAATATGTCTTTATGCTGAATCCTATAAGTTCCCCTACTGAATTGTTGAACCTGAGAGTGGTTCTGGGGAACACTAAATTAGATCTCTAGATCACTTCTGGAAAAAAAGAGAGAGAAGAAAAAAGCACACACATGACTGGATTTCTATGGGTATATAATTCTGTGTATACCTATTTCTTAAAATCTGGAAGGATATACACCAAACTTATTACAGTGGCTGGCTGTGGGGAGAGGAGGAGGAAAGAAGAGAGGAGGGGGCTGGGTTTGGTAGAAATTAGTCAAAGGGAACTTGGCTCTATCTGGCATGCAGTTTTTTATTTATTTTTTCTTTTTAAGGAAAATATACACGTGTAATACCTAGGGTGGGAAAAGTATTTTACATTCATTTAAAAATAAATTAAGCCTGCATTTAGAGTCACAAAATTTTAGAGCTGGTAGGGAATTTAGAGTTCACCTAGTCCCACCCATCCCCTACAAAGGTAGAGCCTCAGGCTTATGCCAAGAGGCGAGTGTCCTGTCTCAAGTCACATAACTTATAGTTGGGACCATAGTTCCCCGTCCAGCATGCTTCCTAGTCTGTAGTTTCTTGGTATGTACTGTGGCCAGAAAAAAATAATCTTTTTTTGTTATTGCAAAAGTTCAGAAGGTCTCAGCTGTTATATGATGGCTTCATAGCAACTTATATCAAAGTTCAGCAAATTATCAATGTCATACTTCCACGTGTAACAAAGCTCTACTGGAAGAAGATAAAAATTGGACTATAGTTCCCTGGGAAAGAGATAGCAGCATTAAATTGTACCACCCTATTTTTTTCTTCTTTGTTAAAAAAAAAAAGGATATTAAGTAGGATTTTTCAGAAATACAATCAGTATCTTAAAAAAAGGACTTATAACCTATTTCTACTTTTTTAAAATTATTCACAAATCAGAACTTTAAAAACTAACTCCAAAATTTATATGTGGTTATTGGTAGTATAAAATAGTACAGCCACTTTGGAAAACTGTTTAGCAATCCTTACAAAGTTAGATATATATATTTACTCTATGACTCAACAATTCTACTCTTAGGTATTTCAAGAGAAAACACATGTCCACACAAAGGCTTATTGGAATAATGTTTATATCAGTTCTATTTATAGTTTTCAAAACTTGGAAATGACCAAATGCTCATAAACTAATGAATACGCAAGTAAAATGTTGTTTTTCCAAACAACTGAATTCTTTTTTTCTTTCTTTTTGAGAACAAGATGACATCTTATTTATTTCTATAACTCATAGCCCCCTATTTTTGAAATTCAATATTATATTAGTTTCAGTTATACAGCACAGTGGTTAGGTATTTATATAACTTAGAAAGCGATCCCCCAATAAGTCTAGTACCCACCTGATACCATACATAGTATTATTGACCATATCCTCTATGCTGTATTTTACCTTTCCATGACTGTTTTGTAACTGCTAATCTGTAGTTCTTAATCTCTTCACATTTTTCACCCTGCTCCCCACCTCCCTCCCTTTTGGCTACCATCAGTTTGTTCTCTGTATCTATGAAGTTGTGTGTTTCTGTTTTGTTTACTTGTTAATTTCAAACAACTGAATTCTATTCAGCAATAAAAGGAAGCAAACCATTGATACACACAATATGGGTGAATCTCAAAAACACTGTGCTGAGTGAAGGAAACCAGACTGACATACTAGAACAGGCAAGACTAATACATGGTAAGAGAAAGATCAGTGGTTGCCTAGGGCTGGGGATCTGGGAAGGGTTTAGCTGGGGAGGAGACTAGGGAACGTTATTGGGTGATGGAAATATTCTTAATCTCCTTCGGGGACAGGGGTTGCAAAGGTATATACATTCATTAAACTCATCTAATTGTACACTTAAAATGGGTGATTTTATTTCATGTAAATTATTTATCAATAAAGTTAACTTAAAAAGTAATTTAAAAAAGAGGGAGCCTCCTTTGAAAGCAAACAAAACAGAAAACTAACTCCAATAACCAAATTAAGGAAAGCCACTTTACTATTTTTACACGAACAAAACAGTCTTCAGTGACTCATCTGTGATTCTGAAGGTTCTTGTGGTACATTAAGTGTGTGTCTTTCTAGACACATAGTATCACGTAACAGCAAACATCACCATGACTATTTAGCGTGCACTTAGCAAACTGGCAGGCATGGATGTGAACACGCTGCATTTCCAAATGTGACAGCCCTTCTGTTCATTCAAAACAATTTGCCCTCTCATTTGTTACATACCCAGATGGACAATTTCAAGTAGTGTTGGAATAACTGTGTTTTCCCAAGAAATGTTTGTTTGTTTCATTGTTAAGAGATATGTGACTTGTGTGACCATGTTTCCCTATTTATGTTGGGTGTCAGGAAGCTGATGGTCTAATCTGTGGCCCACTCCTAGCAAAACTACCAGGCCATATAACACGCTTCCTGGGTACTAATCTCATCCCTGGCTTCTTTCTTTTTGCTCCTATGATTATTTTCCCTTCCTCTTGATTTTCTTACTTAATCAGTTTTTCAGCAGTGTTATATATTATTTTCAAATACACATTTTAATAGGTTACCTGTATGTAAATGAAGTAATATAGATGATGCACCTATAACACTACTTTGAATCTTTTGTGTGTGTTAAAAAATAATTGCTAATAAAGCTTATTCCTCTCTTCTGAGATTTAGTGTTCTAATTTTAAGAAAATGTAAATGGACACAAATAGTCAAAAAACACATCTGAGAAGAAAAAATAACTTGTCATAGAACCTCACCCAACTGCTAAATGATATAATGATGGGTTAGACATGCCATGTGATTCATTCGGTCACACATGATTCATTTGGCCTTGGTTGGCATATTTATGCCCCTATTCTTCATTTTAGAAGTTTCTTACATATTCCTTAAACTGAAATGAAAAATAATCTGCCTGTATGAGGACATATAAACTCAAAAATTGCTAAATGCTGTATAAATCTTTTGATATTTTTAATTAAATGCAGAGCAAGCATTTTATTATATTAAAATGAGGGAAAATATTTTCACCAAATGTAATAGGTAAAGGGCTCATAACTCTAATAGAAGGGAACTCCTGAGAATTTATCTTAAGGAAATAATTAAAAAGAGAAAATATATATGTACCAATTTATTCATTTTTACACTATAATATTGAAAATGGAAATGATGTGGATATCCAATAATAAAACAACTTAGTAAACTATGCTACATTATACAATCATTAAGTATTACAAGGACTGCATTACTAGGTAATTTTAAGTGAGAATAAGAATAAAATTTCATTTACTATAATTACAGTTCTGCAAAATTCTTATATAGTAAAACAAACAGCATAAGGGAATATGGAAAAACAGACATTGATATGTTTGGTTAGAAATTATCGATTTTGCTTTTTAAAAAATATATACTTTGTGAATACCTTTTAAAATCATTTTTAAAATGGTTAGCACAGTGCTTTAAAAAGATAAATGTAAATATAACCTGCTCCATCCCCAACCCTGCACCTTTGGCCCCAGGGTAGAACATAATCCTAGTGGCTCTGTCCTGGACCTCATCTGACCAGCCAGGTACTAAAAGCCCCAGGGTCACATTAAGGAAGTTCCACAGAGCCAGAGAGCTCCAGTGGTTGACAGGCTGGTACAATCTAATCAGCACTTTTGGCCTGGGTTCCCCATATGTTTGCAAAGAATGCCAAGCTCTTCTGATGAGGCAATGACCAACTGATAGCAATGACCTTGAGAATAATCTCTATTTGTTGGTGACAGAAAAAAAGAAAAAGAGGCAAGATAATCTTTCAAATGGGAAGCATTAGAAAAAAGCAACCCAGACTCTTGCAGTTAAACAGTGAGCTCTGAACTGTCAGTTAAGACCCAGGAAAGGAAATCCAAAGGTCGGGGTGGTTTGTTTCCAAAGAAACAACATGTGCTGCTACAATCAAAGGCTATCAGGCACTGTTATCACACAATATAAATCAGAACCACAAAAGTTAGCCCCAAACCAGTTCTGCAGTAATATGAGTCTTCCTTTCCTGAAATTTTCGTTTTAAATAGGTCACTCTTCTACTTCTACAATATCTATCCTTGCTCCTCAGCTTCCAAGGGAATAAATAATCTCTTGCTTTCCTTACCCACCCAATTCAAACCCTGCTCAGACAAGGATCTAGCAGGTTCATTCAGAGTAAGAGAAATGATTGATGAGTCTGGAAGTGGGTGTCTTGCCAGAGGGCACTTGTATTCTGTCAGGAGATACAGTGGATGCTGCCAGCATCCTATCCTTGGTGTAACTGTCCATGCTGCACTTCAGGATAACCAAGTCTTCCCCTATTCCTCCACTTCACAGTGGGTATGAGACCCAAACGGGACCAATATTCCCTGAACGCAATACCTGTGGACACATGACCAAGCAAGGTTCTTAGTTCTTAGGTCCAAGCAAGGACCAAGTTCTTAGGTCCTTTGGTCTCCCTGCCTCTGCTGTGCTCCGTATCACAGGGGACTGAGCTCCACAGGTTCGTAGCTCAGCTGGCTTCTGGCTGGCTACAGCCAATGGGAGACACTGATGGGAGGCTGCAAGGCAGGAGGAGGATGGAGATGCCAATGGCCACTTTCCACCCATGTATACCCAGCTTGAGAATGAAGCCAAACACAGAAGCACAAAGAGCCAAACAAAACAGCGAGATAAAAAGAATCTTGACACATTCTTTGAACTCCTTGCATTTGAACTCTAAACCTAAAATTAACATTATCATATATTGTATGTCCCAAACCAGGACACTTTTGAGAGTAAAAGGAGCTGTTAGTAATACTTAAGTCGGGACAACAGGCACAAATTGGGACTGGCCCAGGCAAACCAGAACATATATAGTCACCCTACCTAAAACCAACTCAGCCTTTGGACTTCACAGTTATTTGAGCCATTAAATTCTCTTTGACCCTTAACCTAATTTGTGTTGGATTGCTAACACTAAATGAAAAGATTCCTGACCAATGCATGAGGAAAAGCTTAAATCAATAGAATTGTGTCCTCGTGGTTGGATTTCAGGGTGGGTACATCAATGTCTGCCTGATTTAGCCTCCACAATATACACGTGGAGGGAGCCAGCACATTTATGGGACACCCATTCTGGCAACCATATATAGAATTCTGGTTTGCTATACTCCAAGAGTGCTGAAAAAGTGCAAAGAAAACTAAAATCATCAAGGGAACGCATGTACTCCACCCTCAGACTAAATGTGGTTCTTTGGTGATTTTTTTCCCCCCCACACATTTAAAATGGCCCTTACTTAAGGTTTATTTTTACCTGAATACATATTTTGGGACATAGAGCAGGTCACCCACATCTTATAATTTTCCGTGTGCAGCCTCGATCTAGGCCTAGCACTATAACACCACTAAAACACGGACCTCTGAGAACTGCTTTTCTTCTGTATTCTCTCCCTTTACATTTTCCCATTAGCCTGTAAGGTCTCAGTTACCCTACAGACGAAACAGGCTCTTGTTGTCTTGCCTAGGAATCCAACAGTCATTTACAAGCATTTCTATCAAGAACACACGTACTTTAGGGTGTGGTGAGAAGGGTATGCCACAGTTCCCTGACATCTGTTAGCACCTTAGCTCAGTGTCCTCACAGCAGCTACCAAGTTCATGACAAAACAGAATACAGCAATTGAAAGGCCGGGCATCCTAGGTCCAGGGGGGTGCTCCCCGCCCCAGTGGAGGCCCGTTTTTCACTTAGGAAGTCATTCATCACTCAAGCGTTTGAAATTTCATGAGCAGTTAGATCTTTTAAAAGCCATAAGGGGTGACCATGGCTAACTTTTTCATTTTGTGAGTTTCAGTGTCATTTCATCAATGAAAGGGCAAATATAGGAAGAAGTGGAAGGAAATATCCGGAGGCTTTAGGAACCGGCTAATATTTCTACGTCTCACTGCCTGTATCTCATAGAGCCAGCTCCTCAGCTCATGAAACATGATTTAAGAAAAAAGGAAAAAAAAAATTCCCCTTCCAGAAGTTTAAATTGGTACAAAATTCTTAACTGGAAAGTACAAGCACATACAAATTTTAAATATTCACAGATGGAAAGTATGATACATACAAGCAACTCTTCGCAGTGTTCATCAGAAGTCATTTTGTTCTCGGAGGGGTCCATTTTTCTCGTGTCTTTTGCAGTGAATTACAAATGAATTCATCTAAAAAAAAAAAAAAAAAAAAAAAAAAAAAAAAGCCCGGCCGGGCGTGGCTCAGCGGTTGAGCATCGACCTGGGATCCAGGCGGTTGGGGTTCGATTCCCAGTCAGGGCACATGGCCGGTTGCGGGCTCGATCCATGACTCTCTCATCATTGATGTTTCTCTCTCTCTCTCTCCCTCTCCTTTCCTCTCTCTGAAATCAATAAAGGTATATTTTTTAAAAAAACTGAATTCACCTAAGGGCCTGCATTTGTATCGAAGCTGGTCACAGGTTTTATGACAGAAGGAGCAACGATGATCTTGGATTATCCTGAACGCCGGGTGGACTTCTTCGCCTCACTCGGGTAAGCATCTGTTGAAAGCCAGAAAAACTAGCAAACCCACGATCCCTGATGAGAATAAACAACAGGTTTGACCTGATTTTTAACCTGGAGCAAAACATATTGCGGGAGGCTTCCCGGGCGGCCTGGGTAAGAAAGGAAAGAAACAGGAAAAGCAGAACTCGCCCAGGCTGCGTTCAAAGGGCCGCGGCGGCAGCCGCCTTCGGGCTAGATGCTCGCGTCCGCCTGGTCGTCGGAGACCCACGTGTCCTCGGGGCCCGCGAAGGACTCGAGCAGCCGGAAGCGCTCGTGCAGCGCGGGCAGCGAGCGGAGCATGTTGTACACCCGCGCGCGCAGGCGCAGCGGGGCCGCCGCCGGCCGCAGCCTCACCCGGGCCGCGGACGCCGACAGCGACTGCAGGACTCTGGACGCCCTGCTCTGGAAGACTTTTGTCCTGACCGTGTAGAGGATAAAAATCTGCAGCCCCTGTTAGGCGGGATGAAAGCTTAGCGTCAGACAGGCGCGGAGCCAGCGGACGCGTGGTGATTCCGCCTCGCCCCCACCCTCTCTCCTCGGCCGCCGACACCCCAACTTGACACCCTGAGTAGCATCGGGAGCTGAGTTGACAGCACTGTGCCCGCGATTATTTCTTGATTTTGACAACGCCCTGGGGCTATACAAGGTAATTATCAATTTAGGGGAAGCTGGGCAAAGAGTACGTGGGAACTCGGCAGCACCGTTTTTTGGTGTGTGGTTTTTTTTTGCAACTTCTTGTGTTAAACTCTTTCAAAAGAAAAGTTGTTAAAAATAAATACTCATGGAGCCCGGCCGGCGTGGCTCAGCGGTTGAGCATCGATCTAGGATCCGGGGGATCCAGGTTCAATTCCCGGTTGGGGCACATGCCCGGGTTGCGGGCTCGATCCCCAGCAGGGGGCGTGCAGGAGGCAGCTGATCAATGACTCTCTCATCACTGATGTTTCCATCTCTCTCTCTCCCGCTCCCTTTCTCTCTCTGAAATCAATAAAGATATAATAAAAATAAATATCCATGGATGTCTTCCAGATTGGCATCCGTATGACCCCTAAGTCTTATAAGAATTTATTTCTAGAATTATATTCCATAACTTTGGGAGACTTCTGGCGCTATGGTAAGATAATCCAAAGACTCTGAGAGTCTGACTAACAGAATCAATACTTATTGGCAAGAGATAGACCAGTTCGCTGGACAAAGCAGGGGGATTAATCTGATTGTTAACCAGCAGATGGTATCTAACGCAGCTGAAGAAGGCCTTGATGACACAGGAAGTGCGCATGGGGACATGGGTTTCAGAAGGACAAAAATGGTCATTGGCCATTCTGTTTGTTCACGGGAGAGAAATTTATTTGGGGGACATGAGAAATCTGGTCTCTAGAAAAGCTCCTCTCTGTGCGGTATTTCATCTGGCTTCTCCAGAATTTAAATTCTAAGTAAAAGATAATACAGGATAGAATTTCTGGTTGTACAATAATTAGGAAAAGACCTAGACTATGGAGAATCCATGAAGACACTATCCTGTGGAAGTCTGTCTCACCACACACACACACACAAAAGTTAAGTATGTGATGTGGATTGTTAATTATTTTGATCTTGGTAATCATTCTACAATGTATAGGTATATCAAATCATCACATTGTACACTTTATATATATGCAATTATATTTGTCAGTTATTCTCAATTATCCCTCAGGAAAGTTTTTTAAAAGATAAAGTAAATAATCTTATAAAAATTTTAAAAGAGAGGGAAAGAGCCCTGGCCAGGTTGCTCAGTTGGAGCATCATCCCATACATCAAAAGGCCACGGGGTTGATTCCCAGTCGGGGTGCATACAGGAGGCAACCGATTGATGTTTCTCTCACATTGGTGTCTCTCTCTCTCTCTTCCTCACCTCTCCCTCTGAAATCAATAGAAAACAAAATTTTTTAATCCAGCCCACCCCATATGGGTCCAAGTTCCAGCAATAACTGTAACATTGTCTTTTCTGACCACAGTTAGTAGCTGCTGTGAACCTGTAGCATGGGAGAAAAGGAAAGGAAGTGTTTCCCAAGCTATTTGCCTGGCAAAGTCTCTCCTGCTCTGAGAAGAGGGACTAACATGATCCAAACTTAGGGATATTATATTCTATGTACTTTAGCAAAGGAAAGGACATAGTAGTTAAGTCATAAAGAACTTTCTTTTGTCTTCCCTCAAAGGATACTAAAATAGAACCTCTTAAAGGTACTAAGCAATGACCTTCAGGAAGCTTTAAAAGGAGCAAACTTTGGTGCACAGCAATATCACCTCCACTGCATGGTCTGTTACTTTCAGCCATACCTGAGTAGTGTTGAAGAGGCAGAATATGTAGCTGAAGACGACCCTGACGTTATCATTATCAGTCAGCATAAAGTATGCCAGAATCCAGGTCATTCCTAAAACGACTGCAATTGATACCGTGCTAAAAATCTTCTTTAGCACTGAAACCTTTTTTGTGCTAGGTAAGAGAAAGCAAGAAAGAAAATATGGTTCATTCAGTTATTTTTCTTATTAATATCATTGTTACCCTACTATTGAGAATATATATTCAGCTGCCCATATATACTGCTCATTTAACAACATTATGCCTCCGGTGGAAAAATGATACTAGACCTATGCCATGCTGGATAGAATCTGATTTGGCAAGCCTTATTAAGAAATACAGTGATAGCTGTATCAGGCATAAACAGTTCCTTCAATACTTACAGGCAAATTTCACAAAGAATCAATTCTTTCTTTGGAAGATAATTTTATTTTAGTGATTATTACTATTGGATTGGCCAGTGAGAAACTGTTTTTTGGGGTATCTGGAACCTTCCCATGATGGAGGCTGATAATGGGAATGAAAGGTTATTAAAGTGCAGAGTGATCTTCCCTTGATAGTGGGACAATTACTAATATCTCGCTGGTGAGAGGCAGTCAAGCAGAGGCTTGAAAGCATTTTTTCATCAGAGTTTGCCTTCTCTTATTGCTCTTTGGAACCCTGAGCCCACTATGTTAAGATGCCTGCACCACTTTAATGCAGGATGAGAGACCACGTGGAGAAAAGGTGAGTTTTCCCCACTGAGCAGCTACCACTCAATACCAACCCACCACTGTGTAATACCAGGCAAGAGAGTCACTCTAGATCATCCACCCACATTCAGGCCAGCCCAAACCAGGACAACTACCCAACCAACACTCAAACTTATGACAAATTATAAGCATTTGCCATTCTAAGCCATTAAGTTTTGGGGTGGTTTGTTATGCAGCAAAAGCTAACTGATACATGAAAGATAACTTGTTAAACAATTAAATCATAACATGCTTTTCATTGTAACAAAATTTAGAAATACAAATCTGGTTGATGTCTGAGGCCAAAACGACATTGTTTTGTATAAAGGAAATATAACCTAATTTGCAATTAGATTGAGAATTGCAAGATTTTTCTGCATTTCTAATAAAACATAGGTTTAAATGATTATCACTGATAATCTTTCCCCATATTTCTCATCAAATGGACTATCATTCATATAGAAAAGATGATACTACTCTTGATTGGTAAGTCACATATGTAAGCTGTCCCACTGATGAGAGTTGTTTTCATCATCTGTTCATACCAAGTGCATTGATTTGATGACCAGCAAAGCTCATGGATAAGTCTTGTTGGGCTAAGAATTAAACCTGAATTCATAGCTTCATTGGTACTGTGTTTTAACCAATTTTTACTGTGGGAGATGGGTGGTGGGGTGTGGGGAGAGAATATATTTAATATTTTCTGTTCTTTCTCTCCCCCCCCAAAAGCTTTTTCTGTTTATCAGGGATGATAATGAAAATGCTTATTGGGGTCCGAAAGGATATATAAAGGAGAGAAGCAGTCCACATGGGAACTGATGAAGAGAGCACATGCCCCATCTGCGGGGAATGTGGGCTTAATGTTGCCAGATGTTCCTTTTTCTTCCAAGAACAAAAAACACAAAATATTTTTAAGTGAAATATTCCTATTATTATATGTTTACAAGTAAAATATATAAATCCGTTATGTGATCCAAGCAACACATGTAAAACATAGGCTACAGCTACTAGTTTACAAAGTGAAAATACAGTTGCCGTCATCTATTCACAACCCTCTCATTTCTTTATTCAAACCTGATTTAATGAGTATTTGGGAGAAAACGGGTTGAGTTTTTTAGTTGGGCTCATATAGCACAAAAGTATGTTGTGTAATGCAGCAGACCCACACTGTAGTGCTGATGTTGGAAGATGAGAAGACCCACTTTCTTAGACAAAGTTTAAGAGAAACTCTGTCCTGCAAACCGCATGTCCCTGCCATTGTCCCAGAGCCTGAAAACCCCACTAGGAAGTGTGGCTGTGTGGCGGTGCTGCATCAGGTGCTGGCGAGTCATGCCTGCTGGCTGCCTATTTCCTGGGAATCTTACCTTGTCAGATTCTGGTTATTCTTCCACAGCACTTTGACTATAATGATGATAAGTATAACAACATTGCTGATGAGGATGATGGTCACAGGCAGAATGAAGGACCACAACAATGGACTTTCTATAGAAGAATCATCTCTTCCTGAAATTGCCAGCCAGCAGCTGTGGAGAGAAAAGACATGATTTCAGAAAGCTAAGAAAGGTGTCCATACTGTTTCTCCATGGTGTTGTCATTATTGACGTGCACTCGATGGAGAGAGGGTGTCCCTCTGCGTCCTATATATTTGAGATGACTTTCAAGAATTCAACCGACTAGAAGAATGAAATGTATTGGTTCTGCCATGTTCCTCTAGGAGACATTATGGGCTAGGGGAAAGAAAATGGGCTTTTGAGTCAGGCAGTCTCATATTCAAATGTCAATCTCAGTCATTAACTAGATGTCTGACTTTAGGCAAGTTATCATTTTATTTTATTTTTGAATATGTAGCACATCTAGATGGCTCAAAATTTAAATGGTGCAAACATTCATAGAGAGACAGGATCCCCTCCTACAATTATCCATAGTTGCCTAGTTTCTATCTCCAGTAGTAATCAATGTTTCTTGTGTATTCTTCCAGATTTAGGCTATGCATATACCAGCAAATGTATATTTTTTTCCTGACGTTTAAGCAAATGGTAACATATGATACTTCCATACCTTACTTAACAACATATCTTGGAGATCTTTCCGTATCAGAATATAAAGACACACCTCATTATTTTTTAGAGCTACATATTATTCCATTGTTTTGCTATACCATAAATTATTTAAACAGTCTCTTATTAATTGGTATTTTTAAAATTCAATGTTTAAAAATATTTGAGTAGTTATTTAAGCTCATTGCATTAGTTTTTGTTTGTTTTGTTTTGTTGTTGCTATTTGTGGCAGTAGTTTGGTGGTGTTTCCTTCCCATCTGCGAGGTGTAGTAATCATCTCCTGGCATTGTTGTAAGAATTAATTCATTCATTTAATAAGTACTTAAAGAGTATGTTATATGCCAGACACCATTCTAGATCCTAAGATATTAGCAATAAACAAAAAAAAACAAAATCCTTTTTTTAGTGAATTTATTCTAGTGCAGAGAAATTGGTAAAACTAACAAATAAATAAAATATATATCCTGTCAGATGGTGACAAGTGCTGTGGAGAAAAATAAAGCAGGTAATGTGGGTATTTATTACTGCGTGTGGGCATGGTTCATTTAATACAATGGTCAGGAAAAGCCTTATGGGGAAAAAAGTCATACTTGGGGAAAGATCTGAAGTAGATGAGGGGGAAAGGAATTTCAGGCAGAGGAAACAGCAAGTGCAGAGGCCTTGAGTTGAGGGCTAATGGAACAGCAAAGAGGCTACAGCGGCTAGAACAGAGTAAGTAGATGGGATTAGTGGAAAGATGTATATTATGTCAGGGTTTTATAGGCCATTGTATGCACTCTTGGCAAGAAAGAGAAACTTGATATAATATCTTGAGTTTTAAAAGTATTAGTCCAGCTAAATGCAAAGATAAGAGAAAGACATATGCAAAGGTAGAAAATCCGCCAAGAGTTTATTGCAATAATCTGGTGGCTTGGAACAGGAGAAGTGATTTTAAGAACTAGTATGGTTCCAACTAATTCAAAAGAATATATGCACCCCTATGTTCATTGCAGCATTATTTACAATAGCCAAGATTTGGAAGCAGCCCAAGTGATCATCAGTAGATGAGTAAAAATCTGTGGTACATCTACACAGTGGAACATTACTCAGCTACAAAGAAGAACAAAATCTTACCCTTTGCAACAGCACGGATGGATCTGGAGAACATTATACTAAGTGAAATAAGGCAGTCAGAGAAAGACAAATACCATATGATTTCATTCATATGTGGAATCTAATGAACAAAATAAACTAGCAAACAAAATAAAAACAGACTCATAGATAGAGAATAGACCAAAAGCTGTCAGAGGAGAGGGGGGTTGTGGGGCTGGGTGAAAAAGGTGAAGGGATTAAGCAGAAAGGACCTCATAGACATAGATAATAGCATGGGGGGAAGGAGGGTTGGGAGAGGCAGAAGAGGGTATAAGGGGAATAAATGGTAATGGAAGGAGACTTGGTGTGGGGTGGTAAACACACCATGCAATATACAGATGATGTATTATAGAACTGTACACCTAAAACCTATATAATTTTATTAACCAATGTCACTCCAATAAATTCAATAGAAAAAAGAAAAAAGAAATAGTCTGGTTCCAGGTATAAGTAAAGCAAAATTATTTATCTTATTGAAAGGTTGTATGTGAGATGAAAGAGACTTAAGGATGACTCCAGAGTCTTTGGCTGAGCTCCTGGAGGAATGGAATCATTAACTGACATAGGGAAGGTAATGGGAAGAGCAGGTTTGGGAGGGAAGACCAGGAGATGTCTTATTAGACAGCAAGTGGAGGTGTCAAGTAGGCATTTGGGTATTAATGTGAGAAGCTCTGGCATATATTTGGCATTCAATTAATGTATGTTTTCTTCCCCTCTAGGTAAAACACCATCATTATACATGTTAAAAGATTTCTAAACTGTTTTGCTTTGGATGCTGTTATCATTTAAATCATTACAAATCATATTTCTAATCTGAATGATCTACAAGGAAACTACAATGATGCTCAAGTCTCTGTAATGAATTAAAAAATGAAAAAGGGTGCCTCTAATCCACTAATACATAGAATAGGTCCATCCTTAAATAAAATGGCGAGAGTGAGCGAGTTTATCTTCAGGACTTCTGGCTTCCCTTTGCTTTCGCCTGTAACTGGAGAACAGCTCTCCTGTCATCCTCCATCTCACAATTCCCTACACAGGAGAAATGAGGGCACTTGGCTAAGAATTTAATGAAATCCTGATGGAAAGTCCTTTCAAATCTCAAGAAGCTTTTTTGGTGACTAAGCAAGTGACTATCAAAAGTTTGAAATGAAAAAGATGAACATGTCTTATCCAGGAAGCCTAAAGAAACACAGCTTATTTATTTATTTTTAAACATATCTTTATTGATTTCAGAGAGAGGAAAGGAGAGGGATAGAGAGACAGAAACATCAATGATGAGAGAGTCACTGATCAAGCCCGCAACCCGGGCATGTGCCCTGATGGAGAATCGAACCCCGATCGCCTGGATCCTAGGTTGACCCTCAACCGCTGAGGCACGCCCGGCTGGGCAGAAACACAGTTTAAAAGGGGAGGAGCCCGGCCAGCGTGGCTCAGCGGTTGAGCGTCAACCTAGGATCCAGGCGATCGGGGTTCGATTCCGGTCAGGGCACATGCCTGGGTTGCAGGCTAGGCAGCTGGTCAATGACTCATCATTGATTCTATCTCTCTCTCACTCCCTCTCCTTTCCTCTCTCTGAAATCAATAAAAATATATTTTAAAAAAAAAGGGAGAGGAAAAGATTAAGAAAGAAAACGAACAATCCAACTCTCCTGGATAAAGGAGACTTGCAAATGAATCTTGAGTTGTTTAAACTTTAGACGATACAGTTTCTGAGAATGACTACGCTATAGACGTGTGTGTGTACAAATGTCTGTAAGATTCCCCAACTACCTCACACTGATGGGGAGACCTGAAAAGGAAATAAGCTTGGGCACCCATGGTCATTAGGAAGGGTGCACCAGGAGGGGACTCCTCCTCACCACCTCTATCCTTTGTATTACTTGGAAAGAATCATGCTAAATTTGTTCTCACAACAGCCTCTCCCTTTATTATCCTTAATTTATTAACTCAGATTTTGAGAAGTAGACTGCTGAGGAGAGAGATGGATCCTAGAGTGAGACTAACCTCTGTAGGCCTGGAGCAAGATTTCTAGAGTGGGGATTGGAAAGTCATACCGTATAAGATGAACTGACAAACACTTATGGACCTGAGGCCTGGAGGGCATCATAAGTGGCCTCAGATGAAGTGTTTATCTTGCCTGTTGATTTTGCCATGAAGCACGCCATGAAGACAGCTTTCACATGCATAGCATACATTTGAATAATTTCCCCCTTCATGCATTATAATTTCTCATGATTACCTCAACCCTTCAAAAAAGCCTGAAAACAGCCTATATGATGGTGGTACAGAGAACTGGGGGACAGAGCATTAAGGAGGAACATGGCCTGCCCTGCCTTTGCCCCTTAATTGGTTCCTTCTTGCAAAGATAGCATGTCAGGGGAACTGGGTTAGGGTTTCAGGTATCACTGGCAGAGCAGGGAGCCGTGGGGCAGAGCATAGGATATTGAGGCTCAACCACTGGGAGGAAAACCAAAAGAGTCCCTCCTCTTTCTAAATAAATCCTGAAGGAATGTCACCCTTGATGCCTGCGTACAGGGTGGAATGTGAAGGATAAGGGTCCAAGAGGAGGCAGATGCTACACATCCTTTCCTCTCCCCACAACTTTTATTATCCGTCACCTAGCGTCTTCCCTAACAGCCAGTACTGTACTCATGAACAAATCAGGAAAGAATCTGCTCTCAATTATTTATAGCTCGGTGTGAATAAATTTAAGACAGTGGTCTTCTTTCTCCTAAAGGCTTTTTTAGGAGTAGGTCAAGCCCTGTGCCTGGGTTATGGTAGGAAATTAAAAATGCAATTTGAAGTAAATTATCTCTCCCATGAGATATTTGCATCTTCTCCCGATCTCTAATAGTGGAGTTCAAAATTTAAACTCATTAAAAGATACTTAACCCTAATTAAACGGAGAAAATAGTACCTGAAGTGTTTGGCTCCTAAAAATCAAACCAGGCAGGTAGCCTCCTATTCCACAGCTGGGCATAGGTAGGTTAGCCCTGGAAATAGGTAAGCACCCTAACACCACAGCCTCCCCTCGAGTGTATTGCACATTTCCAAGAGTTTTATTTTTATTTGAGTTGGTCTGGGTCTGAAGGTGGAATGTGGGGATAAGAATGATTGGGTTATAAGAAGAGGAGGGAGGGTCAGTTAAAGAGCAGTTGTTTCGTAGCAGAAATACACGTAGAAAGTTCAGCTCAGCTCTCTCCTCTCCCTCCCCACGCAAAAAGCCAACGCCATCCAGCCAGGAACTTCCACGATCAACAGTTATTCAGGCTGGAGTCACAGGGAGAATTTGTTATGTGTCATAAATCATCATGAAATATTCATTATAATCATATAAACATAAAATTGGCTCGTTAGCATGGATAGTGCTCTTCAGGTTATGACAGGTTTCCACATTTTTTTCACCCCTCACAGGAACCGCTGAGCAGGTGCTTCTGTTATTGTGGTTCTGTTATCTACATGAGAAAACTATGGCAAGATGTCACTGAGGATCACACCTATTTTGTCCTATAATTTTTCAGACAATAAAAAGTTCAATTTAACATAAGAAAGTTCAAATTTATAAATTTAGGAGGTAAATGCTTGCTTTACCAAAAGATTTATCAGAGGAAACTTTCATGTCACCATATTTAAAATATAATGTGTTCTTTGAGAATTTGAAACACCCACTTGGAATATGACAATTACTATAAAGTGAGAGGCATGTGTACAGTGACAGTTGGACTCAACATCACTGAATAGTTGCACTCATATCAAAGACATGGGCATCTTAAAATATATAAACTCACATTTCTTCTTGCCGGTAGTTTAACTCCCATTGTGAAGGATCCTGAGAAAAAGTAATTCCCATCGTCATAGCCACCACGACAGCTGGGACTCCTAGATGATAAAGAGAGGCACAGAATTAATAATTTACCTAAGACTGGGATTAATTATAAAAGATCATGAATGAATTATACAATTCACCCTTTTCAGGATGTATTGTTCTTTCCACTATAGACAATGTACTAAATGACCCTACAGATGTAGGTCAACAGTTTTCAATTTATTTTTCTTAAAGAGTCACTCTAATTGTCTTTCTTAAACATTTCTTTTAAAGTAGCTAGAAAGTTTTTTGTGGTCTAAATCTCAAATCAAATTAATAGAGATGTTGAAGGATATTAACATCTTGAAGTTAGCTTATGACATATCTAGTAGAGCTGCCTTGATCCACCTGCCTCCATAGAACTATGAGCTCCTGGGTGGAAGGCACTTTTACTGATTTCTGAATTTTCTATCTCCCCAACCTCAAGGCCTGGTACTACTAGGCTTTCAATAGGCATTTGGTTAAATTAAATTATTTCCATTAGAAAAATGGAAATTAAAACCACAATGAGATATTGCCTCACACCTGCCAGAATGGCTGTCATCAATAAATCAACAAACAAGTGTCGGCGAGGATGTGGAGATAAGGGAACCCTAGTACACTGCTGGTGGGAATGCCAACTGGTGCAGCCACTATGGAAAGCAGTATGGAGGTTCCTCAAAAATTAAAAATGAAACTGCCTTATGACCCAGCAATTCCACTTCTGGGAATATATCTAAAGAAACAGGAAACGCTAATTCAAAAGAATATGTGCACCCCTATGTTGGGAGCCAGTGACTTGTCTGGACATGGTCCACGTCACCTGAGGGTCTGGAGTCAGGGACTCGACCCTCCCCACAATGACCCTGGATATTGAGAGCCCGCTATGTGTCTGGACATGGTCCACGTAGCCTGAGGCTCTGGAGCCAAGGACTCATCCCTCTCCAAAGATTCCTGTGGGGAGCCGAAATTAAGATAGTTACAAAGGTCTGAGCTCATGCAGGAGGCAGGATGTTTACGCTAAAAGTGTGTCTGTGCAGCCTGGGAAGAACTACTTTGTATCACCCTCACTTTCTTACCAGTTGTTTGTTGCTCACTATATAATAAAGGCGTTGAAGCCATTTGGGGCTGCACCTCATTGGAGGGCAGCCCTCCTGATCCCATAACTGTGTTTGTCTCTAATTCCCACCGCTCGAACTCAGGTTTGTTCGTCTTTCAGGCTGGTTCCTGACACCCCTATGTTCATTGCAGAATTATTTACAATAGCTAAGGTATGGAAGCAGCCCAAGTGCGCATCAGTAGATGAGTGGGTAAAAGAGCTATGGTACATCTACCCAATGGAATACTACTTGGCCATAAAAAAGGAAGGAAATCTTACCCTTTGCAACAGCATGATGGACCTGGAGAGCATTATGCTAAGTGAAATGAGCCAGCAGAAAAGGCAAGTACCGTATGATTTTACTCATATGAGGAATCTAATGAACAATATAAATTAACAAACAAAACAGAAACAGACTCATAGATAGAGCCAGGCTGACAGCTGTCAGGGGGGAGGGAGTTGTGGGGCTGGGTTAAAAAGGTGAAGGGATTAAGAAAAAAGCAAAAAAACCTCATAGACAACAGTATGGCGATTGATTACCAGAGGGAAAGGGGAGGTGGGGGAGGTAGAAGCGGATAAAAGGGGGATGAATAGTGATGGAAGACTTGACTTGCAGTAATGAACACACAATGCAATATACAAATGATGTACTATAGGATTGTACATCTAAAACTTATATAACAATGTCACCCCAATAAGTAGAAAAAAAATAAAAGTGATTGCAAAATTAATATTTCAACAAAACCAAATTCCTAAGTAAGTAGAGAAGCAAACTCTTACCCCATCCAATTAAAGAAATGTAAAGAGTGAAATGTCGAGGAAGAGGCTTCATGGTCCTAATGAGAAGGAAATAGAGCTGTGCAGCACTGAGTCCAGTCCAGGTAAACGTCACTAACAGAAAATAGTGCAGCAAGGCAGCAATCGCCGTGCACTGGGCATTCGAAGTGTCCATAATTTCTCTTGTGGGAACTTCATTTTTATTAGAATCAGTACGATTGATGTCCCTTGTGTCTAAGTTCTTATTGGAGTTTTCAATTCCAAACACAAAGAGGAGATTGAAAATCAACATTGATGTGCACAGACTGACCAATACCCAGGTTACTGAAGTTTTCCTGACTTTCCTGAAAATAAATTAGTAAGTATAATTAAATAAATAAACAAAATAACTGCAAAACATAAATTCAAGTGAAATTGTGAGGAAACAAAGGAATATTATTATCCAATGTAAATCCAGCTCGTAGCCCAGTGGCCAGCTGGTAAATCTACCTTCCCACTACACCAGAAAATCATACTCCATTCTTATCTCATTTCCACAAGGAAGTGAGTTAGAAAAAACAGGTTGTTACATCCTTTCTTGAAATTGTATTCTAATTAAAGGTGATAGCTATTCTCCACGGATGGCCCCCAATGAATTCTACTTCCCAGTATTTATGCCCTGTATATTTACCTGCTAGGGTTGTTGTCCTGTGATTTGTTTTAATTAACAGGATGCAGCAGAAGGCCTAGGGCCAACTTATTCATTAGATTGAGTAGTGCTTAGGGCCCGCAATACTTCTTTTTATGACCCACAACAATGTTTCAACTCCTTTTCTTTTCTTTTCTTTTTTATTCTTAAGGCATTCATTTATTAAAACATTCTCTGCCTAGACTTTACATTAGCTTAAAATTTTCAATCCAAAAGAAAACAATAAAAACGAACTTTTATGTCAAAGAAAGAAATTTAGCATATAATATTAATATGTTCATCTTTATACCAATGCTATCATAAAATATAATGTTTCTCCTTTTTTTATGGAGGAGAGTCTCACAAAGGCAAAAGTGCCTAGGACACATGAAAGTCATAACAAGCTTTCCTTTTCTGCTCCTGGGAGTTCTGAGCCACCACGTAAAATTCCAGCTACCCTGTAAAAGAACCTCATGGAAATGCTCTGAGACTATGTGGAGAGAAAGACCAGCCTTTGCAGCATCCCAGCGGAGCCTTAAGATGACTCCAATCCTGTGACTGCAGTCTCATGGGAGACCCAAGGTGAGACCTTTGGAAGAACCGTCCAACTGAGCCCAATCAAGTCACAGAATCATTAGAGATAATAAATTGTTGTTTCAAGACACTAAGTTTTAGGGAGGTTTTTTATAGTGCAATAGACCGTAACTCCTCTAGATTTGCAAGGACATACAAAGGCTATCTACAGAAAGGTTCTAAAAGGATTTTTCAAATTTTCAAAATAGAAAATTATTGCACATTAGTAGATGAACCCATATGCAAAAGTTTCTTGAGTTTTTAAAAGTATTTTATTCTAAAATTTATGAGTAAATTTTAAAAGAATAAGGCCAGATATAATTTTTAACTAACTTTATAATTTTAAGTAACATTACACTTATTAAACTAACAAAATGCTTTAATCTAACAAACTGCTATAAGGTTTAGCATACATTACATTTAAAGAGTGAGGCTCCTGTAAACACTTCAGATTAAGTAAAAATATTTAAAATTTGTTTACTGGCCCATTGCTACTAATGATATTCTTCATAATTTGAATAGACTGATGATTATTATCTCTGTAAATGACTTATATTCAACAAAAAGTCACATGTGTCTTTTCTGTAAGACACCTCATGGAGTATCTCCCAAGGACTATAGTTCCAAGGACCATACTTTGGGAAATACTGATAGTCAAATGGCCAAGATGTTATGAATGGACCTTTTAATGTCTAGCGTGCCCAAGGACTTTCATAGGAAGATAAAATTCTGAATGTAGAACCAAGTGCTCTTTAAATTTTTTTCTTCTTCTTCTTATATTTACCTAAGATTTTGCTAGAAAAACTTTTTCTCATTTTGTATACAGGCTGACATTTTTTAACAGTAGTATTCAGAAGACAGTGAGATGAAATAGAGAAAGAGTTGGGGAGAAAGAGAGAGGAGAGAGAGAGATCTGCAGTGGCCCATGTGTGTATCTGGACATTGGCAGAGAATTCAAGATTGCCCTTAATAAAGTTGATCTCAAGTGTGAGGTTTGATATTCTTTTTACTGTGAGTGTATTGTTTTCCATAATGTTTAAAGGCAGATATATCCTTAAATCCCTTCTAGTGACATTACAGTTCTCTGTAGACTATGGTATACAGTCCTATATTAATGAAAGTTATAAAATCTTCAGTCACTACTATCTAAATAAACCCTTTTCGATTTTTCAGGTGACAAGGCCTCTTAGAGTAACTGTTTCCCAAAGTTTATTACTGTGCTTGAAGTTCTAACATCTTCAAGTGCCCCTCTGTTTTTAATGTCCCAGAATTTGATAAGTCTGTTTGCTGATTATATGTCCTTTATGATTTTATAACATTCCATCATGATCTTTCTCAGTCTTTGGATTTTTATGCTGAATAAAAACCTTATATTCAAACAGAACTTTGTCCATCCTCTTGACATTTTAGTTGAGATTTAGTTGAGACCTACAAAAAATACTCAAAAGAATCCTTTTATATAAAGTTACTTTCTAATTTTTCTCCAATTTCAAACATAAATTATAATCCACAGGAGAATAGGCTTTTTTCAAATAGTTTGGCTCTTCTATATATTACTATATTCTGTGCCCTATTATATATACACACAAATATATATTACATATAATAAAAAATATACATATTATTTTTATATGGGAACCTGCCCATAACAAAGAAAACTATTTGATTCAGGATTTTAAAATCAACACAATTTTGTTTTTGTTTTTCTTTCCTGATGAGTTTTTAGTGACAATTATGGCAGCACCGTTGTGCTAAGAAACATGTTGATAGAAGATGCAAAAAAATCTGATGACAATTAGGAGTGAAATTTTAGGCAAAGAAACTAGTTATGCCGCCACCACAATTATTCCCATGGGATCAAATAATTGTCTGTTCCAGTGTGGTGATGGTAGAAATACAAATAAAAAGACAAATATAAGAGCCATTTCTTTTTGTAAAACTGACTTGTAATTACATGGCATGTAATTTTCCTTCAAGGCACTTACCACCTTTGTAATTATATATTTATTTCCGTATATATTTGTATAACATTTGTCTTCCCCCTGAAAATGTAAATACCATGAGAGATGGGAACTTATCTGTCTTGTTCATAGTAAGCACTCAATATAAAAATTTTAAATGAATGACAAGATACTCATTGAGTGTGAAAGATAAAGAAGAGAAGTCTTTGGGAAAATGGCTGATTCTAAGTATGGGGCAGAGAAAGTGATAGATGGGCCGTTGTCATCTTGCTGTGGCTGAAATAAGTGCTTAGGATGGACAGGGACGTCACAAAACAACACAAAGCGGTTCCCTCTGGTTACATTGGAGAGTACACTTTTTAAAAAATATATGTTTTTACTGATTTTTTAAAAGAGAGAGGACGGCAGAAGGAGAGAGAGAGAAACATCCATGAGAAAAACAGCAATCGGCTGCCTCCTGCACTGTCCCCCTGGGGATCGAGCCCACAGCCGGGCCACGCGCCCTGACCGGGAATCAAAACAGTGGCGTCGGGTGCATTTTTTACAAAGGTATATAGTGACTAAATATAGAATGATAGGTTAAAAAATTATTATTTTCAACCACCAGTGAAAGAGCACATTGCAGTAAGGAACATCAGTGGCTACCAGAACCATCGAGTGGAAGGTGGGGCGAGGATAGCAGCAGTCTCAGGGCATCACCCCAGGGGTTACCTGTTATTTACAAAGGGACAAAGTGAACCTTTACAATATAGAAATCTTGCGGACACCGCTTTAAACAAGGAACCGAACTTAACCAGTAATGGCACAGACCGACACCGTGTACTTCTTGCTGCGTCACACTGGAAGACTTAATGACTTAGTGCTCTCCTAAAAAATATTTGGCCTGTATCTAATCATGAGGAAAATTTCGGACAAATCCGAAATTGTAGAATATTCCACCTCCTGCAAAATAACTGACCTGAATACTTCAGAAGTTTTAATGTCGTGAAAGACCAAAACAAAAAAACAAAGCAAAGGAATTAGCCCAGGCTGGGTGGCTCGGTTGGCTGGAGCTTCGTCCCGTACACCGAAAGGTTCCGGGTTCGATTCCAGGTCAGGGCACAGACCTAGGTTGCAGTTTCCTCTCCCCGCGCGGGGAGTGTTTGGGAGGCAACCGATGGATCTCTCTCTCTCTCTCTCTCTCTCTCTCTCTCTCAAAAATCAATAAACATATCCTCAGTGAGAATAAAAAAAAAGCAGAGGAATTATTCTAGGCTAAAGGAGAATAAACAGATATGACAACTAAATAAATTGAGGGGAAAAACAGCTATAACAGACATTCTTGGGACAATTAGAAGAAGTCTGAATATGCATTATATATTAACACAATAACAATATATTAATGTTAAATTTCTTGGGTTAAAGTTCCTGAGTGAGACTAAGGGTATTATACCATGTAGGAGACTGCCCTTGTTCTTAGGAGATATGTGCTCAGAGTTTAGAAATGAGAGTCATGATGCCTACAACTTACTTTCAGAATTTCAGGGAAAAAATAGAAAAAAAGATAGAGCAAAATATTAAAAACTGGTGAATGTAGGTGAAGGGTATATGGATGTTCAGTGTTCTCTTTCAACTTTTCTGTAGGTTTTTAAAAATTTATCTTTATTGTTTAAAGTATTACAGATGTCCCCTTTTTTCCCCATTGACCCCTTCTACCCCGCAACCACCTTCCACCCCAGGCCTTCATTACACTATTGTCTGTAGGTTTTTTAAAAAATAAAACTTCAGGAAAAAAATTTAAACAGCAGTACCTTTAAAATAAAGAAATTATATGCATATATGCATAACCAGTGGACACAGACAATAGTGGGGTGAAGGCCTGGGGTGGGGCAGGGGCTGGGAGGAGGCGGGCTAAAGGGGGAGGGATTGGGGGACATCTGTAATACTGTCAACAATAAAAAAATTTTTTAAATAAACTGAAGCCTGGGCCGGTTGCTCAGTTGGTTGGAGCATTGTGTCCTGCACCAAAAAGGTTGCAGGTTCCATTCCAGGTCAGGGCACATACCCAGATGGCGAGTTCAGTCCCCACCTGGGGCACTTACAGGGAAATAAGAGATTATCTATCTATATCTATCTATCTATCTATCTATCTATCTATCTATCTATCTATCTATCTATCTATCTATCATCTATCTATCATCTATCATCTATCTATCATCTATCTATCATCTATCATCTATCTATCTATCTATCATCTATCTATATCTATCTGTCTATCTATCTATCTATCTATCTATCATCTATCTATCTATCATCTATCATCTATCTATATCTATCTGTCTATCTGTCTATCTATCTATCTATCTATCTATCTATCTATCTATCTATCTATCATCTATCTATCATCTATCTATATCTATCTATCTGTCTACCTGTCTATCTATCTATCATCTATCTATCTATCTATCTATCTATCTATCTATCTATCTATCATCTATCTATCTATCTATCTATCTATCTATCTATCTATCTATATCATCTATCTATATCTATCTGTCTATCTATCTATCTATCTATCTATCTATCTATCTATCTATCTATCTATCATCTATCTATCTATCATCTATCATCTATCTATCTATCTATCTATCTATCTATCTATCTATCTATCTATCTATCATCTATCTATCGATCGATCTATCTATCATCTATCATCTATCTATACTCTCCCTCCCTGTCTCTCTCTCTCTCAAAAAAGTCAATAAACATATCCTCAGGTGAGGATTAAAATAAATAAATAAATAACTGTAAATCTAAAAATCTGAGAAAACAGTTATGAAGGAATTTAGTAGCGAGAAATAATTCTGAAGGGAAGAGGAATTTGAGATATCTTGAGTGTGAGAGGAGAAGCGGGTAGGAGTGCACAATAGGCCCATTTACTCCACAGAT
Source organism: Miniopterus natalensis (assembly GCF_054644295.1). Lineage (NCBI taxonomy): Eukaryota > Metazoa > Chordata > Mammalia > Chiroptera > Miniopteridae > Miniopterus > Miniopterus natalensis. The sequence goes on from NC_142086.1 coordinate 27,341,468, forward strand.
ATTCCTCTGCCATGTATGAGCCAGGTATCGCGGTCAGTCTTGGGGATACAGTGATGAAAACAAAGCAAACCAACAACAGCAAAAACAAAATCAGAGGAGGTCCCTGTTCTCATCAGTTTTCATGCTGATGGGGAAAACCGATAGTACACAAGTAAACGAGCAAGCTTACGCGTCCAGATTCTTAAAAATGTAGCATGTAACAAAAAAACAAAAGTGCTAGACCAAACTGGACCTTGAGTGAGGGGGCCAAGGTGGAGAGAAATACATATTTATAAGTAATTTTTAATTAGATTTTTAAAACTATGGAATTTAAAAACTTTAAAAAGTTTCATCATTTGAAAAGAATATATTTTTAAAATTATTCTTATTTTCAAAAACTTTGCTGCTTAGCAATATTTCTTTCTTCTACAAATGCAAAATAGTAATTATGGCTCTATTCAATGCAAAGGAACTGTGACATGTTAATTTTAAATGACAAACTTGTAATTGTATGGTATGTAATTTTCTTTCAAAGCACTTACCAGTTTGCAATCATATACTTATTTGTGTGTATTTCTTAGCCTCTCCAGGCTTGAGTGTCTTCTTCTGTAAAAATGAATGTGTTGAACTAAATCTGATTTCCCTTCTAGTTTCGAGAAACTATATTCTGATGATAATATGCTCAGAGGAAATGAAAAGGACAGCAATTTCTCTCATGAGAGGAGCCAGCTTCCCTTCTTACCTGGTGACAATCTGAAATATAATTGTGAGAGCCAGGCCAGTAATGGACAGCGCACATCCAAAGGTGGATAATTTGTCAAGTGGGTCAGGATATTTATAGTTCCTTTTGAAACTCTGGAAAATAAGACAAGACTAATATTTTTAAATAATCATTACTGAAATGTCTATGAAAGTCAACATCATGAGAAGTTACATTGGTCAAAATAACCAGATAATTGTTACATATGTCTTCTTTTTATAACTGTTGATATATTTTAAAAGGGAATAAATGAACCCCTTATTGCTAAGCAGTTTACGTGAAGTAGGGCTTGACAAGTTATTAACTAATTCAGTAAGGGAAAACCTACATACTGTTCCTCAGTGTGTAAAATCAAAGTTGTTTGGGTGAGATCTAAATTGGCTAGAGTTGCTTCATTTATCCATCACAATATTTTTATGTGTAACTATAATCCAAGGGTAAATCAGCATATCTAAGCTGATGCCCTAAAAATAAAGTTGCAGAAATATTTTTAAGAATATGAAAAGATGTTCACATGATCCTGTCATTTTTTAAAGGCCTAGTTTTTGTGTAATATATCTCTGTCTATCCCAGTATTTTAGTATATATCCATGAAAAGTATATTTCATGTAAGTATGTGTTCTTAGAACTCTAGAAAGGTAATAATAGTGGTGACTGGTGGGTAAGATATATATGGATATATATATAATTATTCTTGCTTGTCTGTACTTTCTAATTTTCTTAATTGTTAAAATTTAAAAAGTCATATGTGTTTATTTATAAAACATGAAAGTAATATAGACACATAATTTTAAAAGCATGTTTCTCTTTACTGTCAGCTACCCCACATCTTACCCTACCTCTTGAAATCCTGTCTCTTCTACAAAGGGGACCTTTTTTTATGTGCTTATAAATATTATCTATGTCTCTTGCACAAATACATAGGGGTTTGTTAACATTATAATAGAATTATTCTCGAATTGCTGTTGAAGATCTCATAAAATTTTTCTTTACCAGTATATTTCTGTTCCGTAGATAAACTTTCATACTTTATGCAGTATATATTTTTTATGTAGAAATAAAAATAAGATAAACTTCATTTTAAATAATAATAAAAATTTCATGTTGACAAAAAATCGTAGATAATACCTAGATCTTCAGATCATAGAAATCATCTCTTCACTTAGAGCCTGCCTGCTCTTACTTTACATACTATTCTAATCAGCCTTTTGAAAAATTTTGCAACCCAAAACGAACTGCAAATATGAGTAGGTAGTCACTGAGGCAGATTCAGATAATAGTGAGAAGAACTAGCTGAAAGCCTGACCTCAAGAACAGGAAAAAAGTAACTATGACAGTGTACTGTCTTGTTTACTATTCACAACGTCTGAGCTACCAAAAAAGTTAACATTTTACCTTTATTATGTTCTGATTGAGAAAGCGCATCTCTGTGTAATACAAGTTACAAAATAAACAATCAAAATCAACTAAGGTTTTATAACTAAAATAAGAAAACTACAGCCATCTCAAAAAGACTGTAAAAGCAATGTTCTCTAATTTGGTGGTCTCCGTTGTTCCAGTGTGTTCTGATCTCCGCTGGCTTCCCAAATGTGGCTACATCATGGCTACTAGGGAAGGAAAACATCGTTTCTCTTTGGGAGATAGGGTAAGACACCCATTTCATTGCGTATGAAAACATTTCATCAAGTATATAAACGAATGTTTTTGATGTCACCAAAACAATAGGTTTCTGGAGATGGAACGAACAGAAGCCCCTCTTCTTAAAAGGGTCAGCCCAAGAACTTTCAGAGGTGAAATAAAGCTGCACACCAGAGTTACTTGTGCAAGATAGCTGAGGAGTTAAAAGATTTTAGAAATCCTTAAGGGAACTATGGGACAAATTGAATGAATTCAAGAGATTTTCCTCATATCTTCTAGCGTAAACTTAGTAACTTAGATGATTATGTGGAAAAAGCTTTGCGTAACTGACTTAACTGCCCACCCTTACCTCAGTGTGCACTGAGCCTGTCCCCAGCACACAGTTCTACAGCCTTACCTCTGGCTATAATGACTTCATGCTTCAGAGCTCGCAAGGTAATTGAATGAACTCTGTCAGTAACTCTTTTGCACATGGGCTCCCTCCTCATTAATAATACACAGTGCTGAACTCATCTATCCTGAGACCTAATTGCAAAAAAACCCTGTATTCTACTCGCCTTTATCACCACTTCCCTTCTTAGTCTTATCATTCCATCCCCTTTTTTTCCATTTAATTTGATTTGAGTAAACTAAACCCCAAAGTTAACTCCAATTAGCACATGCCAGAATTGTGTATAAGGAAGATTCTTGTCTGGAAAGAGATGACTATGTCCATTCTTACCATTAATATTGCAAAATTAGTGGTATGGTTGCAGCGGCAATGCAGGAGTCCATCACTTTCTCCATCTTTGTAACAGCCGTTTGTGTCCCAATCATTCATTGTAAAATTCCAATAGACACAGGCAAAGGAATGGACTTTTAATTCTTTTGTGTTGTACTATGAATTGACAAGACAATGGCAATTGGTTTTTAAATGCTTAATTTGGTAGAAAAAAAACCCAAAAAGGGTAAGGTAATCATATGAGAAATCAGTCAGATATTTACTAAGCATAGTATCTTCATTATAGATTGGGGGGAAAGAAATATAAAATTCAAATTAGCCAATTTTGCATTTAACTAGTCTGACAAAAAATATGGGTGAGTGGTAAATGAATACTTTTAAAGAATCTTTCAAAGAGTTTTTCTATAGATTTCTTTTGCCCAAACTATCCCTGCTTTTGTAATAAAGAGTTGGCTGAATTTTCAACTTGTTAATGGGAAAACTCACCTGTGGACGAAAGAGCATTTTAACAGAAGCACTCTGATTGTCCTCCGTGTTATTAGTTGTGCTTGAGATAATTTTTTGGCTAATATTTAATTTAGTTGTAAAAGTTTTTGATTGGAAGAGCTTGTTGTTTTGATACATTATAAAGCCACATGATGTGGTATTACCTGTGAGGGGGGAAAAAAGACATGAAAATCAATAAATAAACCATAGCCTTGGCCAGTTTTGCTCAGTAGCTAGAGCGTCGGCCCTCAGCCTGAAGGGTCCCGGGTTCAATTTTGGCCAAGGGCATAGACCTCGGTTGCAGGCTGGCTGGGGGCACATGCGGGGGGCAACCAGTCAATGTGTCTCGCTCACACCGATGTTTCTCTCTCTCTCTCCCTTTCACTCTGAAAAGCAATGGAAAAGATAACCTCGGGTGAAGATTAAAAAATAATAATAACTGACTAAATAAATAAACCATATAGTAAATAAGAAACAAAGTCCCATGTCATTGTTGAACTGCACAGCTGCTTAATATTTGAGTAAAGTACAGTAAAAATGGTCTGCTGGCTGAACCTTTACTTAACTGAAGTATGGAATTAACATGTATAATCTGTCTGTGGTTGGCCATTCCACCCACATTAACTTTTCTTCCTGAGGCTCAGATTCCTTACGTTCTAAAAGGGAACAGTAATTCCTGCCTAATCCACCTCAAGGAGAATTGCAAAGATCTCCCCTATAAAGTAAACGTCTTGCTTTCTAGACAGCAAGACAGTGAACATGACTGCAGGTCGGTCGAGCCTCTTTGCTTCCCGCACTGATAAGACATAGAACAAAAAGAAAGCCCAGGGCGAATATCAGGAAGCTGTGCCTAAAGCAGTGCTCTGTGAGGCCTGCCTCCTCTTCAAAGGGCTGAGCAGGGACCAGTCCAGTAAGTCACAGAGCCAGGGGTTCAAGTTGTTCGTATCGGGGACTCATATGTGGAATCTCATGATACTGTGAACAAGCAAAACAGAGGCGGACTCAGAGATAGCAGGCCGACAGCTGTCGGGGTGAGGGGGCTGGGTGAGGGGGGTTAGCAAAAGAGAGAAAGAAATGAGTGACACAAAAAACAGTGTGCTGATTGGGGGGGTGGAGGGGGGGTGGGGGTGGAGGAGGGTATGGGGGGAATAAATGGTGATGGGAAAAAAATAAAATAAGCAAAAAAGATCAGTGTTTGTAAATTATATGATCATTTAAAAAAGAAAAAAGAGATGATGGAAAGAATCTGGCTCCACCAATGTTCTCATTGCCATTAATTTTCAAGTAATTTGAACTTTAATTTCCTTTCTAACAAGGGTGCTTTAAAATTTCTAATTGGATAAAATGTTGGCTATTCTTTTGTGGAACATATCTACTTTTATTGCATGATCAGTAACTATGTCCTGTGTTTTTATTTTACAAAATGTTATAAGCTTTTCTATGTGGCTTAATACATGGACAGTTTTAAAAGCACTCTATTGATATTTGAAAAGAATTTTTACTATGTGTCTTCTGTCTACAAACAAAATTACACACACACAAGTATATATAAAGGTCAAATTTATTAGGTATTTTTTGTCTACTTGATCTTCAATTTCTGAGATAGTTGCCCTAAAACCTCTCCCTATAAAAGGGGTTTGGTCGATGTGCCCCTGCATTTCCAATCATTTTTGCTCATACATTTTAATGATGCCTTTTTAAGGGAACAAAGAATTAAAATATAGATAATGTAGGAGGCATTTAAAAAATTGATATAAAAATATGTCCCTTTCAGTCCATTCTGAGTTCTTGTGTCCAGACAGTGTTGTTGTTTTTTAAACCCATTCAACTATATTGATAGTTTATATGGAATAAAAAATTAGATCCCTGCCCGGCCGGGTGTGCCTCAGGGGTTGAGTGTCAACCTAGGATCCAGGCGATCAGGGTTCAATTCCTGGTCAGGGCACATGCCTGGGTTGTGGGCTCGATCAATGACTCTCATCATGGATGTTTCTATCTCTCTCTCCCTCTCCTTTCCTCTCTCTGAAATCAATAAAGATATATTTTTTTAAAAAAAAAATTAGATCCCTATCTTTCACCAAACACAAACATAAATTCTAGGTGCACTGAGACCTAAATGTAAACACTAAAAAATTCAGAAGAAAATATAAGAGACTGTCATTGTGACTTTAGCATAGGGAAGGATTTATTTTAAAAGGTGACAATTATAGAGGAAAAGATTGATACATTGGACCGGCTATAAGTTAAAATTTAGGTATGACAAAGTATGTTTAAAAAACAAGCTAAAGATAACTATAGACTGGAGGGAAGATATCTGCAACTCCTGTGGCCAATAAAGATTTGTTAACCAATGAGAATTATAAATTTAGTCTTTAGAAAATGAAAAAAAAAAAGAAAAGTAATTATCTCTATGACATAGAATAGAAGAGATTACCATAATCTGGCAGAGCTCAAACATACTCAAATGCAAATTATTCAGTGTATAACTAAGCAAACATTATTTTGCACCCAGTGATTTTTAAGTTATTAATTCCATGAATTTGAGTGCATTTTTTTAATATAACAAAGTTTGAGACCTACTTTTCGAAGTATTGAGCCAGATCTGAAGTTCAGTCGTGTCATCTGGACGAAGGCTGTCCACATTTGTATCTACATCTGTGGAACCAGAAACAAGAGAACTGCTAGCTCCTATGAGAGGGAAAAAAAAAACATATTTTAGAAGTCTACACTTTAATGAACAGAACATCATTTATGGTTGGTAGCAGAATTACAACCACACAAAACAAACAGCTCACCTTTCTTCACAGTGAAGAGGACACCTGTAGACCCCACAGTGCCTTCTGAAGAGACAGTAATAGACTGTACTGCTATATTAGGGTTCACCAATGACTTGTTGTTGCCCAAAGACCAGGAATAATCCTCTATTTCCCTAATAAGCCTGCAGAGAATAAACATAACAACATGATATTCTAAAGATTTGTTGCAAAATCAGAGGTGTGTGTGCTCTCCCAAGTTCCAGTAGAAAGGCATGACCACAGAACTCATGAGATCACAACATTAACACAATCACCTAAAATCTATCGATTTTCTTTGGCGGCATCTTCCTTTGTTATAAGAAGGAAAAAAGCTCTGGCGGACTATCTCCTCTGAAGGGTACCTCCTACACTGATGCCAGGAAGCTGGAACTCCAGAATGACACATTTCCCAATAGAAATCATCTTTATCATGCTGCTCTTCACATAGAAGCATGGTGTTGCCACCCACCATTGGCCAGGCATGAGGTTCTTGTTACTCCAGTGGTGAGACTCAATGTCCACTTATTCAACTCCCTCCCCTCACCCAAACCCTTTGGGATCCAAAGCATCTCTTGTAAGTTGCTCATTCCTGAGGTGACGATTCATATGAAACTATAGAAGAACAGAACTCCGGACTTATTGCCTTAGATAGTAACCAAATATTGCAGGTTGTTCTTTTCTCTCTTGGATAAATTCAAAGATAAGTTAGATGGAAGGTGGGAGGGATTGGAGGGAACCTGTCAGTTTGGTGTTCTCCAAAGAAAAGCCATAAGACCTTTCTTTTTCATTTTCTATAAGAAATATTTGCACTATTTCTGTAGTTAAAAAAACAAAATCTCTATATCTAAGATAACTGGCTCAATCTAGTCTTCCCAGAAATGAAAGAATTTTATTAAATTTTAATTGTTCAAAATTCTAAATCTTTATATCTGCCACTAAAATATCTTTTCCCTTCTCCAAGAGAGATTTAAAAAAGGAGAAATTTTCAAATAAAGACATCTGCTAAATAAAGAGGATGTGATAATCATTCATATGGAAACATTCAAGTTGGCTTCTCTGTTTCAAAGGCTTTGCTTTTATAGCACCATTTTCTGTAATTTTCAGCAATTTATGTATGTCCCACTTAATGAATAACAATCTTACTTCAGAGATGCTTTCAACCTAACAAGACTCCAATCTGCTAAGGACATAATTCATGAATTCATTTAACCAACAATATCTGTTGAGTACCTACTAAGAGGTTAGTATCCCAGAAAGCACTGGAGATACTAAGAGAGGTTATCTAGGGCATTTGAAGGACAAAGGGAAAGATGTCCTAAATATATGGGGGTATTTGCCAAGTTCACAACCACTTTCAAAGGGCAGCTCTGGCCAGACATTTCTAAGGCCATTTTTTCTTCTATATCATTCTTTCCACTTCTTGCCATAAATTAATTGGATTACAAATGGGTGCCTGCCTCAGACTACCCAATCCGGAGGCTGGCCATCAACTTGCTACAAAGGACTAGAAGAAGCAATCAGGTTCTTTCACTCAGAAATTTTCCATTTCGTGCAGCGGCACATCAGGAAAGTCATGGTTTAGAGGCAGACCAGAGGGACCATTATATCATTTATAAGGACGATTACAAATGAAAAAGAAAAGGCTTCATTCTTCCTATTGAAAATAAGGGAAGAACTTGTCCTTCCCTCCTTTTTCCCTGAACATTTATTTTAGAAAATTTGCAAGTACTTTCTCCTTTCTTTGAAATGTAAATAAACCCTTTTGAAGACTAGATCAGCATTTTGTCAGCCTTGACCTAGGAAGGTCTTTCTCAGGGACATGAGAGCCCTCTCTTTGAAATGTAAACATTAAGGAAGGTAACGTTCCTGTCTCCCAGGTTCTGTGGGAGTGAGAGACTAATATCTTGCTCCAAGTTGCAAAACTACGTCCTGTAATAAAGATAATGGGAAGTTTGTTTTTCCTCCAGATGAGGTCAGTTAGCTAACACAAATGGTCACCTCACCAGGTAACATTATGATATACTATTTGTGTGACAAATAGTGCTGCCAAGGTCTTTTTATTGAGGACTAGTCATTGTTTACCTGAAAACATGCATGTATTGGGTTGTATCTGTTTGTTTACATAAAGAGGTGAGCTTCCTTTCTGTCTTTGCAAGCTCTTAGGGGGTTTCCTGTGATGTGTGCTGCACTCTGGTTTCATGCTTATTCAATAGTAAAAGTGCTTTCTTTCTCTATCTTTATAGAGAGCATTTCTGGGTTGGGACAAGATTTTTTTTTTAATTTCTATTTCCCCAACATCATGAACAGGATTAAATAATTAGAGAGCACAAACTAGAAGTAAAGATAAAAAGTATAGGTGATTATTGAGCCCTGTTAATTTTAAAGACAACTGCTAACCTTTTTAACGACTTACGTGTATGTCAGGTATGACGCGAGTGATTTATATATATCATCTCATTTGAGATTCACAAGAACCCTACTGAAGTGAGATCTAAAATTACTCCCATATCACACTGAAGAATCTGAGGCTCTTCAAAGAGATATGAAGTAATTTGGCCAAAATCAATAAATAACAACACTAAGATATGAACCCAAGACTGTCTGACTCCAAAGACTATGGCAACAATGATTATATTATCCTAGAGAGAAGACCTACAAAGTCCTATATTAAGACCTTCAAAGCTGCCTTGGATGCCTTGCCATCCCCCTGCGTCAGGGACCATAGGGCACAGCTATATTATAATTCTGTTCTTAGGTCCCCATGAGATTCCACATGCCTCTTTACAATAAATTTCTGTTTAGTTGAGATCATTTAAATGGGTATCTTGTAGCCAAAGAAGGCTGGCTGGAACAGAAATGTGAAATGTAAATGTTTAAGGTGGTCAGTATTAGGGAAACAGTTTTGCATTCCCAAAGCTAAATAAACAAGAACAATTATGAACCTGAATGTGACAGCAAAGTTTCAAGGTTATGGATCAGTCTTTACAGCAAATGTTCAAATTGGAGAAATGAGGTCTTAGATTCACTGATGATAGTAGGAAGCCCTTACTAGCAGAGACCTTGCCAAAGGCTCCAGACCTCCACCCACTCTAACATTATGCCTCTTCCCAATTTAGAAAAAGAGAATTGACAAATGGACACTAGGAAACTTTACTATGGCAACTTGAGGTGGCCGAAGCTGAAATTGATTCTTTTTTCTCTGTCACTCCCCTCTTTTCTACTCTCACCTCCTCCACTTCTCCCACTAAGTGAGAAGGGGAGTTCAGTAGCTTATGGGTACAAAGAAGAAACTATGAATGAAAGAAGGAAGAAATAAAAGTGAGATAGAGAACTAAGGTCTGGTGCCCGTGAGGATGCTCAAGGGATGGAGTGGGTGGGTGGGTGGGGGGGGAGGGGAGGGGAGTTGCTCCAAGAAGCAATTTGTTTCTTTTCCTGGGGAGAGAAGAGAATGAGAGATGAACTCTGTTGGCAACTCATCAAGAATGTTCTCCTCAGGAGAGCGAAGGGATTGGTGACCTGGCCTTGAGACTGGAAGCTGAGGTGAAATGAAAGAACTGAATCCACAGGACTTATGTGAAAGGTCACATGGGAGAAGGTAAACTGATAGACCGTGATTAGAAAGGCAAGTAAACTAGAAATTTAGAGTGGGAGAAAGGAGGAATGCCATTTAATATTTCAATGTGTTCTGGATTTAAATTTGTTATTTATCTTTTAACCATCTCCTTTGAAGCCATTTGGATATTACATATAAGTCACACAAAATTGTTTTTCCCCTCTATGTCTAAAGCTAGTAAAATTCATAATTGTTTATTATTAGGACAGCTTTCTCATCTGCATCATAATCTGTGACTTTCTCAGCCAAGTCACGCTTCTCTTTCCTCAGCTTTCTCACCAAAAAAATCTACGCCTCTCCTTTCCATCTAGCAAGGCTGCAAACAGAGCCTCCAGCTCTGAAGGGCCTCTGGCTCTCAGTCTCCATGTTCCCTGAACATAGACTCTGGGCCCCATGGCCATTTCCTTCTCCAACTTCAAGAAAAACGGGAGTGTCCACACTCCTCATGAGAAGGGCCCAGGCTCCTATTGAAATCTGAAGTCATAAAACATACCAGTTACATTGTTTGCACAACCTTTACCATCTTCTCTCAGAATCACAATCTTTTGAATGTTCTATTTCACGCTTTTGTGCTTTTTCTACTTTAAAGGCTTAACACTACATAGGTTCTGGTTATAATAATTAGAAAATTGAGAATTACTTGTAGGAATTTCTCCTAAGGATATAATGTCTCATGCAAACAAAGTTTATGTACAAGGATGTTGATTGCTCGAAATATTAAAAGACTTAAAGCAATCTAAATGTCCAGTGGCAGAGAACTATTTAAATAAAAGTTCACTCATATTATGCAGTAATCTAAAATTTGTGATGTAGATGTTTAGGTATTTATATAAAAAAAGTTTATAAACTATTATTAAATGACACAAAACAAGTTATGAATCAATAGATTATGTAATACAATACACACGCATACACATACAGAGAAAAAAATTACATCAAGAATATATACCAACAGGTTAATAAAGGCTGATTTTTATAATTTTTCTCATCTATATATTTTTATCTCTCCATAATGAACAAAGAGTTAAGAAAACTGTATATAAGATAAAAAACACACAGTGAATCCTAGTGGGAGGCCTCTTTGAATAAAGTACATGAGTTTTAGTGTAAATATACAACCAAAAGAAATTCGGAACATAGGAGTCAAGAAGAGAGAAAACAGGTAAAGTTAGATCCCTTTTTTTGTTCAGTGAGGCCATGGGAAAGAAAATATTAATCAAAATACACCAGGATCTTAGGCAGAGCTGAGTTGTGGGTAGGAGGCTACCAGCGTGTCTTGCAAAGTTATGCGGTTATTTGCAGCTCTGTAAGTTGAGAAAGGAGTCTGAAGAGCTCCTGCTGGGCAGGCAGGTTGCCCCCTGGACATACCAAACTAAGCTAGGAAAACAAGTTCGAATCTAAATCATCTCAGCTGCTCTGCCCATGGCCATGCCTGGCGTCAGGAGTTCCCGTGCACCACTCCACCGAGTCACTGAAGGTCGGCAGGAAGCCAAGGCTTCAGTCTGCATTCCATGCAGACCAGCCAGTCGCGCATTGGTGAGAGAAATAAAGGCATCTCTATCAGTGCTCTAACCTAGTAAAGTAAACAGCACTTTGTCAGTTTTTCTGTCCAAATTGGAACCGTGCTTACGTTGTGAAGGCATTATCATCTTTAGCAGCAGCTTCTTTAAAGACCTCTTCCGTGGCATCTAGAAGTTGACTCACTGTTGTTACAGCAACTACTTTTGCCTGCCAGGAAGGGGACACCAATGGGAACCATCATTATCATGAATTATTATGGTATCAAGTGGCTTAGTTTTTGATCTACATAAGATGGCAGAGAGAATAAAGACAAGGCATAGTGAACATAGAAATTAAGGCAGTCAATCGGGAGGCTTGGGTCTGTGAATTTGACCTCATAGCAAGGTCTTTCACAGAATCTCCACCTCATCCCCAAGAACACAATAGCAGATGCTTGAATACAAAAGCAGAAGCAAAACAAGAGGAGTGCAGGGCTTTGATTGTCAGAACATTATGGCTCACAATATTTAATATAACTTATTAGTTACACTTAGTGTAACTAGTGGACTTAGTAAAGTTATTTCTAGTTTTCTTACAATTAAAATATCAGGAGTGCATTGGAAAGGATCTCTTGGCATCTGGTTACTGTGTAACTGCCTCTTTGGGGTTATTAATACTCTTCTGTCTTTACTGGCTCATTTTTGCATAAATTCTACATTTGGTGGTCATTATTTTTATTTTTCAAATCTATTTTTATTAACTCATGACTTTAATCCCACTTAATGTCCAAAGGAGCTAGGACAGTGTAACATAATTTTTTTGAACTAACACATTTAAAGGGAATAGAAGAAAGGAGTAGATAACTTCAGGCCATGGTGATATTCAACTGGTAAACACTGGGTCAGTCCATATTGGTGGTTTATAGCCCTGTTTGACCAGTACCCAAGCTGTGCCAATTGGTAAATGTTGACTATGGTTCTTGTCTTCAGGTACCAGAGTTTAGCAGTTTATAATACAGAAATGTAAACTAGGCCTAAGTTTTTTTAAAGCCAAAACTAAAATGCAAATATGCTTAGCAGAAAGAGATCACAGTTTAAAATATCATATTTCAAAGTGAGTTCCTTGGAACACCAGTTACTTAGAACTGAGTAGGGATGCTGAGATCAAATGCAGTTGGTGAACATATTAATGAAATGAAATAGATTTGTTACAGGTGTTCCAGATTTAACGTGATAATGATCATTGTGACTATCCTGAAAGAGAATATTTGGACAAAGAGCCCTTTTTTATTTCTTTGAGCATCTCACAGAAAGAGTGCTCTGCAAAATGGTTTTCAGCGATCGAAATCATGCCCAGGTCCATATCCTGGAATAGGGAATAAAGTTTGGGATGACTTTCTTTCTTTCTTGCCCCCTTTTTAAAACACCTTGTGAGCTTTACCTCGGGTGTAGCATTTCTGGATGTGTTGAAGATCTGTCCAACCACTCGAGAAGCAGAAGTGATATTGTCAGGAGTTAACATAGAGGTATCAGATGTTAAAATCTGGGCTTCAACAGAAATATTTGAAGAACTTGTTGAGATTTCATCTATCTGTTAAAAACAAAAACAAAACCCCCTAATTCTATATAACTACATCTAAACACTTTTCAAGCAACTACAAATGAATAAGCTGGAATTTAGTTGAGCCTCAGTCTCCTCAATCTCCACTCAGTTTTTTATTATTTGTTTCTTTTCTTGTATAAGTTTTATAACAATTGTAAACTTACGTAACAATTCTATGCTGTTGCATATAATAATTTTTAAATGGATCTGTATTTTATGTTTTTTTCATTTCATTTTCCAAGTTATTTATTTTTATTGTATTTTGTAAGATTATTGGTCTGCAATTGGAAATTTTTTTAAACTAGCTTTTCAGCACAGATAGTTTGGGCAGCGCTGACCTAGACAACCCCAGGTCGCAGCTGGCCCCCAGGTTCTGCTGTGCACCTACAACATTAATCCTGCCCTTAGTGGTCGTGGGGGTCAGCTTCTCTCCCTCTCTCAGTTTTTCACTAGATGGCAGCATCATTTCAAAAATCAAACTAAGGTCACAGGCTATTCAGCTTCGGAAAGAGTTGGAAGCAATATCCAATCAGTAGACAGAAACAATGCTTTCCTTCAGTAGCCATGTCCCTGCTATGTGCTAGGCACTGCTAAATGTTTTACAGGTGTTATCACATTTAATATGCAAAACAATACTGTGGGCTGAGCATGCCATCCCTATTTAAAGCCGTAGAGAGGGTAAGGAGCTCACCCAAAGTTCATGCAGCTTAGAAGTGGCAGAGCTGACAGTCAAACGCTGGCTTGTCACATTCCAGAACAAGAAGTCTCCCCCACAGTCTGCGTGGCTGGAACAACCTACGTGGTTGGCAGCCACCTCCGCACCCTATTACCATTGCCACTCCCGCCCCCACCCCTGCCCACCTATAATTAGGGAGCTAGTATGGTACAGTGCGGACTTTAATGCCTAAAGCAGCACCATCACTTTTGGCTGTGATTCACCAGGCAAAATACTGCACCTCTCAGAGCCACAGTTTCCTTACCTATAAAGTGAATGCATTAATTCTCATCTATTGGGGTGAAACAGGAATTAAATATGATAAAATAGCATATGTAAAATGTTCAGCAGCATTTAGCAGGCAGTCAGTGCTCAATAATTAGTGTTATTAGCTATAATTATCTATAATATAGGAATAACATCTAACTCCCAGAGGTTCTGTAAAAACTAAATAAGATAATATGTAGCATGCCTGGCACCTAGAAGAATCATATAAAGATAAGTTTCCTCTTCCACCCCTTGTCTGGCCCCAGGTATTAGTAATTCTGTGCATTTGCATTTGGATATATCTTTAGTCAAACTAATCTAATTTGAATGAAAAATATTTACTGAGATGTATTTCCCATTTTACCTGCTCATGGATACAGCCCTGAGACTACCATCAGGTTCTGGAGTTTCCTGTCTCAAAAGGTCTCTGGTCATAGTTTTTTTCATCTTTGTTCTGATCCAGTAGACCACTAAAATATCTTTCTTTTGGCCTCAAATGTCAGGGATCTACTTTGGTCAAAACTTTACTGGTTTAAAAAGATGAGGCCATTTAAAATGTGCTATAGGTTATCATTTGCTGAAATTTGCCAAACCAACATGTTCAACTATCCTTTTTCACAAACAGATGTCAACTTGAAAAAAACAAAAAAGCTTAGCTATTAGTTTTTGTTATTTCTAATTTGAAAGTTTCTAAAAGCATTGATTTGACCATCTGACTTTTTCCAGTTGCCCATCACATGGGCCACAGGGCATACCTGCTTTTCCAGACTTTCCAGATTTATATCGCAGCTTCCTATTGTCACATTTTCTAATACCATCTCTTTATCTTCATTAAGATTGCACAGCCGGGTTGCTCTTGGCTTGCCCGCTTTAATAAAAAGGAGAAGAAAAGACAGTGTTTGCAAAGATGGCCACAGCAACTGCATGCTCCTGTATGTGTGCCCTTTCACAGGTAAGGTGTATATCAATAGTGTAGCTAATTTTTTAAATTGAAACAAACTATTTAACTTTAAAAAGCAGACATTAACCTGATCAAACTCCAGGAGACAGAGTAAGCTGGAAAAATAAACCAATTGAAGAAATAATAAAAGGAATTTACAACTGATCCCTATTAAGGTTTTCAGGAAAATTAGTTATGTGAGATAACACCCTAAACTTTGAACATTGGCATCAGAAAAGGGAGCCAAGCCCTCTACAAAGCCTTCCTTGATGTCTCTTTCAGGGACCTAATACTAGTTGGAGGGATAAGTATGACCCAGTATAGTGATTTGCATGCCTAAACAAGGGAGATGTTTAGAAAAGCACATACCATTTCGAGTGTTCTTGCCACATATTTGAAAGGAAGATCCATATCTTCCAGCTATAATTCTGGGAAAAGTAAAATCACCATAGGTGCTATTTTCACAGAAATTAGCTAAAATAAAAAGGAAACATTTTGTTTCATTTTAAATTATACGTTTCTTTTTCAAATTTCAAACCACATACAAGTCAAAGTTCAAAACCTATCCAGTACAATTTGAAGAATAGAAAACTTATAGGATTCACTGGCCCACCAAGAACTTCATATTTTCTTATTTGGTTAAGTTATTACCATTAGAATAATTAGTATATTAAGTAACAGGTTCCTGTTAAAATGTGCACAATATATAACTTGGTAGAGGTGGGATGTGATCACTGACACGTCAGCAAGAATAATGTGTTGAATTAGTTGAAATCTTGAAGACCTAGAGCTTCGAGTGGCAAAGGGCATCGTGAGGATGCGGGTCAAAGCAGAAAGGCCAAAGTCATGGATGCGCAGGACACGCTGGCTGGCGGGGGCGCAGCAAATGGCAGGAGCGTGCCCTGGGAGCTCTGGGTCCTCAGCACGCAGCACGAAGCGCAGAATGCTGAAAGCACTGCCGATCAACAGGTGACTTTGAACTTCGATTCTGAGATACCACTGATTGAAATCCAACCAGTAAAATAATAACATCTCTTCAAGAGAGAGGAAGAAAGGACAAAAACTTCATCCAAGTGTGTACTTAGATAGATGCATCTTGATTTCAGAAAAGTTAAATGTGATAGAATTGTGATATTTGAAATGGCGTGATGTAGCTTATCCCCAGTTGAAAGGACCTGAGAAAACCATTTCGCGTCCAGAAGGAAAAGCAATGTCGAGTTTACAGAGAAACTTGAGAGTTGGTAAACAGACAAGGCGTATTGAACATACAGGTAAATAGCCCAAGAAGAAAACTCAGCTTTTGCTATTGAGCTAATAAATACATCTTAAAGCCATCATTATTATGCCCATTGTTACTATTATCATTAACAGAAGCTTTGAGAAGCTTTGCTACTGTCATTAATACAAGAGTCACCTAAACCTCACGCCCTAGTGTTATCCCAAGAAACTTACCCCTTGTACAACTCAATCCTTTCCACTCTTCTGTACAAATGCATCTGCCATTTTCCCAGGTTCCACCATTACTGCAGTACACTATAGGAGTGCTTGATGTGGGGACAAATGTTCCTTAAAAAAAAAATGACAGAATAGTATATGAACTGGATGATTAGTTTCTCCTTTGGGGTCTGTGGCCTTTAATTTCCATAAGTAAAATCATTACTTTGAGTAGCATTGCTGAGATATATTCTTTGTAATATTACAGGGTAAAGAAATCTAACAAGGCATCATAGATACTAAAAAACCGTATTTGAAAGACACAACACCTTGACGGAGAAGATGAGAACCTACTTAGGGAAATAGATTATATAGATTCTAGATTCTAGATTCTAGATTCTAGATTCTAGATTCTAGATTCTAGATTCTAGATTCTAGATTCTAGATTCTAGATTAGATTAGATTAGAGACCAACCAACTCAACATGCAAATTTGTAAGTTCTGCAAGAATATAGAAGAGAGATGTTGAGGACAGAGGTAGCCTATCCAGGGAAGACTTTCCAGAAAAGGTGGTATTTGAATTGAATTTTAAGACTAAGTCCAGAAAAGCCAAATGTGAATGAATAGCCCAAGAAGGCAGGGTACAAAGTACAAAATACAAAAACATGGAAAGTTCTGATATGTCCAAGGAATAGAGAAAAGCTTAATATAGCAGGAGCACAGGTCCTATATGGAGCAATTGCAGGGATAGATTGGATTATGAGTGGTTTTCGTAGATCAAGCCAAGTGGATTTAATCCTGCAGGAGCCTAGAGAGGTCTTGAAACAAGTGAACAACTTAAAGAGGAATGTTTTGGTTTTTTTTTTAGGAGGATACCTCAAGCAATATGGGAAGTGACTGAGGCAAGTAAGACCAGTTAAATGAGGGATGCAATCTAAATCAGTACCTCTAAGGAGGTTGTGTGTCAATAGATTTAGGAAGCATGCCTGAGATTTGATTACTACGATCTACCAACTGGTTATTTTGGGTTGGGGACACTGGGGTCTTTAAATTTGAAGACAAGGTGGATGTTGAACAAATTAATTAAGCTTAAGAATACAGGAAGGAGGAGTTCCACTTCCAGGAATGATGGAGTAGATTGTACCATTTAAATGCTCCCACAGATAATGATTTTAAACTCTGGACACAAGTAAAACCAACAAATTACTAGAGACATGGGACAGCCATGAAAAGCAGACAGAAACTGAAAGATATTCCAAGTTTATACAGTCTTTCCAACAAGAGCTCTACCCAGTCGACAAAGGTAAAGAGGCGTGGCTGAAAATCCAGCAGAAAGCTGCAGTCTTCACGGGTTAAGGTGTGAAAGGACTTGGTTACCATATCACCAGGAAACTGAAGGGAGATATTCTAGAACGGAGGAAGCCAGAGAGAAAAAAGGCTCTAAGTGTGTGTGTGAACTTCCCTCACATCTAGGGAGAAAAGAGTTTTAAAAAATAAAGAGTGCTTCAGGGACAATTTCAAGTGGTCTAACATATATGCAACTGGAGTTTTAGAGAGGAGAAGAGAGAAAATATCTGAAGGAATAATGGTCAGTTTTTTTCAAATTTGGTTAAGAACTTTAACCTACAGATCCAAGAAGCTCAATAAAGCATAAGCAAAATAAATACAAGGAAAACCTCACTTAGACTCATCGTGATCAAGCTGCTAAAACTCAGAGAGAAGGCGAAACTCCTGAAAGCAACCAACTACTGATCCGGACAATTTTACTGATGAATTAGGGAAGAAATAATACCAATCTCATATATACTCTTTCAGAAAATAGAGAAAGCCATGAACTTCCCAAATAGTTCATAATCCTAGAATAACTTTGATACTAAAATATGACAAAGACATAACCAGAAAACAAAATTACATACCAATTGATTTCATTTATACAGATGCAAAAATCCTTCAAAAATAGTAGCAAGTTAAATCCAGCAATACATAAAATCTGTGATGCATCATGACCAAGTATGATTGATCCCAGGAGTGCAAGATTGGTTTAAGAATAGAAAAATCAATTAGTTTAATTCACCATATGGCAAAATAAAGAGGGGAAACAATATGATCATTTCAGTGAGTGCAGGAGGCAAAAAGCAGCTGACTTTTTTTTAAAACTCTCAACAAACAAGGAATGAAAGAGAACTGCCTCAAGCTGGTCAGACTCACCTGTGTCGATCCTTCCACTAATAGATACTTAATAGCGTAATGGTGAATGCTTTCCCCACTTAGACTGACAGGAGAAAGCTTAATATACTTTCTCTAACTACTTTTATTCAGTAGTGTATTGAAGATGCTAGCCAGTGCTATAGACAAGGAAAGGAAATAAAAACACGAAGTTAAGAAAGGAAGGAATAGAATTATCTTTTGTTGCAGATAACATCAAATATGTTTAAAACCCTAAGGTGTCTCAAAAAGAGCTACTTGAATTGATAAGTGAATTTAGCAAGGTTTTGCAATGCAATAAATATACAAAAAAATCAATTATTTCCACATATTAGCAATTGGAAAAATATTATAAAAATCATTTCCATTTAAAGTAGGATAAAGTTTTTGGAAATAAATTTAATAACATATGTGCAAGACCTCATTGAGAGAAAATCTTAAAGATCTAAATAAAAGGAGACATATAACATGTATATGTGAAAGACTCAGAGTTGTTAAGGTATTCATTTCCCTCAAAGTGATACAGCTAAAATCCAAAAACTAAAGACCTGTTTATGTAGAAATTTACAAACTGATTTTAAAATCTTACAGCGAAATAGAAGACCTAGAAAGGCCAAAAGGAACTTTTAAAAGAGGAACTCACATTACTAATTTTATGGCTTACTACATAGCCATAGCACTCAAGACAGTATATCAGCCCTGGCCGGGTGGCATCGTCCTGTGCACCAAGAGGTTGTTGGTTCTAATGCCCGTCAGGGCACACACCTAGGGTTTGGGTTTGATCCCTAGTCGGGGCATGTCCGGGAGGCAACAGATTGCTGTTTCTCTCTCACATCGATATTTCTCTTTCTCTCCCTTCCTCTCTCTAAAAAATCAATTAAATTTTTTTTTAAAGACAAGTATATCAGAATAAAGATATTCATATATCAATAAAATAGAATAAAGAGTTTAGAAGTAGGTTAAACATAACTTAGTCAGTTGATTTTAAAAACATGCCAAGGCAATTCAATTGGAAAAGGAAAGGTTTTTCAACAAATGGTGCTGAACCAACTGGGTAAACATACCACACTCAAGACACAATTTGAGATGGACCATAGATTTAAAAGCAAAAGCTAAAACTATAAAGCTTATCTAAGAAAACACATGAGTATATCTTTGCAACTTTGAGAAAGGCAAAGATTTTTTTTTAAAGAACACACAAAAAGCATTAAACATAAAAGAAAAAATTGATGCATTTGACTTAAAACCTAATACTACTGCTCATGAAAAGGCACTGTTAAGAAATGAAAATGGAAGCAACAGAGCAGGAGAAAATTATATATATAAAATTTTATACATATATAAATATATAAATAAATTTATATATATGTAAATATATATATATATGACAAAGGAAGTGCACCCAGAAGTGTAAATTAGAGTTGTAAATCTAAATGTAAATTTGAATTGTAATTTGTAAATTGTAAAATATATGCATTACTTATAAGAATATGAACAGCTCTTTTTTAAATGTGTACAAGACTTAAGTAGACAGTTTATAAAAGAAGATACATGGACTAACCGGCACTAAACACATGAAAATGCTCAGCATCTCAGAGAAATGTAATTTAAAAGCACAATGAAATACCATTTCAAACCCCACCAGAATGGCTACAGTTACAAAACTGACAATGCCAAATGTTGCTGAGGATGTGTAAAATCACCCGAGGATGTATAAAATCACCTGAGGATGTGTAAAAACTGGAACTCTAGCAAATTGCTGTGGAATTTCAAATGGTACAGCCATTCTGAAAGGCTGTGTTTCTTTCTCTTATAAAGCTAAAGATACACTTACCTGTGATACAGAAATTCCATTCCTAGACAGAGATGCAAAATTAATGGAAATATCCACCTACAAAGAGACTTGCACAAGAATGCCTCTAGCGCCTGCGGTGGGTGTCATCGTCCGCCACCCGGATGCTCCCCTGTGGGACTGGAGCACTCATTCCTCCAGCTTTGTGCAATGCTGGCAACTGAGAACACTTAGCTGAGTCCGAGTCTAGAGACTGCCTCAACTTAAGAGAGTCCGCTCGTTCAGGATCCTCAGGACCAATGCCCTGGCTGGTCAATGCCAGGAACTAGGTTCATCCCTCGGCCTTGATACCTCACAGAGCATATTTTCCAAAGACAGCCGTACCAGGTGCCCCATGTCACTCTTACAGGATGACAATGACACTTCTCCACTGAGAGGTGGGGCTTAGTTCCCTCTCGTGGAATCAAGCGCACTTTTGTGTCTGCCTCAGCCAACAGAGTGGGAGAAATGAGGCTCTGTGACTTCCAGGCCAGACCACAGGAGGTGATTTGGCTTCCACCCGGCTCTCTCTCACTCAGGATATGTGCCTTGGGAGACTTGAGCCTACAGGTGACATGTGAAAAAACCTGGCTACTCTGAAGCCTCCACGCTGGAGATATCAAGGAGAGAAACTACACAGGGATAGAGAAGCATGAGGAGCTTTAGCTGTTCCAGTTTTTTTCAGTCTTTTCAGCCCAGACACCACACATGAGTGAAGGAGATTTTCAGATGACCCCAGTTCCAGCCGCCATCTGAGGGTAACTTCATGAGACATCCTGATCCAGAACTAGCCAAGAAGGCTGCTTTGAAATTCTGGACCCAGGAAAACCATGAAACATAATAAATGGTCATTGTTTTAAGCCACTAAGTTTTGGGATGCTCCGTTCTGCAGCGATAGATATCTGCAATACAGAGGGCAACTCTGAAGGGCCAACCCAACTTCAGTTGTGTTGCAGTTCAAGTTTTCCTTCTACCCAATCCTGCCTTCATCATTCCTCCGAAAGTATTGATCCCATGAGTACCCGCCGCAACCTTTATGCAAACAAATCTTCAATTTAGGATTTGCTTTCCAGAGAACTCGGTTCTGGAAATTTTATCCATGGCAGCCAGAAAAGGAAGAAGAAACCACCCAACAGTTCAACAGAAGCCTGAATAAACAAATTATGCTTTATTCATACAATGGCATGTTGATTATTTGGCAATAAAAGCAATAAACACAACAACATAGAGGCATCTTAAAACATTATGTTAATGAAAGTATTCAGGCTATAAAAGAGAAAATGCTGTATGATTCTTTTTATATGAAGTTCAAGGAGACTAAAGTAATCTGTGGTGATAGAATCAGAACAAGGCGTGGCGAGTAGAGGTGGGAAGGTTGGCTGGCAAGGAACACCCACGGCTACAGCAGACACTGAACACCGCCTGACTCCCAGCCAGGTACACTTAAAACCTTCCGCTAAAGGCCTGTACCTCCACTCCTAGTTGGAGTAAGTGGGGGAATAAAAATATCTTTCCTCAGCCAAAGAAATCCCATCAGGAAACTCTAGTGTCTGGTTCAGAGTCTAAGGGTTTTTAACCCAGGCATCTGTTATTTGCCCCAGGCCAAAAATTTGGAACATTTGGGTGAGGGTAAAGTTTACTCTTAAATGAAAGAACAATATTTAGGAAAGTTCAATCCACTATGGGAAAAAAATTTAAACAGATAGCATACATAAAGTGTAATCTTTACTGAAGGTAAAGGTTGTTCAATATTAACTACTTACATATTTCCATAAACTGTTCATATTTTAATAAATTTTTCCTTGATGGTTTAGTATAATATAAATATTTTAAAAATAAACAAACGCAGGAAGATATGGCCGTTCTTAGAATGGTTTCTGTTTCTGTTTTTTGCTAGTCAATTGAGTTTAATGATTAAACCTATTGTAGACCTTCAGTTTGATAAATTGCTTCAATCCAAAGGTCTAATCTAGGTCATGGCATCTATTCAAGGTAAATTCAGGGAGTGGAGAAAACTGTGCACTAAATTATCTAAAAATTCATAAATTAAAAATAGTAGTCAGCATTTATTGAGCAATCATAGTTTACTAGACATCTTCTTAAACCTGTAAAAATATGGACTCAGTTAATCTTCATAACAGCCTTATAAGGTAGGGTTTATTATTACTCCCCAAATAGGAAAATTGAGGCAGAAATGAGGAACTTGCTCAAATGAACTCTGCTAGTAAGTGCTGGCATTGGAATTTGAACCCAGGCAGTCTGGCTCCAGAGCTTTTTTTTCTCCCTACTCTTGTACTCCCCCCCCAACTCTAATGTACGCACTCTTCATCACCATATTCTATAGTAGATCTTTTTCTATAACATGTCTTACCAAAGACCCATGAGCTCTGGTTGTATTCAGAATTTCAACTAAAATGCTCTAATATATCTGAAAATCAAGGAAAAATCCAATAAGCCAAAATTCTAGCCTCTTAATTTAAGAAAGTGACGTCAGGCATGGATGCATGGAACAGAATGACAGATTTTAGGGTGGGGGAGTATGGAGGGGATGGGAAGAAAATTAACCAAAGAACATATATGCATATGTGCATAACTCATGGACACAGACAATAGTGTGGGGAAGGCCTGAGGTGGGCGGAGGTTGGGTGGAGGGGGGCAGGGGATGGGGGACATTTGTAATACTGTCAACAATAAATAAATAAATAAATAAATAAATAAATAAATAAATAAATAAATAAATAAATAAATAAATTTCCTTTAGGGAGCATTTGAGATCTTGCTTCCTGGTAATTGTCATCAGTTTGGGCTCAAATATAAAAATTCTCTTAAAAAGTAACTTTAAAAATGTAATCAGCAATTTAAACGTCACTAATTCTGATGTTAAAATAATTCATGCCCCTCAGCCAGTTACATAAGATTTATTGCTCAGAAACTTCCCTTCCCTTTCATAGGCATGATTTCCTTGATTTAGAGGGTGGTTCTATGAAGAAGCAAGAAGGGGGACCTGTAACAGACCAGAAGAGAGATTTCCAACAGCAGGATCAACATAACATTATAGCTGCCTAAAACCCAACTTCCTCTATTCAGAAGGACACTTCTTTCTGGACACATTTGTTAAAACTCCCAAATGCAATCTGTCCTCCAGGAACAGTCATATGAGTCTGATTTACTATCAAGTTTATCTCTTGAAGAAGTACTGTAATTCAGCAAAATGAAAGCCAAGTATCTGTGGACAAATTATTTTCTGAAAACCAATAAACTCTTCTTGACCTCTCCCCCACAACACACATTTCTTATTGTGCAAGAATTTCAATGCTATTAAGTCTAACCTTGGGGCTTGGTAATATTTTGACCTACTGAAGTCTCTTGTTAGCTGAGGCATAAGCAAGTCCTGTGATAGGGAATAAAGGCTAGAGCATCGGGAAAGGCAGTCTTGATGCCAGAGAGCAGGAATTCCTGTTATCCAGAAAAGGCATAGGATATGGTTGAATAAGGCATGATCATCGTTGCTAATATGTTATGAGGTTAAGATACTCTCCCATTGGTAAGAGTGAAAGAAAACAGCCCTACTATTATCATTATGGACATCTGTCTATGTTCATCTCAGGCCTAGCTCAATTTAGAAAATGTCAGTGGAAAGATAGACAATAAAGCTTTATGATGTTTTAATTTTACTTTTATCATCAGTGTGATGGAACAGAAAAGCCATGCGGCTTCTTGTGCTGCAAGGTTCTTGCTATTGGAAGCACAACACCAGCAGAGATGGAGCCCCTTATTGTCTGCCCATTCTGAAAATACATAAGGTAAGGTGGATTTTGTTCTATGAAGAATGCCCAATGTGAAAAGGTTGGAGGGCTGTCAAACTTTGGATTTGCTCCAGCACAAAAGCGTCCTACAAGATTGTTGATAGTGTGGTTAAACAAAAGAGGCCACATGCCATCGGAGAGATCTTAATGAAGCCAAAGTCTCAGAAATGGTCAATATGTTCCTTGGCTTGGAGCAGAGGAAGAAAATCTATAAAATAGTGTTTGTATTACCTATGTAAACAAATCCAGAATTACATTTATTTTAGTATTTTGAGGCAAATCATGAGGAATTGGTAACTGTTATTTCACTTTTGAATATACCTATTTGACAATTCTTAGTTCAGTTCCTTTTTTCACATAATTCTTTCATTTACTTATCAATCCTGTATTGGCAACTATATTTCAAGTACTGTTTTAGGTACAGAAAATACTAAGTTCTTTCATTCTAGAAATGGGGAGACAGTCAACTAGCAAAGAAATAAGTAAGAAATTATGAGGTGATAAAAGCTATGAAAAAAAATGCATGTGAAAGAGAGCAAATGGGGTGATAATCTTCGACTGGGTGGGTAGGAAAGGTCTCTTTGAGGAGGTGACATTTAACCTAAAACCTAAACCATCAAAGAAGGAGACGGCTATGTGAAACTAAATGAAGAGCTTCAGGCAACCTGATATATTCAAAACAAAAATTCTAAAGTCTTCAGCTCCATTTGGAAATTGCAAAAGCCACCCACATGTTTAGAAAAATTTTTATCAAACAAAATTTCAAATGTATAGGACATATTATTCCTGGGAGAAAAATAAAGTATTACACTTGGCAATATTTTTGTGGATTGATACATGTTTGTATCTGCTTACTTCTATATTATTTATATGTATATAAATCTATTTATTTAATATATTTAATATATATTCAAATATTTAACATATTTACTTATAAATATATATTTATAAATACACATAAATATATATTTATATAAATATATATTTGAATATATATTATTTCAAAAATATCATGATTTTTCTTTGGTGAAAAATAGATCATTATTATTATAATGTTTTCAGCAGCAGCACATAAAAATACCGAGGACTATCCTAGCAATCCTAAAAGAAGTTTCATCTACTCACATGAAATGCTGCCAACTTCATCAGGACCAGAGCCTTGAACCATGCTCTTTTCCAAGAGGCCTTGTTAAGAAATAGGAGCAGAGCCCTGGCCAGTTTGGCTCAGTGGTTAGAGAGTCAGCCTGCGGGCTGAAGGGTCCCAGGTTTAATTCCGGCCAGGGGCAGGTGCCTCCGTTGCAGGCTCAGCCCGGCCAGGGCGCACGGGGGAGGCAACCAATCCATGTGTCTCTCGCACACCGATATTTCTCTGTCTCTGTCTCTGTCTCTGTCTCTGTCTCTGTCTCTGTCTCTGTCTCTGTCTCTCTCTCCTTCCACTCTGAAAAGCAATGGAAAAAATATCCTCAGGTGAGGCTTAAAAAAAAAAAAGAAATAGGAGCAGGATAAAAACCTTTTCTATACGACACAGAAGATCATTGACATTCTAGAGGCTGTGCCTTGAAGCACTTGTCTGATATTTAAACCAATAATTCATTTAAAAATAACAAAAAGAATAATTAGAAAGAAATAAGCTCATTTGTGGTTTATTTGATGGCTAGTGGATGTTGGGACTGTGTGAATGTGAGAAATCCTTCTCCTGAAGGCAGTCACCAGGACGAATACTGTCAGAAAACGAACAGTGTTTCAGGAGATGCGGTCTGATGTCATCTCTTTCTAGACTAGATCAGTGGCAGGCAATCATATAACTTTGCAAACATGGAGAAAGTACTTTTGCACAATATAGCAACAGTGGAAAAGTTGTGGCAGTTACTCCACAGTCGAAAACCTGCAGATACCATTTAAAGACTCAGAAAACCTTAAAATTAAAGCAAGAACAGTACACTACAGTCTATAAGCAGCATTAATAAAGTAGATCTCATTGACTTGAAGACAAGGTGATGTCCCAAAGTGCCTGACTTTGCCGAGCAAAACAACAAAAATGCTCTAATTCTACGGCCTACTGCATATCTTTGTGAATTACGGTTTTCAGCCACACTTGCCTCAAAAGGAAAAGATGAATTAATTACTTGGGTTACCATTGTCTTGCTTCTAGTTAGGCAGAATGGTGTAGAGCACAGATACTGAAGTCAGAATGACTAAAATAAAATTCAGACCCAACACCTTCCAACTACATAAGCTTTAAAACACTCTATAAGCCTCGGTTTCCCCATCTGTAACACATAATACTTGCCTCAAAAGTGGCTGACAGGATTAAATGAAATAAGGTATGTGAATTTTTTTAGCATTGTACCCACAATATAGTAAGAATTTTTTAAATTGTCTGTTTTATAATATGAAATAATGAAATACCCATGACTCTCCCCTTAAAAAAAAATAAATTAAAAAACAATTCATCTATATACGCAAGTAAAGGGACCAAAGGGAGACCATTCAATAATTACATAAGATGGGATGAGAGGAGGTGGAAAGAGATGGAGTAGAGTGGAGTGGAACGAGTGGAAGGGAGCAGAGTGAAATGAACCTAAATTTACCAACTAAAACAAAATCTGAATAAAATGCACAAGGCAAAATATAGCAGCAAGCACTATCAGTCTTTTAATCTTTCTCTTTAAATTATAGCAGTAACCCTCTTCTCTTCAACTGGGCTTACTCAAAAAACTGAGGGGTGTCTCCTATATAAAGAGCCCATTTAAAATTCTGCTTAGAGGAATGAAACGTTTGTCTTTTCTGAGGAGCTGGGATGCTTCTACGTGGGATCTTTGTTACTTACAAGGCTCGGGGATATGTTTGTATTTATTTTGAACAACTCCCCCTAGCCTTTGACTTTCCTATACTTTCTGTTCCCCACCCTGTCCTCTTTCTTAAGATGTTTTTGTTCTTTGGTCCTTGTTTCAATGGTCCTGTTGTAACTGTGTCCTTTATTTCAATGGTCCTGTTGTACCTGTGTCCTTTATAAGTCACCACAAATTTCCCTTTAAAAGTAGATGTCATTATATGCATAGCCCATGGACACAGATGGTAGTGTGGTGAGAGCCAAAGGGGGGGGGCAGGGCTGGGTGAAGGTGGGCAAAGGGGGGGAGCATCTGCAATAGTGTCAACAATAAAAAATTGAAATTAAAAAAGCAATGTAAAATCTTTTAAAAAAAATATAGGTGTCATAAAGGAAGGAAGAAAAAGGGGGGGGGGGAGATTTCTTAAAAGTATACCTTTAAATAAGGTCTTCTAAATTTAGGAGCCCTAATCGGGCAAACTCTAGAGTTCATAATTTTTTAAACTTCAACTAAACTACTTTGTAAACCTTAAACAAACAAACAAAAACAGATAAACCAGATCGATTCTCAGCTCCCGCTTCATCAGTAGCCTAAGCGTCGACTCCTGTTTCCTACAGAGGCTCTTTTCAGCCAGGAGAGGTGCTCCCTCTGTCCGCCGCAGCTACCTTCTCAGAGGGCAGACCGCCTTTCCTTCTGCCCTCTCCTGACTGGCATTATTTACCCTCATTTACTCAGTTTCGTTAGAAACTGTCTGTTTCCTATAAAAAGGGAGCGCTGAGCACATCCAGCTTTGAATTCCTGCTAGAGAACCTGCACAGCCCAATGGAACCGTGTGAGGGCTGTGGAAAGTGTTGTGCATTTCTGGGCCTTTCTTTCATCATCGTTCTATACATCACTGCCCTTCCCACCCCCTTTCCCTGGGTCAGCTCTAGCACATAGCAGGCGACTCACAAATATTTCTTGAATAATCAGGAAAACTGTTTTCTAAATTACATTAATTTCTGAGTTTTCTATACCTGAAAAGTGAGAACTTTGTGTGCAAGTCATGATATCATTTTATTTACAATCCTAGAGAAAGCATTCTTAAACTTCCTTCTTGAAATGAAATTTCACTCTGTGTATATTTGATCATGTGTGTATGTGTGTGTCCATAACTATTTTCCTTTCTTAGATTTAGCTAAACAAATCCAAACATGGGCTATTAACGATTTTAATTACTCTCCTATCCATTCAGTCAGGAGTTAAAAGAGCATAAAGAGGCCAATTCAGCTGTGCCATCTGTCACCTTGCCCACTCACACACATGCAGTCATGTATATACAACCAGAAGCCACCCATCAATTGACCCTTGTCTTTTATATTTCATAAATAGCACCTTGGTGGACAGCCTCAGCCTAGAAGTGGCACTTTTCAGTTCTGTGGCAGGTGGCAGGGACAGAGGCTCAATGCCTTCTCTTGCTCTAAGTTAAACATAGGAGGATGACGTTACCTCTCTGGATCCTGACAATGACCCTCCAGATGCTCAGTCCCAAAACGATGGTGGTCAGCAGCCCACACACGATGGCCACCAGCGCCCTGAGGTCACACACACGGCAGGAAGCCATGGGAAAGCCAAACCAAAAATCCACTCCTGAGTGAGAAACAACTAGCTTCTTTTCTTCTCAAGCCAAAAATAATTTTATAAAAATATTTTTTCTTTTTAAAAACCTATCAGTCAGTTGTCCTCATTTTAAAGGATTTTTTAGGGCAATCAGGCAAGATGCAGTCAGAATCACCTAATAAAAGGCACATACTCTGCAATTTCCTCACCTTCACTGAGTGAGAACATGAAAAAAGTGATTGGAGCCTGGGAAAAGGAAGATAATTCCAGGGCAATAAAGAAAAGGGGAGGGAATTACTAACAGGGCCAAAGGGTAAATGTCCTGACAAGCAAGAAAGTGGGGAAGGGAACAGAATAAAAGAAACCAGAGAGGAAATCAGGAAGGCTGTGGACCTGTTGGTCACCTGTGGCTCAGCTTCCTAGGCTTTTGTTAGGAGGCTCTCGCAGAGGGAGAACAGCACACAGACCCCCTCTTGGGGAAATTAAGTAGGGTATCAGCAAGTGGTTAAAGAGCGACACCCACACGTGAGTCCAGTACTGGCACTTCCTAAGGAGCCCACACTTTGACAGCCGCAGTTGGTGCGTGGCATTCTAGGCACAGGGGAAAGCTCTGAAGCCCAAGGTTACAACCCATGTGTTATGGGCTGAGTCCTGTCCCCCTAATGATTCATATGTTAAAGGCCTAACTCCCAGTGCCTCAGAATGTGACCTTATTTAGAAATAGGGTTGTTACAGAGGTAATCAATTCAAAAGGAGGTCGTTACAGCCGGCCCTAATCCAGCATGACTGGTGCCCTCATAAGAGGAGGTTCGGACACAGACATGCCTAGAGAGCAAGGGAATGTGAGGAGGCACAAGGGGAAGATGGCAACACCTACAACCCAAAAAGAAAGGCCTGGAACAGGTCCTTCCCTCCCAGTCCTGCGGGGAACCAACCCTGACTTCCAGCCTCCAGGGCTTGAGACAAGAGGTCTCAGTTGTTTAAGCCACTCGGCTGTTGTACGTTGTTACAGCAGCCGCCGCAAACGGCCACCGCCTGAGTCAGCGTCAGCCTCTGCAGCTGCAGCTCCGGCTCTCTCCGGCCCCGGGCCCCATGTTCTCTTTCTCTACCCCTTCTCCACCCTCAACAGAAAGAATGAATTAATAAATTCACCTTCTCAGAGTTCTATTCCTGGTGGATTAACAACAGTTTTCCAAAAGAGGACACATTTAAGCTGAGTTTTTTCAGCCCCCAAACAACTGTATATTTTCCCCTATTCTCTATAATACCTTATCAAAGTACAGCTTTGGGGGACATGATCACAGGCTCTAACCTTGACCCCACCCAGGGGTCTCATAAACACACAGTGATGTACCTGAAAATGGAAGAACTTAGAGGTAATGCTGCAGAAGCACAAGATAAATGAATGTGAATCCATTATCTCACTGTGAATAGATTTTTAAATATCTGTTTCTGATATATATGCACGTACATGCACAGAAAACGACTGGACGTGTACATAAATCCCTCTTGGAAATCTGAGGAATCTGATGAGAAATGTATTTATTATTTTACACCCCTTTTATGATTTGAAGTTTTTTACCTTATGCATTTACTATTTTTTTCAATTATTATAATAACTATATTTATTATTTCTTCAGTTATAAAACAAACCATTTGCAACAAGAAATGTAAGAAAAAAATACCAAGCACTGTGCTATGCACTTTACATACCTTTATCTCACTTATTCCGTACAATCACCCCCATGTAACAGATATTTTCACCCATTGCATGAATGAAGAAAGGAGACTTGGGCAGGTATTACTCTAAACGGAGTTAAGGTAATTTGGGCAACACTAGGTTACATAAAGGTGACAGTTTCCTTCCACTTATTTTTCAGAGTTTTTAATATGTTCATGTACATTGTGGTTTGTGAAGTTCCCAGTATTGTTAAACCACAGAATCCCTCTCTTGGGAAGCATCCTTAGGACTGTGCTGTGGAGACATGTCCTGCACATTCCGCAGAACAGTCTTGGGTGAACGGCAAGACTGCAGGAACTGCTCCTGGGACCCAGGCTTGCCACATGGCAATTTTTTTTTTTTCTCTTATAGGATTCCAAATATATTGGAGGGGTTATAGTCTAGTGACAGAGAACTGATTTTGGTGGTGCTCAAACACTCTATCTTCTACACTTAATGGAAATGCTAGAAACCTGGGATGCTACAGTAAACGTAGCTTCTTAGTGCTTTCATGTCTTCATCTATATGACCTTGGACAAGCTATATAAGCACCTCAACTTCTGTTTCATGTTTCAAACAACCTAGCTAAGGCTTTTTGTTCCTGAAAATTTCAGTCCTCATGTTATTACTCAGGGAAGAACCAGGTATGTATATGGTGGGGATAGAAGCACTAACCCAGAGCAGATGTTAAAGCCCAATGGGGTAAGGAGGGGGGCTTCAAGGGGGAGGGCAAAGTGTAGGGGCAGGAGACGTCAGATCCCAGGCAGGGCGAATGAGGCATCTGTCATGCGGGGGGGGGGGGGGGGAAGGCAGCCTGGCGTGGGCGTCAGAACCAGGGGATAAGAAAGGTGTCCAGGCGATGGCCCAATGTGGGAATCAAAGCCAGAGCAGGGAGAGGAGGGCATTCCTTCAAAGACCAAGAGGGGTCAGGAGCAGGAGGACAGACAGAGGCATGGGTGGGCTGGAGGGAGGGGAGGTCAGAGCCACAGCGAGTGAGGAGGCATCCACAGGGGTGGCAGTCTGAAACAGGGGTCAGTCCGCACGCAGGCGGAGAAGGCGTCAACACATGGGTGGGAGCGGGGGGTGAGGGTCAGAGGCTGACTGCATTCCAGATGGTCAACCAAACAGGTAAGCATATGAGAATAATTGGAGCCAAGTTCTTTACACTAGGAGAAGGGAGTTACAAATGTGGAAAGGAAGAGGAATTGGATTCCATGAGAATTTGAAAACAATCAGAAATATGAAGAAAGAAAAGCTACGTGCGTGCAGTTAATTCTGAAGGGAAGTGGCTGTCAGATGGATGCATGAGTCAGTTATGAACTTCTTATCCAAAAGAGGAAAACTTATGGCTGCAACAAAGATGAGCATTTCAAAGGAAGGAGCGTGATATTGCTCCTTATTTCTAATACTTGAACTAAATAATTTCCATTGTGCCTTAAAAAAAACCCTGTAGTGTTGGGTTGGAATTGTATGTATGCATACATACAAACTCATTGTATGTATGCATAAATACAAACTCAATATATATATATTACCATGAGTTTATATATATTTCAATATCCACTCAATAAATATATTTATATACAGGGTGGGGCATAAGAAGGTTTACAGTTGTATGGAATATAACACAATAATTAGTCAATAATAATACAGAACTGTCTTGTGTACTCACAACTGTAAACCTACATTTGCCCCACCCTGTATATAAACAATATAGAAGTAAACATAGATGCAAAAGTGTGTTAATACACAAAAAATTATATATGTGCACGTTTATGATATATATCACAAACTTACACACCTATATTCTCTAGCTCTGGTCATTCATAAGGTCTGGAAGCAGTGACAATCCATTAGCAATGAGCACACCTAAAGCCTAGATCTTGACTTCTAAAAATAATTTTCCATTAAAAGGAACGTGGCTCCCTGGGAAAATGGCTAATTCCCAGACGAGGGCAGGGAAAGTCCAAGATGAGCCTAAAATATCTTATGACAGAAAGCGGAGACAAATTCAAGCAATAATGGGTATAAATCAAACAGGCACGAAATCCAGGAAGAAGTGACTCCCTGACACCAGATGAAGGACAATTTCAGCATCAAAATATATCCTTCTTATAACACATTGTAACCCATTAAATAAAATAGGAAATCTACTGAATCTGAAACTCTGAAGGTGGGGCCCAGCAATCTGTGTTTTAACTAGTCCTCCAACGTGATGCCCGCTGGTTTGGTACCACTTTTCATGTAATTCTCCCAAAGGGAGTAAATCAAGTTTGCAGTAAACTAGCAAATAGCAAGAGATTAAATGGCTTTTTTGTGTAATAAGGCATTCCTTTGCTATTGTGTATGGGAGATCTCATGACTTTAATCATTGCCAGATATTCAGATAAGTAAGCTAAATTCATAAGACGCCTATGTTTTTTGTCATCTGTGAAACTACTATTCTTCCATTTATCTTATTCATTTATTTAACCAGATTTTTCATGGGTTTATACAAGAAATGTTAATTTCTGAAATCCCTTTCACAGGAACACCTCTGTTTTATTGCATTTCACTTTATAGCACTTCATAGATGTTACATTTTCTTATAAACCAAAGGCAAGACCTTCTCCCACAAAATTATTACAACTTGCTTTATTGTGATACTAATTTTAATACAGTCGTCCAGAACAAAACCCACCATATCTTCTAGATATGCCTGTATTTCCCTACCATCTGGACTGTGACCCCAGAAGAGAGTTTTAAGTACACAGAAACCTGCTTACCTTACCTCCCATGACATTGATGACAAAGGCCAATCTCAACTTCCCCACCTGCTACACCTTAGAAATGAGCCTCTGAGTTTCTCCATTGGAAAACCTCCCAGTAGCATTTGTTATTCCTTCATTATTGAAAACTCAGAAACCCTTAAACCCACCCTCTTTTTTCTACCTGGTCTTCAGTGAAGGGTAGGGAGAAAGGTATCAACAAAGCTTTTTTTAACCAGGTTACTGACCTTTCTTTGTGCCTTCCCACTACAATGCCTTTGTTCTGCAGGCACCTCCCATGCTCCCCAGACCCAGGTATTCCAGATACCATCTCCGGGGCAGATTGCCTCGTGGAGGGAAAATTAGCATCTGTTTGTGAAAAGTGACTCACTTCACACTAGTAGAAGTTTGTTGCTATGAAACTAAAACATGTACCCATGGAAGATGCTAAACTCTGATTAATGTGACCCTGAATTAACCTCTCTGTGCCCCAGAAGATGAAAAGAAACCCTCAAATCCTTCTTTTAGTTTTAAATTTACTTCTGCATCTTGCTCCAGAGAACCTCAGTTTCTCCATCTCTTCTGACTTGTTCCTTATGTCTTTCTTTTCCCCTTTTCCCCACTTTTATTCTTTCCTCTTAACATCCCCCAAATCTGAGCTGATGGGCACAGTATACGGTCAAGACTGAAAGAAGAGAGAAATGGTCAACCTGGTTAGGTCAAGAAGTATAGTGTAGGAAATAACTTGATTTTTTTTCTTTTTCTTCTAGAAAGCTTGATTCAGGTAAAAGGCAAATCCAGAATTTATAGTAACTATGAGAGTTTCAGCCAAGAAACACTAGTTCCATGTAAACACTAGTACTTCTGAAAGTAGCAATATGAAATCATAAGCTTATCTGCAGCAAGATGAGTTGATATTTTCAATGTCCTGCAGAAATTAGTGTTATTATTTATACCTTAACAAGATAATATTCTGACTCCTAAATATCTCCATTTAGAAAAATTATTCTATAGAAATCGTTGGTGCAAATATCAGTTATCTACTGTTACATAACAGTCCCCTCCAAAATTAAATGATTTAAAACACAGCACCATTTATTTGCTCAAGATCAGGTAGTTTGGACAAGACTCAGCATGGATGGCCTTCTACCATTTAATCATTTAGCCAAGTCATCTGGAAGTTCCACTGGAGCATCAAGGATCAGAGATGGCATTTCTCACGTCTGAGGTCTCAGCTGAGGTGACTAGAAAGGCCAACTTGGCTGGACCTCTCTCTACCTCATGGTTCTCTCTGCTCCAGGACTGTCTCCTCCTTGAAGCCTTTCCAATGTAATAGCCTTGCCTTCTTCACACGGAGGCTGGGTTCCAAGACAGCAACAGTGCAAGCTGTAAGACCTCTTAAGGTCTAGGAGCATAACTTGCTCAGTGTCACTTTTATCACATTCTATTGGTCCAAGAAAATCACAAGGCCAGTCCAGAGTCAATGTTAGAGAGGGCTACAAAAGGAGGCAGAATTCACTGGGGGCTATGATGTTTCATTTCATGTGTCATCTTGTCTAGGCC
Source organism: Miniopterus natalensis (assembly GCF_054644295.1). Taxonomy (NCBI): domain Eukaryota; kingdom Metazoa; phylum Chordata; class Mammalia; order Chiroptera; family Miniopteridae; genus Miniopterus; species Miniopterus natalensis. Next base: position 27,376,220 of record NC_142086.1, read on the forward strand.
ATGGTATCTAGTGATTGGTCAAATATTATTCTAGATGTTTCTATGAAGGTAATTTTTTAAATGATATAAATATTTAAATTTGTAGACTTTGAGTAAAGCAGATTACCCTCTCCCAAGCAGTTGAACGCCTTAATAGAAAAGACCGAAGAAGGTGGAATTCTACCAGCAGACCGCCTTTGGACTCAGGTTACATCAACTCTTCCAGGCTGCCTTCTTAAGAACCTAAGAGCTTACCCTGAAGATTTTGGACCCACCAACGTCCACAATCACATGAGCCAATTCTTTAAAATACATATCTATCTATCTATCTATCTATCTATCTATCTATCTATCTATCATCTATCTATCATCTATCTATCTATCTATCTATCTATCTATCTATCTATCTATCTATCTATCTAACAATCATCTATCTATCCCATTAATTCTGTTTCTGGAGAACCCTAATACAGTAACCATTTTGTGATACCCATCACACATTTTCCAGATAAGGCTCATAATCCACAGAAAGCTTAATAATACTGTATGATACTCAAGGATTTTTTGATCTAGTTAGAGGCCAGGCATATAAAAAGTTAGAGCACACCAAAGATAACAATGTAGAAGTCACTAGTTGATGAATGATTTACTCTACAAGTGTCTACCAGAGGAATGTTGGAATTACCAGTTAAGAAAACTTGCCAACTGGGTGGGGCCATAAAACTGCATAAATGTATAACCAAGCCAAGTTGTTAACAGGTTGCTCAGTGATGATAATGCACTTTATGGTTGGTAATAAAACTTGGGAAATATAATATATTCATGCCTCACATTTAGCTCAAACACATGCTGTATTTTGAAGTCTAAAACATTAAGCTTAAAACTCATGTTAAAGTAATGGAAGTGTTAGTTTTCTATGACTACTATAACAAAGTTCCACAGATTGACTGGCTTAAACAAGAGAAATTTAATGCCTTAAAATTCTGAAGACTAGAAGTCCAAGATCAAGTTATCAGTACGGCCATGGTCCCTCTGAAGGTGCTGGGGAAGACTGCTCCAGCCCTCTCGCTTAGCTTCTGGTGGTTTACTGGCATCTTTGGCATTCCTTGACTTGTAAACACAGCACCCTGATCTGTGCCTTCGTGTTCACACGGCTTTCTCCCTGTGTGAGTCAGTGTCCAAATTTCCCCTTCTTGTAAGGACACTGGTTATATTGCATTGGGGACCACCCTACTTTCGTATGACCTCATCTTAGCTAAACTAATTATATCTACAACAACACTATTTTCAAGTAAGTTCACACTGAGTTATTGGAGGTTAGGACTTCAACATAAGAATGTAGGGGTGGGGCACAATTCAACCCATAACAATGGTTGATAGCATTAATAAATCAGAATCTATGATTTAAAAAAAATAACTCAAGCTATGTCTAGAGTTTGCGGTCTGACTTGTTGCTTGGGTTATGGAAGCTTCCTTTAGAATGACAGCCTGGTACTTTGGCTTATGAGTTGTGTTTCCATGTTTTGCCACTAGAGGGTAGCATCATTCCTGGTGTTGTTTTTTCTGCTGCTAAGCCTGATACACAGTATCTTCAGTATTCAGGTATTCATCCATAATGTAGGCACATCAGAGGTGAAATAAATTCAGACACATTTCTTGAGGGTTGAGGGGTAGAAAAGATATGCTGACACGGTGTGATTTGATCATCAGAAGTGTTTCAGGCCAGAAAGGAGTGGCATGACATATTCAACATAAAGAAAAGCAAGGACCTACAACCAAGACTACTTTACCCAGCAAGGCTAATCATTTAAAAATGAAGGAGAAATAAAGACCTTCCCAGACAAGAAAAAGCTGAAGGAGTTCATGGCCACCAAACCAGTATTACAAGAAATTTTAAAGGGTCTTCTTTAAGAAGAAGATGAAAAAGAAGAAAAAAGACAAAAGAACATAGCTATAAAGAATAAAGTGGCAATAAATACGTACCTATCAACAATCACTTTAAATGCAAAAGACACAGGGTAGCAGAATGGACAAGAAAACAAGACCCGTATATACATTGTCTGTAAGAGACCCACCTTGGAACTAAAGATACACACAGACTAAAAGTAAGGAGAATGGAAAAGATATTTCATGCAAATGGAAATGGAAAAAAAAATCTGGGGTAGCAATACTTATATCAAACAAAACAAACTTCAAAACAAGGGTCATAACAAGAGGCAAAGATGGACACCACATAATGATAAAAGGATCAATCCAACAAGGGGATACAACCCTTGTAGACCCTTATGCACCCAACACAGGAGCACCGAAATATATACAGCAAATCTTGATGGACATAAAAAGAGAGATCAACAGTAATACAGTCGTAGGAGGGAATTTTAACACCACATTGAAACCAATGGATAGATGTTCCAGACAGAAAATCAACAAGGAAACAGGCCTTAAATGACACACTAAATCAGGTGGATTTAATTGATGTTTTCAGAGAATTTCACCCCAAAGCAGCAGAATGTACATTCTCTTCAAGTACACATGGAACATTTTCTGGGACAGACCACACAAAACAAGTCTAAATAAATTTAAGAAGATTGAAATCATATCACACATGCTCTCTGACATAATGGTATAAATCTAGAAATCAATTAACAGAAAAAAATGTAAAAGCACACAAAGACATGGAAGCTAGATAACATGTTACTATACAATGAATGGGTTAACAATGAGATCAAGGAAGAAATCAAAAGATACCTTGAAACAAACGAAAATGAGAACACAACAACCCCAAATGCATGGGACACAGCAAAAGCAGTCCTGAGAGGGTAATTCATGGCATTACAGACCTACCTCAAGAAACAAAAAAAATCTCAAATAAACAATCTAACGTTATACTTAAAGGAACTAGAAAAAGAACAAAGAAAGCCCAAAGTGAGCAGCAGAAAGGAAATAATAAAGATCTGAACAGAAATAAACAAAATAGAGCATAAAAAAATAATATATAAGATCAATGAAACCAAGAGCTGGTTATTTGAAAAGATAAACAAGATTGACAAACCTTTAACCAGACTTATCAGGGAAAAAAAGAGACAGCAAGGTGGCAGAGTAGGTATCTGCAGTACCCGCCGCCTCCCGCAACCACATCAAAATTACAACTAAAATGCAGACCCACCATCACTCAGAGCCTCCTGAGATCTGGCTGAACAGAAGTCCCCCAACCAGGGAGCTGAAGCAGCACCAAGACTGGTAGGAGGGGCGGAGACGCGGGCGGATCAGGGCTGAATTGTGGAGACGCGGCCTCGGGCCCACACCCGGTGCCGCGGGGTAAACCCGGGAGGGAATCTCGGTGGTGGGGGTTTCCCGGAGGAGTGAGGGGTCCCAGCCCCACAGCAGGCCCCCAGCCCAGGCTCCAGGGCAGGGAAGAGACGGCCCCACAACTCCGGGCTGTGAAACCAGCGGGGACTGTCCCTGAGGGTCGCGGAGGCTGCGGGAGCCCCAGCAGCTCCTCCTAAAGGGCCCGGCGCGGACTCACTCGGACGCTCCCTCTGAGCCCAGCGCCGGGCAGCGGCCTGAAAGGACCTGGGACACTCGGGGAGGAACTAACCTGCCTGAGATCCGGGCGAGAGCTGGAGGGGCGGCTTCCTCCCGGGCAGAAGGGCTGGCGGAGGCCATGGCTCCTGTGGCGAGTCCTCCCCGCACACAGCTGGCTGGCAGGCGCCATATTTGAGTCGCCAGCACCTGACTCACACCTTTGGCCCCGCCCTGTGGTTCCCGGGGGCCCCGCCCCTCCCCACCTGCAGCTCATCCAGGCCATTTCCAGGAGCTTTTCTGTGCAAGTGGCCTCTCCAGCCTCATGCTTAGGACTTTCCTAGAATCTCTCAAACAAGCAGCAGCTGCCCCGTATGGCTTGATAAGTGGCCCCAGGCCCGGCACTAGCGGCAGCCTGCACTGGGTCATAGCTTGGCCTCTCCTGGCCACCGCCAAGCCCAGCACAAGTAGCAGCCATCTACTGTTTGCTGTGTAGTTCATGCTGGGTGGCCCTGGGCAAGGCTGACTTTGCACCTCCCAGGAGGCCCCAGAGACAGTGCACCTGGTGGTCAGACTCGACCACGCTGGATTACAACCCTGCCACATCCACGACTGACACACTCAAGAGGAGCACTTGATAAACACCAAAGCTCCACTGAAGTAAATCTTGATCCATCGGGGTGTCTCCAGCACAGCAGCTCTTTGGCTGGAGTTGCAGCTGGTCCTCACAGCTGATTGGCAGAGGGGTCAATTCCTCCCAGTGATGCCAACAGCAACCAAGGCTCAATTACAACAGGACAGTGCACACAGCCCACACAGGGGAGCACCTAGAAGGCCCAGCTCAGGGGACTAGGGAGGCTGAGCCATTGGACCCTACAGGACACCTACTACTCAAAGCCACTCTACAAATTCCAGGAGACATAGCAGCTCTACCTAATACATAGAAACATACACCTGGAAGCAGCCAAAATGTGGAGGCAAAGAAACATGTCACACAAAAAAGAAGAAATCTCTAGAAGAGGAACTAAATGAAATAGATCCAAGCAAGCTAACAGATAGAGTTCAGAATAATGGTTATAAGGATGCCCAAGGATATTAGTAAGAGTATGACAAAAATAATTGAGAAAATCAATAACATAATAAAGGACCAATTTGAAATGAAGGCTACATGAACTGAAACGAAGAATAATTTACAGGGAATCAACAGTAGAGTAGAGGATGCTGAGAATCAAATCAGCGATTTGGAACATGAGGAAACAAAAAACACCCAACCAGAAGAGCAAAAACAAAAAACAATCCAGAAATATGAAGATAGTATAAGGAGCCTCTGGGACAACTTTAAGAGGCCCAACATTCATAATATTGGGGTGCCAGACAGAGAGGAAAGAGAGCAAGAAATTGAAAACCTATTTGAAAAAATAATTACAGAAAACTTCCCCTACCTGGGGAAAGAAATAGACTTACAAGTCCAGGAAGCACAGAGAACCTCAACAAGAGGAACCCAAAGAGGCCCACAGGAAGGCACATCATAATTAAAATGCCAAAGGTTAAAGACAAAGAGAGAATCTTAAAAGCAGCAAGAGAAAAGCAGTTAGTTACCTACAAGGGAGCACCCATACGACTGTCAGCTGATTTCTCAAAAGAAACTTTGCAGGCCAGAAGGGAGTGGCAAGAAAAATTCAAAGTGATGAAAAGCAAGAACCTACAACCAAGATTACTCTACCCAGCAAAGCTATCATTTAGAATTGAAGGTCAGATAAAGAGCTTCTCAGATAAGAAAAAGCTAAAGGAGCTTATCGCCCATCGCCAGACCAGCACTACAGGAAAAGTTGAAGGGTCTTCTTTAAGAAGAAGCTAATGAACAAAAGAATCTGGCAAAATAAATAGATCCGGAGACACTGACGCATGCAACACATGGTCGTATTTCAGAGGGAAGAGGAAAGGGGGGTGGTGGGTGGGAAGAGATTAACCAAGGAAGTTATATGCGTATGTGCATAACCCATGGACACAGACAATAACGCGGTGAAGGCCTGGGGGGGTGGGAGCGAGGTGGAGGGGGTTAATGGGGCGGGGGGAGAGACACCTGTAATACTTTCAACAATAAAAATAAATTTAAAGAATAAATTTTAAAAAGAAGAAAGAAAAGAGAGGACACAAATAAATAAAATCATAAATGAAAGAGAAGTAACAACTGGCTTCACAGAAATACAACAGATATTAAGAAAATACTCTTAACAACCATATGCCAACAAATTGGAAAATCTGGACAAAATGTATAAACTTCTACAAACATATAATCTTCCAAAACTGAATCAGGAAGAATCAGAAAATCTGAATAGATTTATTAGCAACTAATGAAATTGAAGCAAAAGTCCTGGACCAGATCACTTCACAGGTGAATATTACCAAACATTCAAAGAAAAACTAACAGCTATCCTTCTCAAACTATTCCAAAAAAATTCAAGAGCAGGAAAGACTCCCAAGTTTATTTTGTGAGACCAACATTATCCTTATTCATAAACCAGATAAAGACAATACAAAGAAAGAAAATTATAGGCCAATATCCCTGATGAACATATACGCTAAAATCCTCAATAAAATATTAGCAAATTGGATCAGGCAATACACTGAAAAGATCACACACCATGATCATGTGGGATTTATTCTGGTGGTGTAAGGCTGGTACAACATCAGCAAATCAATAAACATGATACACCACATAAACAAAATGAAGAATAAAAATCACATGATCATATCACTAGATGCACCCATTTATGATAAAAACTCTCAGCAAAGTGGGAATAAAGGGAGCATACCTCAATGTAATAAAAGCCACATATGACAAACCCACAGCCTACACTATACTCAACAGGTAAAAACTAAAAATATTTCCCTTAAGATCAGGAACAAGACAGGGATGCCCGTTTTCACCACTCTTATTCAACATAGTACTAGAAGTCCCAGCCACAGCACTCATACAAGAAGAAAAAATAAAAGGCATCCAAATTGGATGAAGTAAAACTGTCATTATTTGCAGATGACATGATACTAAAAATTCCACCAAAAAAACTACTGAAACTGATAAATGAATTCAGTAAAGTAGCAGGATACAAAATAAATATCCAGAAATCAGTGCATTTTTATTCACTAATAATGAACTATCAGAAAGGAAAACTAAGAAAACAATCACATTTAAAACTGCATTAAAAATAAAATATCTGGGAATAAATTTAACCAACAATGTTAAAAGACCTGTACTCAGAAAATTATAAGACACTAAAGAAAGAAATTGAAAGTACAAATAAGTGGAAGCATATATCGTGTTCATGGATTGGAAGAATTAACATCATTAAAATGTCCATACTACCCAAAGCAACCTATAGATTCAATGCAATTCCTATTAAGATATCAATGGTGTATTTCACAGAAATAGAACAAATATTCCAAAAACTTGCATGGAACACAAAAAACCCCAAATAGCCACAGAAATCTTGAGACAGAACAAAGTTGGAGGAATCACACTACCTGATATCAAATTATACTATAAGACCATAATAATCAAAACAGCATGGTACTGGCATAAAAACAGACATATAGATGTATAGAACAGAATAGAGAGCCCAGAAATAAACCAGTGCCTTTATGGTCAATTAATATTCAACAATGGAGGCAAGAACATACAATGGGGTAAAGACAGTCTATTCAATAAATGGTGTTGGGCAATTAGACGGATACGTGCAAACAACGATATTAGACCACCTTCTTATACCATACACAAGAATAAACTCAAAATGAATGAAAGACTTAAATGTAAGAATTGAAACCACAAATATCCTAGAAGAAAACAAAGGTCATAAAATCTCAGACATTTCTCATAGAAACATTGTTTCTGATACGTTTCCTCAGGCAAGGGAAACAAGTGAAAAAGTAAACAAATGGGACGACATCAAACTAAAAATCTTTTGCACAGCAAAGGAAACCATCAACAAAATGAAAAGATAACCCACTGAGTGGGAGAACATATTCGCCAATGATACATCTGAGAAGGGCTTACTATCCAAAATTTACAAAGAACTTACAAAACTGAACAACCAAGGAAACAAGCAATCCAATTAAAAAATGTGCAAAGGATCTGAATAGACACTTCTCCAAAGAGGACACACAGATGGCCAAGAGACTTATGAAAAGGTGCGCAATGTCACTAGTCATCAGAGAGATGCAAGTTAAAACCACAGTGAGATATCACCTCACACCTGTCAGAAGGGCTCCATCAACAAATCAACAAGCAACAAGTGTTGCAAAGAGTGTGGCGATAAGGGAGCCACCGCGCACTGTTGATGGGAATGCAGATTGGTGCAGCCGCTGTGGAAAGCAGTATGGAGCGACCTCAAAAAATTAAAAGTGGAACTGCCTTTTGACCCAGCAACCACACTTCTGGGAATATATTCTGAGAAACCCAAAACACTAATTCCTCCCACATACACACACTGAACAAAGATTTGTCATTTTTGCTTTAAGACTAATGCCTTAAAGGTTGAGAAAATACTGACATCCAGTCTCAGAGCTGTTAGTCGAATTACCTTTAAAAGAGAGTAGAATTCATTAGGGTATCACCTTAATATCTGTAAAAATTGAATAGTCTTACAGATAGGAAATACTGTTCATGAAAGAAAAAGCACAGTATTACATCAAGTCCAGAAGTCTTTACACTTAGAAGGAAATATATTTAAATGTCGTAAGAGCCAAATAATAATGAAATCATACCAGGTGACAGGACAGCCTGGGTGGGGGTTGCAGATTCTCATGAGTAGGAAGAAAAGAGATCGTTTAACGTATGACTGCAGCTCAGGAAGACACCTATAGATGGCTGGGAGACAACTGGTGTGGAGGGTTTGATGTAGTGACTATAAATAGCAGGATTCAGCATGCGCCATTAGGGTCACTGTCAAGAATCCTGTCCCCTTCAATATCAGAGCCCAGTATCTCAACCAGCAGACTCGGTGTTCCCCAAAACTGCCTGGCATAAATGAATAATTTCCTTAACAGTACATCTGTTTTAAAATGGAGTGACTTAGAAATAAATGTACAGAAATGTTTAAGAGAATCAAAACTATAATGTTATTTTGTGTTGAGGAACATGTTTAGAATTTTAGGTATTTATAATTGTAATGCCAGAATAAAAGGCCTTTCTTTTTCTTTGCTGTGGCCTTCCACAGTTTATGAGAAGCACCTGGTCATTAAACCCCAAGATTGTTAGCTCTTCTGATTCAAACAGTCACTCTGTTCTAACTGCAGACAAGATAAGCTCCTCTCAAGGCTACATTCTTGCATTCCCCCCTCCCCTCTGCTGTTTTCACAACTCGGGGATAATTCACACCAAGGAGTCTAGTTAGTAGAAAGTTCCCTTCCCCTTCCCCTTCCAACAAGTCTCTTTTAAACTCTTCATAACTTTTGGTCTAAGCATGTTTTACAGGCTTGGGAAAAATACTGATAAGACACCTCCCTAGGACTTCTGCCAGACTGTCTCCTGGAAAACAAACAAAGTGTAACTTTTCAAGACAACCTCCCTGGTATCTGCTCAACTTCAAGACAACCCAGACCCCTCCCTTCCTTGTCCCCTAGCAACCTACCTGCTTAAAATGCCAGGCCAGCCCTTTGTTTCTAGCCCTTGCACTGCTTAGCAATACACTGGTCCTTTCCCTTGTCAGAGAAAGTACAATAAAGTTTCTTTCTGCATCTCTTGTTTTAGTTGTGAAATCTTTCACATCCCGTCTCACGGGCCCAAACCCTAACAATAATTTTTTTAATGATCTTGCCTATGCAGATTAGAAATCCCATTTACAAATATTCGATTGAGTAACAAATTTAGGCTTATGATGTTAAGATGAATTTTTACTAAGTTTATACACAGTATCGAAACATTCAAGAAAACTTAAGGGTCATCATATTTTTAAGTTTAATAAATTAGATTTATGAGAATAACTTAATTTAGGAAGATTGTCAGTTAATTGAAGGATTAAGAAGGATATCAGCCCAGCCAGTGTGGCTCAGTTGGTTGAGTGTCCCCAGGTGCACTAGGAGGTTGCGGGTTCGATTCCCAGTCCAGGGCGCATGCCCAGGTTGTGGGCTCTATCTCCAGCAGTGGGGACGCATGCAGGAGGCAGCCAATCAACGTTTCTCATTGATGTTTCTATCTCTCTCTCCCTCTCCCTTCCTCTCTCTGAAATCAATAAAAACATTTTTTTTAGAAAGTGTGACAAAAAAGTATATTTAAAAAAAGAAGGCTATCAAAAATATTTAATTCACAAATGCAATTTAAGATGTTTAAAGGGAAGTCTAATTAAGTTTAAAATTGTGCCTGAACATTAAAGTATCCTTAAAATTGAGTTTTAGAACTTGTTAGAATTAAAAATGGAATCATAATAGTCATAAATTGAACTTAAAACTATAAGAAAAAATTAAGTTTTTTCATTTTTACTAGTTTAGCCCAGAAACCCAGTCATTCTATTCACTCCATGTCTTGCCAAGCTTAAAGCGAAAATCTTCCTTTACTGCTATTAATTTAGGGAAAGCTCTTTTCTATCATTTCATGCTTGTCCTCTATCTACTGTGTCAGTTTTCTCCATCTGGAATTCACATTCGTCAGAACATAGAATTTCTAAATCTATTCTCTATGCATAAGAACTTTTATACTTTCTATCTATTGACTTCCTGCGTTTTGGAAGAACTCACTTCACAGCTTTTATTTTCATTGTTCCTGTGGTCCACAGTGACACTTGCACTACCTTATTGAGAATACAACCTTGATTAATAAGCCCTATTGTGACGAAATGATGATAGGAGTACGTCCAGATGGCTGTGACCCAACCTCCCATTTCAACAATGAGCTGGAAGCTAACGCAATCAGAGGCTGGAGTTTCCCAAGCAAAGGAGATTGCAGGTTACAGAAATCACTGAGGAGTTGGTATGACATCAACAGCCAATCATAATTTTGCACTGAGTTATATAAATAGTTTCTTTACTTTTAAACACAATCAAATGCAAGCAAAGGAAGTAAGAGATATCCCCAACAGTGGGACTGGGAAAGTTTAGGAACTGAGACCCCAGATTTTTGGAAAAGTTGAGATAAAATACAAATAAAAGTAAGGGAAGTCACCCTTCCCCGGCCCCTTCCTTTGTGAAGGCTTCCATAAAATTACAATAATGGTGTTCAACTTTATTGACTTCAGGGACTAGAGGCAGAAAGCCCCAGACTGTGGACTTAGACCTGAACCAAATGTTCCTCTTCTGAGAACTCACTGGGGTGCATCTCACTCTATTCTCTCGGTGCAGAGTATGGAGGAATGAACACTTCTTCTCTTTCATAAAGACTGTTGGAATATTTGCATTTATCAGTTCTCAAAATTCCAGCCTTAATCTGCTTCATGATAATTATTTCTAGAGTTCCTGCTCAGGCCTAGATGCCAGCAATGCCATTTTCATTGTAACTGCCGCTGATGGCTCACTCTCCCCCTTCCCCTTCTCTTTCTTTATTTTTAAATTGTAGCTGACATACAATATTATATGTTTCGGATGTACAACCCCTTGATTAGACATTTATATAACTTATGAAGCGGTTACCTCGGTAAATCTAGTACCCATCTGACACCATATATAGTTATTACAATATATTTGCCTATATTCCCTATGCTGTACCTTACATACCCATGACTATTCTGTAACTACCAATCTATACTTCTTAATCCCTTCACCTTTTGGATGGCTGACTCTTTTGAAACACAAAGTTACCAAAGTCACAGAAACTTGCTACACTAGAAAAGACCCCTGAGATACAGGACACATGTGGGGCAGAAGGCCACGATTACCTGAGGACCTCGGCATGTGCGCCTTTCATCTGCCAGAACTGCAGTTGGTTTTATTGCATTGTTCAAGATCAACGTTTAGGCATCCACATCAATTGTTTTCAACCCTTACATTAAAAAATAAATGTGTCTGCCTGGCCAGCTTGGCTCGGCTGTTGACCATCGATCTACGATCCAGGAGATCGCCTTCAATTCCCTGTCAGGGCACATGCCTGGGTTTCAGGCTCAATCCCCAGTAGGGGGTGTGCAAGAGGCAGCCGATCAATGACTCTCATCATTGATGTTTCTATCTCTCCCTCTCCCTTCAGCTCTCTGAAATCAATAAAGATATATATTTAAAACATAATAAGTACATGTGCCTGAAAACTTGTGAATAGAAAAGCTAATGTGTATAGAAAAAATACCAAATGTCCGAAATTATTTATTCATTTAATAACCTTTACATCTTTAGTTATTTCATTGATACACTCAGAACAATAGGATATACAGTGAGCTATAGGAGATGATCACCCTCTATACTGCATTGTATAGACCTTCCTAAATGCTTTCCTGCGGAACAAAGATAGCACATCTTTCTCATCACTTTTCTAAACTAATAATTTAAGCAGAAGAAACATTTGCTAGTTAAAAGGGAAAATAAAAATAACTGAGTCAAATTAATCTAAAAAAAAAAAAAAAAAAAGAATGTATCCAGTTCTTTGGCCTAAACAATGCACTCACCTTCCTCTTCAGTGTCACTGTAATCATACCAGACCAGGACAGCCTCCTGGATTTGTCAGTGCTTCTGGGATGGCAGGGAGCCCAAAGGATTTAACTGCCCACATTTCACTTCCAGCTGCCCGCTAGACTGCCTCTTTTCCTCCATATTTGAGTCACCCCTCAAGGATTCCTGGAGCCCTCCTTACCCTTTCTGTCATGGCAGAAACTGGCCGTCGACTAACATTGTAAAAAATTAGCTATCTCCATGCTTCAGGTTTGTCTCAGAGACTCTATATTTATAACATGTGGCATTCAGAAAGGGCCCCATGATTCATCCAATTCAATTCCCTTACTTTAAAGAGAAGGACATGGTGATTGCTCAAGCCCTAGAGGCTGGTTGGTTAATGGTAGAGCCAGAATTAGAAACAAGATTTCTTGACTTTCCACTGGGGTTTACTTAGCCCACAGACCATGTGAGGGCTCTGACGTTTTACCCAGATATTCCATAAAAGCTATTCCTTATTTTAACCCTTCAGCTATTTCAGCAGATGGGATGGGATGGTGGCCATGTTATGCTATTGATGACTTTTTACTCTATAGATAATATCACGACTCTCCTTTCCCAGTCTCTTATGGCTTTGCGACCATATGTTCTAGGGATCATCCCTTTTATCGTCTCCCAAAGAGTGTCTAGTTCAGGATGACTCTGGTTCACTTTTCCCAGAGGAGAAATTAGGTGTTACAGAAAGACAAGTCTCATCAAAAAAAGAATTTTGGTGTCACACAGTTTTCTCTTCATGATGTAAAGGGGGGGGGTGCATTTGAAAAACAACGATTTGGGGTATCTGAACCAAGGTCCACGTATTCATTTATTTCTCATTGCAACAACAAGATAAACAAGTGTAGTTCCATGTTTAACAAGTACAAATGGTAGTAAGCCCAGGAACCTTGAGCATATCTATAAGGCAAAAAAACACACAAATGCTTTTCATAGTACGAGCATCAGACTTGAGGTGACCTGGGAAGAGTCACTCCAGGTCCTGAAGACCAAGTCTGATGTGTAAAATGAACTTATCATCTGAAGTATTTTCAAACCTAAAATAAAACATTAAAATTCAAATACTTTAACAGAAGTCAAAATATGTCCAATATACCTCAGGAAGAATCATCCTCAGCCAAACAAAAGGTCAAGAAACAAAAACAATGCAAAAAAAAAAAAAAGAAAAAGAAAAGTTCATCCAGAAAGACAAGATGCCCATCAAAATCACATCTCTTCTTCTGATTCTTGTTCTCGTTCAACATTTTTCAGGAGTCCAACTTCTGAGGGGCAGAACCTGTTAAGTCGAGATTTAACCAACCTGAGGAGAATGAAAGGCATCTCAGGTTATGGTGTTTAAGATTAAAAGCCCAGAGCAGTACATATTTATAATTCAACAAACTCCAAATTTTTTGTGCAAGTGGGAGAAGTACCCCAAAAGAGAATATCACTTTTAATTTGTCTTTGGATATACCTGAAAATTTTTTGTGGATTAAATTAGGGTAAAATAAGTAAACAGATTCAATGTCGCTTTTGAATGCATAACATGATTATTTGATTAGGCATCAGAAGATGCCTAATTATTCATAACTTTTATCATTTCTAAAACAAACAAGACAACCTCTGGGCTGTAGGAAGCTCAGATGAAACCAAGCTCAGCCGAGCTTTTCCAAGTCCGCACCTAGCTGTGTATTCTAAGTAGGAGCCCTCTTCTGAAAGGAAGTGCACAAAGGCATCTCCTTCCCCACGTCAAATCTGGGCTGTATTGCGGCCCCTATTGGTGCCTTCAGAGAGCTGCTTTTGTGCAAGCCACAGGCTGCTCCACTGCATGTGATGGTCCATGATGAATTAAGAAGTTAGAAGAAGTGCACTCTATCCTTGTGACTGTTTTCGTAGATTAATAGAATCTATCGGATGGGGGGAAGCAGCAATGATAATTTTTGACATTGGAAGATGCTAAGCTTTTTAGCAGCAGAAACTCAGCAGGCTCTCCCCTTCTCTGATGTTAGTAAGAATTAGAAAAAGTTTTTTCTGTGCATGATTGTTTGTAAAAATGTTGTACTGTGACCATATCAATAAAATATAGTTAACTTCCAGAAATACATAGGAATATGCAAACAAACCTGATAAAACGAATCATCAAAATCATTCTAGTTTTATGAAAAACTCCCAGTCTGTCTGCATTTTTACCCTTATTTTCTGCCTTTCTTCTTCTCCCAATGAAGGTCTGGCCTACCTCTATCAATATGCATTGTCTTTACTTGTGCTCTGGATCCCACTATAATATAAGGTTCATAAGAGCTGAGACCTCATCTTATTTACTGCCCTAACCCCAGCCAGAGTCTAGAACAATGTCTGGCATATAATAGTGGCTCAATACACATTTGATAAATCAATAGCCTTTGGAGCCATCTACCAGGAGTTCATATCACTCACCTGTTCATAGATAATTCATAATTCTTCAGTCACTTCCCACTCAGCACTAACTCTTCCAATACATAACAACAACTGAGCAGTGTTCAGTAACATCTATTGACTCACCAAGAGCCAAGGAAAACTCAAAATCACTTGTCTTAATTATTAATTGACAATTGATGCTGCTTTGCTGCTTCCAATGTCCTCAGTTCCTCAAGGCATAGTTCTCATAAGTCTTATACTTTCATGTTAAAGTCTGGGACAGCGTTTGTGTCACTTTTTAAAACCCACACAGTTATTTCTTTTCTTTCTTTTTTTTTTCTGTCCTCACCTAAGGATATTTTTTCCATTGCTTTGCGTGCAACCGAGGTATGTGTGTGCCCTTGGCCAGAATCGAACCCAAGACTTTTCAGTCTGCGGGCCGACACTCTAACCACTGAGCCAAACCGGCTAGGGCTCCACACAGGTACTTCCACATTGTACAACTTCAATGCATGCTAAATGAAATGGATTAATTTGTTACTTTATTCTTAGATTTATTCCTGATTACTTTTGTGGAAAATAAAACAAAGACATGGCTGCTTATTACAAATTGTTAACACAGACCCTAGTGGTTTCTCCTGTTCCCCCTTCCTCCTCTCTGGATTGTATCTGCTGTTGCTACAAGCTGTGAAGATGAATTTTCAGATGCTTTAAACAGGCTCTATCTGCACCTTGTAGCTCTAGGTATTGGCACATGCAGAAATGGCCACTGGATACAGATTGAGGGATGGAGTAAGAAAAGGAAATGCAAATAATTACTAGTTCCTGGAATGACGCAAATCCAGGGAAATAAGGTCAAGGTGTGTCTGGGCTTTTCTTTGCATATGTTCTCCTCAATTAATATGGGAAAGAACAGAGCTGAGACTCTGGGTGTACTTCCAGAGTTTATCGGGAAATCAAACTTCTGGAAGGCAAATCATCATATGCCTGGAATTTTGTCATCTCTATTTTGTTCTTCAAAATGGCTCACATGAATCATTGCTTGGAAAACCAACCCGAAAATGGTAATATTTTTCAACCCATAGAGAAGAGCTTTTGAAATAGTTCTGTGTAACAGAGGTGTTTAAATATGAAATTCAGTAAAAAGTAATAAGATTTCCAAACAGATAGGTTTCTCCTATGAGCTGTCATAATCAAGATTGCAAGCATGGAATTGGATGAGGCAATCTTTGAACCATTTTTCTGGAAAACTGAGAAGTTTTTCTGGAAAACAGCTTCATTTTTCAGAGATTTGGGGGGCAGTGGTTCCATAACTTCATTTCGTTTCTGTGGTAGGCAGTTAGACGGACATGAGCAGAGTAAAAACGATGGGCCAAGTACAGAAGGTCACCAGGGTGGAAAGTCCTGGATGCCTAGAAAAGGACAATTGTAGGGCGGGACCTCACCCCCAGGGTGACCTTTTCTCCCCTAGCATATTGTTAATCATGTGGTTTGGACCCCCTGACCTTTCCTCCCTAGAGATAATATTTAGGCCTCAGTTATATTTCAGCTCCAGGCCCAAAAAAGCAGCAAAACCAGACAAACAACCCCACAGGCTGACCTCAGGACCAGCTGCATTGAATAAAGACCCCTTGCCCTGGCACCAACCAATCAATCAGTGGAGACCTAGAGAGACCTTGAAAGAACACACTTGGAAAGCTGCTGAATATTCTATTGAGATCTTCCCCTGGGTGCTCTCCTAAAATCTCTATCCTTAAAATCTATAGGATGGAGGATCCAGCACACTCACTCCTGGGAGCATGCCTGCACCTTTCCCTTCCCCTTCAACCTCCCCTCCTGCTTGGAGATTACCATTACCTTCCTCACTCCCAATCTCCAAGGGCCCTTTCTTTGCCTCTATAACTTGTTTCCTAAGCCGATTTATTCTATGAATTACTTCTTCCACCTCTGTGATTTGCCAAATAAATGTTCTCTTATAGTTTGAGTCTTGGCTCTGAATTCTTTCCTAACCAGAACTCATGTACCGAGGTTGCTGAATCCAGGTCCTAACTGACCCCATGAGTCTAACACCTGGTGCCGTTCCCACTGCCTACAACACTTCCATGGTGATTTTTGTGTTATGTCAAACAAATTCTGATACAATGTCCTGAAAAATCCACCACCTATCACTGAATCATAAACCACTCAACAGTCAAACCCTGACAAGATTTTCAAAGCTCCTCGTCACCACAGGACTGAATTAGCTTGCCATGTGACATCACTGCAAGTCAGTACTGACTATTCATGACATTTTTTAAGCTATTGCTTAAGTTCATATAAAAATATGTCAGAACATGAGCTCGTCTTATATTTTCAAGAGCAACATGAGAACAAAACTTAAAAGCATATAAAACATGATTTCCAAACAAATGAAGCATATATTCAAGTAACTCTGAAATAGATCTATTAAAACAGATTAAGTGTTTGTTGAGTACCTACTATATGCTTGACAGTGTTCCAAGAGCTGTGAGAAATATGAAAAGGGTCTTTTGCTCAAGGCAACACTATCTAACACTAACAGATAAGACTAACATGAGCTACGCCCAAATATCACATGATAGATCACAATTGTTAAAATGAGTGGTAGAGACTAAAATGTTATAAAAACTCATGAAGGAAGATAAGCAAGGGCTAGGATAATCACAGAAGTTTTGTAGAGGGGATAGGCATTTATTTTGATATGCCAGGTAGAGGGAACTGCGTGGTCAAAAGGTTAAAGGGAGGGGAGACAGGTTGAAAAAATAAACATGGAGTTTCTGGTTTCCAGAGAACTGTAAGTGGTTATGAGTCATGAGAGGTCTGAAGATTTCTGAAACAAGAAAAGACCGTAGTCTTCTTTTGGCTCTGGAAAGGAGATGACATGCAGTAGAGAGGCTCCCTGAATGTTGGCATTGGTCTTGGAGGCTGCCCAGCCCCTAAGGAGATGAGGCCCAGATGTCAGCCTAGAACAACAGAGGAAGAAGCCAAGATTCACTCAATAGCAGAGCCAGCCTTAACAACCAGCTCATGCACATGCTTTAGGGAAATGGAATAGGACTCATAGAAATTAATCAATGAGAAGATAAAATTTCCAAGCACCAAAAGCACTTAGATCTCTAGGAAGAGGCAACTATGGATCAAAGTGGGCTGATCCAAAGCCTAGCAGATACATCTGGGAGCCATTTTCCTGAATGGTTTCCTTACTCAGAAAACCAACACCAAAGATGCTTCAGAAGCTCAAAGAAGCACAGAGCAGGAGAGGTGACATGGGACTTGAGTCTAGAGAGAAGAGTAGAAAGCTAATTTTGGTGGGGGCTGAGACTCCACTGGACCAAAAGCAGCTACTACATTTTAGGAATCTAGAGAACCTGCTAGTTGTGTACTGTCCACCTGGTGGTCACAATGAATATGGATATTTAAATTAATTAAAGTGAATGCAACACTAGGAACATGTCAACATGCTCAATAACATGCAGCTCATGGCTATGATAAAGAAGGCTGCAGATAAAGAACATTTCTATCAGTGCTGAGGTCTAAAGGATTAGGTATTAGAGGCTGCGTGCCTAGTAGTTAGGATCAGCCTATCCACTTATGGTTTGGCATTAGCTACCTTGGAGAGAGGGCCCATGTTCACCCCCTTCTAGTCCTACTCATCCTTCAAACTTCAGCTTAATTCTCAATTGTGAGGAGGCCTCCTCTGATTTCCAATAGTGCTTTCTTCTTCTACTATTTTCACTTATTGCATTGCACTTAAATCATTCATCTCTCCCCAGAGGGTCTATATTTATGCATTTTTGATACAGAAGAAAAAAGAGAAGAACAACACAAATAACTTTCTTTGAGCTCTTTTTATGGCCTGAGCAGTTTAAATACATGATCTTATTTAAGTTCTGTTATTATCCCCATTTTGCAAACAACAAAACTAAGACTCAATGTGGTTAAATAATCTGCCCAAAGTCATACAGCTATAAGAGCAGAGCAGGAATATGTGTTCTTATCAATCAGCTCTATTGCTCTTCACCCATGATATTGTATCAGGGCCCTTGTAAAAAGATGTATTGTTCAAACGAATCTTACTTTTAGAAATATCAGAGTAAATGTAAAATGAATCAGATACTCAAATTTAAGGGAGACTAAATGACACCAGCCCTGGCAGGTGTGGCTCAGTTGATTGGGCATCATCTGGTGCATCAAAAGGTTGCCAGTTCAATTCCCAGTCAAGGGCACATGCCCAGGTTGTGGGCTCAATCCCCAGTAGGGGGAGTGCAGGAGGCAGCTAATCAATGTTTCTCTTTCATTGATGTTTCACTCTCTCTCCCTCTCCCTTCCTCTCTCTCTAAAAATCAGTAAACTATTCTTTAAAAAATAAATGACACCAAGTTTGGGAAATGCTATAATTGATGTACACCTAGGCAAATGGAGGGCTGCAGGTGTGGGGAGCACCATTCATTAAAGGAAGGAACATTTGCAAAGGCATGGAGGCACAGAAGAGTATGTTGAAGGACGATTCATAGGTCAGAGGCACAGCAGAGACACTGCTGAGCTATTCTAACTTTAAGCCAGCATTCATTCTTTCTATTGGAAAATTCTGTGTTTGTAGATAAATTTCTGCTATATTACCCTGTTTGGCGGAATGCTAAGGAATAAAATCTCCCTTTGAACTTTAACTCAGTACTATCAAGTCTTGTTGATCATATACCAAGGAATAGAACTTCCATGAACAAAATTCACTAACTTACCAGGTGACAAAAGCATAAATCACTCCAATGACGATAAAGGTGAATGCATAATGCCAACAAAAGCATATGGTGAGAAACATAATGTTGTCATGATCCAGTAGATCCCATGCAGGACCTCCACTGGGGGGATAAAGGACAAAACCAATCTGCAATTTAAAACAAAAAGCACACATTAAAATAATCAACCACATTTCAAAATGCTTGGTTCCAAGATTAATGGTAACCAAGATAATTCCCATTATCTGAAATGCTACAGAGAAGACATCAGGTTTTATTGCCTGTTTTAGTAATATAAACAGTACCTAGTAGGTCATATTTTGGAAAAAAAAAATTTAAGGACATTTAAAGGTTAATTTCAAAATATGAATAGTAATCATCTCTGGGGATTGGTAGACTTTCAGAGAATGTACTTAAGTATCTAAATTGTGCAGTTTCACTTGGTGACTTCAAAATCAGAGTCCAAAACAAGTTTTAAAATAAATAAATGCTCACAGCTATCGCTATATTTAATGATAAAAGGCTGAAAGCTTTCCCCTTAAGATCAAGACAAGACAAGGTGTCTGATTTCACCACTTCTATTCAACATTATACTAGATATTCTAGTCAGAACAATTGAGCAAGAAAAATAAATAAATGACATCTAGATTGCAAAGGGAGAAGTAAAATTATCCAATTTCACAGATGACACACACACACATATAAAACCCTAAAGAAAACACCATTAGAGCTAATAAATTAATTCAACATACATGCAGGATACAAAATTAACATACAAAAGTCAGTTGTATTTTCAAACACATGCAATGAGCAAGCCAAAAATTAAATTAAGAAAACAGTTCCACTTGCCATAGCATTGAACAGAATAAAATATAGAAATAAATTTCTAAATATTTTTATTGATTTTGAGAGAGAGGAAGGGAGAGGGAGAGGGAGAGAGAAACATTGATGTGAGAGCAAAACATCGATTGGCTGCCTTCTGCATGCCCCCCACCAAGAATTGAGCCTGAAACCCAGGCATGTGCCCAGACCAGGAATCAAACCAGCTACCTTTTGGTGCATGGGATGATGCCCAACCAATTGAGCCACATCAGCCAGGGCTAGAAATAAATTTAATAAAGGTGGTGCAATACTTGTACACTGAAAACTATAAAACATTGTTGAAAGAAACCAAAGAAGATCTAAATAAGTGAAAACACATCTCATGTTCATGGACTGGAATATTTAACATTAAGGTGGCAATAACTCCCCCAAAAATTCCAATAGTCTTTTCTGCAGAAATGGAAAGCTGATCCTAAAACTCATATGGAATTGCACAGGAATAAAAATAGCCAAAACAACCTTGAAAAAAAAGACACACACAAAAAAGTTGTAAGACTTACACTTACTGATTTCAAAACTTATTACTTCATGACTCTCAATTCTGTTCCATTGGTCTGTGTTTAGCCAGTACCATACTGTTTTGCTTACTGTAGCTTTATAGCATACTTTGAGGTCAGGGAGAGTGATGTCTCTGGCTTTGTTCTTTTTTCTCAGGATTGCTTTAGCTATTGGGAGTCTTTTGTGGTTCTACACAAATCTGATGTGTGTTTTTTTTTGTTTTATTTCTTTAAAAAATGACATTAGGATTTTGATGGGGATTGCATTAAATCTGTATATTGCTTTGGATTATATGGACATTTTTAACTGTGTTGATTCTTCCAATCCATGAACACGGAATATCTTTCCATTTCATTGTGTCTTTTTCAATCCCTTTTAATAATGCTTTGTTGTTTTTAATATATAGGTCCTTCACATCCTTTGTTAAATTTATTCCTAGGTATTTTATTCTTTTTGTTGCAATTGCAAAAGGAATTGTGTGTTTTTTTCCATTTCTTTTTCTGAAATTTCATTGATAGCATACAAAAAAGTGGATTTTTTTACACTGATTTTGTATCCTGCAACTTTACTGTATTTGTTTATTGTTTCTAATAGTTTTTTGGTGGAGTCCGTAGGGCTTTCTATATACAGAATCATGTCATCTACAAAATGTGACACTTTTACTTCTTTATTCCCAATTTGAATGCCTATTATTTCTCTTGTCTGATTGCTCTGCTTAGGACTTCCAGAACTAAGTTGAATAAGAGTGGTGAGAGAGGGCATCCTTGTTTTGCTCCTGATTTTAGAGGAGAGCTTTCGGTTTTTCACCATTGAGTATGATATTGGCTGAGGGTTTATCATATATGGCCTTTATTATATTGATGTACTTTCCTTTTATACCAATTTTATTGAGTGTTTTAATCATAAATGGGTGTTGTATCTTATCAAATGCTTTTTCTGCATCTGTTGATAAGATCATATGATTTTTATCCTTTATTTGTTAATGTGTTGTATTACATTGATCTATTTGCATATGTTGAACCATCCTTGTGTCTCTGGAATGAACCCCACTTGATCATGATGTATTATTTTTTTAATGTATTGTTGTATTTTATTTGCTAGTATTTTGTTTAGGATTTTTGAATTTGTATTCACCAGAGATACTGGTCTGTAGTTTTCGTTTTTTGTGTTATCTTTGCCAGGTTTTGGTATCAGGGTTATATTGTCCTCACAAAATGTGTTAGGAAGTATTACCTCTTCTTCAATTTTTTGGAAGAGTTTGAGGAGGATAGGTATCAACTCTCCTTTGAATGTTTGGTAGAATTCACTAGTGAAGCCATCTGGTCCTGGACTTTTACTTTTGGGGAGGGTTTGGTTTTCTTTCAAAGGGAAAGCCTTTTTTTTTTTTTTAAAACCTCACCAGAGGATATATTTTTATTGATTTTAGACAGAGAGGAAGTGAGAGGGAGAAAGAGAGAAACATAGATGTGAGAGAGAAACATCGATTGGTTGCCTCACTTATGCACCCCAACGAGGGATTGAACCCACAACCTAGGTATGTGACCTAACTGGAAATTGAACCTGGGACCCTTCTGTGTACGGGATGACCCTCCAACCAACTGAGACACACCAACCAGGACCTCTTGGAGAGGTTTTTGATGGTTGTTAAAATTTCCTCACTGTTGAACAGTCTATTTAGATTTTCCATTATTTTATGATTCAGTCTAGGAAGGTTATACATTGCCAGGAACTTACCCATTTCTTTTAGGTTATTGAATTTGGTGCCTTATAGTCGTCCATAATATTCTAGTATGGTCCTTTGTATACCTATGATGCCTGTAGTAACTTCTCTTTCATTTCTGGTTTTGCTTATATGGGTCTTATGGTTCCAAGAGTCTAGGTGTATATTTTCTCTAATCTGCCTGCACATTGTTTATGCACTAGTTTAAGCACATATGGAGAAGTAGCAAGAGAAAAATATAGTGAAAAGAAAATCACTATGTAGGATTATTAGCTTAAGAGACAGTTTTGGCCATAAACATTCATATATCACTGCAACAAAACATGGACGCATAATAAATTTACCTAAGTCCCCAGACTTTTTTTTCACTTTCAGAGGAATCTCATGATGGGGAGAGGTAGTGTGGCTAAACCTTCACTTCCTGCCAGTGTGTGTTTGCGTTGGTGTTAAATGTTCCTTTTTCCTTAAGGCTTCATACGTTATTTGGTCTGGCCACCAGGCAAAAAAAGAAACTAGTCTAGACACACGGATAAGTAGAAAAAATTTTAAATAATCACAGGTTGATGCCCAAAGACCTCAACCTCATAGCTCTTCCTCAGAAAAGTTTTAGGAGAAGAAAACATTATTTCTCTGCCAAAGGGGCAACTTTAAACCAATAGACCCTCAGTTGTGACAGCCCACATCTTCCTTCCTCAGATCTTTAACTAATTATTAATTATTAATGTACACTAATCAGTTTAATTAATTCTGCTTTTATCTTTATTATTCTTTTCTTCAACTATCTTTGAATTTCCCCTTTTGATCTTTAACAAACTTGAGGTAGTAAATATATGTAGAACCCTGAACCCAAAAAGACAGAATATACTTTCTTTTCAAATACGTGGAACATTTGCTGCCACTGACATTGGGCTATGTCCCAAAGGAAGTCTCAACACATTTCAAAGAGAACACATCCTCTGACTGAAAGCAATTAATTAAATTGGAAGTGAATATGCTCTAGCCAGTTTGGCTCCGTGGTTAGAGTGTTGGCCTGCAGACTGAAGGGTCCCGGGTTCAGTTGCAGGCTCGATCCTGGCCCTGGCAACTAGTTGATATGTCTCTCTCACATCATGTTTCTCTCTCTCTCCCTTCTACTCTCTCTTAAAAAACAATGGACAAAAATATCCTCAGGTGAGGATTAAAAATAAAAATAAAAAAATTAATTGGAAGTGAATAATAAGAAGAAAAATGATATTTTTGGAAACTTAAAAGTATACTCCTAAATAACTCATATATAAAAAAGGAAAGCACATGCAAAAATGCAACATTCAAAATTGCCCAAGAGTGAAAACTACCACACATCAAATCTTAAGGGAGGTAACTAAGCAGTGTGTAGAGGAAAATCTATAGCCTTAAGTGTATTTGTCTAAGAACACGAAAGATTGAAAACAAATGAGCATTCAACTAAAAAAAAAAGAGAAGCAGAATACAGACTAATAACATTAAAGCAAAAAATGAAAGTAAGGAGAAATTGACAAACCCATAACTATAATACAAATACTTTAAAAGACTTCAATCAAAAAGTGAGGTATCAATGGGTTGAAGGGATTGAGAAGCACAGACTGGTATTTACAAAATAGTCACAGGGGTGTAAAGCACAGCATAGGCAATGTAGTCAATAATATTGTAATAACTATGTATGGTGCCAGGTGGGTACTGGAAATATTGGGGGGAACACTTTGTAAAGCAAATTATTTTCCAACTACTATGCTATAAACCTGAAACTAATACAAAATAATACTGAATGTCAACTGTAATTGAAAAAAATTAAAAAGGAATATAGAATGTATAAACAACACAATTAAAGAGTTACAAAAGCCTGGCTTCGTTCCTCACTTTAAAAGGAATTCTTTTAGTTTAGTTCCACTGGAACCAAACAACCAACCATCACTGTGTGCTCTAGACCCGGAGCCCACAGGCCTACAGGCCAGAGCTTCTCCCGCTGTGCAGTTCTGTTCTGCATCTGGCCCACAAGGGGGCTTGCCCTGTTTTTGTTCATACTATTTAACTGCAGCTAGGCATTTTTAATTTTTTAATTTTTTGTTTGTTTATTTTCTTCTTTTAATTTCTTTTTTATTTTTATAAGTAGTTTTGATATTTTATCTGTCATTGTTATATGTATGGAACAGAGGAGATACACTGAAATGTAAAGTCACTGTGTCATCTTGACCGGAAGTTATCTCTTCAAAAATGTTTTAAATTCAAGATTCCAAAATGGTGGCAGATTGAGTAGAAGCTACACTGACACTCTCCCAGGACCAAACTGGAATTACAACTAAAATATGGAAAAAACATCCTGAATAATCAACTGCAACTGAAGACTAGCTGGAGAGCACCCTCATAACCAAGGAGGAGAAGTGGAGACGGCAGAGAGACTGCCTTCAGGTGGCACCAACACGCAGAAGAGGGCAGAGCCAAGAGCTTCTTAGAGGAGGGAAGTGATAACTGGACATGACTCCAGCAGTCCACTCTACTTTGGCATTTATTATGAGAGTTAAATAAATCTCCTTATTTTTTGTCATTAAAAAAGTTTTAAATTTATCTTTATTTGTCAATAGGTAATAATACATACACACGGTAAAACATCCCAACCAGGAGATATAGAATGCATAATGATGTTTCATATTCCATTCTATTTATGTTCTCAGAAGATGACAAATAATCTAAAAAAAACCAACTTCTCTATGTAAATTGACCAATTATTAATTTTATCACATTATAGGACATTTGTTACTTTTCCTATATCATTTTTTCTTCAAAGTGACTCTGAAATGTAGCCCCTCTTTACTGGCCTCTGCTCCAACAGCCTTTCTACTCCTCACATGCTTAAATACACATCTTTCCTATCCTCTGTTTTGACCATGATGTTCCTCTCCCCCTTGCCTGCCAAAGCTTCTTCTCATTCCTCTTGTGAAATTCAAGTTCCTGAAATAACCTCATGGTCCCAAACCCCTGCTCTCTCGTGACTAAAAATCACTTCTAAGGAGTCTTTCCTGATTAAACTACAGGAAAATGATTTCCCATTTTCCGTAAAATACCTGTTCACCGATTGGAATATAATTTTTCAACAACACATGAAGGTTAGGAATTTGATGGAGTAAAACGGAAAGAACCTGGGATTTGGGGTCACACACCCACATTTAAATTCTGCTTCCATTATTTTGTGACACTGGGAAAGTAACTTGGTCTCTTTGAGTTTTCCTTATCAGAACATGCTGAGAATGATAATATCTAACTTACAAGTCATTGTAAGGACATAATGAAACAATATGCGCGTGAAAGACCTGTATAGTTGCTGGCCCTTAGTTGTTTCTCAATAAATAGTAGTTTCCTCCATTTTCTGCCTTTCATATTTTTCTCAAGCTTACTATCCATTAGGTTGTAAGTTGCTTTCGCGTCAGGAACTACTTCCAACTAAAAGCACCAGCTCAGAGTTCCTACACAGTGGATGGCCAGGTGGGTGATGCAGATGGGCACGCCCCGCTTCATTGCCCACTGCTGTCATTGCTCCCGCCAGGGTTGCTCTTGGAGGCCCACATTCTCGCTACAGCAGCACATCAGGAGGAAGTCTCTTGTTTCTAGGGCAACATGCCCCACCAAACAAAGAGAGGAGGTTATAGGTGGAGACACCACGTATGTTAGCTGGAGGCCCCAACTCACCTGCCAGAACCAGCTCCCCTGAAGCAGGATAAAGCTCATGAGCAGAAGCTCCACGGTTACATTGGAGCGTATGAAGAGCTCCATGAAGGCAACCAGGCCTCCCAAAAAGATGACCAAGACCAGCAGCTGGTGGACAAAGACGTCCAGAATTTCCCGGCCATGGGTGTGGTTGTAGAAAATAAAAGCTGACAGAAAGGGGAAAAATAGTTTGTATTTTTAAATGAAACCAGTTTCTCTTCCCATCCCGTCTCTCCACAGAATTTTACACGTACACACATTTGTTCAAAATATCTGGTGCCCACTGCTTCCCAGCTTCCCACAGTAATGACATTTTAGGAGTCATCGCCACGTCTTTAGAATGGAATTTTTGAAATCTAACACTCTTTTCCCTTCCCCAGCCTTTATTCTCTCCTCCCACACAGCATGATGCTTTCAACTAACTGTGTCTCAAAGCATCTTCAGCACAGGAAGATGAACAATAACTGTGATGAGTGTGGAGAGCAGGAGTTAGGGTGACTGCACAGATGAGTGAGACAAAGCCTCAAGTTAAGGAATTCAGTCTGTTGGAGGAAGCAAATATATACATAAATCACGAGATGCTCTGGAAGCTCCCAAGAAGTAGTAGCTAACTACATTTCTTAATCTCATGGAAAGATTACAGCTTCATCATCTCTTTTCATTTAGATGAAGGAGAAAAGGTGTTTCTTAAAAATATCGTAACACCCTGAGATGATAAGACTCAGGTTGTTGGTGCCCATCTTTTATCTAGCCCTTGTTCTCAAAGAAGGGTTAACCAAAGTCCTTTATCTTCACATGTGGCAGGCAAGGTGGACAGTTAGGAAATGACTGCCTCTTGATAATTTGGGATTTTTTAGTTCCACAATCAATATGTTCATTATAAATAACAATAAATGAAAACAGATCACTAAACACTTCTTTTCAGTGTTTCCCCGTACAGCAACAGGAGGCCAACTGAAAAAAATGTTCTTCATTTATCTCTCAAAAACAGGACTTCATATTTTTATGTGACTGAGTTTTTTTTGGAGTAACTATATCAATATAAAAAAGACTAGTTAGGCGGTGGAAGCTACTCTACTGTGTCTTCTCAAACAGGATATTCATGTTTCACTACTCTGAGCTCAGTTTCACTTTTAAAAACAAAAATCATGATAATCTCCAGGATAACCCAGGGATAAATAATCGTGGCAGGTGATTCTTTAAGACAGATGTGAAACGTGAATAAAGCACTTTTAGTGATTGTGCTTGTTCAGTTTTACTAAATGAGTCAGTAGGGAGGGAAAATATTTGGCATCCTACCTAGGGCATCAAATAGTTCACCATGGCCCAAATTGGTAACCCATGGGCCAACGCTGCACCAAGACACTACAGGAATATTATTATAAAGGGCTAGACAAATGTCCAATAGTAGTGAAAGCTACAGGAAAATACTCACTCATACTTACCCTCCACAAATAAGGCATTGGACATCATTAACTTGCTTAAAGAGGTAGGAAGTGAACTGATGGTGGAACACAGGATGTTTGTCACGCCCAGCAGTCCAAAGAAGAAATACATGGTAGTGTGATGCCAGCCCAGGAGCTGGATCCACCGGCCTTCTTTATAGTTATACAAGGACAGGTGGGGCCCTCCAACAATAAACTGTTCCCCAAGCATACCTGTAGAAGAATATATTAAAGTTTTAGTAACTCTCTTCATAACTTTACCAAGAAAGCGGGAAGATGCAGGAGGAGTAGCCCACTGCTTAGTCCAATCTAGTGTTCTTTTATGGCATTAATTCTTATTTCTGGGATGTTCCCTAGTAGCTGAGCAGTGGTGGTTTAGGCTTGTTTTAGAGGTTCAAATATTGGTTTGGATAATCACTTTTAATCAAAGACAATCAATTCAGTCAAACAGCTATTTCAGACCTTTAAAGCTGAAGATTTAGTTCTACTTAGTTTCATGATCAGCTCCACTAATGATCTTAATTCCTACTTTACTATAATGACTAAATAAATCCTGAATGATTTGGGGTTTGGATTTGTAAGATCAGTCCCACAGAGGCTGATTACTTCTTTCTACATGCTCTGTCTCTGGGTAGCTGCCACAAAGTAGGGAGTCGTGGTTGGTTCAGTATAAAAATGCTAGAGCTCAGCTTTTTCCCAATTAAGGGTAACTGAGAAAGCACAGATAGACATAGTATATAGTCTGGCCAGCTACACACAGTTAAACTTTCTTGAAAAACGCTGCCTTTTTTGTTAATCTATAGAATTTGGCACAGAAATTTCTCTCTTGGGAAATGGTTGTTCTGTAATGTGATGGCCATAGCAAAGACCCATGGCCATGAATTAAGCATGAAGAAATCCAAAGGAAATTTGGAAGTTTAGCCCTTCATAAAGGAGAGACTGAAGTGAAATGCTAAAAACACAGGGCATTTTTACAGAATCTTATAGTCAATGGAAAGGCCTTAGAAGTCGTTGTACCTAACTCCCTCTTCAATTTAGAAAGCACACAAAAGGGATGAGTGCATGAGGCAAGTCTTCTTCAGCCTAACTCTCTGTACAGCTTATTATCAGTGATTATTATTGAAGTTTTCCCATAATCTCTTGATTATTTTGATATCATTTTGAAAAATGGTTCTGATGAAATTTACTCTTTCAGGCATCAGAATACTTGGTATAAAATTATTTCAGAGGCTCCAGCTAATTGTATAAAGGAAATTAACCCTAAGTGGGCAGGTAAGTTAATTAGCATGACTAACTCATTAAGGAATAAACCTTTGTATGAATATGATATATCACCTTCTAACAATTATATAAGGTAGAAATTATAATTAGAATATATGTTCAGAGATATTTTAAAGTAAAAATTCTTTTTAGCAATTTCTTGACTTGATATTAAATCTTCTCTTTGCATGTGAAAATATCCAAAAGGAGAAAACAGAATACAGAAATAGTCCACTTACCAATTAAAGCCATGCAGATTACTACAATTCCCTCCACAATATCGATTCGATGGAATAATGCTTTGGAACCAAGATAGGAAGTCCGCTTGTGCTTTCTGTAGGCATACTTCAGAACGCACTTCAGAGTCCACCAAATACCCATGATGAAGAAGAAAGTTCCGGGGAGGGCATGACCTTTGAAACTCCCCATGACTACTGAGATAAGAACATACAGAAGATGAAAACATTTTATTTCCAGAACTTAGCCAAAACATCGCTTGTTCCCTGTCTTCTGATGATTATGGATATGCCACTGATTCAGAGGAAATGATAAAATGATATTACTGTCAACAGTAGTAGATCCATTACAATATCAATAATACCAGTAAGAAGAAAAAGTCTCAGTCTTTGAACACTTACCTTGTTCTAGGCCTTCTGCCAAGTGTTTTGCCTGAGATCTCTGACCTAATTTTTACAACATAGCCATGAATGAGAGATTAAATCCCATTTTCAATTGGGATACAGGTTTAGAGAAGTTAAAAGACTTACCCAAATCTCACAACTATTAAGCAAAAATTTCATTGTTTTTAACAGGGATTCCAAAAGAATTTCTTAAGCATATTTGAAGGAAAGTAATATGAAAATTTTACTTTTATGTCTAAAACTTGAAATGATATAAAATTGCCTACAAATTTTTTTAAGTAGGTCATTTCGAAGTATCAAGAATCAAATGTGTGGAAGAAACTATTAGTGCACATCAAATATCTGTGAGTTCCTCCACAGACTTTTCCTAGCCTGTCCTCCAGTTCAATCAGAACCATGTTTCTAGTTGTGGTCAACAGACTGTGGCATTTATCATCTTCAGCCTGAGTCACTTAAGAGCCTACATGACTCCTTTAACACTCTTCCCCTGTCTTGCCAACCTTGACATGGCATGTCTGCAACATAGAGGATGGTTCACCAGCCTACGTCAGATTTTGTGCAACCCTTGGTTGTGCCAGGTTATTGAAATTTTGAGGCTTAACAGGTTAACCCAGATAGATACCAAGGCAAATCAATTGTAAGTTCTGTTTACACAGCTGCTGCATGTTGGAGCAATAATAAACAGAATATCCTCCATCCTTGGTCAGTGCTATAGAAAATCAGTCTTGAATTATGTAAGTTTTGAATTATGTGAGCAGCCCTTTGTTCAAATGTATGACACAATCAATGGAATAATGAAGAGAGAGTTCAGAATCACCCTGTAGATCTTATCATAAAAGGGGACTTCGGTGTTCCCCTGGCCCAGCAGAGTTTTTTATCTCCATGGGTGGGTATTGAACTTCTCAATTCAGGGAAGACCCTTTTGGGTTACTTCCACATCTCTCTGACACAACTGTGATGTTTCAAGGGGGACTGTGAAACTGACTCAGATGATAATACTCTCTTAAATATCTACTCAAGACCCCAGATTTCAGCACACCCTGAATCCTGTGAACCATCCAAGAGACTCAATAGATCACATAGTGCTGAGTGCAGGTTCTTCTCCTAACCCTGAATTGAATTAGTGGTATGGTTTGGGGCATGTCCTTAATCTCTTTGAGCCTTAGTTCTTAATTAATCAAAGAAAATGTGGCCTAGATAATACCTGGAGTTCCTTCCTGCTCTAACATTCTGTGATTCAGTATCCTAACTACCATCTTCATCATAGTGTTACTTTGAGTTCTCCCGTTTGTCTTGGTTTAGGCAACCCTATGGAACATGTGGGATTAAAAAATACATTCAGACCGTAAATTATTTGAAGGCTTCTGGGGAAAAAATTGATGTTTTAAGGAGCCTTAAGGGGACCCACTTCCAGGAATTTATCCTAAAAATATAACTGGAAATGCAGGCACCAAATTAAATGCAATATAGATGTCTAAAATTGGGAGAAAGATTAAATAAACTTTGTAGCCACTAAAAATAAAGTTTTCAAATAACTTACATAACAGGGGATATATTTACTAAAAAGAATAGGATTTTTTAAAAACTGAGAAGGGGCTTTGGGTTCAGACTGACTAGGTATGAATAGCAACTTTATCATCCATTGGCTACATGACTTTGGGCAAGTCATTTAACCTCTAAGTGCCCCAGTTTTCTCTTCTGTAAAATGGGACAAATAACAGTATCCACCTAGTAAAATTAAAATGGGTTACTCCAAAGTAACTAACCCACAGTACTTATTAAACAAGCTCATGTTGTTCTCAACCCACCTCAGATTACCAAAGTAAAACAGAAGTAAGCCCAGGTGAAAATTTTTATTTGGATACTAACTGCTGAAGAGCAAGAAGCATCCATATAATTCTCTTGGCCGTTATTCATGTACAATCTATAACGTTTCTCCTGCTGTTGTCTTAGAGGGTTACTGGAATCTTCTGCGGCTATTTAATTTCTTGACTGCAATGAGAGAATAGGTCCCTTGAAAGCAGGGACCATAAACCCATTCTTTCTGCTCCCCCATTGGGCCTGGATAGTGCCTTATACGCTACAAAGTTCTAAATGAACAAGAGTAACTAGGCCCTTCTTATAATACAGGGTCATTTACTTAAAAATATCTCCAGTGTGATGTCTCAAAGCGCATTCATACTCAACATACCCCAAAATTGAACTGGTCATAGAATCCACTCACCCACTGGCAGAAAATAGTTTTTCCCCAGTTAGCTATTTTGGTTAACACCACCATTCACTTACTTGTTCAAATTCAAAATATGAAAATTACCCTAGACTCCACCTATATCCCTGAAAACTAATTAGTTATTGAGACCTATTGCCTCTACTTCCTTACCCTCCCCTGCCCCAAATTTGACTGACTTCCCTTAGCCTCTTCAATTGAATCCTCCCTGATGACCCAGACAGGAGAGCATCCCTCTTATACCTTATCAGAATACCCAGTTCTCACTTTAATGAATTCTTAGTGTGATAAGTCATTGAAGGCCTGTCCTTGTCATCAGCCTCTGTGTTCATTACTGTATTATAAGAGCCTATGTAGCAAGTAACTGGGACCTCTCAGAGGGTAGGGGTTCCACTTTTTGAGGCTCCAGGTATATTAAAAAAGAAAGAAAATGCCAAAAGAGAGTTACAAAAATTATGGTTGTTTTTAAACCACAAGGCACTTAGAGGTGAAATGACTTGCCCAAAGTCATGTAGCTAATGAATGATAAAGTTGTGATTCATACCTAGATTTAACTCATAAACACTTTCGACACACACATAAAATATATAGCTAATGTTGAAAATAACATGAAAAATTAAATTTGGAGCCGTTCCTAAATGTGAAAACTGTAGGCTAAAGAATCTCCCTAAACCACCTTCAAGACCTGCTAACAGGTTCCTGCTGCCCCAAGGGCTGAGCAAACCAGTATAGTTCAGTAGGGCCATTGGGATGTGATAGGGAGCCAATGGGGATGTAAGTAGTTGAAGGCTTTTAAAGAGGGATAGGAAGTGATCGGAGTAAGGGGGAAAGTGAGTCCCTCCCTGTTCCTACTTCAGTTACAAAACTTCTGTATCTTTAGCCTTTTCACCTAAAACAATCTGATGGTTCCAATCATTTTCTGCTTAAATGACCTAAACAGAACGAAGTGAAAGCAGGCTTGCTCTATCTGCCTGACCCAAAAAACCCAGTTGCTCCCAGTGGCACCTCAAATGACATTCATTTTTACTTCATTTTCAATGTGGAAAGAAAAAGTTGCCCAAGTCCTCAAATATCACTTCAATGTCATCTCCTAGATGACACCATTACCCATAGATCTTTTTTTTTTTTGTCCCCTGCTTAATGTTCCCCACAGGCACAATTTATTACTTGTAAAAGCCAAGCACTCCAGAGTTTGATTAGATCTTAATCCAAATAACAGACACATCCCCCTTGGAAAGAGAACACAGGGCTTTCCTCACCCGCAAAGCAGAACATACCTGCCAGCCAGCCAGCAGAAACCCCCAGGGAAAATCACCAGGCAAGGAAACAAAAAGGTCCTTTTTCAACATCCTCCCTGCCTGATCTCACCACTTATAACCTCACAAAGGGAAAGTGGTTCACCCAGACCTACAAGGATGCAAAATTCAATCACTGGCTTCCAACTTCAGTTCATTCTAAAAATTCATTCTCCTCCCCCATCCAAAAACCTCTCTGCTCCTAATGACACCAAAATCACCCTCTGGGTTAAAGACGTGATACAACTCTTGATATCCATATTGGCCCCTTTTTTACTGACTGCCCTCCTCCAACACACACACACACACACACACACACACACACACACACACACTCATTCAGTACCCAAAAGGGAAATATTTTAAAAACTCCAGCACTTAGAGATAATATTGGGTAGATCCCAAAATCTACATTGGGTGTTAGGTGTTAATTCTCAGTGTTACAGTCACATAAAACACAGACCAGGCCTGTGCACGAAAGGGGGAAGTAACCCAGAGGAAAATATTCTACAGTATCCTTGGTGGCATCTCAACCAAATAGCTAACTCTAATAGAAAATAAATACCATAGAAGAAAACTTAAACCAAAGTTTCACTTTGAGCCGCCACTAAAATGAAGTATTTCTAAATCTTAATTGACTCATATTTTAAGACACATTTGTAAATTCCAATACACTAAACCAATTTGAACTATTTCTTGAGCTTCCCTTTACTATTTGCCTTAACATTCAAAGTAAAGCATATACAAGCATATGTAGTTTTAAATTTTTTTGATTCTCTAGGATTTCGTACTAGCACTTTCCCAAATTTCAAATGTTTTGAAAGTTTTTTTAAACTATCCTTACCTTCACACTTTCCTCAATGCCAAGTTCAACTCAGTTCTCTTCTTCCCAGAATTTATAATGGTTCCAGTCTCAAGAAGGAAAAGCAGGCACTGACTGATCTCAATCTAAAACTCTTCTTCCTTGGAGACTAAACCAATGTGCTCATATCTCCTAGAATGAAGTCGAGCAGATGAGCCTTCAGGATGTCACAATTCTGCATAAATGTGAACCTAGAGACCACACCCTTTTGAGCATCATACCTTTCTGTCTAAACTTGTACCATAGAGTGTTTCCCAATGGGACTCACCTTGTTACCCCTCCCACATGACCACTAGCTTCAGGCATGTACTACCCACTGTGAGAACTGAAGCCAGTGGGGCAAGCGTGATCTTTGCTATCTCTCTTCCAGGCCATCAAGATGAACATACAGCCCTTGTCCCCAGCTGCCGGTAAGGTGCTCATTTCTTCCGAGGAAGCTAAGGCCGCATTGGGGTGAGGCCCTCACTTCACCTGGCGACTAGCACCACTCCGGGCAGCGCCCGCCCACTACTCGCCCACACCATGGCCTCGGTCTCAGAGCTCGCCTGTATCTACTCGGCCCTTATCCTGCATGACGAAGAGGTGACAGTGACAGAGGATAAGATCAGTGTCCTCATTAAAGCAGCTGGTGTAAACGTTGAACCTTCCTGGCCAGGCTTGTTTGCAAAGGCTCTGGCCAAGGTCGACATCGGGAGCCTCATCTGCAGCGTAGGGGCTGGTGGGCCTGCCCCAGCAGGAGGCCCTGCCCCCTCCACCGCTGCTGCCCCAGCTGAGCAGAGAGAGGAAGCGAAGAAAGAAGTCGGAGGGGTCTGATGATGACACGGGCTTTGGTCTTTTTGACTAAACCTTTTGTAACACATTCAATAAAAGGCTGATCTGTGTTGCAAAAAAAAAAAAAGAAAAGATGAACATATGACAAAGGGAATGGTTATGGCAGCTGTAATGTAATAGAGCCTGTTGGACAAGTCCTATAAAGACAATCCATTTCCTAACATATGGCCTCAAACAAGACATTGCCACAGGTGCCAGGGCTGGAGTCATGACCAAAACCAAAGTTATAGGAATAACAAAAAATGATGGAAAAAATTGCGATAGGTCAATAATGAAGTTCGCTAGCTTCCAAGGAATATGCAATCTGGTAGAGAGATAAGTGCATAAATTATTCTAATCCAATGTGAGGCTTGCACAAAGTGAAATGGAAACAAGGAAAAGGCGACAGTCTGACTCTAGAGAGCTGGCAGCTGTTATCCTGTCTATACCCTAGTGTTATTTTTCCTCTCATTATTAAACCTTTGGTGAGCAAGGGCAATATCCCCCATAATGCCTTGCACCTAGTTAGCACTCAAAAAATAGCCAGTGAATGATGAGCTCCTGCATGGACTCAACCTCCCTGAAACTCTGACTTAGGTGGCAACCAGTATCAGAAACAGCTGCAGTGGTTAAATGCAGATTCCTGGGCTCCACTTCAGATCTACCAAATCCATCAGCAGGGGGAGGCCCAGGAGTCTAAATTTCAACAAGCACTCGCCAGTTGATTTTTATGTGTTCTTGAGTTTTGAAAACCAAAGGCTTAGAGTATATGAAAACAGGCAGAGTGATGCTACGACAGAAAAATTTAAATGTGACCTCCCCACTGCCATACCCCAGAGGCCATTTGTCAGCTGTCAGTGTCATAAACCCTGGCACCTGATGAGTTTGCTCATATTGGATGGAGGCGGGTGGCTCAATAGCTGCTCCTGAGGCCAGAATAATAATCTGACTGTCACAAGACAATAATCATTCTAGAGTGCTGCCATTCTAGTTATTTTATCATATATTAAGATTCTATTTTGTCTTGATCTCTTCTATACCCCGGCATTTTATTCCCACACCCCTCTCAATCTTTAAATAACAAAAACATCCATGTGTCATGGACAATTCTTAGCCAAACATCCAGAATGACAAACAGAACTGTAAACTTGAAAATATGATGTATGGTGAGGTAATCTTAAGATTTATGTCTTAAGGAAAAAACAAACCAAAACACAAATAGAAAGTAAGAACAAATGTTATGTTGCATCACCTGCCTGTAACCAACTCTTTAACGTAAACAGAAGCGTGGGCTGTTTCTGTGAGTAATGCAGACCTGAGATGCGAAGAAAGCCAGCGTTCATTGAGCATCTGGTATGTGCTAATACCTTTTCAGTTATCCTCTCTTTGAGACAACTCAAGGAAGTATTATTTCCACCACACACATGTGAATACTGAGACGTCGGGAGATTTACTAATGTACTCGAAGTCACAGAGTTAGTACAGACTAGAGCTAAGATCCCAAATTCCTTATATATCTGATTCCAAATCTCATACTATCCCCCTAGATAAGGGAAGACACTAGAAAAGGTCTGTGAGTAGCCCATCAATTTCCATCAATCACCTTTAAGTGGGTTAAACACTGTAGGGAAAGGGCTTCTCCTTCTGGGATTTTCTACCATTGAGCTGCTGGCACATGTGAAGGAGGTGAAACTTTTCTTTCCCACCTACTGTAGTCAAAGTCAGAGAGCACAGGGCTGCCAACAAAAGGGAAAGCTGGGCTGACTTGTCTGCTAGGACTTCATTTGACAAAGGTCTAGACGCTAGAGATGAGTATAAGTGATGTGGTAAGAACCTAAAAGTTTGTAGTTTCCTTATATAGATCTTGTACCTATTTTGTTAAACTTATACCTAAGTACCTCTTTTCTCCCCTTTTCTTTTTTGGGGGAGGTGCTAATATAGCGGTATGTTTTTCATTTCAAATTCCGACTATTTGTTGCTGGTACACAGGAGAGCGGTTGACTTTTCTCTAATAATCTTGCATCCTGCAACCCTGCTAGAATAGCTTATTGGCACCAGTAGGGCTTTTTGTTGTTGATTCCTTGGGATGTTCTGCAAACAATTATGTTATCTGCAGACAAGGACAGTTTTATTTCTTCCTTCTCTATCTGTATACTTTGTATTTCCTTTTCTTACCTTCCTGCGTTAGCTAGGACTTCTAGTATAATGTTGAATAGGAGCGGTTAAAGGAGACGCGCTTGCCTTGTTCCCAGTCTTAAGGGGAAAGCATCTAGTTTCTTACCATTGAGTACAATGTTAGCGGTAGGTTTGAGGTAGTTATTCTTTACCAAACTGAGGAAGTTTCATTCTCTTTCTAGTTTGCTGCTTTTCAAGTGTTTTCAAATTTCTTTTAAAACAAAACCTAGGAAGGTGGTTTAGAACCAAATAATAGAGAACCTTAAATGCCAGGTTAAGAAGCTTAAGCTTTATTCTACAGACAATACAATAAGAAGAGGCTGAACGTTTTGAGCAAAGAAGGGATATAACAGAGATGTGCATCAGAGCCCTTAAAACCATCCCATAATACAAAAATCTAGTTTCTATTCAAAGATGTCCTGAGAAGGGGACTCCTCTAACTACCTTAGCAACCCGTTCTGGTGACATACAAACGTCACTCTCTGTTAGCCTTATAGCAAACTCCAATCCCTTTGAGGTCCCGGGGAAGGTGCAGAACACTCATCAGTCTTGATAAACGGCTCCCTCAAAGACATGGGCCCCAAACTCAACCCAGTATTCTGCTCCCCACTCTCTGCCCGGAGGAGAAATCTGTGTGACTGTGGATAGCCAAAACGCAGTAACCACACCTGAATCAACAGCGTTGACACACGCATTTACATCACACCTTCCAGCAGGGCAGCGCTATTCTCAGGAGCTCTATTGACAGTGACATCTGGATGAATCCTTGTCATATCTATAGAGGATTTCTGTAGCCCAGTTCTCATGGCCTTGGCTGATTCACCTCTTTACCCACTTCCCTGCATCCTGCTCTTCCCTTCCTTTTCTCTCTTCTGCCTGCCACAACCCATTCTCAGAAGGCAGCAGAGATGTATCAGGATCCTAAGCAAATTGCTTCCAAGAGCACAAGGATCATCTTGGGAAAGAAAGACACTTCTGGATCAAGTTCCAAATTCAGGCTTGGCTTGGATATCTGTGTGCAGAGGGGTGGCTGATAGAAGATAATCATTAGAAGCCCAAAGAACCAAAAATAAGGGGAAAGGAAACGATTTTCCAGGTAGGGCTAATAACTCTCTGGTTTCTGAAGCTCATAGGTTTACAAACTACACAAGCATCCAGTTCTCCCCACCCTTCAGCTTCATATTGCCCACTGGTGGATGTCTTTTCCCCAGCAGGCTACCCCATGAAATGTATTCTAATGTGATTTTCCTCTGAAAACCTATTCTTGTTCTCCACTTCCTCCTGCCACCAACACACACATAAATTTGATTTTATATGAATCCTTTCCCCTTGGGGAAGGCTCAGATGTGGGGCCAGGGTTAGGGTCTCCACATTTTTCCCACTGTATCCATCTAACACACACCCAGCCTTGGCAATGACCCAGAATAACTAATCATTGAGCCCCCTCCCTATGTCAGAAGGGACAATGGGAGATGCCAGAGAAAGGAAGTCATTTCTTACCTACGGATATCTGTGATTCCCTGGAAAGTGTTTTTGGGAAATTTCTGGCTTGTTGAGAGGAAATCCAATTTTCTTAGGAATAAGTGCCTCTAAGATTATTCATATACGTATGGGAATGACAATGAGTGCTCTTGGCTGCCTGTTCTACCATTCATTCCCTCATTCCTCTAACTATCCATCCATATTTTCAACAAATATTTATTAAACAACTATGATGTGCCAGGAACAGTCTATCCACTGGGGACATGAGATCAAATCAGAATTCTTATTTTAACCAGATCTCCAGGTGATTCATAAGCACATTCAAGTTTGAGAAACACTGGTTGAGGGCAGAATTTCTCAACAGTGCTATTGACATCTCAGGCCCGAGAGTTCTTTGCTGTGTTGGGCTGTCCTGTGCCAAGATGTTTAGCAACATCTCTGGCCTCCACGTACTAGATTCTGGCGGCACTGTTTTCAAGTCGTAGTGATCAAAAATATCTACAGATATTAATTAATGTCCCAAGAGGCAAAATCACATTTCCTTCCCCATTAAGAAGTACTGGTTTAGTGAAATGCAAATCAAAACCACAATGAAATACCACCTCCCACCTGTTAAAATGGCTATCATCAACAAGACAAGAAATCACAAGTGCTAGAGAAGTGGTGGAGAAAAAGAAACCATCATTCACTGCTGGTGGGATTGTAAATTGGTACAGTCACTATGGAAAACAGTATGGAGGTTCCTCAAAAATTTTAGAATAGAGTTACCATATGACCCAGCAATCCCTCTTCTGGGTATTTACCCGAAAAATTTGAAAACATTTATTCATAGAAATATATGTACTCCTGTGTTCATTGCAGCACTATTCATAGTGGCCAAGACATGGAATCAACCAGTGTCCTTCTATACATGATTGGAAAAGATGTGGTACATATATATAATGAAATACTACTCAGACCTAAGAAAAGATGAAAGACTGTCATTTACAACACATGGATGGATCTTGAGAATACCATGCTAAGTGAAATAAGTCAGGTGGAAAAAGCCAAGAACCATATGATGTTATGCATATGTGGGATATAAAACTGAAAGCAACAAATGAACAAACAAACAAACACTCATAGACACAGACAACAGCAGGGTGGTTACCAGAGGGTGAGGGGGTGGAGGGAGGTAGAATAAGATAAAGGGGGTCAAATATATGGTGGCAGAGAAAACTTGACTTTGGGTAGTGAACACACAATGACAGGCAATGTATTATAGAATTGTATACTCGAAACCTATATAACTTTTTATTTTAATTACTTTTTATTAAAATATAACATGCATGCAGAAAACTCTAATAAATTAAATATTACCAGAAAACCAAAATTTCTCCTTGAGATCTCTCCTAGTTACCAATACTTCTTACCAAATTAAGTATCCTGATTTTTATTTTTATATATTAGTTTTACCCAGTTTTGAACTTAATATGTATTTTTGTAGGAATTTTTTAATATATGCTTTATATATTTCATGTAAATGTTTGTGAGAATACATCTCATTGCATGTAGTTTATTTTGATTGCTATATAGCATTCAATTCTGTGAAACCTATATAACTTTATTAACCAATGTCATCCCAATAAATTTAATAAATGTTTTAAAAGTGCTGGTTTAGAAGGCCCTTGGTCAAATTCCCTTAACATAAAAAGAATTTTTTCTTTTCTTTTGGGAAAAAGGGAAATGTAACAAATTTAGCTGTTAACTATTGTATGAAAGTAGGTCCAACCAAGATTATGTGCACCTTTTTCAGAAAGATAATGAACACATTATTGTAACTAATAGAACAAACAAAACATCATTTGGAAAAATAATGTTTGCAAATTTCCCATGGTCTTTTACATTAAAATCTTTCAAGTTTGTGGTTTCATTTCATATTACTACTGAGGACAAAGAGGGGCTGGGCATTAAATATGGCATACATGAAGTCAAGCACTTATTATTGGATGTCATCACTGCCAAATACATTTGTCCTAGGTGCAGTCATATAAAGGTCTATCTAGAATATCTCCCCATTTTGAAAAAGATGGCCAATGTGGACATAAGGCTCTGTGCCCACTATCAAACAGTGGAAATGAAGGCAAGAGAGGGAAAGTCATGTTCCAATCTAGCTTATGAAAGAATAAATCACATAAGCAGAGGCTGAAACAGTAGGGTGATAGCTGAACACTGTGCAATTTTGACTGGAGTAGAGGAGGAATCATCAGCAGAATAACTCTTTAGTCTCTCAGACTCTTGGTGTTAGGAAATTTATGTCTCATTTGTTTATTGTAACTGTTATTTTTTAATATGTTTTTATTGATTTGAGAGAGAGAGGAAGGGAGAAGGAGAGAGAGATAGAAACATCGATGAGAGAGAAACATTAACATCGACAGGCTGCTTCTTTCATGTCCTGTTAGAAATCGAACCCTCGACCTGGGCATGTGCCCTAAACAGGAATGGAACCGGTGACCTCTTGGTTCATGGGTTGACACTCAACCACTGAGTTCCACTGACTGGGCAGTAATTGTTATTTTTTTTAAGCTCAATCTAAGAAATAATGATTCCTGACTTTGGACAGTACCTATGACAAGTAAAGAAAGAAACAAGATAATTTTAGCTACTGATAAAATAACTCAAGACAATGTGAGAGATAGCAAGCTCAGCTTAGGGGAGTGGGGACAGTGGTTCCACATTGGAATGCTGAGCCGGGCTGAGCTACGCTGAGCTGAGCCAAAGTATCAAGGCTATGTCCCTGCCTCTGTGAAGTGGATGAGGCCATCGGCCCAGCCCTGCCTGTGAATGCATCAGTGGTACTGGTTTCATTTCAAAGAGGCAGCTAAGCTTGAGACAATGTCCATAGTCAGTAAGTGGTAGAAAGCAGAAGAGGAACCCAAATATCTGGGGTACTGGTGGGCGTTGTTCTTTCTACAATACCAAATACCCCTGCTTTCGTGCCCTGTTGCTGCTCTAACAAATTACCATGAAAGTACAACACAAATTTAATAACTTACAGTTCTGAAGGTCAGAAGTCTGAAATGGATATCCCTGGAGTAAAACCAAGGTGTTAGCAGGGTAATTCTCCCTCTAGAGGCTCTGGGGGAGAACCCATTTCCTTGCCTTTTCCAACTTCTAAAGACTTCTTGCATTCCTTGGCTCGCCTTCCACCATCCTCAAGGTCAGCAACACAGTATCTTCCCCTCTCTCTCTCTGATACTAACCCCCTTCTTCTGTTGTCACAGGTCCTTCTTCTGACTCTGGTCCTCCTGTCTCCCTCTTATAAGGACCAGGATCCTTGTAATTACATTAGGTCAATTCAAATAATCCAGAGTAATCTTCCCATCCCAAAATCTTTAACTTAATCAAATCTCCAAAATCCCTTTTACCATGTGAAGGAAACCAGGATATCTCACACTAAAATACGCCTCTTTGAGAAAGACAAGTACCACATGATCTCACTCCTATGTGGAATATAATGAACAAAATAAACTGATGAACAAAAGAGATCCAGAGACACAGAAGCATGGAACAGACTGAAGGATCTCAGAAGGGAGGTGGGGGAGTGGGTGGGGAGAGATTAATCAAAGAACTTATATGCATATGTGCATAACCTAGGGACACAGACATTGGTATGAGGAAGGCTTGGGGGTGGGGTGGATGTGGGATGGAGGGGATCAATGGAGAAAAAGGGGAGACATCTGTAATACTTTCAACAATAAAGATAAATTCAAAATAAAACAAAATATACGTCTTTGATATAAAAATTACTTTGAGCCCAGCCGGACGTGGCTCAGCGGTTGAGCATCGACCTAGGATCCAGGCGATCAGGGTTCAATTCCCAGTCAGGGCACATGCCCGGGTTGCGGGCTCGATCAAAGACTTTTTCATCATTGATATTTCTATCTCTCTCTCTCCCTCTCCTTTCCTCTCTCTGAAATCAATAAAAATATATTTTTTAAAAAATTATTTTGAGCTGAAGGTAATTAAGCAGCAGCAAATGCAAGGAAAAGCTATCTATACCCTCCCCTTTCTGCCGAGGGCAGGATATAAATTCTTTTTTCACCAGAAATAGATTCTTAGCTCAGAGATGACACCAGAGGAATCTGCAAACAAACTTTATTTCATTAGCTCCCTCCCATATGTTTACTTTCCCATAGTTTGCCGCCTAAAACTGCTTTCAGTCTCCTACAAATGTGTTGTTCTTTGCTGAAGATGCTCTATAAACTAGAATTCTAAGCCACCATCTTGACTTACTTTTCACTGAGGTTTTCCCCTCTGTGATGTGCAGTGCATGCATTAATAAACTGTTTTTCTTAGTGTGAAGGTCCCTCAAAAAATTAAAAATGGAACTGCCTTATGATCCAGTGAAACTACTTCTGGGAATATAGCCAAGGAAACCCAGAACACTAATTTGAAAAGATATATGCACCCCCATGTTTACTGCAGTGTTATTTACAATAGCCAAGATGTGAAAGCAACCCAAGTGCTCATCAATAGACTAGTGGTTACAAAAGCTGTGGTACATAAAAAGTAATGAAATCTTACTGTTTGTGACAGCTTGGATATAATACAAGGTA
The DNA here is from genome assembly GCF_054644295.1 of Miniopterus natalensis. Lineage (NCBI taxonomy): Eukaryota > Metazoa > Chordata > Mammalia > Chiroptera > Miniopteridae > Miniopterus > Miniopterus natalensis. The sequence goes on from NC_142086.1 coordinate 27,419,082, forward strand.
TTATGCTAAGAGAAATAAGTCAGACAAAGACAAATACCACGTGATATCACTTATATGTGGGATCTAAAGAACAAAATAAATGAACAAACAAAACGAACTTACAGACACAGAGAACAGACTGATGGATACCACGGGGAGGGGTATTGGGGAGCGGGGTGAAAAAGGGTGATGGGATTAAGAAGTACTAATTGGTTGTTACAGAATAGTCATGGGGACGTGAGATAAAGCTTTGGGAATATAGTCAATAATATTGTAATAACTCTGTGTGGTGCCATGTGGGCACCTGAATTATCTGAGGGAACACTTTGTAACCTACATGAATGTCTATCGCTGTGCTGTATACCTGAAACTAATACAAAACAGTGTTAACTGCAAAGTTAAATCAAAAAATAAAATAATAAAAAAATGTTTTTAAAAACTTCCATGCATGTATGGAGAGTCTCTTTATGTGCACTGACACATAAGTATTCTATTTTTTTACTGAACTGGAATTAATATATTAGATTTTCCTTTCATCGTCAATTGTCTATTGTTACATGTTTATATTAACTACTTTTTTAAATTATAAAAGTAATACATGCAAATAGATTAAGTAAACGTGTAAGAGAACACACAGAAAAGTAAAAGACCTCTCAATAAATAAATAAATAAATAAATAAATAAATAAAATAAATAAATAAAACTGTTTTCCTTTGTTAATCTGTCTTTTTGTTAAAGAGTCTCAGCTAAAAGTCTAAACGGGTCAAGTTTTGCCTCCCCAGGTTCTGCAGACACAGATGAGCTGGGATGCCCTACCAGCTCCAGAGCCGGCAGATGGGATCCTGGGAAAACAGGCAGAAAGCCAGCGATATGTAAGAATTCTTACCAAAGTCAGCAATCCCAGATCTCCATTTGCAGAGCCCAGCCAAGAAAGGAAGGTAAAAATTTTTCTTTCCCTTTCCTTCCAAAGTTACTTTCCAAATGTTTTTCCAAAAAAACATTTGTAAAACTTAGTTCTTTAAATTGTGACTCTGTGGATTTGGTTTGGAGATACATACAGCCTCTCAGAAATTGTCATTGTTTTCTTGTCTCTTTTGTGTATTTGCCATAAGGAAGCCATAAAGGGCCTTTGACGGCTCTCCTTTATTTTGTTTGTGCTGGGAAACTTTCCAGTATAACCCATCAGGTAACACAGATCACCGGGTCTGTGATTTAAGGCATCTCTGTGAAAGGACAGAGCTTCTTTACCACCTGTAACTATGAAGGTCTTTACTTTCTTAGAGTATCTTTGGGAGAAATTTTGGACCTTGAGATTACTGCATCTTTTGTATGCTTTTGGGGACACCTCTTGTGTCCACAGTTAAGCTATAAAGGCTTATTTTATTGGTTTTAAGCTATAGAAAGGCTTATCCATTAAAATGGATATACCTTTAAAGATTTGGACTTTTGTATCTAAAAGGAGTTTCTTAGAGAGCTCATATTCTACACAAGTGTCCTACTGGTACCTAGAAATTAGCTTTAACAAGGCCCTAAGAACATACATTAAAGCTGTTCTCATGCTGTAACCAGACCCCATCAGCTCCAGGCCTTCCTTTATTTTAGGCCCCCATCGAAAAAAATAAAAAAATTCATTGAACTGTCTTATACTTAGGAAAATAATATCATAAATAGTAATTGCTTTAAATTTATAACAAAAAATAAACATGCCCCTGAATTCCTTCTTTTATAAAAACAACCTACATTCTTTCATTGTCCCAGAGATGGCATCAAGTAAACCTCACTCCACTAGTTCCCTCCCATGTATTTACCTTCCCCCAATGTGCCGCCCTTGGAAGCCTAAAACTGCTTTCCTACAAATTGGCTGTTCTTTACCAAGGATGTTATATAAGCTGGAACTCTAAGCCTCTGCTTTGAGTTCCTTTTTGTTGAGGTTTCCCCGACCTGATGTGTGCTGCAAGTGCTAAAAAACTGTTTCTCTTGTTAATTTGTCTATTTGTGTAGAGTCCCAGCTATAACATGGATAGAGGTCAAATTTTACCTTCCCTACACATGTAAGGTAACATATTCTCAGTGTCTGGAGATTAGGACATGATCGACTTTGGGAGACCATTATTCAGCTTACCACACCTCCTTAAGAATGACGGTCACCAACAGGCAGAGGGGAAGAAGAGAGTAGGAACAGCAGTTGCCCTCTACAAACTCTCAGGTCCCAAGTCACTGAGGGAGACTCCAGAGCATAGCGTTATCTACTTCTCAATCTTGGCTGCACCATAGAATCCCTTGAAGAGTTCATAAAAAAGCAACCAATGCCGGAAGTCCATTCTTAGAGATTCTGTTTCAATTAGTCTGGGCGAGCCCAGGCATTGACACTAAAATTCCCTCCAGGTGAATAAGAGCCCAGATTCTGGTATCAGACTGCTTGCATGCAAAGGCCAGCTCCACCACTGTGCTTGACCTGACGGACATTTTTTAACTTTGCCTCAGTTTCTTCTCCTACAAAAGGAGAATGATGCCCCGGCTGGTGAGGCTCACTGGTTAGAGTGTCGTCTCACACACCAAAGTGTCACAGATTCTGTTCCCGGTCAAGGGCACATACCTTGGCTGCAGGTTCTATCCCTGGCCTCAGGAGGCAACCAATCAATGTCTCTCTCTCACATGAATGTTTCTCTTTCCCTCTCTCTCTCTCTCCAGCCCTTCCAGTCTCTCTAAAATAAATAGGAAAATATCCTTTGTTGAGGGTTAACAAAAACAATAAAATAAAATAAAATAAAATGAGCATGATGATATTCATAGAACTACCTTATAAAGCTGAGGATAAGCTGACATAATACAAGTAAAGTTCTTGCCACATAGTAGACACCGCGTAAATGTTATAGGTTGTTTTTGCTTGAAATGCCTCCAAGCTCTCCAGAGGTGTGTCTTATTCCAAGTCAGGCAGGAACCCCAAGTGCTCTCTGTGTGTCTAGGCTGTGAAGAATGGGACTGGGAGGCAATAGAGCACAATTTCCCGTGCCCTGCTGGTTGCGATGGGCTCCAGAAGAGGCCACCCAATGTGCCAAGGGAGGGACGGCATGAGAGTGGAGTTGCAGGGCTCCTCAAGCTGGAGAATATAAAAAATTAGATGGGTAAGAAAGAAGAAACAGAAAGGCTGAAGCTGGGGTAGAAAAGCTGCGGTAGGGCCCGGCTGGGCATGGCTCAGCAGTTAAGCGTCAACCTAGGATCCAGGCGATCAGGGTTCCATTCCCGGTCAGGGCACATGCCCGGGTTGCGGGCTGCAGCCGATCAATGACTCTCTCATCATTGATGTTTCTATCTCTCTCTCTCCCTCTCCTTTCCTCTCTCTGAAATCAATAAAGATATATTAAAAAAAAACAAAAAAAACCCGAAAAGCTGCGGTAGGCTATTAAATGGGAGGGAAGCTAAGAGCCGTCCAATAGTGCCCACACATTTTACGTGCACAATTAATTTAACCCTCATAGTTATTCTCACTTTAAAGATAATGGTGAAGAGGTGCATTTCATAATGATGATAACATGATTCACAACAGTGTCATCAAAGAACCAAGATTCAACCCCAAGTCAATGTCCAAAAGGGAAAAGAGGGGGAAAGTGGCATCTGTTGAGCATCCACCACTCTAGGAGTGTACAGAGTTCTGTCAATTCCACTTGATAGTATTTTCCTCCCCATTTTACATGAACGGGCCAGAGGCTTTGAAAAGCTAACTTGCCCAATTAGCAGTTAGCAGTGGTATAAACTGATTGTGAATTTTTTCATTCTTAGTGGTATAGGAGGTTCCATTTCCCTGACCCAAGCAAACTGTTAACTTGTTTCAATTTTATCAATTTTAGTTTTTTAAATAAGCTTGCTGTGCTGTCTCTCTGCTGTTTTAGTTGCATTTTCATAAAAATTTGAGATGAGCATTTTCTGGACATTCGTATTTAGTACTGATAAGATTTTAGTAAACTATGTGCTCACATAATTTACCTATGCTTTTATGAATTTGGGCTACTTTCCTTTAACAAAGAAAACAATAAAAACAAAACAAAAGGAACAAAGCCATGAAATAATGGGGGGGGGGAGAAAAAAGGTGAAGTAGCTTATAAATAGCAAAAGTGGGATCCTGACTCAAGTGCGCCTACCTTTAAGCCTGTTCTCTTCCCCATCGCATCCACCCTTCTCCGTGCCACAAGCTAATTGTAATAAGCATTACAAGAATCACGAGCATTTATTGAATGCTGACTCTGTATCTAAGAAAAGTCAAGTAAGATGACTGACATAGTTATCCACCTGGGAGGCTTAGAAATGCCGCCTCTCAGGCCCCAGCCCCTACCTGCTGTCAGAATCTGCGTGTTTAACAATCCCCAGGTAACTCAGCACTTTAAAGTTGGAGAAGACTGCTTTGGGTAGCTTTTGTTATGCTTTCTATCTTTCCAAAGAGTTGTTTTGGTAATGTAGGTATGGCCTAAGATGCTCCATTTACCAGACCTCACAAGGCACCAATGAAAGGTACAAAGGAGGCCGCTGTGGCTTAAGGATGATGTCAGGGAGGGGAGGAGGCCCACAAACACCCTTTCCCCAATACAGCTCTTTATCCCCAGTACACACCCTCCCCAGGAGCACACTCCTTAACAAGACCAAGTGCACTGAATGTGGGATTACCTAATGGCCCTGTGAAAGCCAGAACAGGATAAAGCAGTGTTTCTCATACTTGAGTTATATGCAACCTTTTAAAAGAAAAAAAGAAAAACGTTCTTTCAGAGCCAGTATGTTGACTTAAGTTGTTTTTATTATAAATTTTCTTAAATAGGAAAAAAATATATATAGACAACTATAAAAATAAAAACAATTTATAAATTAAATATAAGCAAAACTACAAAACCAACACAAATCAAATAAACTAATACAAATAATGTATAACAATGATTTCTCACCTTTCACAGCATAACTCTGGCACTGACAGCTACAGTGTATCTTCTTTTTGGTCCATAATCTGTATATTGTGTCACCCAAATTGACTCAATTCTCTATTCAAACTGAAAGCCCCTGAAAGGTTGTCTGGCATATTAAGCCCATCTTCTTTATTTTTTATTTTTTTATAAAATATTTTATTTATTGACTTCAGAGAGAGGAAGGGTGAGGGAGAGAGAGATAGAAATATCAATGGTGAGAGTCATTGATTGGCTGCCTTCTGCACACCCTCCACTGGGGATCGAGCCCGCAACCCGGGCATGTGCTCTGACCGGGAATCGAACTGCCATCTCCTGGATCCTAGGTTTATGCTCAACCACTGAGCCATGTTGGCTGGGCAAGCCCATCTTCTTTATTCATCAACCTTTGATAACAAAAGCAGTGCTATTTGCCCTGTCATGATCCTAAATACAAATATGGGCTCCAACACTGAGATCACCGATTGAACTCTCATACAAGATGCTCATCCAGGTAGTCTAGAATACGCTTATTCTTAGTTATTGCTGAGATGAAAATGCAGTTAGAAAATTATAACAGAGCTTGCAGACCTTCCTCCCTGCCCCCAAGAATATGTCAGCAGACACCTATATGAGATTATCAATTCAACTTGAAAAAACACTGGGATAAAGAATTAGGAAAAGCTATACCCATATACTCAATGAGGGAAATATTCTCTTTATATAAAAATTTCTGCTAATAGCTGCAGAAGAAATTATATAATTTAGAACTTTAGAAACCCTAATAAATTAGTAAATTCAGGCATTGATAAACAAAGATTGCTGACATCCAAGAAAGACAACCAGACAAGATGGGCCTGACGTATTATCCCCCCAAAAAAATATTGAACCTGGGTGTGCTCCTCTCTGTATTATCAACTTACAGGAAATACAGGGACAGAGAAGCATGTTAAATGACACAGGGATGCAACCAGTGAAATCCAGATGATGCATTCTACAGGACAAACTAGTTTTTCCACAGATAAATTATAAGCAAAACAAAGAGAGATGAAAGGAGAACTTGTATATCAATAGACTCCTCTGAATCAATGTGTGGGCTTAATTTGTATCTCGATTCAAACAAAAATAATTCAGAATTTTTAATTTCATAGGAGTGATAAGAGTATTGTGTTTTAAGTTTTTAAAAAGAATATTCTTTAGAGATATATGCTAAAATATTATGAACAAAATAATATGATGACATTAGTTTCAAAATTGTAACAGTTCATTTTATATGTCAGATTGGCTAAGCCCATAGCACCCAGTTTGAGGGCAAAGATCAGCTTAGTTGTTGCTGTGAAGATATTTTTATATATCATGCTCAACATTTAAATCAGTAGACAGCGAGCAAAACAGATTATCCTCGGCATGACCGGGTGGGGAATCTAATCACTTGAGGCCTTAAGAGTAAACCCAAGGAAGAAGTAATTCTGCCTCCACATTATCTTCCCAGTAGAAACTGCAACATCAACTCTGCCCCACAGAGATTCAATCTTGCTAGCCCTCATCATCTCAAGAGTCAATTCCTTAAAAAAATAAACAAATAAATAAATATCTCCGTATATTTTCACACACACACACACACACACACACACACACACACACACACACACACACACACACACACACACCTGTTTTGTTCTGTTTCTCTGGAGGACCATGACTAATACAAAAATTATATGGGGGAGAGAAGGAGTGGATGGAGAAATAGAACAAAATTGGCCATGAGAGTAATTGTTGAAACTGGGTAATGGCTACATTATACAGTGGTACCTCGGTTTTTGAACGTCTCCATTGACGAACATTTCGGTTTAAGAACGCCGTAAACCCAAAAGTAAATGCTTTGGTTTTCGAACGCGCCTCGGAAGTCGAACCTACCACACGGCTTCCGCTGAGGGCAAGATCCTGAGGCCCAGCCGTCGGCTGTCAGTCCCTCGGTTTTCGAACGTTTCAGAACTCGGTCTTCCAGAATGGAATACATTCGAAACCCAAGGGACCACTCTATTATTCTCTATTTCTCTTTTCGGAATTTCCCATTTAAAAAGTTGGAAAGGGTTTTTTCTGTCACAGGGTCTGACGATAAAACAGCACATCAGAAATCAAGACCATCCTGAGAAACCCGAGGCTGTGACCCCAAGACTCACAAGGAAGAAGTTAAAGCTGGAAAGACCTTACCTTGGAGGTGACTCTTCCCTTGATCTTGGACTTCCTGTCTAATTTAGACTGCATCCTCTCTGGCCCCACAGCACCTGCACGTCCCTTTACCACAGCCCTTCTCTCCCACTGTTATACTCAATCTCTTCTCACTAGCCAGGAGCTCCTTACTAATCAAAGCACCAAGCTTGCACTCCAAAATATTTCATGAATGAATCAAAGCAATGCTACTCTTATGCGAATTCAAATGCTACGGCCGAGTAGTCCTTACTGTCTTTTGTTAATTGTTACAGTCTACCACTAACTACTCCATTATTTAATTTCTTTATATCCTCTGATTTCAAATACTCACCCCCTACCAACCAAACATTTGAGGTCTCACTTGGGGGAGAGAGGGCAGACACTGGCATTCACCATCGTAGAACTTCATAAAATGAACCTTCAAAATCCCATTTCTGGGCAGGAAACAAAATCCTATCCAACAAGAAGCCTAATTTTCAGTACTTTCTTTCCAACCTGCTAGACAGGAAAACACTCTGATCCCTAGAACATGGTACGAAAAGTCATTCTTTTACACAGGTCTGCCTTGAGGTGACAGAATTTCAATGTAAATAGTCATTTAAACAAGCTGTTTCTTTGGCTTTGTCACAGTAGTCTGCAGGTTTTTGTAATAAATTGGTTGATTTTTATAATTGGAATGAGAAAAATCCTATAAATTTCAAAAATTAAAAAAAAAAAAAGACCCAACACCAGCTTTTCTTTTGAATTAACTTATAGAGGGAGAGAGAAACTGGGTGAGAAAAAAATGACAAAGTCATCTAAGCTCCAACCTCCTTTAAGTTCAAGTTCAGACAAGAAAAAGTGGAGAGTTTTACAGCTCACTATCCCCATGGGAAGTTCTCTGACTCCTATACAGAAAAATGAAGGGTCTGAGTAAGTGGAAGTCTCCTTCCTACTTGCCCACTCCCCTGTCCCCTGATTTGACCCTTAAAATCATTACTTCATCCCAAAGAAATCTTCACCTTTGCTTCTGCCCCCACCTCACAGAAGGTCTGGTATACACATTCATGACCAAACCTCAAAGTAAATAATAATAAACTGAGGGAATAAAGAGAATAAGTGACAGCTGCCTGGGCTGCCAGTATCTGAGGTGGGTTGTGTGTCCATGAAGAACAGCAAGACTCCCTGAGAAAGCCATACATGAGCCTTCCTTTGACAGAAATCCGAAAGGTCCCCAGAAAATGTGTCAGTAACCAGTGTTGACAGCTGTGCGAAAATGTCACCCATGTTTTCGGTTCCTGCCTTTCAGAACTTGGTACCACTTTGAACATCTGGAGGTAGAATTGCCACATTTAGCAACAACAACAGATGTACAGAATATTGGTGAAATTTGAATGTTAGGTAAATAAATGATTTTTAGCATAAGTATACCCTATATATTGCATGAGTTATTTGAAATTCAAATTTCACCAAGCATCCTGTGTTTCATCTGGCAGCCCATGAAGGCATTTCCCTGGGGGTAAAGAGCATTGCAAGTGCTCAGAGTGAAGATTTCTCAACAATACCCATGAAGCTAGTGATGAAATTAACACTAAAGTGCCGCATGAAAATAAGAAAACACAATTATTTGTGTCTCTATCGTGGGATCACTTTTGTAAAGTATATGATTGTCTACCCACTATGTCGTACATCTGAAACCAAATCAAAATAATATTGAACGTAAACTGTAATTAAAAAATAAAATCTTTTAACAAAAATAAATTTTTGTCTCCCCAAGAATGTAATCTATTAATCAGGGGTTGGCGTGTTTCCTTGAGTAAGAGACCTCAGGTTGACTTGGTCATGACTTCTGATTATTTCCAAATCTCTATTTAAACATCCTATGATTTTCTGGATTGCACACCAGCTATTTCTTAATCACAAATGCTCCTGTGCCTCATTTATACAATGAAAACTTTGATCTAAAATGTTGGTGGCCTTACCCAAGCTGGTGTGGCTCAGTGGTTAGACCCACCCACCAAAGGGTCTCGGGCTGGATTCCCAGTCAAGGGCACATACCTAGGTTGCAGGTTTGATTCCTGGTCCCAGTCAGGGCATGTATGGGAGGCAACTAATTGATGTGTCTCTCTCATATCAATGTTTCTCTCTCTCCACTCTCTTTAAAAATCAATGGGAAAAATACCCTTGGTGAGGATTAACAAAAATAAAATAATAAAATGTTGGTGGCCTCATCAGGTAAGCTGAAGATACCTGGGACAAGGTTTCACTCTAAGAGTCATCTGGATTGGTATGGGTATGTCTTTTTCTCTTAATCAGCAGATACTAAAAGTATAGCCACAATCAAATTGTGGGATGCAGTGGAGAGGGAACCTAGAAATTCTCTGATGTTAAAAATGGGTCATTCTCTTGTTTGAAAAGGTTGAAATCATTGGTCTAGGACAATTTCCAACACTTCTTTTAACTTTTCATGATTCCCAGCATTCTAACACCAGAGCCTCTAAATCATTGGTTCTTCTGAAAATTAGTTCTGAGCAAGTAAAATAAGAGAGGAAAATCTTGGGGCTCAAAGTAAGAAGGACTGTCTTAAGGGTGGTCAAGTGTGATGGGCACTATATTAGTCTTGTTCCTTTAGACAGATGAAACAAATATAGATTGAGGACCTAATATACAAGACATCTTCTGAATTCCTGTTGGCGTTTTGTCTTTTTCCTGCAGTTAAGTGCTACAGTTATTTATTCATTTATTTTATTTATTTTTTAAATGCTAGTTTTCAGTGAAGCCCTCCTCATTTAAATGTTTTTTTAAATTGATTTTAGAGGGAGAGGGAGTCAAAGAGAGAAACATAGATGTGAGAGACATCGATTGGTGGTCTCCCATATGCACTCCAACCAGGGATTGAACCTGCAACTTGGGTGTGTGCCCTGACTTGGAATTGAACCAGCGACCTTTTGGTGCACAAGATGACACTCAACCAACTGAGCCATACCAGCCAGGACTCTCCTTATTTAATTAGCATACTTAAAACGTAAAACATTCCTTCACCTCCAGTACTCTTCTCAGTGCTTTCCACAATCTGCCATTCTGTATACAAGGTGTCCCAAAAAAAGTATACACACTTTAACAGCTGATAGCTCAATTTTGAAAATGAAATGTATATTAATAAACACTGCCTTTATAATTATTGAAAGTGTGTGTATACATTTTTTGGGACACCCTATATTTTGCTGCTTCATGTGTTGTCCTTGCCTTCCCACACCACTAGAATATCAGTTCCACGTGAGCAAGAATTTATGTTTTTTAATTTTCTTATTCCCATTCCTTCCCCTCCTCCCCTTTAGCAACCATCAGCTTGTTCTCTATATCTATGGGTCTATTTCTTTTTCTTCTTTTTTTAAAATATATCTTTATTGATTTCCGACTTTGACTGCAAATATAAAAGTCAACCTTGAACAAAAGCATTCTTCCACTTAAAGCCTCCTAGTTTGAAAAAGACCCTGCGTGATTACTTAGGGGACTCTGAAGCACAGTGTGTTCTTTGTAATTTAATTTGTTTGAGTTGTGACCAGTCTGTTGCAATCCAAAACTAATGAAGTTTATTTAAAAAACAAAAATCTAGAACTGTTTGGAAAGATGATTTCTTAATTTTTTTTCTACTTAAAATAACAGAGTTCTTTATGGCTAATTTGCCTTAAGTCTACCTGCAGTACTGTCTTAAAAAACATTCCTTATGAGAAGACCTCAAGTTGCCTCCTCATTTTAACAGTGGGCCTTACACTAAGTCTCAGGAAAGAAAAAAGAAAAAAGTGAAGAAAGACTGGGTAATAATAACACCTAAAAGTTGTGTGAGACTTTTAACCCTTCCAAGTCCATGATCTGATTAATTCTATGGAGGACCTTAAGAAGTGTGATTAGGAACAAAGGAGGAAGTGAGGCTATTACTCACTAGAAGGAGACAGCTGAGGCCCAGTCTCCTATATCCCTGGTTTCAAGCCTTTTTTACTGCTTTTCACTGACAGAAGTCAAAGAAAGCATCTAATTAAAAGTGGCCCAAAGCAAATGATAAACCAGCAATAACTGGACCTCGGTGGAAAAAAACAACAACTAGAGATGGCTGTGCAAGAAAAATAGCAAGCCCCACAAAGGATGACAGGAGTTTTTTAACTAACTCCTCGGGATCTACTTGGACAGCTGAGGAAACTCAGAGGTCTTACACTCAATCGTCTTTGAGGGCCCATCCAGCTCCTTGACCCCACTATTCAGTGTCCCCACCCAGTGTTTCTGGCCAGCATCAAAGGTACATAGAAGTTGTCACCATCACCAGATATAAGGAGACTGCTTGCTAACTGGCATTACGGATGCAAAATGAAAGCAGGGCCAGGGGTTTCTGGAGGCATCTCTGTTAATCAGCACAAGTATGGCTTACCACTCATGTAGTCCAGGGGTGGGGAACATCTAGCCCCCAGGCCATATACAGCCCGCAAAATCATTTGGTCTGGCCCTGCCAAGGACTCATCAAGAGAAGCAGTTCCAGCCATCACATTAGGGGTGAGTTAATTAAATGTTTGACCAAATAAAGCAGGCTAATTTTTAAGTTGATAATTTTGTATGGCCCGTGAATGATGTTATAAATATCCCAATGGCCCTTGGCAGAAAAAAGGTTCCCCACCCCTGAAACAATGCCCACAAATTAAGGACTTTATATGGACTAAGCACCTACAAATGTTTTACCTTCAGTGTCTCATCTGCCCATCCCCAAGGGATACAAATTACTATTAGCCTCCTGGTATTGACAGAGGAAGAAACTAAGGCTTAAAAAGATAAATAACTTTTTTTTTTTAATTTTATTATTGTTTAAAATATTACAGATGTCCCTTTTTCTCCCCAATGATCCGTTCCACCCCGTTCCTTCCCCCTCCCCACCATTGTCCATGTCCTTGGGTTGAGTATATATGCACATAAATTCTTTGGTTACTCTCTCCCCCTCCACCCACCCACCCTCCTCCATCCCTCTGACATTCATCGGTCTCATCTATGCTTCCATGTCATTGAATCTATTCTGTTCATTGGTTTATTAAGTTCTTTAGATTCCACATATAAGCGAGATCATGTGATATCTGTCTTTCTCTGCCTGGCTGATAAATAACTTTTGAAAAGGTTTTTTTCTCACACCTAGTCAAATGGCAGGTCTGAGGTTTGAAAGTGGTCTGGCTGACTATGAAACCCATGCTCCTACTAATATGCTCTTGCCCTTCCCTGGGAGACAGTGCAACCCCGTGTTTGAAGAACAATGAGAACTCCAACATGCTTGGCCTAGAGTATGATGCAGGGCAGGAGTGGAAATACAGGAACTAAAGGTGAGGCTTCAAAAAGAGGTGAGACTATTCAACATCAGCTGAAGAAGCTGCGAATCCTGCTGTTAGGCGGAGCTTCGTCGGGAACTGTGTCTTACTGGTGAAAGGAGAGAGAGGTGCAGCAGCTCCTGGCAAGCTGCGCCTCTGCCAGTATCAGGAAGCTAGTAAAAGCTTTGAAGCAAGGAAGTTACATGGTCTAAATGGTATTTCAGGAAGATTAATTTGGCAGCATGCACAGAAGATATTAAAGGGAGCAAGAGGCTGGAGGCAAGGAAACTGGTTAAGAGGCAAATGCGGGCACTCATTTCTGAGATGATGAGTCTGTGCCAGAGCAGAGTAATGGGAACAGGAGGAAAGGAACAAATATGAGCATTACCCACCATGAAGGAAGAACTGGCGGGCCCTGCATAGCCAAGACTATGGTCCCTGATGGTCCTAGGGGAAGAGAAAGGCACTCCCAGAGCCGGTAGTTGCCCCAACCCTGCACACTCAGGGACCTGCCTCTTCTGTCTCCTCACCAGACCACAAGCTCCAAGGAGTCTGGGAACCCCACAGCTTTTCTACATTCCCTGGGTGTTTGGTAGACTCAAATATTGACTGGCAGTCTGTTTCCTTGGCCTGGAATGCTCCATTCCCACTTTTGCTTGGAAACTCTATGGAGGAAGGCCTCCTTGCAGGCCCAGCACAGCATCTGAGAGGCGTCTGTGACCAGTGGATCTAAATTAGGTCCCCTAGCTTTCCTCCCCATAGAAATGTTTCTTCACAGTATTTATTACAATGTGGACTCTATGTTTGGTTTTTTAAATTTTATTTTTTATTTCTTTTGTTTTTGTAATTAGTTATTGTTTTCTATCTTCCCTCACTAGACTATAAGCTCCACAAAGTTGGTTTTTCTTTTCACCACTGAGTCCCCAAAAGCCAGCACAGTGATGTCCCATAAAATAAAAGCCACACATGTAATTTTAAGTTTCCTGTAGCCACATTTTTAAAAATAAGGAGAAACAGATGAAATTAATTTTAATACCATACTTTATTTAACCAAATGCATCCAAAATGTTATTTAAACGTGTGATCTATAGAAAAAAATATTCATTAAATAGTTTACATTCCTTTTTTTGTACTAAGTCTTAAACTTCTGTGTTTCATACTTCTAGGATATCTCAGTTGGGACTAGCCACATGTCAAGTATTCCATAGCCGTGTGTGGATGGTAGCTACTATGATGGATACTATAGATCCTTGCAGGATGCTTGACATGTATTACTTACTTAATAAAAACTTGATTCATGAAAAAAGGAGGGTGTGAAGAGAAGAAAAAGGGGGAAAAAGGAGAGAAAAAGACAGAAGGAAAGAGAAACTAACATTTGTCAAGTATTTACTAAGTTCTTTCCTCTATCAATAAATAATGTAATTCTCACATCTATGGTGAAGGAGGGATTATTATAACCCTCTTCATAAAGGAAGACACAGGTTTGGAGATGTCACAAACTTGCCCAAGGTCACATTACCTTTTGAGTGAAAGAGACAAGATTCAGAATGCAATCTCCCTGACCCAGTTGTGCTGCCTCCACTCACAGAAGCCAACATAACAAGTCTCAAGCCAGACTATCTCAATCTCTGTCTCCTCCAGGTGGAACATCCCAGGGCTCCTATAAGATATTATTTTGAATCTCACAGACACACCCATTTTAAAAGTATGATCTGACCATTACAGGCTAACATAGGAGTCTCCCCTTACTCCTCCAGACATATTTTAGAGGGATCATTCTCATTGGCTGCTGCCCATTAGGACTCTGCTATTACAAAAAAAAAAAAAGGTGACATCTGGAAGTTCCCCAAATATGCTAAGCTCTCTAACATGCTTCCTTAGTTCTGTATAGTTTTCCTGCTTCCTGGAACTCTTCCCTCCTCCACCTGATTAATACACATGACGCAGTTCAAGAAAAAAGGAAGGAAGAAAGAAATGGTAAAAAGTTCAATCCAGCATTCATCTTATTTCAGCCAAATCTCCCTGACTCACTGTTCCGGTGTGAGAATCCCCTTTTCTGTGTTTCCCAAGGTATGCCATCACGACACATCTCTTCCTCACTGGGTTGGAAGCTTCTGGAAAGCAAGCACTATGTCTTTTATCTTCATATCCCCATTGCCCAACATTTATTGAATGGGTTATTAAACAAGTAGATAAATGAGTGGGTAGATTGATGAGCACGCTCATAGCCCTATTTAAGCATAAGAGGCAATACTTGGTACCACACATTCCAAAGAGTTAGAAGAGAGCAAGAGTACTCTTGCAATATCTGCATTCCTCTCAGGACAGTTGTTAAAGTGTGGGTCACAATGACACATGCAGATAGGATCAGCAGAGCACCCTGTGGTGCCTTCAACCATTTCCTACGAAGCAATGTTCTAAGCTGTGCAGAAAATGTAGCAAAGTTGGGACTTGCCCTCATCTTAGTTCCCACCATGTTAGTTGTGAAATACTTAGGAATGCAGTGGGTAGGAAGAAGAATGTTAAACATCAGAATGTAGCCACAGAGTCAAGGAGTCCAGGCACACTGATCTGGAGGGGACAGAGGACATGCAATAATGGTATACATCTACCCCCAGAAGAGTGGCAGATGGTGGAGACTGCACTGAGCAAAGGGAGGACCACAGGAACTTAGATCTCTCTAACTCACAACACCCTGGGCAAGCATGGTCACCCTCTGGGGATACATGTTTATAGATGGGACTCTTGGATGCACCCTGAAATTGTGATGTGTATTAGGTCTTGGGCCAGAGCTTCGAACCTCTGAGGCAGCATGCTGGTATGCTCCTGTGAGCACAGGAGTGCTAGAAGAAAATAAAAATTCCCTCAGTCCCGGAACAGCCAGGTGAGTATAAGGATTGGAGGGGCCAAGGCCTGTGGAAGTCAGACAGACACCCCTGGCCTATTGCCTAAGAATGAGCCCTCATATCTACATAGTGTCACATTCTATATATATATTGTGACATAAAAAATGTTGGAAAGCATTGAGCTAGACTACATGAGACGAATGAGCAGCACTTTTAACAAAGATTTTGTTTTGATAAAGCAAAGTGGGTAGAGGGCAATAGATATGATGGTAACTAGGATCTGGCCCAACAGCCTCTATGGATTGTCAGCTCTCAAACATGAGTATAGCCCTGGCCTGTGTGGCTCAGTTGGTTGGGTGTCATCCGGTGAACCAAAAGGTTGCCGGTTCGATTCTCAGTCAAGGCACATGCCCGGGTTGTGGACTCAATCCCTGGTGGGGGGGCACACAGGAGGCAGCTGATCAATGTTTCACTCGCACATCAATGTTTCTCTCTCTCTCCCTCTCCCTTAAAATCAATATAAAATATTAAAAACAACAACAAAGTACAGACCAAGGCCAGCCTATTTGTGTGTGTTTCTGTGAATTCAGAAAGAAGATAGGACACTTTAATACTGCACCATTAAAAATAATAATTAAAAATAACCCACAAGAGTAAGGCCTATGTCCTCAACAAAGGCACACTCCTGAAAAACAAACAAATCAAGGCAAGTGACACTTCATCTTCCAAATAACCCATATTTCCTGATCATGAGAGACAGGTCAGGGGCCAGAGTCAGCCCTACAACCACTGCCTGGCACCTCCCCAGCCCCCCGGCCCAGGGAGGAATTAGTCCCTAGAGATTAGAAACTCTCATGGAATTTCTCATGCATATCATCATTATAGCCCCATACACAAGGTGGAAAGAGAAAGGGAAGAGGCTGTGATTGTCAGTGAAGCTGGGCCCATTACCACCATGCCCAACATTTACTCTCTTGCCACTATTTGCCATTGGCTTTTAAAGCATAAATCAGAACTCAGGGTTGAACAGAAGTAGGCAGGCACATAACCAGAGAAGCACATTGCTACCTGAGAGACAACTAGAGGTATTAGGAAAGCATGGCTTCTATTAAATTTCCACTCAAATGGAAAAAACAAACAAATGCCAACACCTCTCCTGACATTACTAAGATATTCAGAAATACATTTCACAGAGTCAGGGCAAATGGACCCAGAGCTGCACTAAAGCTAGGGTGCAGAAGGAAGGGGGGAGCTAACGTAGCAAGTATGTTCTGGTCACTCCAATCACATGCAAGACCAGCCCCACCTGTCAGAGTGGCTCTGCCTGGCATCACTCTTATGTGATCTCAGTGGGCAGAAGACCAGATCCATCTGGTGCAAGTGATGTGGAGTACTCAGCCCCAAGGGGGGGTGTGCATACGTGCTGAAGCTAGCGTGGCACTACAAGAGCTCTAGCCAAGGAGAAGCTAACATGTTGTAAATAAGACCTGTCAGGGTGTGGCAGACAACAAAAATGGGAAACTAAAGCTAATTCCCACCCCTCACAGCCTCTGCCAGAGATGCAGACACCGCCTGCACTTCATCTGTCCAACACTGCCAGTGGGTAGCTGAGCACACGCCAGAGGAATTTAAGCTCTACTAATTCCCACATTAAAAGTCATCCGAGGTCTTCACAGAGAGACACTCTGTAAACTTTGCTCCCAGCTTCTAAAAGGGCCCTTCAACATTTGGAGATGATTGGAAAGCAAATTATCTTCCTTTCCTAAAGCTAATAAAATGTTCACCACTCATCCACCATGGGCCAAGGAAGAATTAGGGAGGCTCCTTGATGTGAATCCCACCCTGATACTGCAAAGTTTGCATCCAGGTCCCACCCTGGCAGTGACACTATGATGACCTCAACATTTTTGTTTCCCATTACTCCTCTGCTTCCTAGACCAAGACAGGAAAAGTGAGAAGTATTTCTTGGTGATGAAATACTCTGCTCCCATTGTCTTAGGAAGAGGAAATGGTGAAAGCAGAGGCAGCTATTGTCCAAAGGTATGAAGTCAGGTCGACAACCTGTGTGTGCTTGCTTCTCCAAGTGATGCAGAGAAATTACTAGCACCAGAGGCCCAACCCCACTATGGTTCCCATCAAGCAGCACAGAGGTGGAGGTCCCTGTGGAGTGTGTGTGTCTCAGGGCAGGCGGTTATGTAAAAAAGCATTTCAAGTAAAACCACAAAAGGCAGAAAAAGAACAGAAGACAAAAATAGGAACCAAAAACAAGGACAATGAACAGAAAACAGTAACAAATACAGTAGATATTTATCCAACTTTGTCAATAATCACTTTGAATGTCAATGGTCTAAATATATTAATTAAAAGACAAGTTTGCAAGAAATTCTCTTTAAATATAAAGATACATATAGATTAAAAGGAATGAAAAAATATATATTATGCTAACCCTAATCAAAAAAGTGGCAGTCGCTATATTAATTTCAGAGAAAGCAGACCTCAGAGCAAGGAAAGGATATTGCATAATAATAAAGGGGTCAATTCTCCAAGAAGTTACAAAAAGATTTTAATACATGTGCTCCTAACAACAGAGCATCAGAATACTATGAGGCAAACACTGATATAAATGCAAGGAGAAATAGATGAATACACTATTCTAGTTGGAGACTTTTTTTATAAAAATATATCTTTATTGATTTCAGAGAGAAAGGGAGAGAGAGAAATAGAAACATCAATGATGAGAGAGTCATTGATCGGCTGCAGCCCGCAACCCGGGATGTGCCCTGACCGGGACACAAACCCCTATCTCCTGGATCCTACGTGTAAGCTCAACCACTGAGCCACGCCCGGCTGGGCTCTAGTTGGAGACTTGAATACCCTCTATCAGAAATGGACAGATCCAGCAGGCAGAATATCAGTAAGGTCATAGTTGAACTCAATAGCACCATCAATCAACTGGATGTAATTGACATCAGTAGACTACCCCATTCAACAACAGAGGAATACACATTCTACTCAAGCTCACATGAAACATTCATCAAGGTATACCACACTCAGGACTATAAAACACACCTAAACAAATTTGGAAGAATAGAATTCTACAATATATGCTCTCAGACCATATATGGAATTAAACCAGAAATCAATAACAGAACGTTACCTAGAACTCCCCCAAAATACATGGAGATTGAACAACTTGATTCAAAATAACAAATGGGACAAAGAAAAAGTCTTGAGAGAAATTCTGAAGTATTTTGGGTTTAATGAAAATAAAAATACAACTTATCAAAACTTGAAGATTATAGCAAATGTAGTGCTTAGTAGGAAAGATACTGCATTGAATGCACATATTAAAAATAAGAAAGCTCTAAAATGAATAATCTATGCTTCCACCCTAGGAAACTAGGAAAAGAAGAGCAAATTAAATCCAAAGTAAGCAGAAAAAATAAATAATAAGGCTTAGGACAGAAATTAAAAGTGAAAACAGGAAGTCAATAGAGAAAATCAACAAAACCAAAAGCTGGCTCTTTGGAGGGGGGGAAAAAAATCAATAAAATTGATAAACCACTAGCCAGGCTCACTATGAAATAAAAGAGAAAAGAGACAAATTACTAACATGAGAAATGAAGGAGGGGACATTATTAAAGATTCCATGAACATTAAAAGAATAATAAAGAAATACTATGAACAACTCGATACCCACAAATTTGATAACCTAGATGAAATGGACCAACTCCTTGAAAGAAATCTACCAAACTCTCACACAACAATGTGAATAGGCCTATATTTACAAGGAAATTGAATATGAAATGAATAGTCTTCCAAAGCAAAAAGCATCAGGCTCAGGTGGGTTCACTGGTGAATTCTACCAAACAATTAATAAAGAAACTATACCATTCTCCATAATCTCTTCCAGAAGATAGAAGCAAAGAGAATACTTCCTAATTTATTCTATGAGGCGAGCATTACCCCAAAACCAATATCAGACAAAGAAATTTCAGGAAAACAAAACTACGGACCACTACATCTCATAAACACAGATACAAAACTTCTCAGCAAATTATTAGCAAATAAAATACAACAAGGTATAAAAATAATTATACACCACAACAAAGTGGGATTGATCACAAATGTGCAAAGCTGATTCAATATTTGAAAATCAGTTAATGTAATCCATCACAACAATAGACTAAAAAAGAAAAATCACAAAATCATATCAATAGATGCAGAAAAAGCATTTGATGAAATCCAACACCCAATCATGATTAAAAAAACAAAACTCACCTACAACCAAGATTACTCTACCCTGCAAAGCTATCATTTAAAATCGAAGGACAGATAAAGAGCTACCCAGACAAGAAAAAGCTAAAGGAGTTCATCACCACCAAACCAGTATTATAAGAAATGTTAAAGGGTCTTCTTTCAGAAAAAGAAGATCAAAAATATGAACAATAAAAATAGCAAAAAATACAAATCTATCAACAACTGAGTCTAAAAACAAAATAAACATACAAACAGAACAGAAACAGACTCATAGATACAGAGAATGTTTTGATGGTTGTCAGATGGGAGGGGGGTTAAGGGATGGCCAAAAAAGGTGAAGCGATTAAGAAGTACAAATTGATTGCTACAGAATAGTCATGGGGGTGTAAATAATATTCTAGCAACTATGTATGGTGTCAGATGGGTGTGAGATTTATTGGGATGGCCACTAATTATTCAATATCTAATCACTGGGGTGTACATCTGAAACTAATATAATAATGTATGTCAACTGTAATTAAAAATAAAAATGACAAAATGTTAAAAATAAAAAACTTTCAGCAAACCAATAATAGAGGGGAACTTCCTCAACTTGATAGGGAATATCTACAAAACTCTAAAGTTAACATCATACTTGATGAGAAATTAGAAGCTTTCCTGCTAAGATCAGGAAAAAGCAAAGATATTCCCTCTCATCACTCCTTTTCAACACTGGACTTAAAGTCTTAACACATAAAATAAAATGAGAAAGAGAAATAAAAGGTAAGGGAGGAAGAAATAAAACTGTCTTCTTTCATAGATGACATAATCATCTATATAGGAAATGTGAAAAAATCAACACAAAAACTTCTGGAACTAAAAAGCAATTATAGCAAGATTTCATTGTACATGGTTAATGTGTGAAAGTCTATTGTTTTCCTATATACCAGCAATGAACAACTGCAACTTGAAATTTAAAACACAATAGCATTTACATAAGCATCATAAAAATAACAAAGTACTTAAATAAAAATCTAATAAAATATGTACAAAATTTATATGTGAAAAACTATAAACCACTGATGAAAGAAACCAAAGGACTAAATAAATGGAGAGATACAACATGTTGATGGATAGAAAGACTCAATATTGTCAAAATATCTTTTCTTCCCAACTTGATCTATAGATTCAATGCAATCCAAATCAAAATCCCAGCAAGTTAGTTTTGTAGATATCAACAAATTAATTATAAAGTATATATGGAAAGGAAAAGATCCATAATAACCAACATAATATTGAAAGAAAAATCAGAGGACTGTACTACCCAACTTCAAGATTTACTATAAAGCTACAGTAATCAAGACAGAGTGGTATTGGTGAAAGAACAGACATATAGAACAGTGGAACAGAATATAGGGTCCAGAAACACACCCATATAGTCAACTGATCTTTGACAAAGGAGCAAAGGCAATACAACGCAGAAAAGACAGTCTTTTCAACAAATGATGTTGGAACAACTGGACATCCACATGCAAAAAAAATGGTGCTGGACATCCACATGTAAAATGAAACTTTACATCCTTGACAAAAGTGAGCTGAACATATATCATAGACCTAAATGTGCAATGCAAAACTATAAAACACCTAGAAGACAACATAGAAGAAAATCTAGGTGTCCATTGGTAGGGCAATGAGTTTTTAGATACAAAACCAAAGGCATAATTCAGGAGAGAAATAATTGATAACTTGGATTTATTACAATTAAAAACTTTTGCTCTGCAAAAGACACTGTCAAGAGAAATAGAAGAAAATGGAGAAAATGTTTGCAAAAGATATGCCTGATAAAGGAGTGTTATCCAAAATATACAAAGAACCCTTAAAACTCAACAACGAGAAAACAGAAAGGGAAGAAGTCACAAATACATGGAAAAATAATTCATGCTTACGGATTGGAAGAATTAATATTATTAATATTTCTATACTACCCAAAGCATTCTACATATTCAATGCTATCCTTATTGAATTTTCAATGGCATTTTTCACAGAAATAGAACAAACAACCCTAAAATTTGTATGGAATCATAAAAGACCATGACTAGCCAAAGCAGTCTTGAGACAAAAGAACAAAGTTGAGGCATCACACATCCTAATTTCAAACTATATTACAAAGCTATAGCAATCAAAAGAGTATGGTATTGGCATAAAAATAGACATATAGATCAATGAAACAAAATAGAGAGCCCAGAAATAAACCCATGTCTATACGGTCAATTAACATATGATAAAGAAAACAAAAACATACAATGAAGGGGGTAAAGACAGTCTATTCAATAAATGGTACTGGGAAAGTAGGACAGAAACATGCAAAAGAATGAAACTCAACCAGGATTTGACACTATACACAAAAGTCAACTCCAAATGGATTAAAGATGTGAAAATAAAACCTGAAACCATGTAACTCCTAAAAGAAAACATAGGTAGTAAGCTCCTTGACATCTTGGCAATGATTCTTTTGGATATGATACCAAAAGCACAGGCAACAAAATAAATAATAAACAAGTGGGACTACATCAAACTAAAAAGCTTCTGCACAGCCAAGGAATCCATCAACTAGCACCTTAACACAGCCCCAAAGGAAAAGCCAAAAATCACATTCTGTGCTCCCAAACAAGTCTTGTTTTCATGAGCCAAAAATGGCGAGGTCCTAGTGAATCAACAGGAGGGAGGTGGGGAGGCAGCAGGCACTTTTTGGTAATCACAAGAGGCACTGTCTGGAAATTGTGTCCCGTAAACCACAGGGAGTTCTCTTGGTACCTCAGTGGATGCCAGCTACGTTCCAGCCGGCTGAGTCATCCTATGGCTCTAGCCCAGGAAAGAGCCTCCCTGAAATACCTGCCAAATTCCACAGTCACTTGTGAGATGTAGGTCACCCTCTGCAGGACTACATCACAGCCCTAAAGGGCAACAGCTACAGCTGTAGAGGCTTCCTCAGGTGCCATGATTTTTTTCTTGTTGCACCATCATGTGCTCACTCTGTTGCTCTCCTCTGAAATCCCTCCAGTTTATCCCAATTTCAAGAGTTCTAGTTGCCATCCTCTGTAACAAGACATGTGCTAAAACATAGTTCTTCTTGAGGCCTCGTCAACAGAAGACAAGAACAAGCTTCAACTTTCCCCCAAAGAACATCCCTCAAGTGCATCCTCCTAGAAAGGCCTGTGTCTCCCATGCTAAGGTGATGAACACACCTGAACCTGGGAGCACCCCCTCTCAGGACCAGGCACATTTCCACCACCAGATGGGAAAGGAAGTTGTAACGGGCTCTGTTATACCCCAACAGAGATTGGAGACAAACCCATCTGGGGGGGCCATCCCATCTTGTTTGTATGCCAGCCCAATCCAAAAAAATTTAACGTTGCTTACAAACATTAACAGAATTGGAAACATAATAGAGATGAATCAGAAAAATAGGAAGTAGAGGGGCTCGGATCTTGAGTTGGAAGTGAGGAAAGATTGACAACAATCTAATGATCTTTAACTTCGCCTTTCCCACCTCATTTTTTCCCTTCCTTACTGGTCCTTAGTGATTCCAGCTCTCTTATCAATGTGGGGATCTCTTATCTCTAACCAAAGATCCCCACATTGCTAAATTCAATGTCCAATTCTGCTCCTCAGCTTACTGGAGCCACTAGCACAATTTCACAGAGCTGATCCTGGCCTCCTCCCTGGAAAATATTGCCCCCTTGTTTTTCTTCACTGGCCCTTCCTTCTCTGATTACTTCTAATCTCTCAGCTTCTTAAAATTGGAATATCCTAGAGCCCAGTTTTTAAAGCTCTTTTCTATCTATCCTCAGCACTGGGAGATTTCATCTTATTTCATGGTGCTAACTACTATGCCACATGCTCACTACTCACAAAATTTAATTTTTAGCCCAGACTTCTCCCCTAAACTCTAGACTCCCATTCCACCTGCCCACTTAGTATCTCCACTCAGATATTTAACATACATCTCAAAATCAAAACTGTCCAAAACAGAACTCCTGACATCCTAGACCAGATATGCTCTACCTGCAGTTTTCCCCATTTAATGACGACATCTTCCCTGTTATTCAGATAAAAAATCTTAGAGTCTTCCTGATTCCTCTCTTTTGCTCACTTTCCACATCCAATCCATCAGAAAATCCTATTGGCTCTACCTCTGAAATATGCCCAGGGTCTGACCCCTTCTCACCAGCCCCTACCCTACCCCCACTACCACTATGGTACAAGCCTGAGTTATTACAATGGTCTCCTAACTGGACTCCCTGCTTCTGCCTTTGCTCCTTCAGACTATTCTCAGTACAGGAGCTAGTGCTATCCTGTTGAAGCATAAGTCAGAACAAAGTCCTCAGAAGGCCTATGTGGCCCTACATGACGTAGCCCCTGGCACGGGTCCAGCCTTTTCCCCTCATACTCTCCTCTCCAGCACTCCCTACCAGCCACCCTGACCTCCCTGCTTTTTCTTGAACAGACCAGGCTCCCCTCCACCTTTGGGCCTTTGTACTCACTTGAAATTCACTTCCCCTTTATCTCCTCTAAGCCCTTGCTCAAATATTTTCTCAACTTGAGGCCTGGCCCTGTCAACTCTATTTAAAACTGCAAACTACCTCAACACCCTATCCCCCTTTCCTGCTTTATTTTCCCCACAATGCGTCCCCTTCTAATACACTATACAATTTACTGGCTTATTTTGTTAATTGCATCTCACCTCATTAGAATGAAAGTTCTATGAATGCAGATTTTTTTTTTTTTTACTGCTTAATCTCTGGCTTTTAAAACTGTGCCTGGCATGTAGTAAATGGTTCAGTACCTAAGGGCTGGATGGAGGGGTGGATGGAAAAAAATGAGTGGCAAAAACATGCTTCAATTGCCAGATTCCTGAAGGTCCCAGAGGAGGAAAATGTCACAAATCAAGTGAAGTAGAATTCAGCATTGAAGACACATAACTTCCCACATCTACTCTGCCTATTTAACTACAATGCTAGATACTAACATAAAGTGAAATGTCCACAGAATCATTAGAATCAGGCTAGTCTTAGCTGTGGCTCAATCAAATAAACAGTCTGGGGAAACACTCATGATTAGAGGAGTCAAGAATGGCAGGCCATGACTCCAATGGTAGGGAAGGGGGCTAGGGGAAGAGTTGACAAACTAAAGGTAACCAACTTTTGCTGAGTCTCTATCATCAAACAGACACTGCACTCTGCTCTTTGTTAATATTATCTCATTATTAGCCCCATTTCATAAATTAAAACACTGAAGTTCAGATAGATTGTTATTTGTATGAAAACAGATACACAGTAGAGCCAGGATTCAAACAAGGTCTATATGAATAAAAAAAGTTCTTGCTCTTCCCACAGTGAAGGTTACTCTAGAAGTGATCAACTGACCTTGGACTCCCTTCCTAGTCATTCTTCGATCTTGGTCTCAGTAGATCAAGAACCTAGAATTGGGGCAGAAGGAATAAGAAAAAAAAGAAACTAAAACTGAGATTTTTGTTTTTTTAGCTAATGCTGAAAATTATCCAACAGAATAAAAATAATCAATAGGCTGAAACCTGAAAAGTCTCAGCCACTTTTACTATATACACCCCCCACATGCATACCAAAAGCAACCAGTGGGGGGGAAAAAACAGTATTAAAACTTACCACACTTTTACCTTCACACAAATCGCTCATGGGTCAAAAGTACTGAAGATGTGCTGCTCGGTAGCTGACAATCCTGGCAGATGCTGCTTAATGCTCAAGAAACACAAGCTTATTGCACCAGCATCAGCCTTGCAACAGCCCCAGAGAAATCTCTTTTCTTCCTCCCACTCACACATTTCTTCCTGCCAATGGCCTCCACCTCCACCCAACTTACAGAAACCTGGCCCACAACACCCTGCAATTAATGTCATGAGACATACAGATCTGATTGTCAACCTTGGGATGCTTACCAGACAGAAGACACTGTCCCTTGCAATCAGGGAGGGGCTACTGAATCACTGTCAACAGGTGTTTTTCTAATATCTACAAAGTATTCACACTCATTTATTCTCCCTCTCACCAAGTCTACCTCCTAATTAGTAGTTTGTAGAAATTGTTCAATCAACCAGCTCAGGTGTCCCATGTGTAAGGGCAGTAAAATGAAAAGGCTCCCACAGGAATGGGCTCAACAATGACTTTCCTTCTCTTGCCTGGGCCAACCTACCAAGCCAACCAGGTCACACCCACTACCACCCAAGGAGGGTGGGTAAGTGCTCCAGTCTCCATCCCTCACTTGAGCTGCACCTATGAAAATTAGGAAAGCACAGGGATAAATATTCTCAATCATTTGCTGGTGCCAGCATTTGGACTCATCAGTCAATAAGAATATTTCTTAGTTCTTGCTTAAAAAATAAGGCCTACCACATGTTGACAAGACCTGAATTACCCTTTTAATTATAGGCTCTGAATCAGTATGGAAATGGTTCTAGAAGGGGAAAAGAGACCTCTGAAAACCTCCTATTAAAAGAGTTTAAACAGCCCTGGACAGTGTGGCTCAGGTGTTTCAGCATCGTCCCATGCTCCGAGAGGTCACCAGTTTGATTTCTGGGCACATGCCCAGGGTTGGAGGCTCCATCCCCAGTATGGGGCATGCCAGAGGAAGCTGGTCAATGTTACCCTCTCACATTGATGTTTCTCTCTCTTTCTCCCTCCCTTCCTCTCTCTCTAAAATCAATAATAAAATCATATTTTTTTAAAAAAGAATTTAAACATTAAATCAATTAAGATAAGGGAATGGGCAGCAGTTTCATTAGGTGCTCATCTGGATACATAAACTTGGAGGAAGGTGGTGAGTTAAACACTAAATTTTATGTTCTCACTCTTGTTACACTTGGGTGGCCCCAAAAGAGTAGAGGCAGAACTAGCTACATGATTCGTAGAGCCCAGAACAAAATAAAAATGTGGGGCACCTAGCCTGTAAATTGTTGAGAATTTCAAAACAGTGACATCAGAGCATTAAACCCAGTATGGGCCCTTCCAAAACCGGGCTCAGGTTGCACACCCACGAAGCTGGCCTGCAAAGAGGGGATGTTTCCCCTGGGTTGTTGACAAAGACCTGAAGGGAAACTATGGTGAAATTACATGCTCTCATTCATCCTCGGCAGAGTGCCCTGAAAAGCTCAGTGATCCTATGAAGGGTCACTCCATGCTGGTATCACTTGGGGAGAAGAGTCATTTCTCTCATCTGATATAATCCTGAACTGAACTTCCACAAAAGGGCCTGTTCCCCCAGAAAACTCAAAAGCTTTCTGCCCCTGTAATTGGTATCTATCTATCTATCTATCTATCTATCTATCTATCTATCTATCTATCTATCTACCTATTTAAGATTGGGCAAAAACTAACCTAACCAACTGAATTAATCTGGAAAGATCAATCTTGCAAGGGTAGATCCAGTAAGAAATCTGAGTACTTGGTTGCAGACATTTTTCAGTGATTTTGGTTAAAAAAGAGATTTCTCCACCCAATGAAGTTGGAAGGGACTTCTTTGGTCATCAGCTTAGTAATGGTTGGATTATTTAAGAACTAGTTACAAAAAATATAAGACTCAACCCGATGGCTAAGGGGAGTAAACCAATCTTCAAGTAAACGTCCAACAAAATGTTTTGAGAAGATTGGCTCAGTCACTTCTTTCTTTCCCCTTTCTTCTCTTTTGTTTTTTATTCATTGATTTTAGAGAAAGAAAGAGAAAGGCAGAGACGGGGGAGGGATGGATATCAATTTGTTGCTCCACTTATTTATGCATTCATCTGTTGCTTCTTGTGTGTGCCCTGACCTGGGGTTGAACCTATGGCTTTGGCATATCTGTCAGGAGTTCCAACCAACTGAGCTGCCTGGCTACCACCTCCCCTTCTCTTCTCAGTTGGCCTTTCCCCTTTGTGCTGTTCAGGGCCTCAGTGGGATAACCAGTAGGCTCTACCCTTTCCACCCATCACTACAACCAAGTAAAATTCACTTGTCTATGAACCAAACAGTTCCTCTAACAAATTAATTTTAGGAATATAGTTAATGATGACCAGTGGAGCAGCTCATTTAAACCACAGAATCTTTCAGCAAAGGACACCAAGTAAACAACTGATTTATCCAATTACTAGTATAATGGCCCTTTCCATAAAAATAAAATGCTCCGGTAATGTAAGCTAACATGCTGCCCATTGTTTCTCTAACCGGACTTAGACCACAGAAAAAATATTTGTTCATCTTTATTGCTTTTTTTATTCAACATGGACTCAAAAGTGCCCTCAATGAATTGTTTCTCAAATCATACCCACAGGCAAAAACAAGAAGATGAACTTGGCTTTGGGGATAGTGGAGGAGAGGATATTTCTAAATATCATTTGTTAACTGTTAAAAAAACTAGACAACAGACCCAAAATGGAGTTGCTCATACTAAGCCTCATGTCAGCAAACCAAGACTTAATTACAGTTTTGTCCCTTCAAGAAATAGAATCTTAAACCAGTCAATCAAGAATTGCCTGAATCAGCACTAGTTAGGTCATCTGCCTGATACACCCTTTCATTCCATAAAGGAAAGTATTTTGTAATAACTAACCACTTTTTTGTCTAATAACTTCCTTTTCCCATTCTCTTCTGCCTATAAAAGTCTTTCATTTTGTAAAGCATCCTTTGTTGGATTGGATGCTGTCCAATTCAAATCAATTTTTGCTCAAATTCTTAAAATTTTTAATATGACTCAGTTTATCTTTTTTCCCCCTCACCCAAGGACATGCTTTTTACTGATTTATTTATTTATTTATTTATTTATTTATTTATTTATTTATTTATTTATTTTTAGAGAGAGAGAGGAAGGGAGAAAGAGAAACATTCATGTCAGAAAGAAACATCAATTGAATGTCTCCTGTGTATGCCCCAACTGGGAATCAAACCTGCAATCCAGGCATGTGCCCTGACCTGGAATCAAACCCATCATCTTTTTGGTGTACAGGGAGGCTCCAACCAACTGAGCCACATTTGCCAGGGCAATATGCGTCAGTTTAACTTTTAACATAACTAAAACATGGAAAAGTAAAATGATTATATGCCAAACAATAAGGAGAAAATGGTACACTTCGAGCCTGCAACTTTTCCTGAAAATTTACTTCTCAGGCCTTACCAAGTTCCTAATTAACAATATTCCACCCCCAAATTTGATAATACGTTTTATGATTCAGCACCATCTGTAACTGATAATGCTCTAAAAGGAAAATTCAGAGGCCTAGGTGTGAGAGTCAATGCTGTCTTCCATAAAATGTAGGACCACACTGCCCTGAGGGTAGGAGGGGGTGCTTTTTCAGTGATAGCCCCAATCTTTTGTTTGCACAAGATCTAATTTCATGCCAGAGTGAGGATACCTCAAAATCAAAACATCCTTTCCATTGACTCTTTCCATTCCTAACTTTTCAAAAACTTCTTTCAAAAATTGTGTTATTTTAATTTTTTTTTTAAAGGAAAAAAGATCACTAGAGTGGTATATAAATTCGATTTCCAATCCAAAAAATAAGACCCACAGAAAAGGTGGGGGCGAGGGGAGATAGCTCATTATAGCCTCTTTTGAATCCTATGCACTTTCTGTGAAGATGAGGCCCTGGAGAAAGTTGCTAACAGACAGCAGTCCTGGGCTTGGGGGGAAATGATTGAAAGTAAAGGACAGAGACAAAAGTGGGGAAATGGAAATGAGACTGAAACTGAGACAAAGTGAAAGGCTCCTGCCCCTTTCCAGTTTCATACTGTCAAGTTAATTCTCTTCTTGTGGAAAAAAATCAACTCCCATCTGAGAACCAATCAGAATGTAACCGCTTATCAGGGTGCAGAAAGTTTCATCCACTCACCCCACCCTCTCTCACTCAGTACCACCCTAGAGCATAAATAATTTTAAATAACGCCAAAGGCAAAAGCAGCAGCATTTATCATGGTTAACAAGATGACAATTTGGTTACTACAAGTGTTCTGTGCATGTCTCTCAGACACCATCATCTTTGTCTTGATTGCGTCTTCCTGGTGAGCTGGTTGCCTTTGATATCTGGGGAGTACAGAAAGCAGTCCTGAGCTCATCAGACAGAGGCAGCAAGCTCTCACCCATGCTCTCCGAAGCCATGCTCTCCGAAGCAATCTCTCGGCTTGCTCACACGCACTCTCTCTCTCCCCCTCTTTTCCATTGAAAAAGACCAGAGAGGAATAGAACCTCCTTCCATCAATGCTAAGTTGAAGGAAATTAAAGTGATAAAATTATCTCCATCTACCATCCAGTCTTGCTGTTTATTGTTACTATTATTATTATCATTACTATTAAATACTGCAAGTGGATCTGCCATGGGAAACAGCATGGTGCCTATGAAAATACTCACAGCATCCATTTCTACATCCCAAGTATAGTTACCCAATCCATAGTACAATCATCAATGGGAATAAAAGTAAAGTTCTCCAAGACTTCTGAATAAAAGCCTCCTTTCAAGGTGAAAAAAGTGACTTCAAGACCACTCTTTTAAAAGACAAACTGACTTCCAGTTTCCCAAAGACTGATGCTTTAGGCTCAATGCCCCAAAGAAAGTAAAATCTCTGTCAAATGATACTAATGACAACTTATTGTTATCTTCAGGTAGGAGCTTCCCCAAGAACTGATCTGGGCTATAACATGTTAAGAAACAGTTTTCCAGCATCCAAGAGATTTATAAGTTGTATGAAGAAAAGCCATATATCTGCACAGGCAGAATGGGAAAGAATGTCGAAGTGCTTAGCACGAGCCAAACTGAAGAAAACTTGTTTGTCTTAGCAGCAGAACATCAAAATAGAGGTATCCAGAAACAGGGTGTCAGACTGAACTTCAGGGTGGTGATGCTGCAGAGAAACATGCCTGGTGACCAAATTAAAACCTGTCCCATCCTCAGAGGGACAATAGACAGCCCAGGCTCAAAGCTTGGAGCTCAGTTATGGACCTCCAGAGGTTTAAGCCTGTGCATGACCCCAGAGCACCCCTCCCTGACCCAACCTTGAACCTCTGGTAATGAAATCAAGCTCTGACTCTTCAGCCTGGGTCACAGTCCTGACAGGACTTTGCTGACTTGACTTCTTATATGTTCCCATTGGTTTCAAAGGCTTCTGGTTCTAGACCCTAGCTTAGCCTGCTCCCTTAGACCTGTCAGCAGATCCTGGCCTCCTTGGGTTGGCCCTTACTACTCTCTAAGGCCTTTGATTCTGAGTTATCTATTGACCTCAGAAAATTAGCCCCACCTCACCCTCTGACCCATTACCCCTACTCACTGCTCCAACCCTTAGTATACATGATGCCCTTGACCAACATTACTCTCAGCTGAGTTTCCTTTACCATAATCCATTGAGGAGGTTGGAATGATAAACATAGGAAAAGTATTTTTAAGAACCAGTAACAGACATCCAAGGGGAATTGCCAAAAGCCAAGGTAAGTATCAACACATACCATGGTTTGGCCAACTCTGCCTTGTTATGTACAAAACATTACACTGAAACCTCGACTGTTTGACTTTTTAATGGTACAAAATGTGCACGGAAATACACTTCCAGGACAGTCAGGGATAGTGCATTTCCATTTTAAACACAACGATCTGACTATTCTAGGGCACCAGACATTGTGAATGTTACCTTTTGGGGCACTGGATATTTTTTTATTGCTATAAATATTCTTGAGCTCCTTCTGGGGTAAGTGACTTGGAAGTAGTTTGATATATTTTGGTATTTTTTTTTATGACTTGTTAGGCATGTCTGGAGCAGGGCTCAGTGTAGGGCTAATTCTTCTTGACCACTGAGGCAAGACCTTCCTAACTGTTCTACCCGATACCCCATGAATTATGAGTTTTCCAGTCCAGTTGTACAGAACAGGCAATATTCCAGGCCCTGTGAGGGCAGGGCATTGTTCCCTACTCCCTCCTGGCCCCCTCCCCCCTTGAGCCTCATCCCCCCACCCCACCCCCCAACTTCCCAGTAGTTTTCTCACACACATGTGCCCATCAAGACTTTGCTGAATACTTGAGAAGGCTTTCTGCAG
The DNA here is from genome assembly GCF_054644295.1 of Miniopterus natalensis. Lineage (NCBI taxonomy): Eukaryota > Metazoa > Chordata > Mammalia > Chiroptera > Miniopteridae > Miniopterus > Miniopterus natalensis. The sequence goes on from NC_142086.1 coordinate 27,450,684, forward strand.
ATCTGTGGGCCCCTCTCCCCATGCTGCTCTCTCACTGCTGGTACCCTATTCTATGGACTTGAGCCCCCTCGGTTTTCCCGGGCTCTTAGCACCATCTCCTCAACTCAGGCAGTCTGCATTCCACCTGGGCTGCCCTCCCTAGGTTCAGCCTGGAAACTCTCCACTCAGCAAACTGGAGCGGTCTTAGTGCTCCCCACTTTTGCTTCCTGTCTCTTAGATGTGATTGCTCTTTATTGCCTGAAAGCCAGTGTTTCAAAAATTGTTGTTTCATATATTTTATCTGATATTTTTGGTTATTTCAGGCAAAAGGGTAAATCCAGCCCTGCCTACTCTATCTTGGGCACAAATAGAAATTCTTTAAAATTCAATCAACTTTGTGCCCAATACCGATATTATCACTACACAGAAAGAATACCACTCTAACCTGTGTTTTTCAAGGGAAAGGTCTTGAGCCACCTACCTCAGAATCACCCGGATGCTTACCAAAAATGCACATGCCTGCATCACATCCCCAGATCTACTGAACATAAATTTCTTGCCACTAAAATTTGAGAACATTGCCATTACCATGACAATTCATTAACAAGAGACAGTAAAATCCTCTTCTGGAAGTTGGGAAACCACTAGAGCAGGGAATGGATTAAAAATTCAAGAAGAATATTGGGTGGTCAGCCTGAAATGAGGTTGACCCCCGGATGACCCTCTGACACCTGTTCCAGCTGTAAAAGAGTGCTTCCTAGAAACCATGACTCTCTGCGGCTAAACAAAACACTTCGGATCCAGGTACTTTGTTCCCATTCATTGCAATGATAGTGCACCATCTGGAGATTGGAAAGCAAGGGTAAAATGGGGAAAGAATCTTGGCTCTTTCCACACAAGACACCCTCCGATGGCAAGCACCAAGGGCCACAGCCAAAACAGCCTGGAAACTGTTTTGCCAAGATGTGTGTTTTCCCCTCATCTTCCCACTAATAAATTCTTATCAGCAGTAACAACAATCACAATATCAAATATTTTTTCCCCCAATCTCAAGAGCAATTGGAATGACTTCTCCACCCCCTTGGCTCACAACAATCTCATTTTCTGGGGAACAAAACAGACAGCCTATAAAACACGTATAAGGTGTGAACAGAACACAGACATCTTTAGGCCAAATCCATCAAAGAAGAAGTAGTGGGAAGTTTCTTTTTCCTTTCTTTCTTTTTTTTTTTTTTTTGAGAGTACGTTTATTAAAGCTGAGGACAGTGAAACAAGGAAGGGCTTAGGACGGAAGAAGCAATGGGAGAGAGTCTAGGTGGGGCTGTTTCGACTCATTTAGAAATCAGAGAAAAGGAGCCATGAAGACAGGTTCAGGGGGTTAGCCCTGGACAAGCTACCGCTACCCATGGCTCCCCTGGTTGCAAGTCTTGTGGGGTCCCTTAGAGTTTAAGAGATGCACCCTGAGAGGGAAGAAGAGGGGGGAGGAAAAGGTGCCAGAGCAGGCCTGGGAAGTCTCTTACTACTAGAGAAAGTGATGGAAGCACTTGTCCACACTTGAGCTAGTAGATGAAAGAACAAAACAAAGTGTATCTCACATCCCAAATCATTATGTGTCCTCTATTTAAACCTACTTTTTTATCCAAAGTCTGACTATATTTCATTAGCTTTGGGGGAAGAGTTGGCAAGGTGGAGATGGGGGTGGGCCAATATAGGCAGAGCCAAATTACCTAGGACCTTCTGGGCAATGGTGAATATCTGAATTTTATTTTAAATGCAATAGGGAATTTAAGCAGAGGAATGATAGAACCTTATGTATATTTTCCCAAAATTATCCTGGTCGCTTTGTGGCAGCAATGAAAGCAAAGAGAGCCCTGGAACAATGCTAGTCATCAAACTGTTTATAGTCTGCAACAAGATAAGTGTAGAAATTGACAGCAAATGTTTAGAAACTTTAAAACATTTGAAAATAATTTGACACTGCTGCAATATCCAACTAGGAGTTTTCATATTTTTACAAACATATCAGGTTACCTTGGACTGTAGGGGAAAAAAAACACCAAAACCAAACAGGTCCTTTAGCATGGAGAGTTTGACACCTCATTGCAGTAATGCAGGCCAAGGGTGACAGAGTAGGTCAGACACAGAGGAGACAGTGTTTCACCCTCCCATGATCACAAGGCACGGTGAGAAGAATCTGGATAAGGAGGTCAGCGTGCACAGAGATACTGTTACCTCTGCACACCTGCACTAAACTCAACTACTTACCAACCCTCTGAACAGTGGCAACCAATGACACTTGCTTCAGTCCTGAGGGGAAGATTACATGGGGCATAAATGCTAAGAGTTCAGGCACTAGAGGGAAGCTATCCTGTGTTTAAATCCTGATTTCACCACTGAGTGACCTTGGACGAGTTACCTCTCTAGGCCTCAGTTACCTCATCTGTATAATGGGAATAATGATAGCCTGCCTCTGTCCTATAAAGTGTCCATAAAGATAAAATGAGAAGAACCCTGAGAAGCGGCTGACACCTGATAGTTGTTCCTGTGTCTTTCTGTGAAGAATGAACTTTAAAGTACAATCATGGTTATATAAGCCCTCACCTCCGTGGAGCACATTACAAAGCAATGACGTAGATGGAGAAACTGGGTGTCAGCTCTCCTGAGTACCCGCATAAAGGTCCGGTGCTTCTGGAACTCTGACCCAATTCCCCCCATTCTTCCTCAGCACAACCCCTTTCTCCCCCTTGCTACCCTCTCTTCCTCTGGCATTTAGCCCCAAGTGTCAGCTCTGTCATTTTTCCTGTGAGCATTTTTTTTTATGATCTTTTTCTTCCTCACTAACATTTTTAGTATTATTAAATTTTTATTATTTATTAAATACACAGGTCCATAAACTGTCTTAAATGTGGGAGGGAAGAAAGCGGGTAAACAAAGGAGAAACCATTACAGTTTGACTCTATACATTCTGTTTCAATTTTTTTAACAAACATAAATTACTACTTCTTTCATTCTAAAAGCAAAAGGAAGATAAAGAGGGTCAGGAAGGGAGGTAGGGGAAGGGGAAGGAAGGAAAGAAGGAAAGATATCAGCAATCAATGTCCTTCCTTGGAAACATTAATTATTAAAGCGTAGAAATTCTGAGTAATTCTATGAGAAAAATTAGCACTTTAGACATAATTTTAAAAGTGGGAGAAAGAATGATGGGAGAGGAAACAAGACGGCGGTGTAGGTAACAGCTGCACCCGCCGCCTCCCGCAACCACATCAAAATTACAACTAAAGCCCGGCCGGGGTGGCTCAGCGGTTGAGCATCGACCTAGGATCCAGGAGATCAAGGTTCGATTCCCAGTCGGGGCACATGCCCGGGTTGAGGACTCTATCTCCAATGACTCTCTCATCATTGGTATTTCTCTCTCTCTCTCCCTCTCCTTTCCTCTTTCTCAAATCAGTAAAGATATATAAAAAAAATTACAACTAAAATATAGAACCACCATCACTGGGAGCCTCCTGAAATCCAGCTGAACAGAAGCCCTACAACCAGGGAACTGAAGAAGCACCCAGACCGGTAGGAGGGGCGGAGACGCGGGCGGATGGGGGCTGAATCCCGGAGACGCGGCCAGGGGCCCACGCCCGGTGCCATGGTTGAAACCCGGGAGGGAATCTCGGCGGTGGGGGTTTTCCGGAGGAGCGAGGGGTCCCAGCCCCACAGTAGGCCCCTACCCCAGGGCTCCAGGGCTGGGAAGAGAAATCCCCACAGCTTCGGGCTCTGAAACCAGTGGGGCCTGTGGCTGAGGGTGGCGGAGGCTGCGGGAGCCCCAGAAGCTTCTCTCAAAGGGCAGCACACGGACTCACTCGGACGCTCCCTCTGAGCCCAGCGCCGGGCAGTGGCGTAAAAGGAACCTGGGACACTCGGGGAGGAACTAACCTGCCTGAAATTGGGGTGAGAAGTGGAGGGGCGTCTTCCTCCCAGGCAGAAGGGCTGGCGGAGGCCATGGCTCCTGTGGCGAGTCCTCCCTGCACACAGCCGGCAGGCAGGCGCCATATTTGAGTCGCCAGCACCTGACTCGCACCTTTGGCCCCGCCCCGTGATTCCCGGAGGCCCCGCCCCTCCCCACCTGCAGCTCATCCAGGCCATTTCCAGGGGCTTTCTGTGCAAGTGGCCTCTTGAGCTTCATGCTTAGGACTTTCCTAAAATCTCTCAAACAAGCAGCAGCGTGCCCCGTATGGCTTGATAAGTAGCCCCAGGCCTGGCACTAGCGGCAGCCGGCATTGGCTCATAGCTTGGCCTCTCCTAGACACCTCCAAGCCCAGCACAAGTAGCAGCCAACTAGGGTTTGCTGTGTAGTTCATGCTGGGTGGCCCTGGGCAAGGCACTGGCACAGGCTGACTTCGCACCTCCCAGGAGGCCTCAGAGACAATGCACCTGGTGGTCAGACTCGACCAGGCTGGATTACAACCCTACCACATCCACGAGTGACACACTCAAGGGGCGCACTTGGTAAACACCAAAGCTCCGCTGAATAAATCCTGCTCCATAGGGGTGTCTCCAGCACAGCAGCTCTCTGGCCATAGTTGCAGCTGGTCCTCATAGCTGATTGGTCTGGGGGTCAGTTCCTTCCAGTGACACCAACAGCAACCGAGGCTCAATTACAACAGGACAGTGCACACAGCCCACACAGGGGAGCACCTAGAAGGCCCAGTTCAGGGGACTGAGGAGGCTAAGCCACTGGACCCTACAGGACACCTATTACACAAAGCCACTCTACCAATTCCAGGAGACATAGCAGCTCTACCTAATACATAGAAACAAACACCTGGAAGCAGCCAAAATGTGGAGGCAAAGAAACATGTCACAAAGGAAAGAACAGAAGAAATCTCTAGAAGAGGAAATAAATGAAATAGATCCAAGCAAGCTAACAGATACAGAGTTCAGAATTATGGTTATAAGGATGCTCAAGGATATTAGTAAGAATATGATGAAAATAATTGAGAAAATCGATGACATAATAAAGGACCAATTTGAAATGAAGGCTCCACGAACCGCAATGAAGAATAATTTACAGGGAATCAATGGTAGAGTAGAGGATGCTGAGAATCAAATCAGCAATTTGGAACATGAGGAAACAAAAAACAACCAACCAGAAGAGCAAAAAGAAAAAAGAATCCAGAAATATGAAGATAGCATAAGGAGCCTCTGGGACAACTTCAAGAGGCCCAACATTCATATTATTGGGGTGCCAGACAGAGAGGAAAGAGCAAGAAACTGAAAACCTATTTGAAAAAATAATGACAGAAAACTTCCCCTACTTGGGGAAAGAAATAGACTTACAAGTCCAGGAAGCACAGAGGGTCCCAAACAAGAGGAACCCAAAGAGGCTCACAGCAAGACACATCATAATTAAAATGCCAAAGGTTAAAGACAAAGAGAGAATCTTAAAAGCAGCAAGAGAAAAGCAATTAGTTACCTACAAGGGAGCACCCATACGACTGTCAGCTGATTTCTCAAAAGAAACTTTGCAGACCAGAAGGGAGTGGCAAGAAATATTCAAAGTGATGAAAAACATGGAACTACAACCAAGATTACTCTACTCAGCAAAGCTATCATTTAGAACTGAAGGTCAGATAAAGAGCTTCTCAGACAAGGAAAAGCTAAAGTTCATCACCACCAAACCAGTACGACAGGAAATGTTGAAGGGTCTTCTTTAAGAAGAAGCTAATGAACAAAAGAATCTGATGAACTAAATAGATCCAGAGACATTGATGCTTGTAACAGACGATCATATTTCAGAGGAAAGAGGGAAGGGGGGGTGGAGGGTGGGAAGAGATTAACCAAAGAAGTTATATGCATATATGCATAACCCATTGACACAGACAATGACGGGGTGAAGGCCTGGGGAGGGGGTGGGAACTAGGTGGAGGGGGTTAATTGGGGGGGGGGGAGAAATGGACACCTGTAATACTTTCAACAATAAAGATAAATTTTAAAAAAATGAATCAATATTTTTATGCTATGGCTATATCTCTGCTAATGCTGTTTATATAAAGATAAACATTATAATGATTGATAAGTGAATTGCTTAAATATCCACATGCGAAAGAATAAAGTTGGACCCTTATCTCCATCATATACAAAAATTAACTCAAAATAGATAAAAAATCGGAATGTCAGAACTGAAACAAAGCTCTTAGAAGAAAATCCTCATGATATTTAATTTGGCAAAGATTTTTCGGATGTGTAACACCAAAACCAGAGGCAACAAAAGAAAAAATAAATTGGAGGACATCAAAATAATAAACTTTTGAGCATGGAAGAACACAACTGACAAACTAAAAAGGCAACCCAGGTAATGAAAGAAAAGATCTGCACGTCCTATGCCTAGGAAGTAGTTAATATCGAGAATGTATAAATAACTCCTACAACTCCATTACAAAAACAAAAATCAGAATAAACAATCTGACTTAAGAATGAGCAAAGAACTTGAGTAGACATTTCTCCACAGGAGGCGTGCAAATGCCAATAAGCACCGAAGGAGATGCTCAGCATCATAGTCATCAGGGAAATGCAACTCAAAACCACAAGGAGATATCACTTCACACCCATAAAGACAGCTATTATTGAAACAAAAAACAAAAAACAGAATAGATGTTGGCAAGAGTGTGGAGAAACTGGAACCCTCGTGCATTGCTGGAGGGCATGTAAACTGGTGTGGCTGCCGTGGCAGTTCTTAAAAAACTGAATTACTCTGTGATGCTGAACTCCACTTCTGGGTACACACCCAAAAGAACTGAAAGAAGGAATTCCAACAGTTCTTTGTACACCAGTGTTCATAGCAGCATTACTCACAATAGCCAAAAGATAACATATCAGCCAGGGTTCCCAGAGAACCGTAGGGTACATGAGAAAGAGAGACAGAGAATGAGACTGATTTTATGAATTGGTTCACGTGACTGTAGAGGATTAGACTAGACTTTGGCAAGTCCAAAATCTTCAGGGTAAGCCAGCTGGCTGGAAACCCAGGGAAGAGCGGACACTGCAGTTCAAGTCCAAAGGCAGTCTGCTGGCAGAATTCCCTCTTCTTCAAGGGAGATCAGTCTTTTTCTATTAAGGCCTTCAAATAATTGGATGAGGCCACCCACATTATGGAAAGTAGTTTATTTTACTCAAAGTCTAGTAATTTAAATGTTAATCTGATGGGGGGGGTGTCACAGGAATATTTAGAATAATATTTGACCAAATATCTGGGTACTGTGGCCTAGCCAAATTGGCACAAAAAAATTAACCACCACAGATGGAAACAAACCAAATGTCCACCAGAAGATGACTCGATAAACAAAACGTGGTATAGACATACAATCGAATATTATTTGGCCTTAAAAAGTACAGGCAAATACCGAATAATGAGGTCTCCATCAATGAGGAACCACATATATGACAGTGGTCCCACAAGAATTAAATGGGTTATAAGCAAAAAGTTTGTGATGTTGAAAGAAAAGGCTGGGCCCAACTAAGTTGTTGGGCTTCCTGCCAGCTCTGGGTGGATTAAATAGATGAGTAGACTCAGCATGCCTTCAGTCCACCCTCTGCGCACCCCGTGGCTGTGGCTGTGGCCTAGAGTCGGTGAGGGAGCAAGAGGAGAGAGCTAAGGATGAGGGGAGACCCTGCACGCACATGTACACCTGCACACGGTGCGCACACTTACCTCCCTTCCTCAGTTTCTCCTTACCTCTCTTTCCTGCCAGGCCTGTTCCTCTCTCCCTCCTTCTTTCCCTCCATCTCCTCCCCCTTTCCCTTTTATTATTTCCTGTCTCAAGCTTTATCTTTCTGGTTCTCTTCTGATCTCTGCTCTCCCTTTCTCACCCTTTCTGTTCCTTCTCTCTCACATCCCCCCATCCCTCCTCCTGAGCTCCGATGGAGCCTCCCTACACAGCCTTACTCCTGCCCTGCCCCCATATCTGTGTGCACGTGTGTGAGCTCACCTATATGAACACACACCACGCTCACACATATGCACACACACTTTATCTTTTGCATCGTATTTTTTACTGTACTTTGTCTATGTGTAGATACCCAAATACTTACCTGTGTGTTACAGTTGCCTGCAGTATCCAGTACAGCAGCACGCTGTACAGGCGTGTGGCCTGGGAGAAATAGGCTACACCATACAGCCTGGGTGTGCAGTGAGCTGCCATCCAGGTTGTGTAAGTGCACCCTATGATGCTTGCACAAGAACAAAATTGCCTAAGGATGCATTTCCCAGGATGTATCCCCATCATCAAGCAGCAGCACATGACTAATAAAATTCTGGCACGATACAATATAGATGAACCTTGAAAACCTTACGCTAAGTGAAATAAGCCAGTTATAAAAGAGCAAATAGTGTATAACTCCAGTTCTATGAGGCACCTAGAGGAGTCAGATTCATAGAGATAGAAAGTAGAATGGCGGTTATCAGAGATTGACAGCAAGTGTAATAAAGAGTTATTATTTAATGGGTATGGAGTGTCAGTTTGATGAAAAAGTTATGAAGACTCCGGGATAGTGGTGATGGCTGCACAGCAATGTGAATGCACTTAATGCCACTGAACTATACAATTAGATACGGGCAAGATGGCAAATGCTGTCCTATTTTGCCACAATAAAAAAAATGAAGTACTTACATGTACAACCTTTACTAAGATTCAGACCTTACGCTAAATGACTTAAATTTATTTTTTTCATTTAATGCCTATTGATAACCCCATTTTGCAGGTAAAAAGCCTCCTAGAAAAAGTGACTTGCTCCAGGTACACTAGTGAGAAGCAGAGCTGGGACTGAAGAAACCTTCAGTCTGACTCCAGTCTATGTGCTTAGTCAGTGTGTTATACTACAAAGAGTCACTGCATTAAGGTAATGAGATAAAAAGCAAATTACAATATTTTTCTAATGATATTTTAAGTTGAATTAATACCTTAAAAGTTTAAATAGTGAATTCTCAAAATGATGTGAAATCCAGATCAGGTATTATTAATAATGGGACACCTGAAATTGCCTTACACTGACCTTCCCCTTGAAGTTCTTAACCCAAAACCACAGCATCTCCAGAAATCAGACAAGAAGCCAGAATGCCCAAGAAATAGGGGTAGAATGTGTACCTGGAATTGCCCCATTTTTCCATAAGCCTTGGAACATTTCTTAGTTTCCCTATTTTTAAAAAATAAAAATACTGCCGACCCATTTATATACATATATACATATTTAAATATATCTTTATTGATTTTAGAGACAGGAAAGGAGATGGAGAGAGAGAGATAGAAACATCAATGATGAGAGAGTCATTGATCGAGCCCACAACCCGGGCATGTGCCCTGACCAGGAATCGAACCCAGATCATCCGGATCCTAGGTCAATGTTCAACCGCTAAGCCACACCACGCCAGGCCCCATTTATATTTTTAAATTTCATTTAGCTCTATACCTATGAGTGACCTGTTAGAGAAGGACTGGGAGGATACTGATCAAACTATTAACAAAGGTTACCTCTGAAGAGAGTAGTAGTGTGGGAAGAAAGCAGTAAATAAAGGGGAAACCATTACTTTTGACTTTTATATACTGTTTCAGTTTTTCAAAGAAGACAATCATCCAAGCGACATCTAGTCCAGGACTATGGTGGTTCTGTTGAAATAAGATGAAAAGACGGAGTGCTTGTCTACAATGAGGCCTGTGTAATAAACAGATAAAACGTCTCCTGTCTCCCTGTGCAGCACATCCCATGAACAAGACTCCTGATGGTATTCTGGCCCCTCCAGGGAAATTTTACCAACTTGATTCTCCGAATGTTCCCTGCCCCTTCAATGATCCTTCTTCCAGGGACTTCTTGACTACCACAACCACAAAGGAGAAGAGAGCCCAGCTGTATTAAACCTAAGCCAGTATAGACCAGTGGTTAAGTCCTGGGCCCTGGTGTTACACTGTCTGAGTCTGCATCTGCCATTTGTTCACTGTGTGACTTTGGGCAAGTGTCTTAATCTGCCCATGCCTCTTTCTCCTCAGCTATTAAATACCAACTCTCGGAGGGCTGTTGAGAGGCTTACGTAAGCTAGGACATGTAAAGCATTTAGAGCAATGTCTGCCATGTGTTAACTGGTCAGAAAATGTCAGCCATAGATGAATCAAATTGCCACCTGCAAGCAACAGACTGTCGCAGGGGCGGTTGGGGAGAGGAATAAAAGATCATCCAAGGGAGAAGGGACCCTAGAGATAATTTTACAGATGATGGCACAGAGAGGGCCATGATGGTTCAGTGTCATGCCTGAGGTCACACAGCACCAGGGCCACACTTAGGTTCGCTCAGACATAGCTCAATGCCTGGGAGGAAGAGAAAGCAAGAGATCTCCAAACGGACTCTCCACTTAGGTGCATCTTACAAGTCTTCATCCACTTCAGTAACTGTGCATTATAAAGTGATAAGTATTAGCATGTGAATAGACAATTCTCTCAGCTATTGTATGTGCATTTAGGGGCAGAGGAGAGGTGCAATCATGTCAAAGACTTTAGGGTGTGGCCTGTTTCTGAGAAGCAGCCTGGGTAATAGCCCAGAATGCCCGACCACTTCAGCAGAGCTCCAAGACAGCCGCCACAGAGTGAGTCCAAAAAGGTGGAGTCCAAAGTCACTGGTCCATCCTGCCCCAGAGCCTGCAGGCCCTGAAGGTAGGTCACAGAAGCAATCGAGCAGAAAGGGAGGGTATGCTGGGCAAAAGGTGGAGACCAGACTCCAGAGACGGATCATTCTAGAAGCACTTCCACTATGTAACTGCTGCAAGTTCCGCTTGCCATCCCCCACCAGTCTACCTCCCAAGCCTCTCCTTCCCCATCAGGCTCTCCATGCCATCCTCCCACCTCTCCCACCTTTCCAACCTTTCTGTTCACTAACCCCTCACAGGTTGCCTGCATGACAATTCAGTGTCCACATAGAGCCACACTTTCCAGCCTCGCTGCTTTGCCCAAGCTTTCTCTTCCTCCTAAAATGCCTGCCATCTGCTGTTGTTCTATGAGCCCTTTCCTCTCAATTAAAATTATTGGGTAAAAATTTTTCCCAGAAATGCCAACCTTTCCATGAAGCCATCCTACAATAAGAAGTCATCTCTCCATCCTCTGCCCTCCCAGAACCTTCTAGATCTTTCTAAGGCACTTGATAAGTTCTACCTCACTTCCCTCTCAAGACTCTCTCTCCTTTACAGCCTTTTACAGTGCATCACTAACAAGGGGTCAGCGCTACTAGTTGCTAGTGCAAGGGTCAGAATGGTGGCTGGGGAAACTGATGTGCAGCAGGGGGAGCTGGGAAGGAAGGCAAGGAAGAGTGAGCACAACAGCAAAGACTTACTATGTGCCAGAACTATTCTGTGTTTAACACATTAACTCAATTAGTCCTCAAGACAACCCCCGGAGGTAGGTGCTATGATCTCCGCATTACAGAGGCAGAAACTGAGGCACAGATGGGCTGACTAACTTGCCCAAGGTCAAAGAGTGGGGTTGTGAATTGAATCAGGGCAGCTGGCTCTTTATATTGTTTCTCTGACACACTGTTTCTTCTAACCATGCATCCCTGGAAACCACTTCAACTGTTCCACCCATCGTAGGCATTGCCTTTTTGAATCAAAAACATGCTCTGCAACTTGCAATTATAGCACCAAATTCCCACCTACTGTTTTCTAAGCCAGAAATTAAAGATCAATTCTGGCCAGATCTGCCATAATAGTAAATAACATATGGCAAGGTCTCAAATCCAAAACATTGCTTAAAGAGAGAGAATTATAGATGTTTGGAATGGAATGGACTTCAGGCCATTTACCTAGCTCAAGATTTTCCATCATTTCCATCTTGAAATATATATATACCAGAACCATCCGCAAGCATACACATCTAATGATTCCTCTGAATAATATTTTGATAGAATTATGGGGTTAATATACAATTATAGCATAAGGCTATTGATACACACAATTGTCTATCACATGTTTAAGATGTTCTTTTAACAATCATAAAGGAATCTGGATAGGAGAATAAAGAAAAGATACATTTGGGTTACAATTACATTTAAACGTAAGTGAAACAGCAATTACCTATATAGTTGAGGCTTTAAATAATCTAATATTAAACATCCTATTAACAGAAGCAAAAGTTTTGTTAATCCTGAATAAGCCAGATAATTTCCTCAATCTTCTATCAAGACAGTCAGGGAGAGGAAGATGTACAAAGATTTCAGCTTTACAAATGTATAGTCTATTTGCACAGGAAGAAAATAGAAAAATAAATTTATCAGTAGATTCAACTTTGAAGTTAGGAGAGGTTTACAACAGGATACTAGTTAAATTTCTGTTCCAGGAAATTTAAAAATAGCATACAGATGGCCAAAAAGTTAAATTAAATTAAAACCTTAGCAAAGCAGAAGAAAAAGAAGCCAAGGCCCGTGCAGTTTGTGGCAGCAAGCGATATTTTTTTCTTTCCCTGAAGAGAAGACTGACTAGTGAGAACAGCAGAAAGACTCAGCATTGAGATCACAGCGGGAGAAACAAGATATCCAGCATGTATCCAAAACTTACCCAATTCGGTCTGTTTACTCAACACTTTATTTTCCCCACTTTGCCAGTTTAAATCAGACAGCGGCTGGGCTTTTGTTGTTGCTGTTTCTGTCCTTTTGATCCCAGAGCCCCATGAAAATTAAACTATGTGTTGGATGGGATCTGGCCGCGTCTCGCATTAGCTGGGGGAGGAAAAGTTTTAAACTTGGATCCTTGGTTGCTTCTCTGGGAAAATGAATAATTAATAGGTGGCTAGAAGGAGAGGACGTGGGGGACGTGCTCAGCTGAAGTCGGGCCCGCGGAGGGGCTGCACAGCTCCTCGGCGCAGCTGTCCAGATGTGCCTCATCTGGTTTCCCCCGCGGGGCACGAATCTCGGCGGCCGCGGCTACCCCGAGCTGCAACTCATTGGCGGCCGCGGCTCCTCCTTGCCTCCTATTGGCCGGTCGGCCCGCCACTCGGGCAGGCCTGGGGCCCGCCCCCGCCCGCCGGGCTCCTTGCTGCTTGCAGCCTCCCCGGGAAACTGGAAGTGCTGCGCGGGCGCTGATGTGGCACTCGGCTCGGTGGCTGGCGGACCGAGGGGGGCCCGGGGCGGAGAGGTGGCTCCTCCGCACCCAGGCCCATGCTATGCCCATCCTTTTAGGCAGTTAGGCCGGTTGAAACAGGATGGTTTCAATCTGTTCTTGGGATTAAATTAAGGCGCGCTCCGCGATCGCTTTAGTCCCCCGCATTACCCAGGGGAAGGGACTGGGGTTCCGAGATGCCCACGCCCCAAAGGGCCTTCGGGCCAGGTCAGGGATTCATTCTCTCCACTCTCTCCAGGGAACAAATTATAAAATCCCAGAACCTGTCCCTTGAGGATAGTGTTCTTTTGTTGGCAGAAAAGCCCTGATGAGTCCTTCTTTGAAGTCCTTCTTAACCGGTAGGTGGTTTTTTTCCCTGCGGAGAGAAGGCCAGGGTGGGTTACAGGAGTGCTTTGGGTGCTTTGGTGTTTTTGTTGTTGGGTGGTGGAAAAAAGAAATGTTGCTTGGTTCTATGAGAAATTGGACAGGACTACCCCTAGCAATGCTTTGATTTTGGGGAAATCGTGGAAGGGTTGACTGGTTGGTTGATTAGTTGGTGGGGGATGAGGGCGGGGTGAGATTTGCAAATCAATTGCCATTATAACTCAGATGTTGCCAGAAATGTGACCTCATTGAAATATTAAGATGGCAAGAGCCACACTCACTGGGCCACACACATTGAAAGGTGCCAGGTTCTGTACTAAACAGCTTGACCCACATTATCATGTTTAATTTTTTAAAAATATATCTTTATTGATTTCAGAGAGAGGAAAGGAGAGGGGGAGAGAGAGATAGAAACATCAGTGATGAGAGAGTCATTGATTGGCTGCCTCCTGCATGCCCCCGACTGGGGACTGAGCCCACAACCGGGGAATGTGCCCTGACCAGTAATTGAACCCCTATCGTCTGGATCCTAGGTCCACGCTCAACCACTGAGCCATTCCCGGCCAGGCTCATGTTTAATTCTTAACAACCACCTTGTGAAGTAGATATTATAATTACCTTCGTTTTCATATGAGGCTACCAAGACGCAGAGAAGCCTATCTCAGCATACCACCGAGGTATCCAATGTGTGTTTGCAGCACTGCATAAACTTATATGCCATTTGCCAGGAGTGGGTGAGTTAGAATGTATTGTGAGTGCCCCTACCTTCTTATGTCCAAAGCTTTCACCACATAGATGATGTCCTCTTGGTTGGTATATTTGTTATCTATTGCTATCTATGTAATAGATTACCACAAACTTAGTAGCTTGAAACACCCCACATTTATTGCACTGTTTCTGAGGGTCAGAAGTCCAGGCATGGCTTAGCTGGACCCTCTGCTCAGGGTCTCACAAGGCTGCAATCAAAGTGTTGTCCAAGCTGCCTTCCTATCTGGAGGCTTGATTGGGGAAGAATCTTGCTAACAGGATTCATTTCTTTGCAGCTGTAGGACTGAGTCCCCAGTTTCTTTCTGGATGTCAGCTAGCAGCTACCCTTACCCCCTAGAGTTTACGCTTAGCCATGGCACTTCCTAAAAGCCAGGAGGTGAAGATCAGGGGGGGCTACCTTAGGGTATGTTTGCCACAGTGGGCTAGTCGGACACTTCAGTCTTGATCGCCCTGACTGCAATATTATCACATCTCCACAAGTTCTCCAAAAATTCAGGGCCCTGCTTGCCAAGTAAACTGGGAAACCATGAGTGGATTCCCAACCCTCAGTCCCTCTGGCAGCCAAGAAAACCACAAAGAAGAGTTGGCCGTTGAAATCAGTCAAAAGTTTGGCTTTCTGAAACATTTGTAATATGACAAGAGTGCACCTTTTATCACAAAAGCTACTCAACAGTGGGCTGGTAATCAAGGCAAATGATCAGCCTCCCATGCTCATTACCACTGACGGTCATCTGGTATTTGATTGACCATTGGAACAGCTTCCTCCAAAATCTACTAAAAAAAGATTTCTGGGGATTTCTGCTTGCAAGAAGATAGAGTTGACATAATTTTTCCTATTTCTCCTGTTAGTACAACTAAAAAGTCTGACTTTATATATATAAACAAACATAAGAGGATGGTGACACACCGGCTAGGAATCTAGGGACCCAAGGAATGACATGACTGTGAGTTCTCTGGGTTTTCTTTTTGTCTCATTGACCCAGAGTTGGAGCCCAACAAAAGCTTATTCTCTCTAGCCAAAGGGCCAGGAAAGGGGAGTCTAAAACAACAACAAAAAGTTTAGATAGTAAAGGCTATACTCCAGCCAAACACCACAGAAAAAACTGTGGCTCTGCCCACATCCACACCAGCAAAGGCCAAGTGGGAAGTCTAGACTTCCACCCTCACAAGACTATAGCAAAGTGAAAACAAAGAGCTAGGTTTTGAAAAAATCTGTATATTGGCAAACCACTAGCACAACTGACAAAGAAATAGAGATGACACAAATTACTAATGTCGAGAACGTAACAGACCTTGCAGACATCAAAAAGAAAATAAGAAAACAGCTCAGCATATGTAAATATGACTTATGTGGACCAATTCCTTGAAAAACACAAATCACCACAATTCACCCAACACATAAATCAACAATTTGATTTATGAAATCAATAATTTAATAAATTAAGAAAATTTAATTCATACTTTAAATACTTCCATACTTTTCAAAATATATAAAAAACTTATAAAACTCAACACCAAGAAGACCAGCAATCCAACTAAAAAATGGGCAAAGGATCTGAATATTTGGAGACACTTCTCCAAAGAGAACATACAGATGACCAATAGAAAAAAAATGCTCAACGTCACTAGTCATCAGAGAGATGCAAATTAAAACCACAATGAGATATCACCTCATGCCTGTCAGAATGGCTATCATCAATAAATCAACAAATAACAAATGCTGGCGAGTGTGTGGAAAAAAGGGAACCCTCATGCACTGCTGCTGGGAATGCAGACTGGTGCAGCCACTGTGGAAAACAGTATGGAGTTTCCTCAAAGAATTAGAAAATAGAACTACCTCTGACCCAGTAATCCCACTTCTGGGAATATATCCAAAGAACCCCAAAACACTAATTCAAAAGAATATATGCACCCCATGTTCATTGCAGCATTTTTTACAAAGCTAAGATCTGGAAACAGCCCAAGTGCCCATGAGTAGATGAGTGGATAAAAAGGCTGTGGGACATTCACACCATGGAGTACTACTCAGCAATAAAAAAGAAGACAATCTTACCTTTTGCAACAGCATGGAGTGACCTGGAGAGTATTAGGCTAAGTGAAATAAGCCAGTCAGAGAAAGACAAATACCACATGATCTCACTTATATGTGGAATCTCATGAACAAAATATTTTAACTAACAAAATAGAAACAGAAGCTTAGGTATACAGAACAGACTCACAGCTGTCAGCGGGAAGGGGGTTTGGGGGCTGGATGAAAAAAGGTAAAGGGGTTAAACAAACAAATATATATATATATATATATATATATATATGACACAAAGACAAGAACAACAGTATGGTGATAGCCAGAGGGAAAGGTAGATGGGGAGGTGGAAGAGGACAGGGGTAAATGGGGATGGAAAGAAAGACCTGACTTGGGGTGGTTCGTGCACAGTGCTGTATGCCAATGATGTTTTATTGAGTTGTACACTTGAAACCTATATGGTGTTATTAACCAAGGTTGCCCCCCAATAAATTCAATAAAATAAAAATAAAGAAAATTAAGATAAATAAATACTCCCATACTTTACATGCAAAATCTCCAGGCCTAAATGGGTTCTACTGGAGAACTCTCCCAAATGTTTAAAGAAGAATTAACACTAATTCTACATTTCTTCCAGAAAATAAATGGAGAGAGAGTACTTCCAATTAACTTTGTGAAGATAGTATTGCTCTGATATACAAACAAACACATCACAAAGAAAGAAAACTACACACCAATATCCCTCCTGAATATGGCACTAAAATCCTTAACAAAATATTAGCAAATAGAATTCAGCAATACATAAAAGTAATTTTACACCATGATCAAGTGGTTTTTTTCCCCACTTGGGTTTCAAGGTTTGTTCAATATTCAAAAATCAACCAATAGTCCATGATATTAACAGTCTACAGAAGAAAAATCACACACACATATCAATCGATGTAGAACAAGCATTTGGCAGAAGTTTTACTTTAAAATCACATTTTACCCTCCCCAGACTCTGAGAATTTTTAAAAAACATTTGCAAAAATCAAGTTTTAAATAGCCTCTTATTTTCACTTACATTTTTATTACTATGGATGCTGTATTTTAAACAAAAAATTGACAAACTAGAGAGGTTCAAGTGAAGGCATTCAGGGTGATGGACTGTGGAACTCAGGTTCCGTGAGAAATGGTCGACCACACAGAACATTCACCTGAGGGTCCCCTGGGGACGAGAGAGGTAGAGGAAGGCGTGAGTATAATTACATCATTTAGAAGAAGAACCTATGCTGTAGGGTACTGCGGGGAAAGAAAACGACTAAGTTCCACGGAATTCTTACAGTAGGGAGATCGCAGCTCAGGGTGAGAAAGGACTTTTTTGTGGTAGGGGCAGAGGAAGGGCAGGATAACAGCAGCGTCATCTCTGAGAGCTCCAACACAGTGAACGAGGCTGCCTTCCAGCTCTGGCAGTCACCAGGAGAAGCCTGGAGCACACCTGGCACACCTGTTGCAGAGGGAGTTCTTGCCTCAAGTAGGAATTTGGATGAGACAGTCCTGGATCAGATAATATTTATTTATTTATTTATTTCCGTTTTGTTGAGATATAATTGTCGTGCATCATTGTTTGCGTTTGAGATGTACAGCATAAAGGTTTTACTTACATATATTATGAAGTGATTACCACAATACTTTTAGTTAGCATCCATCATCTCATATAGATAGAATAGAAAGAAATCAAAAAAGGAGAGAGAAAATGTTTTTTTCTCCTTGTAATGAGAACTCAGGATTTACTCTTTTAACAGTTTTCATATATGTCATACATGAGTGGTAACTAACATCATCATGTGTGCTTAACAACCCTAGTATTTATCAGACGATCTTTAAAAACCCTGTGCTTTGTTTCTCTCATTCCCTGTCCTTAATGTGTTTTTTGTTTTGTTTTCTATTTGCTCTTGCACTTCCCGGAAATGGTGACTTATGATTATCTTACTAAGTTTGCAAATTTAGGGGTGAGAAATAAAGCCACTTGTTTATAAGAACATAGTGAGCAGCCTATATTCACATTAACTAATCACAGGTGGTAGATATATTTCAGAGATGAGAAAAGAGATTCCTGGGAAAGTACTTGCTTGGCTCCTTAATCATGGTAAATGGTTCATGGCCAGTACATTATCATTACCCCTTAATTAATGGCTAACCAGCGCCCAGCCCAAATGGAAAAACCTAAACAAATAGGCACAACAGTCATTCTAAAGTTTTCATTTGTTTGCACTTTTCCCTCCACCAAAACACTTGAAGGCAATTTACACAATAGTAATGAAAACCTGAGCTGGGAAGGAAGATGTGTTGTGCACAGAACACTGAGAAGGGAGAAAAAAGAGAGGAGGCCAGAAGCGTTTGGAACAACGTCTTCATTGAAGTTTGAAAACCAGTTAGATGGGTGTTTGACATCATGCTAAAAGGTTTTGACTTAATTCTGTAAATTATAAGGAGCCTGCCAAGGTCTTCAAGCTAAAGAGTGACACAATGTTTTTTTAACAAGTTATCTCTGAGCCAGTGATGTGTAAATTTTTGTTTACTATCTGTTTTCCTCGTTGGAATGTGAGTCCCTACATGACTGGAGTTTTTATCTGCTTTGCTCACTGTTGTATTCTCTGTACTGCACAGACAGCCAAAACATCTTTGTTGAATGAACAACTGGATCCTGGTCATTAGCAATCCAGGGGGAGGCTCAGAGCCAAGACGAGGTGTGGCTACGCTCTGGGGCTTAAGCCGCTCAAGAGTTGCTGGGCACACACGCCTGCAAGGAGCTGGGGCAAAAAGCCTGGGTCAGACAGAAATGTTTCTTAGTTCACTATTCTTTTTTTTGTTTGCTTATTTTTTATTGAGCATTTAACATTTGTTTCAGGTGTCCAACATAATGAGTCAGTATTTGTATATACTGTGAAATGATCACCACAACAAGTTTATAAAAACTTTTTTCCTGTGATGAGAACTTTAAAGATCTATTTATTCTCTTAGTAACTTTCAAATATGCCGTTAATTATGGTCACCATGCTGTGCATTACATCCCCAGGACTTACTTATATTATAACTGGAAGTTTATACCTTTTGACCCCCTTCGCCTATTCCACTACCACCACCACCACCACCTGCCTTTGGCAACCACCAACCTGTTCACTGTATCTATGAGCTTTAAAAAAAAAAAAAGGAAAAAAAAAAGAGTCCAAGTGTAAATGAGATCATACAGCATTTGTCTTTCTCTGTCTGACTCATTTCACTTAGCATAATGCCCTCAACGTTCATCCATGCTGTTGCAAATGGCAAGATTTCATTCTTTGTTATGATTGAATAATATTCCTTTGTGTATATAGACCGCACTTTTTATCCACCCTTCCACTGA
Source organism: Miniopterus natalensis (assembly GCF_054644295.1). Classification (NCBI taxonomy): domain Eukaryota; kingdom Metazoa; phylum Chordata; class Mammalia; order Chiroptera; family Miniopteridae; genus Miniopterus; species Miniopterus natalensis. Next base: position 27,470,340 of record NC_142086.1, read on the forward strand.
TGGACACTTTGGCTATTGTAGACAATGCTGCAGTGAACACGGCAACGCACATGTTTTCAAGCTAGTATTTCATTGCCTTTAGATAAATAAATACCCAGAAGTATTGCTGGATCATATGGTAACTCTATTTTTAGTGTTTGAATAACCTCCATACTATTTCCACAGTGGCTGCACCAATTTACATTCTCCCCCAGCTGTGCGCAGGGGTTCTCATTCACAATTGTTTCTTTCCTCCCATCTCCATATGTGCAGATGGTGAAGAGCTGTGCTCAGCTGATTAGTATAACTCGATACAGCAGTAACTAGCCAAAACAGAATTACATAATCCAAGGTTAGAATGGGATGTTAAAAAACTCCAAAGACAGAGAAAGTCAGAAGTTATCATTCTTCCCATTGTGCAAATGTAAGTCATCTGAACAGTATTTTAAGCACTCTCTCTCTTTTTATGTCCCAGGGAAGCTGAGACAAACTAGAAAGCCAGGACAAGCAGAATAGGGAAACTGAGACAGATAATTCAACAGCCAAGTAGTTTACAGCCATCTAGTAAATGGCAAAATCCTGTCTTCCCAAACCAAGGACACTTAAGAGAATGGTTTACACCTTTCCCCAACCAGAGGGTAAGTAGCTTAAATCGCACTACTCAGGGAGATAGCAAAAATCCGTAAGTGCTATTTGCCAACTACACCCAAGGATGGATGAAGTTAAGGGAATAAATCTCATTTTGGTACATCAGCATAAAACTGATGAATATTCTATCAATATCTTCCCCTAAACTCCCTGTCTTTAAAAATCTTCAAAACCAAAGTCCCAGAGTGTGCTCTCCTCCCAGGAGAAGGCCCATACCTTCCCTTCCCCTTCTCCTTCCCCCACAGGCATGAATCTCCTAAACTCAGGGACCCCCTGAGGCTCGCAACCAGGGAGCAAGGGGAGCAGCAGCTCGTCCTGGGCTAACCCCCTGAACCTGTCCCCGAGGCCCCCTTTTCTCCGACTTCTTAGTGAGCCAAAGCAACCCAGCCTCAGCTCATTTTCCTGCCTAGTCTCTCTCCTGTTGTTTTTTCTATCCTATGCCCTTCCTTGTTTCACTGTCCCCAGCTTTAACAAACACACTCTCAGAATGACCTTGATCAGGTTCAGGTCCCCTTTCCGGTAACAAAAATAACGAATTAGTGATATTCCCTTGTGCATACTTTTACATACATGAATAAGTCATAAAAATTACCCAACATTTAATCTGTTTAATCTAACCTCTGAGAGTTTTGATAGGAAATGCTGCAGTTCTCTCCTTTCTGTTTGAAAGTAATGGTAATGATTTTTGTCATTGGCCGAACACTGAGGCTTCTCTGGGTCCAGCATTACTTGTCCAAATGTCAGCTCGAGTCTGCCCCCTAGAGTAGAGAAACCAGAGTGCCTTGACCATACAGTGAACTGTACTAAGTTCATAATTCTGACACTGGGCTTTTCCAGAGGACTACCACTTTCTAGTTTAGATACTGCTGCATTATTTGAAAGCATGTCAGATATTGATTTCATAAGTTAAAAAAATTCCATTTAAGGGTAAAAGATTAGCTACCAATACAATTTTTCATTCCAAGCTTTTTATACTGAGTCACCACTAGTGATAGGCACCTATTAAGTGCTGGAAATGCAAAGATGATTAAGATGTGGTTCCTGCCACTAAGAGTTCACGGCCTAGATGGGAAGGCAGACATGTAAGGAAATAGTACATTACATGATGAAACCTACATGAACTCTACTGTAGCACAGAAGAGAATATGAAAGGACACGGACATTTTTATTTGGAAAGGTAAGGAAAGAAGGAAGGATGACAGAAAGGAAGGACAGAAGGAGGTATAATAAATTTTAAAATGTAACTAGTATTAGTTCAGTTAACCCCCAGTGACACCAGGAATTAGTTAAATTCCAATACTTTTTAAGCTCAGGAGAACTTAAAAAGTAAAATTCAAGTAATACAAAAGGAGGCCTGAGAGTTAGTCAGGATATATAGAAATATAATATGAGACATAGATGTAGTATTTTTTAGTAGCCATATTAAAAATGGAAGGGGGACAAGAGAAATTAATTTTAATATAATCTATTTTATTTCATTGAATATATCCAAAATGTTGTCTTTTTTTAAAAATCAAAGCAAGACATAAAGGGCCTAATATGGGGTAATGGCAATGAAAATGGAGAGAATTGGGTACATCCAACTGATATTTAGAAGCAAAATGGGCAGAGGTTGATGATTATTCGGATGGAGATTGAGTACAAGAGGGCTTCAGGTTTAACCAGGCTCTTGCTTAACAACCGGTAAATCAGACTACCATTCACTGAGCTGGGGAACACAGGAGGCGGGCAAATTGGGGGCAGACAGCAAGAAGTAATAGTATAATAGTATACTTTTAAAAGACTTTGAGATGCCTATGAAACCTGCAACTACTTCTATGCCCAAGGGCCAGCTTTGTATGTGACTGTGGGGCTCAGGACAGAGGTCTGCTGCACAGGAGAGATTTGGGGATGGTCAACACACAGGTAGCTGACACTGTGCAAACGTGCGGGATTGCAGAGAAAGAATAAAGAGACTGAGGAAAGTGACTGTCAGAGTTCAGAGGAAAACCATTGTTTAAGAGATAAGGGCCCCTCACCAGAGACCAGCCAGGCGTGATCAGAGAGGTACAAGAAGACCCAGAAGAATACAGGTCACGACGGTCCAAGAAGGGGAAGGTTGGTCAGCAGTGTCAGATGCTGCCAGAAGATCAAGCAGAGGAAGTAAAGCGTTAATTTCCTAGATTTTTTTGACAGTAAGGAGGTCACCGGTGACTTTGATGAGAGCAGTTTCTATAGAGTATAAGGATAGGAGTGAAGTTGCTGCAGACTGGAAGTGAGGGGGATGTGTACATAACTCTACAAGAAGTTTTCTGTGAAAGAAAAAATAGTTCAGGTGGTAACTACTGGATATCAAGGATGGTCCCTATTGGTATTTTATAAGGGAAGGTTTTTAAGATAGAAGAGCTTTGCCCTGACCGGTGTGCTCAGTGGTTAGAGAGCTGGCCAGTGGACCGAAGGGTCAGGGGTTCGATTCCCAGTGAAGGGCACATACCTGGATTGCAGGTTTGATCCCTGGCCCTGGTCCGGGCATGGGCAGGAGGCAACCAATTGATGTGTCTCTCTCACGTTGATGTTTCTCTCTCTCTCCTCCTCTCCCTCCCTCTTTCCACCCTCTCTAAAAACCAATGGAAAAAATATCCTCGGGTGAGGGTTAACAATAACAACAACAAAAAGGACAGAAGAGGCTTGAGCATGTTTAAAGGCTGTTGGAAAGGAACCATTAAATTATGCACTAGATTATTTTATTGATTTGATAAGATGTAAATGATAGATTGGTAACTGAAACGAGCTCGTGTCTGAAAAATAGTTTTTTATGTATGTGTCTGTGTGTATAAACATAGATAACATTCTGGAAGGACATATGGCAAGGTATTAACCATATTTATCTCTGAGTAGGTGCAATAAAAGGCTTTTCATTTTTTTTCTTTTTCTTTAACTGTATTTTTTATTAGGATAAGTATTGTTTTGTGATATAAAGAAGAGAAGAGGCTGGCGACTTCATTTTCAGAGAGGCCTCCCCTCCTCCATGTGCTAGGGTCCTGAAAATATGGTGAATATGACTTCCTTGCAGTTGATGAAATATATTATAAAAATCATGATTTTTCCAGGTACTGCCATTCTTGAGTCCAGGGGGGGGGGAACCCTTCGCAGGTGTCCTGGCTGGAGGAGGAGGCACCTGCAGTCTCAGCCAGCCAGGCACTGGGCTGAGGGAACTGCACCCATTTGTCTCCTCTTCCCACGGATGGGCCACCTCTCCCAGCCCTTTCAACAGGGGCGGGAGCCACTGAGCAGACCATCCCCAAATCTGAAGCTTGGTTGGCAAGGTGGAAAAGTACCTGAAGGAAAGTTGGGGAAACAACTTTCCCCACAGCTACAGCATAATGCAGTCCTGTTGGCAGGGCAGGCCCCAGCCTTCCCATCATGGTGGCAAATAACAGGCCAACGTCACCATGCAAAAGCTTGCAGTTATCTTTTACATGTAAAAAAGCCAAAATTGTGTGTAGTGGTTGCAAAATGGATGAAGGTATAAGCCGTATGAAAACTGAAAGAATTCAAGTCAAAGATCATTGCTATTTTACTTTTCTTTCACTGTTTTCCCCTCCTTCCCTTCTCCTTTCCCTTCTTTCTTCTGTCTATGTCGGCGCTAGTTTGTGTCTTACCTAATCAATCAATTATAGTATCAGTTATAAGTAGTAGCTTTGGGAGATACTCTTCTTTACAACAGAGAGACTAGTTGCCCTTGGGCATTGATGTTCCAAGACAGAGATGAAGAATAAATCAGGAGAGTGTTAGAGAATGCTTGGGTCTTTTCCTCTAAGGGGAAAAAATAGTGACAGAACATGGCCTCAGTGTGTTAATTAACCTGATTGTGTAATCATGTCATAAAGTGTACATATGTCAAATCATTGTGTTGTATAATTTAAATATATACAATTTTACTCATCCATTATACCTTAATAAAGCTGAAAAAATAAGAAAAACCCATGCTCACTTCAGCAGCACAAATACTAAAATTGGAATAACACAGAAAAGATTAGCAAGACCACTGGTCAGGAATGACACACAAATTCATGAAGTGTCTTATATTTTTTAAATAATTCATGGGATGTAATATAATTAATAATACTGTACAGTGTATTTGAACATTTCTAAGAGAGTAGATTGTAACAGTTCTTATCATAAGAAAAAAATTGTAACTATGTGTGGTGATGGGCATTAACAAGCTTTATTGTAGTAATCATTTCAAAATATATACAAATACCGAATCTTTATGTTGTACACCTGAAACTAATATAACGTTATATGTCAGTTATTATTTAAGTAAAAATAATTAATAAATAAATGTAAAAGAATAGGACCTCGTAAAGTTATAACGGAGAGCATGCAGCAGACCTCAGAGAAGCGGTCTCTATTTCTGTCATGAAAATGGTAACCTGCTCCCACTCCTGCTCGGTTCTCACACCGTCACACACATACTGAGTCAGGACCCACTGCTAAGGGGAAACGGACGCCCTGCCTCAGGGGAGGAGCATGAGTGGGCATGAGCCGGGCTCTGCCCTGACTCAGCCCCCACGCCTGTGAGGCCTGAACCTTCCCAAACGTCAGTTTCCTCGGCCAGCAAGTGGAGACAAGCATAAGTCCCACCTTAGAGGGGTGAGGATTGTTTTAGGTGATGCATTAAAAGCCTCAGCCCAGGCCTTGGCATGCTAACGACCCGTTCTCATTAAACGCTGGCCATTCAACACACTTCCATAATGACTTCTAATAAGAAAGTAAACTTAAGAGTCACACCGATGACGTTAAGATTATTTGTGAGATTGACGTGGAAGAAGGGTTGGTGAAGGTGGGGGGGGGCTCTTTAAATATGTTTCTTTACATTCTCAAGAATTACTTTAGTCTATTAAAAAACCTTTTGTTCTTCTTATTCCCATAAAAGGGCAACACAGCAGATGAAACTCTCAGCCGAGATGCCAGGGCAGCCGGAGTAGGACGGGAGCCGCGGAGCCGCCGCGCGCCTCCCTCGCTGGCGCCCGCAGACTCCCGCTCGCAGCTCCCGCCCCGCGCAGCGCGGAGCTCGCCGCAGCCTGCAGCCCTCACGTGGAAACAAAGTATCCTTTGGGTCCTTCCTCAAGGGGAGGAGCCCTGCGTGCTTCGCCATGTTCTTCCCTCGGGGAGCTCCTCGCTTCCTCCGCTTCCCTGCGGGATCTCGTCTCCCGCAGCGGCGTTTCTCTCCCGTTTCGGTCCTTTCTGCTCGCGGGTCCCTGGGAGAGAAGATCCGAGACGCGTAAAAGTGCCGTCGGCGCACAACCCGCCGCATTCCTCCCAACTGTCAGAAATGAGGACAGGCCTGGTCACTGAGCAAGCTGCCACATCCTAGTTTCTTACAGTAAGTTAGCGTAAGCCCAAGGGTGGTGCTAAGGGCGTTAGTCATAAGTGGAAGGAATAGGGAGGGGACTCGGGCACCAGCGCAGGGTCCCTGGAGGAAACTCAGCCTGCAGGTGACTCTCTGCCTCTGACGCACGGAGGGACGGGACTGCACAGCGTCATTAAATTAATAGTCCCCTGGTGCTTACTGAAAAGCAATGTGGTAAGTGGGCCACACCTGCGAGCATCCTGACCTCCCTGTGTCCACTCCCTTAAATTATATTAATAGCAGGGTTTGCACTAGGTTCAATCCGAGGACTCCGTGAAGACTGAAGTGGGACATCCAAACCCATCAACAGTCCCCAACAGGTCCCCCAGGGGTCGGCATTCACTGGGACGGAGAGAGACAGCACTAACCACAGAGCCCCAACCTCCTGCATGTTATAGCCAGGTGCAGGGAGACAGACAATTCATCCATAAGCCTAAAAGGAAAGAGGAGAATAACGAATAGTGATAGGCGCAATGATAACTAAAAACGGGATGACTCGATGCGGAACTGGGGGGGGGGGCTGCTTCTTTAATTTCCATTGTCAGGGAGTGCCTTTCAAAGGAATTACCAAAAAGGGGGGCTTTAATAAATGTGGTGATGATATCTATTTCCGCTTCTCTTTTTTTAAAGTAAAGAAAATCATTGCTCTCCCTCTCCTCCATTTGATTGGAAACGCTGAGGAACCCCTAAATGCCTATCAAGTGAGTTTATGCCGCGACGAGTGGCCGTCGGATGAGCAAGGTCACGACTCAGCCCTGCAGGGATGTCCAGTTACTGTGGTAGTGTCAGTTACTCTGCAGTGTTAAATTGGTTTTACACTGTACCGAGATTGTTTCATTTCTATCCATAATGGTCCATTAGTCGAAGTCAGAAAGCAAAACAGATGATGAAGCTGAGGTACAAATTAAGAGGAACTTGAAAATTGAACTACCTTTACAAATGTGCCTCCAGATTACTTTCATTAGATGCAGCAGTTGTGTTAGATCCATCAGTCTGATCAAAATGCATATTTAGCAGTCATGAATGTCTCCAAGATTTAAAAGAATAGCATAAAAAGGAAAATATAATGATGATTACTTCCACTTTGGCTTTTCTCTTATTGAGAATAAAGACTGATTAATGCCCATAAATAATGACCTGAAATATTTTTCTTATCTCAGTCACTTAGAAACATAATGTAAAAATTACCAACATAAACCAATTGTGTTTTCCAATATCAAAATGAAAGAATTTAATGTTGTTGGTCATAATCAGATATAAAAGCAGTTTCTGGCTCTTTTGGATGTATAAAGATATAAAATTTAAATCTACATGTTAGTATACACTTGGCCCCAAAACAAAATATAATAAATATCATTTTTAAAGTCACCGACAAATCACATTTTTTAATGTAGTTAGCTTTGGAAAAGTGTGTTGGTTGTAAAATAGAAAAAAGTTTTAAAATATCTGTATATGTTCTGAATTTTTAATTTTGCATTAAGATGAGCTTTGTAATATACTCTTTAAAAACTGATACAGAATAAAATATTTAATTTAAAATTATTTACTATATATATTTTTATCATATGAAAACTTTAAATAATTTTATAAATTCCTAACAGGTTTCTACCTATTATGGTCTATACCTTTGAAAAGAATTATTGAGTAAAAAAAAAAAAAAAAAAAAAAGTTGAAAATGCTGCCTTGGTTATCTTGTCATTCAAAAGGAAGAACGTGGGAAATAAATGGAACAGCATGTTATATTTTAGGAACAATGTGATAAATATATCTTTCAAGAAAAATGAATATCACATTTACACACTTTTAGGGCTTATAATAATATTAGCAAATGAATTCACATAAGCAGTTATATAAGATTATGTGTTATTATGTGAAAAAAAATTTTGAGGTCATTAGAATCAACAAAGTGTTTAGATTAAAATATTTTTTAAAAATATATTTATACCCTACCTTGTTCCAGAAAGAATTTAAGGCAGGTAAATTTCCTGAATGGATGTAATTAGTAACTAAATCTAACATGTAGTTTTGAAACAGGAATTCCTTCACTTCTGCTTTATTCTTGTCAAAAGATCATAATCTGAATCTAATTATGAGGAAATATCAGATAAGCCCAAATTGAACATCATTCTAAAAAATAACTACCCTGTGCTCTTCAGCAGGCAGTTATAAAAAGACAAGTGAAGACTGAGGAATGCCTCCAGGATAAAACAGATTGAAGAGAGTGAATTGTGTGCAGCACCTGATCTGGAATCTCCCTGTAAAGAATATTATCAGGACAACAGGCAAAATAAGAATTAGGTCAATAGATTAGATACAAAAGTGCTACCTTGGTGGTAACTTTCTGAGTTTCATTATTGTACTGTGTTTACTTAAGAGAACGTTCTTGTGTCCTTGTTTGGGTATGGGAAGGAGGAGGAAGATATAGGTAAATATGATACATGTTAACATTTGGAGGGAATACAGATGAAGTGTGTGTTCTTTGTTCTATTCTTGTAACATTGCTCTATGTCTGAAGCCATAGTTTTAAAAAAGCAGTATAAAGAAAGTACAAAAACAGGAACTCTTGATAAGTGACAGCTCTTTACTATTCTCCCTTCCACATTCCTCTTATGATCAGGTGAAGAGAGCAGCTTACTGAAGGGGGAGCCTAGTTACTCAGGGTCACTCTGACAAAAGTGAGGCAAAGATGCACAGTACAGTCCCAACAGCCATCGCTGCTAAGCAGAAAGCACTGTGCTCAGATGGACAATGAGGGAGGAAGCACCTGAGTGTCTTCCCCTGTGCACAGAGCATAGCTCAAGAACCAGGTGGTAATACACCTAGGTTCGCTTATTTGCTCTGTCTACTATATGGCAGAACATATTATTATTCTCATTTTGCAAAATAAAACAAACACCGAAGGACCACAAAAAAAACCCACATAAGTATTTTGCTTAAGGCCACTCAGTGAGCATGTTGCCCCAAATTAATTGATCTCTAGTTTATTACTTTATGAAGCAAGTTTGGCATCAGCAGTGGATGCCAAACTTGCTCCATAAAGTAATAAATTAGAGATCAATTAATTCTATTCCTCCCTCATTTTCATGCCTGTCTCCCTTGTGCTTTATTGAGACCACCCTCGCCCTGCGGCAACTGTGAGAGACTGGACCACGCCTGCTCCTGGAAACTTACTAGATAGTGTCCAGAAGTTTCCCTCCCCATGCTTTTTAAAAGCCCAAGGGAGCATGACACCATCACAGACTACTTGCTACTGGATTAAGTACTGCACAGCAGTTTTTCTCTTCTCCAAATAGTGAAACGAGAATGAATGAGTCACAATTATTTATAATAAGGGTGATGAATGCAGTCTCAAAGAACTAGAGGACCTCAATAACAAAAACATTCCACTAATGGTCCTTCAGGAATTCTTCCTACACCAGATGCCTTCAATAAAAATAATAATAAAATATTTTTTATGTACATCTGGGCTATGCAAAACTGAGTGTCCTTTTTCAAAGATCTCATCACCAAGCTGTAAATGAAGTTAGATTTGCCCTCTTCAAATATGGGAAGGAGGAACCCTTTGGGTTTCCTTTTCTAAAGTGGCTTAAATATTCAATAACTCTGTTACATACCAAAGAGACAGAGCGTTTGGTTCTAAAGCACAGCTGCTGTTCAAAGGACTCTGAAAATGCCTGAATTTTGGAATGGGATCTTCTTCTTGATTCCAATGGGTCCTTGAATGACCCATCCCCTGAGTATTTTCTGTAATCCCTCATGTGCGTATGACATCGAAATCCCTGGTCCTCGTGAGAATGCCTTCTAGGATGGCTGTCAGACGCTGTGACTCTGGGAAGGACGGGAAACTGGAAATGCAGAATAAAAATGTTTACAGCATAAAGAGACCATACAATATTAGCACAGAGACAGAACATACGTAAATTACTAAGTAAACAAATCTCATGTTGGACTGAAATTTTATCTTTTTCATCAGTAGGACCTTCTACAATGCAGCAGTAGAATCAATGGGTTAAAACATTAAGTAGAAAGTCCCAGAACTAGCTATGTTGATCCTCCAACATTAGGGACATATAATGAAGCATTCTAAGCCTTGAATTGATACGTATAAGTAAATTCCAAAATCATCAAAAAAATTTAATGAAGCCATACAAGTTTAAGAAATAATATAAAATGAACATTTATGTGACTTCTGTCCAAAGAAGGAATTTCTAAGCAGAACAGCAATGGAAGAAGTCATGAGGAAAAATTATTTTAACTATGTAAAAAAAAAAGGAGCTAATATGCATCGAAAACAACTTAAAATTAAATAGTAGACAAAATCCAAAAAACATGTGCTACATGTTACTAATATTAAATAAATATCCTGACAATACATAGTATATCTTACAGAGATACAGGAAAACACAGAGAGCATGTAATACAACGACATCAGTGTTCAAATCACATTGGAAAACGATCAAAGGAGAAATGCTCCAGAGAAATCGAACTTCTCGAAAGAACTGACACTTGTTTTCTCAGTTTCTCTCACTCCCACAACTAATTTTGGTCACAATATCCGTCTCAGTGTTGCCAAGTTCTGTGCACATGTTGGTCTTGATTAATTCAGTAACATTCAACCCAGTTGGCCTTAGGGCCCTTCTGGAAATCCTCTTTCCCTTGCGTTCTACCACTGAACCCTTTGGTTTCCCTTTGATCTTTCTGCCTGTGACCTCACCCACAGTGTTTGCCTCATTAGTGGCTAATTATCCCTTAGTCACCACGGGAAGTGCATATCCCCAGCAAGCCTTTCCTCCCACCTGACTGGTTCAGGTCTCTGTTAGATGTTCTCCTGGGAGTTCATGCTTCTCCTTTATGATACTTATCACAACAGTAATCAATAATTTGGGTAATTTTGTTACATGTCTCTCTTCTCCATTAGCTTGTATCTCCATGACATCAAGGACTGTGTTTCATTCTCTTGAAATCCCAGTACTATGCAGCACCTTGCCTTACTCATAGCATGAGTTTATTAAATATCTATAGGATTAATAAATATATAAAGAATGAAATAAAAAGAAATACCAAACGGTAAAAAGGTTTATGCTTATTAGTTGTGCCTTCAGGCTAGCCAAAAAAAAAAAAAAAATGTTTCTTAATGATACAACAGTGGCAAGATGGAGGGAGACAGGCCTGTCATTCCTGGCTGGTAGGACTATAAACGGACACACCTTCCTTAAAAGCCATTGGCAAAATGTGTCATGAGGCTTAAAATATCCCTCTCCTTGGATCTATCTGTTGAGTGTTGTTATGGGCTGAATTGTGTCCCACCCTCTAATCCTTATATTGAAGCCCTATGTGAGTCACTCAGAATGTGACTGCATTTGGATATAGAACCTTTAAAGATTAGGTTAAAATGAAGCCATTAGTGTGGGCCCTCATCCAGTGCAACTGGTGTCTTAATAGAAGAGGAAATTTGGACACACAGAGACCACTGGGGATATAGTCACACAGAGGTAAAACCATGTGAGGACACACTGAGGAGGTGGCTGTCTATAAGCCAAAGAGAGAGGCCTCAGAGAAACCAAATCTGCCGACTCCTGGATTTTGGACCTCTGAACTCCAGATCTGTGAGAAAATAAATTTCTGTTGCTTAAGCCAGTCTGTGGCACTCTGTTATGGCAGCCCTAGCCGACCAATACACATGTTTAGAAACTTACTGTCAAACAATGATCAGAAATGTGGTTAAAGATTTGTAAAGCTGCTAAGATACATGAAGGAAACCTGTATGTATAAGTCCATTTATGGTACTTGGTGCTGTGAATAAGCTGGGGAACAAAACAGGCAGAGTGTGCCCAACTTGGGACTTACGTCTGCATGGGAGATAAACACAAAACAAATAGGTCTTGTGCTTACTTTTTTTGTTGTTGTTAATTCTCACCCAAGGATATTTTTTCTATTGATTTTTAGAGAGTGGAAAGCAGGGAGGGAGGGAGAGAGAGAGAGAGAAAGAGAGAGGGAGGGAGAGACATCGATGTGAGAGAGACACATCGATTGGTTGCCTCCTGCACATGCTCCCAATCAGGCCTGGGGATGGAACTTGCAACTCAGGTACATGCCCTTGATCGGGAATCGAACCCAAGACCCTTCGGTGCACAAGCTGACGCTCTAACCACTGAGTTACACTGACTGGGGCCACGTGCTCATTTCTTTGGTCAACACTACAAAGGCTCAAGGTGCAATAAGAGGATATAACAGGGGGAAACTGTGTATTTGGGAAAGTGTTGGGCGGCTGGGAGGCTCAGCAGCAGATTTCTGTGTAGGCTTGATGATTAAGCTACAGTCTGAAGGAGGAGCCCCTTCCGTGCACAGGCCCTGTCACAGCAGGAGCTGTGGTGTGGGGGGAAGAGAAACCTGCTGAGGCTGGAGAGCGGGGGGCCTGAGAGGAGAGAGAGGCCTCGGGTGGGGAAGTGTTGAGGGGCTTGAAGTAGGGTGCGATCATAAGATGGTCAATCTTAAAACATACCAAACTGTGATCAAAGGTTTTCTCTGTGATGTGGGACCGTTTGTTTCCTTTCTCCTTTTTAGTATTTTTTAAGTTTTGTACAGTGAGCATGTATTACATTATCAGGAAAAAATGATAATGCTTTAAAATTTTGAGACTGAGACTCAGAAGGGCAAATACTGCATGATTCCACTTATCTGATGTATCTAAAATAGTCAAACTCATAGAAACAAAAAATAGAATGGCGGTTGCCAGGGGCTAAGAGGAGGGGAAATGGGAAGTTGCTTATCAGTGGATGTAAAATTTCAGTTCCTCAAGAACAGTGGGTTCCGGAGATCTGCTCTAGAGTGTTGTGCCTGTAGATAACAACACTGGATTGTATCCTTGAAAATCTGAGTAGAGGGTAGATCCCAGGTTAATTGTTCTTACCACAATAACATTTTTAAATAAAAAATTTTAAATGTGAGACTGGGAGTGAAATGTGGATGTCCTGTTCCACTGAGAGGCCTGAAAAGAATGGCAAGAGTTCCCATCACAATATAAATATACACTTAATATCTCCTTCTACCAGGTGAAACTTCCAGTTTGTTTGTTTTGGTGAGGGACTGTGTGAGAAACAAATGTAAAAGAGCACTCTAATGGGTTCTGGGGAGAGGCTCCCACTTTTTAAAATGTTACCTACTATGCAAGCTCTACTTTTGGAATTTTATATGCCTTTCTAATTGATTTCCCTCACAAACACATGAATCAATGCCCTGCATAACTTATTTTTACAAAGAATGTGCTTGTTTCTCCCACAGTCATGGACAAAGCTTATGGGTCTATCTCCCACACTGTGAAGGGAGCTTTGTCACTTAGGATGGGATCCCCCATACTCTGATCTCCCCAGCTGAGCTCCCGGGGGCCCCAGCTGAAGATCCTGCAGCAGGCACTGACTTTCAGAGCAATAACTACCCAGAGCCCTGACTCTCATTGCAGAAGAGGCTCTAAACAGCTTAGCTGTTCCCACTGTGGGCCCAGAAAACTGTTGCTGTCAAAGAAAAATCCTATGTACTCTCTGCTATGTGGCAGACGTAGCAGAATTCTATGCAAAAGTAATAACAATAGTTTGTAGGTCTTAAGAAATTATATGAAATAAGAATTTTATGTGAGTAATAATATATAACATCATCAGAGTGGAGAGGGCTGTAAATTGCCGACATATAGAAACAGCGTCAGGAAAAAAATTTCTAGTTTTCAACTGATAAAGTGGTAGGTAGCTCTTGTAGAAATAATAAAGATAAGCTCAATACCATCCACTGGACATCCTTTAGGGAAAAGAAAGGATATTTAAACTATTCATTTAAGTGACTTTTTTAATTGGGGAAATAAATGTCATACCATTGCACTAAATCAGTATGAAACTGTCATGAAGACCCTATCACCAGCCATAACTAGGTTCACAAAAGAGAGCTAGGAGAAACACCTCTTGGAGCTTATGATGCTCCATGCCTCAAATACCTGGAACCTCCCTAGGGAACAATTTGATGACCTGTCTCACTCATTCAGAAACTGAAGTAGCCAAACTAAGCTCATCTAAACCACATGCCACTGAGATTGTAACCTCACATGCCATTACATTCAATCTTATATAGTAATATTTCCCCCCACGAGGTCTCCATTGTCCGGTGATCATCATTCTTGGTAGGATCACATCTTAGTCAACTCAGGCTGCCATGAGAAAATACCATAGACTGGTGGCTTAAACAACAGAAATTTCTCTCTCTCAGTCTGGAGGGCTTGGAAGTTCAAGATCAAGGTGGTGGCCAATCCAGTTCCTGGTGTGAGCCCTCTTCCTGGCTGGAAGATGGCTGCATTCTCTCTGTGCTCATTTTCTGAAAAGGGCACAATCCCATCTGACAGGGCCCTGCCCTCCTGACCTCATCTAAACCCAATTACTGCTCAGGTTTGTGAGAAATCCTCTCAGGGGGCCATGCCGGGCCCCATCCCTGTGGAGAACAACGGCAGGGAGCCACCCCAGCGGTGAGATACTATAAAGGTTGGGAGTGTGGACCACCCTAAGGTCAGTCAGATATAAAAGTAAAGATTAAAAATATCTTCTACAGTGTCAAATTGAGACTATGAAGAGAGACTATAACATGGGGGGAAGGGGGATTTTAAAAAAAGCAAAGAATAAAACCTTGGGTGCAGGTAGGTGGAGGCTTACTTTGTATCCCCTGTCCCCTCCAATGATACAATGTGGGCGAGCACATATTGTGCTACCTTGGAGCACAGAAGCACTGACAAGGCCCATTTGGCATTAACAAGGCCCTGGGCCAGTGAACTCTGTACCTCCTGGAAGGATCTTTCATTTAGCTTAATTCTCCCGTCCGCTAGCCCGAACTATAGAGAACGATGTTAAAAGAACCATAAGCTAAAAGAGAAGATGACTGGCAAGGTGAATGGACTAAAATGTTAAAATCCACTTTCAGTGAGTAAATAAATGATATAGAAACGGCTTTACCTCAAGTCTGTATTCATGTGATGATGGAGGGAGAGAGCAGATCAGTTCAGTAATGAGAGAGATGTCATAGTACGTTTTTTTTTCATCGAGACAATGAAGTTGAATTTTTTACTCGCTTTAAATCAACAAGTCTGGTTGCAAGGTAGCATTCTCTGAGAAGGACTGAGCTGCCGTGCCTTGTTCTTTGCCATATTTGTATTTCCCGCTAGACTGGAAGTTCCACAAGTATGGAGACCACATACGTCTTCTCTTACCCTGTAACCCTATTGTGTCTTGTGCAATGCCTGGCACATAAGTGTTCAGTAAGCATATTCAATGAATTAATGCTCCACTGCTATGGTTTTGGAAGAATCATGAGGCTGAATTCATATTAGATTCAAATAGGAAAGAGGGGAAGCTCTTCTCTCATCTGAGGTAATGCTGGTGTTATTAACATGTTATGAGAGGGAAGGGCCTTAGATTGGAGCAGTGGAGAGAGGAAAATAGATAAGGCTAAGAGTAAGTTTTTCTTTTTAAGTTGTTTTCATTGTCCTCAAAGTAAAACACAAACATGAAATACCTAATTGTTCTCATATCGCTAATGCAAGAAAACTTTGAACACATCTTAGAGTTAGGAAAAGTTATGTATCCAACTACAGATTCACTTCACGAATATACTTTACTTCATGGTATTACGTGAATAAAGGTAAAGAATCAGCCTCCCTGTCCCCCAGGACTCCGCCCCCGTGGCCCTGGGGCCCCTGGCCTGGGTTCTGTGTGTGTGCTCCCTCTACTCCATTCAGTCAGGTGGTTGTTGTTACTCATGCTTTGTCTCCTTAAATGTATGCATGCTTTCTGCACGTTAGTCTGAAATTCATTGTTGACTCAGAGAATCTAAACAGGTTAACTCAGGCAAATGCCCAAAGCCAGTACTAGCTGGAAAAGACATATGGACACTCACTATTTAGAAATGCTATACATAACAAATTCTGGTATTCCCTAAAAGTTTAAGGCCCCAAACATTGCAGCCTAAAAGTCATCCTCTAAATAAAGGAGACTATCTCAGTTTTTAACTTCCTATAGATAGTAAAATTTATTTAAGAAATTGCATTTTATGTTATGTACGTTGCTTTGTTTTTCTTATTTTCTGTGGCTCCAAAGGGCTGTTGTGGTAAAGAGTAAATCATATTTTTTCTCTTTGTTTCTTCCTGGTTCACATTATGTGGAAACTGGAAACTAATCATCCCCTTGGGTCACACATTATGAATAGCTCACTTCGTGTGGAACATAGAGATTAAAATGACAGTGTGATAAGCAGGTGTTTATAACAGAATCATGGCAAGTCAGAGAAAGAAGGGTTCTCAGAGAGCACCCAGTCCAGTCTCTTCTTTTTCACTTAAGGAACCTGAAGCTCAAAGAGGTGTTAAAACTTGCCTTGTGTCCCTGAGTACACATTTGGCAAGAGACCTATTTTCAAATATTTGTGTCTCAAAGAGGTCTCATTCCTCCACCTTGCTGATCACTGGGAATAAAAGAGGCTGCATCTGAGAACTCTGGAGCTAAAAATAAATAAAATAAAATAATAAATAAAATAAAATAACATCACCCCCGAACTCACTTGGTTCTGGGGTTGGCAGAAGCACAGGGTTGAGGAAGGATTCTCTGGTAACTGGAATTCTAAGTGTCTTGCAAAAGAGAAAAGCTATAGTATCGCTGTGTAACTGTGAAGCAGAGGACATACGTGTCTACTGTGCAGTCTTCTACCACCGCAGGCGAGCTGAGCCCATGCCCCGCCAGGCCCACCCTCTCCCCTCTCAGGGCTCTCCTTCCCTTACCTTCCTCCCTAGACCTCGGGTGCTCCGCCTAGACATAGACAAGTAGTGCTGAGGATGGGAGAATTTTGGTTCCCTCTCCCATCAGGAAACCAAATGGGAACCAGAAGAAAAAGTATATAAAATTTATCAAAGGGGAGTTTATTACGTGGAATCCCCAGTTCCTTAGAAGTCACCAAATAGTGAAGCTATTTTCAGTATTTCAAAAGGCTACTGAAAATCACGCATTGATCCACGCCAATGCTGCACACACTATAACATCAGATTTCTTCCCTTTGACCTGAATTATATTGTCTCTCAGTAGGATTAACTCAGGCTTTTAGGAGCTCGGCACAGAAGTAAAAGGTACCTTAGGTTACTAAAAGTGAAGAAATCATTACCTCACAGAAGAAAATCAGGTCCCTTGGAGGACAACACAAAATGATAAAAGGTATTTTTGTGGATATAAAAAAAGATTTGGAAGTACTGATTTTCAACCAAAGAAAACTTTATACTGAAGGACTCTTCAAAAATTATCTAAGAGAAACCCCCCTCCCCCAGTCCAGCCCTGGCCTGTTCCCCGATAATAACTCACCGGGCAGGGCAGGGAGGCTTTCCTGGAACTGGTGTCGCGTGATCCGTGGCGGTCCCGGGGTCCTCTCTCAGCCTCCTCCATCCAGCTGTGACCCCAGAAGCTGCTCATCCATTTGGCGAAGGACACATCATCATCATCATCATCTCTGTGCTCCATGGAAAAGTGATTCCAAATAGCCAAGGCCTGTCCCTAAATCAGGCAGAGAGAAATATCGTCAGACTCGGCTGACCTGATGAAACCTGGGATCTCCAAGAAGACGAAAGGAAACTGGTATTTTCAGACGGTCTCCGATGATGGGATCCTTCAAGGAGAAAGATTTACTAAACAACCCCTTCACCATCAGGCAGCCCCAGGGCAACGTCTATTTATAAATTGTGCAGCCCACATTCCCCCCCCTCCCTCTCTCTTTAAACTGAGAGGCTTTGTAAGCCTCCCATTGCCCGGGCTTGTGCCTAAGGGTTGGTGGAAGCGCAGTCCACTCGCTGCCTGATGTTCCCAGTGCTCTGCTGCCGGGGACATGTGATGGCATCTCCAGCTGTCACTGATGATCCTGCATGCCGCTCAGCATATGCCTGTGAGCTCCAGGCCGGGTCTAAAATGGGGTCACTTACAGGGACAGACTGACCTCAGCCTGCAGGATGGCCAGCTATCGGCATGTCATACCTAGAGCTAGATACTCTCCTAATAAATGAAATTGGTATTGATATAAAATCCAGCATCTGGGGCAAAGGGGACAGGTTCTTAATTGACATTATTTACACATATACAAATGTAAATAGCCCTGGCCTGTGTGGCTCAGCTGGTTGGGCGTCATCCTGTGCACTGAAAGGTTGCTGGTGTCATTCCCAGTCGGGGCACGTGCCGGGGCTGTGGGCTCCATCCCTGGTAGGCGGCATGCAGGAGGCAGCTGATCGATGTTTTTCTCTCTCTCCCTCTCTTTTCTTCTGTCTTTAAAAATCAACAACAAAAATTTTTTTTTAATGTAAGTGATTTACATGTGCATGTCAAATGAATAAATCTTAAGTGCATAATCTGATGAATTTTCACATACATTTACCCCGTATAACCACCACCACGCATGTGAGGACACAGAATATTCCCCGCACCCCAGCAGGCTCCCTCTTTCTTCCTTCAATCCATCCTCTCACCAAAAGATTACCATTTCTGACCTCTGTCATCATAGACCAATTTTGCCTCCTTTTGAACTTTCTTTCAATAGAATTATTTTGTCTCCTTCAACATTACGTTGGTGAGGCTTATCCATGCTTTTGCAGTAACAATAGTTCATGCTGTGTCGTAATGCACTGTATGAATATTCCTTTTTTTTTTTTAATCTCCTACTGGTGGTCATTTGGGGCTGTCATTTGGGTTTGCAGTGGGGCTATTGTAAACAAAGCTTCTATGAGCATTCTGGTCCCTTTTAGTGGCCTTTTTTTTTCTTTTCCAGGTAAGGAGAATATTACATATATTGAGCCTCTACTTTGTGCCAGGTATAGAGTCAAGTATTTTACATATGCTATTTTCATTAAAACAACACTGTTGCTGGGAGATTACTACTAAGCAGCACAGCCAAGTTTGAAGCATGAAGTAAAATAACAAAATCTAGGCCCTTTGCACTACTCCCCAGTGTTCCAAAGGGATCTTTTAAAAATCTTGCTTTTTTTTTTTTTTTTTTTTTTATCCTCACCTGAGGACATTTTTTCCACTGCTTTTCAGAGACAGTGGAAGGGAGAGAGAGAATGAGAGAAACGTCGATTGGTTGCCTCCCGCAGGTACCCTGACCAGGGCCGGGGATCAAGCCTGCAGCCGAGGTACGTGCCCTTGGCCGGAATCAAACCCAGGACTCTTCAATCCACGGGCCGACGCTCTAAACACCGAGCAAAACAGGCAAGGGGAAATCTTGCATTTTTAAACAGTAGTACTCCTGGCCATTTTCCATATGAAAATTCTTTCTTGAGCTGCCAAAAAGAAGCTAATTGTGACCAATGTTCCTAGAGCATGTTACCACAATTTATAAGTTACTAAAGGAAAGTAACAAAAGCATAAAGTGGCTTGCTATATTTTTATTTCTTGTTTTAAATAAAGGGATGCATGTTTGTTACTTTGTAAAATCAGTTGTCTGGCCCTGGCCAAGTGGCTCGATTGGTTGGAGCATTGTCCCATACACCAAAAGGTTACAGGTTCAATCCCCAGTCAAGGATCATATGGGAGGCAACCAACTGGTGTTTCTCTCTCACATCTATGCCCCCCCCTTCCCTTCCTCTCTCTAAATCAATAAAAACATATCCTCGGGTAAGGATTTTAAAAAATCAGTTGTCTGACCCATAGAAGCTAATGATTTTCCAGCCTCTGGTGCATATTTTAGAGTGGGTCAATTTGGACTTGGAGCCCCACTGCCTGACTGTGCAGCCTGTCAGCTTTGCTGCTGCTAAGAGAGAAAAGACACTGGCTTTTTTGGGATTCTGAATTCAGAGATCCTAGTTGCCTGGACCTGAGGGTGGGCTGAAACCTGATGATGTCTGTGATGGACTAGTCCAACCTCTGAAAACAGACATAGTGTCAATGAATCGAACTGAGATTCTGGGACTATGGCTGATTTAAGGTGCCCCTCGGGGGGCATAAACTATAAAAACACCTTGGGTGCCGCCTGTACCACCTGGGACACGGCCAGACGCCCATGGGGAAAGACTTGTTCTCTGATGGAACCACCTGAAGCCAAGCTGCTGGGGGCTCTGCATTTCTAATGCGGGGACTAATTGCATCTGAGATGACTGATCACAAGAAACCTCGCTTGTCGACAGCTACAAGTTGGCAGAGAGCCCATCATGGGCAGTGGGACTGCTTGCTCCACCCACTCCAGGCAGATGGGACCGTAGACCCCTTCTCACTGCTGTTGACTTGCGTTTCGCTTTCCAGATTATTTGAAACTTGCAGCAGTGGATGGATTGCTTGCTTGTACTTCACTCACCATTCTGCTTAGTCAGGCAGTTTGATTATTAAATATAGCTGTTTCCAAATAGAGATTGGTGTTTCTAGGCTGCTTACTAAATAAATTATCAAGACTAAAGGTGTGTGTGTGTGGGGGGGGGGTATGTAAGCTCATTCTGAAAACTTAAAAAGTCAAGGTTTTATCCTAACCAATTCCTAAATATGAAGTCTTTCCGGGTCTCCAATGTGGCACTGGGTCTCCAATGAGCTTCCTGGTAAGAACTTTGTTTTTGCTTGTTTGTTTGTTTTTTATTGATTTGAGAGAGAGAAAGAGAAAGGGAGAGAGAGAGAGAGATACCAATTTGTTTTTCCACTTATTTATGCATTCATTGGTTGCTTCCTGTATGTGCCCTGACCGGGGATCGAACCCACAGCCTTTGTGTATTGGGATGACGCTCTAACCAACCGAGCTACCTGGCCAGGGTGTGATAAATACTTTGCACGTGCTATCACAAGTCACTGTCGAAGGAATTAAGCATGTCCTGCGTGACTTCATTGGGAAAGGACTCTTGGAAGGTTAAGACAGGTTTCGTCCAGACTTCACCTGTTTGCCCTTTCACTTTGCTGATTTTACTTTGTGTCACTGTGCTAAAGCTTAGCTATGAGTACAACTACAGGGTGTCCCCTTCCCCCCCAAAAATATACACACTTTAACAGCTGATGGCTCAATTTTGAAAATGAAATGTATTTTAATAAAGACTGCCTTTATAGTTATTCAAAGTGTGTGTATACATTTTTCTGGGACACACTATATATGTTGGGCCCTGTAAGTCCTTTTAGAGTCACCAAACCTGGGAGTGGTCTTCAGGACCTCCAATACAGGAATGAAAGGGAACTCTTCAAATTTTTTGCCAAACATTCTCCCAGTGCAACAAGATATAAATTTACCCCCAGAAGAAAAAGAATTTGTTGTATAATATGTAAAATTAGCCCACCTCTGTTTTTTTTTTCTAGTTAAGCCCCTTTCTTTATTTTTATTTTATTTTTTAAAAATCCTCACCCAAAGATATTTTTTCCTTTGCTTTTCAGAGAGAGAGAGAGAAAGAGAGAGAGAGAAACATCGAGGTGAGAGAGACATCGGTCGGTTGCCTCCCTCAAGCACTCCAACCAGGGTGGGGATCGAGTCTGCATCAGAGTACCGGGGACCCTTTAGTTCCCAGGCCAACGCTCTAACCACTCAGTCAAACCGGCTAGGGGGCAAGCCCCTTTCTTTAAAAGTATGAGAGAAAGATGTTTTCCCACTTTGCCTGGACCAAGCTTCTTATAACAAACCTGGGGCAGCGAAGGAGCAGGAGCAGCAGCAGGTGTCAAGTCTTGGGAGCTGGGAGAGAGCTGCTCTCAGGCTTGTCACCCTGGCCCAAGAGGAGGCCCTGCGCCACCCTGGGAGACCAGCTGCCAGCTTTCCCTGGCAGGGGCTGGACCCCTGCCTTGAGATGCTGCCAGGGGCACAGGACCCACAAGAGTTGCCCTTTTGACCCTGCTCTCATGCTCTGCCTTGCCAAGCCCACGGGGTGTCCCCAAAGTGTCAAGTGGCAGAGACAGCTGCAGCTGAAGTGTGTGTGTGTGTGTGTGTGTGCATGCAAGCGCACGGGTTTTTGAAAATCATGCTTCATGTGAAAGGCAGTACCCTCTCTTAGAGGGTAAGAAGCTTGAGGTGTGTGTGTTCTCAAAGCAATCAGACACCACGGGTGCCCAGGTAGTCAGTGAAAATTATCCTTGGGCCACGTAAAGATGAAGTCGCTTTTCAACGCACTCGTTCACATTCTCTGCTTCCAAAGACTGCACAATGAAAAGATGATTCTCCCTTTATTTATTTCACTCTCTCTTCCACTTCTTTCCATTTAGTTATTTCATTCTCCAAAGCCCCTGTTATTGCAGTAATTTCGTTTTTTAGCTTTTTTTTTTTTTTTTCTTAACAGCTAAAGGGAAGAAATTATTCCTTGCACTGCTCTCCAGCTCACCTGAGCCAGCCCCGTTCTGGAAAAGAAATGCTACTTACAGAAGAACTAAGCTGCTGTATCATTTTTTAATATATACAGTCAAAATCCGTTAATGGTTTTAGACAGTTTTTACTTGCCAGGAAGCAGTGTTTGAATATTTGAAGCTGTGTTCTATTTAGTATCTTGATTGTCAGAATGTTCTTTGGTAGGCAAAATGTCATAACATAATCACCCATTTCCATGAATGTTATCAAGTCACACTGCAAAATTTGCCACATTTTTGAGATGGCCATTAAGGAAACAGATTGCTTGTTGTTTAACCAAGTGTCCTAAAGCAGGTACATGAGAGTATATTTTTATTCTAAAAAGCTATGCAGCTTATATTATGAAAAATATTTTTAAAATATAGTACTGTCAATGTAAAAAATATATGAGGGAAATAAAGGTGTGTTTTCAGAGGTCTGTCTACAAGATATTGGTTATATAAATATCCAGTTACTTTGGCATTCAGTATCAAGTTTTGCAGGATTTTGGCTAATGGTAGGCTTCATAATAGTCAAGGCTGTTAGATGTTGGTATAGGTTTTTAGGAGACAATACATCATCTCTTCCACAGGAAACCTTCAAGCACAGCATTGATTCTCAACTGCCAGTGATGGGAGATCATCTTTGCAGCTTTGCCTCTAGGAATGCCATTGACTGTATGACCTCTCAATGTCTTTTTGACCCCTGAGCACCTATTAGCCTAAAACAGATTGGACAAACTATTTGTTAAAATTTACCACTATGTAAATAACTATCAATCTGGTTCATCAGTGGGTTGTGTTTTATAAAACGCCTCTCCCAGTTATTAACTGCAATTTCACAGAACCTAAGAGTAATGTCTCAGCACCCCTAAGAAGTGCCTCAGAGAAGAACTGACGAATTAAAGTCCTGTGAGTCCCACTTGTAAAAGGGGCACAATTTTTGCACTGTGCAATAAAGGAGGGCATCACCAATCATTTAAAGGAAATGTGGCAAAATACGAGATTTAGGAAGAGAAACTGGAAAGATTTAAGTTTGAGTCAATAAACAATGGGAAGTCTTTAGATTCTTAAAAATGTTGAGTGAAAAAGCCCAATCTCAAAAGGACACATACTGTGTGATTTTCTGTATATAACATTGTTCAACACAATCTTAGAGATGAAGAACAGATTAGTGGCTGCCAAGGTTAGGACTGGAGGCGGGGCTGCGGCTATAAAAGTTTAGCATGAGGGTGTTTTACGGTCACAAAACAGATATCTGTGTTTTGATTGCTGTGGTAGCTACACACAAAGCTGCATATGTGTTAAAACTGCACAAACAATAACACACACACACACAAGCAGTGCATGTATAGCTGGTGGAATCTGGATAAGTGCTGTGGGTTGTATCCATGTCAACTTCCAGGTCTGATATTGTCCTACAGTTATGCAAGTTGTCAATATTGGGGGAGGCAGCGTGAAGGGCACGTGGAACCTTCATGTACACTTATTTGTAACTTCCTGTGAACCCATAATCATTTCATAATAAAAGTAAAAAGAAAAATGACCTGTACCAAGAAGAAGAAATTTCTCTGAGTAGCTGCCAGATCAAAATGCTGTTGATCTACAGGTATTCTGGGAAGACAGCGTTAGTTTTAAATCTCTCTGAACATCTGCATAAAAACCAATAGAACCACTGTAGAGGGAACACCATGGACAACTCTACAGCAAATATGGGTGACAAGATGTCTCAACCCCCAAGTGGAGGTGTGAGGTCAAACCCCCAGCTAAGACCTAGTATAATGGTCCTAATATAATAGAAGAAGAAGGAAGCAACCACCTGTCAGACCTGAGAGCAGGAGAACCGCAAAACAGCCAATGGTTCGGAAAGCACAAGGGGCCAATTTAAAAAGTGTTAGGCTTACCCAGCAACACTGCTGAGTTATTTTGCTTCTAGTAAATTATAGAGTTTCTTGGATTTTCTAAGGAGACAACCATATGGTCTATAAATAATGAAAAGTTATCTTCCTTTCCCTTTTATTTCCTTATTTTGTATTATTTTGGCCAACGCCTTAGTACTATGTAATACAACCTGGAACCTGACAGGTTCTTGGCTTCAAAAAGAAAGCTACTAACATTTCACTGTTAGGTATGATATTTATGAAGGCTTTCGGGTGGTCTTTATTCGGGTTTTATAATAAAATGGTTTTCCTAATTGTGTCACAAGAAAATATGGCAAAATATTAACATTGGTTCAATCTTGGTAGAAGAGCGTGGTGGAGTAAAAAGAACTCCAACTTTTTTTTGCTGCTTCTCCCATTGAGGGCTGGAGTCTAGTTCACCTTCCCATGAAGCTGTGCCCGCCCTCCTAACATGTTTGACCCTCAGAATGTGGGAGAAGTGATGTTTAGAAGACTCTGTGGCTTCTGCCTGATGCCCGTGGGACACCCTCCCTTGGGTCCCTGAGCTGCCACTAAGTCCGACCACCCTGCTATATACCGGAAAGGTCACAAGGGGGTGCTGCACTGGACAGTCTCGAATGAGTCCAGTCTTCAAGGCATCTTCACCAGGGTGTCAGACCCCCACTGAAGCCATCTTGAACCCTCTAGACGAGCCCATCCACCAGCAGAAGAGTCAATCAAGCCTTGTCCAAATTCCTGAGCAACAGAATTGTAAGATGTAATAAAATGGTTGTTTTAAGCCAATAGGTTGTTGTAAGTCACTACCACGTGGGGTAGTTTGTTAGGCAGCAATAGCTAACTGGAACATAGGTACAGAAACTATTTTTTCATGGTTTTATATTTTTTCATAATTTAATAAAATTGAGTCTCCTACTCATTTTTCCACTGTTTCTGAAAACCGAAAAGGTAAAGAAAGGGAAGCATAGCCTAGAAGCTCTCAGGGTCAGTGCTATGTCCCTATCCTGATGCTAAGATCAGGTCTGCATAACCAGGGCTACTAGTCCAATAGGAGTGAATTAGAAAACAGTGCCCTTACTAGGTGGGTTCTCCACTGCAGGCCCGTCACTTAGTGATGACCAGAATCTTCGTGCAAATCAGAAAAGGAGCACCTTTCCTGAGGCAGACGGAGCCTGGCCCCAGACTCCGATGAACAAAGTGCAAGCTGGACCTCAGCATCCTTGTGCAGGGGAGAATTAGTACAACCTGTAATATCTTTATAATTTAAGGTGCAAAGCAAAATTTCTACATTTGCAAATGACACAAATTCTTGTGGGTGGCAATTGACTAAGTTGATGAGGATGGAAAGGGCTTATAAATCTGTGTGAGTGGGCAGAAAGGTAGCAAAGGAGCGCGTTAAAGTATACATATGAGCTATCAGTCATAGCTAAGGAGGGGGAACTGGGGTTACTGAAGATTGTTCTCTGAAGGTAAATGCAGAGGCTCCTTCTGACAGTAAAAAGAGCAGCCACTTAACTGAATCATCAAATGACATTCCTGCTGAGAAGCAAAGCAGTAACACCCACTCAACTGATGCTTTGATGGAAGCTGAATAAGGCAGAAACCATCAGCAGGAAGCCTGGAGAATAATTAACAGCATGAGCTCGGAGGGAACAGGGACTTGTATATATACATCATAAGCGGGACACAAAGGAAAAACCAAGCAGATCCCAATGGGAGCAGCTGCAGTGGAGGGGCCAGTGGCGGAGACTAGAGCATGCTCACGACGGGGAACTAGTATCTATGATGATGCTGTGATGGCCGCAGCAGCAGCGAGTAGGTTTCCCAGCTAGTATCTGTGGTGTTGGACAGCAGTGGAGGTGCCAGACCATTAATGTTGGCGACAGCGTAATGGAGATAAAGCAGCAGTCAGGAACTTGTTCAACAAACACTTCGACTCTTTATTCAGCACTGACCGTGTTTCAGGTATCATGTTGGGCAGATAAATAAGTTAACAAACACCTATTACATGCCCAGTCTCGTAACGGATGGAGGAGTACAAAGATGATGAGAACATGGTCCTCACCCTTCAGGGGCTCAGAGCTGAGTATTGGTAGCACACATGAGAACAAATAACTATGGCAATGAGGTCACTGTGGGGAAGAAATATGAACTGTATGTTCCAACACAAACACATTCCTTTGCTTTGACATATAGCATTAGAGGAGGCATTTTATTAGGCACTGTATATGGTACCGGAGAAATCAGACATAGTCCTGATCTGGGATGCTTAGAGTCCAGTAGATGAGGTAGAACAAGTAGAATTCTATAAAACAAGGTAGAAAAATGTTTTAAGAAAGTTCCAGTCAGGCCAGTGTTGCTCAGTGGTTGAGCGTCAACCCATGAAGCAGGAGGTCACTGTTCGATTCCCAATCAGGGCACATGCCCAGGTTTCAGGCTTGATCCCCATATGGGGAATGCAGGAGGCAGCTGATCAATGATTCTCTCTCATCATTGATGTTTCTATTTTCCCTTCTCCCTTCCTGTCTCTGAAATTAAAAAATATATATATATGAAATATATATTAAATATTTATATATATATGAAAGTTCCAGAAAAATATTTTGGGAGTTTAAAGAAAGGCCCACATATAGTAGACACTAAATATTGTTTTAAGTAAATGAACATTCTACCTATTCCATCTTAAATGCCATTATTTTTCTTCCTTGATACCCTTCCATGTCACTTACTTAAAATAATATTTATTGAGTGCCTACTATATACTGCTATAAACTGAATGCTTGTGTCTCCTGAAATTCATATGTTGAAGCCCTAGCTCCCAATGTGATGGTATTTGTCCTTTGGGAGGTAATTACCATTAAATGGGTTCATGGGTCTGAAGGGATTAGTGCCCTTTTAAGAAAAGACACTAGAGATCTAGTTCTCTCCCTTGGTGAGCACAGATACACAAAAAGAGGTCATGTGAGAACACAATGAGAAGGAGGCTCTACGCAGGCCAGGAATAGAGCCCTTACCAGAAACAGAATCAGTCAGAACGTTATTTTGGACTTCCTAGCTTCCAGAACTGTGAGAAATAAAATTTTGTTGTTTAAGCCACCCAGGCTATCATATGTGGTTATAGCAGCCCTAGCGAACCAATACAGGTTTTGGCACAGGGAGTGGGCCCCTGGCCCCCCCAAATACATGTTCTTCTCTTGGGCAAAATACATTCATTCTATCCCAACAGCTCTAAAAGTCTTAACTCACTGCAGCATCCTCTCTAAAACCTACAATTTCATTTAAATATCACCTAAACTAGGTATGGGTGAGACTTAAGATATGATTCACCCTGAGGCAATACTGTTCTCCAGCTGTGAACACGTAAAACTAAAGTTATGCACTTTCAAAATACAATGGGGTGACACTCCCATCCCAAAAGGGAGAACTAGGGAAGAAGGAGGGGGTGATGGGTCCCACACAAGTCTAAAATTTAGCAAAGCAAATTCCATTAGCTCACTGCCCCCCAGGCCCACAGGGGTGGGAATGTTACCTCCACAGCTCTGGGGTGGGGTGGGGCAGCCCTACCCATGCAGCTCGCTGCAAGGGTGGCCCTGCCCCTGATGTACTAGGCGGGGGCCCCACACTTTGACATAGAGGAAGAACCAGCCCTGCCCCCTAGTTCTGTGGTGAGTGGCAGCCCTGAATCTGAACAGCCTTTGAGTCATTTCCCCCTTTTCTTGACAGGTAAAGCATGTTCATAGTCAAATAATTCTATGGTCCTATCCTGTAAAATCTCTAAAGTCTGACAGTCTTCCTTCATTCTGTCCCATTTGTTTAGTCTTTAGTCCCAGCTGGTAGTGTTTCCGCTGGTATAGCCCCATCTCTATTCCTAGCTTCTGCTGAGATGGGTGATTAAGTCCATGCATTGCGCTCATGATCTATCAAATGGTTGTTTAACCACACCCTTAGAGTTCTCTTCAGAACAAGCTTTCTCATTTTTTGCAATATAGCTAGGCTTAGAATTTTCCTAATTTCCAAGTTCTGGTTCCTTTTTGCTTAACAGTTCCTTCTTCAGTTCATCTCTCTCCTCTTGCATTATACTACAAGCAGTAAGGATGACCCAAGCAACACTTTCAATACTTTGCTTAGAAGTCTCCTCTGCTAAATATCCAGTGTCTTCACTTGCAAGTTCTACCCTCTACAAAACACTAGAACACAGTTCAGCCACGTTGCTACTTTATAACAAATATCACTTTCCCTGTTTCCAATAACCTGTTCCTCATTTCTGTCTGAGACCTCACTGGAGTGGCGTTTAAGCTTTGTATTTCCACCAACATTTTGTTCAGGATTAGTTATATATTTCTGTAAGAAGATGGGAGTTTTGTCTCTAGCTCTTCTCTTTTCTTTCTGAGCTCTCAACAGAATCACCTTTAATGTCCACGTATCCACCAACAGTTCCTTCACAGCAATTGTGGCTTTTTCTAGATGCACTTCAAAACTCTTCCAGCCTCTACCCACTGCACATCTCCATTGCCACTTCCATATTTTAAGGTATTTGTTACAGTAGCATTCCACTCCTAGTGCCAAAATCTGTATTACTCAGGTTCTCCAGAGAAATAGAACCGACAGGATATATGCAAAATAATAAATAGATTCACGAAATTAAGGAGACTGAGAAGTCCCAAGATCTGTAGTTGGCAAGCTGGAGACCCAAGAGAGATGTTGATGTAAGTTCCAGTCAGAAAGCTGGCAAGCTCAACACTGAAGAAGAGTCAATGTTTCAGTTCCAGTCCAAAGGCAGGAAAAGATTATTGTCCTAGCTTAAGGTAGTCAGGCAGCTGAAGTTCCCTCTTCAGGGAGGATAAGCTTCTTATTCTATTCAGCCCTCCAACTGAGGCAATCTGCTTTCCTCATCAAAAACACCCTCACCTCACAGACACATCCAGAATAATGTTTGACCAAATACCTGGGCACCTCATGGCTCAGTCAAGTTGACACATAACATTAACCATTACACTGACTATATTTTGGTCTCTGGGAATACAAGATGAACAAAGTTTCTGTCCTCATGGAGCTTGTATCTTATCGAGGGGTCACATAAATAATTTCAAACACTGCTAAATGCTTACAGTGTGGACCAAGGAATCAAAGTTTCTGAGAGGAGGTGGGGATGGGCAGAGACATTTAACCTTACAGAATTTGAGAGAGTCTAAAAGTCTCTGAGCTCAAGAATGAAATTTGAGTTATGCTTTGGAAGGACTAATCTAATGTCAAGGTTTCAGAAAGACAAATAGAAGAGGGGCCCTGGAGGCTAGGAAGCTAATACAGCATTCAGGAAAGATGAAGGAAATGAAAAGAAGAGGAAAAAGGGAAGAAATTACTATTTATTGAGCATCTGTTATGTGTCAGACACAATGTTAAATATTTCACATATTTGAACCGGGAAGTGGCAGGGGCATGAAAAGGAAGAAAAATATTTAAGAAATATTGCAAAGAATCATCAAGACTTTCACAGCTGATTTTGTGTTTACATATGTGTATATTGGTACATCCACTTGTGCTGGGGTAGATAGGATTGGAAAAGAGAAAAGTCTGAAAGGATCTAAGGTTTCACTTAAGGTAATAGTAGCATTATGAGAAAAAAAGGATTACACAAAGGTAAAGAATGAGAAGGGAACATGATGAGTTACACATTTTAAAATAAGGCACCCAGGGCTTCTGGTCAAGATGGAGGTGTAGGTAAATGTGGTTCTCACACCCTCCCACAACCACATCAAAATTACAACTAAACTACAGAAAAACCATCATTCAGAACTGCCTGAAATCTAGCTGAACACAAGTCCTATAACTAAGGATATAAAGAAGAAGCCACATCAAGACTGGTAGGAAGGGCAGAGATGAGGAATGGGCTGATTCCACACCCAAGTGTGGTGATAAAAATCGGGAGGATATCTTGGCTGCAGAGGCCTCTCCTGAGGAGCAAGGGGTCCCAGCCTCCCCCGCCCAGGGTTCCAGTGCCAGAGCGAGAAGTCCCCATAACTTCTGGCTGTAAAAACCAGTGGGGAGCCCTAGCCAGTGTGGCTAAGTGGTTAGACTGTCAGTCCATGAACCGAAGGGTCATGGGTTCTGTTCCTGGTCAAGGGCATGTACCTGGGTTACAAATTCAAGCCCTGGCCCCAGTTAGGAGTCATGCAGGAGGCAATCAATCAATGTGTCTGTCTCAGATCAATTTTTCCCTTTCTCTTTCTCTCTCCCCCTTGCTCCCTCCCTTCCACTCTCTCTAAAAAAAAATCAATGGAAAAAATATCCTCTGGTGAGGATTAACAGAAAACAAAAAACAAACAAACAAAAGCTGTGGGATTGTGGCTGAGTGAGATGGAAGGCTTCTGGAGCCCCAGGCAGTTCCTCTTAAAGGGCCTGTGCACTAAGACTCACTGGCACTAAGCTCCAGTACTGGGGCAGTCGCTTGAAAGGCACCTGGGACATAGAAGGATGAACTGAACTGTCTCACATCAGGGCAACAGCTCAAGGAGCAGCTTTCTCCCAGACAGAAGTGCTGGCAGTGGCCACTATTCCTTTACTGAGTCCTTCCCCCACAGAGGCAGGCACCATATCTCAGTCTCCATCAACCTGGCTAACACTGTTTGTCCTGCCCTGGTGATTCTGAGACCCCACCCCACCCAACTTGCAGGCCCACACAATCTATTTCCAGTGGCTTTTCCATACAAATGGTCTATCTTGCCTCATGCTTCAGACTTTCCTAAAATCTCTCAAACAAGCAGCACCTGGCTTCAGCTTGCCCATACCTCTCGCTAAGTGGCCCCAGGCCCGGCACTAGCAACAGCTGGCCTTGGTGCCTAGCTTGGCCTCTCCTGGGCACTTCCAAGGCCAGCACAAGTAGCAGCCATCTGCAGATCACTTTGTAGCTCATGCCTGGTGGCCCCAGGCAGAACACAGGCAGTGGCTGACCTTGGCCTGCACTTCCCAGGAGGCCCCAGAGCCAGAGCACCTGGTGGACAGCTTCAGATCATGTCAAAGCACCATCCAACCACCTTCATAAGTGACATACTCAAAGGGTTAACTCAGCAGGCACCAGAGCCCTGCTCTGTGGGATGGGTCCCTGCACAGTGGATCTTCCACAGTATTCACAGCCAGTCTTTGTTTTGTTTTTTCCCTTTTTTTTTGCAAGTCTTTGCAGCCAACTAACCTGGGGGTAAATCCTACCCATTTACGTGCCAACAGCAATAAAGGCTCAACTACAACAGAAGGATGTACACAGCCCATACTGGGGAGGGGAGCACACGTGAGTAACCAGCTCAGGTGAATGGGGAGGCTGTGCCCTGGACCCTAGAGGGCACCTACTGCATTAGGCCACTCTACCAAGCCCAGGAGATGCAGCAGCTCTTCCTAATACATATAAACAAACACAGTGAAACTGCCAAAATGAGGAGACAAAGAAACATGTCCCAAATAAAAGAACAAAACTCCAGAAAAGAACTAAACAAAATGGAGACAAGCAATCTCCTAGATGCAGAGCTCAAAGCACTGGCTATAAGGACACTCAATGAACTTAGGAGAAAATTAGACGAATGCAGTGAGAACATCCCCAGCATAAAAAAGGACATGGAAACCATGACAAAGAACCAGTCAGAAATGAAGGCTACACTAACTGAAATGAAGAATCATTTACAGGGAATCAACTGTAGAGTAGATGGAGCCTAGAATCAAATCAGTGATTTGGACTGTAAGGAAAAAACACCCAATCAGAAGAGCAAAAAGAAAAAGGAATCCATAAAAATGAGGACAGTGTAAGGAGCCTCTGGGACAACTTCAAGGATACCAACATTTACATCATGGGGGTGCCAAAGGAGAAGAGAGAGAGCAAGAAAGTGAAAACCTATTTGAAGAAATAATATGAAAAACTTCCCTAATTTGGTGAAGGAAATAAACATACAAGTGAACCAAAAGAAGCCCCCATCAAGACATAGCATAAGTAAAATGCAAAAGGTTAAAGACAAAGAGATATTTGTAAAAGCAGCAAGAGAAAAGCAGTTAGTTACCTACAAGGGGGGCTTCCATAGACTATCAGCTGATTTCTCAACAGAAACACTACAGGCCAGAAGAGAGTGGCAAGAAATATTCAAAGTGATGAAAAGCAAGGACCTACAACCACGATTACTTCACTCTTCAAAGCTGTCATTTAGAATCAAAGGACAGTTAAAGAGCTTCCTAGACAGAAAAAGCTAAAGGAGTTTGTCATCACCAAGCCAGTATTACATGAAATGCTAAAGGGTTTTCTTTAAGAAGAAGAAAAAAAGATAAGAAATATGAACAATAAAATGGCAATGAATACATATCTATCAATGATTGAATCTAAAACACAAAGTAAGTGAGCAAGCAGAACAAAAATAGACTCATAGATACAGGAAACATTTTGATGGTTGCCAGATGGGATGGGGTTTGGGAGGATGGGTGAAAAAGGTGAAACGATTAGGAAGTACAAATTGGTAGTTACAAAATAGTCACAGTGATATAAAGTACAGCACAGGAATATAGTCAATAACATTCTAATAACTATACTTGGTGTCAGACAGGTATGAGATTTATCAGAATGATCACTTAGTAGGTTATATAATGTCTAATCACTGGGGTGTATACCTGGAACTAATATTTTATGTCAATTGTAATTAAAAGATAAAAAATTAAAAAGTAAAATGAGGCAACTAGAAAAGCTGCTCTGAAAGTAGTAGGAAATTATAGGGCTAGAGGTGAATAGATGTTATATTCAGAGAAATAGTAACTGAAGCAGTGAGATGTACTTTGGTTACCAATGCAGAGGACAAATTAAGGAGTTCTATACTTGTAGAAGATCTACAGCTGTGCTGTCCAATAGGGTAGCCATTAGCCACGTGAAGTTATTTAAATCAATTAAAATGAAAATGAAAAATTCAGTCACACTAGCTATCAATAGTCACATGTGGCTAGTGGTATCATACTGGACATCATAGGTATAAAACATTTCCAATACCCCAAATAGTTCTATTGGGCAGCATTTTTTTGAGATTGGTCAGAGTAGAAGAACCAAGAAAATTTAGTCTCCTGGAAGTCAGGGAAAACAGCGCTTGAAGGAGTAAATGACCAATGGTGTCAAGTGCTTCAATAAAAGCATATGAAGGCCACAAATAAACAATGGATACAGTGACTTTAAAGCAGTTTCAGACTGGCAATAAAGTTAGAAACTAGGTTATAAGAGATTTTGGACAATAGGTGATAAATAAGTAGAGATAACAAGTATAGACAATTCTTTCCAGTAATCTTTCAGTGAAGAAAGACAGAGAGAGTGGAAACCTAAGGAAGAGTTCACAGAAAATCGAGCTGTGAATGTACTTAATATAAGCACGTTTGTGGACTCACTGGAAGACTTTGATACCAATTATACAGCTATCCACCAACTTTACCAATCAGAAAGGCTTTCATATAGCAATAAAAATTGAGGAAATAGAATCGTACAATTTTAGAGCTATGAGGAGCCTCAGAAATAATCTAATCCACTGGTCTCATTATACAGAAAGTAGAGGTGCCCATTATCACATAGCTCAGTCGTATTAAAATCTAGAATGAGAGTTCAGGTCTGCATGAGCCAGTTAGACAGTCTACCTCATTCACCTGACCAGAGAAGAGGTGAAGAAAGTTTCTTATATTGAGTTCCATTTATCTAGCAAAAAAAAGGTAAATGTCTATGTTTACATGTACAAAACTTTGATTTTTTGAGACATAGTTTCCTTCTTTAAAATTTAGAAAAACAGAGAACTAAGTATTGAACATCTCCTATTTTATAACAAATTACACTAAAAAGACCTTAAATATTACCTAACTAAATCTGTAATATAACTTGAGAGGTGTGGGTTTTTGCTATTTCACAGCCAAGAAATGTATGCATCAGGTCTGGAAGGTCACAAAGCCAGTGACATTCTTACTCAGTTCCGCACTATAATCAATTCGCAAATGATGGAGAAAATGGGAGAAGAGATGAACAGGCTCAGGAATGGAAATCAGATATTTAACAAAGAATAAAATCAACAAGAACAAATTCACTTACTGATGCTGATCTTAAAAATGAATCCCCCCAATCAGCCCGTTAGATAAATCTTAAACAACTGCTTCAAGAACCTCTAACATTGATAGCCTTTGGAGAGGAGAACTGGATGGCTGGGGACGGGTTGGAGAAAGACCTCACAGTAAACCCTTTGTAACTTTTGGGTTGTAACCATAACAATCTATTTAAATAAATAAATGCATTTTTGTTAAACATCTTAAATGTTTTAGTTCCCACCAACAGTTTGTAATTAACAGCATTCTACAATCCCCTATGAGGCTGCAGAAAAATGGAAATTTCAGGAAAGAAGAATCATAACTGTTCTGAAAAGGCAAGGGAGAAATCATATAAAGAGGCAGAAGACTTGCTTTGTGGGGCTGGGAATCCGGGAGAGAAGCCCTTTGTTGCAACAATTACTACTTAATCAATTCAATTCTATCGCTATCATCTTTAGCTCATCTTTTCATTCTGTTGCTAAGGAACCCTGTTGCCTGAAAGCAATTTACTAATAGGAACCTGTATGAAGCAAAAGAAAAGCAATCATCCTGAAACTTTCAAATTAGGCCATTCTAATTTATCAGTCTATTTTGGTGCCACTTAATACATTATCTTTCCATCTTTATGTAGTGCTACTGTGATGCTGAACATCCTCCATTGTACCCAAAGGGTAGTTGATCCCTTGGAAATTTTTAATATAGAGGTCTGCAGACCGGTGTACTTGAAATGGGGAGCCAAAGTTCTGAATTCTGATTCTCTATTAATACTTCTCTTTTCTTCTTAAAGATACTATTAATTCCAAACAATTCCTGGCAAAGAAAATTTTTGTTTTAAGAGAACTGCTGCAGCGCACAGGGAAAGGAAGACAAAGCTATCAGCTATGTGAAAGCTTTGAACTGAAATTCCTACTTGGGAATGAGGTAAGAGTTCTGACATCTAGCGCGGAACAAGGACACTGGGCGGGTCGGACACCGGGGAGGGCGGCGGGTGTTCCAGGCAGCGTGGTGTGGGCCGGGGTGCGGGCCCAATCCAGTACAGGACACAAATACGTATAGAATAGGTGGTAACTCCGGGTCTTCGCGTTTCTACCCACTTAGTTCGAGAACCGGGTGACAACACGCCGACGTCATCGCTTTCATAACTGGGGCAGATGGGGAGCCGCGGGGACCCGACTCCAGCCGTGTCGACGGAGCCAGCAGAGACCGGCCGGTTTCCACCCAGTCCGATTTCTGCCATCTAGTACTGCCCCAAGTCTCAAACTCGTCCAAACTAAAACCTGGCCGTGGTACAGATAAGGTCCATGATACAGCAGGCTAGCTTCAGCTTTGAGCTCTTTTCTCTCACAGCTTTTCAAGTCCGTGCCATCCCTTAGTCTCCAGGACACGCAGACCACCGAGAAAACCGCCGCGGGATCCTAAGCAGCGCCAACGCGGCGGTAACCAGAAAACGACCGGTCCAAATTCCACCAATAAACTGGGCAACTCGGCCTACGCCCCGCCCACCACCCCTGCCAGCCAATAACCTTCACCAATCCTCTGCCACACTCGCCCAGTCTCAGGGCCGTTGCAGAGCCTTCCTCTGCTCCGATCGCCTGAGCCCCATAAAACCCTCAGTATAAGCGCCGCTCGTCGGCTTCGCTAGACACCGGCTACCAGCGGAGGCCCAGGACCCCGGAAGACAGTCTCAGGAACGGCAGCGGGGTGAAAGAGAAAGGGCAGCCCGGGACGCCCGCCCGACGCCCAGCGCGCGCTGTTTCCCTTGACACGGAAGTGATTCCCACCCCCGCACCCCTTGGTTAAAATGGGAGGAGAAGGGCGGCCAGGCCGGGCCCGGCATGCCCTGGGCTTCCGGTGACCTCTGGCCCTATTCTGTCGTATGCTCGGGCTCCCCAGCGTGCTCGCTCGCTCCAGCCTTCCCTTCCCTCCCTCCGGTGTTCCTCCGCACGCTGACTGGTGACTGTGGCGCCCGCGACCTGCAGCGAGGCGGTGGCGGAGGACACTCGTCATGGCCGCCTCTAAGCCTGTAGAGGCGGCGGTAGTCGCCGCGGCTGCGCCCGGCTCCGGGAGCGGGGTGGGCGGCAGCGGTGCCACTGCGGGCTCGGGCACGGGGGGCCTGCCGCGATGGCAGCTGGCGCTGGCGGTCGGGGCGCCCCTGCTGCTGGGCGCGGGTGCCATGTACCTGTGGAGCCGGCAGAGACGGCGCCGGGAGCCCGGGGGTCGAGGCGACGCCGGCGGCCTGAAGCGCAACAGTGAACGGAAGACCCCGGAGGGCAGGGCCAGTCCGGCCCCGGGCAGCGGACACCCCGAAGACCCCGGTGCTCACCTGGAAATGGTGAGAAGCAGCCCTGGGCCACAGAGGTGGAGCCCAGCGGGGGCAGCCTTTCCCTGGGTTGTGCCGGTCGGGGGCTTCCCGTCCGACGGCTGCTCGTGGGCTTAGGGAGAGACATTTCTGGCTCCCTTTATTGGGAATGGAGTAGCCCGAGGGCACAGGTTAGCGACATTCTTTGACAGTTTTCTTTTGGTTCCAGAAAAACACTTTTCTCGGTGACACAGCATTGTGGGTACCGGGGACGTTTGCAGATGTGATGATTGTGTTTAAGTAGCGAAGGAAACCAAATTCCATTAACGGTTCGTTGTGATATGATTGCTTTGGTGATTTCCAAGGCCCAGCACTTCATTGGTAATAACCTTTTAAGAACGAGCCACTCCTCTTTTTTGAAGTGTTTTAGGGTGGGGGATAGATAAATACAGTGACTGTTGGTTGACGAATGGTGGTAAAATGGTGTCCATTGGCTTTTTTTTCTATTTGTGAGAGTGAGTTCTGAAACGTTTGGGGCAGAAGCATCTTGCATTCGTTTTTTATTTTACCTTGACATTTACATGTCCAAGCCTGACATGCCTGAAACAGAATCTCTGATGTTAGATGAAACATTGGAGCATCCAGTCAGTGAACTGCTTTGTGTGGTTTTGTTGAACTATTAAATCCTTTTGGTATCCAACAGCTGTTCGGGGAATTGGCCAGGCTGCATTTAACACGAGGGTGGGGTGGGGTGGAGGGCTTTATCTGAGTCTGGGATTATACAATGGTAGTTAAAGAATAAATCAGAGGTCAGAGAAACCTTTGGTCAAATAACTCCTTTTTATATTCATTTACAAGTCATTTCCACATTATACTGTTCATGTTCAAGACATGTTTTACAAAGTAGTCAAATTAACTTTAAAAGAAGTTTTGATGTGGGAATGAACTACCATAGGTTAGTGCTTATTATCAGTCTGTCCTCCTAGGCCACGAGAGAGCCAGATAGTTTTTCCAGTAGGAGAGTAAAACATAGAAAAGATGCACAACAGTATGGTGGTGGAAGAACACATGGACTGTGAGAACTAGGAGATGTGTGCTTTATGTTGGACTCTCCAGCATAGTTACCTTGAGAAAGTCATTTTATATATCTGGTTTAGTGTCATTCTGCAGAATAAGAGGATTAAAAGTTAGATCTCTTACATTTCTTGCAGCCCTAAATGGTGATTCTGAGTGCTGCTAATGAGAGGTAATTAGGGGATTCTTTGAATTAGTCATCACTTGTCTCCTGTCATTTTCAGGTGTCTGAAATTCTCTGGTCATTTCCTAGTTCATTTTTAAATTTAATTTTAATCACAGAATAGTAGATGAATGAAAAATACATAAAAGCTCTCAGTTCTATAACAGTCACCAAAAATAAATATAGTTTCTATACATGAAATTAGGTTTTGACATTTCATTGCATTTTCAAATACAACCCCACCTCACCCATTTGATATTTGATAGAATCTAGCAAACTCCTTTTCAGCATTGTCTGGGTCAACAGTGATGATTTTTAAATTTTATGGTGGTGTAGGTGTATCAGAACAATTTTTTCTTCACCTGACTGCCATTAAAAATGAGACCTTAAGATTAACTTCTTTGTGTAACTTGAACTGCTTTAAAGTAATTTATTAATTTTTATCCAAAATAAAACACACATACTGTTGTACACCTTGTGGAATTTGTGGGCTTGTACCTATGATCTTGCTTTGAGTTACTAGATGATTCTTTAGTAAAGCAACAATAAGAATGTCTATATCATTTTTTAATTTTTTTTCAACCTCACCAGAGGATATGTTTATTGATTTTTTTTTTTCCCCCTAAGAGAGGTAGGGAGAGAAACGTTGATGTGAGAGAGATGCCTATTTCATTTTTTAATAGAAATTTGTATTTTAACTATTTGTGACAAATAAATAGTGGTCCTATAGTTCTTAGAGTTATTATTAGGCTATCTAAATATAACTGGCCCTAATTGTAATTTACTATCTGTGGTTGGAGAAATTGCTCCTTTGTATTTGAAGAGCATCATTAAATTGACCACCTCAGTGGGTTTTGTAATTAAGGGAGCATTTGTTTCAACTAATGGAAAAACTGGCAGAATCCTGATGCCCTAACTTCAGTAGTTTTTAAGGGAATGAAGAAATGGACAAATATTGCCAGTTCAGGGATCAATATATGAATAATATGGAAAATCAGTGGTTTTTGTCTTTGGACTTATGTTTGCCTATATGTAAAATGAACTGATAAAAATCCTGGGCTTATCTCTATTGGGTTTCAGATTTTCATGTACAGTGTAGACTAGATCCAATTACCTTTTTTTTATGGGATAGCAAACACTTACAATGAAAGGGCAGAAATTTATATTTTGTTTAATTAATGGAGATTTTAGAATTTCACTAAAGAAAGGCACCTAATCACAGTTAACAGCATACAAGATTGAGGTACAGTAGTCTGCCCTCATCCACAAAGGATATGTTCCAAGACCCTGAGTGGATGCCTGAAATTGCAGATTGTACCAAATACTATATTTACAGATATCCCTCGACTTAATGATGGATTTACATCTATATATACACCTATCATAAGTTGAAAATATTGTAAGTCAGAAATGCATTTAGTGGTATGCTCTAGAGTATCAGCTTACTCTAGTGATGTGTAGCTGACTGGGTTACTGCAGCTCACTGCTACTGCCCAGTAGCACAAAAGAGTGTCTTGCCACATATCGCTAGCCCAGGTAGGAAAAGATCAAAATTTAAATTTGAAGTACAGTTCCTACTGAATGCGTATTGTTTTCACACCTTTGTAAAGTTGAAAAATCGGGCTCAACCATTGTTAAGTCAGGAACCGTCCATACTATGTGTTTTCTTTTACGTACATACTTATGATAAAGTTTAATGTATAAATTAGGCACAGTAAGAGATTAACAATGATAGCTAATAATAAAATAGAACAATTATAATAATATACTGTAGTAAAATTTATGCGAACGTGGTGAGAACCTCTCACATATCTTATTATACTGTACTTACGTTTTTGTTATCACGTGAGATGATAAAGTGCATAGTGAGATGAAGTTAGGTGAATGGTATAGATATTATGACGTAGCATTAGGCTACTACTGACCTGACCATACATCAGAAGGAGGAGGGTTTGCTTTGGGTGATCCTGGCTCATCGAGCCATGACCATGTCAGTGTTTGGATGTCAGGAGTAGACTATGTCGGTGATGGAAAATTTTCCCATTCAGGTAACTGAAACCTTGGAGAGGGAAACCATGGATAAGGAAGGACTGCTGTACTTAAAGTATTGACTTATTCCATTTTGGGCCATTATAAAACCTGCCATAATGCACCATTGATTTAGTAATTAAAAAAAAGCTTGAAGAATTACAGATTCTCAAAGTTAGAAAGTTCTTTGCCTGGCCAGGCGTGGCTCAGCAGTTGAGCATCGACCTAGGATCCAGGCGATTGGGGTTCGATTCCTGGTGAGGGCACATGCCTGGGTTGCGGGCTCAGTCCTCAGTTGGGGGCGTGCAGGAGGCAGCCAATCAGTGACTCTCTCAT
The DNA here is from genome assembly GCF_054644295.1 of Miniopterus natalensis. Taxonomy (NCBI): domain Eukaryota; kingdom Metazoa; phylum Chordata; class Mammalia; order Chiroptera; family Miniopteridae; genus Miniopterus; species Miniopterus natalensis. The sequence continues at coordinate 27,510,550 of NC_142086.1, forward strand.
CATTGATGTTTCTGTCTCTCTCTCTCCCTCTCCCTTCCTCTCTCTGAAATCAATGAAGATATATCTAAAAAAAAGTCAGAAAGTTCTTTGAAGATCATCTTATCTGTAGGGCTTCTCAATCTCTGGACCTGAATTATCACAGGAGACCACCATACCCACATACACACCAAGCCTGGTATCCTGACTGCACAAATGTTTTAGATACTTCTTTTTTTAAACCTGTGATTTTTTTTAAAATGTGCATTTATTTAAAAGCATTATTGACTTTATAGTAACTTTTTATCCAATTGTTTTTTAGTCTGATGATAAATAGTTATTCTAGTGTTCAAGTTTTTTAAATGTTACATGGGGTGAATTATGGCACATGGATGGTTAGGAACCACTGATTTAAGCCCTCTATAATGGGGAGGGAGAAATGTGTCTAAACATTTTAATGGAATCAAAGACTGAGTAACCTGCAGTTATCAGTCATCTTCTAAATAATTCTCTCCCTCAAAATGATCTGTTTCTAGGTATTTTTTTTAAAATCAGGGTCACCAATGATAAGCCTATATAATTCAGTTCTGTGAACTTCACCTTTCTATCTTCATCTTAAATTATTCTTGGCAATATTTTAGTCTTTTAATTTTACGGCTTTTCCTATAGCTTTTGAGCATTCTCCTGATTGTCTGCCTGCCTGCCTGCTTTTCTTCCTTCCTTTTGTCCATCCATCCTCCTTTTTTAAACTTCCTGGTACCTCCTGCTGATTTTACTCAGTCTCCTTTCCAGGCTCTTTTCTCTGCCTCTTCCATTTGTTGACCTTCATGGTTCTATCATAGACATTCTTATGCTCCGTATCATCACTGGATGCTTGCTTGCCCTCTAGTACTTATATACTGATGGCTCCCTAATTTCTTGTCTGTAGCCCAGACCTCTCAAGAACCCTTACATTTAAAGTGAATCTTCACTTGATTATTTCACACCCAGACACCTGTGTTTCCTGAGAACAGCCCTTATCAATTAGTGTGCATCATCTAACTAATTTTTCTAGCCAGAAACTTGGAGGATATCATCCCTAACTTTTCCCCTTTTCATGTTCATTCCACATCCATTCTAGAAAAAACTTCCAAAAAATTCTGGGTCTTAAATATCTGACTCCCACTCCATTCCCACTACCATTATTTCTCAACTGAGTATCAGCTATTTGTTATTGCCTTCTTCCAGTCTGTTTTGTCACTACCAGAGTAAATCCTGGCAGTCCTCTGCTTAAAACAATTAAGTGGTACTCTGTTCCTTGCCCATGAGATCTGGATCCTGCTTACCTCCAGCTTCTTCTCTTGCCACTTCCACTCGTTTCTCTCCTTAGATTTCTGTGAACACTGCCTTCGAGTCAGGACAGGTAGGTCATTTCACTTTTCTGAAACCCTTTTCTGCCTAAGCAGAGCACTCACTATGTGATTACATGACACTGAACTTTTTCCTTCCTTAGCACTTAACACATGACACTAGGGTTGCTTATTCATATCTTTCCCATTATACTCTTGAATCTGTGAGTACCAGGATGTTTCTGTCTTTCTCACCATTGTATTCTCAACCTAATACAGTGCCCAGTACATAGAAGTGTTGAGTCAATGAACCAATTAACCTTCATTCTTTTACATCTATAAATATACACACACACACACACACACATTTTTTCCACAAGTTGAGTATGTTTTCAAAATTTCCAGCTTTTTATTCTTCCAAATTGATCCTGGAAATTGGTATAACGGTCCTAAATCTCATTTAAGCATTCTTTTTATGTCGCTTGATTTTGCACGAACTATATCATAATGCTACAAAAGCAGCACTCTTACAAGTAGGTTCTTAGGTAAAGAGTGCACTGTATTGTGATTTAGTAGGTGGGGTTGATTGTAGATTTTTTAAATTTCAGGATACAATATGGGAAATCAGGTATTTTCTTATTATCCTAGGTCTGATTCATATAAAAATAACAACTGGTCAGTAAAGTATAGAAAGATTGTTTCTCATGCAGTAAGTGTTTCGGAGTTGAATGCTACTTTATAAAGCTGGGATTTAAATTTAATAAATATACTTTTAGAGTTTGATAAAAGGGAGTAAAATCATTTAAGAGAAGCATTATCGAACCAACTCGTATATTTTAACTGCTTACTCATTTTTCTCATATGTGGATTAATGTACCTTATTCTAGCTTATTTTCTTTCACAGTGACTATATGTGATCATCAGGGTAATTTATAAAATACTTGCTAAGAGTGTACGGCGACTCCTTACTGCCAAATGCACATCAGTGAAAGTTTTTTGTAATGTCATAGTTTAGTGCAGGGCTTGTTTTAGAGGTCTCTTTCTGGTCTTCTGAGGTTCTTCTGTGTGTGCTAAATAACCCTTTGAGGGTTGTTTCTCCTTGGAGTATTTTCCTGACTCTCCTTTGTTAGTCACTTTTGTTCCAGAGCAGATTCTTGTTAAGTAACTTTTCACTCACTGTCAAACATTATTTTCTTACATTGTGTTTCACTAAACTTACTGGGGTTATACCTTAATATCTGTAGTTTTGATCTTTAATTGTTAATTGTTTTCCAGAGTAGATTTGCCTCTTGGAGAGATGGGGGCGGGCTCCTTAGTTGGCTTCTTGTTTGACAAGTTTCAGCACAGTGTTTGTTGAGGAGAGAGAAGACATACATATTTACTGTTTCTCATTGTTACCTTTCAGATTTATTACCCGAGTTACTTGTTTTTAAGTCTGTTTTACCTAGATAGTTTTGGGTGTATTTATGTGTGTATGCAGTTTTTACCTACTCTTCTGACTAAAAATTTTCTGGCTATTAGTTACACAATTTACTAATCACCTAATGTACATTTTCTTTATGTCAGCTGGGGTTTCAGTGTTTTGATCAGTAATAGTCCTTTTGAGAGGCTGCCAGTATATACTTATTTCCTGCACTGGCCTCTTGTGTTCCTTCAGGATAAAGACTATCCTGTTGGTTGTTGTACAGTAGATTCATATCAAATGTGCTTTTAACTAAAATGAATTCAGTTATACTTATTTGGCAAAAAGAAAGACAAAGATCTAATCTTGCTGATGATTCTCTCTTTTCAGTTAATGACTTTTTGCTTTGGAGTCAGTAATGATGAGCAAGATATGACACCTGAATCTGTTTTCTTTGTTGCAGTTCCGGAGTGTGAATCCAGGTGTGATTGTAATGATAAAGATTTGTATTCATAAAATGTGGATGACAGTTCATGCGGTAGAGAAGTTATGTATAGGCAATCTAGAGTCTGATTGCTTGAGTTTGAATTCTGCCTTGGGCAAATTTTTCTCACTTTCTGAGCTTCAGTTTCTTTATATGTAAAATGGAGATAATAGCACTCACCTTGCGTCTCCTATGTGGTGCTTTTCTAAAGAATTTTCAAAAAAAAATCTCTATGTGGACTACAGTATAAGGAGGGTGGGGAGAGGTAATAGAGGTTGTAGGAGGGATAAATGGTGATGGGAGATTTGACTTGGGGTGGTGACCACACAGTACAGTATACAGATGATGTATTATAGAATTGTACACCTAAAACCTATACAACTTTATTAACCAGTGTCATCCCAATAAATTCAACAAAAAAATAATAAAAAATAATTTTCAAAAGTAATTTTGACAATTAATGACTTTTGCTTCATGCATTAACTTCAGGATTCCCTATAAGATTTGAGTCCAAATGCTTGTTGACTTCATTAAGCAGAAGTACAGGGTCATGGAGTTAACTCTGCTGGACAGTTATTCATTATCAAGAGTTGAAACTCATTCAGATCTTGAATGGAAAAAGCTAAGTTTTCTAGTCTAAGTAATACTTTGATATACTAGGCAGAAATGGATATCTTTTTTTAGTAGTTTCTTGATTTCTGGAGAGAGAACAAGGGAGGGGGGAGAGAGAGAGAAACACTACTGTGAGGGTGCTACATCAATGGGCTGCCTCTTGCACTCCTCCCACGGGGGATCAAGCCCACAACCTGGGCACGTACCCTTGACTGGCAATCAAACTGGCAATCTCGTAGTGCACAGAATGACCAACCAGGGCTGGATGTCATTTCTTTTTCATAATTCACCTGTATTCTTACCAGTATTCACTAAGTTTAAATTTATGACCATGTATTGCTCATGGAAATTGAATACATAGTACCTAATCCTTTCAACTGTTTTCTTTTAGAAGGAGATTAGTATTTTTTTGAACCCACCAAAGTTACATGTAGGAGGCCAGAGTGGCAGGAGTGGAGTAAAGCAAGTTTGGACTCCTTGTGTATAAGCAATGGTAGTGGGAAGTTACTAGGGGGTTTTGAGCAGGGAATGACAATTCAGCTTACTTGTTAATAAAAAGATCTTTCAGATCAGTTAGAAACTGATTTGTTGTAAGAAATGCTGGAGAACGATGCGTTTTCACAGAAATTTAGTGTAAAATACTATGGAATGTTTAAACCTTAAAAAGACTATCCAAACCAAAAGTGATTTCCAGTAAGAAATTGCCTTATTGTTTAAAAAATCTGCTTAGTAGTTTTAAACTTCTGCCTTCAGTGCATTTATTTTTATTTCTGCCTAGTATTGGTCTCAGAGCTTGTGAAAATAGGGTCTAGTTCCTGATATAGCTGGTGCTGATTGATAGTTTGGAATTGTGCTAACCTGCTTTTTGTACTAAATTCCATCATCGGATGAAAATAATGAGCTTTTCTGTATCATCCTTGTAATGGCATTTTTTTCTTTCCCTTTTTATTAATGAAGGGAAGCAGTTGAGCCGAAAGTAATGGAGGGGAGGGGTGGTGAGCAGAAGGTGATACGGATGTTAACCAAGATCAAGAGCTACCCAAAAGGAGTTTGGTTGCTTTCTGTATGGGCGGGCAGTGGAGGAGCAATGGAAGAAAATTTGCAATTTGGTGTTCTGCCTGTGTAATTTGATCCTTTTACACTTAATGTCATTCAGAGCATTGTTTTGTTTTGTTTCTTTCTACAGCACAATTAGGAAAGGAAATTAGCATGTTCTGATTTTGGCCTTAGGAGTTAAAGAATTTGTAATAATTTTAAAAAGGAAGCCATTGTAAAACTTGACTAAATGGAGGGAAATAGCTAATTGAAAGATTTAGTTACTTGATTTTAGGTTGATTTAGACTTTGCTCAATAAAAATAAAGTACCCATATTTCTAAGTGAAACCTTCTGTGCCTGTCTGTCCAGATTTCTCTGTATTCTTTGAATTTGTCAGGCCTTGCTATGACTGCCTCGCCTTGTGTTCAGTGTGATATCATTTAGCCTTTAACTTGTAGTAGACTGGAAAGAGTTCATACTTGTTTGTGCTAATGAAACAAGGTCATTACTCTGTCCAGAGAATGTTCTATTTAATCTGCAAATCTTTATTAAAAATATTAAACAAATCTTCAGTATACTTCTTGCATTTAATATGCCAAATTATTTTCTTTCCTTTTTCCCTTTTTTTTCTTTTTTGCTCAATCCCTTCACCACCACCACTTAGCCTCCCCTGCCACCCCCCATAGCTGTCAGCCTGCTCTCCATCTGAGTGCCTCTGTTTTGCTTGTTAGTTCATTTTGTTCATTAGATTCCACATATGAGTGCAATCATATGGTGTTTGCCTTTCTTTGATTGGCTTATTTTACTTAGCAAATGTTCTCCAGGTTCATCCATGCTGTCGCAAAGGGTAAGATTTACTTTTTTACTGCCGAGTAGTAGTCCATGCCACTTTATTTTCAATATAAACAGACTACTGTTTTAGGATGTGTATTAGCCATGTTCTCAGTGACTTAGAAATGTTGTAAACTTTTTGCAAGAAATTGAAACAGTGTTTTTCTTTTCTTCATATTTAATGTCAAAAGTAATTGTTTCATTATCTTGAAGTTTTATTAAGCACATAGGGTTCGTGATTGATGTGTTCTTGGCAGGTTGTACCTTTTATCAGTAAAACTTCTCTTCTGTGTTCCAAGGCTTCTGAATAGTATTTTATTTGATACTGACTTCTTTTTGTTAGTGGTTGCCTTCTGTAACTTCTTTACATTCTTTTTTGACTTGTCATTTTGTTTTAGGTTATGCTTTATAGGCAGCGCCACATGAAGTTATTTTTTATTTTAAATCGTTTGATTTTTTTTTAAATAATGGAGATTTAACCTATTTACATTTATTGTTATTATTGACATATTTAATGTGCCTGCCACAAGTACCCTGCTTTTCGTTTCTTCCTTTACCACCCTCCCACCCCCCATTTTTGCTGTATTGATCATCTGCTCCACTTAGGGGTTTATTTTTAGTGGTAAGGAAGCTGTACACTTCTTTTTCTGTTCTTGTGTTCAGCCATAAATGTTAATTTGCTAGGTATACAATTTTAAGTTCAAGAGAATCTTCCTTCTAAACTTCAGATAGGTAAATGTTGGAACTTCTGGATTTCTACTCTATGTCATTTAACTTTTCTTCCAAACTTCTCATTTCTCTATCCTCTTTGTTTTATTGTATTCTGGCAGGCTTTCTTGGCTCCTTAGTTATGCCCATTCTAACATACAATTTGTTCCTCAGTTATGCCCATTCTGATACATAATCCATCCATTGAGTTAATTGTAATAATCTTTTTTAATTTTCAAGATGTCTAACTGGTGCTCTTTAAAAGCAGCCCTTTTTTAAAATGACTGATAGCTTCATATTTCTCTGATGTTACATTTTGTTTGCTTGGTTGTTTTTTCATAAACACTAGTTTTGTCTGAGTTTGGTACCTCTTTTATTATATTTATTTTCCGTTATGTTAGCAATTCTCGACAGTGTGGTTTCTTGGAAGATAAGCAAGGTGTGCTTGTCATTTGTCTCTAGTCGTAGGGGATCCTCACTCCTTGTGGCTGACACAGCCCTACACCAGTCTGACTTCTTTTCTCTGGGCTGGAAGGAATGTTGAGGTTGCTTCAGATGCAGTTTTCCAGCAGTCACCTTAATCGTTTCCTCCCTGCCAGACCAGAGTCCATAGCTACCTACGAGATTCCTAGTTGCCTTCTATTATAGATATTTTGTGCCCAGGATTTTTACCGTCAAAGTTTATGGAAGATGATTCAAGCTATTGACAAATAGGTTTTATATTCATCTTTAAATTAATTTGTGCCTTATTTGGTTTCTTTTATCTTCACACATCCTAGTTTTAAAATATACATGTTCCTTGTTGACTCTGGCTAGCTTAAACTTGTTGTTTAATATTCTTATCTTACATAGTTTCTTACAAATTCTTCTTTGCACACTGTACTTTAAAAAAATAACCATAGCTGTAGTCAGACTAAAGGAGACGGGAAACAGAATGTAAATGGGGGGCGGGGGGTGGGGGCGGTGAGCAGCAAAGAAAAATGAAGCAAGAGTAAGGGAGAAAAGAGCAATAGCCAAAGGGTGGTTATCTTCTCTTTTTGTGATCGAGATGCCCTGGGTCTTAAGCAACTTAGTTTTCACAGCCCCTGTAAGTTATTTGAGGGAGCAGCCACTTCTTCTTTTGCTTTGTCGGTGCTTGCCTGTTGGAGATATATATGTTCTTTCATTTTCACATATTTGTTAAAGTTGAATATGTTGACAGTTTTGGATAGAGACATGCCACAAAGCTCTTGGATCCAGTAGCAGGATCCTGGACAAATAGATTTGTCCACAAAGATGTTTCCATGTGTTGATTGACATGTTCACAGCTGTCCTCAATGGGTGTTAACTACCAAATCTTTCAAATTGTACACATGAAGTGTGTAAATTGAGTCTTCCAGGAATCAGACTCAGACAAAGATAGTGCAAAAAATTTATTGATGAGGAAACAATAGATTTGGGATAATTGTAATGAAAAAAAGTGTTTCTAATGTCTGTTGTTTTCAGAATAAGAAAGCCAAATGGCTAATAAACGTGAAAAAAAAATTCAAATTCATTAATAGTGAGGAAAATGCAAATTAAAATCATATTGGAATATTAGTTTATACCTAAGTTTTCAACCTTGACATTATTGACATTTTGAATGTGATAATTCTTTGTTGTGGGGGGCAGTCCTGTGCATTGTAGAATGTCAGAAACATCCCTAGTATCTGTCCACTAGATACCAGTAGCTACCCCCACCCTCAGTTGTGACAATCAAAACGTCTTCAGACATTTTCCAGTGTGCTCTAGAAGGTAAAATAACCCCTGATTAAGAACCACTGTTTTATACCCATTTGACTGAAAAAATAGAAGATAGCCGTGACACCTGTTGCTGGCAGGAATGGCAGGAAAGTGAAACATTAAAGCACTACAGCCTCTTTTGGGGAAATGTGAGTGTTTTTGAAATTAAAAGTATATAAACCTTTTGATTTAGCAATCTTATTACTGAGACTATACCATAAAGGTATTTGTATGAAGCGACTTGCACTGTAAAGAACCATTCTACCCTCCTATTTTTTGTCTGTCAGTTTTTCATTTAATCATTGTAATTTGAATCTATTCCTGACTATTATTAAGTATTTAATAATTGTTTCCTCTCATTTCAGAACTCTCTTGATAGAGCCCAAGCAGCCAAGAACAAAGGAAACAAATATTTTAAAGCAGGGAAATATGAACAGGCTATTCAGTGCTATACGGAGGCTATCAGTCTGTGCCCTACAGAAAAGAATGTTGACCTTTCCACGTTTTATCAAAACAGAGCCGCTGCCTTTGAACAATTGGTAGGTATCCTAGGTTGTTTTTTCCCGTTCTTTTTGTTTCTCTTTATTTGTATAATGTTTCAGATAAGACTACTCAAATAAGTCTAATAAATTTTTTGAAGTCTTGAAATTACAGGATGTTTGTTTTGTTTTTATATCCTTTAATTACATTACTTTTTTTAAGAACATATTTTAGTTTTGTTATAAATATAACCCAAAGTTATATATATTAGATTTTGTAGAATTAGGTAATATAGAAAGCTAAAGTTTCTGGTGACCCTATTCTTCTCAACAGTTTGAGGCTGTTTCTTAAACTTTTTGTCTCAGTATATGCAACAGTAGCCAAAAGTAGAGGGGAAAGGCCTGGCTGGGTAGCTCAGTTGGTTAGTGTTGTCCCAATACGCCGAGGTGTGGGTTCGGTCCGTGGTCAGGGCACATAGAAGAGTCAGCCAGTGAATGCATAAATAAATGGAACAACAAATCAGTGTTTCTCTCTCTCTTGCTTATGCTCTGTCTCTCCTTCTCTCACTCTCTCACTCAAATCAGTAAATAAATAATAATAAAGTAGGGGGGGAAAGACCAAAGATGAGTTCCTATTACACATATTGTTTGCAACATATTTTTCAGTTGCCATTATATCTTGTACAGCTTTTCATAGCATACATACATGTTTCATTCTTTTTATTTTTTATTTAAAAAATATTTTTATTGAGTTTTTAGAGAGAGAGGGAGAGAGAGAACATTGATCGGTTGCCTCCCGTACCCCGCAACCTGGGTTTGTGCCCTTGAACAGGAATAGAACAGGTGACCTTTTAATGCACGGGACGATGCTTGGCCCACTGAGCCACACCAGTCAGGGCTGCTTCGTTCTATTTAGAGGCTGCATGCAGTAACTGTTGTATGGTTTTATAGTGGAAAACATCTCTCTGTTGTTGAACATTTGGACTGTTCCCCTTGTCCCTGTTGTATTCAGTGCTCAGTAAATATTTTTGTATTTTTTGCATACTTTTGTGAGCATAAAACTCTAGAAACAAATATAAAAAGAGAATCAATACCTGTTTTCAGCAGTAACGGTGAGCAGTGAGCCTCCTTGATTTCCAGTATTCTCACTGGCTCTCATTATCAGTAATATTTGCCACTCTGATAGGAGAAAAATACTGTCATTATTGTAATCTGCAGTTTTTGAGATGTTGCTGAAGTTGACCATCCTTTTCTGTTTATAGGGCATTTGTGTTCTCTGAATTTATTTGTTCAATCAAATTTTATTGACTGCCATATATGGAAGATTACTATGGTAGGAGCTAGGTCTGTAAAAGCAAACAACTATGCGTAGAACTCGAGGATAGTGAAACAGTGAACTGCTAAATAATATTTTGATAAGTGCTTTGAAAGGCACATGATTCTATAATACAGGAATGACCGAAGATGGCATTGGTGCATAAAACATTGGGGAAGAGAGTTACAAATAGTGGGAACGGTATGTGTAATTGCTCTGAGGCAGGAAAAAGGTTGATGTGATTAATAAAGTTTAGAGGATTCAGGAGTATAAGATGAAATTGGGAGACCTAGCAGAGGCCAGATCAAGGAAAGCCTTGCAGTGGTGAGTTTGGATTTGATTCCGAGTGTAGTGGGAAATATTTATGGGCTTTAGGTAGGGCAGGAGCGTCATCTATTGCTTTTGTTGTTCTGTCAAGACTATATTGGAGGGAGGCAAGAGCTGAGGCAGGAGACTAAGTAAGGATGTTGTAGCCTAGGTGAGACACGAAGGAAAGCTGAAGACCAGTAGCACTGGGCGTGAAGGATGAAGAGAAGCAGGGATTTTTAATAATAGTGGGTTGGGGAAGGAATAAGACAGCTAAGTAGTCAGTTGACTTGAGAGAAATGCCTCTATTTTAGGAGTGTGGTTTGGGCTAAAGCAGTAAATTTGGGAATCTAATTTTAGATGTTCTATAATGCCAGGACAATAGATGTGATCACCTGGGGAGAGAGATGAGGCCTTGAGGATTCCAGCATGTAGAGATTAGGTAGAGAGGGGAAATTCAGTGAAGGAAATTGTGAAGGAGCAGCCTGTGAGGTAGGTGAAATCAGATGGAGTGGCAACTCTTTGAAGTTGTGGCAGTAAAAAGGAGCTGAGGAATGGGGTAAAAGCTTCAGGGATTTATGGAATCAATGGAGGGTTTTTAAAAGATGGAAAATCCTAGAGCAAGTGTTTTTATGCTCATGGGAATGATTCAGTAGAGAAGCAGCATGATGGAGAGGTAGAGTGGCCAGCAGAGTGAAGTCCTTGAATGGGAGAGGGTGGATCCATAAGTGGATCCTTTGATGAATAGGGATACTGCCTCAGTTCTAGCAGGAAGGAAGGAGATGATAAGAGCACATAGATACAAGTAGGTTTGTAGATTTGGTGGCAGAAAGATGGCCTAAGCATGTCCTTTGCCTGTTTTTAAAAATCAGGTTGCTTATCTTTATCATAGATATTTGTATAAGCAATTGTAATATATTATGGATATTAATGCTTTGGATGTACAGGTACCGAGAATGTTTTTTTCTATTGTGGGACTCTTAACACTTAGCCTATTAAGTTTGGAAAACTGATTTCTGTCACACAGTGCTTCCTTTAATGCGACTTTTTTTAATACTTTCAATTGCAGCAAAAATGGAAGGAAGTGGCACAAGATTGTACAAAGGCTGTTGAACTTAATCCCAAGTATGTGAAAGCTCTCTTTAGACGTGCAAAAGCCCATGAGAAGCTAGACAATAAGAAGGAATGTTTAGAAGGTGAGGATATTTTTGTGTTTCCAAATGAAAATTATTAACGGCTTTGTAGTCATTGGTAAATTTATATGAAACTCTGCCTGTGAGTAGAGAAGTCAGTTTTATTTAAAGGTTCAGCTCTTCCCAAATTGGGACTTTTTTTTTCTGGTTTAAATTGAGATTGCTGATATTTGAGTATTGTCTCTGTTCCCAATTATGGAATTAAATAAGTATTAGGATGTGGAGTTTACACACTGTCCATTTTAACTTGGCAACTACTGAGTGTCAGTGTAATTCCATGAATAAGAAATCAGAAAATAGGTTTTAGTGATAGTTTTTCAAAGATTCCACATGTTTTCATTTAATATCCTTTATAAATATGAAATAATTTTGAGGTGAATCATTAAAGAAAACATTTTTCTGCCCTTGGTATTTTTCAAACATTGTTTTATACCCAATTAGAAATTATGTAATTGGTACAAAGCATGAAGTGAATTTTCCATTCTTAGTAAATATTGTAAATAGATATTCTGCTATCAAAACTAATTAGAGTATATAGTTTTAAAGTACATTCTTCTGGTTCTCATGGAGCTAAACCAAAGTGTAATTTCTATGATCTAAAAGTGCTTTCCACTATGCATTTAAATCCTACATAATTAAAACCATAAGTATTCAGAATATTTAGCCATAATTATTTTTAATAACATTATTATTTAAAAGAAAAACTTACAGAAACCTGGATTACCAAGTAAGAGTGGTTTAGAGAACATTTTAGAAAAATTTGAAGTTTTATGTTGTCATGAACTTTGGTGGTGGGGGATAAGAGTATTGTTTTAGAAAAGAGAATTCTGAGTTTTGAGTGAAATCTTGAAGTTATTAACATATATCGTAGAAAGGAGGTTAAGTGGATTTTAATAGGAGAAATGGGATGGGAAAAAGACATTGATATTGGCACTCGCCACGCTGTCAAGGTTGCATAACAGCAGAAAGACTTGTTTTAGGGAGGAAGGATTTAGAATTGTAAGAAACTGAGTTCAGAAAAAGTGAACAGCCATTGTTTTAGTACTTCGAATGAAAGTTTGAGAGATTAAGGAACCACTGATCTTTTAAATTTCAAACCAATGTATTTTGAGCTATAGCATAACAGATAAAAATGGTATTTTGAAGTAGATTTGATTGAGAGCTGTAGCGAGATGGCTCTGGAAACAAGGAATAACTCTGAGGCCTATAAAAAAGACCACATGTGAGAGAGCCTCATTATATTGATTTAGCCTATAGTTAGTTACTGGCCTGGAGAGAATGTTCCTGGATTTCTTGTTTTATTTGCTATGTAAAACGTTAGTGCAGTGAGAAACATCACAAATCATGCACTGCAGTCTCTCACTTCCCAGATGAGGAAAGTGAATCTCATAGAAGTGAAGTGACTTTCTGAGCTTTGAGTTTGGTCATAGAGTATATAAAACTAAAGTTTAAGAATCAGTTTATTGGAAATGAAATTGATATCCACATAAAGCTATGAATTTGCAGTAGTTTGGCTTTCTGTGGTAACACTGCCCATTTGATGCTGCTAATCATCTTTGCAATAATGTTACACTTACTCTTGTTTTTCCATCATTCTAGATGTCACTGCTGTGTGTATATTAGAAGGGTTCCAAAATCAACAAAGCATGCTGTTAGCTGATAAAGTTCTTAAACTTCTTGGAAAAGAGAAAGCCAAAGAAAAATACAAGGTAAATTAATCTGAGTTGGTTAAGAGAGGGGAAGTGTACACAGTGAGTGGTCATTTCTAATTTATATTGCTTAAACTTGGACACGATGGTAATGATAACAACTGTGATTAGATCTGGATTATGTTTGTTTTTCCTTTAAACTTGGACTCTTGTGGTTTATCTTTTTTTAAGAAGAATGTAGGCTTTGTCCAGTGTTGCACCTGGAGAGTATTGAAAGAATTCATCTATATTAGGAATTGCCACACATGGCCTACAGGCCAAAGCCAGTCTGCCATTTGTTTTTATAAATAATATTTTATTGGAACTCGGCTGCTTACACATTATTTTTGGCTGCTTTAAGCTACAACAGCAGTCGAGTGGTTGTGATAGAGGCTGTTGCAAATATTTACTAAATCTTTACTCTCTGGCCTTTAATGGAAAAAAATTGCCAATTTCTGTTCTATGTCATTAAAATTGCACCATATAAGTAAGTAGATGTTAGTTTAAGCAGTCAGTAACAGATGGTTTAATTCAAGAAACATTTATTGAACAAAGGTCCGTGGTGGGCTTTTTTTTTTTTTTTTTTTTAAATGTTTATTGATTTTAGAGAGAGAGGAAGGGAAAGGGAGACAGACAGACAGAAATCAATGAGAGAAACATCCACTGGCTGCCTCCTGCATGCCCCCTACTGGGGATTAAGATTGCAACCCAGGTATGTGCCTTGACCAGGAATCAAACTGGCAACCTTTTGGTGCATTGGATGACGCTGAACCCACTGAGCCACACTGGTCAGGGCCATGGTGGGTATTTTAGAAGGGTGGTTACAAAGACATGGCCCTTGTCCTTATAGAATTACAATTTTGTGAGGGAGACCATAATAAATATAAAAGGCATGATATGGTGAACTGTCACAGAAGGATATGAGCAGAGTGCTGTGAGTACCACAGTCATCACTAAATATCACTAGAGATTTTCTGCTAAATTTCAGTAATTTAGCAATTGTTCCTCTTTTCTTTAATAACTTGCTTTTCTTTAGAATTAATTTAATGAGCCGTGTGTATTTTTAACTTACTATTTTCAAATATTAGTGGAGTTAAACAGTTAAAACAGGTTTCTTCATGGCAGGACTTTCATGTGCGTGGCTGTGTTGTGAATCTTTAAGAGGAATACAGCTGTAGTGGTTCTCAGTCTCTTTAAACTAAGGATACTTTTTTCTCCTTGAGCATTTTATAGAACTGGTGTTCCTCAAAACACTTTGTAAAATATCTTGTTAGAGTTTCACAAATTGAACCTTGAAAGCACCTAGTTTCCTTACATAATGTTATTGTTGAGGGATTGTACTGGTTGAATTGCAGGTAAAAAAATACAAATTGCCCTATACTTACATAGGTCCCGAATCATTTTCCATGTGTACTTTCTAATCTGTTTGATGCCACTTTGTAAATCACAAAATACTTTTAATATTATTGTGTTTATTTTTACAACAACCCTGTAAAATAAATAAAGCAAGTATTTTTATTGCTATTTTAGAGATGAGAAAACTGAATATGACCAGTGCAAGGTCACATAGCTAATACGTGGCAGAGCTAGAATTTATATCTTGTTCCTTTGATACTTAAGTCCATTAATTGTAACACCATCTTCATTTTAAATTTGTAACTCTGAGGAGGTGGTAATAGCTTCATTTCTAAGCTGAAATACAGGGTGTCCCCAAAAAATGTATACACACTTTGGGTAATTATAAAGGCAGTGTTTATTAAAATATATTTCATTTTCAAAATGTAATAGATCAACTGTTAAAGTATGTGTACATTTTTTGGGACACCCTTTAGAAAACTTAAGACACTTTACTCAGTCTCTAGTAAATACTATTTAAATTTCTATTTAGGCTTTTCCCCTAAAGTGGTAAATGATTGCCACTCTATATTCCTACTCGAGATCTTTAGTGAAATACTGAAGTTAGTTTGTCACTTGATGGGTCACCATTTGACTTAAAATATTTATTTGTATAACCCTAACCTTAAGTTAAACACACTGCCTCTCCCCAGAGAGCACAGGGGTAGGGTTTTCCTTTGATTTCCTGTTCAGCTTTCCTCCCCAGTGCATCTCTCCTAGATCAGATCATTTACTTGCATAAGCAGATTTCTTTCCCCCTCCTTCCCATACAGATATTAAATCTTCCAAAATAACAGAAATGATATTTATATACACTTTAAAATACTACATTTTCATTTAAAAAATTTGGGTTCAATTTTGTATGTAAAGGAGCCAGTATATATTATGAGAGCCCTTAGATTTTTATTTCCTCTTCTCTCTTCCTTTAAAACTTGATCATCTTAATTGTACTATAAGGAGAAACAAAATACTCCTATAATTATGAGTAAGGTTGCCATGCCAGAAAGTAATAATTCAAACAGGAAATGTGATTTCATTCTGGCTCAGTGGCACTTACTGTAATAGAGATCTTCAGATGCGTTACAACTAAAGGACAGACGAAGTGAAGGTCTGTGGCTGTGGACTTAACATTTCAGTGCCTGTGTAAGACGTGGTCGAGTAGTAACTTGAGGTGTTAGTCTTCTAGGACAGAGACCAGGAGGATCATTTTAACTCAGCAGTTACTTGCCTCCTGAGTTCCATACTTTGTTGTTTTACTTTTAGTGAGTGGTTCTAAGAGTTCTTGATGTTTTACATCTTTGGAGAGGAGAAAGGCTTTCACTTAAAATCTGTATTGAGCAGCTGGGACTGACAGCTTTACCATTCCTGCTGTCCTATGGTATGGAGCCTAATATTCCTCAGTTATTTAAAAAAGAGATTCCAATTTTTTTAAGTCATTTTCAGCGTTCTATAAAGGTATCTGCTTTTTGGTTTGTGTTTTCTCATTTTGCTGTGTTTAAACATAATTAAATTTCAGAACCGTGAACCTCTGATGCCATCTCCACAGTTTATCAAATCTTACTTCAGTTCTTTCACGGATGATATAATTTCTCAACCCATGCTTAAAGGAGAGAAGTCTGATGAAGATAAAGACAAGGAAGGGGAGGCTTTAGAAGTGAAAGAAAAGTAAGTATGTTTGGGTTGGGATTTTTTTGTTTTTTGGTGTATTTTGGGCTTGTTTTTTTGTTTTGTTTTGTTTTGTTTTTAAATATATCCTTATTGATTTCAGAGAGAGGAAAGGAGAGGGAGAGAGAGAGATAGAAACATCAGTGATGAGAGAGTCATTGATTGGCGGCTGCCTCCTGCACGCCCAACTGGGGATGGAGCTCACAACCTGGGCATGTGCTGACCAGGAATTGAACCTCAATCGCCTGGATCCTAGGTCAACACTCAGCTGCTTACCCACGCCCGGCCGGGCTCTTTCGGGGTTTTTGCTGCCATAGTGCATAAATGGGGCTCTGAATCATCTCAGGAAAATCTGTCTATATAGATTATAAATACAATAAAAAGTATGTATCATGATGGCATTATTGTAATACTTATCTTCTCGTGTGTCTCTTACACCCCGAGAGATACTTCAGATGATCAGCTGTATTCGAATAGGAGCACTAACTTTGAAAATTATTATGTAGTTGGATATCCAAATGGTTTAGTGCAGGGAAGTTTATAATTTATAAACTGTGAGGTGCTTAGGAATACCCAAAAGTGACTTCAAGGTTTCTTCCTGCTTACCTAGGAAAATGCCATTCTTTGGGCTTCTTTGTGTCTGCTCTTGTAGAGAGCAGCATGGGATGCCATGTTCACAACTAGAGATCAGTGATAAAATCTAGTACATAAGCCATCTAGCCTGTTTATCTACTTATATTTATCAATACTTGTGTTTTGCTGTTAAGGCTAGCTGTCCTCTCTAAGAAAAGGTACAATATTGTGACCAACATGACATTTTTAAATGAATTTGGAAGAAAAGGGAATGTTATTTCCATAGCAGAGCATAGTTTTGCATCTATAACATATTAGAAGGTTTAAGGAAACAGATTGCTTTTTTCTTTTTTTTTTCTCTTCTGTGTCCCTTAGCCAGCTTTTTATTTTTTATTTGAATTTATTGGGGTGACATTGTTTAATAAAATTATGTAGGTTTTAGTGTACAATTCTATGATACTCATCTGTATATTGTATTGTGTGGCCACCACCTCAAGTCATGTCTCCTTCCATCACCGTTTATCCCCCCTTTACCCTCTTCTACCTCCCCCACTTCCCTTTTCCTCTGGTAATCACCATGCTGTTGTCGATGTCTACGAGTTTTTTGGGTTTTCCTTAATCCCTTCACCTTTTTCACTTAGTCCCCCAGCCCCCTTCCCTACCAACATTTGTCAGTCTGTTCTCTGTATCTTATGAATCTGTTCTGTTTTGTTTGTTAGTTTATTTTGTTCATTAGATTCCACATATAAGTGAATTCATATGGTGCTTGTCTTTCTCTGACTGGCTTATTTCACTTAGCACAATACTCTTCAGGTCCAGGAAACAGATTGCTTTTACTTTGTATCTCCCAAGTTTTCCAACATTGTTGGCCATTTTTTAAGGGAGAGGATACTATGTGTAATTATACCAAGATGTTCAAATTTTAGTTAGTTGATACTCAGCCTTTTCAAAAAATTATATTTGGGAAGTAAATGTTTAAGATGATGCCAATAATTACCTCTTCTGGTTAGGAAAAAAAGTCCTTGTCTCAGAAAAACTACAATGAAGTTAATACCATTATTCTAAAACCAATATTGGGAGATGGCAGGACATAGCTACCTCTCACCAGAACACTAGCTGGAACTAGACCTAAGTTTACTTTTTTGAATTCTGTTTTACTGTGAGCCTTAGCTTCATCATTTTTTAACTGGGGCTGATAATAATTACCTTTGAGAGTTACTGTGAGCTTTAAAGGTTATGTTTGTAAACATCTAGCACGTAGGTTCTCAATAAGAAGGAACCAGGTTCTCAATAAGAAGGAACCATTATTACTTCTATTCTGATTTAATAATTATGTTTTCTTTGCCTGGTGACCCAAGGAACAAAAGTATAGTATAGGGAATATTAGAATGTAATTGTAGGAAAGGTTAGCACAGAATTTGTAAGATTTTGACCAACAACTTTTAAGTCATTTGTCAGTTTTCTCTACTCAGAGTATATAACAAATGAAATGAGAAAATGTACTTTAATTTACAGTACTTTATATTTGTAAGACCCCTTAAAGCTCATCTAGTATACATTCCCTTTCAGGTCAAAGAAACCACTTCTGCAAGCATCCTTGATAATAGTCATCATCTTAGAAGAAAGATTATATTGTGGTCACTGCATTTTAAGAAGTAGGGAAGGGGCCCTGGCTGTGTTGCTCAGTGGTTAGAGTGTTGGCCTATACAGTGAAGGGTCACAGGTCCGATTCCTGGTCAAGGATACATCTGGGTTGCAGGTTCCGTCCCTGGCTGTGGTCTGGGTGAGTGTGGGAGGCAGCCAGTCAAAGATGTCTCTCTCACATCATTGTTTCACTTTCTCTCTCTTCCCCTCCTTCCCTTCCACTCTCTCTAAAAAAATCCATGAAAAAATATATCCTCGGGTAAGGATTAACAAAAATAAATAAATAAAAAGAAGTAGGGGCCCGTCTGGGCATGACTCAGCGGTTAAACATTGACCTAGGATCCAGGAGATCATGGTTTGGTTCCAGGTCAGTGGACATGCCCAGGTTGCAGGCTTGATCCCCAGTCAGGGGTGTGCAGGAGGCAGCTGATCAGTGACAACTCTATCATTGATGTTTCTATCTCTTTTTCTCCCTTCCTCTCTGAAATCAATAAATATGTATTTAAAAAAAAATAGGGAAGGATATATTTTCTTATATGTTTTTACTGATTTTGTAGAGAAGGGAGAGGGAGAGAGAGAAATATCAGTGATGAGAGAGAATCATCAGTTGGCTGCCTCCTGCACGCCCCGTACTGGGGATTGAGCCTGAAACCCGGGCATGTGCCTTGACTGGGAATAGGATGGTGACCTGGTTCATAGGTCGATGCTCAACTGCTAAGCGACACCAGCTGGGCAAGAAGGGTATTTTTTTAAAGTCCTTTTTTTTATGGAAGAATCTACCTTTTAATTTGCTTCTTTGATATTTCCACCTATTCCTTCTAGGTCTGTTCTTACAGGTAAAACACAACTTCTGGATGAAAGCCCTTCAGATATTTCTCTGCTTCCAGTCTGCTCCCTTGCTCATCTTTAGAAAGTACAGCGTGGGTCACACTTCTTCCCTAGGCTTCTCTGGCCCTGAGCTGACCCACTTCCTATTTTTCTATCCTTTCTGTTAGTCACAAAGTAACTGTTGAGTGCCACAGATGAGAAGGTGGATAAGACTTGCTCTCGTCTTTTCACATGTTTAAATGTAGAAGCCTGGGCAGTAACCCCAGGTTTCTGTCACTGACTCTGCTGTTTCCTTTTTAAAAACTCTACAAGGCGCCTGGCTGGGCGTGGCTCAGCGGTTGTGCGTTGACCTAGGATTCAGGAGATAGGGGTTCGATTCCTGGTCAGGTTACATGCCCAGGTTGTGAGCTTGATCCCCAGTCGGGGGCATGCAGGAGGCAGCCGATCAATGACTCTGTCTCATCATTGATGTTTTTCTCTCTCCCTTTCTCTCTCTCAAATCAATAAAGATATATTTTTTAAAACCCCCAAAAAACAAAACTCTCCAAGGCATCCAGAAAACCCCAGTCTGCACCAAAACCCATTACCCTCCTGCCCTGTTGTAGTCCCACAGTGGCCAACTAGCTTGTGAAGAAGAAACAGACATTTGCTGGACTCAGTTATACTAAGTGTGGCAGGTTTCAGCATTTCATCTTCTAGTAAATGATTTCCTATGTTTGTTTTTATTTTCAGTTCTGGATATTTAAAGGCCAAACAATACATGGAAGAAGAAAACTATGATAAGATCATAAGTGAATGCTCAAAAGAAGTAGATGCTCAAGGCAAATACATGGCAGAAGCATTATTACTACGAGCTACCTTCTACCTGCTTATTGGCAATGCCAATGCAGCTAAACCAGATTTAGATAAGGTCATCAGTTTGAAAGAAGCTAATGTGAAGGTATGTTTTAAAAAATGTCTTTTTGTATGTATGCAAAATTAATGAATAAAAATGAGGCTTTTTAGATATGTTTTGTAAAATTTTTTATGTTTCAATTGCCATTCTCAAAAAGGCTACTTTTGTTTTGGAAGGAACTATATACCTAGTGATGATTGAGTTGGTGTAGTGAAACTACGATAAAAATATCGGTGATGTTTATTTTTAGCTAGGAAAGAAAAAAAATTTTTTTCTGGTAGCTTTAGCTTCCCCTTGTAGCATTGCCTATGGTAATGGACTATATTTGGGTAGGGATAATGGTGTAGGCAATGCTGTAAGTAACATGCAATATGTAGTACACGGTTATAAAGTGCATTTAATAAAAATAAGCACATTTAATAATATACTCTGAAAGATTATATGATGATGCCAGTAATTTCTTATTTTTAACATGAAGGGGGGAAAAAGGTTCTGAAGATATGATATAGTTACTGAAATCTACCATAAGTTTTTGCAGTTGTGTCATTGGAACATCTTTTCATTTTCTAAGTGTTCTCATGTGTATGTAATTTTCATAATTAAGATTGGGGTGTCTTTTGAATTATGTGAGCTCTCTACTCAGTGTAACATGACTGGACTTAGCCACCAGCTAACTCTGTTCCTTACCAGTTTGTTCACTCTGTCCTGTTTCCTTATGGAATTAAATAAACTCTCACTTTTCCACCTCCAAAATGAATCATTCCTATATAAAAGTTGTTACCAAGGCCTAATTATTTGTTAACAAATAACTAAACTTCTTGTAAACAAAAGTAATTATAACTAAGTATTTTAAAAAGTTCCTTTTAAAATGAGATTTTGTAATTGAAGATACCCTAGTAATATTATCTTTAATTTTATTTCCTACTGATTGCAGATATTTTCTGTTACGTGTTTTTGTTCTAATTGTGGGGTCAGTCTTGTTCCTTTCATTCAGGAAGACATGTAATTTTGTCTTGAAAAGGGGTTTTGGAGAAGAAGGCTATATCTTGCTTTATAATCATGACTTTTTGTTTTAATGGCAAGTAGTAATGATGTCTAGCATATGCCCTGTACAAAAATGAACTCAAATGGATCAAAGACCTAAGTGTAGCCCAGCCAGCGTGGCTCAGCGGTTGAGCATCAACCTACGATCCAGGATATTGTGGTTCGATTCCTGGTCAGGGCACATGCCTGGGTTTCAGGCTCGATCCCCACTGTGGGTTGTGCAGGAGGCAGCCGATCAATGACTCTCTCTCATCATTGATGTTTCTCTCTCTTTCTCCCTCTCCCTTCCTCTCTCTTAAATCAATAATATATTAAAAAAACAAAACCTAAGTGTAAGAGCTAAAACTAAAACTCTAAGGAAAACATGGGAGGAAATTTTCATTACCTTGGATTAGATAGTGGTTGCTTAGATCTGACACCAAAAGAACAAGCAACAACAACAAAGAAAAGACTTCATCAAAATTTAAAACTCTTGATTGAAAGGATGCCATCAAGACAGAAAACACATTGCACAGAATGGGAGAAAATACAAATCATAGATCTGATAAGGGGCTCGTATTCAGAATATATAAAGGACTCTTCTTACAAAAGCAACTCAATTTAAAAACAGGTGAAGGATCTGAATAGGCATTTGCTCTAAAGAATATATAAAAATGGCCAGTAAGGATATGGAAAGTTGCTCAGCGTCATTAACTCTGTTAGGAAAATTCAAATCAAAATTACAATGAGATGTCACTTTACACCTACTAGGATGGCTATAGTGAGAAGGAAGGACAATTAACAATATTGGTGAGGTGTAGAGAAATTGGAAATGTCATACATTGTTGGCAGGAGTGTAAAATAGTAAAAATCCTTTTGGAAATTAGTTTGGGAGTTCATCAAAAAGCTAAACAGAGTTACCATATGACCCAGCAATTCCTCTCCTAGACATGTACCCAAGAGGATTGAATATATACGTCAGCACAAAAGCTTGTATATAAATGTTCACAGCAGCATTATGTATAATAGCCAATAAGTGGAAGCATCTCCATTGTCCATCACCTGACAAGTAGATAAAGAAAAGTGCTAATAGAATAATATTCAGCCATAAAAAAGAAGGAAGTACTGATACATGCCACAACACAGAACGTCAAAAACATACCAAGTGAAAGAAGTCAGACACAAAAGACTATTCCATTTTTATGAAATGTCCCGAGTAGACAAATTCATAGCAAGTAGATTGATGGACTAGAGGGGAAATGAGGAGTGACTGCTAATGTGTATAAGGTTTCTTTTGGAGGTGAAGAGGTTCTGGAGTTAAATAGTGGTGATGGTTGCATAACTCTGTGAATATACTTAAAAATGATGGAATTTAAATGGGTGAGCTTTTTGGTATGTGAATTATATCTCAATACAGCTGTTTTTTGAAAAAAACTAAATTGGAATAAAAATAGTAATGAACCTTTTCTCATTTTGGGGATGTAGCTTCGAGCAAATGCACTCATCAAAAGAGGCAGCATGTACATGCAACAGCAGCAGCCTTTGCTGTCTACTCAGGATTTTAACATGGCTGCTGACATCGATCCTCAAAATGCAGATGTTTATCATCACCGAGGACAGGTACATCTATTTACTTACTAAGAGTTCTGATCTTTTGATAGAGGAATTTGATACCATTTTTGAGAATGTCTTAAAGTTTTCTTATATCACTTCTGATAGCTCTGAACAAAGTATCACGGTGCTTTACAGTTTGTTTTAGCATTTATTTTAGTCCCCTCTTGAACATTTGTCCGTATAATTTTAGTATTTACTTATTAAAAAGGAGAAAAGGAAGGCTACAAATGTTGGGTTGCCAGGTCAAGTTTGTTTTTCATGTGTTTCTGGTTCATAGATTTTCAATGAGTAGAACATTAAAAGCATTTAATGAGCATTTTGAGTTAATGCTAGAATCAACACAATGGTTTTTGTGGGCTGCTTGGTGTCAAGAAGTATTTAGCCTGGACTATCCAGACAGTACAAAAAAAACCTCTTCTGATTAGAGATTTACAATCTGCATATTTTTTTTTTTAGTAAAAAATATATATAAAGTGAAGAAAACAGTTCCCAATTTTAGCCTCATCTGGGGAAAGCATGGCTTTGTAATCTGCTTGTTTAGCACCACTTGGTGGAATGCATTATGGTGGAAAGTATGGGCTATCTATACAATAACCGAAAAGCTGAAGTTCTTTTTAATGGAGAATTGTAGCAAATATTTCTGTCTGAAGGGTTTGAAGAAGTGTTGAAATTCTTAAAATTCCTGACATTTTGATCTTACTGGTAGCATCTTAAGATTAATTTGAAAGATAATTATTCGATGTCTGATTTGCTTTGAAATTTGAAAGTACAGAAATGTCTGCTTTTCTAGAAGAAAGGGTTTCTTGCTTTTTAAGAAATTGGACACTAGTTTTAAGTTTTAGAAGCTTTCCTTTAAAATTATAAGATTTTCTAGTTCACTGTTTCTAGAAAGTAATTCTATATTGAATAGTTACTACATGCGTAGCATTTTACTTAGCTGTGATAAGAGACAGTACGTACTTAACTGGTGGTGCACCTATTTTGAGTTGTGTTTTTTTTTTTCTTAGCTGAAAATACTGCTTGATCAAGTTGAAGAAGCTGTGGCAGATTTTGATGAATGCATTAGATTAAGACCTGAGTCTGCTCTGGCACAAGCTCAGAAATGTTTTGCACTGGTAGGTTCTACTTTCTTTTGTATATTCCTAAACATCATTTTTATTTCCCCATTTTTTAACAAAAATGAGTATCTCATTGTCTACAAAATGTCTTTTTCTTTTTCCCCCAAAGGGGGAAAACATGTTAGTTTAGAGAAATAGAAGTGTATGCATGTATGTTAATTAAGGTACTGCTCCTGTATTTCTCTTGTATTCTGAGTTCATCTTGATAGATGTTTATCCCTGATTGTTATGTTCCCCTGAATAGCACTGCTCTTCCTGGCCCTTTACCATCAACTAGCACAGAGAACAAAAGCAGTTTGAAGAAATAACTGCAGTCATGACACCACATTGTGCTTTCATCTCACCTTTGTAAAGCTGTTAATAATCAGAAACACAATGCTGAAAATCAAGTAAAATAAGTCCATTTATAGTGAAATGAGGTACTTCCAGTTAGCTCTTGTCAACATAAGAAGTATAAGAAATGTCCAAACCTGTAAGAATTTTTATGAGTTTATTTGAGCCAAGCTGACAGTTGCCAGGAAACAAAATCTCAATGGACTGGGAAAATGCTCTGGAAAATTGCACTTTTGCACCTTATTTTATACGTTACAATCAAAAGAGGTGTAAGTCAGCTACGTGAAATCCATTGGTGATAGGTTAAGGAGGCCGGAGAAAACAAATGGGGAAGGGGAAGAGGGATGGGGGGAACCTCTGGGATTGGATAAAAAGTAAAATGATAGACCCATACTACTTTTACATAGGTGAGTACAGGATAGTTAACAATATGATAACAATAACCATGAGAGGATTTGTAGTATCTCACTGCTCTGGTGCAGTGATTGTGCTTTGAGGGGTCCTGAAAAAAGGAAATTATTTTGTTATTGTAAAGGATGTTTATCAGGTATGTTATCCCAGATGCAAAGACAACAGGCAGGCTCAGTTAAGATGAAGATTGACCTTTGTTAAGGAAAAATACTGCCCTAGGACATCACAACCCACCATAAACTGCTTTTAGTTAGTTTTAATTTCAGACCATCCTATGTGGTTGGTTACTTTAGGTCTCTGAGTTTGTAAGGCCATCATGCAGGCCTCCCCTGAGCTTGTCAGGTTTAGTATGTGGGCCCTTTTTGTCTACACTATAGCTTGAGTTTTAAAAGAATTTTCCTTTTAAGTAAATAAATTGGGTCACAAACATTTACAGTTATGTGCCGCTTAACAGTGAGGATGTGCTCTGAGAAATGTGTCCTTAAGCTATTTTGTCACTGTGTGCACAGAGGGCACTTACGCAGACGTAGGGGGCATAGCCTGCTTCCTGCACACCTGTGCTGTGTGGTGTAGCCCGTCCCCTAGGCTACGGACCTGTACAGCAGGTTGTTGCACAGAATGGTGCAGTTAGGAGACTCAGTAAATACGGGTGTGTGAGGCTGCTGCCTGTGTAACAGCAGACTGTTTATAAAAGTAGAAAGTACGTGCTAAGATAACGATACAGTGTTGAGTTCGTAAAGTGATAGATAAATCTGTAACATAGTCATTTATTATCAGTATCAAGTATCATGTGCTGTACATAATTGTATATGCTATACTTTTATACTACTGGCAGAACAGTATGTTTGTTTATACCAGCATCACCACAAACGTGAGTAATGCATTGCGTCGTGATGTTAGGATGGCCAAGTCACTAGGCAGTAGGAATCTTTCAGCTCCATTATAATCTTATGGGACCACCATTGTAAATGCCATCCGTCCTGTGTATTATAGATGAAAACTGGTATTAGATGAAGGAACGTTCTAACACTTGTAGTAAAGTGATAATAAATTAGGTTTAAAACTACCCCATGTATATGCAAAGTTAAGTTCTGACACGTTAGACTCTAGACTCTGCCCCAGTCTAGAGTATTGAACATCTTGGAATTTGTATAGTGGCCGCGAAGTCCTAGTTGCACGTAGCCTTTGGATCCCCTGCTGCTGAGCTATTTCCTTGGAACTCTTTTAGATGCAGCAAGTTATATTAGCAGATCACCTGCCTTTCTGGAAATATTTATGTAATTTTGTGTGACTTTTGTAATATGTTAACATTCTGTGAGTTTTGAGTTCTTGATTTGACAGGCCTGTTTTGATTTTTTAAACAGTATCGCCAGGCATATACAGGAAACAATTCTTCACAAATCCAAGCAGCTATGAAAGGGTTTGAAGAGGTCATAAAGAAATTCCCCAGGTGTGCTGAAGGCTATGCGCTATATGCCCAGGTAAATGTGATTTTTCATGTTTTTTTTTAGTTGCTAGTCCTTTTTAAAAGATCTGTCCTTGTGTGGTGAATCCTAGTAGGAAGTCAGAACCCGGTGCTTTCCTGGTGGCAGCTTCTGTGGAAGCAGATGGCCTTGTTCCTTCTTTGAGGATCTGGGCCCCCAGGATGGTCCTGAACCCCCTCAGGAGGGGCTCTTATGTTATGCAGTTTGAAAACTGTGACCCTATACAGTGGGGTCATAATATGGGGAAGCTTAAGCAGAGTATTTCCCTCATGTTTTCATTTGGATTGGAATTGTAAAATTTAATTAACTGAGGAAATTTTACTGTGTTCAGTTGGAGGGGAAAATGTCTATCGAAAGGGTTTTTTTTCTGTTTTGGACACTGTCCTTTTAAATTATTAGATCAGCTCTAACTGTTCATTTTAACTCCTCTTTGGTTTGTCTAAAATTCTTGGTCTAGGATAGAAGCTTTGGGAACTATGATTTAAATTTGAATTATTTTCACTTTTTAATTGTAGTCTGAAATCTTTGAAAACTTACTAATTTTATATCAGCCATTTAAATGAAAATGATTAGCATCTTATAGCCACAGTTAGACTTTTCCTCCAACTAAGTGATTTCTGAATGACTGTTTTCTCGTAGTCTTTAAGTTAAAAGTTGCTTTTGGTATCTGCCTTAACGTCCATCTCAATACTCTGTATGATTTCTTTTCTTTTTTTGAATCATTATTCCAAAGAAATGTCACACTTCAGAAATCAGAATTTAAAAATGAATATCTGTGGTAGGTTTCTACCTCCAAACCATTCCTAAAGGCTGCTTGTTTTTCTTGTAAAGTTCCTTCATGCTGTCTTCAGTCAAGTTAAAGAAAAAATTCCACGGGGTGGAACTCTTTCTGAGGATTTATTGTGACTGTGAGAAGACTGATTCATGTTGGATCTGTTCATGAATGGTCCTACATATCAGTGTATTATCAGAGATTGAAATTGTCTAATTCTCTGGGGTATGAAGTAAACACAGAAGTTCTTTAACTTCAGAAGTAATCTTATCTATTGTCTTTGTTCTTACAGTTCCTAGGCAGGGTGGTGATAAAAAAACAACAACGAAACATTGGTTGCTGACCACCTGCTCTATTTAATTAATTGTGAAGGCATGTACTGTATAAAGTTTTATAGAATGTATGGAAGCATTATAATTGTGCGGCCTTTGTATTGAATAGGGACACTTGTGTTTACGCCTTTTATTAGGAACAAAACAGGTGACAACACCTTCGGCATCACTGAAATGAAGTTTAAAAAGGCTTTTTTGATGCAGATTTCTATAAGCAGCGAAAAGAGCAAAGGCCACTGAATACCTTTTTAAAGAAACCAGTATTAGGAACAGCTCTCAAAGAGCTTTCTTAATCGCACATTTCCCTGTCACTGCGCTACCTTCAAAATAGCGTTTGGCTTACTTGAGCTATCTTTATTAGCACTGGTATCAATGCATTCTGTTTGCACTAAAATGTCTATCCTTTGGTTTCTCTTCTTCCTTTTGCTTCACTATATATATAGTTATATGTAACTATATATGCACATACACTATACATATAGTTACATAGTATAACTTTTTTAAAAACTCAAAGTTTGGGCTTAGATGCTGGCCAACTCTCAAAGTTACAGTTTGAGCATGATCTGGTATCCGATGCATAACCAACCCCTTGATTTCTGCCATGGGATTTGCCTTAACATAGTCAATTGTAACTGCTTCCTTTCTTTTATCAATTTTTAAGGAATGACTGATGACACTTAACACACATACCTGAACTTATCCTTCCAAATGAGTATTGTCTTTAAATTCCTTTAGGATATATTTTGATAAATTATGAATAAGTGACATGAAAGTACCTATGAAAATCTGATTTAGAACTGGCACCAAGAGTGGGATTTTTTGTATTAAAGTTTACCACATTGTTTGTTGTTGCATTTAACCACTTGTCAAAAATAGAGGACGGTTAAGATTTCATATTTATAACAATGCCATGTAAAAACCCCAGTAATTAAGTTGTAACATTTTAAATAAGTTTGTATACCCCAAACATCATAATTTGGTAAGAAATAGATAAATGAAATAAATTTTCATAATTAATAAGCTATATACTTTTAACTGTTTAGGTTGACAGTTACGTTAATATAACTGAAGTATCTCCTCACCTAGGCATTAACAGATCAACAACAGTTTGGTAAAGCTGATGAAATGTATGATAAATGTATTGACTTGGAACCAGATAATGCCACAACATATGTTCATAAAGGGTATGTATTTTTGTGGTTCTGTTTGTTCCAGTAAGAAACTAAATTTCTTGCATAGTAATAAGATGGATTTCTTTTTGTCATTGAGGAAGGGTACTGTGGTATAGTGTATCAGTGAGTTAATTTACAAATTTAATAATGCTGTGGATGCTTCACTGTTTTTTAAAATTTTACTTGTTTCATTCTTGTATAGCAATTAATAAATGTACTATTTCACTTTAGCTTAAGGGTTTCAGTTCTGAACATCCTTTCAGATGTTACCTGTGTCAGAATAGAAAACATGTAAAATAAGTTTTTTGTGTACTTAAATTATCATAAAAAAGAAACTTCACTTAAATTTATACAAAGTAATAAATTAAGTTTACAAGGTAAATTAGTAATAGATCCCAGACTGTTGGACACTTTCTTCTTTTTTTATTGAGGTACAGTTGACATACGATATTATACTAGTTTCAAGTTTTCAACGTAATGATTCAGTATTTATATTGTGAAATGACCACAATAAGTCTAATGTCATTATACATGTTTTTTCTTTTAATGAGAACTTTTAAGATCTACTGTCTTAGCAACTTTCAAATATACAGTATAGTATTATTAACTATAGTTGACATGATTTGCTTATTTTATAACTAGAAGTTTTTACCTTTTGACTCCTTTCAGCCATTTCACCCACCCCTTGCCCCCCTGCCTCTGACAACCATTACAGTGTTCTGTGTATGAGTAGGTTTATTGGTTAGTTTTTTTTAGAACCTACATACAAATGAGATCATACAGTATTTGACTTTCTGTGTGAGTTATTTCATTTAGCCTAATGACCTCAAGGTACATCCATGTTGTTGCAAATGGCAGGATTCCTTTTTTTATGGCTTAGTAATATTCCTCCGCATGAGCTGTGTGTATGTACACACTTAGGTTGTTTCCATTGACACTTTTCATAACAAGGAATTTAGAATACAAAACAGATATAAGTTGAGAAATAAACAATTTGTTGGTTATGTACTGTTTTAGGTTTTGTTTTTCCTCTTGTAAATAAAATGATAAATTCATTGAGGGCAGAAATTGAGTCACACACTTATTTCCTTGTTGCTGCTGGCCCATGGTCAATCTGACTGCCTTTTTGCATTTGCAGTTTACTTCAACTTCAGTGGAAGCAAGATCTGGATAGAGGTTTGGAGCTTATCAGCAAAGCTATTGAAATTGACAGTAAATGTGATTTTGCCTATGAAACTATGGGAACTATTGAAGTGCAAAGGTAACTTCCAAAGTCTGTTCTTAGGAAATTTAATGCCGCTCCATAGATATTGTCTTTTCATTTTTCTCATTACAGATATGTTATTGTTAGTACCCACTAAGTTTTTAAGTCTTAATATGTTACACTTTTTGACACAAGCTTCTCTCAAAACTATACTTTTGTTCGCCTGTTATTATTTTTTCAATTTAAAAGTCACACTTACAAAAGTTGTTTAAGTCAGACACATGTTTTACAAAGGAAGACTTGATCTTCTTCTGATTCCTCTTGAGTGTCCTTCCTCTTTTCAACTGGATCACTCCCATTGGAGATGGCCTGTGGGGAGCTTAGGCAGCGCAGAGCACAGGGATTGGTAGCCAGGTCGCTAGATTCTGCTCCAGAGAAGCAGTCAGCCTAGTGACCGGCAAGTTGCAACATCATCTCTTAGCCTGAGTTTTCTTTAAAATCAGGGAGGTGGGTAAGATTTTTTGCAACTCTGACTTTTCTTAACTCCCTGTTTTGTGTAAATGTTTACCCAGAGTTGCACACTTGAGATCCACCATTAACAAGTGACAGCTTTTTGTGCCATAGAATTCAGTATAGTAGACCATCTTAACACTGGAATTGCCATCCACTTGAGTACCTACTCTGTGGCCAGGTACTGAACGTTAAGTGTTTTCCACATATTATTTCAGTTGATCTTTACACCAATCTTTATCATTGGAAGGTGGAGATTATATGATCCCCAGTGTAAATAATGAGTATAGGAACTGATGCCCCGATTGGTTGACAAGGTTACACAGTGAGCCAAGTAGATAGGATATGAGCCCATATTTCACTGATACCAAAGTAACTGCTGTTGCTACTTTGCTTGTCAGGAACCAGTAGTTCCCCTAATTCCATCATCAGCCCCTCCTGGGCGCTCTGTCTGCTCCAGAGTAGGCAGAATATATATGCAGGCCAACGAGAGCTTTTGTGGTTCTTTTGAACCAGTCTGTACTGACTGTTACACATAAATATTAAATTATTTAATTGCCAGTTTGTTAATGTGAATAAAATATTCTTGTATTAGAATAGGATAGGGTAGCATTCTTAATCTCTTTTGAGCAAACCTGTGGATTTTTCTTAGAACAATGCACATATAAAAACACTTTGCATTTAAGTTATTCATAGATTCTGGGATAAGGACCCCTAAATTATGTGGTTTGATGGATTTTATTTACATATTAATTGTACTTTAAGAAATTCTTTCTAAATCCTGCCCTATAAATAAATACATGTGACTGGATGAGTGAAATTGCTGAATACCCTAGGATTTAGCAAAGCTGCTGTCTACCTAATATCTGAATTCTTCTTGTTGTTGTTAATAAATCTATCCTGTAGTCGGTCATCTGTTGTAGTAGGAGGCTAATCACCCCAGAGGTACACTGTCCTTTTTAGTCTAACTGGCATATATATACAGTAGGGGCTTAATAAATATTTATTGTAAGGTTATATGCATGTATGCCTATATACATAGCTAATACTAGTTACTTAACACAGTTCTTGGTTCTTGGTAAGTATACAAAGCCAAACCACACTTAGACTGTAAGAGGTGAATTATATTTTTTGACCAAGCGTATTCACCCTTTACTCAAAAATCAGATACTAATTACCAGACATCATACTAGGTTCTAGAAATTGAAGGTTGTCCGTTAAGGCTCTAAGACTGTGGTATAAACAAATACATATTTATCTGACTGTGCATAGAATGACAACAGAACTATGGGAACACTGGGTAGGGGTTGGGAAATTGTTTTAATGAAAATACTAGATTTGAACTGTGCCTTAGGAAGGTGAGGATTTGACTAGAATCAAGCAGAGAGGTGATATCTCATCATGTGCAGGTATGGGTGTATATATAGCACAGTCCAGGGACTGGAGTAGAGGTACGTAGGATGGAGATGTGGTAAGAGGTGAGGTGGAAGGAAGGTCAGGACCCTGAGTGCCATTACTGTTCTGTGAGGCTGTCACTTATTTTTAGAGGAGCTTCACGATACAGGAGAAGCACTTAGCCCTTAGGAACCAGACAGGAAGATTGTAAACAAGTCATCTAATTTCTCTACTCTCACTGTTCTTATCTGTAAAATAAGACTACAAGAGTTATAATAATCAGCACAGTATTTGTAATCATTGCTAGCACCCATTGAGCACTTTCCATGTGCATTGTTTTGTTATAAAGAAGCATATGACTGGAAACTTACTGGTCAGGCTCCATGTAACATCACTAACTTACTTCACTGTATCTGTGAGGTGCTTATTGAATGAAATGTTTAAAATTTTTGTTTTTTTAGAGGAAACATGGAGAAAGCCATTGACATGTTCAACAAAGCTATTAACCTGGCCAAATCGGAAATGGAGATGGCTCATCTGTACTCACTCTGTGATGCAGCCCATGCCCAGACGGAAGTTGCAAAGAAATACGGATTAAAACCACCAACATTATAATTATAAAATAGGGGGAGGGAACATGACCCTCTTTTTAGAAGAAGTTTACCCCCCTCTTCAACTGAACCCTAAAGACACTGTCATGAACTGTGTTGGATGGTGGAACTTAGTGTTTCCTGTTTGTGCTGCTGTCATTTGTTACATCTCTTTCACGTTTAGGTGTTGTGGGAGTGGCTGTTGAAGGAAGTGTGCAGTGTTGCAGCTTTTATTCCCTGTGCAACAAAAGCTTAGGACCTGTTAAAGGGTTATTAAAATAAAGTTGCAAAGAGTAAAAATGATAATTGGCCATGCAAATAAAAACTCTGATTTGTTAATTTGGCTTTTTTTTCTGGGGGAGGGGGGGATGATTACGTTCTGGATGATTTTGTCTGTGTGTATGTGTAATATAAGTATTTTACAGCATGTTGGTTTTTAAATTAACAGAGTAAGTGTTGTAAAATAGGTTTCTTTTAGATTTAATTAATCCCTTTTAGTTGATTTTTTAAAAAAGGAAACAAAGCCTAAATGGGGATTTTTTTAAGGCAGCAAAATTAAGAGCCCCTTTAAACTATTGTCTGCATGCACAATGCCTCTAGTTCTGCAGAATGTAGACTCAGTGGCAACCGTTAAGCCTTTGACCCCCTTCAACTCTAATGGATAATGTACATTGTTCTTAAAGTCCACAGCAGCTGGTTTTCATAGTCAATTATGCAGAAGCAAATATTCTGATTGATATATGTGCTGGAAGACTGAGTAAACAGGAGAATGGACCAGGTGAGAGGTAAGGTGAAAAGGAAACGTGTTTTTAATTGCCCACGTAGTTTTCTTAATAGTGTCCTTTTTAAAGAAAAAGCAGTTTGATCGTATGTATAAAGATGGAGTGTGATACGTGAGAGTGTTTAATAGCTTAAAATTTCTAATGAAAATGTGGCTAAAGGTTCAAAAAGGATGTAATTCTTAGTGTCAGAAGCATAGCATTTTCTAAGTTTAGTGCTTCGACTATGGCTAAATGTGCTTAAGGAATTTTGAGCCAGTTTTTTTCTGAGACGCTGAGGACCTGTGAGTGCTTTTTACTTTTGAGTTAAACTTAAGTCTCTCAGGCTGGCTGACTGCCCACGTCCAAGTCTTCACTAGGATACTGACAGCAGACTTTTGTTTTGTACATTTTATCTTTACCTTACCCTCTTATTTAGAAATCACTTTCTTTTTTCCGGTTGTCACTTTTATGGACCATCCTTTTGCTTATATGCTGCATTTTTCTGGTGGCCATGTTCTTAAGGGGTCTCTTGTTTTGAGGTACTCAGGCTGGGGAGAGGTTTATTTAAGCCTGAGAATAAAAAAACATCCAAACATTAAGCGTTTTACTTTCCTGGAAATGAAATCTAACTAGAGTTTACATTGTTGGGAATAAAGGAACATATTACCCCTCTTTTTAAAGGGTGCTTTATCCTATTGAAACCAAAAAGATTGTCTATAAATGCTATCTTTTTAGAAAATACTAGAAATGACTCCCTTCCAAAGTCAGAGTCTGGAAAATACTGAGGGGTCTCATGATAGTGGGGGCAGCTAATATAACTGGTGACTTGGATAATGGAAAGTATGAGAACTCTGCATTTTATTTCTTAGATGATGCTCCTACGATAACCCCGGAATACAGAAATGTTCTACATCTCTGAGTAACCTATGACTTAAAAAGTTTTTATTTGCATGGCTTTATTTACATTAACACTGATATTTTCTTCTCCTCTTCTCCATTTCTACCCCATGGGGTTGAGTGGAAAAACACAAAGGAAACTGAAGCATGTGCCATTCAATACTGTCATTCCAAATCCTCATGGACAAATTGCCTGTTCTGAAAAATATTTGAGCCTGCACTGAGAGCTGCATCTGTCTGTATCTTTACTTTTGTAAATGACCTCACATGTAAATTCACCAAATAAATATTACATTCAAGCTTTTCTATCTATTCTTGAAGTCTATTTGCAAGCCATAATACACTGATAGAATGACGGTCCCCCAAACGATAGCTGCATCCTGACCCCTGGAACCTGTGATTCTTTATACGACTAAGCTTTGCAGACATTCAGTTAAGAGTCTTGAGCTGGAAAAACTATCTTGGATTATGGAGAATTTACAGCTTGGGTGCCAAAAGTTATATACAATTTGATATGGAAATACAGACTAGAATAACAAATTCCTCTAGGACTTGAGGAATAAATAGGACTTACGTAGGGATCTTCTGTTAGATAGGGAAACAGCTCAGGTATCATGAGTCTGTGCTGAAAATAAGCTGAGTCCAGCAAAATAAGTTTTTTTTCAACTGGTGAAGAGACAGCAAAATGGAACTACATGCTTGAGAATTAGCATATATTTAAGACCATATATGTAGATGAGATTACTTCAGGACAAAATTAAAATTTAAAAGGGTAAAAATAAAACTCGGAAACATCTAAGGGGCAAAGGTAGCAATGAAAAAGTAGAGGGCTAATGGGACCACAGTGACGTTAGGTTTCAGAGAAGCAAAATAGGTCTGTAAATAGGGCTTTAGTCATCTTTGACAGGGAAGTGTCATTGGAATGGTGACGGCAGAATTGGGCTGCAGGCATCTGAAAAGTAACTGATGGGGAAAAAGTTTTTTACAGGATGGCATGGTTTTTGTTTTGAGGGAGAAACTTTGAGAATGAATCTACAGACAATAGTAGTAAGAACAGTTGAGCCCTGGCCGGTGTGGCTCAGTTGCCTGGGTGTTGATTCCCAATCAGGGCACGTGCCTGGGTTGTGAGCTCCATCCTGGGTAGGAGGTGCACAGGAGGCAGCCAATCAATGTGTCGCTCTGATATTGATGTTCCTGTCCCTTTCTCTTAAAACATCTAAAAAAACAGTTGAGCACAAAGGAATACATTTGTAGACTTTAAAGTATTTCAGGAAGAGGCACATTCACAACACTTTGCCCACCATGCTCCATTCTTCCAGATTCTTGCTCATTTGGTGAGTTTTGAACTAGATATGAAGTAATCATTGAGCAAGTATCCTTGTATGTATGTGTTTTAAGTTATCTGACTGTAGATCTGGGGCTTAATGTCTTAATTCCTGATTTTAACTACCACTTTATCCTAAAGTGCTTCTCTTCCAACAACTACCTTTACCGCCAATCTTTACCCCCAAAAAAACCAGTTGAATGAAGATGATAATTTGACAAGAAACATGAAACTGCAACACAAAGGTAAGGCACAAAGGAGAAAAGTCCATATGTGTGTGGTCAGTCAGTGCAAGCATCACAGAAGGCACATCTCCCTTTCCATCCCTGGCCTCATCACACCCTCTCTCCACCAAACCTATCCAGGTGTTTAAGAGGCAGCATGAAAGATTAAACTAAGCCAGTAGAGCACTGTTTTAACCTAAACTCTTCTCTAAGCCCTTTTCACTTGGTATACTTTGCACAGATCTAACTTTTGGTGGCAGCAAGGAGTCCTTCCCTAAAAATCCACTTGATGTCGCTAAGTCATTTAAAACCCTGTAATGTTAGTAATTTCATTTTCAACCAACACAACACCAATTACTTGTTAGCTCTCAACTTCAAATCGCTGGGTCAAAGTCAAGCAGCACACCCTGCTACACTTTACATCATCATCCCTGTAAGGGAGTCACTTCAATTAGCTAATGTGTTATCTAAACTGCAAATAACAGATTCCAACATGCAATGGCAGACTTCAGCATACTCAAAAAGAGCACTGCCTAACTTATTAGGAAGTCGGGGAGTACAGGGCGATGAGTTAAATCATCTTCATGGCTTTAGACTGCAATGTTCTACCACTTCAATTGGACCAAATTCAGAGTTCATTTTGCTCAGCTATCACACTCTTAAAGGTGAAATCAAGGCCCATGTTGAGGAACAATGGATTTTGACACCAGGAATGCAAACCAGTGAGTGTTGCAAGGGGGGGAAAAAGGTGAATCTAGAATTCTATAATCAGTAAAAATGGCTTCTAAAAAATGAGGCAAAATTAAAACTTTATCAGGCACACTAAAGCTGAAAAGCAATCACCAAGCAGACCTACATTACACGAAATGTTAAAGGAAGTTCAAGGAGAAGGAAAATGAATCTACACAAAATAATGAGTATTAGAGATGGTAAATATGTTGGTACAGATAAGACATTTAAAAGCTTTTTGAAAAATTACTAGCTGTTCAAAAATAGATTATGGGGTTCATCCATGTGTTGAAATATGACAATACAGAGGGAGGGGTGAATGAAGTATACAACTAAAATTTTTACATGTCAATTGGTAGGTATGTACCTGAGGGAACACTAATATGCTAAAAATGTATACTATAAGCAGTAAAGCAATAAAATAACAAAGAATTAGTTTATAAACCAATAAAGTAGATAAAGTGAATCATAAAATGATATTCAGTTGATTCAAGAGACAGAAGGAAAAAGGAAACAAATGGGATAAAGACAAAACAGAAAGATGGTATATTTAACTCCATATCAATAAGCACATTGAGCATAATTGGTCTAAGCACACCAAATAAAAGGCAGAGATTGTCAAACTGGATAAAAATGCATGGCCCAGATGTATCCTGCATAAAAGAAATCCAGTTTAAATGTGAAGGCACAAGTAGGTTAAAATTAAAAGGATGGAACATCAGCATCATAGTGGAGAGAATGCCATTGTTTCTCCCCTTAAATTTACAAGTCAAACAGCTAAACAAAGGATCCTCTACTCCACAAACACCTGAAAGATCCACACATTGGAACATATGAAGGTGGGTGTATTGAAATGCGTAGGGGAGGCAGGACAAGGGAAGGACCGATAGTGGCTGCTGACATAGTTCAGTACCAACCATGGCTCCAGTGAGCATGGTAGCAGTGGAGAAGCCAGGCTGTAGTTCTTAAACTAGGCCTGAAGTGTAAGAGGGGCAGAAGCACTTTCCCTCCAAGAAAAGGCATTCCCCTTCCTCCTCTTCACTGGGACAGAGCCAAGGGGAGGTGGCTGGTAAGCTTAAACAAAACAGCAGTGCCACTGCTGATATAGCCTTTGTTAAGGGGAGGAGGAAGGGTGGAGGCACAAGACTCTTAATTTGCCTCCTGTGCCTGACACTCTGGCAGGACCTAGTAAAAAAAGCTGAGATATCCCAGACAGCATAGTGAAAAGAAAGTACCCTACCTGTCAACCTGCTGAATTAAGAGCAAGAAACTATCTAAACATGAAAAGAGTACTACTTCGAATGCGCAGGTAGAAAATAATCCATCAGATACCATGAACAGCCATGATAACTTGGAGGCACAGAAAGAAAAGGAAAATCTCCAGAAACTCAAAGCAATGGAAGATGGTATTTTAAGTATGTTTTGTATTGATTTCAGACAGAGGAAGGGAGGCAGAGAGAGAGAAAAACATCAATGATGAGAGAGTCACTGAACAGCTGCCTCCTGCACACCCCCTACTGGGGATCTAGCCCGCGACCTGGGAATGTACACTGACCAGGAATCGAACCATGACGACCAAGCAGGAAGACAGTGTTTTAAATAACAGAGAATTCAAGGTTACAGTTATAAAGAAACCACAATATACAAGAAAACTCAGAAATCAGTTCAAAGAGCTCAGGAATAAAATTAATGAACAAAAGAAGTCCTTTACCAAAGAGACTAAAACTATAAAAAATGAACCAAACAAAAATTCTGGAGTTGATGACCTCAATAAAGGAAATGAATCCACCAGAGAGTACTGGAAACAGAGCAGACCAGACGTAACAGAGAATTAGTGAACCTGAAGACAGAAACCTAGACATGACTCAGGAGGAAGGAGAGAGAGAACTAAGTTAAAACAATAAAAGACCTCTGTGTGAACCAAGTTACTACATTAGAAAGAGCAACATAAGGGGCTGTGGACTGTGGGCCACTAGGAATCAGTGAAGGATCTCAACATGGCTGGGCGAAAACTTGTTCGAAGAGCCATTGACTGGGTAGCTTTCGGGGAGATCACACCCTGAGACCAGAAGGCCATTGCTAACTCCCTGAAATCCTGGAATGAGACCCTTACCTCCAGGTTGGCTACTCTACCTGAGAATCTACCCGCTATTAACAGCTTACTACAAGGCAATGTAGCAAAGGCCAGCTTGCAGATGACTTTGAGAAACTTAATGCCCTGAAGGTTCTGGTGCCAGAGGATAAGTATAGTGTCCTGGTGGATGCTGAAGAAAAAAAAATATGTGAAAAGCTGTGCTGAGTTTTTGTCTCTCAAAGACCAGAATTGAGCAATATGAGATAGAGCTGGAGAAGATGAAGAACTTTTATTTGATCAGATGATCATTGAGGATTTGAGTGAAGTCTTCCAGAAACCAAATTAGACAAGAAGTATTCCTACTGGCTTCACAAGCCAATTGAGAGTTTATGAACTTGAGTCTGGGAGAAAGTTCTGGCTCTTGTATTAACACATTGTATGCGGGAAACGTATTTATACGTTTTACGTTGACTGGTAGTAGAGCGCGCGATAAAAACTACCTGCAAACAATGTGTTACAGACTCTGGACATTAAAAATAATAATATAGTACAAAAAAAGGAGCAACATAAGGATAATAGGTAAGCCAGATGGAGAAGCAAGGGAGAAAGGAACAGAAAGCCCACTCAAAGAAATTGATGAGGACTACCCTATGGAAAGAACTGAACTCTTGAATAGAGGGAGCTAACAGAACACTTAATTGCAGCAATGCATAAAGATGTTCATCAAGACATTTTATTCAGACTGTCAAAATAAA
Source organism: Miniopterus natalensis (assembly GCF_054644295.1). Lineage (NCBI taxonomy): Eukaryota > Metazoa > Chordata > Mammalia > Chiroptera > Miniopteridae > Miniopterus > Miniopterus natalensis. The sequence goes on from NC_142086.1 coordinate 27,549,391, forward strand.
TGACAAAGAATTCTCAAGGCTGCCAGGAAAAAAAAGACTATAACTTACAAAGGAAACCCCATTTGAGTATCATAAGATTTCTCAGTAGAACATCATAAGACAGGAGTGGAAGGAAATATTCAAAATATTGAAAGATAGGAACCATCAGTCAAAGATAATATACCCAGCAAAGGTATCCTTTAGATATGAAGGCAAAATAAAGGCTTTCCTAGACAAAAAACTCAGAGCATTTACCACCAAGAGACCTGCACTACAAGGATTGTTAAAAGGAGCTCATCTACTGGAAACAGACAAAATTATACAAAGCTTTGAGTAAGATGACTTACAGACAGAAGCAGAAAACTACAAATCTTTTTCAGAGTAGGATATTAAGCAGTTATACCAAAGGGGGCATTAAAAATTACTCTAATTTGGTAATGAATGCACAAATAAAAAGGAATAATTTGTGACAACAAAATAAAAAGGGAGGCGGAAGAGAACTGAATGGTTACATACGATGGAAGATAAGAGGTAATCAAAAGAAAAACGACTATTGTATGTATGAGACATTTTACATAAACCTAATGGTAATCACAAAACAAAAATACAGAGCTGAGGCGCATGACATAAAAAAAGAGGGAACAGAAAAAAGCATACAACGCTGCCAAACCGAAACAGCAGACAGAATCACAAGGGGAAAAACAACGAAGATGCAGAGCAACCAGAAAACAAAAGATCAAATGGCTGTAGTAAGTCCTCATATATCAACAATCACCCACAATGTAAACTGACTGAACTCACAAATCAAAAAGGCAGAGTAGCAGGATGGATTAAAAAACAAGACCCAACTATATGGTGCCTGCAGGAGACTCACTCAGCTCCAAACACAGACTGAAAGTGAAGGGGTGGAAAGTGATACTCCAAGCAAAGGCGTCCAGAGAAAAGCAGGTGTACTACCACTTATACCAGACAGAATGGATTTCAAGATTTAAAAAGGTAAGGTGTTAATATCCAAAGTTTATAAACAACTAATACAACTCAATACCAAAAAACCCCAAACAATCCAACTAAAAAATGGGCAGAGGACTTGAACAGACACTTCTCCAGAGCGAATATACAGATAGCCAACACACACATGAAAAGATGCTCAATGTCACTAATCATTAGAGAAATGAAATTAAAACCACAATGAGATACAAACCTCAGTTGTTGAACATCTCTCATCTTGAACAATTTGTTTTTTTTATTTTTTTTAAAAATATATCTTTATTGATTTCAGAGAGAGGAAAGGAGAGGGGGGGAGAGAGAGAGAAACATCAATGATGAGAGAGTTACTGATCGGCTGCCTCCTGCACACCCCTGACTGGGGATCGAGCCAGCAACCCGGGCATGTGCCCTGACCGGGAATCGAACCCCGACTGCCTGGATTCTCAGTCGACGCTCAACTGCTGAGCCACGCCTGGCCAAGCATCAAACAATTCAGTTCTTGACCAAGTTGTTCACAAAAAAAAATATCTAGATTGTGGAAAAAAACTTCAGTTTTTGACCCGACAACCCTTTCATGCTGATACCTCAGCATGATTAAAAGGTCTCTCGGGCAACAACGAGAGGAGAATGCTTTTGCTGCTGGCGAAATCGACAACTAGCACAATTTTAAAACACAGAGGATATCAAATGTGCTAATGTTGCTAAGGGTGTGAAAGTGCTCACGAAAACAACCATCACAGGCAACTAAAGAGGCAGAAAAACTGTTGTTGATTTGGATAAACAAAAAGCAGTTAGCTGGTGACAGCATTTTGGAGGCAGTGATATGGGGAAAAGCAAAGGTGCTGCACGCAGACTTCCTCAAAGACAGCCCTGGAATGAGAGTTGAAACTGATCTGTTTAAGACTATTAGGGGATGGTTTGATACATTTAAGAAAAGTGTTTGTTTACAGATTAAACAGTACATTAGACTTGTACTGTATGTAAGAAAGGTTAAAACAGGAAATACAAATTAAAACTACAATGAAACAAACATTATATGCCCATTAAAATGGATGAAATTAAAAAGACTAATCATACCAAGTGTTGGTGAGGATGTGGAGCACACTGGGACTCTGACAGACTGCTGGTAGTGATGTATAATGGCACAATCACTTTAAAAAGTTTGGCAGTGAAACACACATATGACCCCACCATTTCATTCCACTCCTAGAAATCTATCTCAAGAGAAATGAACAACTTGCACAAGAAGCTTTATTTGTAATAGCCAAAAACTGGAAACTCGAATGCTTATCAACAGGTGGAGAAATGATGGTATATCCATTACAACCAACTACTTGCTCAGCAATAAAAAAGGAATGAATTACTGATGCACATACGGATAAATCTCTAAATGATGATGAAGAACAAATTAAAAAGCACATATATGGTATGAGTCATTTTTATATTAATTCTAAAAATTCAAACTAATCTATAGTGACAAAGCCAATCAGTAATTGCCTGGGAACAAGACGTATAGCTAGAGAAATTACAAAAGAGAACAAGGAATCTTTTAGGGGGGGGTGGGTATTTTCATTACCTTGATTAAAGGGGTTCATGGATGTATACATGTGTCATATGGTGCACATCTATTCCCAGTTCTGTGTGTAGAGGTGTCATATTGATATAGACAGAACTTGGCTATCATGGAAGTATTTACACCATAGAAACTGGCAAATGCTACCACAGAATCACTTTTTTTCTCAGACAGCTGATTGTTAAAACCTTTACCAGCCCACTGCTAACATAAACAACAGCTCACTGAAATTCTTAATTTTTAATTGTGCAAAAGAATTCTGAGAACCACTAGGCTAAAAACTTGCCTTTATCAAGGTAGAAAGTATTACTAGGAGAAAAAAACAAGGGGGGCCTTTTCAGATACTTTCTCCCATCAAGAAAAGCTCTTTTTTCCCTGGCTGGTGTGTCTAAGTTGGCTGGGCATTGTCCTGTGCACCAAAAGGTTGCTGGTTTGATTCCCAGTCAGCGCACATGCCTGGGTTGTGGGCTTGATCCCAGCAGGAGGATGGGGGATGTGCAGTAGGCAGCCAATCAATGTTTCACTCTCACATTGATGCTTCTCTAAAAATCAATAAAAAATCTTTTAAAAAAACACCGCAAAAAACTCTTCTGCAGAGACATATCTTAGTTGCCTGACCAAATGTTGCCACTGCCATCCTCCCACAGGGCTCACTGTTGACACAGGATTTCCCCTAAGACCAGGAGGGTTAGCTCCTTGAAGGCTCACACAGGGGCTGCCATCTCCTCTAGCGAACACCGAGGATCCATCGCCTTGCTTCCCACAGCTACTGACAGACGAAAAACGTAACTTTAAGGTACTGCTGGAAAAAGAGCATACCCGTTTTCTACATAACAGATTCCAATTCCAACAATGAGATAAGAAATTTATGACACAAATGCATTTGTATCAGGTGAATCAACCACCAGAATATCCAAATCTGGTACTTTTACCAACTTCTCTAAGGCAATTTCAATATGGAATAAGGTTTAGTGCCAGCCCCTCCCCTTTCTGCTCTTCAGTGCCAGCCTGAGTCCTTTCTGACTGCTTAACAAGGTGTGGAGAGTACCAGTGTGCTGCAGTTCCACAATCTCAACTGGAAGGGAAGGCTAAAATAAAAAATAAAAAAAAAGGATCCCCATGAAAGAATTCAGCAGGGAATTGATGTTGCAGACATGTGTCTTTCTATTTCGTGACATGATGGAAACATAAACCTTAGGGCTTTTTCGCCTCCACTGCATAGAGGTCTGATCGCTTCTGGCTAAAAATGGGGATTTGCTGGCGTATTTCAGCCACCTTCTTCAAGTCTGCAAAAACAGGAAAGTTCACCATTAATAAGATGTAACTCTTCACTAACCAAAGGGATTTCCCCCGCAAACAGTGTAAAAACCACCAGAGCCTCAGCAAGTAATACAGGCCTTGTCTGGAGGCACAGATGGCCTGGCATGGCCCCTGGAGTCACTTCAAACCAAAAACACTCAAGCTGGACTATAGCCCTCAGGACTTGGCCAAGAACCAAGGATAAACGGGGTATGGGATGAGGGGGGAGAGACATGGAGGCAAAGGGGCCCCTCTATGTGACAGGCTGCACCAGCTATGGAATCTGGCCTCAGGGCACTGGGGACTCCAGTCACCTAACCTGGGCTGGGGCTACCAGACCTTACCTATGTCTGAATACACGATCGTTTCTTCAGTGCCAGCTTTGGCGAGGATCTCCCCCCTGAAAAAGATTCAGGGCAGAATGAGTGGGTTCATTGACCTTTGCTGACATTCAAGACCTGTTTTTCCTCCCCATTTAACAGGCCAAAGGGCAAGGAATCTGAGGTTTAAAACCAGAAAGTAGGGGTAGAAAGTCCTGTTCTACCATTTAAGTAGCTGTGTGGCTCTGGGCCAAGTCATTTGTAATCTCCATTTATAAAGTGGAAATAAGAGCCCTGTTAGGACTTAGTGAGAAAATGATGAATTATGTTTTCTAAACTACAAACTCCTAGTTTCTTATTCCATGATATAAACATCTGGGAACAGAGCCACCTATAACCAACAGGAGGTGCCATCCTACCCCTCATGAGTTCATGCCAATAGGAGCCCTTTGCAAGGACGGTCTGGTTCTGCATCCTCACACCTCCCAAGGCTGCTCCCCAATCCTGGGATGGGGAGGCAGGGCCTGGGCTCGACCCAGATCTGCGTGGACCTCTGGTCTTGCGCCTGTGACCCCCGCATCCCTATGTTAATGAATGGCCTTCAGGTTTTCAAGGAAAGGTTTCAACCTGTGGGGTCTGAGAATAAGTGCTGGGAAACCACACCCGGCAGGAGCCCCATACTTGGAAACAGCAACACTCCTTCATGAGTCTGGGGAAAGGCTGATCTGGAAAACTACTTCCCTGCTGTGTCTCCTGGCATAAGCAGGGCTTCAAGCACATGCCTAGAGAAATGCAATCTCTCCAAAGTGCAAAACAAAGTAACCTGACGTAACAAAGTCTGACATAGTAACTGCTTTTGTTTATACCAGATTGATACAAACAGATTTGGCACAAATGAGCTACAAACACAATTATTAATGCCATTTAATTGAATCCTTCTCTATTCTTTTCTCTTTCTTTCCTATTTGCCCCGGCATTCAAAGATCTCTATGTTAACTCCAGGCACCCATCCCAAAGTGGATATAAGTCAGAAGGCCCCCAAACCCTGCAGGTGGAATTCTGAAAAAGAAGAAATAAAGGTAAGTCGTATGCAGCTACTTCATGTCAGAAGCAGCCAGCTTGAGTGGTAACAGAGTTCACCAGAACTAGAGGCAAAGTAGTGATGCCCAAAAGATGTCATCACTAACATCTGGGCAGAGGAACATGAATCACATTTGAGAAAATTTTCAAGCCGACCTAATCCTTCCAGTTTCCCAATGCCCCCCAAATCCTAATGGGCAGGAGGCTGACTGGGAATCACTCACTGGTCATATTTTCCAGGTCTCTTCTTATCACACACTTGACTCTGTGGGTCCTATGATGTCAGAAGAGAGAACCTCTAGGGCCCCCACAGTGGTAAGTGACCCTTCTCAGTCTTGCTACTGGTATATTTATCCTGAAATTGTAGAAATACATTTCTGTGTGTGTGTGTGTGTAAAATCATACAGCTGTATGGGAAATAGTATGGCATAAATCCAAGTTCTGAAGTCAAAATCCTGGATCCAAACACCAGCTGCAGCCATTTTAGCCTGTGAACTTCAATCCTACCATCTATAAACTGGGCTTACCAGAAGGTAAGTCCCTGGAGTTCAAACAGACCCCGTGTATGAAAGCGCTGCGAGCTGCACAGGTAAGACCACGTACGTCCATCAGTGCAGACCATATTGTACATGGGCAGACTCCCGCGCTGGTCCCACTGAGCAGTAAAATGCTCTATCCCCTCACAGAGGACAAATTCAGTTTCCTTTAACTGAACCCATCCCTTCCCCCCCCCCCCCAATTATTCTGGGAGAAAAATCCTCACCCTAGAACTCTTTCCTGCCCGAGGCCCAGTCACCCAGTCTACATTTAAGCAAATGCTGAGAGTTTGGGAGCCTGTTTTACTAAATCTGCCACCTGTCACGGCTGCCTTGTTTCCCCTCCGTGATCCAAGTCTGATTGACAGCAGAAACTCAGAAGAGGGCTAACAAACAGCCAGGAGGGCAGGACAGTTTCTTTCTCCCAGTTTTCAGGTGGAAGCTTCCTCACAGACAGAGGCAGGGACCTGGCACGCATGGGGGTTCTGGGGATGGGTGAGGGGCAGGGCCAGCGACCAATCAGGGCCCCCCCCCCCCCCCCCCGCCCAAGTGCCATGTCTTCTGAGCTCCTAGTGAGCCCATCCCTGCTTGGGCCACTCACCAAGGATTCACAACAGTACTGTGTCCCCAGGCAACATAGGAAGCTTTGTCATCTCTGGCAGGAGATGCTGTGGCCACATACACCTGATTGTCAACAGCCCTGGAGTCAATGGATAGAAAACAGGCAAATCATACATTATAGTTCTGAAGCATTTCCCTAAGTGTACCGAATTGTTCTTTTAAAAACTAGGACGGGACAGGCTGGCTCAGATGTGGAAGGAAACACTCAAAGCCACGGAATGCTGTCTTTAAAAATTATCTTATTACTAAAGTCAGTTCTCACTGGGGCAATTTTGGCCAGCAAGGGACATTTGCGTGTCTGGAGACCTTTTTGACGATCACAACTAGGGGGATGCTATTGGCATCCAGTGGGTGGATGGCAGAAATGCTAACCGTCCTACAATGCACAGGACAGCTCCCACAACAAAGAATTATCTGCTCCAAAATGTTAATACTGCTACAGCACACAGACCCTGGCCTCAGCCAGCCAGTAAAAGAGCTTCTGTGGTTAATGCAAGCCAAGGTGGTCGGAGCCAAAAGTGGACTGCCCTTGATGGGGCAATACACCAGCATGGCATTTCCATGCCAACGGTGGCAGTCCTATCATCTCAAGTTAGATCAGAATTTCAGGTGGCAGCCTGGGTACATGAAGCCACCTCACCTGGGAGCCCTCTGGGCTCAGTCAACAGACCCATGCCAAGTCATGCCAGTCTCCCCCAAGCTTTTCTTTTCTACAAGACTGCATTTATTAACATTCATGGTAACACAGACCCCTACCCCACCTCTACCATGCAACCAGCCAAACACCCCTGCAGTGAAAATTACCATCATCTCTACAAGGGACGACAGTGGCAAGCTCTGGGCGCAGAGGGGAGAACACTGGCTGGGAAGGAGCAAAAGGGAGCATTCTAGGTACTGGGAATGCTCTGTATGTGGATTTTGGTTGGTGGTATGTTAACATTCACTATCTTGCAGACTTAAAATCAGTGCACTCTTCTGTAAGTGTATTATGCCTCAATTTAAAAAGCATTTAATCAAGAAAGCCATCCTCTCTGACCAGCATTCCGTTTGCAGAGCACTGTACGCACACAGTCACACCCCTTTCCCTTCCACGTTCCATCTACCCTACCTGTCCTTCACCACTCGGCCTCAGGGGTCTAAGGACACAGCAACTGTGACAGGCCAGAGAGAGCTGTGTGCCCAGGATTTACAGGGGAAAAGCACAAGGGCTTATAACAAGGTTCCTGGCAGAGCATCCCAGGACTAGCAGGCTGCAGTGGAAGCTGGGGTGGGATTAGCACCCCAATCTTCACAGCTGTGTGAAGAACACAAACCTCTCCCCAGGGCTGTCAGGCTAAAATAACCCCTGCTTTTCCTGGGCATCTGGGCTCTGAACACATACTCTGTGGGTCTCCAATTCTCTGTGAAAGATGCTGGCAACTGTCTCAGAGACACCAGCCCACATCAAATCACAGCAATTGGAAATCGCTGCCCACCTGATGCACTAAATGCTCTTGGAAATGCAAAAACCAGTCCCAAGAATCTGAGAGACCCGTGCTGTGGCTCCTGAAGAGAAGGCTCCCAGTAGAAGCCTCCCTTTGGGCTGAAAGACGAAAAAATGCAACTGGACGCTGTGGATTCTGATTCCCAGGCACCATTCCAATCAGGAAGGGTGTGCTTCCACCACACCGAAATCTTCCCACAGAGAACCCTGAGATCCCTGGAGGGATGGTCTACGCGCTTTCTTACCGGCTTCGCTGAAGCAACTCCCAGTGAGCCGGCCCGGTGGTCAGGTTAAACGCTCCAGGATAGACCAACAGCTGGCAGCCTTGGGAAGAGAGGGGCTGAGAGTCGGTACAGGGAACACCTCCCACGCTAGTCCCTCCTTTATCTCCACCCCGTGGGGACCAAAAGCCAACTTCCCCAGCCATGAAAGGTGTCAGTCAAGTCAGACGGTGTTGGCAGCAGTCGGTTAAGGCTCTGCATTCCCTCAGGGATACTCACACGACACACAGACACACGAGAAAAGTGGTACTGAACCCAATCACAACATGTGACTTCGCTTAAAAACAACAACCCGTAAACTGTGATTTGTATTTCTCTCAGCACCACCTGGCCAGCTCTGCATGGCCAAGGACGATGTTCTGTGATGCTTTCAACTGAAATGAGGGGCCATGTGGGTGCTTCTATGCTTACTGATGAGACTCCACAGAGATGCCGACCCAGAGCCCGCGCACCGCCACCTCGCACTGAGTGGGTGACCTGTCTGCATCCACTTCACTGTATTAGGTGACAGCTGATTCAGAATCACCAGTCTAGTAGGGATGCTAGTATCTGTTGAGGACCATGCAAGGAGCTTAAATACGTTCTCTCTCCTTCATCCTCACACCATCCCTATGAGAAAACAGATCCACAGTGCTCTGGAAATAATTTACCCAAAATAATCACACCAGTTTGGGGAAGAGCTGGAACCAGAATCCAGAGCTACGACTTGGTTTGGTGCTGGATGGTAGGACACCTCTTCTCTGGACCAAAACATCACTGACTGCATTTCCATTGTACCCCACATTTAGGACTACTGTGTAGTGAAATCCATGAGGGACAGGCCATGTCTTCATTTCTACTGGGCAACCAGGGACTCTTTCCAAACACAGTAGCAGGAAGGGCTTGAAAGGTAGAGCAGATGCTTGAGTCTGGCTCCTGCCTTAGCTGCAGGGCGCGGTAAATCACTTCTGAAAAACCATACTGTCCAAACACAGCAAAAGTCTGAGAAGCCAGGTGGGGGTGGAGAGATGACGACCCCTCCTCCAGCTCTTCCAACTAAGGGTCCCTCTACCCAGACTTGAACTGCCAAGCACCTACACCACACGACAACAGTGCCCTCACCTCTCTGCGCGTAGACTTGTGCAAGCTCTGCGAAGCGCATGTCGTAGCAGATGCCCAGGCCCACTTTGCAGTAAGCTGTTTATAAACAAAAAATGCATGAATGGAAGGTTAGCCTGCAGCACGGTGTGAGGGGAAAGCCTCCTGAGCTAAGGTCACAGAACACTAACAGGGATACAGTGACACAGGGCCCGTGGTGGAGAAAATGTATAAGCTCATTCCTGCTTGGACGTCACCTCACAGAGACATCATTTATGTCAGCAGAGAAGAGATGAGAAATTCATTCTAACTGAAAGCTTATTATGTGAGAGGAGCTCAATCACGGCCCAACAGGTGCACTCGGGAAGCCATCACACTAACAGGAGGCTGGGATCAAATGGAAGAGCAAAGTCAAGTCAAACCCTCAGTTCTCCATTCCGCCCACCCTTTCCAGATCTCTGACCTTTCTCTGCCCTTCCCACTTCTGGTCTTTCAGTCAGGTTATATAAAGAAATTAGGGAGGGACGTAAGAAAAAAAAACTAAAGGAATACCTGATCCTCTCCCACTGGGATTGCTATAAGAGGCAGACTTATCTAGTACGTACGAGTCTCAAATGTGGAGAAACTATCACCAGGACTCAATGTTTTAGATTCTTGAAATGTGATTTTCCCAGGAACGTCAATGTCAAACAGATGGAGCTGCAGCAGAAATAAGGGCTCTGGTTACCTCTTTCCCAAAGGGGTTCATGGCAATAAAAACAAGCATCTTTCCATGGCCAGATATGGGGATGACCTAAGATCAACTGTACAAGCAGCACCCACAACGTGCTCACAACTCACCCCACAATCTGACACTATCAAAATGAATTCTAACACGGGAAATGGGAAAATGACAGTGTAGGTTCTATGACCCTTCTTTCCCAGGTGACATACAAATCAATATTTATATAAACTATAATGGAGGAACCATTCCAGTTAAAAGGCAGAGATTTCCAAAATGAATAAAATAGCAAAACCCAACTATATGCTGTCTACGAATTTTATACATAATGGACACATACAGGTTGAAAATAAAAGATTAAAAAAAGACACACCACCAAACAGTGAGTATAAGAGTGGCTATAGTATTATCAGAGATAAAGTAAACTTCAGGTTTTTCCTTTGCTGAAATTGACAGGCTGAGTCTAAAATTTATATCAAAATGCCAAAAGCCAAGAACAGCCAATCGTGCCAACCAGTCAAAATGCCTGATGTGTGTACAATACAATGAGAGGACTAGGGGCGTTCACAGTAAATTCTCAAGTGGCAATGAGACCTGCCACATTCCCTACTTACCTTTCTATGCTTTACCAGTAAAGCTCCATCAGGCCCAAAAACGGCACAGGTGTTATATAATTTCCCAGAATCCTCTTCAGGAATGGAACCTTTTATTGAGAGGAGAAGCACACAGGCACGGAAAACATTCTGAATAAAGCCTTCTTTTGGAACTGGACAAAGGCTTGGTAAACTGGCACTTGGGTCCAACAATAAAGTTTACTATATCTTAAGGGTTATTTAATCAGTTGTTTTATCTTCTTGAATACAATCTTTCAGAGATAAACTCTAGAGTGTAGATAAAATATTACTAGGTCAGATGCTCAGGACAGGTTTCAAAAATAACACACAGTTTCTGAATTCAGCTTTGAGCAAAATTTAAACTGAAACACTGAAGCAACATGGGGAATTCCGTTACTCAACTTAAATTCACCAGGCCTCCTGCAACACAACTGCATCCACAAAGGCTTCAAGATGCCTTTCCATCACTGACTGTAGAGCCCAGGTCTGCCTCATCTTGCTTTGCTTTTTTCCTTCACCTCTTACCCATTTCTTTTCTTTTTTTAAATATGTCTTTACTGATTTCAGAGAGAGGAAGGAAGAGGGAGAGACAGAAACATCAATGAGGAGAGAGTGATTGATCAGCTTCCTCCTGCACGCCCCCTGCTGGGGATCAAGCCTGCAACCCGGGCATGTGTCCAGACCGGGAATCGAACCATCTCCCATATCACAGGTCGATGCTCAACCGCTGAGCCACGCCGGCCGGGTGACTAATTCTTAATACAGCATAATACAGAAATAATTTTGCTTGCTGTAGTTATTGAACAGATTTACTATACTGATTTTTTAATTTAAGCAAATAGAACATTTTAAAATTTAATTCAAAACCACATAAAGCTACCTTGATATATGTAACCTCTTTAAGAAAAAAAACTTTGTTAACCCTATATTAGTATAATGAAAGACACTTAGATATGGGTTTTTCTTTCCACATTTCCATCTGGCCCTTCACTCCTACTCCTTCTCCAGGGAGAATCATCATTATCAGTTTGGTTTGTGTCCTTCTACAACATTGCCTATGTCTTACATACATAACTACATATAAAAATAACCTTTTGTGTAGGGGATTAATCTGAATGCAAGTACCTGTTCATAGCATGTTGAACTTGCTCTTTCTCCCACTTAATAGTGTGTCTGCAAGAGCTCTCCACTCTACTACATACAGGTCTACCTCATTCTTTTCAATGGCTAATTGGTATTCCAAGATTTAAATGTAACCAAAATTATTCATGTGTTTTTAATGTTTAGGCCATTACACCATGAGGGCAGGAAGTTACCTCCAATGAGATATATGCTGCACTCCTTTGCTACTTCAGAAAGCTTCTGTGTGGATTCACCAGGAATTTTCTCTGCATATTCAGGAAAATAGTTTGTGCCATATGGAGAATTAAAGCATTCCTAGAATAATGTGGGCAGAGGAAAAGAGGGGAAAAAACATCAAAACACCCAACCCACTTTATTATTTTTTAAAGATTTTTAAGTGATTTTCTAGGGAGAGAGGGAGAGAAATATCCGTGTGAGAGCCATACATCAATCAGCTGCCTCCTGCATGCCCCCGACTGGGGACTGACCTAGCAAACCAGGCATGTGCCCTGACCAAAATCTGACCAGCAACCTTTTGGTGCACGGGACCATGCCCAACCACCTGAGTCACACCGGCCAGGGCACCGGACCCATTTTAAAGTTTTGCTGTAAGAAGATGTAGCTGCTGCTTCCAGCTCTGCTCTCAAAGAGGTAAAACAGAGCTGATAAAAACAAACACGGAGGTCCCAGGGCTACAGAGCCTGTAGCCACAGGCAGGACTCAGCAGCTGGCTCAGGTGGGGCTCCAGGAGACAAGTCACACATGCTCAACCAGAACCTTGGTCACCCTGGCAGAAGGCGGGAACAGCTATGCATTTCCAGGGTGCCCAGGCCCCACTACAACTGGGCTTACTCACAGGACTTTGGGTGTTAGAATGAATTCATAGGCTCAGAATTATATTAACTATGTAAAGCAAGAAAGCTTGGCTGAAAAAATACAGATTTTCTTTGAAAGCCACAGAAGCTAAGACATTTCCTCATCTGTAAAATGAACTGTTTCTAAGCTCCCTTCCAGCACTATCACTCTGACCCTGAGAAGTCTCATTCCCCAGGGTATGTCTGTCTGCAATAGCTCTGTGATAAAACAAGAGCAAAAACGACTAGACTCTGGCTCTAATTCATTCATTTCGCATTTATTGAGATTGCCTGTGCACCACACTCTGTTAGGACACTCAAACCCGAGGATCGCCAGCTTGTACAAGACACACGTTAGATAGAGGGGCACATGAATTCCAGTTTTCACTGCTGGTCTTTAGACTGATCTCCCGCAACATAAACCAACAAGAGACCATGACTGGGGTACAAGTACAGGTGAATCCCATGACTGGAGCGGTAATGAAGACTGCGTTAACATTAAGGTCTCGAGCTCCCCTGTTAAAGATTCCTACTCACTGGCCACATCTGTGATGGCCTGGAGCCCAAAATACAAAGTGGCCCTGAAAATCCTCATCAGTCTAAGCAGGGTTCGCAAAGGGTTGCCTCCACCATGGAGGGAGGGAGAGAGTGGGGGAGGGGCTGTCTGGACTAGTTCCACCATGGACCCAGCAGGCCTCCGCCAGTGGAAGAAACCAGTTCATCCATGTCCTGACATGTGCAGGACCCCGTGCACCAAAGGGCTGCAAGTTTGATTCCCTGTCAGGGCACATACCTAGGTGTGGGCTTGATCCCAGGTCGGGGGCCCATATGAGGCAACCAATTGATGCTTCTCTCTCACACTGATGTTTCTCTCTCTTTCCCCTTTCTCCTCTCTCTAAATATCAAGAAAAAAATATCCTCAGGTGAGGATTAGGAAAAAAAATAAAGAATTATACAAGCAAAGAAGGGAAGTATCTGAAGTGCAGAGTATTTTAGCTTTAGGTAAGTCTTCAACCAACTAGGATTCTGAACAGAGTAGGTGACCCTCAAGTTCAAGACCTGTAACCATGTGGGCACGTCCTATCACAAAGGCCACTGCTGGGGTCATCTTCCAGATAATCATGGAACAATCCTGGGCGCCAAAGGGCCTTGCTGGACCCAGGAGACAACAGGAAAGCCAGAGCTAGCAGACACTATTGTGCTGGGCCCACAGTTCCCAGAAACGGGGGGCTGCCTCCATACTTACTGGCAGAGAAACTATTTTAGCTCCTTCTGTGGCTGCCTTCCGGACAAGGTCACAAGCTCGAGTGACATTATCTGATTTGATGGAAGAAACTTGAAGTTGGATGAGGGCCAGGCGGAACACTGAAGATGGAGAGAAAACAGGTGTCAGAAGATCTGGGCGCTGAACTAGAGCAGCAGCTCTCAGCCCGAGGGCACTCTGCCTCCCAGGACACCTGGCAATGTTTGCAGACATTTCTCATTGTCACAACCGATGGGGTGCTACTGGCATCTAGGGGGAAGTGGTCAGAGACGCTGCTAAACATGCCACAATGTATAGGGCAGTCCCTCACAACAAATTATCCTGTCCAAAATGTCAATAATGGAGATGTTGAGAAACCTTGATAGAGCAACAGCCATGGGCAAAGCCCGTGCCAAGCACAAGAACCTGAAGTGAAGTAGGCATGGTCAGCTTCTTACAAATGAGAACATGGCTTGAAGGAAGACTAGGTTTGAATACAGAACTAGTCCTTACTATTTGATCTTGGGCCCTGGCCTAACCCTAACCCAGGTAACTGAGTGCATCCCAGTGCAGGAGGCGAAACCCCACTATGAGCGGGGCAGTGGGTCCACGGGGAGGGGAGATGCCTGTCTCAAGTTCCTCATTACCGGCTGGGACACAATGCCTACGGGGTGAAGTCCACTTGGCTGTTACTGGCTTCCCCTCTCCCCCTTCCCACCCAGAAAGGCAGCTGTCCTGAATCAAGCTTGGGATTGTCTGACATTCTGCAAATCACCCATTCCACAGGGGGACTGCAGCAGGGAAATTCACCGCTGGGGAGTAATAGTCACCTCATCTCCTCGCCTGTAAAATGCAAATACAATGATTCTGTAGGTCCTTGGTTGCCCTGAGAGTCATCATAGTCTAACAATGAAGGAATTACTCAAAGAAATAATAAAATATAGTAAGTGCAAAGACCAACATATAAGCACCTGTGAGGTTTCATTGACACTACTTTGTAAATGAGGAAACAAGAGGCCTGCTGGGGGAAAGGTGCACAAAGTCATTGAACAGTCAGTGGCAGAGCAACAGTCCAAGCCCAAATCTGCAGCTGTAAAACAGGATGGGCACTTCGTTTGTGTGTGGGTTTGTTTTTTTTCGGGGGGTGGGGGCGGTGTTGTCATACAAATTGAAAACACTCCTCAAAGAAGTCAGATGGACACCATTAAGAACCACAGGTCCTAAATCCATCAGCCTCTGCATGCCTGCCTCTTCGAAGATACCAGTCGCATCCAGGGGGCAGTGTGTGAAAGGACTTCTGTATCACCTTCCCGCACAATCATTCAGCCACCACCTTGCATTGCACTCTAGCTTGAAATGAAAAACAAAGGGCACTTCCACAAATCTTACCATCTCATGGGAGCCTCACAGGACTCCCATGGAGGGGCAGTTATGTCCATTTTACAGGTGAAGGAACTGAGGTCCAGAGATTAAATGACTTGTTGGCATGGGAGGCTACTGACTGAGCCAAGACTGTAGTACACCAGGTCTCAAGGCTGTGAGTCCAGAGCACTCCACTTCCTCATGCCAAAGAACCTGGCCCAGGCCTGGGGGCAAACTCACCCCTGGGGCTGACCCAGGGTGGGGATGTGGAGCTAACACGCAATACCCAACCCTGAAGCTCCAATGTCCAGATGCAGAAACTACTTGCCCCGTTTTTTTGCTCAGGAGCGGGCGAGCCCATTGGCGTAGGGGGCGGGGTGCAACGTGGAGCACGTGACCCGGCCCTCCCACCACGCGGCCCAAATCAAACAGGTGCTCGGTTTCACGTGACAGGGCTCAAGCTGCAAAGGATTAGGGCTGCCGTCTTTGCAAAACCCAAGTTCAAAGATCGATCGCAGGTGAGGAGAGTGAAAGCGAGGCCGCTCGGCAGTCCCGCTTCTGGCGCGAAGCCTAACGGTCTCCGCGAGCTACGGCGGGCGGCGGCTCTCCCGCCTGAAGCACCGGACCGATCACGATTACCCGAGGCTTCGCCGAACCCGGTCTCCGAAGGGGCGGGGCTTGCATTTTACACGGCCGCGGGTGAACCTGTCGCGGGGGGCTCTGGAACTCACCTGGCCGCACGGCCTTACGAGGACGCGGGGGAGCGCAGCGGGGTGCCCTTCGCCACCGCGGCCCCGCCGGCGCCCCAGGAAGCCCGGACCCCGGGAGCGCGCCGGCCCGCGCTCCACCTCCCCGGCCCGCTCGCCCAAGCCTCGGGCTCCGAGACACCGGGCCAGGGAAGGCCACGGACGGCGCGGGGGCAGCCCTCGCCCGCGCCGCACCCGAAGCCGCGCTGCTTACCGGCCATGGCGCTCCCTGGAAGCACCTCGCGCGGCCGCGGGAGAGGGGAGGTCTCCGAACCACCCCCCGCGGCGCCGCGAGGGGCGGGGCAAGTCCCCGGCGGAAGGGGCGGGGCGAGCGCGAGGCCCCGCCCCGGCCCCGCCCGCTACCCTGGGGGTCTTCTCGCCGTGCGGCCGGAGCGCCTTCCAGCGCCGACTGCTGATTGCTACACAGGCCGATGACCGCACGGTCCGGGAAGAGGAATGCCACGAAAGGCAAAGGGACAAACCGGGCGACCTGAATCAGGGTGGTGTCTGGTAGATGTTTAACAGCCGGCCTCTCCGAGTCTCGGCAAAAGGACCGACTCTGTTGCTGGCTGGGTTTGCTCTGTGACCGGGGGTAATGCCAGGTGCCGATTGCCTTGGGCTATTTGAACAGCTCGCCGTGACTGCGGTGGGCTTTTCCAGGTTGGTGGAGGCACTCAAGGCGGCACTGGGATCTGACTAATAAGGCAATGAGGGGAAGAGAGCAACTGAGGGTTCAAACTCATCTCAACAATTCGGCCTTCTGATAAACTGAAATCTGTTTGGTAGTACTGTTTTAGAATTTTTTCCATTCATAGTTACTAGCCGGGATTGCTTTTTGATTTTTGTGTTTTGTTTGTGCTTTTGTCAAGTTTGGGGATCAGAAATTATAAAACAAATAAAAACTTGCTATTGTTTTCAGTGCTTTGTAATAGCTTAGGTTATATTGAAATGGCTCTTAGTTTTTAAAGGGAGACTGTAAAAACATTTTGGGACACTTAGAGACATTTAAATATGAACTGGGCATTTGATGCTTTAATGAATTTGTGTGATAATGGTATTGTAAATATGCCAGACAATGCCTTTACTCTGAGGAGAAACATGAAATATTTAGGGGCGGTGGTGCTACCAGGAGACACCGGTGGGGCTCAGGGTTGCCTGTCGCTGTATCCAATTCGGCAGAGGCAGGGTTGAATCATACACAGCGTTTATTGAGAAGGCCAGCCAACCAAGAAGGCTGGGAGCATAAAAGCATCCAAAACCTGTTTTAGGAAGTGGCCTGAGGGAGCGGGTTATATGGGGCAAACTGGGGCTGGGAATGGAATGCAGTCCCGGAAGTCATTCTTTTGATCTTGGTGGCCTGGGGATGTCTCCATAAGGTGAGACCTTCACTTCTTTGATCTTGGTCGCCTAGCAATGTCCCAATTGTAAGGTGATAGCGTTCCCAGCTGCACCACCCCTTAATTGCTTCAGTCTGGGATCAAGGGGCGTGCAGGGTGCAAAGGCCTAGGAGAAAGAAGCCTAAGGAAAACAAAACCTTAAACCCTTGCTTACATATGTATTCTACAATTTTATAAGTAATATAATTATATTTCAGAGTAATTCAGGTGCTCAATCGTTGGACATTATAAGTGCCCCTATCATTTCCCCCTCTGATTAGGTGAATTAGTTGATATCTATCAACCTTATACTAAACCACATCTTATTCTTAAATCTATCATACTGCTGTAGTGCTAGTATCTTTGCTTCTGCCACACGGCGATGACCTCTTCTAGGTCTTATGAATTGACATGCGCTAGAAAAGAGAGGCATACATTGTAGACAACAACACAAAATAAGACAAATGAATATGAACAGTAAAAAGACCAGGGATGCTTCCTTTATCCCAGTCCAACTGGGTAACCACGAGGTCAGGGCAGCAAACTCCTTAGTAAAGCAGCCTTCCCTCTGTGTGACATGGGAAAGACTAGCTTTGACTTTCTGTAACTTACGCTCTATGAGTTCAGAGTTATCAGTTAGACTGAAACAGCACATACCCTTAAAATCTTCACACCTCCAATTGTGTCTGAGTAATCAATGGCGGCTCGATTTTCTAGGACGGCTTCTCGTTTGCCCTAGTTCCTGACCCATAGCCGCTATAGCTTGGCAGGTAAGATTCAGAGCTTTTATCATTGCACACGCCAAATTAGTTACTTTAGTGTCCAATAATTCTACCATTACTGGAGTGACAAATAGAGTTATAGAGGGAGATTCAGCCTGGCTAAACAGATGAACTTCACGTCGCAGTTCTCATCCAGTGTGAGCGCGCGGTGCACTCCCTGAGGATGAGGCTTCTGTGGCAACATTACAATATTAGAGTCAAGCGTCCACTGGTGCAAGGGCCTCCAGCACTATTCATAGGTACATAAGATAAGCTGTCAAACCAGAGCAGGAACCTACCGGGGGAAGGAGAACATGCCCATTTCTACAAGATATAGAGGAATTTTCTTTTGAACAGTTCAATCGCTGCTGAGTTTTCAAAGACAGTTTCCTGGACATCCTATAAATTATACACACTCTCCTATGGAACCCCCCTGCTACTTTAATAGAAAACATAGTATGACCCCTTTCAACAGCAGGGCAATTGGTAGCATCTGGTTCCAATGCAGATGAGTCTCCTGGCACAGTTTTGGCTCTCAACCTTTCCTGAGGCCTAGGTGTTCTCTCTACTAAGAAAAGGTAAGGGAGTCCAAACCACATGACCAGTGATATGCTAGGACAGGCCATCCTGATGGGGAGGTCCCATCCTACCCTATAATTGTCCCTTGCTAGGCACCTGGGGCTTTCCACCCGGATGACCTTCTGTACCTAGCCCCTTGTCCTTGCTCTGCTCATGTCTGTCTGACTGCCTACCACATCCTCCTCAAGGATCTTGGCTCTGAAACATTTCAGAGAAGAGGGGCACAGAGTCTCTTCTTATAGCTACTTCCTGCTGATACAAGTAATAATTTTATACCCAAACAATGCAAAAGTCTCCAGATTTTTAAATGCCGCCACTTAGTTCAAATATCACAAATTGTGTGAGCCACACAAAATGTCCTATTCAGCCTTAAGCAGCCAGTTTGCAACCCCTATTGTTCATTTGTTCAGCAAATAAAGGATGACCACCACTACATGTCAGGCACTGATGTAAGCACTGGGAGACAGTGATAGATATGTCACACCCATAAATAGTAGTTTCATCTAAATTTCTTTACTTTGCCTCTTCACAAATTAGTTGAAAGGAATGTGAAACTTCTAAGAAAATACAATCATAAATCTTGCACTTTGAAAACAGAGTCTATTGAATTAATTTATGAGCTAATTTTAAAAATGTTTTCATTTCCTGCCCTTTTAGATGTAGTTCTATGAGTTTGAACACTTAATAGATTTGTGTAACCACCAGCACAATCAGGGTACAGAACAGTTTGAGCCCTACAAATTCCCTTGTTCTGCTCCTTGACAATCAAACCCTCCCCCCGGCAACCACTGATCAGTTCTGCCTCTATAATACAAATGTAATCATACAGTATGTATTTTGAGTGCTTCTTTCACATGACATTCTGCCTTTGAGATTCATCCACGTTGTTATATGTTACCAATAGCTACTCCTTTTTATTGCTAAGCATTATTACACTGGATGGATGTACGCATCTGTTTATCCATTAACCTACCGGAGGACATTTGGGTTGTTCGCAGCTTTGGGCGTTTATAAGGCTGCTATAAACATTCTTGTCCAGGTTTTTGTGCAAACGTAAGTTTTCATTTCTCTAGGGTAAATACCTACGAGTGAGATTCCTGGGTCATATGGTAAATGTATGTTTAACTTTATAAGGAACTGCCAAACTTGTCTAGAGTGCCTGTACCATTCTGCATGCCCATGAGCAATGTATTAATAATGTTCTGGTTGCTCCACATCCTAACACTTGGTATTGTCAGCTTTCATTTTCAAGTTCAGCTACTCTAATTAGGTGTGTAGTGGTATTGTGGTTTTGACTTGTATTTCCCCAAAGCTAATAATGTTGAATATCTTTTTATGAATGTATATGTCATCTATATATGTATTCTGAAGTACTCTGCCCATTTAATTGGGCTGTTTTCTTATTGAGTTTTGAAAGTCTTCATATATCTTCAACACGAATCCTTTGTTGGGTATGATTTGCAAGTAGCTTTTCCTTCCATTCTATTGACAGTCATTTGCAGAACAAAATGTTTTGAGTCAAATTTATTTTTAAAGTTAAATGGATTGTACTTTTTATATGATATCTAAGAAATCTTGGTCTAACCCAAGGTCATGAAAATTTTCCAACTTTCATCTACTAGTTTAATAGGTTTAAATCTTACAGTGAGCTATATGACCCATTTCGAGTTAGTTTTTGAATGAGGTATGGGATCAGGCTGAGGTATGGGATCAGGCTGAGGTATGCTTCTTTGCATATGGACAGCCAATTCTTTCAACACCATGTTAAAATGATTATCCTTTCTTAATGGAATTGTCTTTGAAGCTTTGCCAAAAAACCACCATTATTTGTGTGGGTCTATTTCTGAACTATGTGTTTTGTGCATCAATATGAGTCTCCTTTTTGCCATCACGTGTCTTGATTACTGAAGCTTTATAGTAAATAATAAAATTGGATAGTGTGTTAACTTTTCAAAATTGTTTTGGCTATTTGAGTTCCTTTGCCTGTCTATGTAAGTTTTAGAATCAGCTTGTCTATATTAACAAAATAATCTTGCTGGGATTTTGACTGGAATTAAATTATACCTACGATTTGACTGGGAAGAACTGACATGCTATTTTCCAACCTATGAACACAGCATGTTCTCCATTTAGTTAGGTTTTCAATTTCTTTATTTTTATATTATTATTTCTATCCTCACCCGAGGACATTTTTTCCATTGCTTTTCAGAGGGGTGGGGGAGGAGAGAGAAAGAAACATCGATGTGAGAGACACACATCCACTGGTTGCCTCCCACAAGCACCCCCCTCCCCCAAAAAGATGCTAATGGTGAAGGTGAGATATTACTTTCATTACACATTCAACCTATGGAGTTGTTTCCCCCAAGTCAAAATAACAAAACACACACAAAAACTGCACCCTGGCCATGTGCCTCAGTGGAGCATTGGCCCACACACCAAAGGGTCTTGGGGTCCGTTCCTAGTCAAGGGCATGTACCTGGGTTGCAGGTTCTATCCTGGTTCCGTCAGGGTGTGTGCGGGAGGCAACCAATCGATGTGTCTCTCTCACATTAATGTTTCTCTCCCCCCCTTCCCTCCCTCCCTTCCACTTTCCGTAAAAATCAATAGAAAAAGAAAATAACCTCAGGTGAGGATTTAAAAAAACACACAAAAAACCCAAACCAAAAACAACTGCCAATCTATGGCTGATTAGTTTAGTATGTTAAAATGTCACACTAAGGAGTTAAAGGTCCTGTGTGAAACATACCAGTGGTAAAAACAGTTGAGTATATCTGTACAAATTTATCATCCCTACTAGAATATGTTTTATTAATTGTGGACAAATGGCATCAAATCTATAGATAGAATTCATTTTCTACCTTAACAAGCAATAGTAATTCCCAGAAAGTGGGTGAAGAAGAGTGGATACTATCCCTTTTCACTCAGTTTCTTTGAGCCTTGGTTTTCTCAACTCGAAAATACAGAGAACACCAGCCTCATAAATTTGAGGCCTCTGCAATCCTGAGTCCCTGAGAGCTGAATATACCAGAGCGAATTCTAGTTCTGTGGCTAGTGAGCTGGGGAAGGAAGACTGAGATACATAAGTGCCTCATAAAATCAAGGAAAAGTTTTTTCACCTAATAGTCATGACTAACTGTGGTGATAACAAACTGAAGTGCAGAGAAGTTAAGAAGTTCCATTTATTACATGTGGCATTTAATGTCATTAGTATTACATTATCTCTTCCCCTGTCCCCCTCTAAATGAACAGAAATAGGCATCTAATACTTTCAAACCTGAAATCTGAACATTTAAATTCCACTGAAAGGATAGCCCTCGATTTTCTAATTTTTTGGTACCTATAGAGATTTACAAATGAGGGAAAGGGAGAAAAAGAGAGAGACGATGTCATTAAGAACAAAGTTTTGAGCAAACTGTACTGGTTTATTTACAACTGTAATTTATAAACATTAACACAAACATCTTTACATTAATATTGTGTAAAAAGTCCCATAGCTGAAATGGGCAAAAAAATGAGACTTCAGGACATTTCTAAAGGGAGTGCCAAGAAAAGGAAAAAAATGCAAAATAACAGTTGTGGGGAGAGTTATAAATATCAATTATTGCACCAGGAGCAATTTCATGCACATGTCTTCAACCACTCAAGTAAACTTTTAAATATTAGAATAAAATACGGTGACCTATGCTGCCTTTTATTCACTTGATTTCCATTAAGTAAATTAAAATAACTATCTGCAAACAGGATATGTCTAAATATCTCTCCTATCACCCCTTAGAGATAATCCATCTCACTTTAAGATGCGGAGACTGAAAGGACTTGCTAGTTCCCAGACAGATTTCACAAGTTATTCCATGTCCTCAAATGTGTTTCTGGATGTCTCTTACCTAATGTGTCTAATACGGACCTCAATAAAGTTGAGGAAGCTGTAAAATAAAGCAGATCACTTTACAGTTTTGTCATATTAAGAAAATAAAGAGTTTCAAACCACTGGAATTTTAGTAACACAAGACAAAAACCAAAGAAAAATGTCAGAAAGTGATAAAAGCAACTATAGTTTATACAGTTCTCTGATTATTTGGCTTTTATTTAAGTGGATATTTGTGGTCACAGACCATAATCTCACTGAGGATCAATCAGTGTGTGTGCTCAACACCTGTCTTAAATATCCTAAATCAAATATTCCATTTGTAATAAAGACCAATGGCATTTGTACAGATACAATTCTGTCCTCAAAATGTTAACTGTAACCTTAACATACTTATATTGCTTTTAACTGCTCCATAGAAACCATCATGATGAGTTTAGTATCTGAAGCACTTCGTGTTCAAATTATTGGTTAATGGTGCAAAGACGATGTTTGAAAATTGATGTTTCAACATTTCACTGGCTGGACTGAATTTCTGAGTTGGCTGAATTCTCTAATTAAAAAGATTTCGCTCTTTTTAAGAACAGAAACAGCAACCTAATTATTAAGCTATGTAATATTTTTTAGTTTCTGATACTGCTCAGTGGGTAAAACCAAACGTGGCAATTAAAAGGGTCTCTTCAACTAATTCTATCTCTAGTTTTCAGTGAAGACATTGCAAATATATATGTATATGGTTGTTTTTTAATCTGAAAGTGATGTATGTTCCCTTAAAACAGCTCTTCAAAACAGAACTGCATTCTGCTCCCTTAGTTCATAAGGGCACAGGGTCAGTTACTTCAAAGTCATTTAGTAACTGACTTTTATAATTAACCATTTTAGAAAACCAAAAAGAAAATTAAAAAAAATTAACTGTCCAGAGATTGATTATAATAATTTAAACTTTTAAGACCTGCTATTCAAGCATTCCCATAAGCAAATGAAAGGTCTCCAGTTAGTATTCAGTTAGGAAAATGTCCATGTTTCTCTTGGTTGCCTTAATTTCTTTTGAAATAATTTTCTTTTATATATTAACTTTCCAAAGCATCCAACACTTTCATGATCTGTTGTTTTATGGCTTTGGTAGCATCTCCCGCATTTGGAATCAAATACCTATGGGGAAAAATATATACATATTAATACAGAGCTTTCCCTTTAGAACTCAGCCTAGGTGTCACTTCCAATGGGAAGCTTTCCCTGACGTACAAAGTCAGCAGAAATGCCCTCCTCTGTACTCCCCATAACTTATATTAACATATACTCAAAAGCATATTTGGAAAGAAAAAATCTAAATGCTAAGCAAGGTGATTTTCTGTGTAGCGTACAGCAAGGTGGAATGAGCTGCAGATCAGGAGTTAAAAGGGCTACATTTGGTTTTATCACAAGTAGGTGTGAAGATCTGGAAGTCATTCAATCCCTCTTGGCTTCACATTTTTATTTATAAAATTAAATATGGCTTAGTTTCAGGATCAGTGTGCTTTATGGCCCTGGTGCCATTCCATGAACTGTTTGTCACTGGTCCATAATGAGACAAGAAAGAGCTTATACCAGATTGTAAATGAATTACACCATTCAGCACACTGCTTAGGTTCACTGACACCTTTTTAAAACAAGAATTTGATGAAAGTAAAAACATTGCCTTACATTCTGAGGCACCCTTCTTATCTGATTGCAAACCAGCATTTAGTGCAGCACAGGTATAGATTATTCTTAAAGGCCCTTCTGTCAAAAAGTTTATTTAATATGCTACAGCACCTACTAAAATTATGTGCTAATGGCTAAACCACAGATGACTAAGGATTTGGAAGAAAAAGACAGCAAAGAGTATGAATAAAAGTGGTTCAAGTACCCTCTTCCCCCAAACAGAGAAACCAACCATGTTTAATAATGAACTAATTCAATAATTCAGACAATATCATCCTCAGAAAATCTTACCTTTCAATTGCCAAGATTTCTATTCCTGAAGCACTGCTGTTTCCATACTTGAAGGTAATTAGGTCAGGATGTTTCTTTTTGGATGTAATTTTAACCACAGAATTTAGTGCTTGTCGAGACTGTATATAAGCCAATCCTTTCCGTGAAAGAATTTCCCTTAAACAGTACATATGTGTTGCAGTAACCAACAGGTGACTTGAGAGGGCAAAAAAGGCATTAAAAAACAAAAAGAATGTTTTTAAAATGTCATTTAAAATAGCTCTTACTTCAACAGTCCCAATTATAAAAAATGTTCAACTCCAGATGAAATTACTTTTGAGTTAAAAATACAAAGGTTCACTATAAACAAATAAGCTACCTAATAAAAGCTTTTAATTTCTTACCCTTATGTTTTATTAACAGATAATCCTGATAACATTTTATAAAAAGTACAATACAATTAAAATAATAGATTTAAAGTAACAGATTTTTAGAATCTATTCTATATGGTATATAAAATATGCTACCTCTCATACTTTAACAGTAATGTATATATTCATAAAGTATTCTCATTCAACATACCATAGCATATGCCTAATATCAAAGACCACTAAGCAATAGTTGGGCTGCCTTACATATTTTATAATATTCTGTAACTGGATCCTGAAGACAAAATTGGCACAGAATTAACACTGCCCTGCCCCCCACCTTGTGTCTCAGCTCACTTTTATTACAGTAATAATACTCATACATGTTAAGGTAATACAATAAGAAAAAATATCAGATAAGCCCAGAATGTGGGACATCTGGCCAAACAATAGGCCTTCACGCAAAGGATTTACTCATCATGAAGAAAGGGGGGAAAGCAGTGGTGTGGGCTATAGTACTATGTATCTGGGTGAGATTAAATAGATACAATAGGCAAATACAGTGTGTGAACCCTGACTGGATCCTGGATCAGGAAGTACAAACAAAGACTATAAAAGATACTTTGGGGGCACTCTGAGAAATTTAAGTATATGGTCTATATGTTGAATCATGTTGATTTTTAAGGTTTTTAAAGGTGATAATGCTATTGGAGCTGTGAGATTATCTTGGGAGATTTATACTGAAGTGTTTAGGGGTAGTGTCATATCTGTAACCTGCTTCTGAATGGTTTGACAAAAGGGAAGTTCATGTGTACATGTGTATGTATATACATACATAAACAGAGATGGGATAGTGTGAAAAGAAGTTAAAACTTGGTGAATCTGCCCTGGCCGGTTTTGCTCAGTGGTTAGAGCATCAGCCTGTGGACTGAAGGGTCTGGGTTTGATTCCAGCCACAGGCACGTACCTCGGTTGCAGGCTCGATCCCCAGCCCAGGTCGGGGTGCACGCAGGAGGCAACCAATCGATGTGTCTCTCTCACATCGATGTTTCTCTCACCCTCTTCCCTTCCACTCTCTCTCTAAAAAGCAATGGAAAAAATATCCTCAGGTGAGGATTAAAAAAAAAAAGCTGGTCAATCTAAGAGAGGCTTATAAAGGTGTTCAATGAACCGTTTCTTTTTCTGAAAAGAAAGCTGGCTTTGCCCATTTCTTATAAATTTTTTTTTTTTTAAAAAGGTGTTCAATGTACTGTTTCTTCAACATTTCTTGTTTAAATTTTTCAAAATAAAAAATTACATGAAAATATTTCTAAAAATCAAGACATAATATACATATTAATGGAGGGAAATTATATCTTATTGTATTTGGATAAATAAAATTTCTTCTGTAATTCAGTTTTATATTATTAACTTCCCTAAATTCAATTTTACTTCTGAAGACAATTTAAAAGTACCTGGGAAACATGTGTCCACTTTCTTTCACTTCTTTACAAGGGAAATGATGCTTGATGTCTGGCTTGTTTATCCAAGTCTGAATGTTTACAACCTCTTTTCTGTCATCATCTGACATGGAAGAACTGTCAATTTCATCTATAAAGAATTTAAAGTGTTAAAAGTGAGCATTACCAACTTTGATACATTTCTTAACAGCCTGAAAAACAATTTCAGTAGTACTTTGAACACACGGTTGAAAAAACCCCTAATCAATTCTAATCCTGCTACTTTATTTCCTCCTTATGCTACTGTTACTAATACAGGAATATTGTTATGAAAAGTCACTTTATATGGTAAGAAAGAGTGAGGTGAAAATACTGAGAATACACTTTTAAAAGATTAAACTATCTGAGAAATTTAAACTTTTTTGATTTAGATATAACTTTGAATTCTGACTAGTCTATAGAGAGATAGCTGAATTGTCCAACAATAATAAGCACCTATCTAGGGGGCAAAATTAGCAGAGTTCTTTCTCCTGCTGGTTCCTGATTTTAAGGAAATAACACCACAAAAAAAATCCACCCTGGGATAGATAAGTAAAAATCTATGTGCTTTCATGAGAGAAATAGACAACATTCTAATTATTTTGTTCTTCTCATTTATGAAAGGGAAATTACAGTCCCTAGGATTAATTATACATATTAGTCCCTTTGCTTTTTAAGAAATACTTCAAAATATAAAGACACATAATGAAAAAAGGAAATCTCACATATCTAAACACTTCTAGCTTAAATTAAAAAGTGAAGCCCTCACATATCTCTCCCCAATCACATTCCCCTTCCCTTTCCATCTGACTAAGAAACACTGACTATCTGAATTTGGTGTTATCAATTCCATACTTTAACTATATTTGTATATAGTTAGTCTTTAACTATATATGAATATCCCTAAAAAATATAGTGTTTTGTATTTTAAGTAAAATTTATATAAATAGTAGACTGTTCAACTGTATTCTCTAATGGCTACCCTACTCCCAACATTATAAAATTTATTTATGCTGATACACACAGCTCTCATTTTCTCATTTTCATTACTGTGCAATTTTCCATAGTGTAAATACGTGTGTGTATGACATATGTAAATATACCATAATTTGTTCATCCATTTGCCTCTCCCCTTTGTCATGGAAAGTGTCAAGATATTCAGGGACAGATACATAACGGGAAGATGGCAACAGAGAAGGTGGGGGAAAGGAGCAAAAGAAACAAATTAGAAACAGCAGATAGAAAATCACATTTATACACGATCTCACTCATATGTGGAATATGATGAACAAAATAAACTGATGAACAAAATAGATCCAGAGACATAGAAGCATGGAACAGACTGAGGGATCTCAGAGGGAAGGTGGGGAGGGGGTATGGGGAGTGGGTGGGGAGAATTTGATCAAAGAACTTACATGCATAAATGCATAATCCATGGACACAGACAGTAGAGTGGGCAAGGCCTGGGGGGGGGGATGTAGGGTGGAGGGGATCAATGGAGAAGAAAAAGGGGATATGTGTAAAACTTTCAACAATAAAGTTAAATTAAAAAAATAATAATAAAAAAGGCAAAAAAGAAAATTTTAATTTACCTAAATGTAAGTTTTCTGGAACGTGATTTTGTAATATAAGATTAAAATGTCAACTGTGATCTAGTAACCGGTAACCTAGTAATCTTACTGCTAAGAATTCACCCTCTGGATATACTTGCAAAAGTTCATTTTCATACATGTATAAAAATATCCGTTGCCATTTGAAACAGGAAAAAACTGAAAAACTACCAGTGTCAATGGGAGAATATTGATTAAATAAATTATGGTATGTTTATATAAATGAAACATAACTGAGGAGGTATATGGGCTGAGATGGAAAATATGCAACATGTGTTACTGAGTGGAAAAAGCAAGGTGAGATTTGGGAGTTTTTCATATTTTATACATTTACATACTGTTTTATTTTTTCTAACTCAATACACATTTTAATATAAATTATGATTACTTAACTAGGATAATCTGGCAGAGATATTATGAACCAAAGTAATAAGCTATTTTTAAAAATATAAAGACAACTAACCACACAGAGGTTGACAAATTTCCCTGACACAATATCTCCATCTTGTGGCCCTTTAAGATATTGCCTCTAGTTTCAAAAGGCTCTTCAGATGTCTGTTTTGGAATTCCCTAAACTTTGGTCCCACAACTCTCAGTCTCCTAGGTGGGTGGATCAAGGGGGTTTAAATCCAACCCCACAGATTTCAGTACTATTTGCACACTGATGATTCCCAGATTATCACCAGCTCAGACTTGTCTCCCCAGTGAAAGACTCTTATAACTGGCTACTCAACTTGGATTTCTAATAGGCAGAACTTAAGATGTTTAAAACCAAACTCTTAATAGAAAAAAGTCTTCAGTCTCTCCTACAGAATCTCAGTGTCTTCTTTTTTAAGAGTAGTTGTTTTCTAGTCGCAGAATAATCTCTCTAGTCACTCCTGGCGCCCGAGGAGAAGTCTTTAGTAAGCGTGTTACTGCACCTGTGTCGTACTCTTCTTCATCCCCAATGCTGAACACGGGCTTCACACCGCGGTAAGGCTTGCCCACTCTGTCACTGCTGCTCACATGCCTAAGTTCAAAGAATTTTAGGGGGCAAATAATCACTTAAGAAGTTATCGAAGATTTTCACCAAATATTATTTGAATATTCAAACAAATATAAATGTTCTTTGTCCGCCCACGTACAACCCAGTTTTAGGATAGCTGTGTTAAGGAAATTGAAACAAGATAAGGAAATATGTTAGCAAAAGTGGCAAAAGGACCTGGTGGCTGAATGCTTTCAAATCTGTAAAAATTAAATTTGAAAAAAATTTAATATTCATATTAAAACCAAGGCTTGCCTGGCCAGAGTGTCTCAGTGGGTTGAGGGGTGACCTGTGCACGGAAAGGATGCCGGCTCAATTCCTGCTCAGGGCACATACCTGGGATGCAGGTTCAATCCCCAGTTGGGGCACATAGGGAAAGCAACAAATCAATGTTTCTCTCTCCCCCCCTTCTTCTCTCTTAAGCATGCCCTCAGGTGAGGATTAAAAACAATGCCTAGACCAGCGAGGCTCAGCAGCTGAGCATCAACCTATGATCCAGCCCGATCCCCGGTGAGGCACATGCCTGAGTTACAGGCTCAGTCCCCAGTGGGGGGTGCAGGAGGCAGCTGATCAGTGACTCTCACCATTGATGTTTCTCTCTCTCCCTCTCCCTTCCTCTCTCTGAAGTTAATGCTTAAACCTGTGTGGCCTAAGAGAAGTTACTAAACCTCTCTGGATTCTGTTTCTTCCCATTTTTTATTATTGTTACTTTTGTTTTAATAGAAACTAAGATTCTACTTCTTATACATAAATGTAAGTAAGCCATGAAAATGAATCTGGTTTTCTTCTTCAAGTGAAAGAAGCCTAACAATATGTAAACTCAAAGTTGGTTAGCTCTGCAAGTATGACCTCTCTTTTTAATATAAAAATTTAGCCTCATTACTTTGCAGGTAATCTCAAGTGAACCAAGTAAAATTAAAGTATTTCAACAAAATACTACGTGTTTCGGGGGAATAGGTATTGTATTATTTGTAGGATAAAGTATGAAAAAGACTTGGGGCTTTTTTTTCTTTGGCATGTATCAAGAGAGTCCAAAGTGTAAAAAAGATCAAGTTATATGTCTTTACTTAGTCTCAGAATTCAATTCTTCCAGATGCTGGAGAGCAAATATGTATTTGAAATAATTTCCCAATACATTTCATTAATAAAAATCTTATGACAAACTAATTTCGTTGAAAGATGCTTAAATCTTTACTCCTTCTAAAACAATATTCCTCAACAGAAAATCAATGAGCATTGAGTGTATAACCAGACACTTTTGGGGAATTATAAGCTAGGTTAATCAATACATAGTTTAAATTTTGATTAAGTTAAAACCACAAAATCATTTTGATTCCATATTAAAATATCTAATGTAAAATATCCTGTGAATTATCAAACTATTCTCGTTAGAAAAATATTCAAAAACCTATGAAACTCAGATTCAGCTTTTTTACAAAAGGCAAAGACAAAGATAGTAACTTTATCTAAAAATATTTTAGTGCCATCTAGATTATAAACTCATGAGACTTAAATTATTGCTTCTATCCTAATAGTAAAGCATAATTAAACTACCTACTATAACATAGAAAGTAATAAAGATGATGTTTATAGTGAATGCTTGAACCAGAGGCGAAGTGTGAAAAGAAAGAAAAAAAAAAAAGCTGTTCACTATCAATCTAGATTTATAATACAATGGAGCTTTTATAAACAAGATTGCTAAAGATTACTGAGATGGTTCTTGAAAGACTGGCTAAAAATTAATAAAATCCAATAGATGGACCTTATATATTTTTAAAGCAGTATATCTATTCTTTCTTAGCAAAAGTAGTAACAGAAACATCTACAAAATAGTTTGACCAGGTTTTTACTTAATTTGCTAAGCTCAGGAAAAGCTAATGTTTCATTCTAACATTTCACTAAATAAAATTAGACCAATTCAATGGTTGTATAAGAGAAATAGAAACATGGTTCACAACCATTATAATTTTAAAAGATACAATTTAATAGTCTTAGATAAAATTAAAACAGAAGCCCTGTAACTGGCACTGTGAACGAACAGTCACAGCAAATAAAAACTCTCACCAGTAAGTTGAGAGTAAACTATTGTTTCTAAAAGGTCAAGAGTACATTGTTCCAAAGCTTAACTTACATTCAAAGTATGACAAGATTTTCTTTCAAAATGTTCATAAGTATTGCGATAATTGATATTCTAATTTAAATTGCAGAAAAAGTCTATGAGTATAAAAACTGTAAGGTCATATAGAAGTATTAAGTAATTAAAGTTCTTTCGCTCATCCTAATTGAAGACCCTGTCAAACTTATGAAATCTAATGACAAACACCCCTTCTCATTGGGGCAGAGAAGAGATGGATTATACATTGACATGTTCATCATGACTTAATTTCTTTCAATGAAAACCAAAGGTAGAACTCTAGAACTGTGGTTCTTTGGAACTAATTTATATATTAAGTCACCAACCTAAATACATATATCTTATTAAGCAAAATCCAAAATATTGTAAAATGACATAATGTACATGAATTAACAAAATTCTTGAACCATGAATTGTGCCTTTTTCTAGGTACTATAATTTTCTCTACTGTTAGGGTAGGACATAGAAGTAAATGATATCCAAAGCTAAATACCCTGCCAACTCTGAGCCACTTATTTTCTTTGTTTCACCTTCCTCTGTCTCAGAATAAAAGTTGCAGGTTTATGAATTTCTTGGGTATGAATGTACTTGACTTTCATCTGAGGAATGGGAGATACAAAGAAGCATGCAAGAAAAAAAACTTTTTAATGACCAAAGCTAAAAACAAAAAGAAATCAGCATCACATGTACTCCTAAAAGCAGAATGAAGCAAGTTTAGCATTTGAAACAGCTACATGAATTTTAGCCAAGACAGTATGAGGCTTATAGACAGTATGAAGCATGCTGAAGGAAGGGGATGGTCCAGCAAAGCTGCTCTACTCATCGGCTTACCGCTCTGTACACGTTCTGTCTGGCCAAGGAAGATTGAAAGACATTCTATAGCAAATTGAGGTAGAGGACAGAACAAAATGATTACAAAAAACACAACAGCTTTGAAACAAAAATATAATCAGTTTTTCTAACCCAGAGTGTATATTATAAAGAAAATGTTTCAATCATACAAAGAAAAGTGAAGGGGGGAAAAAAAGCCCATTTCAAGTGATTCTTTAACAAAGACAAGTCTTTTCTATTTAGAATTATCACTAGTTCATTTAAAAATAAAATTAATGCATTTTAAAATAAAAATGTTAATGTTCATGCTACAAAATGTAGTATTATTACTGTAATTCAGAATGCACTAATTAAAAGTAAAAATGTTAGAGGCTTTTGAGAACAGACATATACTTTAACGAGCAAAAAAAAATCTTTCATGATAAAACACTTTAATATTATTATCAGTTGATGATTTTAGATAGGATACAATTTTTTGGATTAGTGGAAACAACTTATTCTCTTCTTTACTATTTACAAAAATACATTTAAATGGGAAAAAATGTATTTTTGTATGTGTATGTACTATATACTTAAAGTGACAAATTGTAAATTCCTGACATTCAGTTCTTAAAGTCAAATATTACAACTTTCCCAGGATACTGCAAGTAAAACATGAGAGTGAAATTAAATACTATAACACATTTCTAAGATCAAGCTTGCTTAGAAACAAATTCTCCACTGAATTATTAGGTTAGCTTTGAATTCTAGGAACAAGAAAGATCAATTAGACTAATGTGTGGACAAAAAATACATTGTGCACTCACAGTTCCAGTAAGAAACACTATAACAGATAAACTTGCTTATTATTTGCTGGGTATGTCCTTCATTTGTAAATCATGGGGAAATAAGGGTCACTTATATTCTGTGAACAAAATTCTAAGAAGATCTGAACTCCTAAACTTAAGAAAATGGATTTCTGCTAATTATTTAGCATGACCAAATTTCTAGGTTTTAAATTCCTGAAGCAGAGGAAGAGGGTTCTTGCTGTGAGATTACTCCATTTAGATGACTCCCATCCATCTGGCATGTGGGAAGCAGCTACCGTATGAAGTGTAAAACATAAAATGACATTTGGGTATTTTTTTAATAAATGGCATGAAAGGGCAGAATTACTTGCACCTTATTCTGAGCACTGGGGGGGAAAAAAGCAATTTGTAGACAAATTTTACAGCAATAAAGCACATCTCACAATTATAATGAAATCTGAAACCATCTAATAAAAAATGTACTTTATGATCCTTTTCTAGAACACAGTCAACTCAAATAATAATTTACTGTAAGATACTTTTCTTTAGTTTTAATTACTCATCATAAACTCATATCGTACAAGCAACTCACCGATCTACAGGAGCCGATGTATTCTCAATAAAACTGATAACTTTTTCCCTGACATTAACGGATTTTGTCTTCAAAGCAATAGTCATTTTATTTACTAGTGATTTCATTCCTCTATCATTTAAGCCATTAGAAGATTCACCCTGAAAAAAAAAAAAGAAATTTCTAAAGAACTGTTCTCCAAATGATTAGCAGATACACTACTGCTAAAGGTTACCTAGATGTCATGGACTGAACTGTGCTCCTCTCTCTTCCTTAAGTTCCTATGTTAAAGTCCTAATGCCCAGTACATCTCAGAAAGTGACTGTATATGAAAATAGGGCCTATAAAGAGGTAATCCAGTTTAAATGAGATCATATGAGTGGGCCCTAATCCAATATAAGTGGTGTCCTTACAGAAGACGGGGAGATATTGGGGTGCACCTGCACACAAAAAAGGCCGTGTGCGGACACAGCAGGAAGGTGGCATCTGCATGCCAGACAGGCCTCAGGAGAAATCAAACCTGCCAACACTTTGATCCTGAACCTCTAGCCTCCAGAACTTTGAGGAAAAAAATTTCTGTTGTTTAAGCCCCATAGTCAATTGTATTTTGATATGGCAGCCCTGGCAAACTGGTATACTAGGTGAAACCATTAAATGAGGATATATATTGCACATATAAATGTGTAGAGTGTGAAATTAGCTTCCTTATTCAAAAGCAATCAAGTTTTTGAGCTTTCCTTAACTCAGATTAGTCTATAAAAATGAGCGAAAGCATCGTCCCATGCACCAAAAGGTTGCTGGTTCGATTCCCGGTCAGGGTGCATGCCTGGGTTGTGGGCTCAATCCCTGGTAGGGGGTGTGCAGGATGCAGCTGATAATGGTATGCTTTCACACTGATGTTTCTATCTCTCCCCCTTCCTCTCTCTCTGAAATCAGTTTTTTTTAAAAACATGTCCTTAGGTGAGGATTAAGAAAAATGAAAATGGCAAACGTTTATTAAATAAATGGTGATCTCACATGAAGAACTCTTAGAGAATTTGAAAACTTAATTCTCAGAGAAGCCTTATTTGCTGATAATTTGACAATAATTTGCTTTGACTTACAGAGCTGAAGATAAACCTCAATTAATACATCTAATAAGTTATAATTTTATCATAACTAATAGGTAAGTGACAGGTGCTACACCTTACATTCACCTGCACATTTAACCCTCATGTCATCCTTATGAGGAAAGTTCTGTTATTTCCATTTGAACTGCACAGATGAAGAAACCAGGGGGCAAAGATCTTACTGAAGATCATGAAGAAAATAAATCGTAGAGATAAAGCCTGAACACCCAGGTATGTCCTACCTATAAGCCGAAGCTAGTAACCATCCCTCTGTACTGCAGTTTTCCTTCTATTTCTGTTTTAAAGAACAATTATTAGGTAGATGAGGACTACTTGTTAAAAAAATGATTTATGACACCTAATTTGACTGAAATTAAATACTGAAAGAGTACAAAATATTTATTGCCCAAATATTTCCAAAATAGAACAGAAATATGAATTTATCCAATACAGCAAAATCCTGCAGTAATGTACTTCTCAAAAACTAAACATTAAACTAATGGGACTGGCAATGGGTTCCTATTTTTCTCTGTGTGACCTATTCTCAAATATCGGTAAACAAAAGTTCTAATCTAAGTTTGTGGTGGGGAGGAGTAGACATGACATGTAGGAAATTCGACCACTGGCCTCAGTATTATCCTGGCCCAAGCTGATTGGGAGGTTCCTAGAATAAGCTCACTTGAGATAGCCAGCTCATCATAAAACTCAGAATTATCTCCATGGATATTTCAGCTAGAGCAGAAAACTGTCACAAGGTGATACCAAGCTGCAGCGGGACAGGGAGAAATGTGAATTCAGCAGGGAGACCTCCTGCACTCTAGGCTCGTAGCCGTGCGGACCTGCTCCATCATTTCATTAACCTCACAATAACATGACTCCTCACTGTATGTGTTTCGGCATTTATATGAATGTGGTGACATATTTGACACATACACTTACATCAACAGAAGAACTGATACTGCTCCTTGAGCCTGAGGTACTAGCAATCCAATGGCCATATCCACTTTCTGGTCCATCCACATTAATGTCTGCTAAATGCTGCTGCAGTGCTTAAAATAAACAAGAAGAAAAACAAAGCCTGACAAATCAAGCCCTTTTGGGAAGATTCATTATGAGAGAAGTGTAATAAACATATCATGGCTAAATGAAAAAGGATCCATAATCACAGGTATTTCTTTCTGCACCTCTGAAAAGGAGTAAAGGGCTCCAAGCCACAGACAGGCTTCCCCTCCTCTTCTCCTTCCTTCTAATGCCCTCTGCACACATATTACTTTTCTTTTTTTTTTTAATCCTCACTAGAGGATATTTTTCCCATTGCTTTTTCAGAGAGAGTGGAAGGGGAAGAGAGAGAGAGAGAGAGAAACATGGATATGAGAGAGACACATGGATTGGTTGCCTCCTGCTCGTGCCCAACCAGGGCTGGGGATTGAGCCTACAACGGTGGTATACGCCCTTGGCTGGAACTGAACCCAGGACCCTTCACATGGGCTGACGCTCTAACCACTGAGCCAAATCAGCTAGGGCCACATATTACTCTTCTTAATTGACCCTAAGGGTGACAGTAACTGTATATATAGACTTGATATTTTCCTTTTTGGAAGGTAATCTTTCAAGTATTAATAGATAACCTCAACAACATTTTTTAATGACATAAGATTAATAGAAAACCTATTGTTACACTTGAAATGAATACAAAATAATACTGAATGCAAATAATAAATTAAAAAAAAAAAAAAGGGAGCCCAGCCAGTGTGGCTAAGTGGTTGAGCATTGACCTATGAACCACCAGGAAGTCACAGTTCAATTCCTGGTCAGGCACATGCCCAAGTTGTGGGCTTGATTCCCAGTAGGGGGTGTGAAGGAGGCAGCTGATCAATGACTCTCTCTCATCACTGATGTTTCTCTCTCTCTCCCTTCCTCTCTCTGAAATCGATAAAAAAATATTTAAAAAAAAATCAATTAACAAATTAATTTTAAAATAGAAAGAAAACCTGTGGTGGCTAATGTTTTATCATAAGAAGACATCAATTAATCTTTGCCATAATTTTTAAAAAAGCAGTCTTAGGCATTAACTGCTACGGAAAGAGGTTTTTCTTGGAAAATAAATGATTCATATCTTAAGGCCAATACTTGCTTAATACTATTTAATAAAATAACCCCTTTTGTAGATCACTCTATGTACGAGCCTCAAAGATAGTTAATTAACAGGCCATTATATATGGGAGATAATAATAAATCCTTGCTAATGTCAACAAAGACCAAGAGAAAATAGGTCCTAATCTCCCAAAAATTCTAAGTTATAACATAACATAATTACCACTTTTTTGTGGTGGGAATAATTACGATCTTGTCTCTTTGCCAGTTTGATGATTACAATACAGTATCACTGTCTATATTCACTTCACTGTACTGTACATTAGTACTCCAGGACTTATTTACTAGTTGCAAGTCTGTCCCCTTAAGTAATCTCTTGTAAAAAACAAAAACTCTAAATCTTATCACTATGACCTAATTCTTCATAAATTCTTAAATATTTGCCTGCACAGATTTTGTCAATTATTTTACTACCTGGATTACCAGATATCAGTGTGTAGATTTGAAAATATCAGCTTATTTGTTCTATTCCACATCAGCTTATTTGTTTTATTCCACTGAGCCAACATTCTTTTTAGCAGCTAATACCTTCAAGTAGTTCAAAAGTAAAATGAAAACAAGACAAATTTAAAAAGCAAAAGTAGACAGAGTATACAGTGAAAAGTATTCTTCCTGCTCACTTCCTACAGGCAAATCATGTGGACAGTTTTTCATGCATCTTCACAATATTTTTTGCAAATATATGCTAATTAAACACATCAATTTATAGAGTCTTCCATTAAATATTTATTTATTTCAATTGCCTTTTATATTTGTCTGTTATGTCCTGCTAGCCTTGGTCTTTTCTGAAAACCCTGAATGACTAAAGAGAGAATATACCCATTAACTAACTTGGTTACTACAAATCAGCTCTGATGATAATATAATTTCCACTGAAAAGTGGAGCAAAGGGATTAATAAATTAAAATCTTACCCATAAATCCTCCATTGGCAATGCTCACATATTCTTTGTTTTTCTGTAATGGAAAATAAAATTTAAGTTATGCCAAAATGCAATTTAATTAAAACTTCTGATAATTCTGTAAAAATTGACAAATGTAACATAAGGTTATATGCTAACATTCTCGACTTCGGCACAGAGGGGTACATATATCTACCTTGTGTATTGTAAGGTCTGGTGCTTTGGTGGGAAGAAAGGAACAACCTCATGGCTCTAATAAGACTAATTTTATTTGTGTTATAGTTCCAATAGTGCAATAAAGTCAAATCAAAATCAGTTAAATTGTATTTTTGGATATAATTATAGTGTTTTTAAAAAGTTTTAAAAGAAATATGAAAGCAAATATTACAGCTCATTATGAAAAACATGACGGATTACAAACTACTAAACATTAATGGATTTAAACAATGATAAACAAAGATACAAAAAAGAGAGATAACTGGGGAGTATTTTTCTCCTGATGTAAGTAAACACCACCCTGGACTTCCTCTCTCCCCTCAAAGTAATTTGATCAAGTCTCTAGATCTAAGTTAATTTCCAGTTTACAGAAAATACCAAGGACAGAACCTGATGAACGACACCATGAGAATGCAATCAGCAAAAATCCAGGTTGTGGGAACTCTGTAAGATGAAGTAACCTTTTTTTTCCCCCCTCAACAAATACATGAAAGGAAAAGTACTATGAAAGAGGACATATAAATCTATAAATTTAAAGACTTAAAAAGATTTCATCCAAGTGCAATGTCTTGTTTTGGATCCTGGGAAATTCAGGAAACCTGAAAACTAGGTTCTTTTTTATGATCAAGTGTAATAATAATAATGTGATTATGTCTTTATAAAAAATGTATAGGGTTCAATTCTCCCCACTTTTAGATTTGTTTGAAATTTTCTATGATAAAAATTGGGAGGAAAATTTCTAAAACCACATCAAGAACTTGAATTATAAAAATAAAGTTCACAATATTCGAAATTCTTGCCATTGGACAGCCCTCACAATAATATATAGTTCATATCAGAGCATGTTTAGAATAGGACGATTAAAGTTATAAGTAAAATGAGTTTGAGTCCCAATTTGTTACTCTGTGTAAGTTTCTAAAACTTTTTTTTTTAAATCCTCATTGGAGGATATTTTTTTCTATTGCTTTTCAGAGAGTGGAAGGTGGATAGAGAGAAACATCGATGTGAGAGACACATCGATTGGTTGCCTCCCTTGCATGCCCAGACCAGGGCTGGGGATCAGCCTGCAACCCAGGTACGTGCTCTTGACCGGAATCAAACCCAAGATCTTCAGTCCACAGGCCGAAGCTCTAACCACTGAACCAAACCGGCTAGGGCCAAAAACTTTTCTTTAACAAGGTACAAAATTATCTTACAATCTCTCCCCCAAATACCTCGCTACTTCTCTCATTTTGTCTTTCAAGGAGTCTATCTTTTAGACTAATTTCCTCAAACCTGATTCCTAGTAAATACAGTATGAAGAGAGAGGAACCAAACTGAGTGGCTCATGCAACACCATGCCATTGTCTTTCTGATTCCAGGGTTATGCAAAATGAGGACTTTAAT
This sequence comes from Miniopterus natalensis, assembly GCF_054644295.1. Lineage (NCBI taxonomy): Eukaryota > Metazoa > Chordata > Mammalia > Chiroptera > Miniopteridae > Miniopterus > Miniopterus natalensis. Next base: position 27,588,393 of record NC_142086.1, read on the forward strand.
GTGTAAACTACCAAAGAATACTTAATAAATGACTATTTTTTAAATACAGTTTTATTTATTTATTTATTGGTTTTAGAGAGAGAGGAAGGGAGAGGGAGAGAGAAAAACGATGAGAGAGAAATATCAATTGGCTGCCTCCTGCACACCCCCCACTGGGGATCAAGCTTGCAACCTGAGCTTGTGCCCTGACTGGGAATTGAACCAGCGACCTCTTCGTGCATGGGACGATGCCCAACCAACTGAGCCACACCAGCCAGGGCTAAACAACTATTTTTATAAAGAAAGAACCATGACTGAGTGAGGCTTTGTAGGGAAGGGAGGGAAATAGATTGCATAATGTCACAAATGCAGATTAGTTGCACTGAAGACAATATTCAAACACACACAAAAAGGGTGGCTAAGTGTCATGAATAAATACGCATGTATATTTATTCAATTTCAAAGTGAATATATTAAAATGAATTACACAGCTACTATAAAAAATACTAAGACATGAATAAGCATAAAGATCAATGCAACAGAAAAATCCAGAAAAAGATGCTAATGAATTGAGTTCAGTATATTAAAATGGTGGTATTTTGCCTGACCAGCATGGCTCAGCGGTTGAGCATCAATCTATGATACAGGAGATTGTGGTTCGATTCCCAGTTAGGGTACATGCCCAGGTTGCAGTAGGGAGTGTGCAGGAGGCAGCCAATCAATGACTGTCTCTCATCACTGAAGTTTCTCTCTCTTCCCCTCTCCCTTCCTCTCTCTGAAATCAATAAAGATATATATATGTGTGTGTGTATATGTGTGTGCGTGTGTGTGTGTGTGTGTGTGTGTATATATACACACACATATATATAATTTTAAAGACATTTTTGGAAAAATAAAAAATATAAAATAAAATGGTGGTATTTCAAATTGATAGCACAACTGGTTAGCTATCCAGAAAAAAATTTATTTTGCTTCCTATCTCACTTCTTACACAGAAAAACATTCCAGATGGTTCAAGACTTAAACACAAAAAAGTAAACCTGAGAAGCATGCAAGCTAACTTGGGGAAGAGACTTTTCTTGGCAAGACACAAAATATATAAGCTGTAAAGAAAAAAATACAGATAAATTTGACAATGTGGATAACAGCACAAAAATACCTGTGCGAATTTCTTAAAGGTGATAGCAGTGACAGAGCAAAATTGAAATGATCTGTCAGCATACCTGTAAGAAGTGTGCCAGGACCATGTTCATGTACATGTCTTCTTCTTCTCTGCCACTGCCCATGAAACAGAGGTGCTCCCCGCCAGCGATGGAGCCAGACTCGATGGACTGCTTCTGGGCTTCCAGCAAGGATTTTACTGACTGTGCAAACTCAGATGGATTCTGGAGCATCTAGACAATTTTTTAAAAATTAAAAACATGCCAACCCTGTGTTTCACAAACATTTGCAAAACCTGAAATATTTTTCCAGGGGAAGAATAAAGCATCTCAATAGCCAAACTAAGAAAAACAAAAGGCTCTTATAAATAAAATTCCTGGGATAAGAAAAAAGAAATACGTGTAAATGTACCTATATTAAAACAAAAGTTGAAAATTCACTGAGAGATTAAACTAGTTGTATAGTGGTCCATGGTACAGATATACCATTATGCAAAGAAAACATTCTACTAGAAAAAAGTGTGGTTATTGTTTATTTTTTAAATAGGTGTCATGACAAGAAAAATTTAACACTGAGTGAAATGGTCCATCACTACAAACAATACATTGAAAACAAGCTATATTTTTTTATTCCCACTTACATGGCAAGCTGTGTACTACTTAGTATGCCAATAACTATAATTTTTTTTTGAAATTACTATACTGGGGCTACATTTAAAAAAGAACAGTGAAAATCCAATAGAAAAATGGACAAACCATAGGAGCAATTTGTGAAATAAACAGCACACTCACAAAAACATCACTAGTAATTACCAGTTTTTCACCCAATATTCTTTTAAAGTAAAAAATAATTGGTGATGTCCAATAATGCTGATGGTAGAAAACAATCATTCTCACATACAGTTTTAAAGGGTAAAGATTCAGTCTTTTAAAGGGCAATGTGGCAGTCTCTAGTAACATTTTATACACCCACACCTCTCAACACAACAACTCTACTCTGAAGAACCTATTTTACAGAAATATTTGCACAAGTTCACAATGTATGTGTAAGTATGTTAACTGCACTAATTATTGTAAGAAAACTGAAAACCACCAAAATGTACATCAATCAAACAATAAGTTATAGTATATCTGTTCCAGCCATTAAAAAGAATGTACTCAAATGGAAACATCTCTAAGAAACTGTTAAGTGAAAAAACAAGTGAACTGCCAAGTGAAAAAGAGAAAAAGTGAACAAGGAATATGTAAACACATAGCAAAGGTCTGGAAGATTAAGCCCGCTGTTAATAGTTAAGTCTGGAGGTTCTCGTTGAATTTTTTTTAATTCAAGTATTCATGAATCACTTGAGTAAATTTAAATCCATCTAAGTCTTCCTGGACGAATCAAGGAAGAGAAAGGCACAGAGTTCACTTTCAGGATGCACACCAGCTAGGACTGCCTTCTTTACCTACAGTACCCGACAGTCTCTGGGTTGATTACCTCCATTTTCCAAGAGTTTCCTCTCAATATCACCTAAGCCCTTCTACATGCCCTTTCTGTCTTTGAATCAACTTTTTCAGACAAGCCGAGAAGAGGGCAGATTGCACCCTCAGCAAAAGTGGTTACTCTTTCTGTCTTCCCTATACCTGAGGCTCAAACAACCCTAGAAGGGCTTAAATGATGTCAGTCCCAGGTCTTCCAACTGCTCTAAGCATCTCTAACAATATTTGACTATTTATTTCATCTACTTCCTCAGTTAAAGTAACCCAAGGATAGCAAGTTTAACAACTTAGCACCTATATGCCAGACACTACCCTTATTAAATATTAGTGTATTATATGTATAAGTACTCATGATGGAAAATAAAGCTTATAGTAAAAACTTTTAGAATTACCCAATTTTAAAAGAGCTAATATTTGTAAGTACTTACTAGGTGCAAAGCACTATGCTAAGTGCTACCTCAGGTAGTTTGTAGTAAGAAGTTTAGAATTCACTGACATAACAATGGTAAGCAACAGTAAGCCATAGCCAACAATGCTTTCATCTGTCCTTTAGAATGCCAAAGGGTGTCCTGGGGGAAAAGGCAACCCGAGAGCAAATCTTTTATCATAAGAGCAGACAGAGACTCCCTCCTTAAGCAGAAATAAAAACATCCCTAAATCAGGTACATGTATATTGATAAGCTAAATTAAAAAAAAGATTTCTTCTCTTAATTAAAAAAAACTTAATAAGCATTTATACTAACCAGATCTGAATCTAAGTGGAAAGCAGTTGATAAATGCCCAGCATTATACTGTTCTGCAGGACGGCAATCCACCACAAAGAACCGGACTCCTTCCTAAGAAAGAAACAATTTCTTGATGTACTGGAATTTGACACAAGAGTTACATTTTACACAATATAATATTAACAATTAACCAAAGGAGGGGGAACAGGTTTATTAAAAAATTGATCTCACATAGAATCAGGAGGACCCAATCAGTACAGATGCAAAAAAATTACCTCAAGATTCTAAAAAATTGTATACATTTTAAACAGTTAAAATATTTTACATATATCGTTCTTGACCAGAAAGTCTTAAAATATGTAGCAGGGGAATGTCAGTTTGAGCTAAAAAACTAATTATAGTATATTGGAATTTAATTTTTTAAATGTGTATCATATTAAACAATTTTTAAAAAAACATATAGTTATAAATACAGGTCCAATTCCAATACTAGATACAATTCCTGTTTCTACAAATAAATCCACAAACTTATCGACAATTCAATTCACATAAGAACTAAATGTTTTTGGTGGGTTGAGGGGAGGTTCTGCAATGCCAGTTTGAACTGAAGAAGTTAATTATGGGTCTCATTAAACTAGATTACATATTTTCAATTGTTCTTTAGTAACAGTTCTAATAAGAAAAATATGTGAATTGTTTTAAAAAGATTTACTGTCAGAGGCATTTTCCCATGTCTATTTTCTTCCCTCCTTGGAAATACACCCCACATTCCAAATACACACACATGGATAAATGTTGCAATACTAGTAATAAAGAACATATACTGGAAGAACCGGGTCCTTACATTTTCATGAAGAAAGCAATAAATAGAAAATTATGGTATAGTTCCTTAATTCTCCTTTGTTATGTGCTTTATGGCATTTAACCATGTAATTCACTTAGTTATGTAACAACTCAGATGCAACTGTTAAATGCTAAATTCACTCTTTTAAGTACTTTGTACACCATTCAGTTGCTTTGCTAAAATGAAAAAGGTTTAACAATTTACAAAAATTGGTGTCAAAAATAATTAGTTGTTGACAACTAAAATAATACCAACACTGGTAGTTTAAAAACGAATATCTGGACAGAAGATTTAGCACATTAATCATCAAAAAAAGCAAAATAGTCACATTTTTGTAATAAATTAATTTTGTAGAAATCAATAGAGAGGAAATGTTGGTTCCTTGCATTTAAAGGGGACAATCCTCTGACAAGACTGTGGGTTTTCTTTACTTACCCCATGCAGCTGATTTGCCTGAAGGATCTCTGACACTGAGACGGCCAGACAAAGAGCCTGACTCAGATCTGCCTCATCATCCTTAATTCCCAGCAAAGTACTACCGAACAGATGGTGATTATCCTGTGTGGAGAGGAAATTTGAAAATACTATGAAGAAAAAACAAAATCAAATTTTCTTCCTAAAAATACTAACATACCATGATAAAAGATAAAATAATTATATAACACCCTTGAGTCATGTGATTTTTAAAACTTAATATATCACCTCAAATCTTATAAGCTAAAAGCTACAAAAAGACTACATACAAAACCCCTGTCAGAGTTCACACAAACTGAAAGAAATAGCACATTCTACAAAGTTATTTTCTAAACTGTCACCTATGGCTGAATACTAAATTTTAAAATTGGTTACTCACTTTTCATAATTTGATATAATAAAAGCAAAAATATGGCATAAATGAACTGCATAAATTATGTAAGACACTGATTATGCAGTAGAGTCTACTCTAATTAGCCAATGCTAGACTTCTCTTTCATCCAGTATCCTAAACCACTATCCCACCATCTGACTTACTCAGCATGGCTGGGAACTGAAGTGATCTACATAAGGCAATTATTAAAACAGCCGAAATTAGTCCCTAGAAACGAAACAAATCTCCTTTTTAATTAGTTTCAAGGTTTCTCTTACCTGACTTTTGAAACATGCTATACTGAACATAACTTAACCTCATCTTGATGTTTCAGTGACATAGCTACCAATTAGCAACTACTATGGCAGAATGCCTCAAAAAAAGACAATTAATGCTCTCATGGGCACCTGAGGTCACAGACAAACCTGTGTGCCACACTAGCTGTTTAGGTACTTCTATGCTTCCTCCACTATTAGCTTTTGCTTCCTGAAGTTTTACTTTCTAGGAGCTCACACCACTCATGCTTCTAATCAGGTGTCCTTTCTCCTGAATGCACTTGTCTGGTCTGAGAAAGATTCTAGGTCTCTAAGGAGCTAAGTGACCTTTTTAGTGTATAAGACAGCTCTGTATCAGTAAGGTTGTACAAGGCTGAACTCCAGATAAAGAAGGCATAATTATACATGCTCCATCAGATTTTTGTCATATACTTTTTCAAGTCAAGAGAGCACTAATTTAGAAAATATAGTCAATTTTCTAATGTTCAGAAATAACTAATAATCAGAGTAGAGGGAAGATGATTTGTAGCATGTTTGCATACAATCTTTTTTAATCTGTCTGTTCCTCCACTAGGGAGAGTATTTATTATAGACAATCACACAAAACTGCGACACAAGAAAAGACAGAAAAGAACACAAGCCTAGAGTATTTTAACTGAAATGAATACAATAAAACAATGTGCAAAATGTGAAATACTGAATAGTTGGCCGTTTCTTGTCTTATACCTTCCTAAATGAAGCTGGTGTTTTACTGCAATAATACTGAGCCAGAGAGAAAAGGTCTTCTATATCTTCTAGATTCAAACTGGATGGAGTTTTTTCCAAGAACTCTGAAATAGGATTATAGATATAACAACATTTAAAAAATTGTTTGCGAAGAATATAATGAACATTATTTATGTATCAAAGCTGGAATGTCCTCAAAATAATAAAAACTATATAAATGGAATCTCAACAGTGATGCCTTTAAAACTGTTTGGGGAGAAGTGGATTTTCCCAAAGGAGCTGAAACTGTTAATGCAATTCTGCTAGTGAATGACGGTGTCAGGCAATCAAATCAAATTCATTAGCCTTGATGAATTAGCCTAGTTCCTGACTTAAGGTACTTTTTCTTGTGTGAGAAGTTAAAATAAACCATTAAAATGTAGCATGATAAACACTGTAATATAGATAGTACAAAATACCAGGCAATGTAGACAGAAAATAAAAAAGCTGTGTGGGGTTAGAGTGGGGAGAGCCCAAAAGGAGAACAAAGGTTTCACAATGAAGACACCAGGAAAGCAGAGTGTTGAAAGGTGAATTGAGGAAGGAAGGGGGCTGGGAGGGAAGAGGGCAGGAGAGAAGAGAAGACCGAGAAGGAGAGTAAGAGAGGAAGGAAGGGAGAGAGGCAGGGAGGGAGGAAAGGAGGGAGAAAATGAGAAGGAGGGAGAGAGGGAGAGGAGGGAAGGGCAAGGTATTTTATTTGAACAATGAAACCAAAGAAACAGTAAATGGAACAGAATAAAATTAAAAAAAAAACCATAAATGAATGAATGATAGCAAAGCTAGGGAAAATATTCCAAGGTTTGTACCTGAAAAGTGTGTAAGAGTTGAATGGAACCTCAGAGCTCTTCTAGACTAATCTAAATTTACAGATGAGGAAACTGAGTTTAAGAAATTAAGTGACGTGAAATGTTTTCTTTACATTAAATGCTACTTACGGATAATTTCTTCTTTGCTGTCAGACTCCTGCGCTAAAATAACTTCTCTGTAAAAAAAGAATCAAATGCGTTAAATATTAACAAAGCATCTGAGAATAGAGAGGAGAAAAATCTAGCCAACTTGATACTTACTTTGCATTAACAAGGATTATTAACATTAAGAAATAAATAAAAAATGGATCTGCTTGTTGTAGATATCCATCCCATATTGCCTCAGTGACTTCAATGGGACAGTAACATGCAAAAAGGCTTCCAAGCTGGAATCAGGAAATGAAATGACAAATATAAACCATTAGAAAAGACTTGTTTTTTTGAAAGTATTAAAGCAAATGCATCAGTATCAGTATATCATATTATCTGCACCTGAAATTTAATGTGTACTTTAACTTTGATACATGGAATCCAAAGTCAGAACATGTGAATTCAAAGCACAATGAAGCCATGTACTAGCTGTCTGACTTAGGGCATGAAACAAACTTTAAAGCTTCCATTTCTACTTTTGTTCCAAAAAAAAGTAATACTACTACCGATCTTCTTACACTGTTGTGAAGAGAGAGATAATTAACCTAGAATATCTAAAGTAACTACACATATCTGCCATAATATAATAACTAACATAATTACCCACTGAGCTCTCAAAGGATAACTAACATAATTATTACAGTATCTAACTTACAAGGTAATTGTGAGACTCAAACATGGTAATTTAAGAGCACCTAAAAAAATTAATGACAATATAAATGTGAATTGTTCCCAAAGCTCACTTGTATATCATTTGAAATAGATGAGACATTTACATCCCTCAGTAGGTTTCAGAAGCTCTATGGTTTTCTCTTGCAAATAAAAAAACTGTTAATGTATAAGTTTCTCTAGAGCCCAATTGTGTTTTAAATTGCACAAATTCAGTGATACTTTCCATTTTCATTAGATACAAAAACAATTCCATGTAGAGGTTTAAGTTTAAAACATTTCTAATGGCTAAAGGCAGCTAACAGAAATACATACATTTAGTGCCAGAACACATATAAGTTGTTCCAGGTACTAAGCTACTGTCACAGTATCAGATATCTCTATTTTTAAAATATCTCTTTATTTCAACTATTCTCATAACAGGCCTTCAAAAAGGACATTTTTCTCCCCATTTTATAGGTGAAGAAACAGACTTGTATTGAATAACATTCCCAAATTCACAGAGCTAGTGAGTGGTGGTATTCAGACTAGAATAAAGACCTGAGACGTCAGAGCCCATGTAACTGCCATTGTATTTGACCACGAAGCTTTTTAAAGTACATAATACTACTGATGTTTTTGTTGCTGTTTAAAAAATTACTATTACAAATACAGATTAGAAGATGCAAATACAGAATGGCAATATATGGTCATCATTAAACTCACTTAGCTAAACTAAAGCTACCACTGCACTGCTCACAGCTATGGGTTCTCGGTTTAGGAGTTAGTTTTGTTTCATCTCATGATCAAATAAAAAAGACTCCATTCTATAGACATACTAGTAGCAAGAATGAACTATTTGGGGCATCAAGTGGAGAGAAACAAGTTTTCAGTACTCAGTTAAAATCAGCTACCAGCACCGAGTATTAATTCAGATTCTGGTAACAGAAATGGCATTTCCTAGGCATGACATGACCAGAGAAACCTCTATTAAGTATTAGAATGCTAAAAAAAAATAAATTTCTAATTAAAAAAAAAAAATTATTTATTTATATATTTTTATTGATTTCAGAGAAAGAAAGGGAGAGGGAGAGAGAGATAGGAACATCAAAGATGAAAGACAGTCATTGGCTGCTTCCTGCATGCCCCCCACTGGGGACCAAGCCAAAGCCCGTGCCCTGACTGGGAACTGAACCGAGATATCCTGGATCACAGGTCAATGATCAGTGGCTGAGCCACTCTAGCCAGGCAATAGTCTCTCATTTCAACACAAATAAGTAGTTAATGGCAACATATGAATTTCAGAGAAGCTATAATTTTATAGGCATTTTATTATTTTAACTCAAAGTGACAAGACTGTAGCCAAGAGGGAACTAAAGAATATGCTGCTGCAATTTCAGATATAATATAGGCCAGAGCTGAAACCAGTTAGGATTCTCTACTTAGCATTTCCTGATTGTCAACCCATCCCTTCACCCTCTAAGATACTATTATTATTACCATTTTACAGATGAAAAAATTAAAGCTCAGAGGCTATCTTAAATCACACAGTTAATAAGTGAAAGAAATGGGGTTTCCTGAAGCAAAGTTAGGTAAGACATGATCAAGGAATGTTTAAGTTTTGAATATATATTCTTCTAGCACCCAGTCATTGTTTTAAAAAGATCTGAAATTAAACCTAGAAGAGCAGTTCTCAAAGTGTGGTCTGAGGAGCCCTGGAAGTCCCCAAGAGTATTTACAGGGGAGTCCATGACATCAAAACTATTTTCATAATACTACTGAAGACTTTATTTGCCTTTTTCATACTCAATCTCTTACAAATGAACAACAGAATGTTCCAAGGACATGGTATGTGGTATCATCAGAGACTGAATCCAGAAGCAGATGAGAATCTACCAAAAATTAATGAGATTTGCAAAAATATAAGATAATGTCAATGCCACTATTCTCACTAAGTTTCTTCTGAAAAATAGTTATTTTTTATTTTAAAAGTAGGCTATTTATGCTAACAGGTAATGGATTTACCATTACTTCTAAATAAGTAAATGTTTAAAACTTCTTAGTTTTAATTTCTAATCAACATCCATATGAACAATGGATCTTCAATAAATGTTGTGTATCAGTGGTCCTGAGACCAAAAGGTTTGAGAATAATGACCTAGAATAAAACTTGCCACTGAAAATACAAATATAGAATGTCAAAGCACTGAGATGTACTTTATATTCTTTTACATTAATCATTTAATAATCTTAAGTCATTTTCATGATGATCACTTCTAATATAAATCATCAACTTAATCACCCAAAGTTTTAAAGTGAACTGATACTTATATTTACATATACATATTTAGATATATATGTCACATATTTTATAAAACAACAAAAGGCTAAAATTCATGTTAAATAATCTGAACTAACATAAGTGAGGAGCACAAGCAGCTATTTATGAAGTGCCAATAATTTTACTCCTTTGGTTTAGACAGTAATGGTCTATAATTTAGTACTTTTCTTTCTCTTCCTTGGGGAAAAACACCTAACTATAGTTTCATAGAAATCTATTTTTCATTAAGTGTTCCTACTTTCACTTTATTACCCAGTTGAGTGCATAGGAGTCTGGAGTAATTTTCTTTGTATCAAGAAAAGAACAAAGCTCAGGCTCATGGTACTGGATGAGTAATCGGAAAAGATGAAATGGTCTCCCCTTCAGGGAACAATCCCTAGAAGACAAGAGAAGAAAGGTTTCTTGCATTAATAGGTCAGAAATGATAATATCAGTAATCAATTCTCTTGCAATATCCACCTCTTCTCCCTACCCCCAGAACACCTGAATACCAGCCTACCTAATAAACCAGGCAGAGCTCTCTTGCTAACACCTAATGGACCTGACTTGACAGAAAGTTTGTAGAAACAGCGGGTCTACAGCCAACTCTAGGGAGATTCTCTCCAGGTGAACCCAGGCAGTGCTCTAAGAAAAGGACTATAGGGACCACTGAAAACAGCAGGACCACTTAGGGTATTTTGGTAAATTCTAAATCCCAAAAGGAGATCTGGAGAGTCCTGAAGAAGTCCAGCCCCCTTTTATCCTGCCAAATAAGAGGAAACTCCTAAGAAGGCTGCAGGTTAGCTCCGCAGTTAATGTATGCAATTAGGAATGTCCTTCAGCAAAGGTACTAGTCTGAAGTGGCCAGATGAACATTTCAGAATAGACAAACTTAGAAGAGCCTTAGAAGCTGCTGAAGTGGCTGGGGTACCAGGTGCTCTGAGTGAATTCCAGAAGGTATCAAACACTCACCTTATTGAATAACTACCCTATTTTTTGACTTGCTTCCTTGTATCCATTTTTATTGAGGACACACCATGTGCCAGACACTGTAACAGGCACTTTACAAAGTTATCTCATTTTATCTTTAAAAGCAACCCTATAAAACAGACACTATTATTTCCCCTGTTGTACAGATGAGAAAACTAAGGCTTAGTGTGGTCAAGTAGCTCACCCAAGGTCACAGTATCTAAGAAGTGATGGAGCTAAGACTGAAACTGGGCATTAAACCATTAGGCCATACTGCCCTTCCATATATATAATTTTGTATTTTAACAAGTGGTATTTTGGTAGGGATGCAGTCTCTAAAAGCAAACTGTAAAGATATTAAGGTAAAAGGCATCATGCAAAAAAGTTAATGAATGTCACAGCTTTAACATAAAAGCATTTAGTATGTTTTTTGTTTTATTTTTAAATTACAATTTACATTAAATATTATTCTGTACATTGTTTTAAAATGCTATTCAAGGGGGAAGGAAAAATAATTTCTACAAATCCAAGACCTGAGCTCAATGCCAAGATTTGGTATGACCCTTTGGCTGCCATTTTTTGATACTGCAGTCTGATAGGGAAGTTTCGTAGAAACTGCCCCAGGTTGGTAATTCAGATGCCAGAGACAGAACTGGACTCATATTGGTAAGATTATCTCCTCCTTAGTCTAAATACTTTGCCCACATTATAAATGCAAGGCTTATAGGCTGAGTAGGGGCATAAACTGTAGAACAAGTGTCTAGTTTGTGGTCTCATCTTCAGAAAAATGGGACATCTCAGGGAGTCAGCCACTGCAACAGCACCTACTCATTTAATATCTGTGTACTGCAATTACTCTCTACTGCAAGGCACTGTGCTTGATAGAATTCTACCCATGTTATATCTGAATCTGTAATAAAAAGATGTATCATAATGCAGTTCTTTGAGCACCATTTTCTGGAGCTGTGTTCTATCCAAGGGCATTAACACTGACTCTGGCTGAAGTACTGTGTTACAGGTAGAACTAATGAAAACAGTAACTGGAGGAACCTGACGAGACAGTGTCACACAGCTCAATATAAAACCCCTCCCTCTATTACTAGCTACCACCGCCAACATTCTCTAGAGAGAAAGCTGGAACATCATGCCCCTTGCTATTACTAGCTCTGATGCATTGAGAGGTGCTAAAACATGAGCAGTTGAGAGACCTAGTATAACAGAATGTTTCCCAAATATGAATTCCAGTCTTAGCTCTACCTTGACCTTAGCCCTGTGTCCTGGCATCTCTGGATCTGTTTTCCTTATATGAAGCATTATGGTTTCAAGGTAGTACAGAGATTCTCCACCCTGGTGTATATTGGAATCACCTGAGTTTTAAAAATATATCCATGCCTAGTCTAATTTCAAGGAGCAGCATGTTTTAAAAGTTCTTGGGCTGAACAGACATTTCTCCAAAGATATACAAATCATCACTAAGCACATGAAAAGATGTTCAACATCTTTACTTGTAAGGGAAATGCAAATCAAAACCATAATGAGATACCACTTCATACTCAGTATGGCTACAGTGAAAAAACAAATGTTGTTGAAGATTTGGAGAAACTGGGATCTTCATTCACTGCTAATGGGAATGTAAAATGATGCAGTTGTTGTTTGGCAATTCCTCAAAAGGTTAAATATAGTGATCATATGATCCAGCAATTCTACTACTAGGTTCATACCCAAGAAAAATGAAATTACACGTCCATACAAAAACTTGTACACTAAGAATCCCCCCAACGATTCCAATTTGTATCCACAGTTTCGTGTGTTGCCAAACCACTGGTCTAGGTTATGCTGAAAGTTCCTTTTGGCTCTAAAACCCTGACTACCTGATCCATAGCACTGGCTACTACAAGAATTCTTTCTGGCCTCATGAGTGCCACCCCCACCACTCTCTACCCCAATGCCCAGTCATCTGTACATCTGTCTAGTTTCAGCTTAAGTGTTACTTGCCCAGGGAAGCCGTTCCTGATCCCCAGGGCAAGTTAGGTCACCCTCATCATACATTCCCATGGTACTTTCTGCTTCATCTTCCTCACACTCGGCACACTGCTGATTACTTGTTCAATGCCTGTATTTCTAGGACTATGACCCAAGTTGTAAGCTGTAAACCCAACACCTCTCTTATGGTAGCACTCCAAAACTTTTACTTTTCACTTAGACACTATAATGTTATTTTTATTTTACAAGTGAAGAAATTAAAATAGGGATACCACTCAAAAAGTGTGAAGAGTTATGCTGCATACATAATCTACTCTAGAAGCATAAATTAACAAGTCCTTTAAAAAATTAAAAAAAATATATATATATATCTTTATTGATCTCAGAGAGAGGAAAGGAGAGGGAGAGAGAGAGATAGAAACATCAATGATGAGAGAGTCACTGATCGGCTAGCCCGCAACCTGGGCATGTGCCCTGACCGGGAATCGAACCCTGATCACCTGGATCCTAGGTCGATGTTCAACCGCTGAGCCACGCCTGGCCGGGCCCTTTAAAAAGTTTTGTAGCCACAAAAATAAAGTCAAATAACAATTATGAGTCAAACAATCTTCAAAATTATTTAATCCTTTTACTATACCACCAGAGTAAATCTAACAACTTTAACTCAAGCAAGCTAGACCTCAATTCATTTTTAAAGTAAGTAAACCATATTTTACCTGGGGATGTACTTGTTCATGATAGCATAAAAGCAGTTGTATAAATCACTGCGTGGCAGTTGAAGATGCACCAGTGGTTTGAGTAGATGTATCCAGCTAAGGGATATGCTATATTTAATGTTACGTGATTTACAGTAAAAGGTAATTACAGATTCAATATCCAAAAGTAATTCTGCTGCCTTCTCTTCTGGCACTGAAAGCTGGTCTAGAAAATAAATGTCAAAATAAAGTTACCAATGGCTTGTTAGAGGCTCAGTTATTGGACATAACACTTATTTATAAACATATAATACTATATTAGTGCATTTAGAGCATGACATCACTACATGAAAGCACATTTTTTCCCTTATAATTTATTCAGTATTTACTAGCTATTCAATATTTACTAACTTAATAACACTTGACCTTTATATAGATTAAACAATTTGAAATAGAAGAGTAGGAAGAACAGTCATAACCAATATTCTTGGAAAGCAAAAAATTGTTTTCTAAACAACAGATTATCATCTACCCCATGATGGGCAACTGCCACTATAGCTTTGTTAAGGGAGGGAAAGTGCTTCATTCTCTACCCTAAAGTCCCTTTCCTTTGCCCACACCAGCAATAATGTTTCCTATGTGGTTAGTAAACAAAAGCATATTTAATCAATAATTTAACTAAAATATAATGGAAAGAGAAACAAAAAGGCACCAATAGACTATAGATTAATTAAAAAAGAGAAATATAAACTAAATTATTTTAATCTTGAAGACCTCATGGGGTGACTGGGAACCTATTCAACCATGATTTAGTTTTTCTATAGTAGATCACAACCTATGATTTATAGATAAGCTTTTGGAACACAGCCTCCTTTAATTTAGGACTATATACAATCATATAGATATTATTAATTATACAAAAAAATTTTAAGACTGCAACAAAACTGTAAAGAATTCAACATATGATGCAAAGGAACACTCAAAATTGGGCTCTCTTAAAATATTAGATATAAGAAATTCAAAATAAAAATTCTAAAGCTATTTATTAGCCTTTTACAAGTTCAACATATCCCAAATAACAAAATACGTGATTCCTCTATCCCAAAATTATTATTTCCAAAATTTTTTACTGTTTGAAAACAATTATTAAACTTACCAATAAATTCTAGACAATCTTTGTGAATTGTGTTCTGTTCTGGCAGGTCTAAAATACCATCCCATGATGCCAAACTATCACCTTTTCCTGCAACATTTAGAGCAATCTGAAAGAAAGGGAAAAAAAGCAACTAGCTTCATATGTTATTTCTCATCTTTGGAAAGATGCTGTAATGAAGAAAAGGCCTGAATTTAGGAATGATAATGAACACTTCAAAGATTACAAAGTAATGTATCTACACTCCACCAAATGCTGAGCCCTTAGTCATATTAGAATGAAACAACATAATTATTTTAAATCCTCCTGAATTAAATTGTACTGCTCCATGTCAATAGTGAATAAAAGAAATTACACAAAATATTTACATAATTACATACATAAATTTATTTAAAACAAACATTGCCAATGCTGTATAGAATGAAAGTTTATGCCCCCCACCCCCAAATGCATATGATGAAATCCTAATCCCCAATGTGAAGGTATTTGGAGGTGGTGGCCTTTGGGAGGTGATTAGGTCATGAGGGTGGAGTCCTCATAAATGGAATTAGTGCTCTTATAAAAAAGAACCCCACAGAGCTCCCTTTTGCCTTCAGCCGTGGGAGGACACATTAAGAAATTACCATTCTTTCAAGTTTAATGGCATTATGGTTATTTTAAAAGTCTTTATCTTTTAGATTCTCATACTAAAGTATTTTAGTGTGCCACTAAAAATTTGTTTTAAAATAATCCAGCAAGTTTAATCCAGTGTGGAGAGGAAACGATTGGGATACCATTCAAACAAGATTGGCCAAATGTTGATAACAGTTAAAGCTAGGAGATGGAGGCTCATTATTCAAGTGCCTTAACTTTTGTGTTTTAAATTTCTGTGATAAAACATTCAGAATGCTATGTACAGTTATAACTGCATTTCTTTTGCATATATGTGTGCAAAGGGTAAAAATGTAAAAAGGTATACACTAAGACATTATTATGTGTTTTACCTATAGGTGGTAGATAACAGATGATTTTTATCTTACTCTTTGCTTGTATACGTTTTAACAAAAATAAGTATTTCTACTGTAATCATAACAAAATCTTAATTTAAAAATTAAAAAAACAATAATACTCATGCACTGGAAAACAGTCTAAGAAAATAAGTAAGAAAAACCTCCTGTAATTCCAACACCCAGAGACCTATTTTCCTTCCCCCCTTCTTTCATTAACATAATTTCTAATGGCTACAAAAGAAAACATTGCCTTTCAAAATCTAAATTATTAAATATACTGAACATTATAGAAATAGACATTTTAGTAAGTTCCTCTGATAAGTTTTCTACATGTGACATGCCCACAGGATAATAATCTTCTGCAACTAAGACAACTGAAAATAAAAATTCTCAAATATTATTAAGTGATTACATTTTACTTATTCAGTTTCCAGTTACCTTCCAAACTTTGGCCCTCAGATCAACAGGCAGTGGTCTCCCTTGAATTATATTTCTCAAAGTTTCAAGATCACAACCTCCTGCTTCCAAAGCTTCTTCAAGATCTTTTTCCCTAAAAAACAAGTCCTATTTATTAAAAGATATTTTAATTCTTATTTTTTCTTATTCCAGATTCATTTATAAGCATGGTCTGTTAAAGGCTGCATCCAAAATGAAAATGTTCTCAGCAGCCAAAGTGCAATGCCAAGGCAAACACACAACATTTTGTTTTCTTGGAAGGAAATCTCAGGTTTCATACACTCAATTTACTCTTAATTTGTATTTAATTCTAACATGCTTAGTTATTCATCTGTTTTCTATGAGAAAAGAAATTTAAAAGAGAAGAAAGAGCAAGCTGGCAGACAGCACTGAGAAGTCACAATGATAGCAGTATTCATGGTAGTAGTAATGACTAACACTTTATATAGCACTAACTGTGTGCCAGGCACTGTTCCAAACATTTCATGTGTGTTTTGTTTTGTTTTTAATTCTCACAATAACCGTATGAAGTAGGTTACATCATTGGCCCCAGTTTACACATACAAAAACTGAGGCAAAGATGGGTTATGGAGCTTGTGGTCACATGTCTGGTAAATAGTTGAGCCAGGATTCAAATTTTAACAGAATTTATGCTCTTAACATTATGCTCTGTAGTGGCAAGAAGGGGAAACAAAATTCAGTGAGGAATTCAAAGCACTGCAGAATGGGAGGGGATAGAGAGTACATGACTATACAGATACATGCTTAGAGCAGTGCCCGGCTTACAGTAAGAATTCAATAAATGTTAGAGGAACAACAAAGGCTCTAAAGGCACCACTGTATTATATATTAAAGTAAAATAATAGCACATCAAGTAAATTATCAAGTAAATCAACAAGCAGTAATGTTCAGTCTACTAGGTTTAGAAGAAAAGTAGAAAATACATTTTATTTTCATTTCTATATGGTTAAAATAATAATTTAAAAAATTTTCAAAAAGGTATGAATTGTTTTTTAGCCAGGAACTAACCACTTAAAATAACTAATTTCTTTAGAATTCTCTAAAGCTGAAGTTTGTCATTATTTATAATTTTAGTATACAATACATAAGAAATCTGTACAAGTAAAAAATCCATAACTCAGCTAGACAACTTCTAACATTCCTTGAAGCAGCCTGAAAGGCTGAGCGTCCCACTAGAATCAGAATTTTGTCATTTTTGTCGTTCTGAGGAAAACAAATTACTCCCATTCCACATTCTCTCAATAAGATAATGTAAATCTCTCCTATTGACAGGATTCCAAAAATATCAATTTAAATGTATAAATTACCGAAAGTGCTAAGGTAAAAAAAGGAAATAAAACCATAATCACTTTGTATGATATTCAATGGAAAAGCAGTGATCAAATCTGAAAGGTTTCTTAAAGGCACTATAAACTCACATGAACAAAAAGGTAACTAGTAACCACACAAGGAACATTTTGTTCTTTTGATACATGGTCACCAAAAGTGTTGGACAGGAAAGTGAGGGAAAGAGATTTCAAGTCTACGGTGAAGACACACTTCAGGCCTATAGCTGATCAAAACTGGGGTTTATCTATTTATTCTATTCTGGCCAAGATTTACAAGACAGCCTGTTAGAATTTGAAGGATTGTTTGTAACCATGAAACAAACAAAAATTTAATAGACTCTTTGAATAAGTACCATGTTTTTAATGATTAAATGTGTAAACTGAAAACACCACTTAATGAAAAAATTCTTTTACCAAATAAATGAAGAACTAGAAGTTTTCCATTTTTTGGTACAAAATCCTTGGTTTCTTTTGAAGTAACTTTGCCAAATCCCTTACTATTTCAGACAACAAAGTTAGTATTCTGGGGCAAAATGCCTAATCCTCAATATACTTTAAAAATCATAATAATGTACAAGCACAACTCTGTTGATACAGCCACTGTGGGATTCCTGGATGCTGCCAGAAAATGCTCCACCTTAAGTAGTAAAAGGCACTTCTCAGAAACTAAATAATTAAAAGTAACATTATCTTCTGAGCAAGGTGTTCAGAGGTTCAGTTATCAGAACTTCAATGTTACAAATGTGCTTGTAAAAGCAGTAAAAGAGCTGAAAATAAATAAAGTTAAATAATTCATAAAAAGATCAAGTTCCTATCATAAAGACAGAAACTCTATGGCACTGAACTCTCAAACAGAACTTTCCGTCCCCTAAACCAAATAGCAATACCTAACATTCAAAAGAAAGAACACACGTCTGGTGGGGTATGATTGGGTGGGTTGTGGTTTTTTAAGTCTTCTTTGATTTTGGGGGGGGGGGCGTTAATCCTCACCCGAGGATATTTATTCCACTGATTTTTAGAACGAGTAGAAGGGAGGGAGGGAAGGAGAGACAGAAAGAAACATGATGTGAGAGAGACACATCAATTGGTTGCCTCCCACTCATGCCCTGATGGGGGCGAATATCGAACCTGCAACCCAGGTACATTCCCTTCACTGGGAATGGAACCCATGATCCTTTGGTGCATGGGCCGATGCTCTAACCACTGAGCCACACCAGCCAGGGCAAATCTTTGATTTTGGTACCTTCTTACCGACCTTAGCAGCTAAAGGTTGGCAGAAGTGTATGGGACATTCAGACAAGTATTAAATAAAATACAAAAGTACAGGCCTTCATCATTTATTAAATATAAAAAGTGTCACCCGGTTGGGTGTGGCTCCGTGGCTGAGAATCAATCCAGGAACCAAGGGGTCAGGGTTCGATTCCCGGTCAGGGCGCATGCCCGGGTTGCGGGCTCGATCCCCAGCGGGGGCGTGCAGGAGGCAGCGGATGGATGATGTTTCTCTCTCTCTATCCCTCTCCCTTCCTCTCTCTCTAAAAATCAATAAGAACATTAAAAAAAAAATTGTCTCCTTTGTTCAGAAGGTTCAGGACAGAGCATATCCAAAGTTTAGGGGTGTAAAAAAGCAGAAATGAACCTCTTCCTAGCTCTGTGACATTGAAACTATAACACATGTTATTAGTATAATACTATAGGTTACTGTTGATGATCTATAAATGACATACTTTTAAAACTAAATAAAATGTAACAGAATTTCTCACCTGATCTCTTGTGGCAAAAGCATTGTAACCCAAGTTGTTTTAGAATTATAGCAAGGCAAACATTGTAAGTAAATTTATATGAAATTAGTTTAATGTTAATATTCAAGCTAGCAACTGAATTAGGTTTTTCTTTCTCAGCCAAATGTTGAGTAACTTCTAACATATGGTAGGGAAGAAGGGGGACAGGATGGATTTGGGATGTGAATTTTCAAACACTACCAAAATAAATATGCATTCTAAATATTTCTAAGATTAACATATTCAATTTGAATTTTGTAATTATTTTATGAATAAGCCATATATTGAATCATATTTAAAATTATAATTTTAAAAACCATTAGATTTTTTTGTGTTCCTAAAACTTAAACATTTACAGAAAACCTGCCACTTTTTTCTAAATTGTTTTTCCCCAATCATGTTCTGAAAACTTATTTTCCCTATAATTTTAAAATTTATAGGAACTTTAATTGTACACACTCCAAAGGGGAGATGAAAACAAGACTTGGTTCATCTCCTAAAGGTTTTTTTACATATGTCTTTCTGCACTTAAACCCCATCTCCATTATCAGCCCTCTCCATTCCTCCTACCTTGCCGCCAGTCCCTGGCAACCACTGATTGTTTTTGTGTCTCTACACATTTATCTATTCTGCACATTTTATATAGGTAATCATATATATGTGGTCTTTGTATCTGGTTTTTTTCATTTAGCATGTTTTCAAGGTCTATGTTGTAGCATGTATCAGTACATACTTTTTAGTGGCAAATAATATTCCACTGTATGTATGTATATACTATATGTGATCTATCCATCAGTTAATAAACACTTGAGTCGTTTCACCTTTGGCTACTATGAGTGTCTCTTAATTTTGCATATAAACATCAAAAGCTCAACTGGTTAATGGTATATACATATATATTATTTGTTTATTAATTATTCTTCCTAAGAAGGTCTAGAAGAATTAAAAAAAATCAAGTCTATAAAACCTTCACACCCATTAGGATGGCTATTATGAAAAACAACAACACAGAAAATGAGCATTGGCCAGGATATGAAGAAACTGAAATCCTGTGCACTGTTGGTGGGAATGTAAAATGATGCAGTCACTATGGAAAACAATATGGTTATTCTTCAAAAAATTGAAAAATAGAATTACCATATGATCCAGCAATTCAACTTCTGGGTATATATCTAAAAGAAGTAAAAGCAGAAACTCGAACAGATATTTGTACACCCAAATTCACAGCAGCATTATTCAGAATAGCCAAAGGTGGAAGTCACCTAAATATACTTCAATGGCTAAACAAAATGCGGCATATACATATACAATGGAATATTATTCAGCCTTAGAAAGGAAGAAAATTCTGACACATGTTACAACATGGATGAATCTTGAAAAAATTATACTCAGTAAAATAAAACAGTCACAAAATGAGAAATACTGTACAATTCCACCTATATGAGATACCTAGAAAAGTCAAATGCACAGAGACAGAAAGTAGAATGGTGGTTGCCAGGGACTAGAGGCAGCTGGGGGAGGGGGGTGTTTTATAAAATGAGAAGAGTTCTAGAGATTGGTTGCACAACAATGGGAATATACTTTGCATTACTGAACTGTACACTTAAAAATGATGGACGTAATAAGTTTTATATGTACTGAACAATTTTTTAAAAAACCACTTCATTCAATATACCATAAAAGTTCATGAATTCAGGCTTTAAAGTCACAAGCGCAACAGTTGGCACACAATTCTTCAATAAGAAGCAGTCATGGAAACAGCTACTCTTAATATTACTGGACAACCACTAACTTTTAAAAAATGACCTTTTTCTTATTGTAACAATCATTTTAGAGAATTTGGCCAATTTATTAAAAAATTTAAAAACCAACCACAATTCCACTACCATGAGAGAACCACTGTTCACATTCAGTGAATTACTTTTCAGTTCTTCATATAAATGTATGTGTGTAAATGTGTGTGTGTACTGAGACATATATAAAACAAAACTGGGTATAATTTTATACCCTGTAGGATTCATGTATTTATATTTTTCCAAAGAACATTCCTCCTAGTCATTCAATACTCTTTAAAATTCAGGTTGTTAATGGCTGAGTAATTGATCTGGCTATTCCTCTATGGCTTGGTATTTAGGTACTTTCTAAATTTTCCTTGCATTAATCTTTCCCACTTATCCTTAGCACAAATTCTCTCAAGAATTATTCAATAGGTATATTTTAATGTTAAAAGTTAAGTAATGCAGGCATACAATATTTAGAATTATGGTGGTATCCATCAGAACAAAACCCAAAATTGTGGAAGGTGGCTACTTCTGAAAAATGAGACGGGAATAAGACTTTCCCTTCTCACATAGCATCAGTCAGTAAAACATGAGTAAATTTATAATATGTACTATATTTGTATATACTGCTTGAATATTTAAATAAATTTATGAATTCCTTTTTAACATTTATACCCTTTCACCCGGAAATAATTGAGAATGAGTAAAATGATTCAGCTACAAATATGTTCAAAGTGGTGGTTATCATAACCATGATGGCTAATATAGAAAAGGTATAGTAACAAGTGTTGGTATTAATGTGGAGAAACTGAAACCCTCATACCCTGCTGGCAGGAATGTCAAGTGCTGCAGCCATTTTGGAAATCAGTTTGACAGATGTTAAACATAAAGCTAAAATATCACCCAGCAATTCTACTCCTAAGTAGATACCCAAAACAAATCAAAACATGCACCCACATAAAAACTTGTACCTGAACCACGAAACAGTACACTTCACACCCATTAAAATGGCTAGCATAAAAATCCCCGGCAAAGCTGTGGAGAAATTAGAATCCTTGTGCATTGCTGGTGGGAACATAAAATGGTGCAGCGACTAGAAAAGTTTGGCAGTTTCTTAAAAAGTTAAATATAGAATTACCATATAATCTAGCAATTCCACTCTGGATGTATATCCAAAATAACTAAAAGCAGGGGCTCAAACAGATTATCTCTACTTCCATGTTCATAGCATTATTCACACGAGCGAAAAACAACCCAAATATCCATTAATGGATAAATGGATAAACAAAATTTGGTATATACATACAATGGAATATCAATCAGCCTTGAAGAAATTCTGGCACATGCTATACAATATGGATGAACTCTGAAGAGAAATGCTAAGTGAAATAAACCAGTCATAGAAGGGCAAATATTGTATGATTCCACTTATATTAGGTACCAAAAATAGGCAAATTCTTAGAGACATAAAGTGGAATAGAGGTTACCAAGGGCTGGAGGTAGGGAGACGGGGGGTTATTGTGCATTTACAGAGTTTCTGCTTGAGATGGCGAAAAATTCTGGAAAAGGATAGTGGTGATGGTTGTACAATATGTGGGAATGTACTTCTTCTCACTGAATTGTACACACCAAAGTGGTAAATTTTATATTATATATATTTTATATTAAAAAAAACCCCTGTACATGAATTTTTACAACAGTATAATTCATAATAGCCAAAAAGTAGAAACAATCCAATGTCCATCACCCCTAATGAATAGCTAAATAAAATGTGATATATTCATACAATGGGATATCATTCAGCAACACAAAGGAATAAAGTGTTGATGCATGCAATACATGGATGAACATAAAAACATTATGCTAAGTGAAAAAAAACAGACACAAAAGCCACATATTGTATGATTCCATTCACATGAAATGTCCAAAATAGGCAAACAGATAGAGACAGAAAGTAGATCAGTGGTTGCCAGGGATCTGGGGTGACAGGGGCATGAGAGTGACTGCTAATGGGTAAGGGGTTTCTTTCTGGGATAACGAAAATATTCTAAACTTAGATAAGGACAACTGCCCAACTCTGTGAAAATACTAAAACCACTGAACTATACACTTTAGATGGGTGAATTTTATGATACACAAATTATATCTTCACCAAAAATGTTATCAACAAAAACAACTCTTCAGAAAAAGTTTAGGAACTCTTGAATTTAGGATTTTAAAAGGAAGCTACTGTGTCAAACTCTCATGTATCATTTCAATGAAGGAAGTACTGTCCACTCTGAAAGGTTCAAACCATACCCTAGGTAGGTACAGGGCTAAGAGCTTGCCTTGCCTCCTTAACTGCTCAAATTGATTAGCAGTACATGTTAACTACCATTGTGGGAAAGGAACAGGCTCCTAAACAGTTGCCATGGCAGCTCAACAGCATAAGCACCAAGGACTTAAGGATATAAAAGGCTTATAGACAAAGTGTTATAGAGAAAATAGTATAAAATTCAAAATTGGAAAACGTGACATCAGACTCCTCACACTTAACAGCTAGTTGTGTGACCTAGGATACCAACTCAGTTTCTTCACCTATAAAATAGGGACAGCACCAGATACCAGCTAATCAAAAGGGGGAGAGTATTCATAAAATACAAATTATCCTGTTCTACCAATATCCCTCCGAGTCTCCTTTCCATTCCATCCTAATGCCTACAGCTTGCCTGAATCTGTCATTTTCAACTTTCTCTTTCAGGAAAGATTCCACTGACATTGAAGTCTTTACTGTTTTCCAAATGAGAACAGTGCCAGAAAGTGCAAAGCTACTGTTCACATGAACCACTTTGGGGTACACGTGATACAAGTCCTGAAAGACATATAAAACAACAATAAAATGTGGAAAAAAACTAACATTAGAGGACAAGAGAAAACATGAGTGTAAGGATACTAAGACACTTCATTTAGTCAAGAATAAATGTTTAAAGACAAAACAGGTGCTCAATACATGTTTGTTTGTTGTTTTTTTGTTTTGTTTTGTTTGTTTTAAGTTTTTAAAAAATATATCTTTATTGATTTCAGAAAGAGGAAAGGAGAGGGAGAGAGAGAGATAGAAACATCAATGATGAGAGAGTCATTGATCGGCTGCAGCCCGCAACCCGGGCATGTGCCCTGACTGGGAAT
Source organism: Miniopterus natalensis (assembly GCF_054644295.1). Lineage (NCBI taxonomy): Eukaryota > Metazoa > Chordata > Mammalia > Chiroptera > Miniopteridae > Miniopterus > Miniopterus natalensis. The sequence continues at coordinate 27,612,711 of NC_142086.1, forward strand.
TGAACCCTGATCGCCTGGATCCTAGGTCAACGCTTAACCGCTGAGCCACGCCTGGTCGGGCTGTTTGTTTGTTTTTTAAATGAAATAATAAAATAGCCCTAGAATTAAGCAAATAGCAAAAATTCCCAGCAACTTATTAGATGGTCTGTATGACTTCCCATAGCCTATTCAACTTCAGAATTGCACTCACACCTGAGAATATTGAGATAAATTTCTAAAACACTTAAGATAGGATGTTTCCTGTATTAGAAAAAAAATTTTTAATTCATGAAGGCTCTCATTCTACAAAGTAACCTAAGTCACCCTCACTAGTATTCAAAATTTTAAAAATCCTATCCTTTTCTGTACTTGTAAAAATAAATAAATTGAAAGATTATAAGAGTTCAAAATGACCACTCAGGACCTAGAATATATATAATCACCTAAACTTAAATGCAGAATACAGAGAAACTATAAAGAAAACCAAATTACCAAATTTTTAGAAATTGATTTTGTCTCTTAAATGTCAGGGTCTAAGATATATTATTGTTTGATTCAAATAAAAATATAAAAGCTGAATTACTTGGTAAATCAATAAAAGCTGAAAGGCTGTTATGTAAATATCTTAGACATGTTATTCCTACTGCACAGGAATCTTGTTCAAACTTCTGAGTCTGCTAGCAGTATTAAACAGAGCCAAGGGACAAAATGGACTCTGAAATCTTCACTGAAAGTATTTCTAGCATTCAAAAATATAAAGGACAGTATAGTCTGTGATTAATATTCTCCTTTCCTCAAATATTTCCACATGTGCTTATTCAAAAGCTCCCATACGTGACCTACTCCCTTTCAAGAAGCCATCCGCCTCTTTCCCTTTACAGTTCAACTGCCTAAAAACTGTGGTCTCCACTCATCTCCACTTACTCTCTTCACTTACTGACACTCTCCACTGTTCTATTAAAACTGCGTAAAGAAGCCATTAGTCATCTTTCTTAGTCCTTGTACAAACTCTGCAAAATTAGCCTCTCCCCTTAAAACACATTTTCAGTTTCCAGTAATTCTATACTTCTCTCTAACCCATGCTCTGAATTCTTTCCTTCCCTGATGAAAGTATTATTTCATTCAAACCTTCGATAAATATGTACTGAGCACCTACTACATGCTAGCTACTGTGAGAGGCACTGTAGATGTGAGTGAACAAAAAGTCCATGCTCTCATGTAGTTTACATTCTAGCTGACAATTCCAAGGTTTTAGTCCAAGTCCTATTATCTAAAACCCACTGAGCAGAGGTGGGGGCAGCTCTTCATGAGGTGTAGTCCATTCATATTTGTTTAGAATGTATAAACCACTATAAGCACAGATTAACCATGATAGGCCAGATTGCCCATGTATATATTATACTCAGAAACAAACTTCTGATCAATTATTTAAAAAATAAAAAATAATCAGCTAATTAGTTGTAAGCACCAGAAAATCGTGTAAAAGTGAGTAACAGTGGCAAGTTGCACCTATTAAGTTGTGGTTTCATGACTTATTTTGTGCCACCATATTTCTGGTTATTTCTTAATGCCCAGGTCATGAAACATCAGCAGCAAAGCTTTGTCCAAACTTCTTTTGCTATTATTGTTAGCACACTGGTTACAAATTACCACCACATGAAGATTCTCCAATTCATTCCTAAATACTTTTGTGTGACATTTGGTAGAAATGGAAATAGGACAACTTCGTTACAGATTAACTTGTACAGTAGATATGAATGAAGTTCAATGACCGTAATGTGTATGTACCACGCAACTTACTTTTAAATAACAATCTCAAACTATCAAAACATCCTAACAACAAATAATATGATAGCACATTCAGAAATGACCATGTCATTGAGCACAATATGATCATTATGAAATCTTGAAGTTATTTGGATTTTTCTTAGAATCAGACATACTTGTTACAGCATTTTTACAAGCTGCATATTTGAATTCCAAAAGAAAAAAATTCCTCATTCACTAGCTCTTAAAAAAATTAGTGGAGACTGACCAGTGTTGCTCAGTGGCTGAGCACTGACCTACGATTCAGGAGATCATGGTTCGATTCCCGGTCAGGGTACATGCCCAGTTGCAGGCTTGATCTCCAGAAAGGGGGGTGCAGGAGGCAGCCAATCAATGACTCTCTCATCATTGATGTTTCTATCTCTCTCTCTCCCTTCCTCTCTCTGAAATCAATAAAGACATATTAAAAAAAAAAATTAGTTGAACTCTGTATCAGGATTAGAGCCACAAAAGCAGCTCCAGGAAAGTCCCTTTTCAAATAATGTAACCTTTCCAGAATTTGCATTTAACCAGGATCTCATTTCAAGTAAAGAAGGTGGTAAACCTAGTTCTCTTGTTCTTGACAAGTCAAACTAACATGCTAACTACAGTACTTCAGCACTGCAATTGGCAAAGGAGATAGAGATAACAGAACGTTATTCTGCAAACTACTAAAATTAACTACAAATGGAACAGATGCTTTAAATCTTCAGAATTATTTTTGAACCACAATCTATGTAGATCAAATTGCACCAATGATGCCCCATCCTCTGCTAAGAAAAAAAACCTCATAACTTTACCATATGTGTAATGTTGCAATGCACTTGCTTAAGACTTTCCTTACAAAATAGAATATGTTCTCTACTAAGGAGAAGTTAACCTTAGAGAGTGCTCTAAATCCTTTCCTCTTTCATGCTTCCTCAAAATAAAGTTCCTGACACACTGTTCTTTTCTATACACGAGGTGACTTTCCAGAACTTTAATGCAAAAAGTAATGCATCAGGGCTCCTCCCCCCACCAAAGCAGTAATTTGGAAGCTGAAAATAGATTGTATCCTTTGCCTAAGATAAAGAATAGAATGAAAACAGCACAAGTCAACACAAAACAGCACACTGTTTGTATTACAAATTTCCACTTTATCCAAAACGTAATGAGAAAAGAAATACCACCAATATTCCCTTTCTTGAAACCATCATTTTGGAAAGTAAAGGAACAACTATTGTAAATAAGGTGACAACACTTTGCAACACTGGACAATTCTTTCCAAGGGTACTTTATCAATGGAGATCATAATTTTGCAGATAGATTTTTTTTAACCTGGATTGCAACCATCAATAATAATTTATTTGGTAAAAGAGGATCTCATTTATTTTCATACCAGTGATTATATCTAAATGGAATCTATAATATAAAGCTCAAGAATTCTGGTATTTATTGGAACATCATGGAGGGACCTGGAGAGGATTATGCTCAGTGAAGTAAGCCAGTCAGAGAAAGACAAGTACCACATGATCTCATTCATGTGGAATCTAATTAACAAAATAAACTGATGAACAAGATAGATACAGACATACAGAACAGTGGAGCAGTCAGACGAATTTCAGAGGGAATGTAGGGGTGGAGGTGGGGGAGATTAATCAAAGAACTTAAATGCAGGTATATATGACCTATGGACACAGACAACAGTGTGGAAAAGACCTGGGGGTGGGGGTGGATGCCGGGTGGAGGGGATCAATGGGGGTGAAAAAGGGGAACATCTGTGATACTTTCAACAAGAGAGAAAAAAAAGATTACGAAAAAAAAGAATTCTGGTATTTAATCATACACCTATATGAGATAAATACATCCTTCTATGTGTTACTTTTATACTTCAAAACAAAGGCTACAACTTTTTAAAGGAGAAAATAACCATAAGGAAGTTATTTTAAAAGCTTCTTAATTCTCCAACATCACTGAATTAAAAATAACAGGAAAAAAACAGAAAAATTACCGAGCTGATAAAGTTATAAACACTATGTAATAGCTTATATGTTCTAATTAAATTTTACTATTGTTCTCAGTATATGTCAAATTAAGCTATAATTCTATTTTTGTATATGATATACATATAGTATATTATTTGCTATATATTTACATATATTTAATATATAATGTATTATGTAAATATTTAGTTAACTATTAACATATATTAGACACATATTTTATCTAGATGCTGTATGTAACTATAATATCTTATGGTAAAATAACAAATTTTTTAAGTGATTTTTGGCAAGGGACATGTGAACATATTACGAAAACCAAAGAGGTATAAAGCTATGGTATGTAATGCTGTGTATCACATGCACCATATCAATCATGAAGGGTTTGTCATCTCACCACCCTAAGCCTGTCCTCTTATCTCTAACAAGGCAACAACAATAGTTCATTACTTTGCTCTTTCTCATAGAATTGTTGTAAGAGCCAATAAGATGGTATATATAAGCATTACAGAAAGGATAAAGTTTTATGCAAAATATAGTACTTTCCTGTATCTTCTTGCTGAAATCATTAAATACCACCATAGCAATCAGTTTTATGTAACAACTGCTTGTAAGAAAAGCACACATGACAGCATTCCGGCCCAACTATAAAATGCTATGTCAACTTAAGGATAAGAAAAAGAACTTTAACCTTCTCAAGAAAAAGGAAAAAGATGTAAAACAAATGATTTATTAATCATTATTTTATCAGCTCAGGTCAAAAGGTTAGAGCCTTAAAAACAAATATACATTAGTAGTAAGAATGGGAAAAGAACCACACAAATATACGTTAAATTTCAGGAAATACCTTTTCTTCTAATTGGCTTTTAACTTACTGCTCTTGCAGTTCCACAAGAAACAACTGGCTCTTATGAGTCTAACACAGGGGCTGATTTGTTTTCCATCTGTAATTTTCAATATCTAAATAAGTCACTTCAAATGCTGCTCCATTTTTAAACTGTATAATTCTATTCCACTCTGCTAAAGAATGTAATTTCCAAAACACCAATATTTAGATATCTTCAGAAGATATTCACGTATTATTCCCAGGACTAAAACGATGAAAAAACTGAAGTGCCCTACCAAGGCAGAACAATGCACAATTCTGGCTTTAAATCTGTTTCAAATTTTTAAAAAAACACTACTTAGCAACTTAATATAACCAGTACTTAATGTTTGTTGAATGAAATATGAATGAATGCTTTGCTAAACTTTATTTTTCTTTTTGATACATGGGCGCAGGGGTGTGTTGTCTTGGGTGTATACCAAGTAGAATTCACATTTTACATAAGCAGTAGAAATGATTTGCCAAGCATATTTTATCAATTCTGTTCAGAGGATACCTACTCATAAGATGGCTGTGCACTGCAGTACACTTAACTGGGTGTTCCAGAATTACCTGAACTGTGTCACTATACTGAGATAGGGAAAGCACCTGTACTCTCTGCTGTAAGTACAAATAAATGTTAATATATTGAATAAATCCTAGAGGTGAATTACTATTTAGGAATTACCTCTAAAAACAGTGAAATCTGAATTACATGAAAAACATTAATGTAAATAGTATAAGTCTTCTTAATTTCTAATCTTTGTTTGTCCTCTGTTTATAGTCTACAAAATCAGTTGTCATTTAAAAACCCCTATTTCAGGACAATTAGATTCATTTCCCCCTCATTTTTAAAGATAATATCTAGCCTTTCCAGATCCCCAACCTGCCAATATTCTTCTTAAACAACAGGTTCTATTCTCTTTCATATTAAATGCATTTATTTATTGATTATATCATGTCTGAAACTGCAATCACCTACTCCCTCAAGTGACATTTTGAACCTGTCCTCATATTTCAATGTTTATGAAATGGGAAGCACTGAGAGTACTATTCGCCAAGTGCACAAAACTAAAAAAGACCATTATTCTCAAAACAATTCCTATTCGCATCTTAACAACAGAAGTTTCTTTATGGAACTGATACTTTTACAATTTTAAGAAAAGTTTAGCAATAATTTAAGATGAGTTTAGCAATAAATTAAAATGACTTTAAAGTTAAAGTTGTACAAATATTTTAAACTAAGCAAAACAAACCCTGAATACCAAGTTATACAATTAATGTCTATACAAAAATTGTTTTAAAAAAATCATGACTTTAGATCTTTAGGAATTATTTCAGAAAGAAAGCCTCAGAAAATGAGACCTTATGTTGAAATCCAAGGCTGGATTCTTCAATACCAAGAGAAGTAATTACCAATCTTTGAATTGTAATAATTTAATATTTCTGTGATTTAAAAAGCCTACAGTTTATATTAATCAAACTTAGATCATTTCAAACTAACCATAAACAGTTTTGCAAGGATATCTCCACATAACTACATGGTCACAGTTTCAGAAAGTTTGAGCTGAGGCAGCTTCTGATAACCCTAGTTTTACATAAAAAAGTGAGCATTATACCAGCAATTACAGAGCTCACAAAAACACTGGAGCCTGAAAATTTATATGAAATGACTGCCTGTTATGTTATTACACATGATTTTACAAAAGTGTGTATGCATTCATGCATACATTCAGAAAATAAACATTTACTTAGCCACCTGCTATCGGCCACTCCCCTTGAGAAAGAGTTCACTATCTAAAGAGCAATGATAAACCATATAATCTGATAAATTATAGTATAATACATTAGGTGATACCATATAAGATATCATATATAACAGAGAGAGATAAATTCCTCTGATAATCTCATTCTGAAACATATATTATCTAGAACCTTGCTAAGTAGAATATGGTCCACTAACCAGCAAACTGCCATCACCCAGGTGCTAGTCAGTCAGAAATACAGAATCTCAGGTTCCAAGTAAATCTACCAAATCAGCCGCATTTTAACAAGATCCCCAGGTAAACCCAATACACATTTAAATTTTGAGAAACAATGATCTGAAAACCAGTAAATAAGTAAAAGTGATGTCTCACACTTTTAAGTAGTTCAGGTCTCATCCTGAACATTTTCCCAAAGGTATAGACAATTTAAATGAATCTACCTAGTTTCACATAGGAACAAGTTGGGAGATACCACTAACAACAAAGAAAAAATAGGGAAAACTAATAAAAAGCACTCCCAAAATGGGATTGCTGTATGGGGCCATTTAACATAGCAACAATTTACCCTATCTGCCCTACAGGTCTCACTATATTACAGAAGTGTAATAGTAACTGATTTTCTTAAATGTGATTCCTCTAAGTAAATCACACATTCCTTGAGGACAGGGACCTAGTTTTATTCTTATATACTTACATTTGTAAACTGGATGACCCTAAGTCAGTAAGGTGAGTTTAGGTTAGGCAATAAGGTGTACAACACATTTCAGAAAAATTTCCCTCTGAAAAAGTTACAATAAAAATGCGATAGCATTTTTTTTAAAAGAATAAAACCTGCCCATTCTATAACAACCCATTCACCAAACACTCTAAAAGCAGAGGCTCTGACTGAACCCTCGGCTGTAAATCCGAATGTCTCTTCTGACTCTACTCAGACTCACTTCGGGGGGACTGTTGAGTAGAGTCAGTAGAGAAAAAGGAGAAAGATTATAAGAGAATGGAGGGAGAGCAGAAATCACAGAACACCTCAGGGTTCCTCCATTCATGACAATAAAAAGAGCAAAAATAGAAAGCCACATCAAAGATACAGCACCCCTAGAAGAGAACAAATGCTACCTCTAGCAACCATTCACTCCATGTTCCTTGCCCCGGTGAACCGGACACATGCTGACAATCCTCCTCATCAAATGGCTCCTCAGGCACCTTAACTCTAGAAACATTTCCCTCCTGGTCTTCAATCAACTGTTAACAGCCAGTTTATGATACAACGATTCCTTCTACTAAAACAGTAAACTTCACGAAGCTCTAGTCATCACTCTACAAACAAACCAGTTTTGTTGCCTATGTCCTAGCTCATGCTCCATTCAGGAGCTGTTCCCATCTGTTAGTCTGACTGCATTATCCAGTGCTAGTCACTAGCCATGTGCGGCTATTTAACATTTAAAATGTGGCTGGACTGAATTGAGATGTAGGGTAAATGTAAAAGACACAATGGATTTTGAAGACTTGGTACAAAAAGATGTAAAATTAATTTTTTTAAACAATGATTACATATTAAAACAATGCTTGGATATATTTAAGTAAAATAGAAAATTGAAATTAATTTCACCTCTTTCTTTTTAGTTTTTAATATGGCTATTAGAAAAACTTAAATTACCTATATGGCTCACAGTATACCTGTAATGGACAGCACTGATCTAAATCCTATTAATTCTTTAAGGGCTCATTCAAACACCTCCACTTCCATGAAGCTTTCCCCAATGACTCCAAGTGGAAGTGGTTTCTGTCCTGACTTCTTGTAACACTTTTATTCACACTCCCACAGAACTGGATCAATTTTACCTTGTTATTGAGCGTTCCTGTCAGAGCTCCCCAACTCCAATATAAACAAATTGAGGAAAGAAACTACATCTAGGTTGTCACAAATTTTCCTCCTACACCGTGGAGAGTACATGCATGAAGGTAATGCTTGGTCTGCTAATTGAGAGCGGAATTTCTCAAGTACTGCATCATCTATCCCTTTTCGCGATGTCCGTTTTTCTCAGGGATTAAAGTCCCTGCGTACAAATGTCCTGTATTATTTTTATGCACAGTGCCAGTGAGCTGTATGCATATAACACGATGAACAAGGAGATCTAAAATTAATACCAGGTGGTCAATACATAAATCTAAAGATCAGTTGCAAAAATTCGACAAGCCTCTCTCAAGGTTCCATTTCTTTATGAATGCCCCTAAAAATGTACTATGAAGAGCAACTATTTCAAAAGTAGGAGCCTTTCCCAAAGATTAACAACACTGGGTGAATAAAGCCTAGCAAAAAACTTACTGGAGGCCCTCCCCACAACCCGACTATAACTCGGGTGAGCGTGCAAACGCCTGGGAGCAGCAAGGGCAACGTCCCACATCGCGCTCGGAGCTGTGAAGACGGAGCTGTGAGGAAAGTCGTCGGAAGGGAAAAGATGGCTTACTCGTGTGAAAGAGACGAACGGTGGAAATCGATGGAACTCGAAACGAGAAATAAAAACCAAGACAGGAAAATAGTATCTCAACGATGTCAGAGGGATCCTCCCTGGGTGTGTCTCTCAACCTGTGAAGCCGCCGGCAGGGGCGGCGACGGTCACCTCAAGTGGTCTTTTCTGCCAACGCTGTTCCGGCGCCTCGGACCTGCACCCGCGAAACTTCCCTCCCAAGCAGCCCACGCTGACGCCCCCGGCCAGGACGACAGCCACTCCCAGCCCGAAGCCACCCTCTCCAGCACGTCTGAAACCGGTGGACGAAGCGGGAGGACCGAACTGAGGCCCAGCACCTGGACCACAGACAACCCTCTCCCTTCGGGTCCGGCCTCAGCCCCCCTCCGGCTCTGGACTGGATGAGGCGATCTGGCCGGCGGAGGGGGCGGGGCAGGGCGCTGGACCCGGTCGGGGACCGGCCATCGCGCTCCATGCCGGCGCCAGCTGGTGCCTCAGAGCCAGGCTGGGTGGTGCGAAGGGAGAAGAGGAGGCAGCGAGGATCAGCCCCGGGCTTTCACTCACCAGCGGCCGTCGCTAGACTGTGGCAGTGGCAGGACCTCTTCTCCTTCCGCCATTGCTGTTGACGTCCACGTCACTTTGCCGAAAAGTGGACCCGGCGCCGAGACCGACTCCGAGATCCAGTGTCGTAAAAGGTGCTCAGAAGTCTGGGACGGACGCCGGTGAGGGTAAGAAAGAGGGGGAGGCAAAGGACGGGAGGAGCGCAACGTCACGACATCCCGAGGGCCAAAGGTAGCTAAGGGGGGGAGGAGACTTGGCGGAGGCCACATCCGCTCCAAAAACTACATGTCCCAGGATGCCGCGGGGCCCCCGGGCCAGGCGGAGTGGGCGGAGCTTGGTGAGGGCGGAAGTCCCAATTGGGAACCCCGGTGAGCGTCGCCTTTGGGCGTCCGGTTAGCGTCCTCCTTCCGTCCTGGCATGGCGCTTAGAAGTCGGAATAGAGAGTCGTACCTAGAGGAGGGGCGAGGCGAGGTGGGAATTCCACAGGCAGGCGGCGGTAGGCGCATAGCCACATTTCAGGCATTTCCTTGCGTAAAAACTGGGTTTGAAGAAAGACTGGGGTGTAAAGAAATGACAAGCCCACCTCTACTTGGGGGGTGCGGTCAGAAGAACAAATGGAGGCCACTTACTTTGAATACGTTAATGTTGTTTTAAAAAAAAGCTAAACAATAAAGGAAGTATGTTCTAGTTTCTCACCTTTATAAATATAGCTTCCTAACAACCTGGAAGGTGAAGTCCAGTTTTAGGATTCTAAAATCTTGGGGCTCCAGGTAGGGAAAGCTCCCACGTTTCTTCTCTTCCCACCTACTTCCCCTTCGCTCCACACAGGTGGACTCCGTGGCCTCCTCCACATCCAGGATCAGTCCACATCACCCCCACCAAAGCACAGGCCTTTTGTCTCCCCTTGACCGTTCCTGGGCCTGGGGTGGGCACAGGCGCAGGAGGATGGACCTTGGGAAATGCTTGTGCAAGGCTGGAACCGAGAAGAGCTACATGTCACAATATGAATAGACCTGGAAAATACGATGTTAAATGAACTGTGGAAGGATAGGTAATATATCATTTATATTTGCCATTAAAAATAGATAAGAAAAATACATACGTGCTTTTTAAAAATGCAGGGGGATGATGTACAGAAAAATCGGGATAACAGTTCTCAAAGACAAACAGCGCCAGACATTAGTTAAAGCAGCAGAGACAGATTTTAGTCAGAAACTACTGACAGGAGGGGAAAGAGCTGAGCTCCATTCCAATTTGTGCAGAGGTGACTAAGGGTTTTAAAGGGAAAATGAGGGAGGGGGAGAGTGGGGCAGAGAAGTGAAAAGTTACAAAGGATTACAAAGGGTTGGTCAGTGTAATTGTGGCCAGGCCAGCTGTGTCTGCTAGCTGGCAACATTTGAAGTTAGGATTCTGTCTTCCCACAGAGACTGGGAGACAGAGGCCAGTCTGTCCTGATGATTACATTTCAAAGAAATGGCTCTCAGGTCTTTGGGAAGAACAGTTCTAAGTTAGGAGATATATATTCACAATTGTAAGCCCTTTCCAGTAAATACTCCCAAGAAAGAGAGGGCAAGAGCCTATCATCAGGTGGTGCTGGCTAGAATAAACAGTAAATTCTCCTGGCAGCCTTGAGTTTTCTCAGTCAGGTACTTTAATGGGGAGCTGGGGTTCAGTGAGGGGCTGGGGTCATCCTAGGCACATGGCCTTACGTTGCTAGAACCCATGCTAGAGTTTGGCCGAGTCTCTTAGTGTATGGGTTTGGACAGAGTTGTTATCAGCAGAAAGTTCTGCAGTTCTCACAGTTATATTTTAGAGAGGAAATTACTTCCATTATATTTTTAATATTTTGTTTCTTAAGAGCTGAGAAGTGGCTATGTGGCTGTTCGGTGTTTTTAGAGAATCTGTACTTTGGTCTCTAAAATGTTTCATAATTTTAAAAAGTATTGATTAAAATAAGCACAAATCATAGTACAGCTATTTCATTTACAATAAAAAACATGCTCTCTCTCTTCCCAGAGAGGGATAATACAGAGCCACATGCTATTGCACCTACTTCCAAGCCCAGCATCTGCATGATGTTCACTTCTATGAGGAAAATTTCCTTTAACATGGAATGAGGGTTTAGATCACAACTATCAGAAAGAATAAAAGGCATGAATCTAGATCAAATTACAGTTCTAATACTCAGGACCTCCACTGGGTCCCTTTGATTGTTGTCAGTGGGTTTTCAGAAGGTTTTCTAGATTGGTTTTTAAAAACAATTATTAAGTCAGTAACATGAAGCAGTTGTTCATTGGTTAAGGTGATTCTAATCCTCAATTGCTATTCATTTTGGGTGTAATTAAATCAGTGTGCGCTTTATACACCGTGTGGTAAAAATATTATTCCAGTAAGAACATATCACTTGACATTTTCAAACAGTTCTTCATTCTGTAGAAAGGGTCAGAGTCAGCTTCATGGGCATGCAACCTGTGCAATAGCAGAAGACCCTGTGCTTAGGAGGGCTCTGCACTTGGTTTAGTGCTCTGTGATTGTAATCTTGAAATTCTTAATAATTTTAGATCAAGAAGCCCCTCATTTTCATTTTGCACTAGGTCCATCACAAATTATGTAGTCCGACCTAGATAGGGTCAATATGATACTGATATATAACCTACTAGGGGACAAGGTTTCAATTGAAAGTCTTCAGCAATGGTATTTTCTGAAATGTTTATGTCATCTGTTCTTTACTCATTAACCTGTTCTATGTTCTACTGAGTAGACGCTGGTCATGAGAGTCACCAAGATGACATCCTCTTCTTCCAATGGTAATTCTAGGAACCTGGTTGTTAGTTCAAGTGTTTGAAATTGATATGTCTTTAGTTCATCTTTCTTGAACAGGTTTCACTGGTTTATTTTCTGTCTGTCTGCTTGGATTTAGCTCGTTGATATCCAGGCTGCTGAGCTGCTGCAGCTCTCAGTGGTAGGTGAGTGTTCTGCCCTAAGCCATTTCTCCTCTTTCTCTTGCTCTATATCAGGATCATCTATACTTTCCCATCACCCTGCCTTGTCTTTTGAAGAGACAAACACCACACTGGGTTGTTAATCTCCAGGCTGCTAAGTTAGTGTAGAACCCCTGGTTGATGAACTTTCTGACCTTAAGTTCTTCCTCTTGCTCTGGATCAGGTTTGTCCACACTTTCCCTACCATGCCTCACTTCCTGAGATGACAAGGACCACACTATACCCACAGGACATTTTCTAGCTGGCTGCAAATTTTTATAGGTGTAATTTCTGAGTATTTTTGTGCTTTAAAAAACTTTCAAAGTTCTGCCATTTACCTGGATTATTATGTGATTAAAAAATATATAAGCATGGAGTTGTACATAGAATTTGTTTAATTCTAGTAGATTTCTGCTTAAAATAAAAACCTTTTTGAGAGCTAGAGAGGATTTTATTATGACATCTGCCTGTATTTTCTTACATTACTCTTTTTTTCCTAATTGTAAGAAGATTTCATCAGTAATACTAGGAGCTCTCTCAGCTTTATGCTTTTGGAGAAGAGAGAGTTGGAGTCTCTTTTTTCATAGACCTCATGCTGTGGTGAGGTGATGCTAATAGTGGTGACCATCTGGATCTGTGCACTCACTGTGCAGGCAGGCAATTGCTATGTTAGTGGAATAGAATTTATTTCACTTTTAAAATCATATTATTATAGCATTTCTTTAAAAATGAGAGAAAGGATCACAGTTCTTGACCTTTTATTCATATTCAAGCGATGTTTTCTTGAGTTTCATGCATTCTTAGGTGAAGATGAAGACATAATAAGATGTATTGACCTATTGCTACATTAAAATTATCCCCAAAGATAGTGTCTGAAGACAATAAACATTTATCTCACAATTTCTGTGTGATGGATGTTCTTGCTCAGGGTCTCTCAAGGTTACAGTCAAAATATTGGCCTGGGTTGTAGTCATGCAGTCATCCGAAGGCTTCTCTGGGGCTGGAGGGTCCACTTCCTGGGTGGCTTACTCAAATGCCTGAGAAGTTGGTGCTGGCTGTTGGCAGGAGCCTACCAGCCTCTCCAAATGAGCCTTTCAGTGGGCTGCTTGAATGTCCTCTGAACATGGAGGCTGGCTTCCCCTAGAGCAGCCATTTTCAACTAGTGTGCTGCCAGAATTTTTAAAACATGCAGTATCTGACTAGTCGGGGACACTGACCTCTTTTCCCTTAGATTGTCAAATAAAAAAATGACAACAGCCGGCACAATAGCCATCTGCTGTGAATGGCCTGTCTTGAACCATAAATATATAGGTCATACAGTAGAGTTGCACCTTCTTGGTCATGTCACATAATAACATTGCATGTGATTGGTTAATTCTTGGTGCCAGAAATCCTTATAAACAAATATTGGCACTTGACTTTTAAAAAGTCACTTTGGAGCAAAAAGGGTAGGTAAATACTATTTTTTTTTTTTTGGTAAATCAATCAAAATTATACCTATTTTTGTCACATCAGCACAAAATATATTTTTTGGTGTGCCACAGAATTTTAGTAAGTAGTTTATGTATGCCACGAGATGAAAAAGGTTGAAAATCACTGCCCTAGAGTGAGAGATCAAGAGAGACCAAGATTGAAGCCACAATATTTTCTATGACCTGGCTTTAAAAGTCACACTCCATCATTTCTGCAATAGCCTATTGGTTACTCGGGTCAGCTCTATTCCATGTGGGAGGGAACTAGAAAAAGACTTAAATACCCAAAGGCAAGAATCATTGAGGACCATCTTAGCAGCTGGCTGCCCCTTGAGGTGACTTTAAATCCTGCTCATCCTTCTTTGTCCAATCAAACTTGCCCCTGAGACCCCTGCCCATCTCATCTCAGCTCTGCTTAAGTTCCACCTCCTCTAAACTTATGAAAGACTATGAGCAGACCTTCTCATCTGGGAGCGAAGTCGCACAGCATCTTGTATTCTTTAACTCCGAGAACGGCAACCATTTTTAAGGTTTTTCATAAACTCCACTATGACAAATGCAGGGCTGAAAGTATAGATGGTGCCCAAAAGTTCTTGTTGAATAACGAAATATTGATTTTTGTTTCTTCAGATATCGTGTAAGAGTTTCAGAATTCTAAACTTTACCAGGAATTTTTCCCCCGTTATCTTACAAGGGCAAATGTTTTTGCAGTTAGCCAAAATTACTTATTATTTGTAACTTTAAATTTTCATCAGGACCTGTATTCCAAGACTCTTTAAACTACTGAAGCCTAACATTTAATTTAATGATGAACAAGACCAAATTAATTCCCGTTCACTGCTGACAAGTGAACAGTTGGCAGAAGTTTCAAACATCTGCTTTTAATTCATTTAGAAGTGTTGAGCAAACAGTGATAAAAAGGGGCTGGAAGCTATAATGTTTCTCCATTAGCCTCCTAGTATTTGTCTTTGCTAATTGAAGTTGACTCTTGAAGATTATGTCTATGGACCCAGAGGAAACATTTGGATAGGGATTGACCCAGGCTTGGGTTTGGGATGGTTGTGCTTTAATGTAATGTGGGAGCCTGTTGCACCCTTTCCTCATTCCAGATTTGTTCCCTAATGTTCCAGACAAAAGGCTATTAGGGTTGACTTGCTGCTGGTTGGAAACAGGGATAATAAACAATATATTAGCTGGAACTAGCTTTAGTTTTTAAAACTTCTTGTTTTTTGTATGTACACACACACACACACACACAATCTGTAGACAGTATCCTTAGACAATGTCTGTGCCATTCTTTATGTACAGTCTGTCTCCAATCACCTCATACACTTTTACCCACCCTTTCAGGCATATGTCTTGCCAAATAAAATAGCAAGGAACCATCTAAGGTAATTGGATGGGATTATATATACTTTGGATTATATATACTTTTAGCAATATGTGTAAAAAATATGGTTATGTGTTACAATTTCTATATATGTCATTTATAGGCTGTTTTCTATAATACCCATGCTAAGTTGTACAGATTATCACTGTCATTTCTACATTTTAAATTCATGTAAGAAGAGTACAAAATTAAATAAAATACTTAGGATATAATAAATATGAAAATGGGTACAGATACAAAAGCATTAAAATTTTTAGGTAAAGAATTTCTTCTTATAATTTTGCTTACACCTTTTTCTTCCTGGATAATGTCAACCACTTCTTTGCCGTTAATTTCCACCTATAACCTGACAGCTCCTACATCTGTCTTTCCAACCCTGGCCTTTCTTTCATACTTTGTATCTGTAAACTAACCATACTGGGAGCTTACATTTGGATGACCAACAAACACTCCTAACTAAATATTCTAAAACCAAACTCCTTATGTCTGCCTGCTTCCCAGTCTCTACCATTTCTATGGAGGGGAGTAGTTTTATTGTATACGCAGCCATCTAAGCCAGAAATGTGGGAATTGTTCTAGCTACTTTCCTTCTTCTTTCCCATAGGTCATCAGGGCCTGTGGATCTTTTCCTCCCGAAGTGTTTTCCAGGTCTGGTCCTTTTCCACCCCTGCAGCTTTTCTCTTACTTCTACTCATGATGTTTTACATGAAGGGATTCCTTAATTAGCCTCCACTTCCTTCCACTCTCTTCCCCAAGCCTCTACACCAGGGGCTCAAGCTGGCAGCCCTCAGCCTGGATTTATTTTCTTAGCAACTTTAATTTTGTTGTAGTTTTTAATCACCTAAACGTCTTTATATACTTTTCAGTTTGTCTCCCCCATGACCCCTGTCACTTTAGACCAGCCCCCAAGTTACATGTTTGGTACTTGCTTGGTTCTCCCAGGTGTTTGACTCTGTGCCTCCTGCTGCCTATTTCTAAGATGGAAATCTACCGAAAATCTCTCAACTGCGCACCATCCTCTATAAAGAATGTCCAAATTCCTCATCATACTCTCATAATCTCAAGTACTTTCCCTTCTCTCCTTTTCACATACATTATACTTCAGCCACTCTATATTTACAGGCCCCAATACGCCCACTGTGCCCTGGCTTTATGTCTTTGTTAAAGCTTATTGCCTCGGTTTCGTTACATTCTGCTGACTTCGGTCAACTGGTTACACCTACCCATGTGGCTTGAGCAGCATTTTCTCTGTAACCTTTTTCTCAGGCAGGATTATTCTTTTTTGCCTTTTGCAACCACTTCTCCTTAAACATAACACAATTACTGAATTTTTCACACTTTATTTTAATTACGTGTTTATATATTTGTCCTCTCTACTAGACATGAGATCCTTGGGATCAGCTTAATACGTCTTCACATTTCCGGTGTCTGGCACAGTACTTGGTACATGGCCGTAATTAGCTAGCTGTGTGCATAAGCTAATGAATGGATAGTGTATATATACATATAACATTATTACTGCAAATGCTTATGAGCATTTACCATAAGCCAGGCATTGTTCTAAGCACTTCTGTCAACTCACTTAGCCCTCGCAACAACCCTATGGTTGTTAGCAATGAACAAACATGAAATCCGAATTCCAGTTAAAGGAGCTAGGTGAGTAGTTTTCTATCACAATTCAAGGACGCCTTTAAAAGTACAAATGATTGTCATATTTGTATTAAATAGGAACATAAGTTGTTGAATATGCACAAAAGATGAAGGCTAAAGAGGACATTGCTTCAGGTCCTTTCATCACAGGTGGGTGCAGTTGCTCAATTGTACTTTCTGCTTCTGCTTAATGAAATCCCTTCTGGGAGAGGTAAAATCATTTGTCATCGTTTTTAGTCTGAGCAGGCCCTAGTGCATGAGGAAGGCATGGATGTGGGTGGATGTGGAAACGAGTGATAAGGCCCTGCTTGGTTTGGTGCCTCCTGAACACTGCTGTCCCCTCTCCCATCGCTTCCCCTCCCCGCACACTGGCCTCCTCCGTGTTCCTTGAATAAGTCTCTCAACACGTGGCCTTTGCACCTGCTGTCTCTGCCCCCTGCACACACATAGACCCAGCACACACGCTCCCCGCCACCCGTCACCTCCTCAGAGAAGTGGGGCAGCCTGTGGGAAGGCGGCAGGACCCTTGACCAGGTGTGTCTTTGTGACTTGAATAGGGGAAGCAAGAAGCTGCAAGTGGGAAAGGAGGCGATCAGAGCGTGATGTGTATTCAGCGGCTTTCATGCTTCAAGACCTTGCTTCTTGGTCTATAGTCTGTCTCCCTGTGCCTCTTCCCTTTAGGTTTATTTGTGGTTCTTCGTAGATGTTTCCTATGCAGGGCGTTGAGAGAATCCTGCGTCATTAGCAGAGTCCTTGAGTGTCATCACAGCAGTTCCCTGTGGACAAGTTCCCTTCAGCAGTTACTTATGGAGTCCTTAAGTATAGACCAAGCTCTATCCCAGACCCTGGTGACAATGACTTTATCTACCTGCCATTTTTCCTTCTTTTACTGTTTCTGCTTTTATTCAGTGCAAGCTCAGCCCATCACTGTGATTTTCAATCTTCTGAACATTGGAATAACCCAGAGAGCTTTTTAAAAAAAAAAAAGATGTGGGAATTCCCCCCCCCCGAGATTCTGACTCTGTTGGTCTAGGGTCCCACCCGAGCATGGGGCGGGGGGCGGGGGGTGGTGTGTGTGCTCTGAAAGTTTCTTCGGTGGTGCCAATATTCAGGCAGCAATGGCCTAGATTAATCTCGGAACAGAAACCCTACTTGGAGAACCACAGACTTCTGGAAATCAAGGCCTGGATGGTTTGAATGACACTGGTCTCTGCGGTGGTGTCTGACCAGCTTCATTCGAAAGGAAGAGGCTGAGGGCATCACCCCTGACTTACGGCCGGTGGCTCTGGACCCGAGCTCTTGCTCTAGGAAAGTGTGATCACTGGCACAGCTGTTGGCGGAGGAGAGGAGCAGACGCAGTGCCCGTGGCATGGCGACTACACTGACTTTCAGGTTCTGTTCGCGGTTCCTCACGCGCCTCAGGTACTTTAAGAACAAGCATTATTTTAGGGGTTAAGGCACCAGGAGCTCGGGGTCCTGGGAGGTTTGGGCTTTATTCTCCGGCACAGGTGAGCTGCCGGGACTCCAGCCTCCCCTGTTGAGGACACTGAATGAGGACACTGCACTTCTAGTGCTGGCGCAGCCACCATCAGAGCGCTGTGTGGCCCCGCTTAACTCACCCCTGCTCTCAGGACCTCGGTGTCCTCAGTGAGGTGAACGGAACTCGATGGGCTCTCCAGGCCCCCGTCAGCTTTAACAAGTGACACTAGGTGGCACTCATGTAACTCCAATGGGGAGCAGCTGGGGCTTGTTGGCTGCCAGGCCCCCTCTGTCCCTTAAAGACTCAGGGACATGCTTGGTACAACTTGGGAAATAATGTGGTTTCAGGAGGGCTGCTTGGGCCCTCATTTTATCAAGAGCTTTGGAATCCGTGGATGCCTGTTGTATCTCACCAGCCACTTTCGCCAATTCCATACTTTTCATTCCATATTCCTTTCCTCTTTATCATCTCAGCTTCTAAAATATTGTATAGAAAATGATGTCTGCAGCCTAGCAAGTCCTTTGTTCAAAAGGGGGCCCTGACTAGCACGAGTCTGCGACAACTGGCCCCTAGCAGGCCTCTACCTGGAGCCGCCGCTGGAGGGGATAGAACGTATGTCAAGATCCCTAGTTCCTTTTCTCTGACCACACACTTCTGTCCTGTGATACCGTCCCCTTCCCCCCTGAGCACTAAACATGCTGTGCCCCCACTGTGACCTCCTCTCCTATCTTCAGTCCCCCTCCCACGCCCCCGTCTGGTTTTTCTTGCCTCTCCAGCAAAGCTTACCAGCTTGGCCTCGAGGGGCGGCATTTCAGTGCTGCCCTCTCTTGCTCCTCTTGCTCCTTTGACTCTTGTGGCCAAAAGAGTTTATTTCTGGTTCTGAGTCCCCCCCAGTCTCCTTTCCTCAGAAAGCTGAGGGATGAGCCTCCCTGGAGAAATCCAGGTGTAACTACACTTTCAGGACAGCCAGTTTCATCAAGGTGTTTTGGTTGCAATCCTTTCATCCAGTTCCTGTTGACTCCCTGGTGCACTTACATTGCATCTAAGTTGTGGGAGATAATTGGCATTTATACCAACTGCCATGTGCTGGAGGCACCTATATACTTGAAATGCTCACTCCCGCTTTTCTCCCTCCAACTTTTATATGCTCCCTCCGACATGTACTGCTCTCTTGTTCAGTACCCAGAACACTGCCATGAACTTAGCACCGAAAAAACTGCTCAGTGAATAAATTGTCGAATGCAAAAGAACTAAGTTTGTTATATGCCTGTTGTAGGCCAGGGAAAGTGTCAAGTGTTTTATATATTATATATCATATTTTATATATACTTATATATCACATGTATCCTCTCACTGAATCTTCATAGCACTCCCGTTTTGTAGATTTTAATAGTCCCATTTTATAGATTCATTGGCTGCCTATCTCTTGCCACTAAATACTTTTTCTGAGGGCAAACATCACGTCTTACTCATTTCCGTAGCTTTGTGACCTCACTTCCCAGGAATGCCGGACATATAGATGATGCTCAGTGTAAGTTAGACGAGGGAGCAGATAAGTGACAAAATCAACAAATGAAGGGTCAGTTACAAGACCCACAACCAAGCCTGTTCCACTCCAAAGCCTGTACACACTGTGCTGTCACTGCCCAAGGCCTCGGACGCCAATGATCAAGTCTGAGCGAGAAGGAAATGACCCTCCATGCCATACTTTAATCAGAACGGTAAAACTATAATTGTCAATTGCTTTATTTACTTCTAAAGCATGTACCTAATATCACAGGAAGGATAATTAGCTAGTTCATGAATTTTGTTTCCTCTTCGGACCTCTGATTGTAATTGTTTCTTGACCTTGATTTGAGGTCATCCATGACTTTTAATAAACGGCACTATGTTTGGGTATCATTTGGGAGCCACTTGAATTCCATAAGCCTTCAATTTCTTACCACAGAACAAGATCAGCCAATATTAGCATATGCTAACATTGGTGACAAAATTATAAAGCACGAGTTAAATGCCATTTAGCAGAAAATGATAATTAAGCTCTTAATTAATCTTCCTTTCTGTTAGAATCTGGCTTGTAATCATCTGAAACCACTTGATAGTGTAAATGAGGTGGTGAGCACCAGAAAGAAGCTTCTAGACAGCTTGTGGGTCCTAACGGTATGCAAATCTTTGAGCCATATGTTGAAAATTGAACAATAGGTTTGAGATTCTAGAATTTCCACTCCCACCACTAGTTATAATGGAACTTAACAACCATGAACACATTTGAGAGATTAATGAGGCCTTCATTTATTTACAAAGCATTTTATGAACCTTTCAGTGTAAATGCCAACTATTTTTAAATCTTGTGCTTACATCATGAAAATGTTTTTCTAAACAATGTGGACTGCTCCATAATAATTCTAATGGTTCCCCTAGTTATGTACCTTTTAAAAATAACCACAACATTGCCAAGGAGAATTAAACAAATGTCTTTTTGAAATAGAGAATATTAGCTAAATGGAGGCATATATTAAAAGTTCCTACTAAAGCAACAAAAAGCGAGGGAACTGAACTAAATTATCTCTAAGGTTGCTTCAGTCATGGGGAAATAAAATCTGCTCTAACCCTGAAAAAGCTTAGTCAACTCGAAAACCTGAACACAATCCACATGCCTGTTACCCATGCCTCACGTGATAAGTTCTCACCCATTAATGTGACTCGAATCCGGAGGGAAGTTAGCAGCTCCATGTGAATCCACCCATTTGTTTTTATGAACTCATCAGCCCATCTACAAGTTTCGTAAGACGGCCATAACCCAACAAGAGCTTCTAAGAAATTAAAGGAAGAGGCATTTTCAGAAATGGGTTTTCCTTATGTTTTTTGCAAAGATGGTGACAGAATTTCAAAACCCAGCTTTATATTCCACAGTTATAATTCTGTGTCACATTTTTATGGGGGAAAAAAAAGCTGCTATTGCAGTACTTCTCCCGATCATAGTATCTTACATTCATATCATGCTTTACAGTGTAACAAACTTATGTTGTCAGTTTTTAAATTTCCGATCACACTCACCTCATTGGCTCTTCTAAGCCCCTTCTCGTCACTCCTTGAGCACCTCGTGTCCTTGTGCCGCATTCTCCCCCTGATCCCCGCAGTGGCCCTGAGGAGAGAACTTGGCAGATACTCTCCTTCAGAGATGAGCAACCCGGAGCTCAGGGAAATGAGGAAACTAGGTGGTGAATGATGATGCCTCAGATTACAATTTAGTTTGTGTCTGTAAAGTTAATTTGAATAAGGTTTTTGAATGAAAAAGAATCATTTGGGTAACTGAAAATGGCTGAAACCATTCTAGGAAAGTTGATAATTGATCCATTTCCAGACCATTTGCTTACCTACAAGGACCCACAGTGACTTCTAAACAGACTTAATGTCTCTTGACATGTACTGTTCTCGCTATGACGCAGGCAGGTCACTCAGATGGGTTTGGATTTAGACACTGCCGACCCCCTCACTGCTGACATGTTGGATGGGTATAATGCCTGGCACATAGCTGAACAAATACTTGAATTAATAAATCAACTTTAAAATTTTAATAGGACCTCATTTTTTTTATAAGCTACATTTTGGCACAATTCTTTTGTAAAACAGTAAGGCAGCATATAGCAAGAATCATAGGAATGTCTGTGTGATGCTCTTTGATTCAGGAATTCCACGCCAAGGAAATTTTCATAAAGAAAAAATCCTATAGGAGTAATATCCTTGAAGATGTTCTCAAGGTTATCAGTAACAGCCCAAATATGGAAACAATTTCAAAGCCCAGGATTTATCTCTAAAAGGTACTATTTCTGTCTGCCTAGCATGTTTCTTCCCCACTACTTCCTTCAGCTTCTTAAACATAGGGGTAGGCACATGACCCAGGGTGACCAACCAGATTGTCCCATCTCCTGCCCACAATGATTGGTTTAGAGATGAGCCGATAAATGTCACTTCTTAGGACTTTCCCTTTAGAATTAATTAGGAAGATCTCATCTTTCTTCTGTGGTGAAGGACTGGAAAAATATAATCCTAGCGTTGTGAGCCACATGGAGTAAGCCTAGCTGCAGGAAAACCAAGTAAGGCCAATACACAAGCAGAGGCAAAAGATGAGAGACAGAGACTTAGCCGGCACATTCCAGAAAACATCCTCTGAGCCCTGGATCCGGTCATACCTAACATCTCTTTCACCCATGTTCGCTCCTCACTCAAGCCATTAAGCCTCATTTTTCTTAAGCTAATTTAAGTTGGGTTTCTGTCACTTACAATTAAGAGCCCTGATTACTACATCCACAGAAAGGAATGCTATGTAGCCTTAAATAGCAGTTATGCAGAAACATGGGGTAGTGTTTACAACAAAAGGTTAGGTGGTAGTAACAAAAGACAAAATAGTAGATGTGTATGTATGAGTATTCAAGGAAAGAGGCAGAAGCGGGAAGGTAGAGAAAAACTCTTCACTTTATTTACTTCTATTACTTGAAAATATTTTAGGGAACATGTATAATATTGCTATTTTCATTGAATATTTTATTCTATTTTAGGACATGCTTAGAGAGGAAGGGGGAGAGAGAGAATGAGATTGACTGACTGGAAGGTAACCCTGTGAATCCCACTTCACTGCTCACAGCTTCTCCTCAGACTGCTACTGCCTCCGGGCAGCCTTTGTTAGTCCAAATAAGAGTAAGCCCAATAACCAAAATGAATTAATTTTTCCTAATTTTCCTTGAGTGTTTCTCAGAAATGCCAACTACGTTCTATAGACAACAGAGGCTAATTTCTCCCAATTTGTAAAACCTGGAGACACTCAACTATATTCCACAGGCCAGGAAAACTTGGTGCACAGAAAACACACTCACTTGAAATGCAAATCTAATTTCTATGCAAAGTTAGTAACCCAAACACCAAGAACACAAGTCATCCAATTCTTTTCTGCCTACTGCCTGACTTCACTACATCTGACTTTGAGTAGTTCTACTAGAGGTTTGTTTTTGTTTTGTTTTTTATTATAATAAATGTTGGCTACATGAAAAGGGGGAAGCCTGTACTTAACAATGGCTATGGTAATTAGCAGACCAAGCACAACTGTGGGTCTAGCCTGTGATCTGACAAAAATTCTCCG
Source organism: Miniopterus natalensis (assembly GCF_054644295.1). NCBI lineage: Eukaryota > Metazoa > Chordata > Mammalia > Chiroptera > Miniopteridae > Miniopterus > Miniopterus natalensis. The sequence continues at coordinate 27,636,242 of NC_142086.1, forward strand.
GCGCTGGGAACTCGAATACTGTATGGTCATCTTCCTCCCTGCTTTTTGCAGGTGCTGGCTGCTGACCTTCCTTACGGCGTCAGTCTTGCCCTCTACTTGCTAAATCAATGAGGCTTTGCTGTTACTCTCATTTATATAACCCAACTTCCAACAGAGTGTGTGACTCCATCCTGAGGTGCTGTTTTCATAGTGAATTAACAAAATTATATTTACAAAACACCTTCTCTGTGCCTGACACTGAGAACCTAGAGGTAAATAAGAGCATTTAAGTAGTTCACAGCCTAGTGAGAGAGACAGATGGGTACACATCTGGCTATAAGTGCTGAAACAGCAATAACAAACGAAGCATTATGTAAACATAAAAGGACTTTAGTTTGTTACAAAAGGGGATGCTGGACAAATGAGAAAGATGTTTTAGTCTCCTTTCTATGGCATTTTCATTTACTTTGTTACTTCAGTCTCAGGCTACAATTATAGTAATTTGTTCAAGTAGGAAAAAAAACATAATCTGACAAAATATGACTGTAACATCTCTGAGGGAAAATGCTCATCTTTCATATTCTTGTTTGTTTGTTTTGGGTATCTTGGGGGGGGAGGGGCATGCTTTCACGGGTCTTCTGGAAATCACCCGTGACTCCTCCACTCAAAGCTCGAGACTTAGCTCCCGCTGGGTCATCTGATGACACAGGCTCAGAAGCTTCTCCAAACACCTTGTTCATCAGCTGCACCTGTGTGTGTTCATCCCATGCTTTCCATCTTCAGCCCCCCTTTACATAGGCTTGTCACATATATTCATAACAATTTAGTGGACATTTTCTCTTAATTTCTCCATGTGTACAAAAATAAAACAGAACACCAACAATTTGGTAGATTGGTACAGGAGTCACTGGAGTGTTATAAATACAGATTTCCAGGTCGCACTCCAAGACCTTGACTCACTCATTTGGCCCAGGGCCCAGGAGTATGCATTTAACAGTCAACTCAGTTGCTTCTGATGGAGGTGGTTCTTGGACCTCATTTTGGGAAGCCTCATTTTGGTTCCCCTTTAACCACACAAACACTCTACATGGTTGAGAGGATGTGAATCTCTGCCTGGCCTGTCTTCATTCAGACAGGTATTACCAGCCCTCCCGGCAACAGCTCTTTATTAAAAAAAATAGTAATAATAGACATTATTTTTTAGAGAAGTTTTAGATTTATAGAAAAATTGAGCAGGAAGTACAGAAAGTTCCCAAAGATGCCCTAAAAATCTCCTGTGCTCTACCTGTTCGACCTTTCTTCCTTTTCCCAAACCTTGGCAACCACCGCATTTTTTACTGTCAGCATTTGGTGCTGTCAATGTTTGGATTTCAGCTCTTCTAAGATGTTGGTAGAGATATCTCATTTTAATTTACTTCTAATGACATACGATGTTGAGTGTCCTTTCAGGTGCTCATTTGCCATCTGTATGTGTAATTGCTAATATCATCCAACTCCAGTCTGTTTAAATATCTACATTGGGCTGATGTCTCCTAATTCTTTCTGACCCCAGGGTGCTGTTGGCTCCAGGCGTCCCCAGAAGACATCGTGTTCATTACAACCTTTACCTCATTGGAACCGAGGGCCCTGGACTTTTCAAACAATATACCAGTTCCTCCAGGTGATGTGACTTGGAAAGCTGACAGAGAAATCTTTACTAAATCCTTGAAAATAATAGTATTCAAGAGGTGCACAGGGGAAATGAGTGTAAGAAGAGGAGGTAGGAGGTTAGTGTAAGAAGTGGCCCCGGACGTCAGGTTTATCCTAGGATCCTTTCCATGAGTCAGTTCATCTTTTCCATTTTAGTTTTGGGGAGGATGCTTGACCCCATGGAATTAGGAGTCCTTGCCTCCTTTTGCCAAATAGCTCAAGCCAATGAATATTCAAGTAAAATCTTATCCAAATTTGGGGCTCTCCTGCCCATAGGGGACCCTGTGCCTGAGTTATTGCTCCTGAAACCTTCACACAGCTGTCTCTGGAGAGCATGGAGTGGAAGCCAAGTTTCTTGGATGAGCTGCAGTCAGTTTTCCAAGGATGTGGTTGATCCCAGAAAACACACAGCTAATTTATAAGGAAGAAGGCAGCTGCCTTGACAATAACATATGGCGGATTCCAGAGGTCAAGAACTGACCTCAGTCCATATGGGAAACTCACTGGTGTGAACCAAAGAAGCTTGCATGAAGCTAGAGGATATCTAAATCCCCTGACAATGCTATTTCATGTTTTAGACCTAAAGGTCAAAGATGAAAATCTTGAAATACAGACTCTGTCTCTACCTTGGCTGGGAGACTGATGGTATCTGAGTTGGCTGGAAGGAGGTTGGGAAGTCGGAAATTCCTTCTTCCTTATGCTGGTGCTAGTCTTGATCCTAGGATTTAACTATTATTTTCAGTTTAAATCTATATATTTTAATATATTCTCATAGGAGAATTTTCCAGTCTTTGAGTCTCTAGAAGCCAATAAATCACATTAAAAGAGGCCCAGAGTATCTGTCTTCCTTCTACTTAATGCCTTTGCAAGATCATGCATTACCTCATAGGATCAGTATGTGACAAATTCTATTTTGGGTCTTCTGATGAGTCCTTCATTTAATCTTTCTTGAGAACCAGAGTTCAGAAGAATCTGTGCAACTGGAAGTCGCTCCCAGTCCCCTGATCCTGCAGTCCTAGTTTCAAAGAGGTCAGTGTCTTCTTAAGGGGCATGTGGAGGCTCCAGTGTGTTCCCAGGAGAATGCATTCCTTGTGCTAACAACTTATCTACAGAGCATCTTAGAGTTCTATTTGGTGATGTAGGGACATAAGATGTCTGTGGCTGAAGAACTTTTTGAGTGATTAAATAATGGGACTGATTTAGTGAACCCAATAAACCCTAGTCAATAAAACTCCCCACTGATGTGGAGACTATTCATTCCCAATGAAACTAGCAAGGCAGGAACCTCTCACAGCAAGCAGCTGTCCTAACTTGCTGGAAGATACTGCAGCTGAAAGCCACAGCCATCATCACTCCATGCTCTTGATGATAGTTGGCTTGTTCAAATGCTTAGCACATGTATAAAAACAGCTCAAAAAGGCTTTTTTGTACCTGCCATTCTAAATTACAAGCATGGCACATCGACCCTGAGATTTTTTGTTGTTGTGGTGGTGGTAAAATATACATACATAAAATTTATCTTTTTAGCCATTTTTAAGTGTACAGTTCAGCATTAAGTATTTTCATATTGTACAACCATGACCACTATCCACCACCAGAACTTTATCTTCACACAATGGAATTCTATACCCATTAAACAATAACTTCCCATGCACCCCTTCCCCCAGCCTCTGGCACCCACCATTGTATGTTCTGTCTCTATAAGTTTGACAAGTGTAGGTATCTCATATAAGTGGAATCATACAATATTTGTCCTTTTGTGACTGGCTTATTTTATGTAGCATAATGTCTTCTAGGTGCATCCATGTTGTAGCATGTGTTAGAAGTTCATTGCTTTTTAAGGCTCAATAATATATACTAATATATATATATCTCAATCACAATTTGTTTATCCATTCATCCACTGATGAACACTTGAGTTGCTTCTATGTTTTGGCTATTGTAAATAATGCTGCTATAAACATGGGGGTACAAATATCTGTTCAAGTTCCCACTTTCAGTTCTTTCAGTATATATCCAGAAGGGGAATTGCTAGATCATATTGTAGTTTTATATTTATTTTGTGAAAAATCACCATATCATTTCCCACAGTGGCTGCACCATTTTACATTCGCATCAGTAATAGGTTCCATTTATTTTGTTGTTCTTTGCCTTTTTTGTAATAGCTATCCTAATGGATGTGAAGTGGTGTCTCATTGTGGTTTTGATTTGAATTTCTGTAATGATTATATATTGAGCATCCTTTTATCTGCTTAGTGGCCTTTTGCATATCTTCTTTGGAGATGCCTGCCTATTCAAATTCTTTGCCCATTTTAAATTAAATTATGCTTTTTGTTGTTGTCAAGTTGTAGTTTTAAAAAATATATTCTATTAATCCCTTATTAGATATATGATCTGTGAACATTTTCTACCATTCTGGAGGTTACCTTCTCACTCTGTTAGTAGTCTTTTGATGCACATAAGTTCTTAATTTGATGTTCATGCCTGTGCTTTTGGTGTCATATCCAAGAAATAATTGTCAAATCCAATGTCATGAAGCTTTTCTCCTATGTTTTCTTCTAAGAGTTTTATAGTTTTAGCTTTAACATCTAGTCTTTGATTCACTTGGAGTTGATTTTTGTATATGATATCTTGATTTTTGCATGTGGAGATCCAGCTTTCCCAACACTATTTGTTGAAAAGACTGTCCTTTCCCGATTGAACAGTTTTGGCACACTTACTGAAAATCATGAGGGCTTATTTCTGGGTTCTCTATTCTATTCCACTGATCTATATGCCAGTAACCACACTGTTTGGAATGCCATAGCACTGTAGTATGTTTTGAAGTCAGGAATGTGAGACGTCCAACTCTGTTCTTCTTTTTCAAGATTTTTTTGACTACTTGGAGATTCCATATGAATTTTAGGATGGATGTTCTATTTCTGCAAAACACACTGGGATTTTGATAAAGATTGCATTAAATCTGTAGATAACTTTGAGTAGTATTGACATCTTAACAATATTAAGCTTTCTAATCCATAAACATGGGATATCTTTCCATTGATTGGTGGCTTTGATTTCTTTCAGCAATATTTTGTAGTTTTCACTGCATAAGTCTTTCACCTCCTTGGTTAAGTTTATTCCCAAGCATTGTATTCTTTTGATGTTCTTATGAATTGTTTTCTTAACCTCCTTTTGGATTGTTGTTGGAATATAGAATTGCAACTAGTTTTTGTGTGATTCTGTATCTTGCAACTTTGCTGAAATCTCTTATTAGTTCTAACAGGGTTTGTGTGTGTGTGCGTGTGTGTGTGTGTGAAATCTTTAGGGTTTCCTAAATATAAGATCTTGTCACTTGTGAAAAGAGATAATTGACTTCCTCCTTTCCAAACTAGATGCCTTTTATCTCTTTATCTTGCCTAACTGCTCTGACTAGAACTTCCAGTGCTATGTTGAATAGAAGTGGTGAGAATGGGCATCCTTGTCTTGTTTCTGATCTTAGAAAAAAAGCTTTCAGTCTTTCACAATTGTGATGTTAGCTGTGGGTTTTTATATGTGGCTTTTATTATGATGAGATAATTTTCTTCTATTCTAAGTGTTTTTACTTAGAAAGGTGTTGAATTTTGGTCAAATGCATTTCCTGCATCAATTGAGGTTACGGACCCTAACATTCTGTAACCAGGGAAATGGCTCTAATTCCCAGCTCAGCAGGCATTGGGAGAGGCCTCAGAAATTAAGAAGTCATGGTTTTACTTCATGAAACTGTTCTTTCCACACCTCTTAGAGAAGCCAACCACTGTTGTCAATTGCAGCAATCAGGTCTAGATAGTCCCCTTCCCTGAACTCGCTGTTTTCTTAAGCCAGGCAATAGCTAATAGTAGCATCCCCTTCTTTCTCTCTAACAATCAGAATAAAAAGTAAATCGACTTGGACTTATCGATGAGTGATTGGCTCGGAACCATTTTTATGAATAAATTTATTTTACTTTTTAAATTATCATAAAGTTGACTTTTGGGGGCGTGTGTGTATAGTTCTATGAATAAACACATGCATAGATTCAGATATCTACCCCCACAGTCAGGCTACAGAGTAGTCCCATTACCTTAAATAAAACTCCTGGATTTTGCCTCTATATTGTCACATTCTCCTCCAACCTTGAATTCCCTATAACCACTAATCTTTATCTCTACTGTTTGGTCTTTTAGAGAATGTCATACACTGAATAACACATTACGTCTGTGAGTAGGAGCTTAAGTGTGACTGATGACCTTGCTAGTCGCCATTTTGAGCAACAAAGCGGTCCTAAACCATTCACCTGGTATCATCATCATGGTAGGAGACCACAATTATAGATTCGTATGCTGTATCGGCCTCAGAGCATCAGTCTCTGAACGTCTGTCAGTCTGCTGGGAAGAGTGTTAGCCAAAATAATTGACTAACGTTTGAAGGTTGGGACCAAACTTTTAGCAACTGGTTCGCAAGAAATAATTGGCAGTAAGGTTACCATCTGTGGTACGTGATAATTGATAATTTCATGGACTGCTATGTGTTATCATCCACACATGAAGGGCAGTGAGGAGGAGATGTATTAAGCTGAAAACTACAGGACTGCATGAGACGATTTCCAACAGGTTATAAAGCAATTATGTTTTGTTTCCACTGCAGTGGTCATTGAATTAATTTTCTGGTCTGTTAGATGAAACACATCTAATAGAGTGAAATGGAAATAGTCATATTTTACCTATTAGGATGCTTTTGTCTGCAAGTAACAATACCCAGCTAAAAGTGGCTGAAATAACTAGGGAGTTTCTTATTCACATAAAAATATATCCAGATGTAGGTGGTTCCAGGGCTCAGTCAGTGGTCTCAACAATGTGGTAAAGAATCCAGGTCTTTCCAGTCTCCATTCCACTATTCTCAATATGAAAGCTTTTGGCCCTCAGATTTTCCCCCTCCTGGTTGCAAGAGGGCTGCTACAGCCCCGGGCATCATGTCTTCATACAGCCGCATTCATATTTAGGAAGCAGGGAGCAGGTAAAGTGACAGAAAAGCTTTTCCTATGTGTTTTGTTGGCCATTCCTACCTAAAGGCAGAGTATGTATCTAGTATTTTTATTCTTATGTGAAGTCGGCTTTGACAGGAGGGAGGAAGGGTAAGAGAAATGATTCCTGGGAGGATGACAGATCTGCCTCACTATTGTTGAGGATTAAACGCAGTAATGTGGATAAGGCACATCTCACTGGGCTGGGCAGGTAAAGGGCTCCATCCTCACGTCTTTACTTCATCTCTCCCATTCTCCCCTTCCGGTTTCCTTCCTCATTTTTCAGCTTTAGAAGAAAAACAGAAATCCAAAAATTTCTTCACCTTCTCTAAACAAAGGCACTGCCCGTCTCTTCCACCCCAACCTGCTCTGTGGAGTTCCACAGCTCTGGTTTCTCCACACCATTTGGAACCCCCCTGACCTATCCAGAAAGCTCCTGACCTCAGACTGAAGAATACATTTTTATAGACAGTCCATGGATGTTGGTTATAAAAAAGAAACTGAGAAATCTTTACAAACAAACAAACAAACAAAATCAACAGAGGATGTTATTTTTACAATGTTAACCTGCACTAAAAATCATCTGTTTCCATATAGAAAAGAAGCAAAAGGCGCCCCCACGCCTGCCTGCGCTGGCTGCTCGCCGTGTGAGCGCCACAAGATGTTTCTTGCCATCAGAGTAATGACTTCAGTTTTTCCATTCCAACCGTGGTGAAAATGAATAAGAAAACTGGATCCTGCCCCTGGAAGCAGGATACAGGCTCTGCACTAATCAAAAAAGGAAGATTCATTATAAGACAATATTTCACTGTCCAGACCCTGAAGAGTTCCTAGACTTGTCAGAGAGGCTCTGAATCACTCCATGGGCCGCCACGGGACTAGAATGGCGTATTGTACAAGCCCGACCCTTTGCAGAGGTTTTTTTTTTTTCCTCCTTAAATGAGCTCCCTGGCTGGTCTCTGAGTCACTGCAATCGAAATCTCATAATTTCACCTTGTCTTCTAATCATTTTACCAGATAGCTTTTTTGAGAGGGCGGGAATAGGGGTAGAGATAAAAAGGGGGCCATGGCTCACCTAAAATGCAATGAACTGAGAAGTGCCAATGAGTACTGACACGTAAACAGGTACAAGGAGAGTGAAGGTTTTAGAAACCTGGTTAGCAGTGATGAGGACTTCAAGGGGCCATGCTCTGTTTGCCAAAACAAGGCTGATGGAGCAATGGGCTGACCCAGTGCTGGTGAGAGGGGCCGGAACTGAGCCCGAGTGGCTCCCGTGTCCCACCTGGTGGAGAAGCCAGGAGGAATCTGCTCTGTAGTCCTTTCATTTATGAACATCCAGAGACAAAATATGTTGATAACTGCAGGCCACAGCGCTGTGGGATTCTGTTGGACACACTGCAAAGGAAAACCACCAGCAGCTGTCTGAAGTGCCTTTGTCTTATTAACATTTGGTTAATAAAGCCTCCACTGTGAAACAAACCAGATGGAAAACCAGCTTCCTTAGGAAGGCCTGAGTGCAGGCCGGGAAAGGTTGGGTGATTGTGTCCAAGTCAGGAGGTTTTTTATCAACTTGAACACCTGCCTGAGCCAAGCATGGACTTAGGGAGTGGGAACCCTGGTGCTGCCCTGTGGGAGCATCCTCTCTGTTCTGTCAGGGAGGCCAGCTTGATGTTCAGGAACTGCAGAGAAACCTAAGGTGAGTGTGGAATTCACGTGCAACTCTGCAGGGCAAGTGCAAGTGGGCTCAGAAGGACACGGAGATCTGTGCAATATAAGTCCCTTGAGAGCAGGAGCGCCAACTGTCATTTTGGTATCCTTGGCATTGTGAATTTGTCACACAAAGTAGGAATTCAATTGGTAAATTTCAAATAAAGGTCAAAACTACACTTTTGTTCACTTTTATCTTGTGGATAGACTTATATTTTGTATAGGTCCTTTCCATTGAGTCAACTCAAGCACAAAGTAAAATGATTACTTGGTGAAAGCAGACACCTTCTGTGATGGTTAATTTCATGTGTCAACTTGATTGGGCCACGGTGTCTAGACGTCTGGGTCAATCCCTATTCTCGATGTTTCTGTAAGGGTGTTTTTGGATGAGATTTACATTTACATGGGTAGACAGAGTAAAGTAGATTGTCCTACATAATGTGGGTGAGTCTCATCCAATCAGTTGAAGGACTGAACAGAACAAAAGGCTGACTGCCCCTGAGCAGAAGGGGATTCCCCAGCAGACGGGCTTCAGGCTTCATCTGCAGAGAAAAGTCAACAACATTGGCTCTTCCTGAATTCCCATCAGGCTGCCTTTGGGCTTAAACTGCAACTTTTTCCTGAGCCTCCAGCCTGCAGCCTCCCCCATCAGATTTTGCACTTGCCAAGCCTCCACAATCATGTGAGCCAATTCCTTAAAATAAATAAATCTGTTTAAACACACACACACATACACATTGATTTTGTTTCTTTGTAGAACCCTAATACAGCCTCCTATAAACTGAAAAACAAGGCTGAGATGTTATCAATATGTTTTAAGCCTTTTTCCAGTCAGCACCATATCTGAGAAGTGTGGACCTGATGAGTGACAGCCCAGGGTCTGAAGTCAATGGGCCTAGTTCACGTGTGAGCTCTGTTCCTGCCTAGCCCTTTGCCCTGCAGAGCTCATCCAAGCTGGAGAAACAACAGTTGTTAGATGACTAGAGCATTTCCAACCCCTGGAATATTAGTCTCCTTTTGCTGCTGTAACAAATTACCCCACACTGAGTTTTTAAAACAACATAAATATATTCTCTCACAGTTCTGGAGGTCAGACGTCTCAAATCAAGATGACAGCATGGCTTCTGGAGGCTTCAGGGGAGGATCTGTGTCTTGCTTTCTTTCAGCTTCTGGAGGCTGCCTGCATTCTTTGGATCATGGCCCCTTCCTTCCATCAGGCCAACCTCTTCTGTTGTCACATTTGCTACTAGTCTTCTGATCTCCTGCCTTTCTTATAAGAACCCTAATGATTACACTGGCCCCATTCAGGTAATCCCAGATTATCTCTTAAACTTAATCACTTCTGCAAAGTCTCTTTTGGCATCTAAGGTAACATTCACAGGTTCTGGGGATTAGAACATGGGTATCTTTGGGGTGGGGGTGGGGAATTTTCAGCCTACCACACCTGGTCACCAGAGGTCACTGGTTACATGTGGAAGGTGAGATAGGGGAGGGATTCCAGGATTTCAGATTTGGTACCTGAAGCTGTTTGGGGTTATTTTGGAAAAGTACTCAACTATTTGACAAATGCAGAAAGTTGCAACAAAGAAATGTTTTCTTGGCTGCTAAAGGGACAAATATGTATTGGTACTGTATGTTTCTTTACCAATGAAAATTCTGCTCCTAGAGTCACTACAGAGTAAAGCTTCCTCCACCTCAAAAAATAAAATAATATAAACATGTTTTTAAAAGTACAATATTCTGGTCATCTGGGGACACAATCTCTGGGGCCTGTTGCCCTCACAGCTTTATAAAGCGCTTTGCTGGGTCTCCTGTAAGTGAATTCCTTTAGCAGGAATTCAAAGCTTTTAAGATACACTTTGTGAGGTAGCTCCCTCAACATATATATTTGAGTGTCATAAATCCACGTCATTGTTTGCATTCTAGACTATGTTATCCCCACGTAAGGTCTAGAATTGTTCTGTGCTGAGCAGTTTGCCAGGGGATCAGTCAAGTGCGGCGCTTCCCCCCGGCTGCACGCGTCGCCCCGCAGTGTGTGCTCTCAGGGCACTGCCATAACCTTCGCTTGGTTTGTTTTTAGCAGAGAAAACTTCATTTTGACGCCACAGAAAGGAAAGGACATCTAAATCAGTTTTCAAAATCATCCTGATTGCTTAATTTCGCGCTCAGCCATTGTTGTGGGGTAGCTTATGGTAATTTCGATAAAGACTAGCGGCCTGAGCCTGGCTGATTGTTAGAGGATTCACCTACCCCTGGGGGCCCCAGGCCCGCTCACTCTCGTCTGGGGATGGTACTCCCCCGGGTGCTGCCTCTGGGCACCAGGGCTTTAAAGGAATTCCCGAGACCTGGTTTAGAGCTCAAGGATGATTTATGTTCCCCAAGGACGTTTTCCTACACATACTATGCCCTCTCCTCCTCTCCGCCTCCCCCCTTCGCTCTGAAACTCATTCACCCACCGGAACTGAGCCTGGAACATCAGCGCGGTCCCCCCCGATGAAATGCCCCAGTCACTTCGAGCCCCGTCAGAGATCTCTGGCTCTGTCCCTTCACCGCCGTTTCCGTGCTTTCTGCTTCTCTTTTTAAAGCTTGACTTTATAGTGGGGGAAGAGCGTTTTCCCTTTTTTCTGCATCAGGTGAATTGCCATCATGGAGGAAGAGGCCAGCCACGTCAGGGCTCCCGTCACGGTGTAGGCGACACCCAGGAACAGGCTGCTGCCCCCGCACCACGTCAGGGTGGAAAGGACAACTGATTTTTCTCCTTGGAATCTGGTTACTGGGAAGTCTAAGGAAAGGAGCTCTGTTAAGGATCTGTCCTCGCACTTCTCGGCTCTCTCACTGTGTATCCTAAACATGTTAGGTCGAACCATATAAAATTGCTGTTTTCGTAGGTAAAACCAGAGTGGATTATTCAATTTCACATGGTCCCATCTTTGTCGAGTAGTACACTGTATCTCACTGTAAGGAAACTGAAACAAGCCTTCCCTGTACAGAGCTGTAATGCGCAAAAGAGATTCTGACATAGACCGACCTGAATGACCTACAGACAGCTGACTAACCACTGAACAAATATATTTAAACTCAAGGAAATGCAAAGCATACAGATAAGTTTTACAGCAAACCTACACTTCTGTTTTATGAATCAGGAGACCAAGGGTAGGCTAAGGTCCTTCACAGGCTAAGGTTTGAATTACTACCTCCAGGAAAATTCTACAAGAGAAGTGAAGAACAAAAAAATAGCAGTCTGCCGCCCTGGCCGGTGTGGCTAGGTTGGTCGAGTGTCATCCCCTGCGCTGAAAGGTCGCCAGTTTGATTCCCGGTCAGGGGACATGCTCAGGTTGCACGTTCAATGCTCACGTGGGAGGCAAACAATCGATGTTTCCCCCTCACATTGATGTTTCTGTCTCTCCCTCTCCCTTTCTCTCTCTCTAAAAACCAATAAAAACATTAAAAAAAAAAAATAGTGAGCTTATACGGCGAGATATTTTTGGTAGGAAGACTAGAGGCGGGGCATTCATTTGGGTTTTGGGAAGTCCAGCCTCCCTCGCTGCTGGGGAGAAAGTGTTTGAAGTGGGATTGCTATCGTTCGCATTTTAATTATGTCATTTTGATTATGCATGTGGTCTGAGGTTTTTAAACATCTGGTGCCTTTTGTAAACCAAACTAATAAACAAATAGAGGCTTCTCATAGCAACGGCACAGGACAGCAGCATTTCCCAGCAAAGCTCTCAAAAGGCCTGAACTCACTTGGCAACATGCAATTTAAAGGCACAAGGAAACTTGACGGGAAACAAGGTTTCTCTCTTTTACGTCAAAATTCCTCATTGTCACCAGGTCCTTGGGTGCCACCTCAGGGCATCCACTTGCTTTCTGTCCCCTCAGCTCTACGAGAGGGTCTTCTCCTCACACAAACACCTCTCTCCGTTAGCAGTGGCCGGCGCGCTCTGCAGCCTGGGCTTCGTCCTCTGTGCGCATCGGCCAGGCCTTGCGGGGTGGGCAGTTCTCACACCAGGGCCCGACACAGGTAGTGCCAGCCTAGGACTGAAGCTCGGGGCTGAGGTTCCGCAGGCAAGACTTAGATTTGAGAGTCATCAGCATTAAAATGTGACTGACTGAAGACACCCGAGGAGAGCTTGTCTCCATAGGAGAAAAAGGTGTCTCCTTTGTTTGGAGCAGACTCCCTTCCTCTTCCCCTCAGCCCCAAACTCCCTGCCATGCACTGTCAAGAGAGCAGTTCCTGACAGGTGGGTTTTTTTCCTCCCAGGTTCCTAATTGCAACTACAACTACTCACAGGCAAAGTCAATGGGATCGCAAGGTCCAACTCCAGAAACTAGTCAAGCAACTCTCAATTTTTTTTTCAGGGGGTGAAAAGAGGGGTTGCTGCAATCTTATTCAAAAGGTAGTATTCTGTGGCTTACTGTTTGATCTGCATATATAATGCTGCACAAGGGAGAGCAAGCGATGGCTTTCATTTTCACAGACTAGAAGTACAGGCCCTGCTAAAGGAAGGAACCAAAGGCAAACGGTACTCCTGGTCAGCAAACAAAAGGAGGCAACAAACCAACAGGTAGAGACGGTGTCACATCAGTGGGCGTACCTCTGACTGAGGATGGAAATGTCCTTACTCTACTCGGGAACAGGAAAGATGGGGCAGGGAACTAGGGCACCAGCATTCACTCACTCACTTACCCCAAGATTTCTCATTCCAGCTCCCCGAGAAGTAAAGACACTGAGGAGGTGTTCTGTGCTGGGGGTCCCATGAACCACTCCTGAGCAGCAGCCCTGAGATGCCACCGGCTGACCTCAAAGCTGTGTACCAGCTCTGGAAAGATCCCACCTCCTAGAGAATTCTCCCCCAGGGGGAATCAGGAAGAGACTTTAAAATTAAGTCTGGAGACCGGAATTAGCGTGAATGGTGTTTAAATATACAATTTTTTAAAGATAGTGTTTGGTGTCACTTTGAAGTGAAGTCCTTTCTGTTTTAAAATCGAGAGTTACATTTGTATTTTTGAACTAAGTGGAAAAATTCAGAATCTCATATTAAAACATATGTCTCCCAACTTGGACTGTGCTCTGGGCACTGGCTCCTCGAGCTGGCTTCACGGCTGAGAGAGGGAGGAACACAGCTCCTCAGGGCGGAGCGTGCGGCCCCCCCTCCCCCCCCCCCGCTGCGGGCTCCACGGGCTCAAGCTGCCCCTGAGTCCAGGGCTCCTTTGGCCTATGACACTTTTGTCTAGAATAATGATCTACAGTCTCTCTCTGTTTTAGTTATTTTTAGTCCATATTCCAAGTTTACTTCTTATCAAGCCACTCAGAAGCTTTGCACTTCCTGCGGGAAGAACACGGTGGACGTGGTTGAGGAAAATCGTCTACCCCCTTCAGCTTCCATCTCATCCCATCCTGTACGCAGGCTTCTCCTCACTGCTTTAGTTATCCATAGCTCCTTACCTGATGCTGCTATTAATCGTTAGTCCTTAAAAAAGTACACATTTGATTATGTGAAGTGGACATAAGCAGCAACATGGTGAAGGAAAGAGTATTGCCTATGAGAGACATATGCATTTCTTTACATAGATACATAGATTTGATGGAAGAAAAGAAAATAATTTGACAGAATGAAATAATTCGACAACTAGTACCCACATGGGCACTGATTTTCCTTCATTACCAAAAGAAGAAGTATAAAAGGATACTGTAGATTATGTTGAAACTGTAGTTACCAGCAGGCAAGCCTTCAGCAAAATGCTGTATCCGATGGAGCCGACGGTACAGTTTCTTGAAAGTGGGAAAGGCAGCTGTCCGCATCCACACGATGAAGTCCTCATTGATGAGGCCATTGTTTCCTGAGTTATCTTCGTCCAGTCCATACACAGGCGTCGACCAGTATGGTGGCTTTGCAGTTCCTATGGGAGGAAAATGCACATGGTTGAGAAAAACCATCTCCCCCCTTTGGTTTTCCTTAGATTAGAGAATGAAATAACCTTTGATTTCTTGAGGAAAGAGAAATAGAAATTAGACTTAAAAAACAAAAGTGTGTGTGTGTGTGTAAACTACCTGACTATGCAACCATTAAAAATAATGGTTATAAAGACACTAAGGAAATGGGGGGTAGGCATGCTGATGATATTTTCATAAGAATAAAAAAACCCAGAATATAAAATTATATGTATATTATGTGTCCAAAATGAAGCAGTGAAAAAATAAGTAGAGCAAAATAACAGCGGCCGTATTCTGTGAGAGCATCATGTTCTGTTGCATCACTGCTTCACCAGTAACCTAAAGAGAGTAAATTAAAACAAGAGACTTGATTAATAGTTAAAGAAAAAAGAATGACAACCATGGATGAGGCAGTGGAAATGGGAACTCTTGTGTAGAGCACATAGGTGTGTAGATGAACATCATCTCTGGCAAAATACATTAAAAAAATAACCACAAAAAACCCCCATTATCTCTGGCAATCTAGGAACATGCACCAAAAGTTTTAATATATGTTGCATACATTTCGGCCTAGAAATTCTACTTCTAGGAATGTGTTCTAAGGAAATAATCATGGAAGTGCATAAAGATTGTGTTACATAGATATTCTCTGCAGCACTGTGCCTGCCACGGAGGAGGGGTTGGTCAAGAGAGGAGGCAGAGAGCACGGGTGTTGCAGGCCTGATCTAAAGCCAGGAAGCCTGGTAGGTCTGAGTGCTGCAGCAATGCTGGAAGCACAGGGTGAGGGCCAGGGCCAGGGCCAGGAGGTGAGTCTGTTGGGTTTTCTCTTATCCTTACGCTGCCCACTTTACTGTAATGGGCATGTCTGTCTTTCTTACTCTATAGCAGACTCTTGACTACAGTGTCTTCATCTTTTTTTCACAGTCCAGTGCCTGATACACAGTAGGTGTTCAATAAATGCTTGATAAAGGGATGAGAGATTCCAATGAAAGCTTATAGAAGTTGATAATAAAAACCATATTGAATTTTAAAGAGCTAGTCAACAAGAGAAAATTGGTCAATGAACTTTTCACTTCTATAAAATGGGTTCTACTATTTGTAGGATCCAAAATGCTGAGTAGGGAGCTTTTCTGTACTTTAGCCAGAACTCATGACTCAAGGAAATGTGTCCTATGGGGCGCTGAAATCTGAATCACCCAGGGAGCATGTTAAGAACGCAGGTTCAAGTATGTTCTCCCTCACTAACCCAGATCCCACTTGAACCCATGTCTAAAAGAGCGTATGGGAAGCATGGTCAAAGAGGAAACAACTTCCTTCATTTTCCAAGTTTGGTTGAGTCATTTGTAGTTGTCCATTCATTCAATAATAAGCATTTCTTGATTGCTCACTATGTACCAAGCACCAGGGATACACAACAGCATAAGAGCCAACCCCCTTCCTCAAGGAATTCACAGACTTGTGGGGATGACAGGTATTCAGATTATTATACTACAATGTGGTAACTCTTACGGTAGAGGTAAGAATAAAGTGCAGGGGGAAATAAGAGAAAGTCAAGGACCCTTTGTGTTACAGGCGTGTGTTTATGTGGTAAGACAAAAGAATAGAATATTGCCAAGTTCTTTTCAAAATCTGTGAATTTGCTCTCCCCTTAAGTGGCCTGAGGACCTCTGAAAATGGCTCGCTATTCACTTGACCCAGAAAACCCCACAAAATCATGCAAAGCAAGAGGTTCAAATCTTCATGTTCAATTTAAAAACACTTGTGAAACTGCCCAGGCCATCAAGGGTATGCATATCTAAAAAGCCACCAGTTACTAAAGGATGTCACTTTATAGAACGTGTGTCATTCTGTAGTTACAATGGTAGAGTTGGTAGGTGAGCCCAGGCCATACACTGGGCATGAATGCAGGGCTGGTGGCCCAAAAAGAGCACTGAATTTTTGCTGCACATTTTTAAAAATGCAGAGCAATGCTGATGTTAAGGGTTTAGAGGTAGATTCTCTGGTCTTGAGCACATCCAGGTGAACAAAGCTCCCAAGATGCAGTATAGAACCTACAGAGCACATAGGTGGATTACCCCATCCATGAGCTCTTCCTGCCACATTAAGATGATCCCACTGAAAAAGAGCATATGGTTCCTAAACCAGAAGAGGAGGTTGCACAGTAGAAAAAAAATATCCCAGAAAAAACTGAAGAAACAAAAACTTATGGCCTAGGGGATCCAGAATGGCTGTGGAGTAGGTAGAAGCTACACACCTCCTCCTGGCACCAAACTGGATTTACAGCTAAATTATAAAGCAGTCAACCTGAATGATCAACTGAAGGACAGCTGGACAGGAGTATTATATCCAAGGATTTATAGAAGCTATAAATCTGGTAAGAAGGGAAGAGGTGTGGAGAGGGCTGGCCTCCATACCCAAGTGTGGTGGCTGAGAAGTCAGAGGGATATCTTGGCTGCAAAAGCCCCCTCTGAAGAACATGGGGTCTCAATCCCATGCTAGGAACCACAAACCAAAGCACCAGGACTGGGAAATAGAGCCTGCATAGCATCTGGCAGTGAAAATCAGCAGGGACTCTGTTTACCAGGAAGAGGAGGAAGTCTGCTAGAATCACAGGTGCTCTCCTAAAGGGCCAGTGCACAGGAGCTTGCTCTTGGGCACTCACTTGGGGCTCTAGTTGAAGGAAGGTACCTCAGGGCATATAGGAGTCATAAAGAGAAGATGTGGGTGGCGTGGCCCTAAAGAGAAATCTGAAGGGTAGGCTACTAAGGTCCTGAGTCAACATCCCACACCGCCCTCAGGCTCCATCTCCCAGGGTTGGGCACTTCTGTTCTAACAGCACCAGCTGGGAGAGTACACTAACCTGGTCCTCCAAATACTGGCGACACCACCCTGCCAAGCTTGAGCCTGGCAGAAAGGACTGTTGGCTGTGCCCAACAGGGACCTGTGGTGTGCTATTTTTCTGGAGAAACTATAGGCATAAACTCAGACAGTCATTGAACTGTGTGGCTTTGGAATGAAGGCCAATATTTCCCCCCCTACCATGGGTTTAGTAGGCGCCACTTGTAACAGAAGACTCCCTTGATGTTTTTCCAGGTCTCTGTCCTGCTGAGCTCAGTTCCATGTGGGGAAGGGAGCACAGCTCAGAGCTGGGACCTTCAGCGTGTTTCCCTCAGAGCCTTCTGTCAGGGTCTCTAGCAGCATGGCTATGGATCTAGGGGGAGGTGTGGAGGTAGCTCCTCTCCCATGGGTCAGTGCCAACCCCCAGTGGAAGGCTGCCTTGATCTGTTTTCCCAAGTCCTGGTGGCTCTGTCCTGCTGAATTCAGTTTCACTGGGGGGAGGGAACATTGCTTAGAGCTGGGACATTCAGAGTGCATCTCTCAGAGGCTCCAGTCTGGAGCTTGAGCAGGCATGGCTACAGAGCTAAGGGGAGGAGTGCAGCTTGCCATCTCCTGCAGCCCAGCAGGTGTCACCCCCAATGAAAGGTTTTCTTGATATGTTTGCCCAAGTCCTGGTGGCCCTGCCCAGCTGAGTTTGCTCCCAGAATGGAGACAGCTGGTTGCACCCAACCTGAACCTGTGGCATGCTCCTTGTAGTGGAGCTAGAGTTGGAGACTCTAGCAGAGACAGAGTAGTATGGCTCTGTAGTAGGGGCCACATTCTCCCCACTGAGTGCCTGATCATGCTGCCCCAAAGTAGGGGATGACTAGCCCCCTCCACCTGACCAGGTTGCCTTGCCCAACCAAGCTTGAGCAGTGTAGAAGAGTCAGTGGGGAGCAGCCAGATTGGGCCAACTCTACAGCAAATCTTTATAAGAATCTGGAGGAAGTCCAGGCAACCTCAGGGGTGTGGGGGAAGTAGACAATAGGTGGATGCTCACCACAGGGAACCTTGGACTTTTACTGATCTGCCCCCATCTCAGAGCTGCACAAAGCCTGTCTGATACACAGCCAGCCCCTCCCATACACACCCAGGCCCAGTAGATGCATCTACAAATAGTGAACAGTGTGGTAGCTTTAGACAGGTAGCCCAAAGCTGGCTATACACAACTTCTGACATCTACCTGCACTGGAACCCTTGGTCAAGTGGACCTAGGACCAATGCAATCAGTGGTGGGCTTCAAACCACACCATATCTCAACCCAACTAGCCACACAAATAGCACAGCCAAACAGGAACTGCAGAAGGCTCTAGACCCAGTCAGGAAAAACTCCACCTCAGGGAGTAGCTCCTGAACAGTGACTCATACACAGTGAATGAGCTCTATCCTTATAGTCAGCCAGCCTGAGGGTTAACATTACCTACAAATGGGCCAACAACATTCAAGACTCAACTACAACAGGAGAGGGCACATAACTCACACAAGAATCATTTCTGGAGCACCTAGCTCAGGTGATCTAGAAAACTCTGCCACTGAGACCCACAAGGCACCTATATTTGAAAGCCCTCATAACAAGCTTGGGAATTATAGCAGATCTACCTAATACACAGAGACAAACACAAAAAGACAGACAAAATGGGGAGACAAAGAAATATGAAAGAATAAGAGAAATGAAAGAACAGGAGAAATCCCCAGAAAAATAAATAAATAAAATGGAAGCAACAAAGATAACAGATGAAGAGTTTAAAACAATGATTATAAGGATTCATAAGGACCTTAAGGGAAGAATGGAGAACTTAAACAAAGAGATAGTAAGCATTAAAAAGGAACAGAAGCCAAAAGCAAGCAAACAAACAAAACCAGTCAGAAATGAAGAATACAAGGAATAAACAGAAAGTGAGATGAAGCAAAGGATCAAATCAGTGATTTAGAGGACAAGCTAACAGTAGCATCCAAGCACAGCAACAAAAAGCAAAGAGGATTTTTTAAAAAATGAGGAAAGTCTAAGGGACTTCTGGGACAACATCAAGCATTACAGCATCCACACCATAGGGGTAACAGAAGGAGAAGAGAGTAAGAAAGGGATCGAGAACCTGTTTAAGGAAATAATGGCTGAAAACTGTCCTAATCTGGTGAAGAAAAGAGTCACACAAGTGTAGGAAGCTCAGAGAGTCCCAATTAAGATGAACCCAAAAAGTCCCACACCAA
Source organism: Miniopterus natalensis (assembly GCF_054644295.1). Classification (NCBI taxonomy): domain Eukaryota; kingdom Metazoa; phylum Chordata; class Mammalia; order Chiroptera; family Miniopteridae; genus Miniopterus; species Miniopterus natalensis. Next base: position 27,655,657 of record NC_142086.1, read on the forward strand.
GGCATATCATAATTAGAGGCAAAGAGATAATCTTAAAAGCAGCAAGAGAGAGACAGTTGATTACCTACAACGCAGCTCCCATAAGGCTATCAGCTCATTTCTCAACAGAAATTTTGCAGGCCAGTAAGAAATGACATGAAATACTCAAAGTGATGAAAAGCAAGGATCTACAACCAAGACTACTCTATCATCAAGGCTATCATTTAAAATTGAAGATGAAATAAAGAGCTTGCAAGAATGAAAATAAAAGTAGAAGAGTTCATTACCACCAAACCAGTATTATAAAAAATGTTAAATGGTCTTCTTTAAGAAGAAGAAAGAAAAGGGGGGGGGGGGGAGGGAGGGATAAAGAATAAATTGGGAATGAATAAGTACCTATCAATAATAAATTTAAATGTAAATAGATTAAATGCTCCAATCAAAGGACATAGGGTAGCCCTAGCCAGTGTGTCTCAGTGGTTAGGGCGTCTATCTGTGGATTGAAGGGTCCGGGTTCAATTCCTGCCAAGGGCATGTATCTTGGTTGCAGGCTCGATCCCTGGCCCCTGTTGAGGCACATACGTGTGGCAACTGATGTGTCTATTTCGCATCTGTTTTTCTCTCTCCTTCCCTTCCACTCTCTCTGAAAAGCATGGAAAAAATATCCTTGGGTGAGGATTAAAAAAAAAAAAAAAGGGTAGCTGAATGGATAAAAAAACATAACCCATATATACGCTGTCTACAAGAGGCCCACCTTAGAGCAAAAGATATACAGAGAATGAATGTGAAGGTATGGAAAAAAATATTCCATACAAATGGAAATAAAAAAAGCTGGAGTAGCTATACTTATATTAGAAAAAACAGACTTCAACACAAAGTCTATAGCAAGAGACAAAGAAGGACACTATATAATAATAAAGAGAGCAATCCAACAAGAGAATATAACCCTTGTAAACCCTTATGCATCTAACATAGGAGCACCTAAAAATATAAAGCAAACCCTGATGGACATAAAGGAAGAGACTGACAGTAACACAGTCGTAGTAGGGGATTTTAACACCCCACTGACATTGGTGGATAGATCTTCCAGACAGAAAATCAACAAGGAAACACACAGAACACTTTCTAGGATAGATGACATGCTAGGACACAAAACAAGTCTCAATAAACTTAAAAAGAATGAAATCAGCCCTAGCCGGTTTGGCTCAGTGGTTAGAGCATCAGCCCACAGACTGACGAGTCCTGAGTTTGATTCCAGCCAAGGGCATGCACCTCAGTTGCAGGCTTAGTTCCTGAGTGAGGGAGGCAACCAGCCGATGTGTCTCTCTCATGTTGTTTCTCTCTCGCTCTCTCTCCCTTCTACTCTCTCTGAAAAGCAATGGAAAAAATATCTTGGGTGAGGATAACAAAAAGAATGAAATCACATCAAGCCTCTTCTCTGACCATAATGCTATAAAACTGAAAATCAATCACAAGAAAAAAACTAAAAAACACTCAAACACCTGGAGGCTAAATAACATGTTATTAAACAATGAATGGGTTAACAAGATCAAGGAGGAAATCAAAAGGTACTTGAAAACAAATAAAAATGAACACACAACAGTCCAAAATCTGTGGGACACAGCCAAAACAGTCCCAAGAGGGAAGTTCATAGTACTACAGACCTACCTCAAGAAAAAAAAAATCTCAAACACTAACCCTACACCTAACAGAATGAGAAAGTTAAGAGTACGTAGAAGAAGGAAATAATAAAGATTAGAGCATAAATAAATGGCATAGAGTCTAAAAAAACAATACAAAAGATCAATGAAACCAAGAGCTGGTTCCTTGAAAATATATACAAGACTGACAAACCTTTAACCAGACTTATCAAGAAAAAAGAGAGAGGACCCAAATAAATAAAATCAGAAATGAAAGAGGAGAAATAACAACTGATGCCACAGTAATACAAAGGATTGTTAGAAAATACTATGAACAACTATATGCCAATAAATTGGACAACCTGGGTGAAATGGATAAATTACTAGAAACATTTAATCTTCCAAAACTGAATCAAGAAGAATAAGAAAATCTGAATAGACCAATTACAACTAATGAAATTGAACCAGTAATGAAAAAACTCCCAGCAAACAAAAGTCTTGGACCAGATGGCTTCACAGGTAAATTTTACAAAACATTCAAAGAAGAGCTAACATCTATTCTTCTCAAACTATTCCAAAAAATCCAAGAGGAGAGAAGACTTCCAAGCTCTTTTTATGAGGCCAGCATTATTCTAATTGCAAAACCAGGCAAAGACACTACAAAGAAAGAAAATTATAGGCCAATATCCCTGATGAACATAGATGCTAAAATCCTCAACAAAATATTAGCAAACCGGATCCAGCAATACATTAAAAAGATCGTACACCATGATCAAGTGGGATTTATTCCAGGAATGCAAGGCTGGTACAATATTTGCAAATCAATAAACGTGATACATCACATAAATAAAGACAAAAATCACATGATCATATCAATAGATGCAGGAAAAGCATTTGATAAAAGCCAGCACCGATTTATGATAAAAGCTCTCATCAAAGTGGGAACACAGGGATCATATCTCAACATAATAAAGGCCATATATGACAAATCCACAGCCAACATCATACTCAATGGGCAAAAACTAAAAGTGTTTCCCCTAAGATCAGGACCAAGACAGGGCTGTCCACTTTCACCACTCTTATTCAATATAGTACTGGAAGTCCTAGCCACAGCCATCAGACAAGAAGAAGAAATAAAAAGCACCCAAATTGGAAAAGGGGAAGTAAAACTGTCATTATGCGTATATGACATGATACTAAACATAGAATACCCTTGAGACTCTACCGAAAACTACTAGATCTAATAAATGAATTCAATCAAGTAGCAGGATACAAAATTAATAGTCAGAAATTGGTGGCATTTTTATATACTAATAGTGAACTATTAGAAAGAGAAATTGAGAAGACAACCCCATTTACTATTGGAGCAAAAAAAATTAAGGTACCTAGGAATAAGTTTATCCAAGGAGGTAAAAGACCTGTACTCAGAAAATTATAGGATACTGAAGAAAGAAATAGAGGAAGATACAAATAAGTGGAAGCATATACTGTATTTATGGACTGGAAGAATTAACATCATTAAAATATCCATACTACCCAATGCAATCTATAGATTCAAAGCAATTCCTATTAAAATACCATTGGCATATTTCACAGATCTACAACAAATATTCCAAAAACTTATATGGAACCAAAAAAGCCCCAAATAGCCTCAGCAATCTTGAAAAAGAAGGAAAAAGTTGGAGGTATCACACTACCGGATATCAAACTATACCACAAGGCCACTGTAATCAAAACAGTCTGGTACTGGCACAAGAACAGGTATATAGAGCAATGGAACAGAACAGAGAGCCCAGAAATAAACCCACACCTTTATGGTCAATTACTATTCAACAAAGGAGGAAAAGAACATACAATGGAGTAAAGACAGTCTCTTCAAAAAAATAGCAGTGGGAAAATTGGACAGGTGCATGCAAAAAATTAAAACTAGATCACCAAGTTACACCATACACAATAATAAACTCAAAATGAATAAAAGACTTAAATGTAAGTTGTGAAACCATAAAATTCTTAGAAGAAAATAGGGGCAGTAAAATCTCAGACATCTCTCGTAGCAATGTATTTCCCAATATATCTCCTAGGGCAAGAGAAACAAAGGAAAAAAATAAACAAATGGGACTACACCAAACTAAAAAGCCTCTGCACAGCAAAAGAAACCATCAACAAAATAAAAAGGGAACCCACTGCATGGGAGAACATATTTGCCAATGACACATGATAAGGGATTAATTTCCAAAGTATGTAAAGAACTCATACAACTCAACACAAGAAGACAAACAGCCCAATTAAACAATAGGAAAAGGACCTGAATAGACACTTCTCCAAAGAGGACATTCAGATGACCAATAGATACATGAAAAAATGCTCAACGTCACTAATATCAGAGAAATGCAAATTAAAACCACAATGAGATATCACAAAATAGATCCAGAGACATGGAAGCACGGAACAAACTGATGAATCTCAGAGGGAAGATTCTTTTAGCCATGAAAGAATGGCTACCATCAGTAAATCAACAAACAAGTGCTGGCGAGGGTGTGGAGAAAAGGGAACCCTGGTGCACTGCTGGTGGGAATGCAGACTGGGGCAGCTACTGTGGAAGACAGTATGGAGTTTCCTCAAAAAATTAAAAATGGGACTATTGCCTGGAGGGGCATGGTTCAGCGACTGAACCTCGACCTAGGATCCAGGAGATTGTGGTTTGATTCTGTGGCAAGGCACATGCCCGGGGTGTGGGTTTGATCCCCAGTGGGGGGCGTGCAGGAGGCAGCTGATCAATGACTCTCTTATCATTGATGTTTCCATCTCTCCCTCTCCCTCTCTCTCTCTGAAATCAATAAAAGATATATTTTTAAAAAAAGGGATTTAAAAAAAAATTATATTTATTATTGAAAGTATTACAGTTGATGTCCTCTTTCTTTCCCACATTTACTCCCTCCACCCGGGCCTACAGAACTATTGTCTGTGTCCATAGGTTATGCATATATGCATATAAATTCTTAGGTTAATCTCTCCCTCCTCACCTCACCCCCCACTTCCCTCTGAGATTCATTAGTCTGTTCCATGCTTCCATGTCTCTGGATGTATTTTGTTCATAGCAGCGCTATTTACAATAGCTAAGATTTGGAAACAGCCAAAGTGGCCATCAGTAGATGAGTGGATAAAAAAGCTGTGGGACATTTACACCATGGACTGCTACTAGGCCGTAAAAAAGAAAACCTTACCTTTTGTGACAGCATGAATGGACCTGGAGAGGATTACACTAACTGAAATAAGCCAGTCAAAGAAAGACAAACACCGTATGATCTCACTTATATATGGAATATAATGAACAAAATAATTTAACAAACAATAGAAACAGAAGCATAAATACATTGAACAGACTGACAGCTGTCAGAGGGGAGGGAGTTGGTGACTGGGTGAAAGAAGGTAAAGGGATTAAGCATATATATATATATATAGAGAGAGAGAGAGAGAGAGAGAGAGAGAGAGAGAGACACACACACACAGACACTGCAACAGTACGGTGATGGCCTGAGGGGAAGGGGGTGGGGGAAGTGAAAGAAGGCAAAGGGCAGATGAACGGGGATGGAAAGAGACCTGCCTTGGGCAGTGAGCACATGATGCAACATGCAGAGGAAGTTTTGTTGAGCTGTACAGTTGAAAGCTACATTGCCTTATTAACCAATATCACTCCAATAAATTCAGTTAAAAAACACACACACACAAATATGGTCCAGGAGTAAATTCAGCATAAAATAAATGCTAATGAAAGTAAAAAAGAAAAAAGCCCCAAACCTAGGAATTCAACTATATAGTGACTGTACATGCCAAATTACCTGTTGTCTGTTATCCCATCTGATTTAGCACTTATCCCAAACAAATAATTTACACAGTGTGTGAGATACCCATGTGCAGTGAATGGCGTGCTTACTTTAACCTGTGATTAATGAAAGATAACCAGAGACCCTTTCAGTCAAAGCAGCATATCCCTGTGAACTCTGCCAGCTGCTCGACATTCCAGCCAGCGAAGCCAGAGCCTCTGTCTTGGCCTATGAGATTCATGAAGTGGTCTGACTGCATGTCAGTGGGATCAGTGGGAAACATGGAAAATTATAGGTTATGCTATATGTACATGACATAGTGTGGGAAAGAGATGCTGAGTAGTCTTGCTGAGAGTAGCTTGAATTCTCTTACAACATTGGTTTTGTTATTTATTACATAATGTAAATATATAACCATTTTACTGTTTGATATCAGTTTTTTATTTGCTAGTAAATCCCTTTAGCTGTAAAGAGTTAAAAAATGGTATGTTTGATGTAAAATTAAGTAGAGTTTCTCAAGAAAGTTGATGGATATGATACTTGCAAAGTTAATTGGCATTGACCCCCCCTCATGGGAACCATCACGATGTCAATGTCCCACATGAAAATCAAAAGACATAAATCTGCTGTAGAACCTCAGGATCTACTTCCAAAGTCTGTGCTTATTTTGAAAAGAGTGCATCCAAAGACAGTGCTTTACCTTGTGCAGCTACAGAAGGTCCACTTTCAACATTATGTGGGTATGACTTGACTTTTCATTTAGATCAAATGAGGTTCCTTTGAGTTATACTTTTTTATTATAATTTTTTTAATAATCAAAAGAAACCTCTAATGTGTTGGCTCCCGTAGCACAAAAGAACTTTGTAAACAGTTAAATGAGGCCAGTTTTACATCAGTGTCTTCAGATGCTTCAAACAGAAAATCAGAGTAAGTTAATTATAATAATGACTTGGTTTTTTTGGTTTGACTCTTCATGGAATCAGAGCAAAGCCTTTGGATATTCAATCTTGGAAGATAAAACCTCTGACATTAAAATGAATATTAGTATAAATTCAGTTTACAAATTAAACAATTGAATGTAAATTTTTTGGTTTTGTAGTGATAGCATAAATGCAAATTTGGTGGAGCACAACATCTGAGTAAAGATAACTTTCTTAGTTAATTGAGAAATTTAAAGAGAAATGCACTTAAAATTGTTTCATTATACCCAAACAAGCTATGATATTTTATTAATTAAAATAAGAGCTGTAGTTGTGCAAAGTTGAGTATTTTTATATATTCACAGAAAAATTGAACTGCAAAATTTTTACAATGACATGGATGCTTAATGAAATAAATTCTTCAGCATAGTAGTATATGTAGTCTTTCTACACATCACCAACCAGAATTTTAAAAATGCTTGAGCCCTTGAAGAACTATTTCGTATATCAAACAATGTGTCCTACAATGATACTGAAACTTTTTTTGGTAAATGAGCCATCTAATTTTTGGTTGACTTTTTTTCAAAGTAGTTGAAAATTTTTTTTAAAGTATCTGAAATACGGAATGCCAAAGAACTTTAGTTTTTGAAGATTTAGTAAATAGCAAACAAGAAGACATTGAAATTTACCTGTATAAAAGCAAGGGAATAATTTAACATATTATATAATGAGAGTTCAAAATGTGTATAAGATTTAAGTTTAAATTATATAATCATGCTTTAGAATATCTCAATGTATATTTTGACGGCACTTCTATTTTTAACTAAGTAAAATTTTCTTCTCTACCAGAATTAAATGATATCAAGAAGGTCTAAGATTTTGTAGCATCTAAATTTAGTAATACATCCAAAAGAATCATAAATAGAAAAAAATGTGAAGTTGAAAAGACAGTCCCTATGAAAATATTTGGGTCACAATATTAGCCTATTTCAACACAAAAAAACTGAAACTGAGAACATCCTCCATTCAGTAAAACTGGCTGTGAGCATAACAGGTACCTCAGCACCTATAGATATTTTCTCAATTAAAAAAAACAGGGTCATAAAAGATGGATTAAAGGTGTTAACAAGTTCAAATTGATTAACCATAAAATACAGTTTTAAAAGAGACTGTAGATAATTTTGAGAAAAGTTAAGAAGACTATTTTAATAAAATAGTTCTTAAAAGAATAAAAAATTCATTAGAAAAATACAGGGGTATGTAATGAAGATAGATATGGGTAAGAAACTGATTAAAGTATGTGACTATGTATCCAAAATTATATTCTGCTTATGTTATCTTTTAACGTTTTGGTAATAAAGTAGTTTTTTTTAAAAAAAAGTTGGTTTAATGTACATAGGCATGTTATTTTAATATTTTAAATAGTTTCATTTTTAAAGTAGTTTGTAACAGAATTATTTTATAGGCCTACAAAAATGGTAATGTTAATTTATTGATCAATAAATAAAGATTTCAAATAAATACATAACTTTAGTTATTCTAGTGCTCCCTTTCATTCTCAAAAGTGCACCAGTTCAGAACAATTATGTGTTCACCCTAATTTTAGATGAATCAACAAGTTTCTTAAAACACTGACTTTTTATAATGGTAAACTGGAAGGAACCAGGGCACTGATTATTTCATGTGTCTGACAGGTATGTGATGGAGGTGTCCACAGGTAGGGAAAGTTAGAACAAAAAGGAAGCCAACAAAGAAGGAAAGAAGGAGGAATCATAAATATCTTCTCACACATAAAAACCAAAGTTTCTACAAAGAGATAAAAAATGTTAAGCTAATGTATGGATCTTACCTGCAAATGCACTAGGAAGATCACTGGAAACTGGATTCTGAAACTTGATGAACTTATCTGTCCACCATGTAATTCCATTCGCTAGCATTGGGACTTCCACATATATAGATGAATTAAGGTTGTACAAAAGAATGATGGTATCTGTAAGGAAATTAAAAATTGTGTTAGAGATGCAAGCAAGCATTTTTGCCACCCTCTGATATGCAAAGCTAGAAATGAAAAATAAACCAGGGTTATAGCAGGCTCTCAACATGCCTACCTCCCATAGATGCTGGAATTACAATACTATTTTTATATGAAATTTCTTGCCAAGGCCCAATTATTGAAAAATACTCTTAAGCACCATTGAACTCATGTCCCTAACTACTCTGTCACTCTAGTAAGAAAGAACTTACTTGCAAATGAGATACTGTAAGTCAGTGGATAATGAATACAAAATTAAAAAAAAAAAAAATACGGCCCCTCTGCTGCAGAAATGATCTTCTGAACATTTAGGTTACACACTTATGAAAGGGCACAGCATGGAGATAGAAAAAAATCCACCTACCATTGAACATGCTGTTGGCAATAGCTCCACAAGGACAGATGGGGGTTCCATTGTGGGTCTTTCTAAATGAATTGCATTCTCCAACATCCTGGATACAAGAGGATACATGATTGAAAAGTGCTTTTGCTAAACTTCCTTGAAATGTTGAAAGTGAGAACACTGGCAACGTAAATTTCCCCACACTGATTTACTGGCACGGACCAAGATTATGGACTACTAACTGATTTTCTCCAGGCTTCCAGCTCACTTAGACTAGAAAATCTTTGTGTTTTGGAGGGGGTGTGTGTGCGCGTGCACACACACGCAGTTTTTTTCCTCATTAACAATACATAGCATGCCAAATATGTCTGTAGGAAGGAACTGTACCTTGCTGGCTGTGCTAAGTATCACCCTAAGTCTACACTGGAATACATTTTAAAACCTGCTTTTATTGAAGTGCAATTTATATTCCAAAAAGTATAAAACTCATGAGCCTATAGTGAGATGACTTATCTACCTAAACCAGAATATAGTTTTAAAAGAATGGTTGCTAAAAATAATTTATCACTCTTATATAATAATGTCAGTATAGAAAAAAGGTTTCCTCCTTGCTTTTCTTGCTAATATGCTAAACATCATCTATCAAGAATAAAATTTTGCATTCCTAGGTCTGCAAGGGTATCCAATTAAACCAAAGGGTTTTATTCAAGTGGAGCCCAACTTCCTTAAATTTGGCTGGACTGAAGGCCCCAATTATAGGAAAGACAATGCTAGATACAGTGTGAGCCAGATTAAGACAAATCTCTCAGTTACTATCAACATGGTTGGTGATTCCATCAACTAAAACGGGCAACTTTAAAGATAACTACAGAAATTATGTGTGAAGAAATAATACTGAAATCTAATTAATGTGTCAGTCTAGTATGCCATCAACTTTAACAAACAAACTCCTGAACTGTGTTGAAAAGTACTTGAAGATTTGCCCTTCTGACATATTCAGTATTACCAAGATTTGAACAATCCAATATGTATCCAATTTTAATATAAAATTCTGTAAAATAAAGAAAACGGTTGGTGCATGAAAGGATAGGCATTTAATCAGACAAGATTCTCATAACTGCTCTGAAGAGGGAAAGTTCTCCTTTTCTTAACAGCAGCTATCTTGAATACCCAGCCCCTTCAACTTTCACAAGAATGAAATGGACAGTTCTGTTTTGTAAAACCTTGGCTCTTTTATATATGTATATATATCTTTACTGATTTCAGAGAGGGGAAGGGAGAGGGAGAGAGAGAAACATCAATGATGAGAGAATCACTGATCAGCTGCCTAGCCCGCAACCCGGGCATGGGCCCTGACGGAGAATTGAACTGCAGTCTCCTGTATCCTAGGTCAGTGCTCAACTGCTGAGCCATACCCGGCTGGGCAAAACCTTAGCTTTTGAATCTGTTTTCCATACTCTTAGACTGAAAGATCCATCTGGTTTAAAAAAAAAAAGAGTATTATGCCAAAGTAAAGCCTTACCTTTATATTTCTACCCATCAGTTGGCTGTTACTTCTGGAGAGAATATATCGATAAAGGTTCTGATGGAAACCATACAATTTGTAGTACATATAAACATTACCCTGTAGAGAAGAAAAGCGAAAAGTAAGATGAGAGTAAGAAAAATAAACTGGAATATTAATAAACATAGGCAGGATTTTCAAAATATAAAAAGTCATAAAGAAAAATATGATGGGAACTGAAAAGTTTATGTCAAATAGAAACTCAAGAAATCCCTTTTAAGAATCAATGTTGGAGCCCTGGCAGAGCGGCTCAGTTGGTTGGAGCACCATTCCATGCACCAGAAGACTGCGGGTTCGATTCCCGGGCAGGGCACAGACCTAGGTTTTGGGTTCAGTCCCCAGTTGGGGTGTGTACAGGAGGCAACTGATCAATGTTTCTCTCTCACATTGACCTTTCTCTCTCTCTGCCTCCTCCCCCTTTTTAAAATCAATAAACATAGCCTTGGGTGAGGATTTAAAAAAAAAAGTGTTGCTTGCCTGAATTAAAAAAAAAGTCAGTGTTGGAAAATCCTGGTCTATAAAGAATTATTAGAATGACTAAATAACTTATTTTTAATACTTTTATAAGGGCTACTGCATTCCTGCCTTGAAAATGTTTTATAATCAGGCTTTGTATTCTCAATATATAAAATTTGATTTTACAAATATTATTTCCCAGCAATACTAGGAAAAATATTTTCCTAAGGGTTGTGGTAGGTAGGCATCAAAGTCATGTGATTTCAAAGCAAACCCATGATCGGAGCCACTGAGCATATTCAGGCGTGTGCGCATTGGGCATGTGAAAGGCATGAGACTGGCTCTTTGTGGTCCAGCTCCCAGTGTTTCTGTCTTTTTATCCCTAGTATCTAGCACAGTACCTGGCATATAGTACTTGCTCAAGAAATGGCGAACCACTTGTATGGACAAAAAGATGGAATAATTTGCTGATCCAAAAAAAGGTGATTTTCCCCTTAGCTATAAGCAGCCTGGTTGCCGTAAGAGGCAAGCCTTTTCACGTACACTGCTGTAGGAGAATGCCCAGCCACAGGCTACTCTCATGCTTCTACCTTCACGGTAGCATACCACGGCCCTGGAAATTCTCTACGCAGACTTGACAAAGATTTTACTATTGGCATATATAATGCAAATAGAAATGGCCAATGTAGCTGTTTATAATTAATATATGAGCTACCTCCAAAATAATAAGGCCTGCATCCAAAACTGTATGACAGCTTAACATTTATTTAAAGTGCCTCCCACATGTTACGTGCTCTATTCAGTGCCAGAACTACTAAAGTATTCCTTTACAGTTCCCTGAGTCAACTGATTTTCTTACTCTGCAAGAACAGCATTTGGAAAGGCTTTCGGCCCCACCCTAAAGACCTTCAAGAGGTTAAGTATGGAAAACAGGGGCTGGTACCCAGGGCAGGTTGGAAATAAAGGTCATGGTAAGTGTGGCCAGTTACAGAAAACAACTGGCGAGCTTCATCACTTTTAAGAGGAAAATCTTGAGAACACCAAGAAGGGGAGATGCTGGGCTGCAACAGGGGCACGCTGCAACATAGTAAACAGAGAGCATGGACGTGAAGTTGAATAAGCCAGGAGTAGCAGGAATGACTGATTACATTTCCTCACCCAAAGGGGAAACCTCTATTGTTGACCCTGAACTACAGAAAATATGAAATCCACAGAAAGGAATTTACCATACATTTTCTTGGAAGCTAAAAAGAGAATCCTACTTACCCAAAGCTATATATTCATATAGATGATAAAATAAACAGGCAGAGAACACACCACACTAGGGACAGGAGTGTTTTCATAACCTTTTTTTAATGATTCTTTGTCCAAGTTTTAGCTTAACAAGGCCTCAAAGATTGTCACCTTTTTGATTAGTCCTGGAGGCACATACTTTATGGAGTTTCTTCTATTTACACCAGTGGCTCTCAGTGCAGGATTCTGAGGTTAAGGCGAAGTCTCATGTGGACTCATTGCCAAGCGCCCGTCCTGTGTGCTAACTGGTGAGAAGGCCCTGTGATTGCCCTAAGCAGTTGGTTGGGTTTTTACGGGAAAGCCATTGCCTGAAAGGAATGGTTAGCAGCTGGTAACAGTTCATTTGCCTTTGGGGTTTCAAAGGATACAGACAGATGGGAACTGAAGCCCTTTAAAGGTTTTATCCTTTGGATCTTTTTCTTCAAAACTTTGAATACTCTGAGCCCCAAAGAAGGAACAACCCTGCTTGACATACTGATTTCAGTCTTCTGACTTCCAGAGCTGTGAGAGAATAAATTTCTGTTGTTTTAAGCCTCCCCTCCAAATTAAGCAACGTGAACTTTTACTTTGGGGGGCAGCATGGGGAGCTGAGGAAGGCTCTTGCTGTGGAGAACTAGAATTTTGACCTACAGTAAAAGGACACACATTTGTAAAACTTCCCCATGGCTTTATATAGATTTCAGTTATAACCCAAGTACAACTCAGTAATTTCCTTGCAATTTATGCCTGATTTACAAAAGTGATTAGAGCTACCCATAATCAATACAGATGAGTTCAGAATATTACTAACATGCTTTCTTCTGGGATCAAGGGGGAAAATAAGAAAGAGACACATAAAACCAAAGCCTCCTAGAACATAACTCCATATAATTTAGCACTTTATTTTTCTTCCATTCATTTAATATTCTAGGGAACATTTTCTGAGCATCTGCCATGTGAAACACACTGTGCTATGCACCGTGGAGGAAATGAAGATTCATGCGATCATTCAGTAAACATTAATCGAGCACCTACAGTGTGCCAGGCCTTGTTACCAGTGCGTGGGATACAACAGTGAAAGACAACAAACCCTACATCTGCATAATAAACTGTTAATTTCTATAATATATTAGAAGGCGCTAAAAGCACTATGGAAAACATTGAACTTACAGCACGGTAACAAGGATCAGGAGTGCAGGGGTGGAGTGAGCAGACAAGCTGCAGTATGAGACAGGCTGGCCAGCGTAGGCCTTACTGAGGTGAGAACTGAGCCAAGACCTGAAGGAGGCAGGGAAGTAGTCAAGCGGATATCTGGTAAGAGAGCGAGGCAAGACCATGTCCAATTTGTTTGAGGAATGAGGAGTCCAGTGTGGCTGGTGTAGGGGTGCATGGAAGAGAATGGAGAGATCGGGTCGCAGGGGAAACAGGAATCCAGATCATGTAGGGCCTTGTAAAGCCTTACGCCTTTTCACGTAGTGGAAACAGGAGCCATTGCAGGGATTTTTAAGCAAAGGAATAATTTCCTCAAATGACTTCTGCTTTAAAAGCTTACTCTAGCCCGGCCCGGCATGGCTCAGTGGTTGAGCGTCGACCTAGGATCCAGGCGATCGGGGTTCGATTCCTGGTCAGGGCACATGGCCAGGTCGTGGGCTGGATCAATGACTCTCTCATCATTGATGTTTCTGTCTCTCTCTCTCCCTCTCCTGTCCTCTCTCTGTAAATAAAATAAAATAAAAGCTTACTCTAGCCTGGCTGGCGTAGCTCAGTGGTTGAATGTCGACCTATGAACCAGGAGGTCACAGTTCGATTCCCAGTCAGGGCACATGCCCGGGTTGTGGGCTCAATCCCCAAGAGGGGGTGTGCAGGAGGCAGCACATCAGTGGCTCTTAACATTGATGTTTCTATCTCTCTTTCTCCCTCTCCATTCCTCTCTCTGAAATCAATAAAAACATATTTAAAAAAATAAAATAAGAAGCTTACTCTAGCTGCTCTGTTGCGACACCGATATAAGCAGGGAGACCTGTTAGGAGGCTGTTGCAGAAATTCAAGGGAGAGTTGAATGTGGCATGGAGCTAGGTAGCAGTAGCAGAGGGGAGGAGTGGGAAGACTCTGAATACATTTTGAAGGTAGAGCAAGCAGGGTGGACTGGATGTGAGATGTTAGAGAATGGGAGGAGTCAAGAATGACTTCTGGGCCTTTGGCTTGGGAACCAGAAGGATGGAGCTGCTATCAGCTGAGGCTGAGGTCTGTGGGTGGAATGGGGTGTTTTCTGGTGGGGAGAAGTGGGTGTCAGGAGTTCAGTGTTGGAAATGTTGAGCTTCATATATCTGTCAGTCATCCAAATTTTGACACCAGGAAGGCAACTGGAAATACAAGAAAGGATAGTGGAAGAGAGGTTTGGGCTAGGGATATAAGCGTTGGAAATGGATGGCATTTAAAGCCCAGGGGTTGATGACATTTCCAAGGAAGTGAGTGCTTATTAGAGAGGAGAAGAAGACTGGGGACTAAGACTACAACCCTGCAGATCTCAATACAGAGATTGAGGAAAAGAGGAGGAACAGCAAAGAAACCAAAGAAGGGCAGCCAGAGAGCCAGGAGGAATTCCAAGAGAGCGGTGTCCTGGAAGCCAAGAGAAGAAAGTATGTCAGGGGTGAGGGAGTGACCCACCACCTGTGTCTGGTGGGCTGACGAGGCGCGGAGGACTCACTGCTGGGCTTATCCACATGCAAGTCATTGGTAGTCTTGCAAGTTCACTGAGCCTTCTGAAACTTTCTTAAGAATGCACTTCTAAGACCCTAGCTTTCTTCTTTTTCTCCCTCTCTCCCTCTCCCCTTCCCACCTCTTCCCTTCCCTCTCTATGGGGGCCGGGGCGAGCTGTGTTGTGGTCTGACGGCTCTCTCAGTCTCCTCCAGCTCCCTCCCCACTTTTCCTTACAGGCAGTTCCTCCAATAAATCTCTTGCATGTCTAATCCTGTCTTGGCATCTGCTTCTCAGAGGACCTGGACTAACACGCACAACTTTAATCAGCCCAAGAGCAGGGACTCCCTTAATATTTCTTTGACATTTCTCACAGTGCCTGACAACCAGGCCAAGACTTGACTTAGGGATTAGGTAACTGCATATGTAGAATGACTTGGGGGGACCCAAGAAGAATCCCATCAGGTGTGTGACCCCTGACACTAACTCACTGTGTGACCTTGGTCAAGTAACTTAACCTCTTAGCTCATTAATTTTCTTACTCTAAAATGAGTGGTTAGATTCTGTGATCTCTACGATCCCCTCTTGTGCTGACATAGGATTGATGTTAAGAATTATGTTACAAAGTTGGGTAGGTAAAGAATCTGGAAACTTAGAAACAAAAGAGAACAAAATTACAAAGGGTAAAAAGGGGGAGGAGTCGCACATAAACTCAAAACGCTGTAAGACTCCCCTCAGCCCTACCTTGCCTTATTTTTTGTATTCAGTTTTGGGAAGCATTAGGTGGAAATCATGAAATAGGAGGAGATCAGCATATAGCTGATTGAAGGCACTTGAATTTCACTTACTTGCATTTTCTCTGGCAGGAAGAAAGGAATGGTGCAGGTGCATCCTTTGTTAAAATTAATGGCATGTTCCCGCAGTTTTGCACAATTTGCACATGTATATGTGTAATTAATCTGTCAGGTAGGGAAAAGAACAATTAAGAAGACTTGACTTTGGGTGATGGATACAATGCAATATACAGAAGGTGTATCATAGACCCGCACACTTGAAACATATAATCTTATTAATCAATGTCACATCAATAAGTTTAATTAAAAAAAAAATTACTTGCGTATGTATCTAAATTCAAGCCCTGAGTCCACCAGTCTTCAGGCTGCCTGGGTCAAGGGCATGTGGTCTGGCCACGAGTAAAGGGCAGCCCACTGTTCAGGACCAATGTTCCTGCGGTGGTCGGAGGAGTGGGCCTTCATGCAGCCTTTCATTTTGGGATCTGTGGCATCTTGCCACTGACCAGTGTTTTTATTGCATATTTATGTAACCTGTTGCGACGAAGCCTTATGCCTGGATCATAAAGAGGTGTCATTAGGAAAGTATTAGTCAAGGTCTCCTAAGAAGTGGGCCTACGGCTTGGGTCTAATCAGCTTTATGGGGAAGTCACTATACTGTTTTTCCATTTTATTGTATGGAAAATATTTATATTAATGAATTCTTCTACACGGCATCTAGAGGACATTGTTAAAAAAATCATCAAACAGGAGACATACCAAGATGGCGACGTAGGTAACAGCTGCACCCGCCACCTCCCACAACCACATCAAAATTACAACTCAAATACAGAACCACCATCACTCAGAGCCTCCTGAAACCTGGCTGCACAGAAGCCCCCCAACCAGGGAGCTGAAGAAGCACCGAGAGCGGGAGGAGGGGCGGAGATGCAGGTGGATCGCGGCTGAATCGCGGAGACGCGGCCGCGGGCCCACACCCCGGGCTGCCATTTAAACCCGGGAGGAAATCTCGGCGGTGGAGGTTTCCCGGAGGAGTGAGGGGACCAGCCCCACAGCAGGCCCCCAGCCCAGGGCTCCAAGCGGGAAGAGACGTCCCCACAACTCCGGGCTGTGAAACCAGCGGGGACTGTGGCTGAGGGTCGCGGAGGCTGCGGGAGCCCCAGCAGCTCCTCTAAAGGGCCCGGCGCGGACTCACTCGGACGCTCCCTCTGAGCCCAGCGCCGGGCAGCAGCCTGGAAGGACCCGGGACACTCGGGGAGGAACTAACCTGCCTGAGATCCGGGCGAGAGGCGGAGGCCGGCTTCCTCCCAGGCAGAAGGGCTGGCGGAGGCCATGGCTCCTTTGGCGAGTCCTCCCCGCACACAGCCGGCAGGCAGGCGCCATATTTGAGTCGCCAGCACCTGACTCTCACCTGTGGCCCCGCCCCGTGATTCCCGGAGGCCCCACCCCTCCCCACCTGCAGCTCATCCAGGCCATTTCCAGGGGCTTTTCTGTGCAAGGGGCCTCTCGAGCCCCATGCTTAGGACTTTCCTAAAATCTTTCAAATAAGCAGCAGCGTGCCCCATACAGCTTGATAAGGGGCCCCAGGCCTGGCACTAGCGGCAGCCTGCATTGGCTCATAGCTTGGCCTCTCCTGGGCACCTCCAAACCCAGCACAAGTAGCAGCCAACTACAGTTTGCTGGGTGGCCCTGGGCAAGGCACAGTCAGAGGCTGACTTTGCACCTCCCGGGAGGCCCCAGAGACAGTGCACCTGGTGGTCAGACTTGGACACACTGGATTACAACCCTACCACATCCACAAGTGACACACTCAAGGGGAGGACTTGGTGAACACCAAAGCTCCACTGAAGTAAATCCTGCTCCATAGGGGTGTCTACAGCACAGCAGCTCTTTGGCTGTACTTGCAGCTGGTCCTCACAGCTGATTGGCCTGGGGGTCAGTTCCTCCAAGGGATGCCAACAGCAACCAAGGCTCAACTACAACAGGACAGTGCACACAGCCCACACAGGGGAGCACCTAGAAGGCCCAGCTCAGGGGACTGGGGAGGCTGAGCCACTGGACCCTACAGGACACCTACTACACAAAGCCACTCTACAAACTCCAGGAGACATAGCAGTTCTACCTAATGCATAGAAACAAATACCTGGAAGCAGCCAAAATGTGGAGGCAAAGAAACATGTCACAAAGGAAAGAAGAGAAGAAATCTCTAGAAAAGGAACTAAATGAAATAGATCCAAGCAAGCTAACAGATAGAGAGTTCAGAATTTTGTTTATAAGGATGTTTAAACAGACTATTAGGGAAATAACTGAGAAAATTGATTACTTAATAAAGTACCAATTTGAAATGAAGGCTACACGAACTGAAATGAAGAATAATTTTCAGGGAATAGACAGTAGAGTAGAGGACGCTGAGAATCAAATCACCAATTTGGAACATGAGGAAACAAAAAGGACCCAACCAGAAGAGCAAAAAGAAAAAAGAATCCAGAAATATGAAGATAGTATAAGGAGCCTCTGGGACAACTTCAAGAAGCCCAACATTCATATTATTGGGGTACCAGAAGGGGAAGAAAGAGACCAAGGAACTAAAAACCTATTTGAAAAAAAAATGACAGAAAACTTCTCCTACCTGGGGAAAGAAATAGACTTACAAGTCCAGGAAGCACAGAGGGTCCCAAACAAGAGGAACCCAAAGACGCCCACAGCAAGATACATCATAATTAAAATGCCAAAGGTTAAAGACAAGGAGAGAATCTTAAAAGCAGCAAGAGAAGAGCAGTTAGTTACCTACAAGGGAGCACCCATATGACTGTCAGCAGATTTCTCAACAGAAACCTAGCAGGCCAGAAGGGACTGGCAAGAAATATTCAAAGTGATGAAAAACATGGAACTACAACCAAGATTGCTCTACCCAGCAAAGCTATCATTTAGAACTGAAGGTCAGATAAAGAGCTTCACAGATAAGAAACAGCTAAAGGAGTTCATCACCACCAGACCAGCACTACAGGAAAAGTTGAAGGGTTTTCTTTAAGAAGAAGCTAATGAACAAAAGAATCTGACGAACTAAATAGATCCAGATACATTGACGCATGCAACAGATGATCATATTTCAGAGGAAAGAGGGAAGGGGGGTGGAGGGTGGGAAGAGATTAACCAAAGAAGTTATATGCATATGTGCATAACCCATGGACACAGTCAATAATGGGGTGAAGGCCTGGGGAGGGGCTGGGAGCAAAGTGGAGGGGGTCAATTGGGGGGAAAAATGGGACACCTGTAATACTCTCAACAATAAAGAGAAATTTGAAAACAATCATCAAACAGAGGAAAATAACTGTTTCCAAAATGTAGGGTTATCAACATATGTGGAATAATTCTATTTTAAAATGTTGTTACATTCTGTTTTTTAAAAGTTGAATTCTTTGAAAATGGTAGAGCGGACTTTTTAAAAAGGGCATTGTGTCCCAAATGAGCAAATCCCGTGAGCTCTGGCTGAAGGACTCCATTGTGTGAAGGTGAGCTTAATTGCTGGGGAGGGAAGCTGCTGGGAGCTGGAGAGGGTCGCAGAAAATATAAATAGGAATAGGAACAGGAGGAGTGGGGCCTGAACTGATGTCCTCCTTTCTAAAGTCCTCACTGTTTGCTATAATCCATTCTTTCAGTAACTTTGTGGTGATTATGTTCTGGGCACAGTATAAGGGTTGTGGGGACCATGAACAAGTCAGGCATGGCTGAGCTCTCTGTTCCTATCACACACTGTCCTACTCTCTCATTAGCTCACTGAGGGCAGAAGTCAACTTTTAATTACCTGCCTCATCTGCATACCCCACAGAATTCTTAGCACCTTCACACACTCCTGAATGTTAAATCAACGTTGACAGGCTTGGCCTTCACAATTTTGCCACTAATCACGTGGGGGAGAGGGAACAGATCAGCTTTCCATGGCTGCCTTTGGAGTGAAGGTCACACAGCCTGGGATATCTGGGAATCTGCTCAGAGTTGATTTAGATAAGACGTTTACTTAATTCATTAGACTGAATATGGGCATGGCCCTTTTAACCTTAGACCAGCTCTTCCCAGACAAGCTTCTGGGGCTCTCATCCTCCAACAGCTTGTTAATCATATGGACAAAAGGCTTGTGACTGAGGGGTGTGCCCTTGGCTTCAGCTTTCCTCACTGAGTATAATTTGGTTTATTTTGCTAAGTGTCCCTAAGAGGCCAGAAAGATTTGGGTTGGTTCTTGCCTTTCAGAGACTGAAGTGATGAACTCAGAGTTCATTTGCAAAGGGAAAGACACTATGTTTGAAAGTGGGGCAAAACTGAAGACGTCTATCTTTGGCTTTTCGCTCTTCTTTTTTTTAATATTCACCAGGGGATATGTTTTTATTAATTGTTAGAGAGGAAGGAGGGTGGGGAGGGGGAAAGAGAAACATGGATATGAGAGATGTGAGAGAAACATCGATCGGTTGCCTCCCATTTATGCCCCTACCGGGGATCAAACCTGCAGCCTTTGGTGTGTGGGATGAATCTCCAGCCAACTGAGCCACCCAGCCAGGGGCTGGCTCTTCACTCTTCCTATTAATATGATTCATGGGCACCTGGCAGTCACTTGGCCTTGCCTCTGCTCCCACCTCTATAAAGTGCTTGCTCAATCCTCTGCCAGCATAAAAACCTGACTTTCCCAGACCCTGTAAATAAGTACGGCTGAGCCAAGCAGTGTGAGAGATTTATCCTCAGGAGGGAAACGGATGAATAACACACAGGCTCTGTCACCACAGGCACCTGCCAGCCAAAACAGGGATGTTCCAGTCTCATTTAGTTCCCCGGTGAGGGGCTGTGTTCTCAAATGGACCACTCATTTACAGTCCCAAAGTAGAAAATTCTTAGAAATTGCATTAAACACATAAGAAGAGACAAACCTCTATTTCCTTGATGCTCTTGGCAGACAATATGAGGATGATGCCCATGACAAGGCAGAATGCTCCCGTGGCAAAGAAGCCAGACAGGACCTTGGTGGCCGAGAGCTGCAGCCGGTAGGCCGGTAATCGCTGCTGCTTAAAGGCAGAGTTGTCTGGCAATCGGGACAGCTGTGTCTGGGATTGCCTGTCCATTTGGGTCCTGCAGGTGACTGAGATAGACTTTTAAGACATGTATAACATTACTACTCACAGTAACCCCTCATAATGACAATATTAAGAATGAAGTGAATCTTCCTTCGTAGCTGCAGTCTTCCAGCTCCCTGAGTCATTTCTTTTTTTCTGAATCATTTCTTAACCAGACCTGACATCCAGGAGGAGCACAATTTTCTTCAATCAGCCACTACTAGGTATATTTCACTGAGGTTCAAAAGCTTGTGCTACATGCCATGCTGAGGAACACTCCCCAGCAATCTGGGTAAACCAACATCTGGTGACACTGGGAAGCAGTTCTAATGGGCTACTTCTGGGATGTGGTGACTAATTCAAGGCAAGACCTTCCTGAAATGGGGAAAATAAATTTAACTTTAAAAACCTGCCTAAACCCTTAGAAATACAAAAAATATAGTAGTATATTTTTTTTCCAAAGGTGGCTATCCCCTGACATGAATATAAATTAAGTTGGGAACATGCTCTCAGATTACAGCTAACTTTGCTATTTGTGATCATGAGAAAGAGACGCAAACAGGGATTGTAGAACACAGATGGTTAATCTCAACTTCCATTTTTTTCATCCACAAGAAAGACTAGAGTAAAAAAACCGTAGATTAAAACATCTCTCCTAACCCTTTCCCAAGTGTATGCTTTGGAGTAGCCCAAATGAGGCAGAAGAAAAAGACAGATAACAATGAAATGTCCAATATTATAATATGGTATTACTGCTTTGGTTTTGTCCCCACCCCCCTACTTATTAGCAACCCACTAACATCATTTTCATTAGGCTGTTACTTCCTTCCTGTTCTTTAAGGTGCATTTAAGATGTAGATTTAGGATTTTTTAAAAATTAGGTGAGTTTCTAATCTTCCTCTTTGGTTAACATCAGGCAGGGAAACCATGCTGGACCGTTTCTGTATTAAAGAAGGCAATGGCTTTGGCAAATGCATCTAGTTTAAAAGAATATAAAATAAATGCAAATACACTAGGAGGTTTTGAATTCAGAGTCAGAGCTCCCACCTGCAAACTTGGGGAAGAGCACAATACCAATGGAAACTCTTCAGCATGTAATTAGAATCCAGCTGGGAGGCCGCAGCGAGTGTAGTGTGGCTGTTGGTTATCAGGCAGCCTTGTTAAGAAGATGGCAGTGAACACTTCTAATTTACATCTACTATTGGTTTACCTAAATAAACATGGTCAAGGGCTTGGGTTTAAAAGCCAGTAATAGCTTATAAGATTAGAGTATGTGTGCAAGGTTGGCCCACAAAATATCAGGGGTGTTTTAATCTAGGTCTTTACCTAACATTGGTTGGGATTATACTACTATAGATAAATGCCTAGCAAAAGGGTCATGCATAGTAGTGAAGCAATAAGAACTGTATTTCTTGGGCTTTTTTAAAACAACAAAACCAAACTAACCAAAATCCCAAACTAAAGGAGGTTCACAGCTAGTATGCTAGGGTTCTCCAGAGAAACAGAACCAATAGATTATATACAGGGTGGGGCAAATGTAGGTTTACAGTTGTGAGTGTGCGAAAGTTTATTCTTGTATTATTTATTATTGTATTATTTTCAATACCAACTGTAAATCTACTTTTGCTCCACTGAAAGAGAAAGTGAGAGAGGAAGAGAGGAAGAGAGGGAGGGAGAGAGACAGAAAGAGAGGGAGAAGGAAAGAGATTATAAGGAAGGGGCTCACGTGATTATGGAGGAGGCTGGAAAGTCCAAACTCTGTAGAACTGGTGTCCCAATTTGAGTCTGAAGGCCGAAAGCTGCTGTAGAACCAGCAAGAGCTGCTGTCCCAGTTTGAAGGCCATCAGCCAGGAAGAGCTGATATTTCAGTTGGAAGGCAGAATTCTTTCTTACTTGGTGGGGGGATGGGAGAGGGGGCCTCAAACTTTGTTCTATTTAGGCCTTCAACGGATAGAATGAGGCTACCCACATTATGGAGGGCAATCTGCTTCACTAAAGTCCACCAATTTAAATATTAACCTCATCCAAAAATACCCTCATAGAAACACCCAGAATAATATTTGATCAACTATCCGGGCATCCTGTGGCTCAGACAAGTTGACACATAAAATTCACCATCACAGGTAGTAAGAAAAATATTTCTGGGGCAACATTCTTTCTTGAGAGATCACCAGATACACATTTTATAGGTATTTTTGTATTTACATATTTCTCACTTTTTAAGTAAACCTATTTCAAGCACACAGTTCTACTCCATAGGCTCTGCTTTTCACATTTCTAGAACGGTTCCTCAACTTCAGCAACATCCACCTTTGGGCCAGATGTCTTTGTTGTGAGGGGCTGTCCCGTAGGGCTGTAGAATGTTTAGTAGTATCCCTGGAGTCCACCCACTAAATGTGTCACAGCCCCCTACTAGATGCCAGTAGTAGCCCCCTAGTTGTGACAACCAAAAATGTCCCTAGACATTACAAATGGCCCCTGGGGGGCAAAATCTCTTCTGGTTGAGAGCCACCGCTCTAAACTGATATGGACATGACTATCTGTTGGCAGCTGTTGTGTTGCAGTCATTAGAAAGTTCAGAGAGTGATTTTTAAAGTCCTTGTTTTCATTTCTCTTTTAACCACTGTGTAGATAGCCTCCTCGGGCATTACCAGTCATCTAATATATATGGAATTGCTTCATATTTTACCGCCTTTTCCTATTAACTGCTGGGATGCAAATGTACTAAATATGAGTATAGAATCAGCAAGTGGTTATATGTGTGTGGTTTTGGTAAATCAAGAGTGGCTTAGTGGATTGGTCTGAATTCTGAAATGCACAGACTAGATATCTCAATTTCCAAATCTGTCCTTTTATACAATCATGCTTGATGTTTTCTTCCAGATAAATCTAAGACACATTAATTGATAGGAAGTTAAATGCCTGTCTTAGGAAAGCATGTTGCTCTATTTTTTCTTACTATTGGTCAAGGACGTCTCACATGTTAGGATTGAAGAGATGAAAACAACAGGGCTAAGTTTGGCCACAGTTGAGTACATTTTCATTTTGTGGTAGCTTCTTTTTCTTTTTCCTCTAACTGGTTGGGCCTGAGTCAGGTCCTGCAGAGTGGAAGTTAATTTTTTTCCCTTTGAGTTCCTGAGTATGGCTTCCAGACAACAGAGGTGTACTAGCAGCAAGTCACCGGTGTGCAGAAATGTGCTTGCTGGAGTATGATTTGCTAGACAGCCAGGCTCTTTAAAATTTCATAGTATTCAAATGTGGAATTTTATATACCAGTAGTGGCATCTTTTTAAAATTTGATTTATATACCTGGATCCCTGAAAAGGCAATCAATGGTATCCATAAGTGAATATGGGAGATCTGGGCATTCCTGGTTCTGCTACTTAAAACTGTGTGTCCTTTCTGAGATTCAGTTTCAACATTTATAAAATACAAATAATAATACTTTTCCTTCAGGACTATGACAACGATCAAACATCACAGATTATATGTAAGTGAAAGCCCTAAATATTGCTTGACACAGATGGGTAAACAACAAACATTATTTAAATGAGTAAAAAAGTATGTGAATTTGATTAACAAAATAACAATAGTACTGGGTTATAACTCAGAACAAAATAAACATTCATGAGTCCATAGTGATGTAAGTAAACAACTGAATAAACAAGTAAATGAAGAAAAGAGACAGCTCTTTCTTACAGAAGAATTCCAATTAATAAATGTTGAAGCAGTGAGGGAAACAGCAAAACACTACAGTAATAATGGTATCAGGCAAGAACTACCAATGTTGCTAAAATTAATAGGCAACGTATGAGGGAAAACAGGATATTTGTGTAGCCTCAAAGCATTTCCCCCCAATATAGATATTAATTACAAAGGGAAAATCAGTAACTTTACAGGAGAGAAATTCAGCAACATTACTCTAACCAGGTGAATAAGGTTCACATCGCTAGTAATAAGATGAATTAACATTACACATCCCTGCTATGATGCATCAAAAGGACGCATTACTTCTGTGGTATTCTGGCCAAAAATGCAGAAAACAACTGACAAACTCAAACTGAAGAACATTCTATAAAATACCTGATCAGTACTCTTCAAAAGTGTCAAGGTCATGACACAAAGGGGAGATTGAGGGACAGTCACCAATCTGAGCAAAGTAAGGAGACAGGACAACTACATGCAAGGTGGGATCCTTGACTGGATCCTGGGATGGAAACCAGTGGAAAAAACAGTGAAACCGAATGAAGTCTGTAGTTTAGTTAATTGCACTGTAGCAAGACTGATTTCTTAGTTCTGATGACTACCATGGTTATCCATGATGTTAACACCAGGAGGAACTGGAGGAAGGACATATGGGACATCTCTATACTATTTTTGCAACCTTTCTGTTAAGTCTGAAATTATTTCAAAATAACAAGTTAAAAAATAAGACAGTTGTAGTTATATTGCTGACTTTTATGTTTACTAAGGCCACATACACTTTTAGCTCTACTACTTCTTCTACTACTGTCCCCTTCACGCTGGGACCAGGCTTTAGCTCACAAATCTGTTCCACATGAACCATCCCATGGAATCCTCAACCATCCTGAGAAACGTCATTCCTGTTTCACAGCTGATGAAACTGAGGCTCAGCGAGGGAAGCGTTTGCCTAAGATTGCCCAGCTGCTCTCTCCTTTAGTCTTGTACAGTCACATCAGAGGCCAGTCGGTGAGAGAAAAACAAGCTGGTGATACTTTATTATACAGGGAGTTGGCAACGGACAGATTCATTTTGGTCACACGTTCCCAGGGGTCCACCTGGTGATGCAGCCAATGCAGTAAAACAACAGCTGGTATTCACTGAGCGTCTGCAGTGTGCCCGAGCCACTGAGCGAGAGGCAAATCCCGCTACGAACACTGGAAGCTTCATGGGACAAAGGCTTAGAAAAGGCCCAGCTTCAAGGATTCTGACTTGCACAGACTGAGGACTCCCATTTCCAGAAGTTCAAAAACTTCCTTTTTTATCTACATGAGAGAAAAGACAAAAAAAGGTTAAGATCAAGAAAAGATGGTGTTGGTGAATAAATTCAACCTTCTGGACGTCCTGGTATTTATGCAGCTGTTATGGCCAGAGTCAGGGACCGCAGAAATCCTAACCCACATTTTATTCAGAGCTGGAATATTTACACAAGTAAAGGAAGAGGTATTATATAAAACATCAGCTTCAATCAAGTGCTGTTTTGTTTGCAGCCACTCAGAATAAAAATCTCATACAAGAGAATCTCATACAAAGATAACCAAAGTGTGCCCAGATCATATATAAATTTCAATGTAGGATAACTGCTAATAATGACATCAACATAATAAAAATAACTATGGGTGACAAGGGTTTTTAGGTTACTCTTTCTCTGTATTATTGCAGTTAGAAAACTAGGGGTGGACTACTCAGATTTAATATTAAAACCAAAATAAAATATGGCCTCATGTGCTGGACATCAGTTTGGTTAAACCAATTTTAAAAAGCCAGTCAGTTCAGGAGGCAGCGTGTGTGTGTGTGTGTGTGTGTGTGTGTGTGTATGTGTGTAGGAAACTGAGAAAATTGTCTCTTAACTTTAACTGATGTCTGATCTAATTCACTGATCAATTATAATCAGGTTTGGTCATTCTGTGGTAAATTAATTCATCTGCATGGTGGGAGGAGTAATCCAAGCCTCTTCACTAGTTACTGCTGTGCTTCATTCCTGGTTGGTGACCGGCAGCCCTGTTTACTACTGCACAGTTCCTTCTCTCTCCAATAGCTACCTGTAAACAATCGGCCAGATTGAAAAACTAGCCCCATGATAACATGGTGGGTGGAAAATCAATTTTTGCACATTATGATGGTAATGAATTACTTTCATAAATATATAACAAACTAATGCTGTGCCCACAGAGGCATTCAGTTTTAATCCACCGAGACATCAGAACATTTCCCCATCCCCCCCGACCAAAACAGCCCTTTAAGTTAAGCAAGTGGGTTTTAGGGGATGCAGGGATGGGGGCAATGAGGCAAACTCATGCCCCTGCCTCCAGTGCTCTTACAAGGACCAAGAGCAAAGGTGGCTGCGTCTCTAAAGCAAGGCACAGGGGGCCGTGTGAAGCCCTCCGGATCCTCCTGTTTCTCAGAGGGGCAGTACAGCTGTGGTCCCCAGGGCGGCAGAAGCCACCGGCGCTTTACAGAAGAAACAGGCGATTCCTGTAAAACCCATGGGAAGGATGGGAGTCTGCGTAAGGGCTCAGATGGCCTCCAGGATGGCCCTGTAGAGCAGCTGTCAAAGGACAGCTGGGGCCTCACGCCAAAGCCCTTCTTACTGTGTTTGAACGCAGGTTAGAGTAGGAAAAAAGAAGAGTGAAGGCACTGCTGGCTGCACGGTACCTCGGGAATGTCCATCATCCTCCTCAGCTTCTGGTCCCTCCAATTCCAGTCGAAAACCAGGAACTTCAGGGGGTTCAAGTTAAGGCCGCCTGAAAGGGACGGGGAGGGAGTTGCTGCAGGTGAAGGCCTCAGGGCACAGCTGATTGAAGTGACTAGTCTCTTGGTCGCTTTTCACGCATTTGCTGTCCTCTCCCCCCAGCTAACCTCTCATAGAACGAGGGCGAGCCCGGGGAGGGCAGAGGCAGCGCCCCAGGCTCGCTGAGTCCTGGCTGGGCCGAGGGAGCTGCTCGGCTGAGCCCCAGGGCTGAGCTCCAAGGCCCAGGCCCCCCGGAAGCCCGGGCGCGAGGCTTCACCCCTCGGGCGGGCAAGGTGCCCGCGGCCTGGGGCAGTGCCCGTCCGCGAGTGGAGGCTGCGGAGTCCCCAGGACTGAGGGTGGGCGGGAGGAGGCGGCTCCCCCGAGGCGAACAGTGACGCGGGCCCGGCCGCGGGCTGCCTGCCTCTCGGCTCTCGGAGTGGGCACCGTGGGCCCTTCTCGCGCCCCACGGCCCCCGCCGTCACGCTTCGGGGAAGCCCAGCCGAGGCCTTCCCTGACGCGCCGCAGCAGTTCCCTTACACTTCTCTCTGTGATTACTTCAGCATTTCCCTCTCGGCCCTAAAGGACTTTCTCATGTTTCTTATCATTAAAATGCCTCTTATTTAAAACTCCCTGAATAATTAAAAATGACAAATAAAGGAAGACAATGGTTGATAATCTTCCCTTAACAATAATTGATTGCTGGTGGCAGAGCAAACAGGTACAACCTCTCTAGAAGGCAACTGGCTATCATAGAAAAGGGGCTTTAAAATGCTTCTTATTTGATAAAATAATTCCCCTATGACATATCCTAATAAAAACAGGAGAAATTTAAACACAGTTACTTACAAAGATGATCACTGCAGTATTATTTATAATAGCAAAAAATCAGAAACAACCCAAGTATTCTACCATAATAGAATTGTTAAAAGCCATCTAACTTGGGTTTAATATACAAAATATAGAGAGAACTCATATAACTCAACACCAAAAAAACCCCCAAACAATTTGATTTAAAAATGGGCAGGTGAACCAAATAGACATTTTTCCAAAGAAGACATCCAATTGGCCATAAAGTACATTAGGGAAATGCAAATCAAAACCACAATAAATTATTATTCGGCCACAAGAAAGAAGGAAATCCTGTCATTTGCAACAACATGGACAGACCTTAAGGGCATTACACTAAATGAAATAAATCAGACCGAGAAAGACAAATATTGTACGATCTCACTTATATGTGGAGTCTAGAAAAACTGAACTCATAGATACAGAGAAAAGATTGGTGGTTGCCAGAGGTGGGGGTGGGGGGAAATGGGTGAAGGTAATCAAAAGTAAATACTTCCAGTTATAAGATAAATAAGTTTCGGGGATATAATGTATAGCATGGTGGCTATAGTTAACAACTGTATCTTTAAAAAAATTCTCATCACAAGAAAAAAATGTAATTATGTGAGGTGACCGGTACTAACTAAACTTATTGAGGTGATCATTTTTCAGTACATATATATATCGAATCACTATGTTGTACATCTTGGACTAATACAGTGTTATATGTCAATTATATCTCAATAAAACTGGGAAAAAACCCTAACTTTACAATAGAATATTATATAGCCATTAAAAATAAAAAATTAAAACTATTTCATGACAGAAAAAGTCCTTAAGAGATGTATTACGTGGAAAAGGTAGGTCATGAAGTTATGATACAAAGTATGAGCTCTATTTATAAAAATATATAAAACGCATAGAAAAAAACTAAAAGGAAATATATTCAATATTAACTAACAAGAGATTATCTCTAAAGTGAATTATTTTCTTTTATGTACTTCTGTATTTTTCAAAGGCTCTTATAGTCAGAAAATCCCCTTCCTTATTAAATTAAAACAATACCATTCTGTCTATAATTGTGTAGATCCCAATGTCAAAAGATATTTGACATCTGGAAACTCTCCTTAATATTCATACCTACTGCATGTCTCTCCACCTGCCCTCCTCCGATTCAGCTGTTCTACTGTTTTCGAATGCTCCTGAATGCTTTTCTCACATCTGCATACTTCAAAGATCCTATTTTAATCGTCCCCATACTTTAAAGATCAGTTAAGAACCCTTTCTTCTGTAATGCTGTCCCTGAAGACTCAGCTACCACATCAACCTCTCCCACACTTCAAGTCCTCTGGACTCGGAAGTGCTCACTTGGCCTTTGGTCCTTACTGTCTTGTATGGTCAACCTAATTCTATGTGCACTTATCTCTTCAACGGGATCAGGAGCTCCCTGACTGGGAAAGGCTCAGGAACCAGGAAGGCCGAGACAGACTCACTTTGGGAGGGCACTTAGCCCTTGTGAGCATTAGTTTTGTGTCATGGGAAATAAGAACACCAGCCTGCAAGGATGAGGCGAGTACTACATAAGATAAATGCGAGTGTGTTTAACATACTGCTAAGTACAAAGAGGAAGTAAAAAAGTATTTGTTTCCCTTCTTCATCTGGGGCCTCCAGTTTGTTACTTGTAATTGCACAGAGCTCTGTATACAGTGGGTTTACCTAACCCTGGATGGCTTTCATCTGGAGTGAACACTAGTATTTTCAGCTTTTGTTTGCTTTTTGGCAAATGACCATCTCTAGACCGAGTTACTATACTGATGAACCCGTTGCTTTTAGATATATAAAAAAGTCCAGGAATAACTGTTGTCAGCTATAATACAATGTTCTATTACTATATTAAAGAAGTAATTTGGAAATGAGTGTTGACAAGAAATCTCTAATCTGTCTGGCAGGTAGAACAGGGAGTAAGATCATCAGCAGGTGGATGTTGTCTGGAACACTTTCTGGGTAAAGCACTACAAGAGATGCATTAGAGAAATAGTCTAGAATACCACTATTTCATCCACAGAAACTGCACTTTTGTTTCAACATGTTTTCAAGTGTAATGGGAGTCTTGGGGATCCACGACTCAATTAAGTGAGAGGGAAATGCTCAACACATCCAGCTCTACAAATTCCAGAGGCTGCAAACGGATGGAATTAGTTGTGGGTCCACTAACCTTCTTAAAGCAATTGAAATCTGAATGTATTTAGGTGGGCACCTGCCCTGCAGCTTGCCACAGTCTTTATTATTCCCTATTCCATTATACCTGCTGGCTGACTTCAGAGACTCACAGCTGAGTTTTCAACTCCTGAATTAACACAGAGATCTGGCTTTACTACGTTGCACATGTGGTATCCCAAAAGTCACATGGGGGTAAGGCACACTCCCAGCTCCGGAGAGTATCACTGGCTCTTTTCACACCTTGTTTAACGAGTTCTTTAATCCTCCCTGGAGTTCCTACACCCAGGTGCACGGCACGCTTCTCCAGCAACTTAACCTGCTCCTGGACCTGTACCAAGATGGGAGAGAATGAAGAAAAGTGTGATACTGAGGCAGACAACCAAAATATATTTCCCAAATAAATGTGGCCTTCGTCCACAGTTCCTGACTCGCAGCTCCCCAAGCCCTTGCAATTTCCTAAGTGTTGAGAGTGATGAAACTGTCTTTTGTTATTTGAATGAGGTGGCTTTTGGAAGCACCTGAGGATGGAGACTGGCTCCAGGAGAACCGACCATGTAATGAGAGGGTTGGAACTTTCACTCCCGGCCTTGACCTCCAGGGAGGCAGGAGGGGCTGAAGGCTGAATCAGTTGCCAATGGCCAATGATTTAATCAAGCATGCCTATGTATTGAAGCCTCCATAAAAAACTTGACAGGAAAGAGTTTGAAGAGCTTTTGGGTTAGTGAGCCTATGGCGACTGGGGAGAATGGTGTGCTTGGAGAAGGCATGGAAGCTCCACACCCTTCCCCAGACCTTGCCCTATGCATCTCTTCCATCTGGCTGTTCCTGAGTCACATGTTTTATAACGAACTGGTGATCTAGTAAGTAAAATGCTTCTTGGAGTTTTGTGAGCTGCTCTAGCAAATTAATTGAATCCGAGGGGGTTGTGGGAACCACTGATCTATAACCAGTTGGTCATACAGGTAATAGCCTGGGCTTGTGACTAGTATCTGAAGTTGGGGGTAGGGGGTGTGTATGCTGTCTTGTGGGACTGAACCCTTAACCTGTGGAATCTGATGTATCTATCTCCAGGTGGATAATGTCAGAATTGAGTTGGATTGCAGGACATCAATAAATGATTCGGTATAAATGGGTGTCTGGAGCATTTCTTAGATGTGTGAGAAAGCACCCCCTCCACATGTTGGAACTTGGGTCCAGAAACTCTTTTCAAAGAGTCATTAGAAAATGCAGTCAATCATAGGACAATTTAGAGCATTTTGTCTAAAAGTTAAGAAAGTTAAAAAGCAAGTGGGGCTACCCTTATTTAGGGTCAACTTCTAGGGCAAAGAACGTTAACATCAAGATAGAAGAAAACAGGTAAATCTTCAAAGAGTCCAGGGGTCAAACCCCAGCTCCTGTAGAGGAGTCTTGGTGCATGTAGGAGAGTGACTGCTGTGGGGAGAGGTAGGTGTGCAGAGGTAGGGAATGTAAAGAAAACAAGAATGGTTGTTAAATATGTTATATAAGGAGGCACCAAAGAAAATGCTTGTTAAGGAGATAAGCAGAGGTTGGAGGGAAAAAGCTGAGATCTAGAAGTGGCCCTTAAGGATCACTAACATCTCCCACCAAGAACCACAGGCCCTTTGCTTACCTTTATGTGTTTTGCAAATAATTTTATAACTTTGCTGTCTCCTCTGAATACCGTCATCGACCTAATGAAAAGGAACAGATTACTGCATAAGAAAACTCACTCATTCTGGGCCATGTTGACTACTTAAGTATTATGTTTTGTTTTAGTCAAAGAATATGTGCATTAATTTATGTGTGTATATATGTGCACATGTATGTGTATATATGCATGCATAAAAATTCTGAGATTTTCAGATTAGCCATCTCTGAAATGAAATGGGTGGCCTTTTATACAGGCTTCTAACTCTCAACATGAGGCTAGCTTTACTTAGGCTTCCTTGAATGCTGAAACGCTTTACTTAGGTTTCCTTGAATACTGAAACGTGGGTCTGTGCTTGACTTGCAATACAGAATTTCTGTATTCCAGGGCCCTGGCACAGGACTTATCTTCAAACTCCACAGTACATTCTCATACGCTTGGCTGTGAGAATCTCTGACAGCAGTAGCACCAGCCATGCGCTGGGGCTGGGAGGGAGCTGGGGCTGGGCTGCAGGGAGGGGCAAGAGGCTCACGTACCTTCATCAGAGCAGCCCCCACTTTTACTTACTTTGCAGAGTGAGCTTTGCCATAAAATTTTTTATGTAGAAATGCTTCGGTATAAATGGGTATAAAATAATAAGTCTTTTAGTTGATGTTTGAGGTGAGAACTAACATGGAAAAACTGCTTGAGAATATTAGTTCCCTTTATGTATCATTGTTTTGTTTGGGGAAATATTATTGACTAGTTGGAATCTATGGGTTTGCAAATAGTGAATCATGTTAT
Organism: Miniopterus natalensis; assembly: GCF_054644295.1. NCBI lineage: Eukaryota > Metazoa > Chordata > Mammalia > Chiroptera > Miniopteridae > Miniopterus > Miniopterus natalensis. The sequence continues at coordinate 27,688,222 of NC_142086.1, forward strand.
ACAAGTGCTGTTACACTTGACTTTTTACTTATACATAAGGTTTCTCCATGGCAAGGTCAACTAGCAAGACAATTTAGGGGACATATCTGACATAACTCGTGGTTCTCAAGGGAGGAGATATTCTTATAAAAGTTAGAATTACTCACCACTAGTCTTTATGAATAGGGCTCGTTGTGCCTGCTCAAAAATCACCTTTTGCAAATCACCTAACCTCAAAATGGATCGTAGTTATCACCGGGGACACAGAAAAACACTGAGAATTGGTAAATGAAGTGCGACAACATAGGCTTTTATGCCCCTCAGAAAGGCAATTATGTACAGCAAACACTCAAATCAATATGACAACTTGTTTTTAAGAGGCCACCTTGAGGCCAACCTGCCTGCCATTAGAGCTTGAATATGAAATAAATTCTGTGGTGGTAGTTTTTAAAACACTGAAAAGTCACTGTAAACTACTGTGATTTCAAATAGAGTTTCTGAGAAGCAGTTGGAGTCTTGAAGATCAATTATGTTTGGAGCAGAAATAGTTGAAACACTTTTGTGGGGAAAGGAGAGTTTGAAGGACTATTAACAAAGCTTAACGACTACTTTTCTAAATTCACGATCAAATTAGTTCATTTAGACAAATAGATGCTAAATAACTACTGAGTGTCCACATTTGCACCTAAGTCTATTTGATCAAACTCTTCTTTCTTTCAGGACTTAAATTTTCCTTTACTTTGTCTTGTGTCAAATCCTGGCACAGAGCCTGGCCCTGGGAGAGAGTGAGTCTCAGTAAATCCCCTTTCGCTCTGATGGCTCTTCCCTGAAAGCTGAGTGTTACCCCAGATCCAGTGGAAGCCTTCTTGTTTATGATACAAAAGCTACAGTGAATGAGAAAGTACGTGAAAGCACGTAGTAAAGCACTGACAAATTATCTTTAAAACATAATTTTTACATTAAAATTTTTGGTCCACTTGGAATTTATCTTGGTATAAGAAGTGAGATATGGATCCAAGTTTATTTTTCCAGATGGCTACCCATTTGTTCCAACACCACTTATTAAGCAATCCATCTTTCCCTACTGATTTGTCACCTTCGCCATACGCTACGTTTTCATATACATACGGGTCTATTTCTGAACTCTCAGTTCTGTTTCACGGATCTGATCTCTCTGTCATGCATGTGCCAGTTCCATACTGTTTTAATTATTGAGATTTTGTAGGATGTTTTCTAAAAAATCTGATACTATAGGCGTAGTACCTGCTCATTAGTATATTTTTCAGAATTTCCCTGAGGGCTGATTTCTTCTCATGTGGACTTAGAACTAGTTTACTTAGTTTAAAAACAATTCTTTTGGAGTTTTGTTGGAAATCTGTGATACTTATGGATTATCCTAGGTAAAACAGATGCCTTTACAACACTGAATCTATTCAAGACATGGTAGCCTTTTTGTGATTGTTCAAGGTCTTCTGCATCGCTGTGTAATATTTTCTTTATATAGGTTTTGGTAAGTTTATTTCTTGGTGTTCTATCTTTTCTTGTTGTTTTAAATTAGATCTTTTCTTCTAACTGGTTATTGCTCCTACGATCTCCCTGTTTTCACCTTTGCCCTCTACAATGTGTGTTTGCCACACAGCAGCCAAAGAGATCCTTCAGAATGGTTATTCAGGTCTTTCTGACTGTCCCCTTTGCTTGGCACACTCTTAGATGTCTGCTTGGCTTTCTCCTTCACCTGTTTAAGTCTCAGCTCACACGCCATCTCCTTAAAGACACTTTCTGGGACTACCCTTTTAAAAGCAGCCCCATCTACTTCTTCCCCTTTGCCATGCTGTATTTTTTCTTATATGACTTATCACTAGCTGACATTATAATGTATATTTACTTGCTTACTGTCTGTGCCCCACACTGGAAAGTAAGTTCTATGAGAGAGCGGACTCTGTTTTGTGCATCGCTACATCTCCAGCGTACAGAACGTATCAGTTCGGCACATATCGGTTATTCGGAAAACATCTATGAAATAGTAGGTGAAGCGTCCAACCTAATGAGCTCCAGGGCTCGGACGGCAGAGCTGCAGATGACCAGCATCAGGACCGACTTCTTCTCAGTATGGTTCTTCCGAAGCTTTACCCACTTAGGGCAGACTGAAGAAAAGGCCATAAGGAAATACATTATTGTAAATACAGCAACATAGGGCCCCCCAAACTGAGTGTTCTCCAATTACTTCTTTGTTAATGTTTAAGTAAAATAAAATATAATGAGCACTGTTTAGATTCTATTCTCTGGTTACTGTAGGTATTAGATGAAAATGAAATATCATTAACTTACAACACAAAACATATATATTATGCCAAATAGCTAAATGTGACTAGTTTTAGGACTAAATAAAAAAAGTTTAAAATAATGCATCTGTGATATTTTAATTTGTTTGATGCTTGAAAGCAATGTTGACTGGGAAAATAATTCTGATTCAATAATGTTAAATTTTAAAGGGACACTGAGCATAAAATAAAAAACGGAAATGATGCTGCAACAAAGCAAACAGTTGTTAAACAGTGACACTGCGCTAGGCACTCTACATGCAACCTTGTTTAGTTCTCTTAACCCAGTGAGGTTGAGTCTATTACCTACATTTACAATTGCTGAATTTGAGGCTACAAAGTATATGAACTCAAGCTGAGTGTCCCCAGATTGATTAGAGTTTGAAAGAAGGATGCTAAATCTCCACATCTAAATATTTCATTGTTGGTTACAAACAATGACTAGCTCCTGTGAATAATCCAGTTATTACCGACTACACACAATACATATTGGAAAGGTCAAATTAGGTTGACCATGTAATACCTGAGGTCTGAGTTCTGAAGATGTGAACAGTCTCAGAATCTCATAGTTGGAACAGGGGTCACACAGTCCAACTTCCTATCTTTCAGATAACAGAGTCAAGTCCCAGGGAGTTCTCGGTGACCTGTCCCAGGTCAGAGAGCAAATTAGTAGGGGACCTGAACTAGTAGGGGACCTAATTATTCTCTAGGTTCCTAGACTAATACTTCTAATGTGTTATAAACAAAAATGAGCCCAAACCCCAAAGCCAGAGCAAAACAAGAATAAACTTAAATAAATAAAAATCATTATCAATAGGGACCTTAAAAAACCCTCCATTTAAAATCCATTTAAGGTGGAAACTGTTTTAAAACAGTAGAAACTTGATTTTAAGTGCAGTTTTGAAAATTTTTATTTCAAAGAGACTGAACATATGTTTTAATGTAATAACTTGGTGAATAATTTTTAAAAAATGAGTTTACTTACTTTCTTTTAGGTATGATGAAAGACTATGAGTCAAATCATTGGCCTTGAGAAAACAGGAGTCTAGAAATATAAGAAACATGCTTTGTAGTGAATTTTGCAACTATTTCATTGTTTATCTCACAGAATAAAAGTAGATGAAGTGACATGTGAATGGTGTGTTCTTGAACAAGGTTGTAAAACGTTAGTGAATTGGGGGCTCATTATATATTTAAAGTGTTGTCTAGTATTTACAACAATAGCAGCAGCAACAAGTAAACTTTAACTGTCCATAGTTTCTTAGGGTAGTGAAATAAAAGCTTATTGTATTAGTCAATGGATTAATGAAGCATCTTTATTTTTCAAATCTATGCAACAGGTAATATACAAAGGCAGAACTGAAACAGCTAACAAATCTATGTAGAAATGTTCAAACCCACTAGTCATCATATGCATGCAAATTAATACAATGATGAGATGACTTTTACACACACATTAGATGTATAGCACCAAGTGTTATCTAGAATGTAGGGTGACAAAAACTCTTATGAACTGTAGGTGGGGTGTAAACTGATATAGCTATTCTGGAAAGTAGTAAAAATAAGATGTATACCACCCCATGACCCCATGATTACATTCCTGAGCACATAATGGAAAGAAATTCTTGTTATGGTCTATAAAGAGACATACACAAGTATATTCACTCTAACATTATTTGTGATAGTAGGGAGCTAGAAGCAACCTAGGTGTCCATATCTGAGAGAATAGATGAGTAATAGGCGATAGATGACATCACTGGAATACTACGCAGCATTTAGAAGCACTGAACTAGATGTGTATAAATCCAACAGGTATATCTCAAAAAAGTGTTAAGTCAGGAAAGACACAGAATGAGTGGTTCAGCACAACATCATTTAGATAAATTGCAAAATGCACACAAATACAGCAACATGACGTATTTTGCAATAGCATATACATTTAGAAACATATTAACACAGAATGAATGCCTGCAGGGAAAGGAAATTGGCATGTGCAGTTGGGAAAGAATGAGAATAATACATAAAAACACAGTATAACATAACACAACACAATAAAAGACAATATAACACTAAAACACAGGGACTTGCTCAACCAAAGACAATCCTGGTCTAGCAATCACGTAGTATTGTTAACTCTGTAACTGAGATGGATAGAAAAGCAGCAGCATGTTTATCATTCTAATTCTATAAAGAAAAGTTTGTCTATAAACACAGCAGAGAGCTAGGGAGTAAACTATTACTAAATTAAATGACATTTATATTGTGACCCAGCATGTATAACACATTATGTGAGTAATGAACTTCAAAGATGTTGCCTCCTGTACTGTTGTAGAGCCTTTGATGGTCTTTAAAACTGTAATTTCCCAAGCCTGGAGATGATCAGACTCACCTGGAGAGCTTTGCAAAACATACAGATTCCTGGTATGGACTCCCTCTTTCATAGTGAGTCAGAATTCCCTGGGGGAGAGCCTGGGAATTTGCTTTTTTACGTTGCCGGTGATTCAGTTGCACTAGCCTACAGGCTTTCAGCAGTGATCTAAACCACACTGCAGCTCTCAGGAGGACAGCAAGGTTAGCTCCAAGGGATTGCCTGCCTCGAAACTCTAATTAAATGCCCATGTGCATGACATTAACAATGTACAGTGCACCATGTTAATTGAAAAGACATGTTCCTGCCCTACAGACACAAACAACCTCAAATCAAAACCAAGTTACACACTCGACAAACTAAATAGGAAAAATATTTTATTATTTACATATATTTATGCCCCTTCCTGAGCCTGCACCAAACAACCCATGGTGCATCCCTCCTCTCCCCTCGCATAGACTTCCTCGCTCCTTGGTCTCATCAGTGTAGTGATGGCCTTTTCTCTACAACCTTCCTATGATGCCCTGTGAATCAGAATGGCCTAGTTTTTTAACTGAAAATGAAAACCTGCTCTTTTTGCCTGTAACAGTATTTTTACCATATTTACAACTTTTTTCTTCCTCCCTAAACCAACGCATGACCACAATTCTTGCCTACCTGTGCTACTGAACTCTAATATGGCAATTATATAATGTAAACTCACTATGGAACTCAAATGACTCCTTAAATGTTTCTTTTGACCTTCGATTCTCTACCATTCTAGCAAATTAAGGTTAATTAATTATATTCCATGAGGTTACAGAGTAGCAGTGGTCCCACTATCTCACAAGTCTTTCCAAAGTTGAAGGTATACTCTAACAAAAAACTAGAAAGGAAAATTGACCACCGAGCCCCAGTAAAATCACACTTGCAGTTAAACCCTGAAAAGAGGCTTTGTTATAACACTTGCTTCTTGAGAACGAGCAGCCGGGACCCAGCTCCCCTCAGAGGAGATGCTGTGCTGGGAAGCGTGGTTGCTCACTGCTGCTGGAGCCGTGGGGCTCAGCAAGTCAGAACTCCAGTTCGCGCTCATGTGGAAACGCACTCCTTCAATTCCCGAGAGGACATCCCTTTTGGAAAAGAAACAGGGCACTCATGTCTCCAACCCAATGTGCATTTCATAAAAAAAGTGTATCACAAAGGAATTATAAAAATTCCGGGAACGGGCTGGTTTTCAGTTTCTCAAGCCTCCAGAAAGCATAACGTTGTGATGGAAAAAGGAAATCAAGCTACCCTTGACTTTTTCCAAAAGCAGTGTTAGATAGCCCTCGTGGTCTATAAATAGCTCATCTCAGGCAGAGCACCCAAACTGCTTGAGGACTGAGTTTATGACATCTCTTTTCTTCAGTCTCTGCCCAGGAGTTATAGGACGTATCATAAATTTGAAATTCATGAAAATAAGTTGTTTTAAGAATTCTGCAATATCTTTTAACTTAATTATAAATACTCTAAGACAGCAGACTTCAAACAATAGTAGGCTGAAGAATTGCCTTGTTAAAAATGCAGAATTTTGTCCCTGTCTTTAGATAGTTTGCTTGAAAAAGTCTGGGCCGGGACCCCAAAAACTGTCCTAAAAACAAAACCATAAGTAGAAATCCATGATAAGAACAACAACAAAACTAAGCTGCTTATTAAAGCTAACGTTCTTGCCTATAAAAGACGAATACATTCGTGTTTCATATCTATACTTTTAAATGTGTGGTTTGTCTTTATTTAACTTCTGTCTTCCTTAGGGATTCTTACTCCTTGAAGAATATGCTAAAAAAAAATTCATACCCAACAACTAGCCTTTTGAATAAAAATAAAATTAAAACCTTTCTATTAGATTGAACAAATGCCACTTAGCATCTTCATAAAGAAATCATAAAAGAATGAAAACCATGAGGCTGAGGAAAGGATATCAGGCTGGGTAAACCGTATTTGTGTCTGGCTGAGACACCTTGCCATAACACAGAGTAAGGATGAATCCATTTTGCGCCTCATCATCAGGAAAGTTGCTAGCAATTAACAATGGGTCCTTCTGCATGACTAATCTCAGACTAGTAAGAAGGAAAAAAAAAAGGGGAAAAAGCCAAAGAAGCCTGGCTGTACCTGGTAGCTTCAGTTCTTCTAACTCAATCACCGAGCGACTGCTGCTGTAATAGTCTTTCATCAGTTGCTGCAGGTCTTCAGGTGTCCCTGGTTTTGGCTCTGACTTTGCAAGAATGTCAGTAATTTTCTTCTAAGACACGAGAAGAAAAAAAACAGGAGGAAAGATTCTAGTATGGCATTTCGCTTAGGGCAGGTTGGCTCCTCTGGCACTTAAGCTGCACATAGGTCTCGGTGGTAACCGAGTATGAATGTGAGTTCTGATAAACACACTTGAGAAAGCATAACAGATATTCCTTGGGTATTACTGCTTTGGAAAATGAATGGATGATCTAAAAGCCCCCTTGTAACTCTTTGTTGCAAAGACTTCTAGGAGAACTGACATTTTTATAGCAGTCTCCATAATAGGGTATTCTTTTCTGTTAAAAGTCAAGAAATCTTGTTGCTGTGGAACCCCTCCTTAAGCCTGGGAGAGCAGTTTCGAGAATTTCTTGCCTAACTTGGTTTTTAAGGTTTGGATTTCTGGGATTAGAGTAAAAGCTGCAGGAGTAATCCAAGCATAGGACCCACTACAAAGGGGGATTTTCAGACTCTCAGTTCTCAAGTCTTGGGGGATATAGTCTTGAAGCAGTCCTATGGAAAGCAGAACAGGAAATACTGCACAACATCTATTTTGATTTGGACTTATTTGTGTAGCATTTACTGAATGCCTGCAATGTACTAGGAGCACACAATTGTTCATTTAATTTTCATCATAAACTTCCCTTCTCATTTCCTTCTAATGTTTCACCAAAGATCTAGAAAGAGCCGTTCCTCACTCAACCTCCCCAGGCCCCAGCTTTTTTTCCTCCTTCCACAATATCCTCATTTCTATAGCAGTGCCAAGAATGGGCCAAATTCTGTCAAACGAATTAACTTTTAAAAATACGTCATCGGTGGGCACACTTCAGCATGACCTCAGCCAAGGCTCAACTATCTAGCTAGAGTTCCGACCTTGAGCCACCAAGAACTTAACACCCCTGAAGGCCATTAGTGCACAAACTATCAAAGAGACGTTAACATTACTTCTTTAAGGGACTTGCCAAACCTCAGCCAATTTGGCATTTCCTATCTTCCTACTTGGCCATTTGCAAGCAAAGAAAACACATGCACACACCGCCGTTCTCTAAAAGTCTGCTGGTAAGTAACCGGTTTGAGTCCCCCTTCTCTCCTCTAATCCCAGCCGTATTTCCTCTGCTGACTTCAGCAGTAGACCCTTCTTGGCAGGGAGAGAATTACACTCCTGTTTTCATAACTGTGGTGGAAGGTCAAAGCTAACCACACTTTCTCCAAGTCCTGAGCCATAAGAAAGTTTGTATAGGAGCAAGAGTCCTTCATATGCTCCCAGGCAAGTATTAAAATGCAAGGGGTGACTTTTGCTTTAAATTATGGTTCCAAATGAGAGTCAGAAGTGCCTTATACTACCTTCATCTGCTTATTATTTTCTTCTTGTTAATATTCTAAGATAAAAGGTTTTAAAAACTGAAATGGATAAGAAAAGAAGGTTGGTAAACTTTCCTTGGACAGAGCCAGAGGGGCCAGAGGGCAGGAGAGTTCTGGGCCCTTCTAGAATTAGAAACCCCTGTCTGACTTCTAACCACACTGAAAACACAGGGTGGGGAAGAGAGATGTTTAATGTTCCACAAAACTGAAACAGGAATCAGAAGGATTCATTTTTAGCTCCAACAGAAACACTTATTACGAGTGACCTTAGGAAAGTCACAAAACCTCACCAAATCTTACAATTTCTGCAACTCTAAAGTGGTGATTACAGTAACTGCCTCATCAAAGTATACTGAACAAAAAGGTGATGTAAACCATGCAGGGCCACACCATTGTAAAAAATTATTAATATTACCTTTCTCCTCTTCCTGGTCTTAGTGGCATCTTCTTTTGTTTCCTTTGGTTGTATCAAGAAACATTCCTTAGGCTATAAAAAATACAAATGAGAGTACTATGCTAAGTGAAATAAGCCAGTCGGAGAAAGACAAATATCACATGATCTCACTTATATGTGGAATCTAATGAACAAAATAGATTAAAAAACATGGATGCATGGTACAGACTGACAAATCTCAGAGGGAAGGGGGTGGGGTGGAAAGAGATTAACCAAAGAAGTTATATGCATATATGCATAGCCCATGGACACAGTCAATAGTGCCATGAAGGCCTGGTTGGGAGTGGGGGGTGAGGGAGCAGAGCAGGGTGAAGGGGGTCAATGGTGGAAAAAAGGGGGCACATCTGTAATACTTTCAACAATAAGAATACATAAAAAAAAGAAAGAAATGAGAAAACTTTTCTCTTAGTGTGATGCGGTGTCAACTAATGATACCAATCCCAAAGTACCTACCGCCATAAATATATTCTTCAGAGTATCTTGGTGATATTCTACAGGCAGAGAGATGCTGGAATACCCACTGTAGGCTATGATACAGACTGGAAAATCTTTGAACAGAGGTCAGAATGTGTGAGTGCACATGTGTGTTTGGGGTGATGGTGCAGGGCCTTAAAGATGAAAGACAATAGCCAGGTTTGTAAAATACAGGCAGAAAGAGATGTGATGAAACTGAAGATGTAATGAGAAAGTCTGACTGGTAAGACTGGTATTTTCCATGAACTAGCAATGTGTGAGTATGTATTTCCAAGTCACTGGTTTATTGCTTCATTATTTTGTTATTCTTTCCTTTTCTCAATAAGCAAAGAAAATCTGAAGTAGGATATATTTACTTACATTTTTATAAAACCTGCAACAAATGTCTTATCTATAGTGACCACAAAATGAATGTTTCTGCTGATGGTCTGAGAGGTTTTAGTACCAGGGCATCTTGAGTAATCAATTTTGCCTGTTGCCTTGACCCCTGTGTACCCTATACTATCTAGTGCTATTTTTACCCTGTCTTTTTTTTTTTTTTTAATGTAGAAAAACAGGAAATTTGGACTATGGCCTTGATTTATAAAATAGAATGCCTCAGATTCCGTATTTATTAATCATAAGCAGGAATATAAAATGTTTCCTGTGCTGGGTCTTTTATGCAACATTTTCAAACAAGTTGCCAAGTAAGATATAAAATGTAAGTGCAAACTTATTCTGGTTTTTTCTTGATTAAGTTTCCATTCCAACTAGAGAATACTCAGTTTAAGCTGGTAAGCTACTAACTAAAGCAATCTTGTCCACTGGCTCTGTTTAAAATGATTACAGATGAAGCTTTCTATTACACTTTGCAGACAGTCTGCAGATTAAGAATGCCTATGGCCTGAAGCCAGAGAGAGATATATAATGCTACATAATTTCTTCAAGACATGGGGCCAGGACCAGCAGTTTCTAGACACTGTTTCAGTTAGTAGAGAAGTAGATTCAAAAGGCTCAAGATTAAAGTAAAGTGGAATCTTGAAATTTTAGCTTCTTCTCAGTTAAAACAAAAAACCTGCAAAGAGCAATTGCATCATAGCTAAAGAATAAAAAGGATATTATGACCTCTCGTATTTAGAAAGTTAAACTGTCTTGTGGATGCAGATACATGCCAATTAGAAACTGGGCCAAGGCCACTAATGTGTCACAGAAGCTGCCAGATGGTCATAAGAGTCCAATTATAGACCAGGCCAACATTCAGCTCATGCTCCTAAGGCAAAGGCCCAGATATGATTAGCAGATCCCTCAAGGCATACTGCAGTGTCTTGTCACCAGTATCAAGGTTTTTGGGAAGCGGATGTAGTTCGATTTTCTTATTTAGCAAATGGGGGTGCTCTTTAAGAGGGGTGCTGGACTGTATTTATGCTAGGTTTACAAAGCCAATCAGCTCAACATGACACAAATCTGGACATGAGCTGTGTTGTAAGGACAAAGACTCTGGAAGAAAAATAAAAATGTAATCCTGAATCATACATCAGAATAAAGAAACATGTTTGATGAATTGCTTTAGTCAAGATACAGAATCAGGTTTACATGTTAGGTTCAAATTCTTAGATCATCCTAAAGAAAATGCAGTATATATTTTTTTCTGGGAGCAGCCCCCTTAGCTGGTTGAGGTAGGGTAAAAATGAAGAAGCCAAGTTTATTGGGTCAATTTCCATAGAAGTGAGATGGCTTTATGAGGAAATACAAATCCATAGTATTGAAAATTCCTAAACTTAGCTGTCTTATGAATGCTGATGTTTGCCTTCAGAGGGTAGGTAAGAAGTTGTGGAAGACTCAGGTCAGGCTAACTAACCATTTCTGGAAACCAATTCCAACAGTATATGTTTTTGATAGTTGATAAGTAATGTCACTATATGTCTTTATGTGAAATATAGTGATTTTAAATATGTAGCAAAATATGTAGTTGAAATATTTAGAAGAATCACGCTTCCCAAAAATATATGAAAAAAATTAAAGCTTTTAAGTGAAGTAATTGGGGTATATACTCAATTCCTTAAAGTGTCAAAATATATATTCTTTAATAATAATTCTTCTGGTTAAACATGGCAAATCAACAACAAAATGCCACTATAATGAAAATAAAAGTGAAAAGGTACAAACCTATAAGAATCAAGAAATAAGGAGAGAGGATAACAGTAGTAGAGAGATTTGAACAACAACTTGGAAAATAAAAAGTGATTACAACTGCATGGAAGTGATGTAGCAGAGAGAGAAAGCTAGCACCTGGGGTTTTGGGAGAGGTGGAAGCTAATAATAAGTGACACTGTTTGAACTGTTTGAACTGTCCGAAAAGGTTCCGTAGGTGGAGGCACAAGGTACTATAGAGAATGAAGGGTTTAAAAGAAAGAGATTGTTTGAAAGTCTATGTTTAGAAAAATTAGCCTCCCTCACACCTCCCACTGAGCGGTATCTCCTGCCCAGGCAGGCAAGCAACCCTATTATTACTGTTTCCTCTCATCTGCTCTTCCTGGCAGAAAACTGGAGGCTCTTCTCTGGAGAGGACCAGAGGACCAAGAAGTCTGGCACAGGGGAGGTAGGACAGAGGCTGAGGCTCACTTCGTTTTCCCGTCCCTCTTTCAGGATGTTTCAAGCCAGGCTTATATACTGCAGGCAGGAGAACACTAAATTCTCTGGACAAATGGCCTAAGAGAAATGCCACAAGAGAGTGACATTTTGGGGTGCCATACTAAAAATCTAGCTTGTTATCCCGTCCCCCTCCCATGAAGTCCACTAATCAACAAGTCTAACTATGTACAAAAATTTTTTATCAACTCTGTAGTGTATCTCTCTTTAATATGAATAGACAGCTAAAGTCCATCAGACAGCTAAGGAAAGTCTACAACATAAGAGCAAATAAACAACAATAAAAATCCTGAGGAAAGAGGGCTATTTCTTCAAAATAATTACAATGAATATTCTCAGACAGATAAGGAAAGAATTTGCATCCATGAAAAAAAGAATGCTATAAAAAAGATACAAACAGAAATCATTTAAATATTAAAACAAATTAAAAAGTTGAAATGAAAATGTGGGAGGGCCCGGTCAGGCATGGCTAAGTGGTTGAGCATTGACCTAGGATTCAGGAGATCACTGTTTGATTCTTGGTGAGGGCACATGCCCGGATTGCGGGCTTGATCCCCAGTCGGGGGCCTGCAGGAGGCAGCCAATCAATGATGACTCTCTCATCACTGGTGTTTCCATCTCTCTCTCTCCCTCTCCCTTCCTCTCTCTGAAATCAATAAAGATATGTTAAAAAAAAAAAAAAAAAGTGGGAGGGAGGCTTAAAGATAAAGTAGAGGAAATCTCCCAGAAAGATTTTTAAAGTGGTAAGAAAATCAGAGAATCAGTCCAAGAAATACAACATTCCAGTAAAAGGTATTACAGAAAAAGGGGTCATATAAAATAGTGAGGAAGGAGTGATGAAAAAAATAATACAAGAAAAACTACCTAGAACTACAGGGAACATTTTTAACATGAAACTCAAAATTAAAATCCCATTAGGTATAGAGTACAATAAATAAAATAAAAATACCCACACCAAAGACCATCATTGTGAAGTTTGAAAACATTATGGACAAATAAAAGATTCTAAAAATTTTCAAAGAGAAAAACAATAACATTCAAAATACAAAGGGTCAGAAAAAAGAATGGTTTCAGATCTTGCAATAGCATTACTGGATGCTAGAACTCACTGGAACAATGCCTTCAAAATTATGAGGAAAATTTATTTGCAAACTAGACTTTTATACCCAGCCAAACTATCAATAAAACTAAGAGTAAATTAAGGTCTCAAAAAATTTACTTTCTACCTACAGACATTGAAGGTTATAGCTCAGCAAAATAAAGGTTTAAACCAAGACCAAGATATGGAAGTCAGCAAATAGGGAGACTAACCCAGAAGAGTGCTGAAGGGGCAGTAAAGTCTCAATTGCTCAACAGGCCTAGAGAATAACCAATGCAGAGTGGAATAGGAGCATGGAGGTCTGCAGAGAAGAACAATAACTGATCTATTTGAGCATATGGAAAATATTATTCATGGGCATGTGGAAGGGATGTTGGAACATATGGAAATAATTAAAAGTAGGAACACAGCAAGTTAGGCAAATGAAGAAATGCAGTAATTATTAATGTCATGAAAATAAAGAGTTGTATAAGAAAGGAGGGATGATTATAGCTTCTTTTTTTCTCAGGATTGAACAGTATTTTAATGGTCATAATAATGAAATAACGACAACTGCTTTAACCAAAATGTGATATTGTATTGGCAGGGGATGTGGCAGTTGGAGAGGGATTAGGAGGTAGAGGGGAGAGCTATGTCCTCATATGCTACCTCAAGAAGTTAACATATCATGTCAGAAATTGATAAATCAAGAAACAGCAGTAAAAAGTATAAGGTAGTAAATAAGAAAAACAACTAAAAGTTGAGTGTGACTGCCTCTGAGGAAAGAGTTAGGGTAATAGTAGGGAAAGGAATGCTGTGTTTTCATTAAAAACTTTCATAGTGTTTGAGTATTACTTTGGTAAAGAGTTTTTGCCATTTTATAATAAAAACAAGAATGTTCATTGTAAAAAGAAAAAGAAGTGGCTTTTTTTAGTTTCTTTTAGGGTTAGTAAAAAATTATTCAATACATACCCACCAAAACGTTTAAAATTAAAAGACTGATAACTCCAAATGCTGATACAAAGCAACCAAAAGTCTCACATATTGATGGTGGGAATACAAAAACAGTACAATCATTTTGGGAAAAAGCAGTTTTTATAAACCTAAATATGACTCAGCAATTCCATCCCTAGGTAATTACTCAAGAGAAATAAAAATACATGTTCACAAAAAGACTTGTATATGAATGTTCATGACAGATTTATTCATAATAGCCCCGAACAGGAAATAGTTTCAGGTATCCATCATAGAAGAATGGATACACAAACTGTGGTATATTCATATAATTGAATATTAGTCAGAAAATCTGAGGCAGACTGAATTGTGCCCCAGCCCCAATTCATGTTAGCCCTAACCCCCCTATATGACTGTATTTGTAGATACAGCCTTTAAAGAGATAATTAAGGTTAAATGAGGTCATAAGAATGAGGTTCTAATCCAATAGGACTTGTGTCTTTGTATGAGGAGGAAGAAAAACAAGGGGACATACCGATGGCCATTAGACATATAAAATGATGCTCAACAACTCTAATCATCACAGAGATGCAAATTAAAACCACAATGATGTATCACCTCATACCTTCAGAATGGCTCCATCAATGAGTCAACAAACAATAAGTGTTAGTGAGGGTGTGGAGAAAAGGGAAGCCTTGGGCACTGTTGGTGGGAATGCAGACTGGTGCAGCCACTGTGGAAAATAATATGGAGTTTCCTTAAAAAAATTAAAAATGAAACTGCATTATGATGTAGTGATTCCAGTTCTGGGAATGTATCAGAAGAAACCTGAAACACCGATTTGAAAGAATATATGCACCCCTATGTTCATTGCAGTGTTATTTATAATAGCTAAGATTTGGAAGTAGTCCAAGTGCCCATCAGTAGATGAGTGGATAAAAAAGCTGTGGTATATTTACACAGTGGAATACTACTCAGTTGTAAAAAAGAAGGAAATCTTATCTTTTGCAACAGCATGGATGAACCTGGAGAGTATTATGCTAAGTGAAATAAGCCAGTCAGAGAAAGACAAATACCATATGATTTCACTTATATGTAGAGTCTAATGAACAAAAAAAACAAAATAGAAAAAGACTCAGATACAGAGAACAGAATGACAGCTGTCAGAGAGGAGGGGGGTTGGAGTGCTGAGTGAAAAAGGTGAAGTTACTAGGTAAAAACAAAAAAACCCTCATAAAAACAGACAACAGTATAGTGGTTACCAGAAGGAAAGGGGGAGGGAGGTGGAGGATATGGGGGGATAAATGGTGACGGAAGGAGACTTGACTTTGAGTAGCGAACACAGTATAATATCCAGATGATGTGTTACAGAATTGTACACCTGAACCTATATAATTTTACTAAACAATGTCACCCAATAAATTCAATTAAAAAAAAGGGGCACTCAGTCTGGTATTTTGTTATGGCAGCCCAGGCAGAATAATACACTCAGCAATAAAAAAGAAAAAAAAGAAAAAAAAGAAAAAAAGAAGAAAAAAAAGGAGCCACTATATGTCAACATGATGAATCTAAATAACACTGTGCTGAATAAAAGAAGCCTTGAACAAAAGAACAGATCCTGTATGTTTTCATTTTCAGGAAATTCTAGAATAGGCAAAACTAACTGAGGAGGGGAACAGCAGAATCGTGGCACCTCTGGGATAAGGAGTGTGGGATGGTGATTGATGGGGAGGTGACATGAAAGAGTTCTGGGGTGACTGTAATGCTCTTTATCCTGTAGGGATTTGTGTTAAGGAATTACATGAGCCCGGCCGGGCATGGCTCAGCGGTTGAGCGTCAACCTAGGATCTAGGCGATCGGGGTTCGATTCCAGGTCAGGGCATATGCTTGGGTTGTGGGCTCGATCAATGACTCTCTCATCATTGATGTTTCTATCTCTCTCTCTCCCTCTCCTTTCCTCTCTCTGAAATCAATAAAGATATTTAAAAAAAAAAAAAAAAAGGAATTACATGAATTTGACAAAACTCACTGAATGGTAAATTTGATATTTGTGCATTTTATTGTATGTTTAACTACCTCAAAAGGACAAAAAAAAGATCTTTAAATATTGAACTTTTGTTAATGATATGCATGTTGAAGTGTCTGGGGGGAGTGTATACTGATTTTGCAAATTACTTCGAAATGTGTCAAAAATAAGATGACTGATGTATGGATAGTGTGTCTGAACACTGTTCATAAGTTTTGGGCTTTGAGGACACTGAGGGTGAGGACTTGTAGAAAGTGAGAAAATCTTTGAAAACTACAGGAGAGAGAATCTTCGTTATGTAGTGGTAGAGAGTTTAGCAATACTGTTGCTTGCAGTTGTGCGAAAAACAGAAATGTGTCAAATGGGTCACCTAGTGAAGAAGATCCCATATGTTGAAGGTGTCACCTGAGCTCTTGTGGCTTAGAGTAAAGTGCAAAAGGAGGGGATACAATGGAGAGAAGAACTATTCGAGAGTCCAGAGTATGGCTGCAAACCTGTCTGTTAAGGCCTCACACCTCAGAGTATCATTTGGTCACATAAGGGCTCTGTAAAGAAAGTACAGGACTGCCTCACAGATTTTCATGTTTCTAGGAAGTTTAAGGAGTGTTCCTCCTCAACTGCCTCGGCAGGGGACCAAGGCAGGAAAGAGTCTATCTGGAAGAGATCTGTGGTTGTGCCAGTGGCAATGTTGTGAGGCAGGCCTGTGGGGAAGCTCACTCGGTGAGGGACTGAGGCCTGCCAACTAGAAGGTTAGACCCCCAATCCCACCCACAGCTTTACTGGCACCTGATGAGAGATGCAGAGCCAGAGGGATGCCTGTGAGATAACAGTAACTATGAGGTAAAGAATTTTTTATGTTTTTTAAAAAAGCTATACTAACTTTTGGGTCAATTTGTTATACAGCACTAGATTAATATAAAGAGGACTGAGACACTGGCATGGCAAGGAAGAAGGTAAACAAGAGAGTGGATAGGACATAGTTTTTTCACTTAAAATCATCTTTTCACTTAAAATCATCAAGAGTAATCTTAAAGATAGAGTGGGAGAGGTATGAAATGATCAATGCTGGAATAAGGAAATAGTAAGGAAACACGATGGTAGAGAAAGGTGAATAAGGGGGAAAGGTTTAAGTACTCTTGTTGAAGACTCCTTTATGAACCAAGGAGATAAGCAAAAGGCTAGCTTAAGAAAAAAGAGTCCAGTGTGGCCTCTGAGGGGGAGAGGATGGGTCATGGAACCACTGAAAGGCTACTGACATCATGGAGGCATCAATGAAAAGTCACGAAATCCCTCCTACGAGATTATATTCCTTAAGGGAACCATAATTACAAAGTCACTAGGGCTGGCTCTGAAATGACTGAGGTTGAAGAGGGAAGAGGGTGATGCAATCTCTAGGAGTAGGGGAATTCATCATTTATTTTGGAAGCAATATCTGGAAAAAAAAAAAAGAACTGTTGGCAAATCTTTATACTTACATTATTAAGGAGGCCAAGGATGATTATTTAGATGTGAAACGGTTGCTAGAGATGATGTAGTTGCATGGGTAAAAAACTTTTACAAAGTTATAAATCTGGGGCTTGAAATAATGCACAGATCAGAGGCGTGGACGCAGTAATGCAAATGTGAGGCCAGCTATATGGCACAGGAGGGAACACTATCTAACCCGACAGACACTCACCTGGTGAAATTAGAGCCCAAGTATATATTACAGTTGGCAGTATAATGCCAGGCAGTTCCTAAGCAAGCACAACAAAACCCCAAGAATATAAAGAATAGCAAGGGGACTAAGCTAATTTTTAAAAACTTAAAAACTTAAATAGAGCATAAAATAATTTTTTTTTTAATCCATGAAAAAAATGTAATTACTATTAGCAAAGAAATATCCAGTCATGTCTTCCAAATTACACAATTGCCTAGCACTGTGCTAGGTACTGTAGTGAACACAAAAACCCTGGCCCCCAAGGTGCTTAACTAGTTGGAGACTCAAGCTCTTTGTGTGTAAACAAGCAGAGGAAGATTCAGGAAAGGACAGTCTGTCTGAGAAGAAGGTCGCCTGTGGGGTGGTGAGATGAGGGCCAGAGGGAGAAGGGCAGCCAGACAGGAGGAAGAGAGAGCCCAGCTCTGGATGTGCAGGTGGGGAAACCTTTCAAGGAGGGAGCTAGAGGAGGGACACTGGATCTCCAGGGTCCAAAAGACGGCTGCAGGCAGCAGCGTCAGGGGACTGATGACTCACATCTGGTACACAAAGGGTTGAGATGGAAAGAGTGGTGAGAAAACTGGAATACCGCTATAGTCACCCATTCCTTCATTTCAAAGACTGAGTGCCAATTCGGGGCAAGACTCTGTGCCAGGTGCTATGGAGATGCAGATAAATTCTGTCCTCGAGGTGTGCAGTCTGGTGGGGGAGACCAGGGAGCTAGATGGGTAACACTCATGAGGGAGAGGGGCCCAGGAGATTCCCTTGTAAATTCTCTGGCCAGGGAAATCAGGAGAGGCTTGGAGGAAGGGGTTATGGCATTTTGTCTATCTAGGACTTGAATTCTTTAAAGCAACTTGATAGTGAAAGAAATCAGAGCAAGAGGAAAGTAGAAAAAAATGGGCCATAAAATCTTAAGCTTTCATATTTTTTTTTCTTAGCAAAAAATAGCAATGGCATGCAATCAACAAAGCACATGAGGACACAGTGAATCAAATGTTCTCAAGTTGAAAGAGGAAGGACAAGTGGAAAGGGAAGAGGAAGCAGCAGCATCTTCAGGGCCTGCCTCACAGCCGCCCAAGTGGGCCAGGACCCCTGGAACCCATCTCTCTGTGCCTCAGGTAGTTTGTCAAATGGGGGGCCCTGTACTTCACAGGGCAGCTGCGAGAATTATGTGAGTCACAGTGTCTTGCCTATGTAAGTGCCCAATAAATAGCCTTTATTGTTGAAACCTGGGTTGCTGAAAAATAGGTGAATGCTCACAGAAATGAAGACTGTGTTGAACTGTGTCCTCTTCCACTTTACCCATTTCATAAGTTATATAAATGTCTAATCATGGGTTTGCACACCTCAAACTGATTTAATATCATATGTCAACTGTAATTTAAAAATAAAAAAATATTAAAAACAAAATAAAATGTTCATTGAAAAAAAAAATCACACATGGTAATCAATCAGGTTTGAGGGACACATAATGTGAAAAAGCTACCAATGGATGTGAGTGGGCAGTAGGAAGATTAAAAAGAAATAAAAGATCACAGGCCCAGGAACAAAGTTTATCACGAAGGCAGCAGGTCCTGTGATAAGAATCCACACGACGGGCATAATGCTGGGCAGCAGGTGGCTCTGGGAGCCTGCTGGCTGCATGGTATGCAATCCCGCGTTGGTGTGTGTGGGGGGTAATCGTGAATATGTTTATGAAATCTGTCTCCTTTTTGGAACTGTACCTAAAAGAATAAGACTGGATATTTGGTGTGAATGTAATACAGAAATCTAAGACACCATTATTGTAAAATACATTTATATTATAAAAAATATTAGGGGGAAAGTAGGCCTTGCTTGTTTACAATTAATGAAGCATGGCTTTTTCAAAGGCAGAGAAGGTAAAAGCTTCCCTGAAATCCGACCAACAGCTGATGTTAGGGCACAGAGAATACCGCAGAGGGTAGAAGAGGGTGACTGCAGAACCCAACAGTTGCTACTTTCCCGCAGTGACCGTCACCTGCTTGGTTTTCTTTGACTGGACAGGAACTGGAGCTGTCTCCTGCTGCGTCATTTCTACGTCTCCTCCTCCTTCACCATCTGATGCTTCTAGAAAATATAAAGTTTAAAAATTAGAAAAGCCTCTGCACCTCCCCCCAGGTGCTACCACTGCTAGTACAATCTTGGTGTACCACCTTTCTTGAAGGGTCTTGCCCTTGACTTAGCAATTCCACATCTAGGAAGATGCAGTTAAGGAAATGATCCCAAATGAAGATAGAGATCTCAGCACCAAGATGGCAGTCTTACTTAAAAAGTTGCAAAACTAAAGATTATCCAGATGTCCAACATTAGAGGATGTTTAATTATGCAACACTCACACTCATACTGATTTTACAGATGTTAAATTCTTCATTTTCAGATAAAAAAACTGCTACTGCTTAGAGGGGATTACAGGTCATGAAAAATTCTTATTTTGAATTTTTAAAATCTTTCGACAATAGAAAAGATAAATTCTTACTCTAAGAATCAGGAAAAATAACTTTTAACATTTTTTCTGTTTATAAAGTTCTCCTGAAGAAACATGACAACCATAAAGTTTCTTACTTTCCATAATGCCACACAGTTTTTCAGATTATAGCAGTTGCTCTCTATAAACACATTTTTGAATCTTTGAAAGGCATTACTTGTTCCCTTTGAGGTTCTCTATATATCTCAAAGTCAGCCCAAAATATGAATTTGTGAGCAAACGCTAGTCAGAATTCAGATTCAGGTCCAAATTAACCCATCGGCAGTCTTGAGCTTTTAAATGTTTACATACCATGACAATTAATTTTGTGTCAACTTGAATGAGCCAAAGGATGCCTAGATATTTGGTCAAACATTATTCTGGGTGTTTCTCAATGAGATTACGTTTGACTGGGTATACTGAATAAAACAGATTACTCTCCTTAATGTGGGCGGATCTCATATATCCAACCAGATGAAGGCCTGAATAGGCTGACTGACCCTCCTCTGAGTAAGAGAACGTTTCCTGCCTTTGGACTTAAACTGAAACATGGGCTCTTCCTGGATCTGCAGCATGTCAGGCCTCAGACTAGAACTATACCATCAGCTCTCCTGGGTCTCCAGCTTGCCAGTTCACCCTGCAGATCTTGGGACTTGTCAGCCTCCATAAATGCATGAGCCAATTCCTTATTTTATATCTATATCTATATCCATATCTAGATATATATACGGTATAGATGTATAGATATCTATCCTCTATTGGTTCTGTTTTTGTGGAGAACCCTGATTAATACACATACTTTCAACTGTGTAGCATGAAAAAAAGGCCTCTACCAAATGGAGTAGTAGCAGGTAGAGAATTAACAGGGAATTTTAATGAGTGACTAAGTTGCCATTAAAAGTATTTATAGAACTACTCCCTTTGGGAAGACAGTATTAGTAACTGTGTTTTTCCTCATTCCTCCTGCTATGTACAGCTAAAAACCCTGGACATTATATAGAAAACAAACATAGGAAGTCTCTGGAAGGTGGAGAGAAGACAGACTCCCTAGGGACTTTGGGGCCCAGTGAACAATGACCTCCTTGGGTTTTCTTTCTGCCTCATTATCTCAGTCTTGGAGCTTGAAGCAGCAACTTGAAAATGCCAATTTGGGATCAGACCAGAAAAAGCCCTAACAAATCTCTGCTCTATTCAACAAAATGAACAGGAAACAAGCAGCCTAGCAAGACTGAACTTTTAGACAGTAATCACTTGACTCCAGCCGACACCACAGAAAACTGTAGCCTGGTTCCCACTAGCAAACACTGAGTGGGGAGCCTAGATTTTCACACTTGCAAGGCTGTAATGAGGCCCCCTAACTCTTCCTCCACCTCCTACCAAGTGGGAATGGGCCGAAGGGATTTGCATCCCTGAAGAGTGGTAACAAACCTGTGTTCCCTCCTCTCATCACCAGAGCCCCTGTAGTATTAATGGAGACCACATGGTGAGCCTGGGATTCCTCCTGCTCCTGGCAGCAATGACCGCACTCCTCCCTCCCCAGTAGGATAGCATCAGAGGAGTCCTAGTAGAGGGTCAGGACTTCTCATACCACCCAATGGTACCAAGGTCACATCCACACTAGTCCTTTTAGCAATAGAAAGAGATATGCTCAAAAACACAGAGATAAAACAAAACAGAATACTAACTATGTCCAAGTAACACACAGGAAATCAGGAAAGAGAAAATAGAGAAACAAAACAGCAAACAAACAGAAAAAACACACACAAAATAATATGGCAGATTTAAACCTCAACATATCTATAATTATAATAATGTAAATGGTCTAAACACACCAATTTAAAGGCAGAGATTGACCGAGTGGATTAAAAGAGATGACCTAACTATATGCTGGTGACAAGAAACTTACCTCAGATATAACAATACAGACAAGTTGAAAGCAAAATGATGGAAAAAATATAACATGCAAATATTAATTTAAAAAAGAGCAGGAGTGGCTATATTAATATCAGATAGACTTCAGAAAAAAAATGAGTAAACTTCAGAGTAAATAAAATGATCAGAGAAAGAGGACATTATGTAATGACAAAAGGGTGAATCTGCCAAGAAGACCCAGCAATCTTAAATGTGTATCTACCAAACAACAGAGCTGTAAAATATGGGAAGCAAAAACTGATAGTAATGAAAGAAGTAGACAAACTTAAGATTAAGTTGTAAACTTCAACAGTTCTCTCAAAAATTGAGAGAATGACTAGACAGACAATCAGCAAGGATACAGAAGAACTGAGTGACAACATTAACCAACAGGATCTGATCAACATTTGTAGAACATTCCACTCAACAAAGACAGAATATATATTCTTTTCAAGTGTTATGGAAGACTGAAAGCTTTTCCCTGTATAGGAGCAAGGTAAGGGTGTCTGCTCTAACCAACATTATTCAACATGGTGCTAGAACTTTAAACCAGTGCAATAAGACAAGAAGTGAAGTAAAAGGCATATGCATCAGAAAGGAAGACATCAAGCTACTCCTATTTGCAGATGGAATGATTGTTTACATAGAAACTCTCTCCTTAAAATGATATACAGGTTTAATACAATTTCTAACAAATTCCCAGCAAGATTTTCTCTAGATATATATAATTATTCTAAAATGTATGTAGAATGGCAAAGGAAATGGAACAGTGAAACTATTTTGGAAAAGAGTAATCAAGTGGGAGAAAATAGTTTATTCAATTTCAAGACATACATAGCTACAGAAAGAGAATATAGACCCCCAGAAAGAGACCCACACAAATATGCCCAACTGAATTTTGACAAATGTACAAAAGCAATTTAACGAAGGAAAGGTCCTTTCAACAAATCGGGGGAAAAATCCATAAGCAAAAAATTTACCCTTACCTAAGTTTACACGTTATACAAAAATTAACTTGAAATGGATCACAGACCTAAATGTAAAATGTAAAACTATAAAACCTCCAGGAAAAAAAATCCTTAGGATCTAGAGTTAGACAGAGTTCTTAATTTTGACACCAAAAGTACAATCAATAAAAGAAATAATTAATGTTAGACTTTATCCAAATTGAAAACTTTTGCTTTGAAAGAATCCTGTGGAGAGGATGGAAAAACAAGATACAGTGTGGAAAAAAGTTACAATCCACATATCTAACAAAGACAGACTAGTATCTAGATAGCTTTAAAAGATTCCCAGAATTCAACACTAGCAAAACAGACAATCAAATTGGAAAATGGCAGAAGACATGAACAGATACTTTGCTGAAGGGGATATACTATGGCAAATAAGTACATTAAAACATGTTGCACATCATTAAGCACTACGGAAATACAAATTAAAACTATGAGATGTTACTACAAACCTATCAACAGCTAACATTAAAAAAACAGCACCAGCACCAAATGGTGAGTGAGGGTGCAGGGAGACTGACTGTTCCTATACTGCAGTGGGAATGTAAAATGGTACAGCCACTTCCATCCCACAAATGGAAAATAGTTTAGCAGTTTCTTAGAAAAACTAAGCCTGTAACTACTAGATAATACAGCAATTATACTCCTGGGCATTTATCCCAGAGAAATGAAAGTATGTTTATACAACAGCCAGCATATAAATGTTTACAGCAGCTTTATTTATTATTTATAATAGCCTCAAAACTAGAAACAACCCAGATGACCTTCAATGGGTGGACGGTTAAGCAAACTGTGCTGTATGCATCCTGTGGAATACTAATCAGCAATAAAAAGAAATGAACTACTGATATTCCCAGAAATTAATCTCCTGAGAATTATGCTGAGTGAAAAAAGCCCATTCCAAAAGGTTACATATTGTGAGATTTCATTTAAATAACATTATTGAAATGACAAAATTATAGGAATGGAGAACAGAATAGTGGTTACACGGAGTTGAGGGGTTGGGGTTGGGAAGGAA
Source organism: Miniopterus natalensis (assembly GCF_054644295.1). Classification (NCBI taxonomy): domain Eukaryota; kingdom Metazoa; phylum Chordata; class Mammalia; order Chiroptera; family Miniopteridae; genus Miniopterus; species Miniopterus natalensis. The sequence goes on from NC_142086.1 coordinate 27,712,236, forward strand.
CTGGGTATGGCTAGGAAGGAGCAACAAGGAGGATTCTTGTTGGAATGGAAACGTTCTGTATCCTGACTCTATCTATGTCTACATTCTTGTTTTGATTTTGTCCTGTAGTTTCCCAAGTTGTTATCACTGAGGGAATCTGGGAAAGGGGACATGTGATCTCTCTGTATTGTTTTTAACAACTACATGTGAATCTACACTGATTTCAAAATAAAAAGTTTAATTAAAACAAAAGGCTTCTAAAGGAAATCCATCCTCTTGTTCAGGAAGCCCCAAATTATTATGCTGGAAGAGCTAAGAGGTGTGTGGTTGGCTGTGGACCAGACTAGAGCACCATCCTGTGGCTGGGGCACCCCTGTCACTGCAGTCCCGACGCAGACCCAGGAGGGCAGCTGGGTTCAGAGCACAGTCAACCCAGGGAGGCCACAATGGAGTCTTTAAAAAACAAAAAACAAAAGCAAAGGTGGGATAAAACATAGGACGCTGGATAAATTTGAATTTCATGGAAACACTGCGGTATCAGTCTCAAATATTGCACGGGGAACATCTAAATTATTCACTGTTTATCAGAACTTCAAGTTTAACAGTGGTTGTGCATTTTTCCTTGCTAAATCTGGCAACCCTCCCTGGGGATTATCCTCCCCCAGAAAAGGCCACCTTTAGTCCTGTGAGAGCTCTTATACTGGCCTCTCTTCACCCTGTCCCCTTTCTCTGAACATCCTCCAGCCCATCTTCATCTGGGACCCTCCAGGCAAAGCTGGGCCAGGACTGCACGGCCTCTTTGCCCCTCTTGCCCCTGCACGTGTGCCTTGCTGTGCCTCCTGAGCCAGCAGGTGACCTCACCCCTCCCCGCGCTGGCGCACACGGGCGGCTTTCTCCCCGGCTCTGCTCACTGTAAACAGCTTGAGGGAGCCCAGGAGTAGGTACCTCAAGTGCTTGACCCAGCGCTGATGACAAGTAAAAAGCACTTCCTTCTACTGCTTTATGTACATTTCTATTATAAAAGTAAAATGTATTCTCTACGTAAAACACCAAAACCCTGAAATCTTCTATCCTTTTATTAGGTTTAAAAGTCACTTCAGGATAAAAAGGGTGGAATACAAACAAATGTCAGGATCAAAAGCGTAAATATTTAAAAATCAAGCTATGCTCTTTAAAAAAATTTCCGAATTCCTCCATTGCCCAGAGTCTGAAGAAGGAAGCGTACAGCCTGTACTTAAGCAATCTAGCTGAAAATAGCATATTTTTAAAGGTATGTGACTCTTACACAACAAAAACCCATGAGAAATATTTAAAATACCTTGTTAATCAAATGCTCTAAATATGAGTTACTTTTTGTTCCAAAAAATTATTTCATCTGAAAACCATTAAATACATAAAATGATCTCATCTCCTATCACCATAGGTCGAATATATTAGTTGTTTCTTTAGTCTGATGTTTTTTGGTTCCAAAAGAGAAAAGTGATTTTCTGAAATAAGGGTGTTAGTTCTGTGATTTCCACTGAGAGGTTACTGAAAGAAAAGCATGGAGGCCCAAGCTACCCAGCCTGGGTCCAGCACCAGTGCTCCTCTAGGACTCGGGCATTTGAGGTTACGCCAGGCCTGTGCCACTCAGTCCTAGTGGCTGACTGCGCCCATGGACCGGAGCCACCAAAAAGGTGCCACCTGGTCTCCAAGTCACTGAGTTAACTTAAAAAAAAAAAAAAAAAAAAAAAGATAAAATTCACCAGATGGAATTTGTTGAACTCTTCCAAAAGAGGAGTCAAGTATGCTGTTCTTTTTAAATATATGGTAAAAAGAGCAGGCTGAAATAAAAGGTCTTCTCCTCCCCTCAGTCCCGTTATGTGTCCTCTTTATGAGAAACATCAGAAGTCCAGTTTCCCAGCAATTTCCTTAAGTTTCCAAGGAGCTGCTTGTATGAACCCTTTCTAGGCTGTGGGATGGACCCTGGCAATAAATCAGAGTCAATATTTCTTTAAAAATTTGCAAAAGAAAGGTATTTAAACCACAATATGTTAAGGCTGCTGTCTGCCTGGCTGGTGTGGCTCAATGGTTGAGAATTGACCTATGATCCAGGAGACCACAGTCAGCTTCCAGGTCAGGGTTGAGGGCTCGATCCCCCACAGGGGGTGTGCAGGAGGCAGCCAATCAATGACTCTCTTTCATCATGGATGTTTCTATCTCTCTCCCTTCCTCTCTCTGAAATAAGTATTTAAGAGAAAAAAAAAGACCAGTGTCCATATCCAATCAGGATTCTCTTCTCTCACATCCCCCAGTGAGTGGTGTTGGAGTTGGAGTGAGCATTTTGGGGATACAGTTAGCTAAATTATTGCTAGCTGTCCTAGGGTTGGAATGCTTCAAGGAGTAATCCTACCACCCTGTGCTCACCAGACACCTGGATGCAAAGTGAGCGGGGCCAGAAGTTCTGGGTCATGACGTGATGTGCCTGTGGCACCCATCCCTACACCTATGTGGGAAATGGAAGGGAAGCCAGGTCTGGGATGCATGGAACCAGAAACGAGTCAGTGAAAAATTCTTCCAAAACTGTAAAACTAAGCAGAGAATTAGGCTCCCATTTTTATCTATTCAAAATGGAAGGTCTTTCCTGCAGGAATACAGTAGATGGTGCATTTTACACAGTTTTAAAGAAGCCATTATATTTTATTTCTTGTTTGATGAGGTAAAATAAAAATTTTCAGAATTCCTGTGTTTGTAGCAGTACTGTTGTGATTTCTTATTTAAAATAACTTCTTTCATACCTAGTTTTGTATCGGTAACTTCATATATTTTTTTCTAAGAGAGGGGCCCCCAAATTGTATAAGCTTCAGGCCTAACAAAAACCTAGATCTGTCCTTGTGAGCAACCTGCTAAACTCTCTTATTAGGTCTCTCAGTTTCTCAACAAAACAAATTATTGAAACACAACATGAATAAGTTTCAAAAGTCTTATGCTAAGCAAAAGAACGACTGATTCAAGAGGCTATGTAATATGTGATTCCATTTATTTAACACACTAGTTTATTTAAAACTATAGGGACAAAAACCAGATTAGTAGTCACTGAGCACTGGAGATGGGAGACCTCGGGGGGGGGGGGGGAGCAGGTAGTGATGGATATGTTCTCTAAATTGTTGTGATGGCTGCACAACTGTACGTGTTAATCAAAATTTATAGAACTGTACACTGAAAAGGGTTAATTTTACTATATGTAAACTACTCCTCAATAAACCTGACTTAAAAAAATAATAAAAGTAAACTTTCATAAACAATTTGTAACACTTGCACAATATAATGTAACTAAGGCAGGGGCAGGTTTTGAATCCCAGGTATACTAAACCTGGAGTCCACAATCCTAACACAGTCCTGCATGAAAAGATGCCATTACAGCTTAGTGACGTTTCCTTTGTTAATTTTGATTTTTTTCAATTACAGTGGACATTCAATATTATATTAGTTATACATGTACAGCATAGTGTTTAGACATTTATGTAACTTATTAAGCGATCCCCCCCAATAAGTCTAGTACCCATCTGGCACCATACATAATTATTACAGTATTATTGGCTATATTTCCTATACTGTACTTTACGTCCCCATGACTATTTTGTAACTGCCAATTTGTATTTAATCCCTTCACCTTTTTACTCAGCCTCCCAAACTCCCTCCCATCTGTCAACCATCAGTTTTTCCTCTGTATCTATGAGTCTGTTTCTATTTGCCAGCCCCTGACCTAGTATATATAGTTTTAAAAGTTTTTTCAAAGTTTTTTTTAATAGAATGTATAGTTTCTATATATATGATTATATATATAGATTATATATATGATTACAGATAAACTAAAGCATATTTTTAAAATCTGCTATATTTTTCTGTTTTATCTATCAATAATAGACGTGCATATTAGTATCTCCCACTCTTATTTTGAATCTGTCCATGTTTTAATTCTACCAGTTTTTATTTACACATCTCATAGGTAAATAAAGAATTGTTTGCAAATTGAGAATTGTTACAACTTTCTGTTGGTTGAATTGTTCCTTTTAACATTATGTTGTGGCCCAGTTTTTAAAAATCCTTCTTGTTTAATTTAGTTCCATTTCACTTATGGGGGGGGTGTTCTATATTTCTAGAGGTGGTCAGCTATCCTCTGAGAAATCTAATCATACACACTGAAAACTAATGCTGGAGACACAGCTGTATTTCACCAGTCCAAAGTGTTTTGCTAAAATTACTCATCCCTAGGAGTCAGAATGTTTTATTTGGCCAGGAGAGGCAGGGCTGGAAACTACTCTTTAAGAAACATGTTCCCAGCTCATTAAGGGACTCCCACCAGCATCACTGAGAAAGAACACAGTTCCCATATCCAAAGAACAGGACCCTGTGAACAGTGAACTTAGTGAAGGTCCTAAGGCCAAGCCGGGAAAACAGAACGCAGGGCAGCGGGGGATGCCGAGGGGAGAGAGGCGGCTCAGAATGCAGCCGTGAGAAGCACCGCCAATGAGAAAGGGGCTCTCAGCCCTGACTCCACTTACACTGACTGTGGTCATGCTCGAGCCTCGACTGCTTCCGCACACTTTTCAAAGCAATTACCACAGCTATGCCACGACCAAAGAATAAGGGCTTATAACCAACTTGTCCACACCAGAAGAGAGTCGTACTGTCTGTAAATGTATCTCTCACTCTAACTGTTCAGAATGCCACCTCTCCCTGGATCCTTGTCATTTCCTCCAAAATTCAGCTCACGTTTCACCTCCTCTGTACAGAACTTCTGAAAGTAAAAACAAGGCTACCTTAGGGCTGTAATCCAACAAGTATCACAATTTTCACTGATAAAGGAAAGTGTGGAGAAGACTAGGATCTAGTGTGCAAATGAAAGATTCAGTGACAGGTGGCAGGAGGAGCAGAAAAACCAAGGCCAAGTCTGTGGTGCCTAATGGAGGGATCTGGTTGCTTTGAGGCTGCTCAGAGAAGCCTGGGTAGGCTCAATCATCAATCTCAGCCTTTTCCCGCCATGCAGACCTGGGCCACTCAAAGTCTTCCGCAGGCTTGTTGGTGGTGGTTCATCAGGCTTTACGTTAGCATGGCACACCCTCTCAGGTTTGGTTTGGTTTTTCCTAGCTCCCATATCCAAGACACTGGGCATGATCTACCTCTTCCATCTCTCAGGCTTCTTAAGATGTCTTTCCCTTCTCTCCAAAAGATTTGACAAAACAAATGCTTTTGAATGTAAGTTCCTGCGAGTCAGTTCTATCAGAAGTTCTGTCGTCATTCTGAACGGGAATGGGGAACAGGGAAATCCTTTCTCACCTTTAATTTTGCCATATCTAGAGGCAACTGCTACAGCCTGGTTGACCTTCCAGTAATGTTATTTTCATAGCTGAAAATGTCCCCAGCAACGAATCCAGGCTTTGCTTACAATACATGTTGCCAGTTCACAGAGAACTTTGAAGTTAGAAAATCTGTAATAAGACAGCAAACTCTGAACTGGAGTTGCTTTATGGTTCCCGACACTGTGAAAGAAGGTAAAATGCTAAGACCAGTAAGAGCATCTCAAAAAGACACGACTGATGAAAAATCTTTTGCCTCCTTTCTGTGTTGGGCCTAAATGCTACAAGATTTGTCTCACCAGTTCCATGACGGCAGAATTAAATCTTGAGGGTTGTTTTTAAAAACTTTGACTGCTCTGGGTTAGTAAAACTTCATTTACTAATTTCTAAAACTGCACATAGGACTGCATCCTCAGGAACCACCAGCCTGCGTCAGGACAAAGCACGTAGGGCCACAGGAGGCTGACCTCTTGTGTAAAGGCTCACACTTATGCCTGGCTGCAGTGGCAGTACAGGGGCCTTGAATGCCAAGCATCAGGGTGCTACAGGAGCTGTATTTTCTTTAAGCTACAAAAATGCAGTAGAGGTTGTGCAGCTATCAGAGGACAGCTCTGCAGGAAGAACAGCTACCTGCGCGCTGTCTGTCCTGTAGAAGGCATTCTTTCTTTTATCTTATTTAATTTTAGCTTAAGGAAAAAAATTAGATAAGTCAGTTTGAGCAACAGAACCTCAACTTTAGTCTTGAGTGTTAGGGCTCCACCCTTTTTTCTTTCTAGTTTGTTTTAAATGTTGGAACATTTTCCTATGGCAGTCTCTTCTTATCCATGGTTTCCGTTTCTGTGGTTTCAGTTACCTGGGGTCACCTGAGGTCTGAAATATTAAATGGAAAATTCCAGAATAAATAATTCATAAGTTTTAAGTTGTGCATCGCTCTGAGTAGTGTGATGAAATCTTGGTGTGTCCTGCCTGGGACGACCCCTTTGTCCATTGTATCCATACCGTAAATTCTACCCACCCAATAGTCACTTACTAGCCATCTTCATTATTAGATCACTGTCTAGGTATCACAGTGCTTGTGTTCAAGTAACCCTTATTTTACTTAATAATTGCCCCAAAGCACAAAAGTAGTGATGCTGGCAATTCAAATATGCCAAAGAGAAGCCATAAAGTGCTTCCTTTAAGTGAAAAGGTATGTATGGGAAAACATAGTGCATACAGGGTTCAGTACTACCCGAGGTTTCAGACATCCATTGGGAGTTTTAGAACATACTCCCCTCAGATAAGGGGGGCTACTACTGTATTTGGGGGCAGTCTTCAAACTATGAGTAATTTAACCTTTCTGGTCAACCTTTGCAGTTGAAATTAGGTGAACAGAGCCATGAATATCAACAGTGGCATTTTGGGTCTTAATAGAATTGTTGTGTTTATTGGATGAGTACACTTGATACATTTGGAAGCAGTGCTATATAAATTCTCTGTTCCTGGGATAGAAACTAATAATAATAATTATAACTCTTACATAGTATTTATTTTGTGCAAGACACTGTTTTAAATATACTGACTTATTTAATTCTCACATTAATCTTATGAAATGGGTACTATTATGATAATGTTTTACAGAGGAGGAGATTGAGGCGCTTGCCCAGGGTTAAAGTTAATGAGAGTGAGCACAGGGATTTGGGTCTAGGCAGTCTTGATTTAGTCTACTCTTAATCACTATGCAATGCTGTCCCTCTAACTTAAAAAGAGCAAACTAACTAGCTCTCCCATGGTTCTGGTCTCTAAGCAGAGTTTTGGAATTCATGAGGCTTTGTAGGTAGAGCCCAGTTTAACATAATAATGTATATTCTATTTGAATAACACTCATTTAACTGGGGCAGAAGCTCCTGCCTGTACTGAGTATCCCGCCTCTAATACAAACACACAAACCTACCCAATTTGTCCAGATATGTGTTAGTAACTCTTGCCCACAACCCACCTCCATCCTATATTTTAGCTGTGGAGAGAATATATTCTGACTTGCCTAGGCTAGTCCTGGTTTATGCCTGTCATTCCCACATCCCATCTGGTTTAGTATGTGTCTTATTGCAAGGATTCTTTAATATATTAATATGCTTTACTATCCAAGTGTGGGAATGGAAATGAGGTCATCCTCAGACTTATTTGACCCCTGACCCCTGCTCTGTGCAACACAACTGTTAACACTCCCAGAATAGTACTCTGTGTACACATTTTGGAAAGTGCCAATGTAGAGGCGTGATGAAGGAGGTCCTGGAAGGCTTAGATTCTAGTTCCAACTTTTGTGATCTTAGGCAAATCACTTACTTTATGCTACAGTTTTCCAATTTGTGAACTGAAGTCATACTGCTGTGATTTATGACTCTCTTCTGGTTTAGGCCAGTTTCTATTAAAAATGCTGTATCCCTGGACAAGTCAAAATTTCCAGAGTGAGGTGGAATGCTGAAGTACAGAGGCATAGGGTAAAATTAAAAAAAAAAAAAAAAGGTGAACATGACCTGTTATATGGGTGAGTTACATCATGTCCTCTGAACAGAAATTTCATAAGGAAAAAGCCTATGAGGCTGCAGTTAGACCTGCTGCACATTCACCCTTGCTATAAAGTGTGATCCCAAGGAAGAGAAATGTTACAATGGAAACGCACACTGTTTCTATTAAGACTGCCCCATAGCCTTCACAGAGACTGCAACTATTAGATTACTCGCTATCTGCCCTTAATGCACATTTTGTGAGTCTTAAAAGTGGGTGTAAAATTCACATGCCCTGTTTCAGAATGGTTAACTTTCTGACCCAGCTTCTCAATGGAAAATGCAGGATCTTAACTGCCTTTTTGTGTAGCTTCGGACAAGGTACTTTACTATTCCATCCTTAAAGTTTCCTACTGGTAAACTAGGCTTAGAGGTATTAACCTATCAACTAATTGCCCACTACATGGGAAATATACAGAGAGGGATTTGTGTTTGCAATGCTGTCTTACACGATGATAAAGCTAAGATGTAACAGTCTAATGAGGTAAATACATAAGAGAGACTTGAATTACCAATACTATACTAACGATTTGATGGGTCATCATTAACTTTTTTTAACCCTTTTCCCTGATACTAAGGTAATACATACTAATTATAGAGATTGCAGGAAATAAAGTAAAAAGAAACAAACAAATTTGGTACTATTATAAAAAGATGGTTCCACGATGGAAAGAGATCTATTATAATTTTGACACACTTACTTCTATTTAAAAAAAAATATATATATCTTTATTGATTTCAGAGAGAGGAAGGGAGAGGGGGAGAGAGAGATGAAAACATCAGTGATGAGAGAGTCACTGATTGGCTGCCTCCTGCACGCCCCCAACTGGGGATCAAGCCCGAAACCCGGTCATGTGCCCTGACCGGGAATTGAACCCCGATCGCCTGGATCCTAAGTTGACACTCAACCGCTGAGCCACGTCCAGCCGGGCATTCTACCTTTTTTCTGTCTCTGTGTGTATATGAGTATATTTGTGTATATATATGTATATTATATACACACAACTTTATATATCTGGAATTTCATACCATATACAAATACATTTAATATTCTATCATGAGCATTTTCCCATGTCCAGTAGTCTTGAAAAACATTTTCAATGGCTATATAACAAAACGCTGTTTGCCTGCACTACATTTATTTGTTCTTTAATCATTACTTAGACAAAATTTTCCCTTTGCAAATATATCGTAATAGATACCTTTGTAACATTTTATGTATTTCTGACTAGAATAGGTTTCTAGAAGAGAAATTACATTGCAAAAAGGTATGCATGTTTTTTAAGGGTCTTAACAACTTCTAAATTGTTTTTCAGAAGGTTTTGGATCAATTTTTAGGTCAGCAACATGTGTAAAAACATTTTTTGCTTCCCACTCCAGCAAACACTGAATTTTTAAACATTGCTAAGAGGTAAAAATGATATTGCATTTTAATTTGTATTCAGTTGACTATTACTAGGGGCAAATATTTTACTGTTTTTATTACTTACACAAATAGAATGTTCTTAACCTTTGTCCATTTATCAAGGAGGGTTTTAATGTTTTCCTTATCAGTTTGTATGAGTTTTTTCATGTTAAGGTTAATTTTTAATGTTTTATCTTAAAATTTTTAAAATTATTTTTGATCTACAGATGTTTTAAATTGTCAAATATATCATTTTTTTTTTCATTGCAATCATGTTTAGACAAGTTCTCTCCATTCCAAAATGGATACTTTTATCTAGGTTTTTTTTTTCTTGTCAAATTATTGTAATATATTTAATGTTTTAGTATCAGAAACGCCTGGTATTAAGGGCAGTAAATTACAAGAGGGGGCAAGGGCTTTGAAAGACAGTCATCTGAGGGAAGTAAAAAATGATAGTGCATATCCTAAAACCTAGGGAGAGAAGAGAAAACTAGAAATAAACAGATTCAAGGACTCAAGTGAGCAGAGCAGTTTTGACAATGACATTATAGTACAGCAATCAATGTCCACATTAATGATTCAATTCTCAAATAATGCTTAGATTTAGTTATTTTTAAATGGGTTACTCTTCTGTTGCTATTGTTGTTAAACATTTAACTTAAATCCTATGGAGTAGACTCTGTTGTATGGTGTAAAGTGAAGCTCTAACTTTATTATTTTCCCAAATATTTAATCAGTTGTCTTAACATCTTCCTGAATGATGCTTCCCTTCCTCACTGTCTTGTTATGGCACTTTCATTTAATCAAAGCATATATATACACTATGGTCTGCTTCCATTGAGCTGTCTCTGAGTCACTTATGGGTACCACACCATAATATTATTTTGAAAATATATTAGTTTTCTTCTTTTTTATGTTCCTAAATAGCTACCACATCAGGGTGCAGGGAGTAGAAAGAGAGGGAGCTCCAGATCCAGGCCAAAATCTCTGAGAGAGCTGGGAAAGGGCCAGGAATGGATGAAGGTCAGTAAGGATGCAGGTGTGGAGGTCAGGCTGTTTTGCTACAGAACTTCACATTACACCTCTGCCACTCAACAACTCTTTGGCTTTGGACAAGGAAATTCACCTTTCTGAGCCATGGTTTCCTTGTATGTAAAATGTGAGAGTTGGGATGATAAAATGAATCAGTGTAGAACACTTAGAACAGCGTACAGCCCATGGCAAACATCATTATCGCTTATTTGAAGATATCTTCCACCTTCATCATGCTGAAATTACTCTTGCAAAGGACATCAGTGATCATCTAAATGTCAAATCAATATGGCACAGCGATTACAACGATAGGCTCTCTAGAAGCAAGCTGCCTGGAATAAAACACTTTCTCTGCATTTTCAAGCTGTGTGACTTTGGAAAAGCTACTTGCTCATTCTGTGCCTTAATTTTCTCATCTATAAAATGGGGAGATTAATAGTGCCTACCTTATAGGGTTGTTACATGGAGTTCTGACATGATGAATATAAATTGCTTAGCACACAGTCTGGCACACAAGTAATTTCTCAGGAAATGGTCATCATAACCACTAGCTTACTTGATTGCTCTGGGACATTTGACAATGTTGTTGACTTTTTGACCCTCCTGCTTTGTTTACTGGTGCACTATGACTTGGGTCTCAAACCATGACTGCCTTCTTTTACCTACCCATTAAAATGTTGGCATTCTTCAAGGGGTTCTCGACTACCCTGTCCTCTGGTGACTATACGCTTTCTTGCTGTTCCTTCTTCTAAGTCAGAAGTTGGCAAATTTTTTATTAGAAGGCCAAGTAGTTAATATTCTAGGCTGGTGTACCACATGATCTCTACACATTGAATCATGAAACCATTCAGTGAGAATACGTACATAACTGGGCATGGTTATATTACAACAAAACTTTATATATAAAATAGGCGGTTAGCCATGGGCCATAGTTTGCTAACTCCTCCTCTGGGTAGTTGTTGTAGCTCAGGTATCACGTAATTAGACCACTCATCATATTGCATCTGTCCTTCCTACTGCACAGTGGGCTACCTGAGTGCAGGGTGTCCTTTTATCCCTGTATGCTCTGCAGATAGCATAGAATCTGGCAGATATAGTTCATCAACATCTCCTGAAACACGGAATGAGATGACCACATAATATCAATCATAACAGTTAAAAAACTTAGTTGTGCTACAAGGAAGAAGGCATTTCTTCCATGTGAGCCCTTCAGTAGCTACCAAAACTACAGAGAAGACCTCATGGCCTGTGTAACACACTGAAACATCTAGCAGAGTTAATCTTTCTTTGCCTAATGTGAGAGGGAAATTCAGGTCCAGGAAATTCACAATTTCAAGGACCAAGTAATATTGCAGACATCAAAATAGAGCTGTCCAGCATGATCTATAAAACAGGACACACTTTATAGGAATTGAGAAACAGCTGTTTCCCCATTTCTGTTTTAAAAGAGGAAATAGGCTACAGGACTCAGGGGTATATGCTAAACATATGGAGAAAATTTATTTGCTTAAAGAAATGTGACATGGAGCTGACAAAGGACTCAGTTTGTAAAAGATAATGTCCTGGTGGGTGAAGTTAAGAGGATAAAAAAGATATATACAGAGTCATTTCAGCATTATAATTAATGAAAAAAGAAATACCAATAAACACTGAAGGGAAAAAAGGAAAAGTAAAGTTGAAGCTGAAAAGAACTGAATATGCTCCAGGGAAGGCACTAACTACGAGAACCAAGTATCACTTGCAATAATGATGGACTTATTAAAATAAATTTTAGATAAAGATGACACTGGTTTAGGAGAACACATGGAAACCAAAATCTCATTCAAAAGTAACAGTGTGAATATTGAGTTTCTCTAAATGTAGTGTAGAGAATCCTTACAGAGATACGAATGCCTGGGAAATATATCAGAGACTCTGGGGGAGAATTTTAAAATTCTGGAATATTCTTACAAATGGGGAGTAGACAAAGACCCACATTAAACTTCTTCCTTTTAATTTCCATGTTCAAACTTAACCAGCAGTAATATTTTTAGTATAATTAAACATTTGCTGAACTCCTTTTATGGGAGATTACTCATTTTGTGTGACTCAACATATTCTCTCAAGTGGCAATTACCAGACAGCACTCTTTAGAATCTCTTCAAATCATAAAATCATTATTGCTGTAAGAAAAGGACCCAAGATTTTCTGAAAAAGAACAAGTTATTGTTGGTTTCCTCTAGTTTTCTACTTCTCTTTTCCTCCGAAGAATTATGAAAGGATTTATTATGTGGCCACATGGACATTCATTCATTCTTCAAATATTTAATGAGCACCTGCTGTGTACCTGGTACTGAGCTAATCCCAGAGGAATCGAGATAAATAAGACGCAGTCCTTACTCTGAGAAGCTGACAAGCAAGAACGACAGATACGTTAAGCAATTAAAATGCAACGTGATGCTATAGTGATGGAGAAGGAATATGAAGCGGTCAGGGACTTCTGGGGGGAGGGGACTAGGAAGGGATAGCATTAGGGTTTTCTAAGGTGATGGAACCGTGGGCATAGTACTGATTGTGGTCGTGGTCACAGAAATCTATATGGTTGTTAAAATTCATAGAACTGTGTGTCAAAGGAAAAAAGTCTAATTTTACTGTATGATAACTTAAAATAAAGAAGTACAATGTGATAGGTGCCTATCAACAGGAATACAGATAGATAAACTATGGTACATTCGTACAATGGAATACTACTGAGTAATAAAAGGAATGGACTGCAGGTAAATGTAACAACATGGATGAGTCTCAACAGCATTACTGAAGAAAAGCAGGGTAAAATGCAGTACATCCTGTATGATTCCATTTATGTGAACTTCCAGAGTAGGTGACATTGATGTAGAGTGACAGAAATAAAGCAGTGGATGCTTCTGTGTGTGGAGTGTGGTGAGGTAGGATTGAGTGGGAAGGGATCTTGGGGAACTTCCAATTGTGACTGAAATGTTCTACGTCTTGGTCAAAACTGATTGAAGAGTACACTTAAGATGTATTGAGTACCTCAATAAATGTAAATTATATCTCAATAAAAATACGTAGTTAATGGTCTTGGCTTATATTTTATGACAGAATTTCTTACGGTGTTTACAGTTGTAAAAAACGGTAACACCTTCTGTACCACGTTGTCATTTTCCTTTTAGAAGAAATTGGAATTTCTTTTGGTTTCTTAATGAAATCAACATAATATCCAATAACAAATCTTGTGACCAACAAATGCAACGTGCAGAGTATGTAGCCGCAGACAGATGGGGAGGACAGACCTCTACCCTCTGTTGGCACATATCAGACACTCTCAGAAAGAAGTGAATCTCACTGGATGCTGAAGAGAGTCTCAGTGCGCAGACCAGGAAAGGAGAACATTTCAGAACATGTGCAAAGTCACAATGTGAGAGGCTGGGGAAGTCCCTCTGGGTGAACTGCACACCGGGTGCTGTGGGAAATAAAGTTCTAGAGAAGGGGGGGGTCCAGTTTGTAAAGATCACCCCACCACCCCAAGTCCCAGTGCTAAGCACTTTCAGTGTACAGTTTAATTTAATCCTCATAGTCACCTCCATTTCTCAGAACCGGGGCTTGGGAAGTGCAGGGCCTCACCCAGGTCCCTCAGCCCTTATGCAGTGGGCAAGCATTCCCATACAGAAAGCTGGGACTCTCACTCTCATCCTCAATGACAGGCTGCCTTCTATCTGCCATGCTGAGGAGTCTGGCCTAGTTCATGGTGCTTGGGGAAGCTTTTACCTGACCAGAATCTGCTTTAAGGAGATGATGGGCCTCTGACAAGAATGGATCATGGGGTGGTTGTCAGTTACAATTCACTTGACAGCAGAACTATTAAACAAGATCATTAGTAACAATGGCGAAGCAAAGCTGTTTTCATGCCTCCTATTTCCCCCAAACACTAACCCCTTCCTCCAATAGGTTCTAATTTTAAAATTGGGTCAGCAATGAGATAACAGTTCTATAAGTTTCTAAGTGGGAGATGGGATACTCTTGAGACCCCCCCAAATCTAAATGAGAACATGTATGGAGTGGAGGGGTTGGTTTTGGGGAATTTTACACAGATGTCCTTACCAACCATCTCAGAAGATGCTGAAACACTGAGGTAAACAGGATTTGCTGACCAGCTATTTTCCAGGTCTTGGTGACAATGTGGACTTTCTGGCCCCTAGGCTGGCTCAGGTATAGAACTCCATCAGGCTTGCAGATTTCAGAGCCATCTTGGAGAGAGCACATTGCTTCTGCGGTGTTCTAAGGATTATGGTTCTCTGCTGGCTCTCAGAAAAGCCCAGGCCCTTCTCTGAGAATAGACACTTCCTAGGGAAGCTCCTTCCACTGGACATGGATTAAGACTAGGTCAGGGCTTAGCATTAGCATTGCAGAATGGCCTTAATTAATAACAGCTTAAAAATAATCATAACGAAGTTGCCCAGAGCTCATAATTTATAAAATGTATTCATATTCATGATATAAAAAAATGTTGAGCCACACAAAATTGCTGAAGGTCAGCATTTAACAGATGAGGAAACTGAGGCTTAGGGAGGTTAAGTTGCTGACACTTCCATAGTTTGCTGACCTGCCTGCTTTTCCCCCTTAGTGCTTACCCTCCCTGTCCACCCAACTTTCTTCTTTCAGTTTAAAAAAAAAAAATCTAGCTATTAGTTAACTATGGGTCATCTTGTTCTAGGAAGGATTTAAGGCAGCTTTACAAGGTTACAAAAAAATAAATATAAGATAGTATAAATTAAAAGTGGGAGCAAATATGAAAGAAACATAAGAATCAGACCTGAAATCAATCGAGTTCCAATAAAGATGTTATAATGCCCTATATATTTGAAATTGATGGGGCACATATTTGAGTCTAAGTTTCTAGGAGCCAATGTGAAAAACAAAACCTTGTCACTATTCAGAGTAGCCAGAGGCTAAAACAACAACAAAGCAATGGGTTTCTCAGAAGTACAAAGATTTTAGGTTCTTAATAAAACACAAGTCATGATGCACAGCAGCTTCCATTGATAAGTTAACGGCTTTGAACTAGGCCTTAAAAGGTGATTTTGGCCTTGGCCAGGTGGCTCAGTTGGTTGGAGAGTCATCTGGTACACTGGAAGGTTTCAGGTTTGATTCTGGTCAGGGCACATGCCTGGCTTGCGGGTTCAATTCTGTGTCGGGATTGCTGTTTCTCTCTCACACTGATGTTTCTCTCCTCCCCCTCTCTAAAAAGAATCAATGGAAACATATCCTTGGGTGAGATTAAAAAAAAAAAAAGGTGGTTCTGGCTCCCCATAAAAGGTGCTCGGTTCTTCCAAGGAAGCAAGGCCTTGTTGGGGTGAGGCTCTCACTTCATTGGGGACTAGCACCTCGCCCAGCAGCGCTAGCCTAGCACTTGCCCACACCAGGGCCCCTGTCCTGGAGCTCGCCTGTATCTACTTGGCTCTTATCCTTTGTCACCGTCACCTCATGTCCTACAGGATAAGATCAGTGTCCTCATTAAAGCAGCTGGTGTAAACGTTGAACCTTCCTGGCCAGGCTTGTTTGCAAAGGCTCTGGCCAAGGTCGACATCGGGAGCCTCATCTGCAACGTAGGGGCTGGTGGACCTGCCCCAGCAGGAGGCCCTGCCCCCTCCACCGCTGCTGCCCCAGCTGAGCAGAGAGAGGAAGCGAAGAAAGAAGTCGGAGGGGTCTGTTGATGACACGGGCTTTGGTCTTTCTGACTAAACCTCTTTTGCAACACTTTCAAGAAAAAGCTGAACTCCAGGGGGGAAAAAAGGTAATACTAATTTTCAGTTTTGTCAGTACACAACAGTCTCCAAATTCCTGTAGCAAATTCCATTTATGGAAATCAAAGCAGGCAAGGAAGGCCCCAGTGAACTCATCAGTTGTTGAAATAGTTTCAGGACGCGGGGAGATGGGACCGGTGACTATTGCCACATTTGCCCAAGGGGAAAAGACAAAAACCCACCCACTGTGCTGCAGAATAAATAGGGCTTCATAGGGATGTTTTATCTCATTGTGTAACTTGTTTTAACTTCATGATTAGGACATGGTGGCAAAAACTAACAGGACCTTATACATCTTACATCCTTATAACTGCTCTTAATACAGAAAAGCATTGCTCCCGAATGCCGTTCTCATCCCGCTACACACCCTGCTGCATTCAGGCCCCAGGGCCAGGCTTTATTTACATTGGATATTTTATACTTTCCTCACTCAACCCTCCAGTTTCCCTTACTTTTATGCCAAGGAACGGACACAGAGTTTTTCCTTTTTGCAATTTATATATGCAGAAAATACATCCAAGTCAGGAATGCCCCTTTCATCCACAGGAAGAGTCTGGGGCCATCTGACTCATCGACACGACAAGCCCAGAAATAGAAAAAGCAATCAGGCTGAAAGGCAGAGACTAGTGGAAACTTCTAAGCCGGCACACAGCTAAGGTGCTATGTCATATGAAATTAATTCTCTGAGGTCAGCAATTAGAGTCAGGTTACAGCCTAAACATAATTCTGCCTGCTAATTACTTGACCCATTACAATATTTATTTCATTGAGAGAGATGCCCAGCCATGACTTCCAAGGGTGGGCTTGGGGGCAGAGAGAAGGAAGCCAACAGCCAGAGAAATAGCAACCCCTTTCTTTTATAAATAGACCTGTCTCCCAGGCCCCTAGCTGAAATGATTTCCTGATTCCTTAAGTGAGGGATCAGATGTATCATGCTCCTCCTTTCCAGCAAAATGAGATCTCAGAGCTCTTTAGTAAAGTGCAAGAGATGACTAAAGAAATTATTTGAGTTATGTTCTGTCACGAGAAGCCCTGAGGTGAGGTGGTAGCAAAACCACCCTTTGTTTGGGAAAGAGGAGGAAGCCAGGGCATGAACGATGTGGCTGGAAAGGTACAGGTATGTAACTCCGAACTTCTGAAGACTTATCTCCCCACATTAAAGACATTTGGAGCGGCAATAAGAAGAAATGCCAATTTCTGCGTGGAGACGTTGGAATAACGAGTACCATGAACAGGAATGACTAAAATATAAGGAATAAATGAGAACAAAAGCCTCTCACTTAAAGAGGGCATTAAGCAGCACCTGAGGGGTTCGTGGGTATGAGAAACCGTGGGTCTGAAGGCTGGTAGCTGACAATGTGAGACCCATATACACCTAATCAATTTATACAGCACTCCTCAATAATAAAAATAACAGCGGCAGCAGCTGCTGTCACCATTCATGGAGTGACTGCTCTGTGCCAGGCACTGCACCACGAGCTTCATGTCCATGACCTCACCGTGGAGTACTGTCTCCTCCCTTCCCACCAGCTCCCTGGTGGCCCTTTGCCATTGGGGATGCATTTCCCCTTCTGGGATGTCCTTGACGTTCATGCAAGCTCCTGGCACATGAATAACAAGGGGGATGGGGAAGACTGTGAGGAATGGAAGACAGTTACCCTATGACTGGTTTGCTGCAGGCCCCGAATCACATGAGGCTGCTGAGAAGGTCAGGGTCACCCGCTGTGACCTGGGGGCCGATGGGAAGGCTCCCCAACTTTTGCTCTCTCCCATCCTTCTCATTTCTGCCCCCAAACTGACACACGGTGAAAGAAAAGAAGGGAAAGACTGATGCCTATAGCTGAAGTGTGCAGTTTAATGGGCAGAAACCAGACTTGTCACATGTAATCAAATCATCATAGTGTTGGTGACAGAGTTAAGACAGTTGAAAAAACAGTTGCTATTCCAACTTCCAATTTTCAGGTTATTGTTGGGGCTGAAATTTCTCTCACCTCAAGTGTTTTTATTTTGGAAAGTCTCCAAAGCACACTTCAGCCATATTCACGTAATTGAGACATGAAAAAAATAGAGATGTTTTTCAGCCGCATTAAACTCTAACCAGATGCTCTTTAAAAACTTTTTACATGTACATAGCACCTTCTATTCTAGCAGAGAGTCATTTTATTCACCCCTGAACTGCATCCACCATAGATCGAAAATACTAAGTCTTTTAAGAGACATGGTAACCAACTGACATGTACAGTCTCCAGACAGGACGTAAAGAGGATCCCATTGGCCTTCCTAAGTCTCCCTCTCTACTCACAGCACTGGAAATCCAAGTCAAGTCAATTTAACAACATTTACTGAATCCTTTCTGTGGATCATGAGCAAAGCTGAAGAACAGCGGGAAGTTGGCAGGAATATAACCAAGTGACATGCAGGATTCCTGTAAAAAGTGTCAGGGCCAGCACCCTACCTGAATGGCTCACCCGAAAGACAGTGCTTCTGCCATCTTTCCTGCTATTATCCATCAGGTAAAGAGAGAAATGGTTTGGGCATTAGAAGAAAAGCAGCGTGAAGAAAAATTAATGACGGCTCTCCTAGAGTCCAAGAATTCTCAGGTCAGTGCCGTCAGAAAAACCCCAACCCGGCAGCACCTTGCTCAGGCAGCGTCTGCTTCCCCAGGAACCACTCTGGCCCCTTCTATTCTCCACATGAGAGCCAGAAAGGTCTTTTAAAAATGTGAACAGGATTACGTAACCTTCCAGGTTACAACTCCACAGCAGTTTGATTTTATGCTGAGAATAACACCGATATGCCGTACCACAGACCATCAGGCCCTGCCATGACTGGGCCTCCAACTGCCCCTCAACCTCCCCGTTCTCCTACTTGCCCCGCTACACCCCAGCCACGCTGACCTCCTGGGGTTCCTAGAAATGCCAACTCCCATCTCACCTCGGAGCCTTCAGGCAACTGTTCCCACACCTGGACTGCTCCTTCTGGTCTTGCTCGCTCACATCACTGTCAACTCTGTCGTCAAAAGTCCCACTCCCTCTCCACTCTCTGCCATGGTTTTCTCTTATTTTTATAATGGTACTATCATAAGTTGTAATTATCTTACTTATTTGCTGACTTGTTTTTATGTGATTCCTCCCATAGACTTTACAAGACGGCTGCAATCAGTAACATCTGCTTTCGCAGTGCCAGGTCCCCAGTGCACGGACGGTGCCCCAACAGGGCACAGATAACAAATTACTGTTGAGCAGATGCATGCAGTGAATAAAATTGCAAACAATAAATTTAAAAAAACACCAAGAGGCCATCTTTTTATTTTATGTTTTTACCACCATAAATACTATTGTATTACTGTAAATCTTCGATTTCTATTAAAGGTTTTCATGTATTCATTCTAACCAGGACCACCCTGACTGAACTTGAGAGGCTGAGAGAATGGAGACCTAACTTATGGCTACAATTAGAAACTTTCAGAATGATTGCTTGAAACCACCAGGTTTGGCACACAATGCATCCTGAATAGGGGGATTAGCCCTTTCTCATTTTGAGATATTTGTGGTTGAAAGCAGAGTTGCTCTTATGTGTGTATCATGTGGTTCCTTAAGAAAAATCACAGAGGATCCTTGAAGTCAAGCACCAGAACACTTAAGAATGAAGACAGCACACTGTTTTCCTGGGAAGCTATTGTGAAACTGGTCTGAGTGGGACACCCTTGATCACCCTGCCATTTGGCCCTGGCCTGGGATGACGGACCGTGGAGTTGTCTGGAAATTCAGAAGTACCCTGGGTGCCTGTCCCTGCCTCCCCAGTCCTGCCCAGTGACTAACAGGGGAGATTTTAAGCCTTCAGACTATGTCCTGCCTGGGTCTTTGGTCAGTGAGGACCAAGACTGGCAGGCTACTAGGAGGCTGGCCACACCAGACAAGGAGGCCTAGAATTGTCTTCCTGCCTAGGGGTGCTCTCTGGAGGCCTGGAGAGGGCCCGGGTACTTGTCTACCAGATGAACAGCAGCCTTTCTCCAATAATCTCCTGGTTTGCTCAGCCCTTAGGCTCAACCTTTCTCCTCGGTTTCCTCGGTGTATTCAATTTCTCTGCTAGGACTACAGTTGCTCAGCACCTAGTTTATTTGGATGGGGTTCAGCTTTCTTGCACAATTCTTGTCTCTCCAGGTCACCTGCTCCCCATTCCCTAGCTACTGCTTGGGCCCCAACTCAGGCAGCTCACTTGGAGTCATACTACAGCCACCTGCCCACATTCTCCCTGCAGGGATGAATTACCCCACTTGTAACCTATACTACTCGTCCCCATGCTGGGGTGGCCTCACCCACTGCTCGTCCCCGCCCCGTAGCTGGCCTCTGAGGTCCCCTCGTCCTTCATCAGTAAAAGTGCATAGAGGAGACACCAGTGGCCCCTTCAGGGCATAGGAGAGCCTTGCTTAAACCCAGAGATTACTCTGGGGAGGCTGCAATACAGCAGCTTCTTCAAGGCTTATGTCAAATACAGGGGACCCAGTGGTGTGACATTTATAGCCAGGTCACACAGTTTTCATGAGTAAAACAAGAGGCTAAAATTAGATGAGCCCTGAGGTTCTTTTCAGGTGTAACATTCCAGTGTCCCACAGAAAGCCTTCTGGTTCCAAATCCTATGTGTTTCCCACTACAACTCCTTGATGATAATTTTCTGCAAAAATGCCTCTGGTGGTTCCCCACTGTCTGTGGAGAACAACATCTAGCACCAAAGCATCTAAGGCCTTTAACATTCTGAGCGCAAATAAATATCACACTTTACCTATTGCAAAGCTGGACACCTGTCCTCCAGGCATGGGAGCAGCTTGCCATTGCTGAACCCGTCATGTGCTCTCTGCCATGTGCTTACATCATGTCCCCTGCTGAGAATGTCCTTCTTACCCTTCCCCTGGCAGAAATCTCCTCCTCCTCCAAGGTGTCCGGTTTAAATACTTCCACCCCACCCCCACCCCATCAGCCTCCCTGACCTGCAGCTCAGGTAGACTCAGACAAAATTACGTTTAGCTTTGGGTTATACCACCAGCCCATTAAAATTAGAATTTTGGCGCGTGCCTCTCCTACTAGACTGTGAGTATCTGAGGGGCAGGGATGGTGTAATGTTTATCTGAATAGCACCAAGACCTGGGATAGCACACGGCACATTGAGGACACTCAGTAAAGAGCTGTTGAAGGGAACTAAAAATTGTGTACTCATGGATGTGTACATCTGTCCTTTAGGCTATCAGAGACAACAGTTACTAGGCAAGATGAGAGCTGAAAAATTAAACAAGTTCTCTGTTGATACATAGCTGTTGATAAGATATGCAATTAGAAAGGAAAACGACTAGACTGAACTAAAGTTTTTAAAGAGAGGAAGGGCTGAGAGGAGAGACTTCTAACTCATATATTTTCCTGTTTACAAAAGAACTTTCTAGCCAAGGAGAAAACATTGGCCCAACTTGGGATGTTGCTGGAATTATCTCTTCTTTTCTTTTTCCTCTCGTTTTCAGAGAACCAGTGCCCATTTGGAAGAGTAATACAGATGCAAAAATGAAGAGAGCCATGCAGTGATGTGTATTAGCAAAGCTACTGAGTGGTGATAGCTATGCCAAGAGAATAGCATTACATAATGACATCAAAATAGGACACTTGAGGAATGTCTTAGAGCTTAAACAGCTGTCACCTGGCATTCTTGAAGTATAAGAAGAAACAGCCTCTGGAAGCCGAAGAGCACAAATGATTTGCAACAAGATTCTGAGGTCGAGAATATGTTTTCCTCATCTCCCTCTCTCTCTTACACTGTTAGTGTCATTTTCACTTTAGAAAAATATGAAACCCTAAAATATGTATAATTACAAAACATTGCGTACAGGTTGTTTTCAAAGGAAAAGAGCGGCGTCCCTCATTATACCAGGCTTTCCTAAGCACGCTTGTCTATTTGGAGGTAGGTTTCTATTTTGTGGATTATCTAGACCTTTTATTATTATGTATAGGTCATTAACCCCATACTTAGGGAACATGAAGGAGGGGATAACAGGTGACATTTAAATCTGTCGCTTTTGCTGCTGGTAAAATGTCTGTTAGAAAAAAATTAAAAACCCTGGAATTTAAAAAGGACTGATAGGTTTAATACGTGTGTTTTTTTCTAATTTCTTTACTTTCCAGCTCACTGAGATGTTGTACCAACACTGCTCTCCTCCAGGGTTGCTTCTTTCCTTTGTCCACTTGGTCTAAGTGGTCAGTGATGCCTCCTCCAGTCAGCACACATTTATTGTGCATGGCTGTGTGCTAGGGCCGGGGCCATGACGTTGGGAGGTGTGCTCTGTACTCCAGGAACTCCCGGGCTATCAGGGGAGAGACAAGCATGCTGGCAGCTGCAATGAAGTAAGGCTTAGGGCAAGGTGTGGTTAAGCTCTGGGTGCCTTGGGAATACAGTGGACAAGCAGAGTCCACCTGGGTGGGGACAGGACAGTGGGAAGGATGGGATCCAGAATCTGGGTCAAGAAAAAGTGAGGCATGCCCAGAGAGCTGCCTGCGAGGTCCTGTGATCCAGCTCTCCTACCAAGAAACCTACATTTCTTTTCACCATTTTTTACAGCTCATCCAAACAAACAGAAAAGAACTGACAAATCAGTTTAACCTTCACCACACTTTCAAGAACTAGCACTGTACACCTCTATATACCTTCCAGACATCTGCAGTAATAGCTGTCATGAAGAGTCAAACAAAGAGCACAGGGGTGGGTCTTCCTGGTTCGTTTTCAGGCCATCAACCAACAGACTCACAGATGTTTGTGTCCCAACAGCACTAAGATGTGGCCATTTTTTTCAGTGCAAAACCTCCACAGAGGAGGAAGCTTAGGGTCAATGAAAAAATGAACACTAAAGGATAAGGAATATTTTTCTTCATATTTCCCTTCTTGGTTGCCCAGGAATAGGTGGGAATGTGAATCTTTAGAAAATCAGTTCCTTCTCCTTAAAGGATTAGGGCTGATGGAGCTGAAAAGTGCCAGGACTGAGAAAATAACTGCCAGGGTGGGAAGACTGGCTACATACATAGGCAATGAGCAGATAAGTAAAGAGCTTGAGTAACAGAAAATCTTGTTGGGGAAGGGAGTTACAAACGTGGAAAGGCTAAAAGCTAGAAGGCCCCTATGGCATTAGATTGTAACTGGAACTACCAATGTGCTCATGGTATTTAATAGAGACAGACAGAGCAAACAGATATTGCCCTGTGTGTGTGTCTATTTCCCAGTTCTTTGGGTTGAGAGGGCCTGCAAGCAATGGGAACGTGCCAGTTCAGTGAGCATACCCATGGCCCAGATCTCAATTTCCATATACGATTTTACATAACAGACCTAGGTCTTCTTGAAAATGTGGCTAATTCCAGGGCTGAGTAGAGAAAGTACAAGGCGCACATGGAACGTTTTCTTGTGCCAGAAGGTAAGAAAGTATTCAGAAAATGATGAGGACTTGTTAAAGGAACACAGGAAAGGGGCTCCCACAGGCCAAACCTGAGATCATCTCAACATAAAAATATATAATGATATTAATGGATTATAACCCACTGATTAAAACAGAAACCCACAAGTGCATATTCATATAAATAAATACAAAAATAAATAGGGGAGAAGGGGCTCTTCCTTGCGGTAGACAATTTATATAGGAGCAATATATTTGCATAGTTTCAAAGTGTCTTCCCACAGAATATTTATTAATTGCAAAGGGAAAAACTAACTTTACAGTGGAGAAATCTGGCAGATGCCACTTTAACCAAGTAGGGCTCGTATGGACCAACCCCATTTATGAGTCTCCTGATATGATTCACTAAGAAGAACATGGCATATAGTATTCTTTCCAAAAAACGCACAAACTCAGTTTTATTACGAGGAAACGTCACATGACCCTAAACTGAGGAACATTTTACTCTTCAAAAATGTCAAGTCACAAAAGAGAGGGAAAGGCTGCAGAACTGTTTAAGATGAAAGGAGACCGATGACAACTACATGTAACATATAATCCTCGGCCATAGGAAAAATAATTTCCCCTATAAAGGATATTATTATTGAGGCATTTGGTGAAAAGTTGAATGGGAACCGCTGATTGGAAATTAATAATTATATCAATGTTAATTTACTGAACTTGATTGCTATGCTGTGGTTACGTATAAGACTGAACTTATCTTTTAGAATAGTAACACTAAAGTATATAAATTGATTTAGAAAAATATAAACACATATATATACACAGAAGGAGGCAGGGGGAAGTGGGAGAGCAAGAGGAGAAGAGGGGAAGGAAGAGAAGGAGGGAAGGGAGAAAACAACTGTGGTAAAATGTGAAAAACTGGACAACCTCAGTGAAGAGTATATGGGAATTCTTTGTTATTCTTACATATTTTCTGTAAGTTTGAAATTATTTCACTGGTAAGAGTTAAAAGTAAAGAGGCTGGGTTTCGGTGTGACTCAGATCCAATTTTAAATTCTGATATTTATCATCCATGAGACTCCAGGGAAGTTATTTAATTATTCTGAGCTTTGGTTTTCTTATTTGATCACCAATACAGAACTAATTTACAGGGCTGCTGTGAAGATTAAGACAGTGAGCAGACTGAGCACTGGTTGGTGGTGGGCTTGCCTAGCAGAGGACCTGGTACCTAAAGCATGAAGGAATACATACGTGCTGAAAAAATGAGCACGTTCCTTCTTCCCGCCCCTCTCGCTTCAGTTAGAGCAAATGATAGCATTTAGAGAAAATTAGATTCTTCAAATTTTACCAATCTAAGGTATGAGATCTCTCTTAACACCTAAGACAAAACAAACACTAGAATAACAATAAATGCCACTGCACATTTGGATATTGCTCTAAAGTTTGCTCAGCGCTTCTCACTCACATCTCATGTGACGCTGACTGGAACAGGCAGGCGTTCAAGTTCAAGGCAGCGTTAATAACAGGAACTTCTACAGTGCCTTGGGTTACGACTGTCAAAGAAAAGGTCATCCCCTTGTTACTTAAATCTCAAGCAAGGCTGTTGTTATTTAAATCTCAAGCAAGGTAGTATCGGTCCATGGTTGCAGGGTACAGAGTGAGATGCATTTGAAATGTCCATCTGGGCCCTTGTTCCTAAGATGCCAGCACTGCTGTCTGTTTGTGGTTTACAGTGTATTTGGGCAGTGACAGGGCAGACAAGGGGACTCAGGTTGTGACTGGGAGGTTCATTCTCTCAGCCAAGATGTGCACATGAATTTGAAATTACCCAAGAGGGTGTTTCAGAGCTGCCTGCCAAAGAGTGGTGTCTTCTAATCTGGAGAGCAGCTGCTGGGCACTGGCAGGCAAACACACACACACACGCACGCACGCACGCACACACGCACACAGACTTACTCACACAGCCTATACCTGCTTCTACTTGTCTGCTCTGGGCAGACGGACCCCGGCTTCTGAGTCGCCTCATCCTGCAGCCCAGTCCAGTTAGGCCCTTTCTTCCGTGGAGACCGGCAAGCCGTGGGGTGACAGATTCTGCAAGGTCGCCTGTCTTCAGAGTATGAAGGACGCTGCTCGGCGAGTGAAGAGGGTTATATTTAGTGTTTGGGCCCCCTCAGTGTTGGGCTCCCCACTGCCTCTCCTTTACAGAACTGCCAGTGGCCCCTGGTTGCAAATACTCTGTGGCTTTGAAGCCCACAGAGCAAAAACTGAGAAAGTGTCCAAAAAGAGAAGAAGAAAACATTGGTGTTGGTCCCTGGATTCCACTGCTGGATTCTGGTGGGAACGAGGAGAGGACTGCTGGGCGTGACTGAGCAAAGGTGCCTGTGTGGTGAGGTAAGTGTCCCAACTGCTGCCGAGGACAGGCTTCGGGATATTTCTGTGTAATCCAACATCTGGGAATTGCCAACAATGCTCTCCAAGAGCAGGATCTTCTGGATATGATGCAAGTGGATGCAGTAATTGTAGGTATGATTAAGAGCTTAGGATGATGATGACTTTTAGACTAATATGAGGAAGAACTTCTTGCAAAATAGAAGAACTATCCTGACAGTTAGTTTTGCCAAAATGGTAGGCATGAAATTTTAAATTGTTATCCTCTTAAGAGTAAAACAAATAGTGAAAAATTTAAAAAATGGTTTGGATAAATAACTTTCCTTGTTAATGGCTTGATTTTGTAACTGATGTAAATGATCAATATACAATTTCAAAACCATCACAATGTGATGAAAATGGAGAATTATACTGGATAGGCTATATTGGAAAGGAGGAATTCTCTTTTCATGGAAAGACAGAAGAAAGTAACATCTTAAAAAGGCAACTAGATTGCATTCTTTTTTTCTTTACTTTTGTTCATGTTTCCTTGATGCTAAGATTTGATGAATGGGAGCCAGAGAACAAAAGCAGATTTTTGATGGAGGGTTTTTGGAAGGTATTGGGGGGTTACCTACCACCTCAAAGAACATGATTGGATATTTACTGCACATCACATCTCAGTGTCAATAGGAAATGATGCTGGATTGCGCCAAATGATACCAGACAAAGTTCTTCTCACTGGACTTGCTCAATGGGAGTATTAGTCAATGTTTAGGGTGGCTGCATAGTTTTGAATACTAGAGCCCCATTCAACAGATAATATAAATATGTCAGCTAAAATGCCTGACATAATCATTCCTATTTCTCTTCATAATGACAGATGATCACTTCCCCCTCCCCCCCCAATATCTGTGTAAGTCTCAAAAGGATTATAAGAGGTGCAATGTATATATTGCTTAACTACACCCATCACGTTCCATGTGTGTATCAGGCTTGCATAAAGGAGGGCATGGAGTACCTTACTACTGGAGAGAACTCGCTCCAATTATGGCGATATTCCTCTAGCTGCAATAAAAAATGCTTTTCCTACGATGGCACCTTCCAGTATACAGGCATACTTCGTTTTATTGTGCTTTGCTTTACTGTACTTCACAGATGTTGTGTGTTGTTGTTGTTGTTTTTTTTAAAAAAATTCAAGGCAAGACCCTCCACCAGCAAAAAGATTATAATCCACTTTAGTGTGATATTCAATTTATTGCAGTGGTCTGAAACTGAACTCACAAAATCTCTGTATCAATCAGATGCCTGTATCAATCTTCCACCCCTCAAAAACAAATATTCCAAGTAAATGTATCTCCACAGTATCACTTGACACTATTATGAAACTCCTATCATACTTAACTAAAAAGCAGCATAAATACTTTAAGAGCTGTTTGATATTGAACATTTCTAAAGGCAGATAATGTTCAGGGGCTGTTTCCACTTCTGTTCTAAACAAGCATGTAGAGCAATTAAGACAGGTCTACTCTGGTGAGAGCTTTCCAAGCAATTTCCCAAAGTAACCTGGGTTTGGGTTTTCATGATAAGCAATGCAAAAACAGTCAGTTAAAATTCTTTGTTATTATAAACAAAGAAGCACAATTTTAAAAAAGAGTTTAGTTTCCAAGAAGGGAAAAGACTAAATGTCAAGGGTTCTGTATTCTCTCTTCAGAACTCAGTCCTTGTTATTCTGTGTCTTAATGCAAAATTTTCATTGCCACTGAAATACATGCCTTGATTCTCCAAAATGCTGCATTAAAAAAACATTTAAAAAAATGTTAGTTGGTATTATTTGCTTTAGGATAGAACTACTGACCACCAGTATTTAATATCCATTCATGCTGAGCACAAAGTAGGTTTTTTTCCTGTTTCATTATAATTAGGGGAAGAGCCTTTAGAGTGAAGGGCTTAATTTGGTTTCTCATTTGTTCACTCATTCAGTAAACATGTTAGTGTCTACTATGTGCCCGGTTCCCAGGAGACAGCAGCGAGTGAGGCACATATGGTTTCCACCTGCTCTGTGTAGGATTCTTCACAGAGGGGCCAATACTAGTGGCTTGAGCCTGTATATTGTTCATGCTATTTACCATGTAAGTGCTTTCTCCTTCACTTCTGATTAAAAAACAACTTAAGGAATCCCCCCTCCAATTATTTTTTTCTACTTCATAAAGATTATTTAGTGCCTGTGAGATATGGAGACAATGCCACAGACCAAATAATCAATCGAGTTTGAATATACGTCTTAGTGCAAGTTCCTGAGACTTCTTTGAAGGATGTTGACATTTCTGCTGTTCTAAACTACGGATATTAGACAAAAGACTCACATATTGATAGGTTGTTCCTTTAGAATTGGGTCTGTCAGGAAGTTCCTAAGGAAGACATTAGAACAAAATTGGTACCACAGCCTCATAGCCATTTGGGGTTCAAATGTGGTGGAAGTTCAAGATGTCTCTGTCTAATCTGTCTGGAGGCTACACCTGAGAGTGGCAGTCTTGTGTTTCTCACCTTGGTTGAGAACACTTTCTATGAGGGCATTAACCGTAACGGTTTCATTTTATACCTGTGAAGTGTTTTACATTGTTTATGGAATTTCAGTATCAGTCACTCACTGGATCCTATGGTGCCCCTGCGCAAAAGGAAAGGCAGGTATTATTCTCTGTTCAGCAGGTGGAAAACTAGGTTTTATGGACTAGCTCAGCTAATTTCTCTCTAATGCACAGTGTCATTAAGTAATTTCTCTAATGAAAGACTAGAAAAATTCTGAGTTTTCAACATGAGTACTCACGGGTCTAACCTACTTTCTGAAGTGGAAACAGACGCTGGAAACTATGCCACTAGAGGAGACTTTCAGGCTTCCCCCACACCCATCCTCTCCCTGCCTCTACTCCCCTTCAGGGTGCTCACCCTGCAGTTCCTTCCTCTGGCTCTTGAGGAATCAACTCAGCTGCTAAAAGAGAAAGCTACTGCCCTTCTCCTTCCTTCCTCCTTCCTTCCTTCCTTCCTTCCTTCCTTCCTTCCTTCCTTCCTTCCTTCCTTCCTTCCTTCCTTCCTTCCTTCCTTCCTTCCTTCCTTCCTTCTCCTTCCTCCCTCCCTCCCTCCCTCCCCCCTCCCTCCCTCCCTCCCTCCCTCCCTCCCTCCCTCCCTCCCTCCCTCCCTCCCTCCCTCCCTCCCTCCCTCCCTCCCTCCCTCCTTCCTTCCTTCCTTCCTTCCTTCCTTCCTTCCTTCCTTCCTTCCTTCCTTCCTTCCTTCCTTCCTTCTTCCTTCCCTCTCTCTCTTTTTAGGATAGACACAGTATAGTTTATTAGTATATTTACCAACATGTAAATGCAAATGAAATTTTAAACTGCTGGTTAGTGCTACCACCAGTCCAGCAACATAAAACACTGTCTCATCAGATCAGACCCACCCAGTCTCGATCCTGCTGCTGGTGGAAGTATAAGTGGGCCCTTGAAAAAGTGGTCTGCCATGGGTAAGAGAGAACATCACAGGAAAAAATTCTCTACGTGGAAAAATGGTAAGCATGGTTAACAGAGCAGTATCAAGGTGCAGCTGAACAGAGCAGTCTTGAGTGGAGGAAGAAGGTCTTTCTGACTGATTTTGAGAGAGTACACTGATCTGTAACTGAGCTACTGAGGGTAACAGCGTGTAGGGTACCAGGCATAGTTAGTACTATCAGATACTAGCCATGACCAATCAAATACACAGACTTCATTTCTTCTTTCCTGGAATTTACTGTGTATCTAAAGTTTGCTGTAATTGTTTGGAGACTTTACACTATTTTTCTCTTGTGTTGGTGGCTTAAAATGAATGTCAAAGGTCTTCGTGATGGGTCTAGGGGCAATCCCTTGACTAGGCAGGTAGAATTCAAGGGAGGAGAGCAAGGTGGACGAAACAGAGCTGCTTCTGTGCTCAGAGCTGCTGCTCCTGGCCCGGAAACAAAGAGGCAGAGGCAGCTGCCTCTGAGCCATGGTATCAAACTAACAGGTTGTGACCGGGGACACCAACATCTTGGTTTTCAGCTGCTCTGAACATCTTCACGCGAAGCTATTTTAAGAACCTTTGCATTTGATCAGGGAGCATGTGGGGTTAAGCCTTGTGTTTTCCATTTCAGTTTGATCCTAAGCAGGTGTACTTAGTAGTTCAGAATTTAAAAACTTATTATTATTGTATAGCACCCCAACCAATGCAAAAATAACTTTATATGAGGGGAGAAAAGTATGTTATTGAGATCGAGACTTTTTCCTTAATTAAACGTTTTTAGGAGTTGAATTAAAAAAAATCACTGTTAGTTTCCATCATAATTTTTGTTTGGCAAATTTTGGTTAAAAATATATATATAAAAATAAAACCATTTGGCTAGAGTTAGGACAATATATGACCATTTATGCTGAGGTCCATAATGTAACTCTATACACTACTTATTATGCTTAGAATATTGCTGACAAGGATACACTGTATATTATGGGCATTTAGGAGTGTCGGACAATATCAAACTGTGATTTTCCTCTTTAACTTTGACAATTAGAGAAAAATATCCTCTAAGACTCATTCCATTCCCTTATGCTACACAGAGTTGAAACAAAAGTAAAGGCAACACAGCAAAAATAATTTCTTTTAAAAAGGTTTTAAGCTAAGCATTTGCAAATTCCTCTACAGTTTATACAGGTCTTCCTCTTCTGTTGAAACTATGTCTCAAAAGGCCCACCACACTCACATGCATCTGAACCCGAGTTGTTCATTCTCAGTTTTATGTCCTGACTGTAACGGTGGTTACCTGATTGTATGAGTTGTCAAATTTGCAGGATTGTACACTATAAAAGGTGACTTTTACTGCATGTAAATCATACTTTAATAAAATAAATGCAAAAAAGATGTTAAGAATCACCATCTGTGTGGCTCTACCTTGAAAACCTTCCATTGCAAACTTCAACATGCACATTCTGCTTGCAGAGGTTTTCAGTGGGAAAAAATAAAAACAGAAATTGTAGGGTACTAAAATAAACAAAGGAAAAACACTCTGGCAAACAACTGATATAGCTACCCCCACCCATCATTTTACAGATGAAGAACTGAGGCCTGCATGAGCTTCCCCAAAGTCTCAGACCTAGTCAGTCACAGATACCTGTTTTTCTAGAGATAATTAAAAATGATCAAGCTACAGAAATTTAAGTCTCTAGCTACCCTTGTGTGACACTGACTGTCAGATGGAAAAAGCGATAGGGCAAAAACTATGCAAAAGCTTCACGTAGTTGCCTTCCAAATGTTATTTTGAGAAATTGGCCAAAGGTTGCTGACTTTAGTAGTCGGTAGACAATATTGTATGCATGGCATTTGTCAAAAGCAACAGTCCCCACCCCGCCACCGCTATCACCACAGCCTGTACTTACTATGGGAGGGTATCAGGAATATGATGGTCCGGTCATGTTTGGGAGGAGCAAACATTTATTCACTTGTTTATTTATGTAACAAATGCCAGGCACTTTCTGGGTCCTATAATCCAGTGTTGATCTCAGAATTATAACATAGTAGCATCTAGACAAGGAGCGATGCTCAATCACTAGAACATAGTAAGGACTGTTTGAATATAGCAATATCAGAAAAAAAAATCCCAGTTAGAACTAAACCAATAAATGAGTGTGATTATAATGCATAATGCCTAAGGGCATGGGCCTTCCCAGATGGCATCATGGGTTCTAATTCCAGTTCTATGTGATCTTCAAGTTACTTAGCCTCTCAAAGCCTTAAGATTCCTCAATCATAAAATGGAGATAATTGTACTTGCCTTGTTGGAGTAATACATGAGAAATATAAAGTGTTACGTATAGTTAGCGGCACATAAGTGTTTGACAATGAGGAGCTATTGTAATCATTATTAAGACAGAAAACTCCCACCATGGTGGCATGGATTGGGTCTAAAAAAATTCCGTCTTGAAAATATGGTATGCCAGGCCCTTCTAAGAAACAAATAAATGCCATAAGGCCCAGAACACACACAGACACAAAACTTTGGATCCCTTGGACCAAATTAAGAAGATGGGCTGAAACATCATCTAGAAACCAAAGGACCTGGCATCTGAATGGTGTGTTTTCTTTGGGACCACAAGAACCACTCTCTAAACACTACACGCCTACACATAGGTATGAATTAAAAATGCCAAACTTTGTGGTTTTGACATATAAAAAACCCAGACAGTTGATTATTAAAAGCAAACCATTAATTTCCTTGATCTATGTTACAGAAGTAGAAATAACCTTTTCCCTTCCTGAGATTCTCTAGCCATAATCAAGTGACTTTTTTTCTTTTTTGTAATTATCTTGCTCTCTCCTGCCATAAAATTTAAATCATGTAATGAAACTTCCACACTCAGAGTGTGATAATTTATGGGCTCACAGCCCAGAGGATTCTTAGGAGACAATGAAATCCCTAAATGTGTGCAAATTATTTCAGAGTGGGGAATGACTCCTCTTGTGTAGCGGGAATTATTTATATAACACTACCTTGGGAGGATGTTAATGGGAAAGCATAGCATTAAATTCCTCCTTTTAAAACAGGCACTTCCACAGGGTTTCACTTGTTCTTTCCTAATTTGGAAAGATAGCATTTGTACACACAAAATAGCAAGTTTTACTATCCTATTGTTAAGTGGTTAGGTAAGGTTTCAGAAAGACTGTACTGATGCATTAGATACCTGCCCAATGTGTGGAAGGAAGGCTCCGGCTCAAAGTATGACTGCTGTAGATCCATTACTCTTCTTTTTTTTTCATGCTAAGTTATCTTTAATACAAAGACTCTTCCAATCATGGCACCTAGAGATCATTTCACCCACTGCTCTCTTTGGCTGCCAGTCTCTTGTCGCTCTTCAGCAATGGTGAAGCAGATACCTTTAAAGTCAGCAAAGTGACCAGGAAATTTCACTACCTGCAAAGTGCTGAAAGAGGCCATGCTGCCTATCGAAGCGAGAAAAACTTGAGTTTACCTCAAATTCATATGCAATTAGTAATTTTCCCAGACGGTATCATAAAACTGCAATCATGACCTAAATAGTCTAGTTATTTTGGGGAGAATTCTATTATTAAGTTCCCATCCACATCTGGATAGTTCATTTGTACAAGGCAATTTCAATTGAAACGAGAACTCGAAAGGTCCAGCTAGGTCTAATGGAACTAATCTGTATATAAACAAGATTTTTTTTAACACTATGGAAGAACATAAAGATTTTCACTTGTACTTGCCCTAAAACAGTAGTTCAGTTTGAACTGGTAGCTACAAATTCACATCTCTTGGCTGTGTTACAAAATACACAAGTATTTAATGCTTTCAGAGTTAGATCAGATACATGCTAGTGGCAAAATGCCAGTCGCCATTTTAATGGGGCTTTCCCATTTCTACCCTTTGCCCCATTGACCAGAAAGCATTTTTCTAGTTTCCTTTACCACACTTTGGCTATTTTATTAATTTTTAGTACAATAATACCTCAGTATCCACATGGGACTGTTTCCAGGATAACTGAGGATGCCAGAATCCTCGCATGCTCAAGTCCCTTATATAAAATGGTATAGTATTTGTATATATCCTATGCACATCCTCCTATATACTTTAAATCATCTCTGGGTTACTTATAATATCTAATACAACGTAAATGCTATGTAAATAATTGTTATACAGTATTGTTTAGGGAATAATGATAAGAAAAAACAAGGAAAAACATTTCTTCCCATGTTCAGCAGAGGCAACCATCATAGGCCTAACTAACTACAATAGTACATGTCAGCAACAGTGTAACATTTTTCTTAGAATATTTTCAGTCCTAGGTTGGTTGGACTGGGGGTGAGGAACCTGTGGTTACAGAGGGCCAACTGTAGCTTTTTTTTTTTTAAGCAGCAAAATAACCTCTGTTATTTAAAATTTTCCAAATGTGAAAATATATGATAGGGATCAGAGTATAGCTCGGGATTAGTGGAACAACCAGTCAGACACCACATGAATGAATCAGATGAGCTTTAACTAACAAAGGATTCCAAAGGAAGCTTACATTTCCAGCAGGAAGGTGACGGCATGCCCTAGCACAGGCAAGGGGGCAAGCTTCTGGGTCCTCAAACCCTTACCAGGCAAACACAGTTATGAAAGAAGATGCCCACGCACAAAGGCAGATCTTTTCAACTGAGAATCAGTGTTCAGCTCCCCACTGTTCTTCAGGTAAAGAGCCAAAGTGGGGATTTTAAAGGCAATCCTTCACCTGGTGGCTACAGATCCTTTGTCATTACTTCCTGCTATTTCTACAAGAGTCCTTTTTGCTTCAGAGGTCAGTTTACATTTTGCATAATCCCAAGATTAATAAATCTGGCCAGGAGGGAGGGTCATTGGAATAGATGCAGATCAGCTAACATGCAGAATGGGTGCAGCCTAGGCTGGCCTGGAGGGGGACCGAGCTTCCACAAAGTCTGACATCATCACCTGCAAGTGTGCGTCTCTGGGGTATCCCATGGTCTGGAAGGCTGTGCTTCTGCCTGTAATGGTATCCTGACTGAACCAGCTTGTTTTGGTGTCCCTTTGAGGAGTCAACCTCTTCTGATTTACTGAAGTGTCTAGGTTTGATTGCTCCATCAATCCCAACCTACCACTAACAGTAATTTCATGTTTTCTGCATATCTTATGCATAGCATACACAGATATTTTCCCACCTCAACCCCAGAAGGTATATTCTGACTGCCCTGGTTTCTAGACTCCCAAGCACAACTCTGCCTAAACCAGTAAAGTAAGTCTGATGGTGAGAAGCTATGTAAAATGAATGACTTCCAAGATGGGTTTTATGTGAGAAAGAGTGAGAAGTGAAAGCTCACTGATAAAAAGGGTTTTATTTGGTGAAAGAGAGATTACAAACCACTTTCAAAAGCTTAACTGTACATGAGGCTGAAAACCTGAGTCTGAGGCGTATCGTGTGGGGAAGGGAGGGTGAGAGCAGTAGCAAGCACGGGCTTCTGAAAGGGGAACTAATCTTCTAAAGCATCTCCTGGGATGCCATCATCTTGAGCTAGCAGTTATTTTTCATTTCTACTTTCCAAACTACCTTTATGTAAGGATTAATGACCTTCCCTCATCCCATTAACCTGGACTGTCATTAATCTCCAGGAAATACCTTGTCAGTACTGCTTAAAGATGCATGAGAAATGCTGTTAGGTTAAAAATGGTTAATCTTACAGCCATTTAACTACCCTTTTCAGTGATTACTGAGTCTTCCTGGAATTCCCTTTTGCCTCAGAATTAGTTGACATTTTAATCACATTTTAGTCTTACTTGTAGGCTATGAAGTTGTTAGACAGGAATTGTAATTGATCAAAAAAGAAAAAGCCTTTTTGGAGGGTAAACTGAGGTTTCAAAAACGTGTCAAAAACGATGTTACTGTCTAAATTCCTACAATTTGCATGTGTTTCATGTACTTGGAAACTGAACGTTGATACTCTCAAATCAATATTATTGGTCAGGTTCAATTATAGGCTATTTTAATTTTAATCTTTGGTAGGAGAATACATTATCTACTAAGTTGGCTTTGAAAATGGGTTAGAAAAAGTAATATAGGCATAGATATTTGTATGCTGTTAGAGGCATGTTCACGAGACTTAAATGCTCCTTGTTACATGTTCTTGTGAACACCGTCCAAGATGAGCTTAAAAGAATACTAGGTACAGCTAACTACAGTAGAGGAAACAACCCGTACATAAAGTTTCCTATAAATATAAACCATATCACGAGAAGAAAGTTAGATAAAGGCAAATATTTTAATAGAAAGATTAGAATGAAAGCACAGGTGAAGTTTTGCTGTTACAGACCGAAGTGACTACAGAGGTAAAAAATATGGAAGGAAAGAAATGGGGATGGCAATGGCCTGGCAGCGAGCCTGCTACCAATAAAAACAGTTGTCCTCAGCCCCTCTCTAGGGTAATGGAAAACAACAGAGGTGACTGTTTCCATCCCAACTCTTCCTGAATTTCTTTTTCACTTGAGGAGAGTTAACAACGTGAGGGCATTCGGTATAAATCACTAAAGCAACAGGGCTGCTCTCCCTGCCACTCCTGCAGAATGGGAAGAGGCCATCCACCCAAAACTCTGGATTCCTAGGTTTTGTGAAAGCTGGTCAGCCAGCTCTGTGCTGGATCCTTCTCTGCCTCGGTCACTGTCCTCCGGGACTTGAGAAGACAGGCCTGTGCTCCAAGCCACTGTCATTAGTTCAAACTAAGTTGTGAACTGCTAACAGTTTTGTTTGAAAGTTTATAAAAATGGTAACCACATTGCTAAATCTCCCTTGGGTATCTCAAACAAAATGTGGTTCAAATTTCATGTAGAAAAAAAAAAGGAAAAAAGAAAAAGAAGCTCAGGGTTCTTAAATAAACAAATAAAGATAGCTGGTGTAGTCAACAGTCCTGGTGTGACTACAGCTATGTCGTCTTGGTCTTCTGTTGCTTGCTGGGGCAGAGGTCTGGGAGAGCTCTTCAGCAAAGGGGCCTCCAACCGGTCCATCTGACTACTGCACCAGAGCAAGCTTCCATGCAGCCCCCACCCTGCCACCTGGCATGACTGTGGGCTGGGGGTGGGTGGAGAGGGCTATCGTCATTGTAGCCTGCCCTCTCCAACCCAAACACACACAGACAGGAGTTGCCTTCATTTCAGGGGAATAAGCAGAAGCCCCTCCTCAGAGGATGACTAGAAGCCCCACTTTGGTGACCTGGCCTCTGGGCCTACAAGCAAATAAGGGGTGCAAATGGACACTTGTAATAATTAAAAATCTCTGTAGTGATGCAGCTTATTGAACAAGCTATCGGGAATCTTGGCAGGGCCATGCTCATGGTTCTCATTATTGGGGGTTTATCTTTACATAAAGGTAGGCTGTTCATTGGTGTCTCTGACATTCAGAATACAAAGACTTTTTTCTTTAGGGTAGAAGAGACAGGTCCATTTTAATGTAGCAATCTATTTGAACAAAAATGCTTATTGTAAAGCCAGTGAGGCCAAACCCAAAGGTTTTCCTGTTTAAATTTTCCAGGGGGCAGTTTGTAAAGGCCATGGGACGTGTCCATTCTAGGGCCTCTAACTCAGTCCATTCCAGCGGCCAACATGCACTTCCACATCCCTACTTTGGCCCTTCACTGCCCACACTTCCTTTTTGCTCAACACTCAGAATGGTTGCTGTTACCTGCCAAATCAATGCTTCCAACTTTCCTAGAAAAAACCTGATTCAAGATTTAGGGAACAAACCCCTAAGGACTCTAGATCTTTAGGTACATAGGAGACTCATGCTTAGAGTAGATTTTGGAAAAATTAAAACACCTATCCTGTCACTTGTTTGGTTCCATGCCATTACCTGTGTGGCAGTCTCTAAAGGAGCAACAACAGCCTTCAGAATGGAGCTGCTTTGCTCAGGACTCAGGGTTTCCTGTTTGTCTTTCTAGCCAGCTCTTGCTGCCATTCTGAGCTGCTGCCTTCTCCATGGTCTCAGTGGGCTCCTCTTAAAGAGCCGTGACTCTGCTTATGTGGTGAGACTTCTAATCACCAGTTGCCTTTTAAAGACTCCTGGCCTAGGATCACAGAGTGCACAGGGATACGCAGCAGTTGAAGAAGGGCTTTCACAAACTCTAGATCTACCCACCCCTAGTCAGTTGGTCGGCCTAATTTTTACAGCACTTAGCATCCTAAGCCTAAACCACATACATTTGTCTGCTCCACTGGCACCTGCATGACCATCAGTAGAAGGCATTACATTGCTTTTTCCTTTAAGCTGTCCTTGCCAATCTGCTCTGCCTTGGCAGGGCTTGAAGGTAGAAGGCGAGGCTATTTTTGATGAGAGGGCTTAGCAACATTCCCTAAACAGAAAATATCTCTCCTATATACTAAAAGTATTATAGAATGCTTCCCCCCCCCCCCCCCAGTTACTTATTTATTCAAGTCTTTTTACTTAATGGGTGCTTCCTGGAGGTGGTGACTTAGTGTGGAGTTCACACTATTAAGTCTTCATTGTATAGTTAACTTTTATTTTTCTATGAGTAATTTCAAATAAAAGAGGAAATTTTGATTAATGCTTTTGGAGTTAAATGCAAAAATATAAAGCAGCAAGAACCAAGGGAAACCAGAATATTTCCTATATCTTCTACAAAATTTGAGAAATTTAAACAAATACTAATGCTTTTCTGCTCACATTAGAAAATCATACATTTTAATCTTTACTGGGAAGCAGATGAATACAATTAATAAAGTACAACTTAAGAAGTATTTTTATAATAGCCTAATAATTATGAGTCACCATGGGAGACATTAAAATATTGGCCCCATTTTTATCCCTTCCTACACCTATGCCTTGCTCTTACTCATGCATCTGCAGTGTGCAGACAAACTGGCTAGTGGCTGGCCAGTTTATGATGGTTTCAGCTGAGACGGCTCTCCTGTCAGTTTTTCATTATTCTGCAGGTTAGCCCAGACTTATTATAATTGCAGCAGGGCAGGACCCCAAGGCATGCATGGCCTTTGGAGGTCTAGTCTCAGCACTGGCATAATATCAGTTCTACTGCATTCTTTTGGCCAAAGCAAGTCACAAGGCCAGTCCAACTTTAAGGGGTGAAACTGCAAATTTTATAGAACACTTTTAAACTATAATTTAGTCCCTGATCCCAGAAAAAGGAGAAAGTTGGCTTTGCAATGTGTTATCTTTGGTAGCCAAGTAAAGAGCTAACAAATTCAGAGAACCCACAGTGTCCTTGGGTTCGTTCTTTCAGTCAAACACCAAATAGCTACTGAATGCAAAGCATTGTGGGAGATGCAGAATGGAATCCAGCACAATCCTTACCCTTGAGGAATTGTCAGTTTCTTAGAAGAATTAGAAAAACATCAAAACTGTAAAAAGTATAGAATGTGAAAAGTGTCACAAGAGCGATAACGTGCTGAGCTGATTCAAAGGAAAAGTAGAACTCCCGTCTGTGGAGAATCAGAAATCACATTTACAACACGGGTCCAATTTCTTCTGCAAGCATCCTATGCATAGAGGAGCCTTTTAAGGTAACTTCTGCTTCTCTTTCCTTATTTTCCCCTTTCCAAGGAGTTTATTTATCCTCTCACTGCCCCAATCCCTCCTGTCATGGAGTAGATCAGATGGCACACGAGTTACTTTGAAGGGCATATTTATTTTCACGGCCATCAAGAATTCCAGCGGAAGCCCTGTACTGAAAGCAAGGCTGAGTCATAACTGTTCTTCAGCTGCTCCCCCTCTGCCTTTTCTTGCTTCTTCTCACCTGATCCCCCTTAGCTAAGGCCACGCTTACCCAGCTGCACGGCAGGATAGCTCCTCCCTGGCGAGTAGCAAAGCTTTTGCTTTCAGAAAAGCATCTGGTCCAGGTCTGTGCCCAGTCAATGTACCACCTCTTCTTGTGGGCAATGAGGAGCTGCCGTTTCAGCTGTAGCATTAATTGTGCCTTGGTAAAGGAGTGTAGGACATTAGTTGTGCCTCGATGGTGAGGAAGAAAAAACATCTCCTTCCCCAGTCTGCATAAAGCTGTCTCGTTCAGTAGCTGGTAATCGATGCTCAGGAGAAGCTGAGGCACGTGTTTGCTTTTCGCCACAGACGAATGAGAATTCCATTTGCACCTCACAACTCCTGAGACCCCCAAGTACGAAGTGGCCAAGAGACCCCAAAGTCTGATTGGCTCCCACCCTACATGCAAGTGAGATGCCAGTCACCCCCACTTCCTTCTCTGCTCTCCATTACCTGGGCTAAAGGACTGACTCCTGACACGTCAGGAAGCTAAGCCTCCTCAGACCACTCCCCCAGGACGGAAGTCAGGAAAGGGAGACCCTCTTCACTAACTGCCTAGAATTCCCTCCAGAGGACACCAGGAAACCTTCACAGCACTGCTCCACTGAACCTGCAGCAAGGCCATCGCTCACCTCCCCAGGCCCCAGACTCCACCCGAGGTTTCAGTGACTCGTCCTCACCGCCTCTATTCTCACTCAGCAGCAAAAATGCAGGCACCTCTAACCAATAACGCTCTCATCTATTGCAGTTTCATTCCCAGGCCACTCTGCTCTCCCTTAGATTCTCCTCTCCCTCTCTGACTTCCCTTCGAATCCTTCCCATGGCGCTCTCTGAATCTCTTTTAAGACGTAGACAGCCCGCCCGGGCGTGGCTCAGCGGTTGAGCTTGGACCTAGGATCCAGGGGATCGCAGTTTGATTCCCAGTCAGGGCACATGCCTGGGTTGTGGGCTCGATCAATGACTCTCTCATCATTGATGTTTCTATCTCTCTCTCTCCCTCTCCCTTCCTCTCTCTGAAATCAATAAAGATATACTAAAAAAAAAAAAAAAAGACATGGACAGTGCCAAAGCACAGCTTCGTAGTCAGGCAGGTCTGGGCTCAATGATTCTAATGTGGACTTCTCGTGTGACGCTAAATGATGCACGCAGCCCTCTGTGCCTTATGCCCTCATCTGTAAAATCAATAATTAGTCTGTGAGGATTAAATGTATAAAACTGTCAAGTACAGTGACTGGCTCATCCTAGGTACTTCATAAATGACAGATACTGCTGCTATTGGAATCTCTCCATGTGCTTACCCTTCTCACAGACTCTTCTTCCCTCCTCTTGTTCCACCTCTTGTCCAACCCTTCCTCCAGCACATGCAACATCTCAGCCTCTCGAGAGAAGACTGCTCACGCTCCACAGCCCAAGCACCACGCCTGGGGCAGCACCACTCTCCAGGCCCCGCAGTGCTGCTTCCAGGCTATTCCTTTCCACTTCCATACCAGAACCCCTCCTCTCTTGAGGCTCATACCATCAGCTCATGCCACGCTTATCCAGACCCCAGTTCTGCCTACCGACCTCTCATCATTCCACCTACTTAATAAGGACTGGCAGCTAAGGCAACCTTTTCCCTCCTAATTCCCTCTCCACTGTGGGTAAACTTCTTGACCATGGATGATCTTTACAATAATGAGACGTCGGAGTTCCTTTACTCTCAAACCCTTTGCACTCCACCTCAGCGATCCGGTTTCCCGGCTCTGCCTGGAGCGTTCTGCTCCTGCCCCCCCGCATCGCCTGCCTGTACTTAGTGCTCCACAAGGCTGTCTCTCCCTGGTGAACCTCCGCGCCGCGGGGTACCAAGTCTATTTGATTTTTCCTTACTCCTAGGACAGAGTCTGGTACCAGTGGGTGCCTAATAAATACTCATGGATGAATAACATGGTACATTTGTACTTTTTTAGTTTACCATATGCTTCTCTCTATATTATCCTATTTGATTATTGCTTTAGGTAAGCAGAAACAGTATTACAATGCGCCTGTGTAGATATGGAATTAAG
Organism: Miniopterus natalensis; assembly: GCF_054644295.1. Lineage (NCBI taxonomy): Eukaryota > Metazoa > Chordata > Mammalia > Chiroptera > Miniopteridae > Miniopterus > Miniopterus natalensis. The sequence goes on from NC_142086.1 coordinate 27,753,507, forward strand.
GCTCAGAAAAATCAAGTTATTTACAAGGTTACATGGTAAGTCTATGAGAACCACCTGTATACTGTATCACCTAAAGGCCAGCTGGGGTTTTCCCTACCATCCCAGCTACAAGAACAGCCCTCTTCTTCCTGTACCTTCCTTACCCTTATATACTTGTTTTTTGTGAAAATGAAAATTTGGAAGGATGATAGCTCATTCATCTCATGCACATGCGAACAGTTCTGAGAGGATTATGCATCTCTGTGCTCCCGAGGGTCTCCTGCCATCAGGCTGTACATTAAACTCTCAGGACCTTCTTAACAGAATTATGCAATGTTATATTTCATTGCCCCCAGTGTGAATACTAACATGATAAATGTTCAGCCTGCTATCCACATTAAGTAGATTTTAAAACTGGAAAGTGCAAAAACCCAATCTTTCATCCTCTGATTAATTCAATCCCAGATTTGAGCTTTCTGATAAAGCACACAAAATGACAATCCAAAACTCCTCTTGGGTTACCAATGAAAAACGATCATTGACAAAAATATGAAAACTCCCTTTTAATACATAAAAAAGAGTTCTGTAATTGGCAAAGCAAAAACTGCCCACTGAACCAGTCTACGCCACATCCCATACATGGCTGAGTCCTAAATTCTTAACTGGAACCTGATTTACAGTCCCAAACTGCAGGGTATCTTGTTTTAGGAGTGAGTGAAAAACCTTTCTTATCTAAGTGAGGCATTTGTAATCTTTAAAATATTTTCCTAAAGGAAGCCATTTTAAAAAAGGGGGAGTGGATTATAGCTAATGGCTTCTTCTTTTTTTTAAATCCAAAATATGTTTATTGGGATGGTTGCCCACCCATCTTGATTTGAGGTGCTTTTAGTGCTCCCGTCTCAAGGAGCAGCCTTCTGTCAGACTTGCTTTTTCTCCTGTAGGCTGAGAGGACAGTGGAGCACCCAACACAAACTACCCTTTGTGCTCGGCTAAAGTTGGTGGTGATTTTGTAGCATCCTGGGCATTTCACAGCCAGGAAGTAGGAATTGGGGCTCTGCACCAGGTTCCTCTTCTCTTCTGAGGGGGATGAAGGGGATCCTTAGCGAGAGGGATGTTGCCATGGGGAGGTCATCACTGCCTGAAAGGCGCTGGTGGTTTCTTTTAATGTCATGTTGCCGCCCCTGTATGTGGCAATGACTTTTGTGAAATTCAACATTCTTTAGGAAGGTACTGTTGTGCTAGACTCTAAGGGATACAAAATGTTCAGGTTATAGGGACTTACACTGCAGTAGTGAGGAGAAATATGCATAAAAATGTCTACACTACAAACAAGTTTCCTTGGCAAGTACTGATATCAATTGGCAGCAGGAACCAAAGTTCAATTATTATTAACAAAAATAAATGACAATAATAGCTAACATCTAAGTGCTTGCTATATGCCAAGAACTCTGCTGAATACTTTAATACAGCAACCTATTTAATTCTAAGAATGTCATGAAGTAGGTATTATAATCACCATGTTACAGATGAGGAACCTTAGCCTGAGAGATCCAGTGACTTGCCTAAAGTAAAAAAGCTGGTTAAATGGTAGAACTGGGACTCAAATACAGAAGTTTTTGACCCTAAAACACAGGGCTTGTTCTATTCCATCTCATTATCTCCTACTGAAGCACCTCACCCCCAACACAAATATTACTTCACTTTTCTTACCTATTGTGACTCTTACCTATTGCCAACTGCTGAGGGACACACAGGTGGGCTTTCAGTTGACTTGTGCTGCTAACAGCACAGAAGAGGCCAATGGTTTAGCAATAACAAATTACAGCATAGCCAAGAGTCAAAGTAGTCTTGTTGCTATTTTGATTTTACTAGATTTTTCAAACAGCAATGTAGCATGTACCATCACTGGGCCTAGCTAAACACTCAAAATTATTATTACTTGACAAGATATGCCATTGCTGATAACATTTGAAAAACCAACCAATTAACTGTAGAGGTTTCTACTGAGTAAAAATATTACACGAAGCTATTTAAAAATTCAAGAAGGCCACTGCAATTTAGACAGTAGCAAATGTATATTTTGTTGGAATGGAGGCCCAATCCTGGGTTGAGAAAAAATTTAAAACCAAGTAATAATCTTTGTGACATTAGCTGAATAACCAAGAATACTCAAATCCAGAACTAATTATTACAGACAATTAAAAAATGATGTGAAAAATAACGATTTGGAAAATGTTTAGGATATGCATGTTCATAAAAAAGTGGGTTTGAAACAGAGTGTGATCCTACTTTTACATGTAAATCCAATAAAACATGTATAGTCCTAATAATCTAAAAACTATAAAATGCCAATGAAAGTCATCAAATATTTAAACAAATGGAGAGACATACTATGTTCCTAGATTGAAACACAACATAGCAAATATGTCTGTTTGACCCAAATTGATATACAGGTTTAATGCAATTCCAACAAAAATTACAGCAATTTTTTTTGGTAGATAGAGGCAAGATAATTCTAAGATTTATATGGGAAGACAAAGGAACTAAAATAGCTAAAACAATGCTGAAAAATAAGGAAAAAGTGGGATGAAGCAATACCTAATTTCAAGATTTATACAGGCACACTAATCAAGACTGTGCATATTGGTGGGGGGAATAGGCACCTAGATCAAAGGAACAGAGCAGAGAACTCAGAATTAGACTCACGCAAATATGCCTAACTGATTTTTTAAAAAGGTGCAAACGCAACTCAACTTAAAAAAAAAAAAAGGTAAGCCTTTTCAACAAATGGTGTTGGAGCAATTAGACATTCAGAGGAAAAAAGTGAACTACAATCTAAGTCTACCGCCTTACACAAAAAAGTAACTAAAAATAGATCATGGACTTAAATGTAAAATATAAAACTATAAAATGCTTAGGAAAAAAGTAAGAGAGATCTAAGGTAAAGAGTGCTAAATTTGACATTAAAAGTACAATCCATAAAAGGAAAAATAAATTTGATTTAACCAAAATGTCAAAGTTTTTGCTCTGCAAAAGACCTTTTTAAGAGGATGAAAAGAGAGTCTTGAGATCTTTATTATTTATAAACCACATATGACAAAAGACATCCATCGAGAATATATAAAGAACCCTCAAGATTTAACAGTAAAAGACAAACAATCCAATTAGAAAATGGGCAAACGACATTCACAGACATTTCACATCATCAGCCATTAGGGAAATGCAAAATCAAAATCAAAATGAGATATTACTACACACTCATCAGAATGGCTAAAATTAAAAAATAATGACAATACCAACTGCTGGTGAGGATTTGAAGAAACTAGATTACTCACACATTGCTGGTGGGAATGTAAATTTGTACAGTCACTTTAGAAAACAATTTGGTAGTTTCTTAAAAAAAATAAAATATGACCCAGCAACTGCAGTTCTGGGCATTTATCCTAGAAAAATGAAAACTTACGTTCACACAACAACCTGTACACAAAAGTTTATAGCAGCTTTATTTTAATGGCCCCAAACTGGAAACAACCTAGATGTTCTTTAATGGTCAATGATATGGTTATACCCATATTGTAGATTATTGCTCAGCAAATAAAAAGAACAAACTATTGATATACATAACAACCTAGATGAAGCTACAGAGAATTATTCTGAGTGGAAAAAGTTAATCCCAAAGCTTATATATTATATGACTCCATTTACAGAAATGAACAGAATAGTGGTTGCTAGGGTTTAATGAGATGGTGGAAGTGTGAGGGAAATGGTTGTGCCATAAAAGGTCATCATCCTTAGGGCAACAGACATGTTCTGTATCTTGACTGCACCAATATTTATATGCTGGTTCTGATACTGTACTATAGGTTTACAATATATTACCACTAGGGGAAACTGAGTAAAGGATACATGGGTTCTCTCCATATGATTTCTTATAATTGCATGCAACTACAAGTATCTCAAAGTAAAATATTCAATTAAAAATATCAAAACTATATGGTTTGGTTTTTCTATAAGGAAAAGAGTATGGAGATAAGCATCAATCTTTACCCCTGGATGGTAGTGAATCAGAGACTTTTATTTTCTTCTTTTGGATTATCTAACTTTTCCTACAATGAACGTGCATTGTTTTGGTAATTAAAAAGTTAAGAAAGACATTGGCTATAAGAACAGACCTAAGTTCTAATGATGTAAGCAGTCCGACTCAGAATAGTTAATAATATGTTAGGCCAGTCCCTGTCTTGATATTGAGATTTTAAGGGGTACAGTGGCCAGTGCATAGAATGTTTGAAATGAATAGTCCTTTCCTTTTTAAACTTCACATTTCAATTTTTCCCCCACTCTGCATTCTATTTCTTCAGTTATCCAGTAATTATTAATCTCTCTAGGTACTTATGAAATCACAGATTCCCAATTTATGGGCCCTTAGCAGCTGGTTAGATCCATTCATTGAGAAAGTTATGTGTATCCAGGAGAACAGCACATTTATAGATAGCCAAACTAAATGGAATCTGGCCAGAAAGTTCCATAAATTATACTTGGAATGAGTTTGTCTCATGAGAAGAATGGAACTGTGATTCAACTACTGAGGTAACTGATTTTTCTGATACTTAGTCACTTAATTTTAAAAAATGCTGAATGTGGGCAGAGGAGTTCTGAGAACAAGGTAGGAACTCGAAATACGTATGCAGAATTCCTTCCGAAGGGGAGCCTAAAAATAATAGTAATAACAACTTACTTTTGCTCAGTACTTATTAGATATCAGGAATTGTTCTAAGAGCTTAACATGTATTGACTCACTTAATCATCATAACTAGTAGTCTTCACCCTGGGATATGTGTAGTGGGTATAGCAAATATTTTGCAAGATGTGCACATGCAAGGGTATTTTAAGGAAATTAGTCTCCAGCCCTTTTAACTTTCTTCTATACTTTACTTTCTCCGTGCCTAAGAACTCACCTGCATTCATATCAACCCTTTCACTTTAGTAAAAGGCAAACTCCTCATCCAAGACTAGTCTTATTATAGTTCACTGTCTTGATGTACACAAATTTCCTGGAATCCAACACATTATTATTAGAAATACTACTAGTTTTATAATCAGTGTTGAGATGTTCTGAATTCTTAACAACAGTTGGAGCGAAACATGTTAAGGGTGTTTTACATGTGTATATCTTCTGGGGATGCTAAATTACTCAAAACACATACCTAAAACATATGGGTAACTTTTTTCATGACTTATTCCCAATTCCCTTTGAGCTATTCAACAGGGTAGGTAAAACTTATTTTTCAAATCATGTTGACTATTTCAGCCACAGCCAATTCTCATCTTATTTCACATTATGTAATATTTACTCCTTTCTACTTCTTATTATAAAAAATAAACTAGAGCCTACGATGAAAAGTTTTCGATTTCAACTTAAAACTGCGTGAGGAAGTATACAGTTTTTCTAAATTACTTTGGGAATACATTTTTGAAGACCACTGCTCCTAATAACCCTATGAGGTAGACATTAATATCTTCATCTCCATTTTACAGATGTTGCACTAATGAGGCTCAGAGAGGTTATGCAACTTGCCCTAAACCACACAGCTGTTAAAGGTCAGAATTAAGATTCTAACCTGAGGAATCTGGCCTCAGACCCTGCGATTTTGAGCAACCCCCCAAATATACTATATTGTCTTCTGAATTTCAACCTAGGCCTGCCATGAAATCAGAACAATGTATACCTCTTATTCATAAGAGATACTGAACAAATAATTCTATCTTAAGGAAATATTGGAAAATGTCTACAAAGATGAGGTTAGCTTGATTCTGGTAGAAAATGGTTAGTTTTCCAATATTATTTTTATTATCTTTCAGAGATGGCAGAAACAGGAATTTGGGATGCTCGAGTGGGTCCAAATACTAAGATTATCTGGAAAATTGAGGAGCCAGTATGTTTTTTAAACACAAGTCAAGCACTTAAGTCAGGACAAGTTTGTATTTTTAGTGACAGAATAACTTATGATGCTTATTACTTGGGAATATGGTAGAAGCCTTGTACTGCTAAGTATCTTTAAAACTGACTGCTCCTTCCTTATGACATAATTTCCCACACTGTGTTTCTTCCCTTGCATAACAAGAGGTCTTCCTACTCAAGCACCACAAAGTTCTTTTATTAAAGCATTTTGTTTTGGGGGACAAGCACACGTGGACACACACACACCCCTAAAGGTAGAGTAGGGTTACAAGAATGACATTTTCTAAATGACCTGTGTTAAAATTACCTATAAGTCTAAATTGCTTTGCAAATGTTTAACCTCTACACTAATTTCAAGTGTTCTTAAAATATACTTTAGACCACATGGGATGGAAGGAAGCAGCAAGCTCTGGGGAGGACTAGAGACACGTGCCTGGGGGAGCCTGGCCTGTCGTCACCGGCACACCCGCAAACGCTCCTCACAGTGATGGCGAGAGTTTGCGCAGTTCCTCTGGAGAAGTTCTCCTTCCCATTCAGGTGGGCTCATTATGTAGATCCTGTTCTTGCCTTTGATGAAACTCATGCTTAGAGTGGGCCAGGAAAGGGAAATGCTTGAGAGAAAATGACTGACTGCAACCCCAGGATGGTCTGCATGGCTTGAGAAGACAGGCTGGGATTGCAGAGAAAGAGCCCAGGAGGGGGGTCCTGGAGCAGCTTTACAACCTACCATCCTGAAGGCCCTGGGAAGTCACACATCTTTATGGCCTGTCTTGCTCTGAAAGTCTATGACTCAGAAAATCTGAGGAGGAACTGCTTTAGAAATTTATTAGAAAATGTTACACGGTAGAGAAATGAGCTCTTCCCTGAAACACCACGATCAGCATGACTGAATCTCATGCTTGCATTCTCAGCTGCGCTTTTCCAAAAGGTGTTTTCAATTATTTTCAGTGAGCTAATATTCCCTTGACTATCTTAAAAACTTAGAAGAGCAGGACAATTAAATTCGAATCTTGAAGAAAACAATAGCAAACAGCTGCCAAGCGGGCCCAGGGAACAGGCGCTTGGGGCTTTTACCAGCAGTGGTGCTCACAGGGGGCTCCAGAGTCCAGGGAGCCACTGTCCTGGTCTGAACTGGGGCACCCACAGGACAGAACAGTGAAGTCAAGAGCTTTGAGCAATGTGACTAAGGCGTCCTGTGGCTCCAGGTGCCGCTGACCCTACGAGGAGAACTGGCTGGTGTCACAGGAGACGGGTGCGTAGTGCTCCCCCTCCTCCAGCTCTGTTTGGAACTAACAGAACTTAGAGATCGTCTCACTCAACCCCTACATTTCAGCTGAGGAAACAAAAAACGAGACAAGCTAACTAGCTCCAGGTCAGCAAACCAGCTAGTTAGTAGGTAGCAAAATGCAGACTAGAACCCAGCTGGTTCTACTTCACATGCTACTTAAAAAGCCTGTCCCAATCTCCCTCGGTTACGTACTGGGTGTCTTCCAGATTACTAAGGAACAATGACTTATCACCTCATACAGATGCTTAATAAAATTGTTATTTATAGTACACTACTCCTGTAGGGAAGTATCTTTCCCCTCAAAGGTAAGATAAAAAAATGACTTGTTCAAAGAATACCATATAAAGAACCATAATGAAGAATGCTTAATTCCACTCTGTTAAACTAAAGCATGATTATTATTATTTTTTTAATATATCTTTATTGATTTCAGAGAGAGGAAGGGAGAGGAGAGAGAGAGAAACATCAATGATGAGAGAGTCATTGATCGGCTGCCTCCTGCACGCCCCCCACTGGGGATCGAGCCTGCAACCTGGGCATGTGCCCTGACCGGGAATCAAACCATGATCTCCTGGATCCTAGGTCAATGCTCAACCACTGAGCCATGCCCGGCCGGGCAAGCATGATTATTTTTAAAATGTTTCCTGCTTCATATGCTTTTTGCTTGACATAAGTTTCTGATCTATAGGTGAGTGCAGAAAAAAAATCTTCATATCTCCATCTCTATCTCCTCTTTAAGGCTTTTAATTAAATTTGTTCCAACAGTTTTGAAAATGTAACCTTTTTCCCCCAGCAATTTATTATTATTATTGCATAAAATATTTATTTTCCACAAATGTTAATATTTTGGGTATATTTAGGGAATGATTTAGGTTTCAGAAATTCATTTTGAAACCAGAAAGGAATCTGCTTGTGTATGAGCTATGCCTTGATATATTTTCTTTGATAATAAGAATTTTCTCCATTGCATCACTTTTAATTTGGGGGGTAAGCATCATTCCATAATGAGATGTGCTCATTCTATAATGTCTAAAGGCGATATGGAAACTGTATTAGTTTCAAATATAAACTATTTTTTAAAATATCAAATCCAGCTTTTGATTTAGTTGAGATATTCAGGGAACACATATATTGAGAAATTCTCTTCTTTATTGCCTCCTCCCTCCCAACAAGCTCTCAAATTTAACTTTAAAAACCTATAGAGCCCTGGCCAAGTGGCTCAGTTGGTTAGAGCGTCATCCTAAGGTTGTGGGTTTGATCCCAGGTGAGGGCACATACAAATCTCAACCAATGGATGCATGAATGAGTGGAACAACAAGTCGATGTTTTTCCCTCTCTCTTTCTCTTCCTTTCACATTCTCTCTAAAAAAAACACCAACACACAGAAAGGTATGATAGCAAAACTTATAAAAGAAAACACTGATACACTGGACTTCATCAAAATTAATAACTTCTCTTCTGTGAAAGAGATTGTTAAGAAAAGAAAAAGGCAAGACACGGATCGGGGAAAAATCTTTGCAAATCATATATCTGAAAAAGACTTCTATTCAGAATAAATAAATCTCAAAACTCAGTAAGACAAATAAGCAACTTAAAAAACAGGCAAAAGATTTGAATAGATGTTTCACTGAAAAACACACATGGATAAGTTCTTGAAAAGATGCTCTGCATCATTAGTCATTAGGGAAATGCAAATTAAAGCCATAAGGAGAGAAGAGTGGCTAAAAAACAAAAGAAAAAATACAAAACCAACTAACCAAACAAAACAACACTGACAACACCAAGTGCTGGTGAGGACTGAGAGCAACTGGAATTCTCATACACTGCCTATGGCTGTAGTACAGCTACTTCGGAAAACAGTTTGGCAGTTCTTTATAGAGTGTTAAACATACATTTACAGTAAAACACAGTAATCTCACTTCTAGAGAAATACCCTAGAGAAACAAAATGTCACATTCACTTAAAAACCTGTCCATGAACATTTATACTGGTTTTATTCATAACTGCACCGATCAGGAAACAACCAAAACATCCTCCAACTGGTGAGTGGGTAAGTAAACTGTGGTACATCTATATGATGGAATACTACACAGCACCAAAAGGCAACAAACTTGGTACACACAACAACTTGGATGCCTCCCGCGTACATTAAGCAAAAGAAACAAAATTTAAAATGCTATGATTCTATTTATATGACGTTCAGGAAAAAGTGAAATTAGAGAAGAAACCCAAGTGGCTGCCGAGGGTGGAGAGTGGGGGGAGGTGTCGACTTAAAAAGCCAGTGTGAGGGAATTTTTAAGGATGATGGAGGTGTTCTGTGTTTTGATTGTGGTGGTGGTTACATCACTGAATGCATTTGTCTAAATCACAGAACTATACACAAAAAGTGAATTTTAATGTATGTAAATTTTTAAAAAGTGAAAAAAATGTGTTAGCCATTGTTCCCAACTCTCCAGTGATTTTTATTAGAGTTTTAAGAGGTTCCACATTAAATGGTTGTAATAATCCATAGAAATAGACATCATATTTGGACTTTGGCCCGGCGGGTAATAAATTTTACAAAATTTTAATTATTTAAAAATTTAAAAGTATTAAGTGTGTCATTAGGGGTCAGGTACTGCTATAAGTGATAAAAATACAGGTAAGAGTAGATCTTGCTTTGGGCCCTAAACAGTGTTAGAGACATAAGGGGCTGTACAAATGGGGAAGCTGATTTCTCAGTAGCAGCACTTGAAAAGACATAATCAGTGATGCTGATGTCCAAATAGACACAACTAACTTTGTGGCTTTTCTGTCCCTCTCATCTGTGGTGCTGACAATGGCTCCAAATTGTTCTGCTAATCAGTTAACCAGGTTGACTGCTCGAGACTAACTAAAATGAAGCAGAGGGCAGAGGGAAGGGGGGCAAAGGAGGATAACATGGGAACATCTGTAACAGATAAACAATAAGGTTAAACAATAAAAACATTTATTTATATTTAAAATAAATAAGTAAACAAAATGAAGCAGGCTGTGGCAGGTCAAAGTTTTCTCACCACTGCCAGTGAGAAAAATGTAACTATGCTATGTGCTTTATGAGGGTTTGCTACAGAAAGGTACACATTTATTTCATTAAAAGTTATTTTATTACTGGAGGGAAACCAAATGTCCAGTGTAGCTCTCTAACATGAATCATATTTTATCCAAATGCAGGTGTACTTTTGAGCTAGAGCAGCCATTTCATTCACTCGTCCAATGACTACATTCATGGCACTCTACATTAAACTGCAGTGACCTTGTTTCCCAAGAATCACTAATGGGGAGCTAAGTTAGCCGTTAAAATCCAACATGGGGGTACGTTACTTTTCACACACACACAAAAAGTAACAACCTCTGTTCCTGCTAGTGGAGGTCTCCAGAGAAACACTGAATGAATAAAAGACATATGTACTTTCTTCTATTTGGCCACTTAGGAAGGGGGGTCACCAACGTGTATAGCTCTGATTTTTAGGTGACAGACAAAAATGACAGAACACTTAGGTGGCTGAAGAATACTTGAGAAACATTTCAGTTGTAAGAAAGTACTTAGTGTCCTCATGAGAGCTGGAAAGCCTATAATTGGGAATGTTATTTGCCCTTATCTTAGGGCTGTGCTGACATGCAGGATGGAAGAAGACCATAGAGGGGTTTTGGTGATGAGAGAAAGGAATAGGAACATTTTTGCTTCTGAGACAAAAGGGAAAATAAAATTTGGATTGACATTCAGTTTTGAGAAATTACAAGTGCTTAGAAAAGAACATATCCCCAAATGGGCAACAAACGTATAAAATGACTGCCATATAGTAAAACCCAGTCATTTTCCCATGAAAGGAGAGATATAGTAAGACATGAATTTTTAAAGGAGGGAAGACACAAAAACACCAGCTGTCTTGGTGTGAAATACTCTCATTAATTTATGGTAACATCACATACTACAATAAACTGTCCAAAACAGCAATATTTTCTTCAGAGACACAGCTATCCACTCTGCCTGCACAGCAGAGTCACCTTGAACACTTAAAAAATAATTCCATCCCCAGTGATTGTAATTCCACTGATCAGGGTTGTGGGCAGGCAGCAATAGTTTTAAAAGTTCCTCTTGTGTCCTATTGAGTAGCCTGGGCTATAAACTACTGCTTTAGGAGATATGATTTGGTTAAGAGGATCAGCTGAGACCTTCAACCATACAAACATATTTGAAAGTGTGTCATAATTCAACACATTTGACAGAAAAATGTGAAGCCAAAGAGATGAACCAGGAATTAATTTCTACACTATGAAATAATTTTCTTGATTCATTTTTTAAATAGTGGCTACTTTATAATTCACTCACTTGATGCTAAGCTGGGGTTAACTGGGACAGGTATTTTAGCAGCTGTTTTTCACCTAGGATAGCAGAAGAAAAGGTATAGCGCCTCCTAGATAATATGAGCCAACTGAAAACTATGATTTGATTTATAAATATTCTGTTTGCATCTGACATTTTAGGAACCCACCTAAGTGGAAAAAGTGAGGTCCACCTGTATATGCATGTGCTTGTGCTTGTATATAAGTAATGATTTCTCTGACATAATTTTTATGGTCAAATCCCTTGGATATATAGAATAAAACCATAGCAGTTCCTGTTTATAAAGCTCCCCCGAATGAACGCAGTCACCACAAGGTTCTTATCTCCAACAATATCATATTGTCTTCCGGTTTTTAGTGGATGCTCCCTTTAAACAAATCTTTGAATAGCTTTAATAATTCTCTTTAAAATTTTCTATGCATTTGGAAGTGAACCCAAAATGTGAATTTACTAGCAGCCTTGATCAGAATTCATATTAGGGCCAAATTAACCAGTTAGGTTAACTGGAGCTTATAAATACTTACATACTTCTATAAATGTGGTATATAAAAAAAACACTTCTTCCCTATGGGATAGTAAAAAATACAACATGGGAGACTAACAGGGCCTTTGAAAATGAGCCACTCAAAAGGTTGACATTAAACTATACATATGCATGAAAAAACAATATGGAACCTTTGGTTAGCTGGGGTGCACATGCACTAGAAGCCCAGACATGCAGCAAGTGAGGTGGATCTAACCCTCCACTTTCCCTTGAAAACTGAGCACCCTTCTGCTGGTGTGAAGGTAGCAGGGTAACTAGAGTCTGAATGTAAGCGTTAGTATTATTTTATGAAAGGAAGAAATAACACAAGTGACCGATCACTTAGTGAAATGTTCTTTGTAAATTAGTTGTCAATTTCAGGACACAATTTTTACTATGATAAAGCAAACTTAACTTTAGTTTAAAAGCTACTGAAGAATAGCTATGGCAAGAGTCAAAGAAATAGTCATGTTTAAAATATTTTTATAAAGTTGAAAATAGAGCTCGGTAAAGACGAATTATTCTAGTACCTTTTTTAATGTGACAGTAAATGTAGACCTCATATTATAAAGGAGATAAGGAAATATGCTTTTGAGCAAATAATATTTTCTTAGTAAAAATCATCTGCTTTTTATGGCATCAGAGACAGCAACAATCAATTCAGGCAGAAAAAAATATCACAATGACTATCATAGTTTAAAACAATGGTTCTCATATTTTGTTGTATATCAGAATCACCTGGAGAGCTTGTTGAAGCCCTGAAGTGTACATTTCTAACAAGTTCCCAGGCGTTGCTAATGCTGCTGTTCCAGGCAACAGACTTTGAGAACTGCTCATCTAAAATAAGCCTTTGGCAATTAACTAGTTGGTAAAGATTAAAAAAAAAAAGAAGTTGCTATAGGTTCAACTACTTCTGAGATTCACTAAAAATCCTTTCTTTGAATAATTTTCTAGACAACTTTGACCCTGTCAGGTACTGCTGACAACATATCTTACCGTGAACAATAAAACCACGACAGTTTTTAGAGTTTTAAACTACTGCTAAAGAATTGTAATTCCATAAATATAGGCAGTCAAACACACACATTCTAAGTTACTAGATTAAACTTGAACTTTTCTAAACATTAAATAAAATCACAAGGGCAAGAGTTCTTCATTTGTTCTTATTTCAAAACCACAGGCAAGCTAATTCTACAGACTGTAAGACGTACAATAGTCCATTCTCACAAAAAAATCCCCAAGGGTGAATTACATCTCTTCAAACTAGGTGGCATCTGAAATCGACAAGAGCAAGTCTTTGACTATCATGCTGAGAAGCATATTTTGTGACATTTATGGACCTCACAGAAACAGAAACATGTAACAATAAATTTAGGCAAGGGTATAAAAAATGGGCATGGCATGTTTGTATGGTGTCTATAAAATTCCCTACAGAAAAGTTGTTGGAGCTTGACTGTAAGGAAAAAGTGGCTACCCAGGAGGACTGTTTTCCAGATCTGCATTCTTCTGACCAGAAACAGGGGTGCCACGCTGCTAAGGGCCTTCATAGCTGGCTCACGCCTCACCCAGACAGTACAACCATCTTCTCTCCAAGGCATTTCTGGAAATGAATAATGTCTAACTGATTGAAAAGGGTAAAAACCATTAACTGATTAGCATCCTTCAGCTATAAATTTAATGGATGAAGTTCTCATCTGTAATGATAAAGAATTTTTTCTCCCTAATAGTATAGAAGAGTTCCTTTAAGTTTTTGCTATATTGTATTCATAAATTCTTGCCTATGAGTTATAAGTACTAAGTAGTAATTTATTTATTTTTATTTTTAATTCTCACCTAAGGATATGTTTATGGATTTTAGAGAGGAAGGGGGAGAGAGAGAGAGAAAGAAACTTCAACGTGAGAGTTGTATCGATTGGTTGCCTCCCGTACACGTCCTGACCAAGGATTAAACCCACAACTTTCTGGTGTACAGGACGACACTCCAACCAACCGAGTCATCTGGCCAGGGCAGTAGTAGTATTCACTTTTTACATGTGCAGTTTCAGTATGTTAAACAGAATAGATTCTATTCTATGCACTATATTTTATTCTGTCATTACTGGACTCATTAGTTGAACGATAATGTTCTTGGCTTGTTATAAAAATGTAATGAGGAATCAAGAGGTTCCTGTATTTTGGAACTCTCCATTCTAAAGATCCAGTGGAACTTAAATATCTAGAAGCATGCCATCTTTGTGTAATTATACTTTCTGAATATTATGTAGTAGTTTTTCAAAGATGGAGAGGGAATATTATAAGATACTGACACAGTTCTTTTTTCAGACAGCCTTACATCTAAATAGGCCATGCCCCACACTCTAAAATGGTAGTTTTCAAACTGAGGCAAGTTTGTCCCTGGGGGACATTTGGGAATGTTTGAAGACATTTTTAATTGTCACAATGGGAGGGTGCTACTCATATCTGGTACGTAGAGGCCGGGGATGCTGCTAAACATCCTACAATGCACAGGACAGCCCCCCACATCTAAGCTCTACCCAGCACAAAATGTCAATTGTGCTGCTGCTGCAAAACCCTGCTCTGAAAACAACCAGAAGATAGTAATAATAAAAAGACATGATGTGGATGGTAAGAGCCAGCTTGACCATCCTGGTAAACTTCTATTTTCCTGTGTTACTGTTTATAAAAAGTTCGCTTTCTAGAGAACTTTCTGTGACACTCACATTAATAAAATCAAACTACAGTGTCATGTAGGCCTCAAGAATGCAAAAATTAGGGTGCAGAGGCCAAGCTACAAGAAGATCTCAGTCCCAAACCAAAGAATCTTCATAAGTTGTTAACCCCTAAGCTACTTACAGGGAGATCTTTCTGCACAAATATACATGGAAGATAAGGGGTACTGAGTACAATCAGACTCTTTAAGAGGCTGGCACTGAGAGAGAAGAGTAAAGTATGCCCAAGAGAATGACACTGGGCTTTCAAAGAACATTGATAAGTTTCCAGGGACATATATTAACCATCAGTATATCTGCTGGGTAATGATAAATGGTATATAACCTTTTACATGGAAGGTGATCCACTATTCTCCATTTTCATTGCTGACAAAAGAAAGTCTTCTTTAATTGCATCATTGTGGATTAAGATTAGATAGAAGACAGGGATTGTGAAAAATGTCAGGCTATCAATTGTACTAAAACATCTTGAAAATGTTGAGACCAGAAAAAAGACTCTTGGGGGGCCCGAGAGAGAGGATTATAGACGATGGAAGGGGTTTGAGGCCCTGCAATCATTTTTCTTAAATTAGGGAGCATCAAATGAAGGGCTAGCATATCAGCAAGACTAATGGAGATAACACTGGCTGTTGACAGTGCCTAAACAATGCTTCCCCCATAAAACATGCTCAATAAACATTTATTGAATAAGTAAATAAAGAATGACAGAAATACGTGATTTTATCTTCTGCAAACACAGACCTAAAACTAATTTGTATGCTAAACTCATACTTTAGGACACTAGTAAGAGCCAGTTTCAGATGGATTGTTTTGGTAACCATGGTAGGAAAGTATACATATGCATCCCAAAATAGGACCAAGCAAGAAAATTCAGTCCATGCCTTATTCGGGTAATAACTGGTGAAAAATACAACATTCCATATCTATTCTCGCAAGCCTTCCAGATCCAATACAAATAAGAATCAGCTGATATTGCCCAGGAAATGATATCAGCTCTAATTATTCCTGAACCCATATATTGTCTCCTGCCATCTCAACCGCTTCTTGCCAGTGGAGGAACAGGACAAAGCATCTACTTTTAAACCTAACAGGTTTCATCCTTTCTAGGGTTAGCAGGAGAAGATCTAAGCAAGAACTCTAAAAATTTGGGCTACAGATTACCTCCATCTGTATTACTCATGGCACTAAACTCAGATTCCTGGGTTCCACCTCTCACTATAGAATTGGAATTGTCCAGGGGTATGTCCAGGAATCTGCATTTTAACATGTTCCTTGGGTATTTTTGATGAAAACCTTTGTAGAGAGAGAGTCTGCTCAGGGAGAGTTAGAACCTTAGAGTTATAAAAAAGATTTTTCCCCTCTAAGATAGATCATGAGAGGTTTAAGAACAGTGGCTAGCTTATTTCAGCAGAAGGATGAAGTTAAAGGTTAAAGAAGTCTGTAGAAGACCAAGATTGAGATTAATTTTGTGATGCATTTAGTTTCTCACCCAGTGAATTCTGAGTTGCTTGATCCATCTCCTTCAAGCTTCTACTCTGTTTCCCAAAATGCCACGGAAATCTTTGATAGAGACTATATTATACCATATATGAGTTCATTATATTTTAATAAAATATAAAAAGAAAAAATACATCCATGTCTATTTTATTCTGTGTGAGTTCTTTTCAAATAATCAAGATATTAAAACTTGATTTTTTTTTTTGGTTACCATACAAGTAATGAGCCATAGAAATTGTAAAATGGCAGTAACTTCCCCAAACTGGGTTTTATCATGGGATTCATTTTTGTTCTGAAATGTGAATATAGATAACTAATATTTTAGGAATTCATAATCTTATATAAAATAATACAACCAAACAATGAAGAGAAAATCAGAAGGATTTGAGAAACTTCTCATTCTATACCCTTACAAAGAGTTTTAATAACCAGAAGTAATATTTATTATATAAAAAAATAAAGACAATCTAATTTTTGCTGACATGATAAAGTATTTCTTTTGATTTTTTATGAGCTACAAAATAATTCTTTTGCAAAGTGACAACATAAACATCACTTCAAATGCAACCAAGGACATAGGGAACTTAAAACGCAATATCCCTTCAATCAATCAGTCAACAAATATTTACTAAGCAACTAGGTGATAGATTAAAGATGGTCACAAGTTCTTGGCCATTTGTCCTGTCAAGAGGTTTTGGTCATTTCCTCTCCCCTTGGATCTAGGGTGGCCTTGTAACTGCTTTGACCATTAGAAAGTGTCAAAAATGACCCTCTGCCACTCCTTGGCTGTAAGTTAGCCTTAAACTGGCCTGGCAGCTTTCCCTCTTGCATTCTTGGAAGCTGGTCACCATGGTGTGAGGAAGTCTGCTCTAGACTGCTGGATGCTGAGAAGATATGAGAGAGAGGCCTTGGGAGATAAGGGGTATTTTGTACGTTTCAGCCTCAGCTGAACTCTTAGATTAACGCTGCTGCAAGAGAGCTTGGCCATACCATGTGGAGGAGAAGAGCCACTTAGCTGAGCTCAATCAATAAGTAATAAATTGTTGTTTTAAACCACTACATTTTGGAGTGGTTTGCTTTGCAGCAATAGGGATTCAAAACAACTATGTGTTATCTTAGTCACTAGTTCTAAGTCTTAGAATTAAAACAGAGAAAAATATAGACAAAGTTTCTATATTTGCTCTGGATTAGTCAACTGTTGGCTAAAATACAAATAGGTTAATATTAAAGACTGTATTTCAGACGGGCATTTCATTTCAATAAGAATTGTTATTTTCTCTCCAATATACTTTGAGAGGTTCATTTATTTTCTCTTTTTTTAGTTGTTCCAGTTGAGAAGTGGGACTAAATATATTTCCATCAGTATAATGGAAATATCAAACTAGTATTCTAGAATATCTCAATACTCTTAGTATAATAAATAATCTTTTTTTTTTTAACCCTCGCCCGAGGATATTTTTTCCATTGCTTTTAAGAGGGTGTGGAAGAGAGAAAGAGAGAGATATGTTGAGAGTGATGCATCGACTGGTTGCCTCCTGCACGAGCCCCTACCAGGGCCAGGGATCAAGCCTGCAACCAAGGTACGTACCTTGGCCGGAATCAAACCCAGGACCCTTTAGTCTGCGGGCCCAAGCTCTAACTAATAAATTTCATAACACAGCTGTCTGTGACCTTGTGAGTCAAACCGGCTGGAGCAATCAATACTCTTTTAGCTGGTAATTATAATATTGACATTCTATTTTAGAGTCTGAATAACTAAAACTGGGTTTCTCTAATCTCTATTTTAATAATTTTTTATTATTCTCAATGAACTTACTTCATTCTGTGTTATTTACAGTCTAAGTTAATTCTTTTTTTTTTTTTTTAATATGCCTTTATTGATTTCAGAGAGGAAGGGTGGGGGGGGGAGAGAGAGAAACATCAATGAAGAGAAAGTCATTCAATGGCTGCCTGCTGCACACCCCCTACTGAGGATCGAGCAGGAAACCCAGGCACGTGCCCCTGGAATCTCCTGGATCCTAGGTGGATGCTCAACCACTAAGCCATGCCGGCTGGGCCAAAGTTAACTCTTGGAGATGAAGGTTATCTTATAATTCTTCTACCTGGACTATTATTCTTCTTCCCTCTCCATTCCCCTAAATCTGCTTTATCTTAAATACACACTAACTTGTATTAGTTTTTTATGCTCCTTAAAGGCTGAATCCAGCCATGCCCTAATAGCTAAATACCTAGTTGTTGTTTAGCTGCCTTCATATTCTGAATCTGGTTGCTGCCCTGAAACACACTAAGGTGCAAACACTTCTGCTTCACAGAGTCTAAGAGAAAGACAACTATGGTCCTTTCCTCAGAGTCTCCTCCCTGAAAACACAATGTATCACTATGTGGGTAACAAAGACAATGGAAGAAAGAGTCTCTGCATGCTGGTGTGCTGCCATTTGCTCCTATGAACCTATCAACCTATGAACAATGTGTGAATGTCTGGTTTTCCCAAGGTCTTTACATGTCAAATAAGAGCTATCCCAGCATCCACTCTTCTTTCAAAGGACACATTTTCATAACACAGCTGTCTGTGACCTTGAGAGACCTCACCAGAATTTGCAAACAAGCTTATGTAAGCATACCATGGCTGGCCTTGTACTAAAAGGTCTAAGTAAATGACAGTTTTGATTTCTCCTGTGGAACAGCAAAGGGTCTTCTGGGAAGAGGCATCTCCTGTCTGAACCATAATTTAAAAAGCACCCTTTGTCTGTACTGTATCCGTAACTGTATACGACACAATGTTGGATAAGAAACAATAGCAGAGCTGCAAAACATTAAGTCTACATAATGGTCTCATTAAACAATTTTATTAATGATCTGGAAACTTCAGTGGACATTACATTAATAAGTTCCTCAGATAGCAATAAATGTGGAGATGGTGGGAAAGACAGGTGGGGCCAAATATTAACGAATCCATGGAGATTACAAATATAGACAGTAAAGTAAGTACACCATGAGTTCAGTCTGGCAAAATACAATGAAGTACACTCATCCAGGAAAAACTTAGAAGACTGACATTCACTGGGGGGATGAAGCCTCAAAAGCACGTCAAAAGCAACTGGATGCATATTGCAACCCACAGAACAGATAGGAGTTTGCAATGTAACAGAAATAGCAAAACATAAAGTCTATCTCAAGCTGCCCATCAGAGGGTCTCAGCAAATGCTGACAGTGGTTTAAAAAAAAGATCAGTAAAAACAACTCAGTTCTTGGGACCAAGAGTATGGACACTTGGACTTCTGCTTTGGATTTAAACCTTTTTCAGGAAGATAAAAAGTACCTGAGAGACCTTTAGAGGGAAGCTCTTTTTTACAGAAATAGGCATATGATGAGAAGTTAAAAAAATGAAACAAAAACTCTGCTGAGCAATGGCAAAAAGAGGTATTTAACTATGATCAATATATAGTTTACATTTTAAGGGGTTTCTAGGCAAGATAACAGACAAATATATTTTTTAGTTATACATAAGGCAGATAAAAAAGAGAATTTACAGGAGGCATTAGCCACAAAGCCATGGGATTGAAAGAAGTCTCAGGATCATGGAATTTTAGAGAAGGAGGCATCTTGGAGATGATCTAGTTTAGTGTCTTCACAGTGAGGCCTGAGGGCCACCTAACTGAGAACTGCCTGGAGAGCATGTTAAAAAGGAAGCTTTCTCGCCTGGCAGAGTGGCTGTTTGTTGAGTGTCATCCCGTCCACGAAAGGTTGCCGGTTCAGTTCCTGGTCAGGGCACATACCTGGGCTCTGGTTCGATCTCTGGTTGGGGCGCATGCAGAAGGCAACCGATTGATGTTTCTCTCTCCCCCCTTCTTCTCCCTAAGCATGTCCTCAGGTGAGGATTAATTAAAAAAAAAAAAAAAAAAGCAGCTTCCTCAGTGCTACTCAGCCACTCAGCCATCCTGTATCCTAATATCCAAGGAGGACTGGCCAGGTCCAGAGGGTCAGGCATTAGTAAGTCCTGGCTTCTGGTCCAAGGTTGTTACCACCATTCTGGGGTGAAATTCGTCTCAAATCTATAAACTGCCTTTATTATTGTATTATGCAATTTTTCTGAGAAGTTAATTCATATTCTAGATGCAGCTTCATTTAATACTTGGGTAATAAGGGAGGGGAGATGAAAGAAAACCAAGAACAAAGATGGGGTAAGAAATAGGAAAAACTCACTCAGAAATGCCTAACTAGCCTCTGATTAAGATAACATTTAAATGCATGAAGTTAAAACACTGTCTGAACAGAAAGACCTTTAGTCCTTGCCTCCCCCACTCCCATCCACCAAACATACACTTACAAAAAAAAATAAAAAAAAAGAAGGGAGAGAAACTAGCCCTGTAAGGATTCTGAAGTCACTAAGTAGGTTTGGCTTAATCCCATGGGCCTTGTATAAGTTCATCTTGAAAGAGGAGCTGGGTGATTTTAGGAATGGCTGTGCCTCCCTCATGCCTACTTCTGAATCAGCAATCTTGGAAGAGATGCCATGAGATGGGCAAATGGAAATATGTCCTCTAGGCCACCACACAGGGATGGAGAGTGAGGATCCACTAGCCAAATCCTCAATTACTTCCAAACACAAAGTGCCACACGAAGCAGCAAAAGACGGACCACACACTGTCCTACACTCAAAAGTTTTCTTGTAATTCTGAACCCTTAGACTTACTGTTTCAACAACTCAAGAACTGCCAGCCAGGATTTTAAAGAAATTAAACCAAACCTCTCATCTTATCCCCACATTTGCGTGACGGTTTTAGAGCTCCATCGCCTTTCAGACTCCCTGATTTATAAAGGCTTACCTTCTGTCCTCCTTTACTTTTGACTGTTAGGAAAAGAAATAACTTAAAAAATATAATAAAGCTTCCAAAAAAAAGACAACATGGAAAAGGAAGAGAAGTTCAAAGAATAAATTCTGGTCCTTCCTAACATCTTAGCTTCTTAAGAAATGTGAAATCTCTGTCTTGCTCTCACGGCCTACAGGGTGAAGGACACAGGGATGAGAGCCAAGTTATGGCTTGTCTCCATAACTATTTCTGTGGCAGCAACTGGCATGTTCTAGATAGCTCTCTCATTTCATTAGGGGTCTGTTATTTGAAAAGCAATCATGTTGTATTGAAATGCCCTCTTTTAGCAAGGGATGGCCAGGGAATGTCTCAGGCTGGTCATTTCTGGTTTGACATTTCTAATCTTGTAATGGGCATCTAGGTCTGCCCCCAAGGCAAACCAAAACAAAAGAGAACTGACATGGATCAGTAAAGTAAATTATGAAAAATTAAAACAGGTTAAAAAAGTCTTATATAAATACAGCTTTATAATAAAAATTATTATGATAAAACAGAGTATGTTTTTTGACATACATAGAAAATGAGATGATTAAAAAACAAAAAAAGAAATTGGGAACTGAACTTCAAAAGAAAGACATCTTCGCAAAGCACAGTTTTTACTAGTTTTCAGGAAAAAAGAAAGCTCATTTTATTACAATTTGCCAAATTTATTGGCTATAGGATGGACTTACAAAATGATGTCTGGAACATGATTAAAGATCCATAGAGAAAATAGTGGAAGGAAGATTATGCATTCAAGTTACATTTTGGAGTGAAAAAGGCCTTTGGAAATCAGATTGCAAAGAACAAGTTAATTAATACAAAGGAAGAAGGCCACTGATTCTTATAAAGGCAGAACTCTGCCATCTTGTCTGTTCCCCGAGTGCAGGGAGCAGATTCAGTAGCAGAAGTGCTGGCCTCTCATTTTGAAGCAGCCTTGGGAGAGCGACAAAGAGCTCTCTCCACAGTCTGCCTGCAGGGCCCACGGGGGGCTTTCCGATTCAGAGCTCTGCACTTCTCTGCAGGATAAACAGCTCCGGATTCTTCTTTAATGACAACAGCATATCAGCTCGTTTTGAGGTTAGAGCATATATAAACAGGATCTGCCTCATATTTTCCAGTTGTGGAGGAGGAAAGGCAAGGGGAAAAAAGGCTCCCACAAACCTTTTCCTGCAGTTAATTGTGGAAGATGATTTGCTTTGACTCTATGCAAGACTGAAAAAAGGAGAGTAGAACCACAGTATGCTAAATGTCCCAGAAAGGAAACAGGAAAAACATTACTTCCTCCCTGTGTGAGAACATCAGTGGGTAATCAAAGGGAGAGAGGTAATGCTGAACTCCAGAGTTTTAAAAGAAAAGGGATGCAAGCTTCAGAAGAATAAATGAGTAGAAAGAGCTCTTAATAAATCTTTATGGTGCCTCAACCCACAGAGGCATCAAACTGGAGGTCTGGCCCAGCATGCGCCCTGTTCCTCACCTTGAATGTTAAGGTGAACACCAGCTGTCAAGTTAGTTCGGAGACCAGCAAGCTATTTCCCAGGATCCCTTGAGGTCAGTGCTTGGCACTGAACATTTCCTGGCCTTCAAGAAGCTCTTAACAAGATGTGCCAAATAAAGATATTTGTTCACAGAATTCACTTTCTTGCACCCTGGGTCGAAATTCCTTATTTGGTTTTGGACTAAAGGTCAAAAGGAAAGATCTCAAGACTTGTTTTCTTGACCTAGGCCTATAAGTTTCCCCTCTCGCCTCCCATACCCCAATATTTTCCAGGAAGCTGCAGACAAAAGCTACTTTATTTGTATTTAAATGTGTACTTAAGTGCTGTGAAAGCTTGTTTCATTTTGCTGTCAGTCAGGAATTAGCAAACTTTTTCTGCATTATTCAAAACATTGAGTTGACAAAAGAAAAAAGTAGAAACAGTTAGGACCACAGTGGAGAAACCAGGAAACCAGCCAGAGACAGCTCTTATCTGGGTCTTAAGCCTGAGTCAAGGGCAGCTCAGAATAATGCTCAAGTTTGAGTATAGATCTGAAAATGCAGGGAACCAACCAGGGCAGATGGTCATTGAGAAAACTGTCTCCCATCAATTCTAGGCATATTCCTTTCTCAGGTGAATAATCCATGGGTCTGGGGAAATAAGAGGTGAAGAAGGATCTTGGCACACAAGATTTGAAGTTGCTGTGATCAGTGGACCTTTAATTCAGAGCTTACTGCCTAGTGCTTTGTCTTGAAATATGGTCCATGCAACACTCAAGAGAGTGGTAAGTCCAACTTGTTCACCTGGAAGAATGACAGTCCTAAGACCACCAGAGATGTTTTATCCTAAGGCGCCAATTACCTTTGCCACTGGGAAGAATGGTCCTATGAGCCTTTGCAGATCAAAATATCAAATTATAAAAATGTAATTAATTTGCTGATATGGCAGGCCCCCTAAAGCCACCTGACTGCTAGGTCATTGGTTTGCACCTGGGAAATAATGTAGTTGGGCTCCCAATGAGTGTGAACCTTGAGAGCTTTAATCACCTCTCCAGGTTGAAAACTGTCATAGAGACTCTCTTCATGTGGAAACCAAGAGCCAGTGGCAGCTAACAGGAAAAGACACCGGGGCAGCAAGAAGAGGACGATAACAGTTGAAGTCAAGAGGGAAAGCTAGACATGGGTCATTTGGGGAGACATAGTCTTGGCCAGGGTAGGGCCATTTTGAAGCAAGGTGAGAGAAAGGCCAAAGCATAGACCAAGAAAGATCTGTCCAAGGTCAGCCTCCACGGCCGCTGGCCCCAGCACATTAAAAGTAGGCTTGGTTCTGGCTGGAATCAGGAGTATGAACTCCCCGCTCCCCCCAGGCTTTTCTGAGCTTCCTTTATGCCTTCCTCCAAATGAGTTTTAGTGAACGCCTTGAAATCGGGCAGGCTTAGGAAGAGGAAAAATATCCTGATTGCTTTTCTCAGGTGGGGCCCAGGCTAGAGCACGATGGGGAAGCTGACAGTCTCAGCAGTGACTAACATCTACTGAGGGAGTTCTGCCTCAGGGAACAGGGGGCCATGACCCCCGTTCTGACTTTCTTCTCAACCAATAAATTTCTCCATTATATACTGCTAGTTGTGTCCCAAATGCAGGCTCTTAATTAAAGATGGAGTGTGTGAGAGAAAATCAGGATAAAATCTATTTTCCCCTCACTTCCCCAACATAAATCCATACTGATTATGTCTGAAATAGGGACAATTATAAGGACTTGACATCAAAAAGAAGATTGGAATTGCTAGTCCAACCAATAAAAAAAGTACTTTCTCTTTAAAAACAAATAGATAAAAGTTTCTTTTAATTAAAAAAGGGCATTACATAGGAGACAGTTTAATAAGGAAAATCACACACAGAGAAAACCACAATATTGCTGATATTCAATCTTTACTCATAGGCAACTTTTGGTGGTTTTGGGGCAGCATCTTATTACAGCCCCACACATTCTCTTAAATTGGCACAAGATTACTCTTTAAGTTATGGATCTTGAAATGTATTTAGGTTGAAGTTTAGGCTGATTCAGAGAGTTAAGCAATATTATCCCAAACTCTAGTCTTAAGAAAAAGAATATTAAAAAATCAGCACTAGTGTGAAAATATATTCTTAATTCACTGGTTAGAAAAGAGTACACAATCATTTCCAATGTCTTATCAGTTTTACTCTTAGCACATTCCTTTAGTATTATGATCAACTTTCCTCAAAAACTTTCAAGGGAGCAACAACCCCTCCACCCTTCCCACCCCACAAAATAAAACCACACTAATTTCAATCAATGTCCTAGAGCAACATTCAATGTTTCTCACATTAGTAAGATTCAGATCTGTGCTTTGGCCACAAAAGAGGTGAGCAGAGAGCATCTAGTGTTAGCCATTTGGCAATAATTATCCAAAGCCATGGCCTCTTTCCTGCATACCTTATGGCAATGCCATGTGTGCATCCATAATCAAATGCTGTTAATTTTAATGCATGCGTTTTCTATTTGAGGATCAAAAGAGTTAAAAATTGTGCTTGAAATGAAAAGGAAAAAATGAGATAAATCTCCTAATGTACCACAGACTTGAATTACCCTACCAAATCAGGTATTTTTTTAGTTTGCTGAAATAAGCTGGAATTCCTTTATAGCTTTAGAGCCCTCTATATCTCATGTCTAGGGCAGATATCACCCCCCTCTCTGTGGAAAATCCACAATTTCTCCTTATGTCCTCACAAATGGATTGGTTCGCCACCCCAAACCCCTAATTCTGAAATTTCTGGCAGAAAAAAAAGATCTGTCAAAACAGGTTACTTGTATTTTTATTGGTTCCTCCAGACCATGACGACATTTCCTGAAAGGCAGTGCCAGGAAACTATTAATGTCTGTGAAAAAGAAGTGCAAGTTCTTATGAGCATAAACTGTCTGGTGCCCCAGGAGACTGCAGCCCGAAGGAACCACTGGTCTTCACTGTGACACTCATTCAATTGGCTGCCAGCGGTGGAGAAGAGGAAAGTGTCTTTCCAAAAGGAAAGGACTGGGAGACACCACAGACTTTTCTCTCCCTTTCTCTTAACCGCTTTCTTGCCCAGAGTAGAGTAGCTGAGCAGGCAGCTGATGGCTGACTCAGTTAAGGCTGTTCCACAAATCAGTTAATTCATTCAAGTAGTTAATGAATCCTTTCCCAAGCAGGAGGGATAAAAAGTCCTCTACCTGGAAGGGGAGAGTGTGGTCTTCCCCACAAATGAGAAGAAAGGATCTATTCTAATATCCTGGTGCAGAAAGAGAGCTGTGCCTGTTTAAAGGACCTTGGTGGGTCTGCTAATGCTAGAGCCACACTGAGCACTTGAATCCACTGATCTTGAAGCAGGAGCTTTACAGAAGACTGGAAACTAAATTCAACAAAACTTGTTTGAGGCACTGGACCTTTAGGATACTTTCAACTGAAGTGCCAAAATCATGTGGGTACTTGCTAGATTATGACTGGGTTTGTGGAGCAGAAAGGCAGCTAGCTCAATGCAATGTCATGTCCCTCTACTTCACAGCACCACCTGCCGGTGAGAGTGGAAAGAGCTGAATTTTGTTTGTCTCACTGATATATAACCTATGAATTCAAAGAGAGGAGAAATGTCTTCACTCTTTCCACTGTACACAAAACACAGAGAAACAGTGCTATGCTGACAAGTTCACAGAGGAGACAACCCTGCTCGGCTTTGCTGCTGTCCTAGCCACCCACAGCCCAGTGATGAGTATTTCTTTTGCAATGTCCAAACAGGAAATAGGAGCATTAAAACCAAGACCATAAAATATAGGCCTTGCATGCTGAATAGCTACATGCCCATCATGGTAGACAGGTCACCTGGATCATAACCTTTAAAAGCTGAATAGTTTTCTTATTATCTTTAAGAGAGCAATGTAAGTGTCCCTTCTAGATGAAGTTAATTCTAGTCTCATAATTAACCCTCTTCAGGAAAACAGTTAATACCCAGTTCCAACACAGTAAGCACCTAAACTCTGGGCGGCTAAAAAAACAAAGTGTGGCTAAAGAAAGATTCACTGTCACATAAAGTACTAGGCTCCATCCCTGTAATGTTAAAAAATTAGTCCATATCCTAAGCATTGTTCATTGAACCTTGACTAGATATGTTGATTTCTCTTTGT
This sequence comes from Miniopterus natalensis, assembly GCF_054644295.1. Lineage (NCBI taxonomy): Eukaryota > Metazoa > Chordata > Mammalia > Chiroptera > Miniopteridae > Miniopterus > Miniopterus natalensis. The sequence goes on from NC_142086.1 coordinate 27,780,349, forward strand.
TGGAGAAGAAGCTAAAGGTCCAAAATCCTCATCAGAAACTCTTAGGCCAAAAGTACTTCAGAATTCTTCAGGTTTTAGATACGTAGAATAGTATATGTATCATGTAACACTTCCATTGGGTTCTTGGGCAGTACCCACTTATCAAACATTAATATTCCTGCAGTAAGATACATTCACACTGCCTTGGCCAGGCGGCTCAGTTGGTTGGAGCATTGTTCAGTACACCAAAAAGGTTGCGGGTTCAATCCCATGGTTAGGGCACGTATGAAAGGCAACCGATCAATGTTTCTCACAACGATGTTTCTCTCCCCCCTCCCCCCTTCCTCTCTCTCTAAAGTAAATAAAAACATATCCTTGGGTGAGGATTTAAAAAAAAAGATATATTCACACCAGATGGTAAAGACTCCAAATAGACTTGTATCAGGTTCAGGTCAGGTTTTGTTGTCAAGGAAGTTTGCATAAAAAACTTAACAAACTTGAGTTTTGGGGGATTTTGGGATTTCAGAAATAAAGATAATGGATAATGGGCCTGAACAAGTCAGTCTTGATTTTAATGAAAAAGAGGCAAAGCAGTGACTAGCACAGGTTTCTTTACATGGCTGAAACACTGGTGGTTATCTTGGTTTTTGCATTTGTGAAAGATACTTAACATTTTTTAACCCTGGTGTTCTTCCTGGTTGCATTGGGGTGGAAAGAGTGGTGGGAGTGGCAGTGGATGGGGGTTCCAGGGTAGGTGGGAGGGAATCAGTTACGATCCAATACTGACAAAGTTATAGCCCTATGTTAATTAGGGCTAAAAACTAGAAAAAACTTCTAGTTTTTCAATATTATAAACAATAGTAGGACAAACAGCCTGGTAGCTAAATTTTGGTATCACGCTCCTTATGATTTCTTTGGGGTAAATGCCTTAAAATGGAATTGCTGGGTCAAAAGACACTATCTATAATTCTTTCTGTCTATCCATTTGGGTTTATGATAACATTGCAAAATTGCCTTAGAGGTAATTTGCACTCCCAACAGCAGTGTGCAAGAGCACCTATTTCCCTGTACCTTTGTCAATGCCAGCTATGATCATTAAAAAAATTTTTTGCTCCATTAAACATGCATTGCCCTGACCGTCTGGATTTTGATAGGCTCCACGTAATCTTCCACAATTTTGTGAAGGAGATATTCCCAATTCCCATCATTAGGGCAGATCCAAGTCTGACTTCAGAGCTTATCCTCCTTCCAGGACCCGCTGTGAGAGTTTTGTGTTGCAGAGGAGCTTGAAACAGTCCTTGCAGGTGCCTCGGGTCTTTGAAAAATGAATCGACACAAAAGCAGGAATAAGTTGTGGGATGTGGGGGCAGCTTTGATTGCATCTGTTTACTATGTTTCCATATAGTGCTCCTCTATTATACTAAACCTAGAGGTCTCCTAGGCAGCCAATAAAGCATCTTTGAAATAGCAGCCCACATGGTTTAAGGCATGGGTAGAGACCACAGGGATTATATTTTAAATCACTATTCATCACCTACTCAGAGTGCAATACACAGTTTTTAAACTAGTTAAACATTAATCAGTTAATTACCAAAACTAGTACGATAGCAACTTGGATAGCTGAGATGATCTGAATTCTAGGTGTTCCTCCCTCCCCATAAGGGCTTCTGCTGACATTAAATAAATTTTATTGGAATAACATATCTGCAAAATTCAGATTCTCTGACAACATTTTAGCTAAAGTGACTTTGGGTCATACTTTGTCTGCAAATCACTCACTTTTCTCAGTCATATATACCAATGGAGGGACGGGACAAGTCAGACCCAGGGATTCAACAGATATTCCGACAGCCTTCATCTTGTTTATACATAAAACTTTCCCTAGGGTGTTTAGTTCCTAGTTTTCCAAGGTATGAGTATCAGATTCTTTCTATACTGTTATTTGCTGCAGGAGAGGCCCCAAAACTTGTGAAAATGCTGAGAAAGAGCAAGAAGAGAAAGAAAGGGTCAGCATAATTCAGTCTAAATAGGGATCCTCTAATTTAGGTCAACTGTGAACACTGGAAATTTCCCTATTTCATAAGTGAAATTTGAAAATGTAGGCAGGGCCACCAAGGTGCAAGGCTCCTGTGTTTATGTAACTGGCACCCCCAGACTGTGAATCCTGGTGACTGTGATGAACAACCTAGTCACAGTCCAGGCCTGCTCCGCTGCATACAAAGCACACTTGAGCAGGAAATCTGTGTGGCATACACGTTTTCAGATTTTTCTCTGAAGAAGGCAAACAGATTTCTCTTGAAATAAAATATCCTGAGAGGGGGGGAAAAAAGGATCAACTGCCTATAAATATAGTCACATAAAAATCTTTAAAGTGTGACCCAGGATTTCAGGAGCTGGTCCATCCCTGGGTTGTTTAAGAACAGCCTTCTGCATAGCCTTGCTTTAATCACCACTATCCATGACATCACCATCCAAACCACTTATTTAGTCTGTTTTCAAGCTCACCACATGGCAAATGAATGCCTACATAAACAAAACAATTCAGTTCTATAAGAATTCTTTGCAATTGAGGCCCCTGGAGAGAGTAAAAAGTGTAATTGCCATCTAAAACATACTGAAATTTCTGTAAGTGGTTTTATAAATGAGTGATTGACTCTCATTAAAAGAGGAAGGAAAAAACCCCACAAAGAGCTGCAGGAGGCATTTTGGAATTTTGCAGACATAGTAAAGAGAAATCATAATCCTCCCATCAGCAGTTAGCCATCAGAAACCCCAGTTTGAATTTAGACACTAACAGGTGGGTGAGGTAAAAAGATGATAAAATCTTTGAGAGTAAAGACTGTGTCTCTAACTTCTCATATCTCTTACAGCAGTGGTTCTCAAAAACATTAGTATGCCTTAGAATAATCTGGAAGACTTTAAAAAAACAGGTATGGGCCCCACACCCAGAGTTTCTGACTCAGAAGGTCCAGGTGGGGTCAATAATTTGTATATCTAACCCCAAACCTGAATATACAATGACATGCTGATAGACTGATTAGGCATAGGGACATAGTCCTTGGAGATATCAACTGACCATCTGATGATGACCTGGCAAGGAAAACAAACCAAAAGTGTCATCTGCACCTCAGCATCACAACGGGGACAGCCATGGGGCACTACTGCAGTGATGAAATTATTAAAGTGGGTACCTTTTTAGATAGGCAGAAAGAGTAACATGAAAGAAAACCAAGAAAAATCTTTAGGAAAATGGTTTTCATGGCTGACAATAATTTCTAGGATGAGACAGCAGGGGACAGAAAGAGTATAGATTACGTGATATGGTTCAACAGAACTGGGCTTGAATCTAGACTGCCATAATGTTAGCAGTACGACTTTTGGCAAAATTACTTAACTCTGACTCTCTGTCTCTTCACCTGTGACTGGACTGATGCTACCTACCATGAGAACTAGAGTGGCCTGGGATCTGTAGTTTAGAACAACCATTCTCAAACTTTGGGGGGCTTAAGAATTACCTGGAGATTCTTGTTAAAATGTAAACACCTTTTAAAATACAGATTTCTGGGTCACACTCCCAGAGATTCAGGATTAGTAGGTCTGGGACAGAGCCTGAGAATCTGCATTTCTGATGCTGATGCAGCCAGCTGTCAGACTACACTTTGAGTAGAACTTCCAGCTGCCATTAAACATCACACCAAGTAGGTTTCTCAATGTATATCTCAATTACATCACTTTCCGTATTCTATCTTATGTCACCTCGGCTCATGGTTTTCAATGCTATCAGACCCATCCTAAAGCAAGAACTGTGTCTCAGTCCTCCTTACATCATACATAATGTCTAGCACAGTGTTTTATTAAGCATGTGTGTGTAACATGTTGGTGGACTGATATATACAGCATATATGGGCAGCAACATAAACACATTTGTTTGTTTATTTAGGTTTCTTTTTGTTCAAATTTGCCCTGTATCAATGTATTCACTGTGTGTTAATCTAACCACTGAATTTCTTTAAAAATTAGCTGTTTGGCAAAATCAGTCTTATATGATAGATGGCAACACAGAACTTATTAAAAGTGTTCCTAAGTATGAGTATGATTTGCCAACATGCCCTCAATGAATCTGAGGCTGAGGAAAATCAGCAAGTGAAAATCACAAGTTCCATTAGGGCTGTAAGCATTTTCCAAGCTCTCCGCCAGTCTCCCTTCCTCCACTCCAGGGCCTTCCGTCCCCTAGAGAGCTACATGGTCTTTAAGTTCTCTATATTTCATAATGGGCTACACTTGTTAAAAGATAAAGAATGAAAACTGGTTTATACCATAAATTCCATTAAGTTACAGCACACAATCCAGCATAGTTCGGGCAAACACACACACAGTCCCACATCTGATGAGTGGCTTTAATGTTTAAAAAAAAAAGTATGTGTGTGTTGGGGGAGGGGGGTGAGTAGTTGGAAAAAGAGAGGCGGTGGGGCTGGGGAGCGGGTGACAAATTTATCCTTTCGGATACACAGGAAATACTTAGAGGTTTTGTCTACTTAGTAAATGAAACTGCGAAGTCCAAGCTCATATAATGTTTACTTTGATACATCCTCCATCTTCTCCATTCACCACATCCCAAACATTCCTAGAAGAAAATCCAGCAACTGCAGGAGGAAAGAGAGCCCTTGAGGGTCTACAGCAGACTCAAACTCGCTTTCAAAATCTCTTCTGGGATCTCTGAATCAGAAGCAATGAAACAAAACCAAAACAAAGCAAAACAAGAGCTCTTCCACCTGCTTCCAGAAGGTCCAGAAAGTTGAGCTTTGAGAGGACTAACAGCAGCTTTTCCAACTATAGGTGTGAGCGTCCAGTACTGGCAGTGGTCACGTGTGACAGTATTTATTTGTCATAGTCTTGGGGGTAGACATGTTGAGAGATTTTAACATTTGATTAGCCATGAAACCTACTTCAAATAACAGGATAAATCACTTTATCTCTTTAACTGGTATCCTCTTTACAGATAGAAAAAACTTTAAAAAATTAGTTATCCACTGTGCTCTGAAGTCCAGAGTTTTGGTGAGGGTTTATGCAGGTGACCTTGTAAATTGAAAAAGAAACAAACAAAACTAGTTAATCAAGTTTTTTTAAACAAAAAGTCAAGGTACAGAATTTAAATAGTCCTTAAGATAACTTAAAGACTGTCAAACTCTGGACAAGAAAATATACAGCCCGGCCGGGCATGGCTCAGCGGTTGAGCGTTGACCTAGGATCCAGGTGATCGTGGTTCGATTCCCGGTCAGGGCACATGCCCGGGTTGCGGGCTCGATCCCCAGTCGGGGGCGTGCAGGAGGCAGTCGATCAATGACTCTCTCATCATTGATGTTTCTATCTCTCTCTCCCCCTCTCCTTTCCTCTCTCTGAAATCCATAAAGATATATTTAAAAAAAAAAGAAAAGAAAATATACATCTCTGTACATTAGTTGCTAATTGTTTAGGGTGGGATAGAAGCTCAAGGCTCTTTAAGTTTGGTTTATAGAGCTCCTTTAAAATAGTATATATACACACACACACATAAATTCACACAGAGAATATGAAGGCTGTCATTCTTTGAACTACAGTAATGAGTTATTCAGATAATATAATAATAATACAGTAATAATAATTATAATCATAGTAATGATACAGCTATTTCAATCCTTAATGGTTGGCTCAAATCATTATCAAGTATAGAGCCAATTTTAAAATTTTTTGTTAAAACTTTTTTTTTTAAATGGGAAAACAGGAAAAAAAGAGAAGAAATAGCAGGGATTATTTGGGAACAAGTGGAACAGAGGTGGAGTCTTGGAGTAAAAATGTTTTAGACAGCCAAGTAGCAGATGAAAGCACTGGCACCTCTCGCAGTAAAGAAAAAAGGGTGCCAAGTGGTAAAATAATGATTGAAGAAACATTTAATCTAGCTTGAAGTTCTTTTGACTTTGGTAGCAAGAACCTCCAAATCCCCTCTTAAGGATGCCCAAGAACTGGAATCTTGGTCTCATGTATCAAAAGGAAACATCCATTGCTGTGCTCCTCTCCTATTGAACAAAAGGTCTGCTGGCTCAGAGAGATTACACGAACTGCTCAAGGTTACAGGACTAGAACTAGGTTTCATGATATCCAGTTTATCCAAGTACTGGAGCTGAGAACTGGGAGACCAGTTATGACGGTGACCTAGACCAGATGGGATGTGGCTTGGATCAGAGTGGTGGGGAGGCGAATGCCGAGGAACCAGGACAAAGCTACTTCACAGTGACATCTCAGCCTGGAAGAGCACTGGTTTTCCTCAAGCTTAAGATACATGGCTTTGATACTTTAAAAGATTTCTGATATTAAAATGCAGCTTAGAATAAATGTCAAAAGAGAGGCAGATGAGGTGATGTAGCTGTAATTGCTGACACACAAATCTCCAGGAGCAGATGGTAGCATTTTGAAGCTCAGAAAGGCTGGTGTGACTGTGTGAGGGGCTGGCTACAGCACATGCAATGGCACAGAAGACAAGTGGAGAGGAATGGATGCTAAGAATGAAAAGGTATTAAACCTTTAGTGTTAAAAGAAGACAGGATCACCACAGACAGTGCACATTTCCAAGTCTCTAAGTACTGCTGAGGAAGCAATGAAAGTGAAGGCTCTCAGTTTGGGAAGATGAAAAAGTTCTGGAGATGGATAGTGATGTCGGTTGTACAACAGTATGAATGTACTTAATGCCACTGAATTGTACAGTTAAAAATGGTTAAAATGATAGATTTTGTTATATACATTTTACAAAAAAAAAAAAAGTTAAGGATCCAGAGTCAGCCTTGTTAAGTTCAAATACCGCCTCTGAGACTTCTAACTGTGAGACCTTGGGTAAATGAAATAACCTCTCCGTGCTTTAGTTTTCTCACCTCAAAATGGGCAAAATAATGGCACATACCTCAGAGTCGATGAGAATTAAATGAATTAATGTGTATAAAGCATTTAGAACAATGCCTGACAATAGTAAATGTTTAAAAAACGTTAGCTGTTGTTACCAGTGTTGTAATTATTATTGTTGCTCTTACTATGAGGTGAAATGATAGCTTTTAAAAAGTTCCTGCTTCTTTCTCTTTCCCTTCTCATTCTCTGGTAGAGGGCTAATAAGAAATAAAAAGGGGGAAAGTGGGGGTAGAAAGAGTAAGTAAAGCAAGGGCCCTGGAAATTAACACCCCGCACAATCAGGTCTGAAATAACCGAGAATTGACTACATTAGCCAAACATTTAAATTCTAATTTCTAAGCAAAATCATATAGGGTCCTGAACCACCTGCGAGGATTTTCAAAAGTCCACATGCTTGGTCCCACTTCACACTAACCAGCTCTGATTGGCTAGAGGTGGGGCTTAGGTAACTCACTGTCCAACAATGTACAAGGGCAGCCTGCCATTGTGCACATGCTCACTGTGTACTTAGGGATGACTCATTTTTGATACTTTAGGTTTATCTGGAAGATTGCTACATATTCTAATATCTAAAAATATGTGCCTTTTCTTCCTTAAAAAAATTTTTTTTTATAACAGTGCCTTTCTGCTTTAAGAAAAAAAAGGCCACATTCTTCTATCAGTCACTTAAGTCAGAAAAGTTTGCTAATCGACGTTAGGGCAAAGTGTGTGGCTTCTGACTGTGGCTATTGCTGACTATTCCTGATCACCTTGTGTACCTAATGAGAATGCAGTTCTACATCTTTCCAGCCTCATTTTAGAGCCACGCAGGCCTCACTTATTAGATAGACCGGTATGGCTCAAAGATGTGCCCTACTTTTTTTTTTTTACAGTAGGTTTTACTCAGTGAGAGGTGGTGGCTAGGGTTTTTGGTTTTTTTTTCCTCTTGTTGGGTGCCATTCTAATTTGGTCCAATTTCCTTTCACTTCTCTGGCTTAGGACATTGGCATACTTCAAAGCTACCTTGCTAGATGGAAGTGTCTTCTCTTAGGAGTGCGTTAGGTGGAAAGTTTGGGGGTGTGCTGTAGAGAGGCAGAACAGGAGATGGAGTAGAAAATGAGGAAGTCCTACAGCAAGAGTATCCTGACGGATTTTCCTTGCATGCTACTTTACCCCTCTACCCACCACC